>NC_058370.1:123465000-124795500 GCF_018350175.1 Felis catus | reverse complement strand
GGAGCCATGAGCCAGGGCCTTCGGGAGGGAAGCTCAAGCCGCAGACCACAAGGCCGATCAGTCTTGGAGCTGCTGGAGCATGAGTGTGTCTCCACCTGGTCTGTGAGCCTGAGAGGCTGACATGCTCTCACCAGATGTGGTCCACCCGTCTCCACATAGTGACAAGCACAGCAAAGCCCCAGGGGTCTCAGCAAAAGCTGCAAAGGGCTGAGAAGGGACAAAGGGAAGAGGGATGGGCAGGAGCAGGGCCAGTCAGACCCTCAGCCTCCGATGCTCTCTCCAAGTAGCTTTTGGACTAAACTGGAGAGATGCCTTCCTGTCAGTCCCCACCGTGTGCCCTGCGTTGTGCTAAGCTGTGCAGGAGGCTATAAGGGGGGTGGGGGGGAGGGGGCTCCTGGTCTCTGCCTTTGAGGCGCTGGCAGAGGAACAGGGACACACACACGTAAAGGGACCCCAGGACTGGAGCGTAGAGTGAAGAGGGTCAGGCAGGCCCCTTGCAAGTGAGACTTCCCAGCAGGGCCTGGCTATGCAGAGGCCTCCCGTTAAGTCCCCACACAGAGCTGGGTCAGGGCTCCAGCAGCCATCACTGCCTCAAAGATCCAGCCAGCGCCATGGGGTGGCCCATGGGCCTAGCACCCTGGGCCAGAGGCTGCATGGCACCGTCCGGCCGCCTCACTGGCCCCAGTGCCCAGCCCCACAGCCAGCCCCAGCCTCCTCACCAGTGGCTTGACCACACGACTCCTCGTTAAAACCTGCCCTGGCACCCCATCCCCTCCTTTTCATGCCCAGTGACTCACGCTGGCTTCCCAGGCCCAGCTCACCGTAGCTGACATCACCTTCACCCCACCCCTTTCCAGCAAACCCTCTTTTCCTCTGATCCACCTTCTCCTCAGAGTCAAGAATGCGAGAGCTGGGATGGGTCTTAGGGAGAATCTGGGGCAGCCTCCCTTTAGAGTTGGGGGGACCTGGGACCTTGAGAAGGATACCAGTTTATTCCAGTTCACAGGCGGTAATGCATTTTGAACCTGGCTCTTCCACCAAAAGAGGCTGATTCAGGGCTCCCCCCAGGACGTCAGGGGAAAGAATCACTGCTCTCTCAGTCACTAAGCTCATAGCCCTTACACCCAGCCAGGAAGGCCCGGAACCAGGGTCCAGACGCCCCAGGGTCCATGGCTGCCCCTGGGCACAGAGGCACCAGGAGCAGCAGGAGATCAAAGGGTCACCCTGGCCTGAACCACTGCCCAAAGTGGGGAGTGGCCACTTCTTCAGACAGATCAGTTGCTTCAAAGTAGAGAATAGAAGGAACAGGTGTAAGATCCTACCAGGAAGAGGAGATTGAGTGCAGCCTCACAAAGGCCTGGAGAGATGGTGTAAAGGGACCCTCCAAGGACCCGGAGCTGACAAGGAGAAGAAGACAGGAGCCAAAGGTCTGCCAGCCCCCAGAGCATGCCTTGTGTTTCAGGAGGTAAGCACAGCCTGGGGAGCAGTGCTTTTCAGAGTATGGTCACTGGCCCCACAGCAGCAGCCTCGAGTGGGAACTTGTTAGAAATACAAAATGCAAATCCGCCAGCTCCGCCCCAGACCTACTAAATCAGACACGTGGAGGTGGGCCCAGTAAGCTTTCCAGATGATTTGGATACATGCTCAAGTTTGATCTTCTTTCTGCCATAAAGAATAGCAAAAGCAGGAGGGCACCTTTTGGGATGAGCACTGGGTGGTATATGGAAACCAATAAATTTCATATTAAATTCAATAAATTTCATATTAAAAAAAAAAGAATAGCAAAAGCAATTAGTGGGTCTGGTACCTGGTCAGTACCTGCCAGTCCTGGCCCCAGTGGGCCTCACCGAACCTCCTGCAAGCCCACCCTGCTTGCCCTTGCTGTGATCAGGCAGGACTTCTGCAGGCAGGACGTTCCAGAGGGGTCTGGAAAGAGTCTCACTGCCAGAGATGTGCCCCGAAGGCCAGGGTGAGCCTGAGGGCACATCCTCCAGCCATTTGCCTGCATTGTTGCCACTGTCCACACAAATAGGATGCTGCCTCAGTTTCCCCGACTCAAACTCCAACTCACTATTGGCCTTAGAACTCTGTCCTGGACCTCAGCCTACTTCACTGGGTCATGCCATGCATGGGGCTGGTCTCCTCACGGGTGCCACATCCTGCTCCTTTATCCCCAGTTGCTGGCTGAGGTGGTTGGTGGACAAACAGCCATCCATAACTGTGCTGCGGGCTGCTGCCCGGGGCCCCCATGTACGACTGCACAGGCCACTTACTGAGCAAGGGCAGCTGTCTGAAGGAGTCAACAGAGGGGTAAAATCCAGCCCACACTGCATTTACCCATGTCTCCTCATGCAAGGTGGCATCCATCCAGTTGGGGCACCTTTTTCTAATTTGCACAAATGCATTATATGGGCTAGTGTTTGAGCATCACACCTCCCTTCCCCAAGGTCCCTTGCTCTGAGCTGGACACTCCCTTGCCTCCTCCATGCCTGTACCAGCTGGACCTGCACCGTCTCCACATGTCCACATCAGCTAGGACCCAGCCCTCCCAAACTGGCCGTGACTGCTGGTGACACACATGCTAGAACTCTTCTCTCTGTGGAGCCTTTTGGCTGGATCAGCTGTCCTACCTTTTGTCTTCTCACTGCCCGTCCTCACTGACCCTTCTGTCTGTTGAAGAGGACATAATCAAGGGCGCCTGGGTGGCTCAGTCAGTTACGTGTCCGACTCTCGGTTTCAGCTCAGGTCGTGATGTCGTGGATTCGTGAGTTCAAGCTTTGAGTCGGGCTCTGCACTGGCAGCACAGAGCCTGCTTGGGATTCTCCATCACCCTCTCTCTCTGCCCCTCCCCCACTCATGCTGTCTCTGTCTCTCTCAAACTAAATAAATAAACTTTATTTTTTAAAAAAAGATGACATAATCAGATGCAGACAAAACATCTTTGTCAGCTAAAAGTTTGAAGTCATTTCATTACAGCATTTCCAAGACATCCATTGGCAGCCATACCGGAAAGACCTTCCTTATACGGCCTGCCTCACAGGTCACCCCTTGTAACTTCTGCACATTAGGGGCCCTGGCTCCCTCCAGTCCTCAGAGACCTGGAAACCGTGCTCCACACCTGGCCCCACGTGCATCTTCTGTCTTCTGCCCCTTTAACTAGTCCCCCGTGACTCAGTCTCCCTCATCACTGTAGGTCAAGCTCTGCTCTGTGGATTCTGCTCATTGATTTCTCCAGACAATTGAACACACACAAGTAGGCACCTAACTTCTCTGTTTTAACCATTTGTGATTAAGAAAGATCTTTCCAAAACATAACGTATTCTTTCCTGCCTCCTGGAAGAGATAGATGAAAACAGATAAAACATAATGCTTCTTTGGAAACTCTAGATCATAATAGTTTTTTGAACAACTCTAGAAGTGTTTTTAGGGACACCTGGGTGGCTCAGTCAGTTAAGCAGCCGACTCTTGATTTCGACTCAGGTCCTGATCTCACAGTTCGTGGGTTCAAGCCCCACATTGGGCTTTGTGCTCACAGCACAGAGCTTGCTTTGGATCCTCTGTCTCCCTCTCTCTGCTCCTCCCCCCACTTATGCACACATGCCCTCTCTCTCTCTCTCTTTTTTTCTCTCTCTCAAAATAAATAAATAAATGTTTAAAACAAATTTTAAGTGTTTTTAATAACTCAAGTAATTACATGAGTTTTTGCAGTAGACAAAAAAATGGAAAATACAGATAAAGGAAAAGAAAAAAAGAATCGTATCACCTGATATCTTACCAGCTAGAGGCAATGACTAATGACTTTTTGTTGTATAACTTTCTGGACTTTTTCCTAAGCAAACACACTTCACTAGTTTGGGGCAAAATTTCAGTCACTTTTATTTATTCAACAATTGCTTGAGCTCCATATGCCCATATGAACAGGAAACCTCATCCCACACCACACCCACTATTCCACACCCCCACCACCACAGAAACTGGGGACATACTCAGTCCTAGGAGCAATTCTGGCTAAAAATGGCAGAGACAAACTGAATAATCAAGTGGTCCCAATTCCCGCGGCTTCTGGAACAGCACTACCGTGTCTCTGTGAACAGTGGTCTTGCAGACTGCTGGGATCTGCCCTTTGCCAGCTCACAGAGGTGCCCGGCACCAGGCTCCAAGGTTCCAGAGACAGCTGAGCACAGGGGGACTTCTACTCTCAGTCACACCCCAGGCCCAGACACATAGGTGCCAGAGTTAAGCCAGGTCACCAATTCTGACCCCGCCCCCTTCTTCCTGGTGCCCACCGCACCCCCTCCCTGAGGGCAGGGGGCTTCCCCTGCAGGGGCACGTTCTCAGAGGGATTCCAACTGCAACATGGAAGGGGCCTCTGTCTCTATCCCTTTCTCCCCAGATGCTCCTTGGCTCCAAACAAATGATCTCCCTGCTCCTCCACACAGGCACTTAGAGGAGCCTGCCTTTGTCAGGCCACCCAGGAACCTGCTCCATCCTTTCCCCAGGGACATCAAGGCTCATAGCCTAACCCATGCACCACCAAGAGGGGCCACTCATAGGATGGGGCCTGAACAAAGACGTCAATTCTTACCCAGTTGTGTAGACAAAGAAGAGCCCATAGCAACTTGCATTAAAAAGAAGGGAAAGTTCTGGGGCATCTGGGTGGCTCAGTGGGTTAAGTGTCTGACTTCGGCTCAGGTCAAGATCTCAAGGTTCGTGGGTTCGAGCCCCGCATCGGGCTCTGTGCTGACAGCTTGGAGCCTGGAGCCTGCTTTGGATTCTGTGTCTCCCTCTCTCTCTGCCTCTCCCCTGCTTGTGCTCTGTCTCTCAAAAATAAATAGATGTTAAAAAAATAATAATAATAAAAAAATAAAAAAGAAGGGAAAGTTCTGACCTGGCAAACTACCTGGAACCAGCAAATTTGCAATATGCCCATTCTCCAGATAAGGCCACCAAGACCATCTGCTTACTTCTTGAGAGACTGAAGCTCCAGCCTCGAGCACTGAAGATTGTATCGCGAGGCAGTTTCCTCACACTGATGACACTGATGCTCTGGGAATTCCTCTCCTGCTGGGAGGAACCCGGCTGCCCTCTGGCCCCAGCCCCCAGGCCATGTGACCCAGGGAGGCCCTGCCAGCACTACTTACTAGGCTCTAGGTGCAGCTGTGGTACCCCGCAGCCCAAGGGCAGGAAGGATTCTGTTTCCAGGCCAAAGGCACCGACACTTTGTCCCCTGCTATCTGGGCCAGGGCGGCATCTTGTCAACTCCGGGGCATGATAGGAGCTGGGCTGGGACAGTCCCTGAAGTCAGCGCGCCCTCCTCGGCCACCATCATGAATGCAGTGCACGATGGAGGGAGTGGGGAGCAGTTTGGTATGCATTTATGTGTTGATGGCCTGAGATTATCTGAGATAATTAAATATATTTTCCCCAGGTTGGAGAAGAGGGGAATGAAGAGGTGGAGTGTCTGGGAGCTGGTCATTCCTGTCTCTGCTTCCTCTCCCCTTCCCAACATCCAGCCCACGTGTGGGCCACATGTTCGGCATTCGGGTGCCCCCCGTGCCCCACTGCATTCTGCTAGAGAGCACAGCCCAGTGGTGGGGAGGTAGAGAGGGTCTACATCTTCTGTCCCCCGCTCCGGCCCTTGGGCCACCATTTTTTTGTTTTTGGGGGGTCAGAGGACATGGAGGGCAGGGGCCCAACTTGGTGCCACCTGCCAGGGTGCCAGCCTCCGGGAAGAGGATCACCTGTGCATAGAAGCTGGCCCAAACTCTCAGGTTCACAGTCAAACACACCCAGTTTTGGGGCCTCAGGCTGGGTGGGACAGGTGTATATCTTGTCTAACGAGCTCTACAAGGCAGGAGACAAAGGGAGAGAGAAAGTGTTGACCCAGAAGCTGGAGGAAAGAAGGACTAGGGTCTCTCCAAGGGTAGAAACTCTCAAGGGAGTGCCTAGACGCAGCAGAGCCGGGGCAGGGCATGGAGGTAGCCTTTCTGGGGCTCTCACAGTTCACAAGTGAGCTGGGGCAACTGGGCAAACAGCTGTCAGAGGACCTCCGTACGAGAGGCACTGGGGAAGCCTGACTATTCCGCACCCATCCCCCCCAACTTCTTACCTTCATGTAGAAAGAGGCAATGACTCAGGAAACGGACTTTCCCTGAAGCAGCAACTGCCCAGCAAGTGCACCACTTTTATTTAAACGACAGGTGTATTTGGAGTGGTCTTGGGGTACACCTGTCATTCCAGCACTTCACCTGCCTTCTTGCTGTCCCAGGTCAATCCTCCCCCCAGATTCCTTTGCCTTCCTGCCTCTAGCCTCTCTCTGCCAATCTATCTAACCTGCTTCCTTAATGTTCATAAAGCACCAGTTTTATTAGGTGTCAGTGTTCTGCTCCAGAACCTTCAATGGCTCCCACTTGCAATGAGGTGGAGTTCAAATCCCACAGTCCAAATTCAGGGCCGTCTGTGGTTAAGGTGACCATACAGTCCAGTTTGTCTGAGACGGTCTGCTTTATACTTGCTGCCCCGGCACAATGACTAATAGCACCTCCTCTCATACAAAAGAAGTGTTCCAGTTTGGACGATAAGTGATGTGACCAAGCTGTCTACAGTCTACTCCCAACCTAACGCTCCAGGCTAATGTCCAACAGTCTCTCCTAGGATGCTCCAGGTCAGTGGTTCCTGACTCTGGCTGCTCATTAGAATCACTTGGGGAGCTTTTAATAAATACTGCTGCCTGGGCTGACCCTCAAGCAATTTCATTAAGACAGAATCTCTAGGAGCAGGGCTCAGGCTTCGGGGTTTTTTTTAAGCCTCCAGGCAACTTTGATGTGCAGCCAGGATTCAAGACAATTGACCTAAGTAAAACAAGTGTCTTGGAACTCTGTCCCCGAGCTCATGTCAGACTTTTCTGTCTCTGACTTTTTCGGTAACTTGCTCTCCCTGCCAATCACCCACTTAAGTCCTACTTACACTGCCAAGCCCACTTCCAATGCTGCCTCCTCCTTCATTTTTTCCAGCCCCTGAGCTAGAAGGGGACCCCCCCCATCCTCCTCTGCCCCTCCCTCCATGGCTACCCTGTATTATGATGTAATTTGGGTTCATGTTTTGAGCTCTTCATAGGCCTGTGAGCTCCGTGGGGTGGATTGCAACTGATTCATCTCTGGGATGTTGGGACCCAGACCCAACCCGCAGTAAAGACCCACACCAGGCTGAGTGACTGTCACATGGGCAGCATTGCCCACCACCTGGCTGGACACAGCGGCCCCTCCAAGTTAACTTTCTTTCCCGATGTGTGTGGCTTCTCGTTCATTCGTTCATTCGTTCATTCTGCCTCGTGCCAGGTGCTGTCCTCCCCCCACCTTGAACCCCTGCACTATTGGACAACCCATTTCCATCCTCTGGGCAGCCCAGCAGACCATCTTTCACATAAACGCCACTCAGAAAATATTGATTAATAATCAACTGACGAATGGATAAACGAAACATGACAGATCCATGCAATGGAGTATTATGCAGCAGGAGAAAGGAATAAATTCTAACACACTGCAATAAGGGTAAACCTTGAAAGCATTATGCTCAGTGAAAGGAGCCAGATGCAAAAAGCCATAAATTAGATCGTTTACATGAAATATCCAGGAGAGGCAAATCCACAGAAACAGAAAAGAGATTAGTGGTTGTCAGAGGCTGGGGGAGGGGGAGATCAGGGCTAGCTGTGAATAGGTACAGGGTTTCTTTGGGGGAGAGGGACAGTTAGAAATGCTCTGTAATTGGATCGCGGTGGTTGCATAACTTCGTGAATATACTAAAAACCACAGAACTGTACACATTAAAATGGTGAATTTTATGGCATCTGGATCATATCGCAATTAAAAAGAAATACTGCTGATGGGTTCTTCTTCCTTTCCTCTGTTCTCAACCATTAGTGTACCAGAATCAACTGACATGTTTGTAAAAGTGCGGTTTCCTGGTCCTCACCTTGGAACTTCAGAGTCAGTGGATGGAGGCTGAGACCAAGAATCTGCATTTAATGGTCGTATTCTAAGTGCCATCACCCTGTTCCACAAAGGACTTGGGTCAGGGCGTTTCTGAGCCAACCTCAGAACCTCAGAAGACAAATAAAATTCTTTAACCTATTATTTCAGAAAAAGAGCTGAAGATTTCAAACACAACCGAAACTTTGTTTTTAGTCTGCTTCTTATTAAAAACAGACTGGGACCCAAAGAAACCCCATCAGGGGTAGGTAATGAAGTAATCACGATCATAATAAAAGAACAGAATGGAAAAACTGCCTGGCCTCTAGCAAACCGCAAAAAAATTGTCTTCTGCCTCCAGTGCTCAACTGAGCCATTCAGATGAAAATATCCCACTAGCCACATGGAGAGCTTAATTTGGGGAAGGAGAACTAAACATCGGTAAATCTCTGCTCACTGCCCCTGCACAAATACATCTTTACAGACACCCTCTTCTACACTGCCAAAATTCTAATTTTTGGTATGCGCTCCATGATTAGGGCTTTCTTTGGGGTTATAAGGAAGCAGAGTTGTAAATCGGTATTAGAATGTGATCAAAAGGAATGTCTGTATGCAATTATTTTGTTTTGAGACCAGCGTTTAGAGGCAACAGCTTTAAAGCACTGACGTGGTCACGTGGCACAATCTTGCATACATACGCACGCGTGACTTTGGTCCCCTCGAAAGAAGGAAGACAAAGGCCTGGGTTTGATCATTGTTGCTTCTTTGTTACAGGATGAAGTCTCACCCTGAGAGCTCAAAAGTATCCTCTATACCATCTCCCTTGGCTGGTCCTGAACCGTTTCAAGAGAAAGCCTTGCTAATAACCTCTTGCCCCGGAAAATAGCAGTTAACTGTAATTTGAGAACAGACACCACTTGCTTAACAGAAATTCACTTAACAAAACTCCAAAATGAATTGGGGTAAATGAGAGGAAATAGCATTTGTGATGCACCTCTACTGAGTGCACCCAGGTGCTGGGCAACTCCACAGACACTGTCACATTTCATCCAATGAGCCGTCACATCAACGCCACAACAGAGGGAGTATTATCCCCCATAGGACAGCAAAGAATCTGAGGCCCAGAGGGGTTGTATAACTCTCTTCTGGTCACAGGTTAGTAAGTGCCATTGTTAAAGCAAGTGAAAAGATCTCAAAGGAATGACACACACACATTTTCTAGGGAATGTGGGTGTCCCATGAATACATTTTATGGTGGCCGGCTTGCTGAGGCTGCTGCCATCTGTTACACATGCACGTGGGAAAGCAAAATCCAGCTGGTCAGATAACGTCCCAAGCAATCAGCGCATTGCCAAGTCGAGCAAGCCCCCATCATCAACGGGCATGAAACCAAGGGGGTGTGCTTGGGAATGAAACCATTAACACTGATGTGTTCTAGCGATTGCATTACTGGCATCCTGAGTCACAAGGCTCTGGTTGGGGCCCCTATCAGTCCAGCCTCTTTTCTAACGGCCTCTCCCTTTCTGAGCTCTGGCCAAATAGCACATGGCTGTCTCTTGAGAGTGTCATGTTCCTCTCTGTCCCAGGCCCTTGGTTCCTGCTCTCCCTCTGACTGCCCTTCTCATGACCCCAACCTCCTTCATGAACTATGACTAGAGGGAAGCTCCATGAGGGCAGGGACTTTGGCTGGCTGGCTCATCACTGCATCCCCATAGCCTAGATGGTGCCTGGAACACAGTCGGCATTTGATAAATGGCTATAGAGAGAATGAATGAATGAATGAATGAATGAATAATATATCAGACCTCGGTTCACACTTTACTTCTTCAGTTTAGTTTTCTCTGGGTTACATCCCTCTTGTTAAATGCTCTGATTTCTGACCTACCTTTCTTTCTTTATTATATATGTATATATGTCTGCAGATAGATAGATAGATAGATATACATATATACATGCTTATCTAATGTCTGACTCTCCCACAAGACTATAAGTTCCATGAAGGACTACACCATGATATTCTTAGTGACAGTTGTATTATAGGTATTCAGTAAGTCTGTGATGGATGTGTAAATAGCCAAGGATGTCTTAGAGAGGTCAAATCTTTCTGAGCTATTTTGGTAATAAAGTACTCAGAGGAACTGAGAAAAAAATGGGTCAGAAATCAACAGATAAAAAAGGCAAGGGGTGCCTGGGTGGCTCAGTTGGTTAAGCGTCTGACTTTGGCTCAGGTCACGATCTCACAGTTTGTGAATTCAAGCCCCGTGTCATGCTCTGTGCTGACAGCTCAGAGCCTGGAGGCTGCTCCGGATTCTGTCTCCCTTTCTCTCTGCCCCTCCCCCACTCACACTCTGTCTCTGTCTCTCTCAAAATTAAATAAATATTAAAAAAATTTTTTAAGGCAATAATTCTCTCTCTCTCTCAAAATAGATAAATGCACATTTTTTAAAAAGGTGGGGCGCCTCGGTGGCTCAGTCGACTGTGTTCAACTCTTGATTTCAGCTCAGGTCATGATCACACGGTTGGTGAGGTTGAGCCCCGTGTTGGGCTATGCACCGGCAGCATGGAGCCTACTTCGGATTCTCTCTCATTCCCCCCACCCTCTCTCTCAAAATAGATAAATGAATATTAAAGAGAAAAAAGGTGGGGCGCCTGGGTGGCGCAGTCGGTTAAGCGTCCGACTTCAGCCAGGTCACGATCTCGCGGTCCGTGAGTTCGAGCCCCGTGTCAGGCTCTGGGCTGATGGTTCGGAGCCTGGAGCCTGTTTCCGATTCTGTGTCTCCCTCTCTCTCTCTGCCCCTCCCCCGTTCATGCTCTGTCTCTCTCTGTCCCAAAAATAAATAAACGTTGAAAAAAAATATTTAAAAAAAAATAAAAAAAAACATTTATAAAGAGAAAAAAGGCAATAATCTGATTTAAAAATGGGCAAAGGACCTGAATAAAAAGTTTTCCAAAGAAGACATCCAAATGGCCAACAGGTATATGAAAAGGTGCCCAACATCACTAATTATCAGGGAAATGCAAATCAAAACTACACTGAGATATCATTTCACACCTGTTCAGGATGGCTATTATCCAAACAAACAAACAAACAAAAACAAGAAATAATGAATGTTGGCAAAGAGATGGAAAAAGGAGCCCTGGGAATGTGAATTGGTACAGATATTACAGAAAACAGTATGGAAGTTCCTCGAAAAATTAAAAATAGAACTACTGTATGATCTGACAGTTCCACTTCTGAGCCTATATCCAAAGGAAATGAAATCAGTATCTCAAAGAGATATCTGTACTCCCAATGTTACATATACTTTGAAGCAAATATACTTATATTTATTATTTATATTATATGTATAATGGAATATTACTCAGCTACTAAAAAGAGGAACTGTTCATTGCAGCAATATTCACAACAGCAAAGGTGTGGAAATGACCTAAGTGTCTGCTGACAGATGTGTAGATGAACAAAATGTGATGTAAATAATGAAATATTATGCAACCACTAAAAATAGGAAACCCCGCCATTTGCAACAATGTGGATACACCTGGAGGACAGTATGCTAAGTGAAATAAGTCAGACAGAGAAGGCAAATACCGTATGGTATCACTTTCTATGTAGAATCTAAAAAAAAAAAAAAAAAAAAACAGTCAAATTCATAGAACCGGAGAGTAGAGTGGTGGTGGTCAGGGCCGGAGGTGTGGGGGAGATGTTTGTCAAAGGCTACAAACTTTCTGTTATGAGATGAATATGTTCTGAGGACCTAATGTACAGCTTGGGGAATATAGTCAACGATATTGTAGTGTATACTTGAAATTTGCTAAGAGTAGATATTAAGTGTTCTCACCACACACACACACACACACACACACACACAAAAGTAACTGTGAGGTGATGAATGTGTTAATTAACTTGATTATGGGTATCATTTCACAATGTATATTTATATCAAATCATCATGTTGTACACTTTAAATATATACAATTTTATTTGTTAATTATACCTCAATAAAGCTGGAAAAAAACCATGTCTAAATCGTGGGCAATTATTTTTCTCCAGAAGAACATACTCCTGATTTCAGAATGAAAATCTGTGGGAAAACGAGGTTCACTTAAAAGCCCATCATCACCTTGTAGCCATTTTGATGGAGTGCATGTGCTTCACTAAGTGAGGGGACCTTCATGAGATTCATTTGATTTATTGCTCGCACATTTCCTAAAGCACATGGTGGCAGGCAGAAGATGTGGGTTGTGGGAGTCTGGAGGGACGTATAAAATCGGAGGAGCCAAAGGCCATTTCGTTTTCATGGTTTCGTCGGCAGGGTCTGCCTGGCAAACCTCAGCTGCACGGGGTGGGCTTAAAGCCTGGACATGTGGAGGCCAGAGACGGGGCTGGAGCAAGCCATCATCTTACAGGCAAGTTCCCCTCACAACCTCCTTTTTTTTAATTTAAATTTGCCACTTCCTATTTGCTGGCAAAAGTTTTGCCATCTGTGCCTACACAGGGACTATCTCGGTTGTGGGTGTGCTGGCAAGCAGGGGAGGCTGGGTCCTCTGTGGTGCCAAATACTTGCGGGCCTCCTGGAAATGGGCAGGACTCATTAGAGCACAGAGCATGGAGAACTCAGGGTACAGGGGCTGGCAGCTAGTGGTCACTGAGGACACAGACACCCATCATCTGACGCAGCTACCGATTCCTGGGGCCAGGGGCCTTGTTCTTCACCTCTGTTTTGGTGCTGACTGGAGGGGATATCTTTGAAAACAAGGTAGATTTTTTTTAACCCCGCCCTAGTGGTCCGGTGGGTCCTGCTGGTCAGGAAGAAAGACCAATAATGAATCCCCTCACTCTTCTTGTAGGCAAAACATAACATTTACCATCTTGACCTTTAGTTTTACAATTCAGTGGGATTAAGTACATGCACGGTGTTGGGTGTCCATCACCACCATCCATTTCCAGAACCGTTTATCATTCCAAACAGAAACTCTGGACCCATTACTCAGTAACTTCCCAATCTTCCCTCTCCCCAGCCCCTGGGAAGCTCTATTCTACTTTCTGTGAATTTGCCCATTCTCAGTACCTCATGTAAGTGAAATCATACCATATTTGTCCTTTTGTGTCTAGATTATTTCACTCAGCAGAACGTTTTCAAAGTTCATTCATCCACATTGTAGCGTGTGTCCGAATTTCATTTCTTTTTAAGGCTGAATAATATCCCATTATACATAATACACCACATTTTGTTTATACATTCATTTGTTGGTGGTCATTTGGGCTATTTCTACCTTTTGGCTACTGTGAATAATGCCGCCATGAACATGGGTGTGCACATATCCCTTCAAGATCCTACTTTCAGTTCTTTTGGGTATACACCCAGAAGTGTGATTTCTGAATCAGATGGTAATTCTATTTTTAATTTTTTTTTGGCGGTGGGGGGGGAGGGGGTGTCAAGTGTTGAGCAAGGTCATCAGCTAGATGTAAAGTGGGTGGGAGATGGGGGTGCCTGGGTGGCTCAGTTGGATAAGTGTCCGACTATGGCCCAGGTCATGATCTCATGGTTCGTGTGTTCGAGCCCCGTGTCTGGCTCTGTGCTGACAGCTCAGAGCCTGGACCCCGCTTCAGATTCTGTGTCTCCCTCTCTCTCTGCCCCTCCCCAGCTGGCACTCTGCCTCTCTGTCTCTCAAAAATGAATAAACATTTTAAAAAATTTTAAAAAATGGGGTGCCTGGGTGGCTCAGTCGGTTGAACATCCAACTTCGGCCCAGGTCATGATCTCACGGTTCATGAGTTCGAGCCCCACATCAGGCTCTGTGCTGACAGCTCGGAGCCTGGAGCCTGCTTCGGATTCTGCGTCTCCCCCGCCCTCTTTGTCCATTCCCCGATCACGCTCTGTCTCTCTGTCTCTCAAAAGTAAATAAAACATTAAAAAATAAATAAAGTGGGTGGGGGATGTGAGAGACAGGAGGAGGGGGAAGACACAAAATAGTCATTTTAGAAAGAGAAAATAAACTTAGCAGGGAAACATTTTAGGATTACCAGGTTGTATTGCATGATCATTTGAGGTTTGTGGTCATGAATTTAAAATGAAAATTATCTCTAGGAATTGTGTGTGTGTGTGTGTGTGTGTGTGTGTGTGTGTGTCTAGGAGCGGTATCTATCATTCTCTACGCATTATTTGGCAACTTGCTTTACTGCTTCCAGTGTGCTATACACAGAAGTGAGGCTCTGAGGTTTGTGTAACCATTCTCCTGGTGATGGGCAGTGAGGTCATCTCCAGCTCTTCACCATGATAAGGGAAGTTCCAGTAAGGGCCCTTTACCATGGGACTGTTTCTCTAGGAATGTATCAGAAGAGGATTTACTGGATCATAGGTAAGGGCATTTTAAAGCTTAATAGAGTCTTTCAATTGCTCTCCAAAGTGATTCTACTAATTTAGACTCTCACCAACAGAATATGAGAATAGCCCACATCTTCATCAGCCCTACAGCAATCCAACTTTCTATTTTGCTCAGCTGGGCGAATAAAAAGTGTCCCTCCATCGTTTTAATTTATGTTCCCTTTATTACTGGAGCTATTACACCCTTTCCTAAGTTTCTTGACCATTTGGACTCCTCCTCATGTGAATTGTCCTTTCAGAGCCTTTGTCCTGTTTCTTTGTGTGTATTGTGACTGTTGCAAGGATTTCCCTTAGATGGTTTCTAGTTTTCAGTTTGTTGGTGTGTTTTGATGTGGTTGAATTTACTAATATCCCTTCCTCAATGGCTTCTGTGTTGAGTATCTTATTTCACAAGCTTTCCCTGTCACAAATCCATAAAAATAATATCTTCTGTTTTCTTCTAATTCTTTTGTAGTTGTTGGGCTTTTTTTAAGATTTTATTTTATTATTTATTTATTTAAAATGTTTATTTATGAAAGAGGGGGGGGAGAGAACAAGTGGGGGAGGGGCAGAGAGAGAGGGAGACACAGAATCCAAAGCAGGCTCCAGGCTGCGAGCTGTCAGCACAGAGCCCGATGTGGGGTTCGAACCCATGAACCATGGGATCATGACCTGAGCCGAAGTCAGAAGCTCCAGCTCCACCGAGCCAGCCAGGTGCCCCTCTTTTGTAGTTGTTTTAATTCAACTTTTAGCCTTGAAAGAATTGTAAATTCACATGCAGTTGAAAAAAAATAGTACAGGAGGATCTCATGTACCCCTTACCCACTCTTCCTGAGTGGTAACAGTTTGCAAAACCAAAGGGCATTACCATGACCTTGACATTGACACTGGTACAGTAAAGAGCTCTCACAAAGAGCCCCCATGTTTCCCCTTTATAGCCACATTTACCTCTCATTCCCCTATTCCCCACCCCACTGCCGCCCTATCCTTAACTCTGGCAACCAGTGATCTAGGCTCCATTTCTACAATTTTGTCATTTTAAGAATGTTCTATGAGTGGAATCACACAGTATGTAACCTTTGGAGATTGGCTTTCTTCACTCAGCAAAATTCCCTGGAGAACAATTCAAGTTGTTTTGTTGTCAATAGTTTTTCTCCTTATTGCTGAGAAGCAGCCCATGGTGGGGGTACACCCACTTTGCTTCCCATTTGTCTGTTGAAGAACATCTGGGTTATTTCAAGTTTGGGGCTATTACAAATAAAATTGTTAGGAACATTTGTGTACAGATTGTTCGAGAAATGCAATTGTTAGGTCAAATGAGTTACATGTTTAGTTTTTAAGACACTACCAGTTTCCCTGTGGTTACCTCCCCACCTGCAAAGTACATCCAAGAAGATCCAAGTTCTTCTCATCCTGGTCAGAAGTTGATGTTGTCACTATTTTTCCTTTAGCTATTTTAATAGGTGTGTAATGCTATCTCTTGTGGTTTTAATTGGCATTTCCCTATGGCTCAGAATGTGGAAGGTTTTTTCATATGCTTATTTACCAGTAGGATATTCTCTTCAGTAAGATATCTGTTCATGTCTTTTGCCCACCTTCTAATTTAATGGTTTGGCTTTTTACTGTTCAGTTTTGAAAAGTATTTATGTATTCTAGATGATGGTCCTTTGTGAGATAAGTGTTTTGCAAATATCCCCTCCCACACACACTGTCTTTATCTTTTTATCCTCTTTCCCGGGTCTTTCACAAAGCAAAAGTTGGTTTTTTTTTTTAACTTTTTAATGTTTATTTATTTTTGAGAGAGAGAGAGACCATGAGCAGGGGAGGAGCAGAGAGAGAGAGACAGAGACACAGAAACCGAAGCAGGCTCCAGGCTCTGAACTGTCAGCACAGAGCCCAACAAGGAGCTCTAACCCATGAACCATGAGATCATGACCCGAGCTGAAGTCTGGTGCTTAACCAACTGAGCCACCCAGGCATCCTTTCACAAAGCAAAAGTTTTTAATTTTGATTAAATCCGATTTATCAGTTTTCCCTTTGATGGAGAGTGCTTTCGGTATCAAGGCTAAGAACTCTGCTTAGTTCCAAATTCCAAAGATTCTTCTTTTATGTTCGTTTGGTTTCCTAAAAGTTTTATAGTTTTGTGTTCCATATTTAAATTTATGAACCATTTTGAGTTAATTTTTACACAGGCTACGGGGTCTAGATTGAGGTTCATTTTTTCTGCTTTGGATGGGTCCAATTGTCCCAGCACCATTTGTTTCAGAGGTTTTCCTTCCTCCTTTGGGTTGCGTTGGCTTTTTTAATCAAAACTCATATTGGGCATATTTGTGTGGGTCTGTTTCAGGGTTTTCTGCCCTGTCCCACTGATCCGTGTCCATCACCCTATCAAAAACATAAGCTTTCGTTACTGTAGCTGCATAGTGCCTGGAAAATTGGGTAGATTGATGCTCACTTAACTTTTCTTTTGCAAAATTGTTTTAGCTATTCTAGTTCCTTGACATTCCCATATAAATTTTAGGATAATTTGTCTCTATCTACAAAAAAGCTTATGCATTTCACAAGCTTTACTAATCACAGAACCATAAAAAAAACCTCCTATTTTTTTTCTGTTCTTTTGTAGTTTTTAAAAAATGTTTTGTTCTTTAAGTAATCTAGAGGTTCTTTTTTAAATTATGAATTGTGTGGAGTAAGGTGCAAACTTGATTTTCATTTTTCTGTACTCATTTCTCTCAACCCTTTTAATTGAATATTTTTTCACTCATTTGAAATACCAACTTTATCATATACCACATTCCTACATACGCACAGGACTATTTCTGCACTCACTGTTCTCTTGCATTGGTCTATTTGTCTATTTATTCTTATATCATTGTTAATTCTATAAGTTCACAATATTTTTTCTTGTGTATTAAGTAAACTCTACGCCCAACACAGGCTTGAACTCTCAACCCTGAGAGTAAGAGTCATATGGTCTTCCCACTGAGCTAGCCAGGTGCTCCCACAATATGTTTTGATATCTGGCAGGAGACGGTCCCCGTCACTGTTCTTCCTCTTCAAAACAGTCTTTTGCATCTTTTCTCCCATGTGAATAGTAATAAAACTGTCGATTTTAATTAGATGGCTACTGGGATTATACTGAACCTATAGATAAATTTCCACCATGGACATTTTCACAAGGAAGAGATTTCCCAATATAGTACACCCCCCATTTGTTTGAGTCTTCTTTTATGTCCATTATTAAATTTTATGGTTTTCTCCAGATAAGCCTCTCATTTTTTCTTAAGAAAATATGTTGTGAGTTTTCATTGTGTGGTGAACAGGATCTTTTTTCACATATATTTTCAAACTGGTCGCTATCATGGAGGAACAAAGCCTTTTCATGTAGATGTTCCCATAGGATACACACAGGAATTTTTTATGGAAACCTCTATGTGAAAAGAGAGGGACTGGAGTTCAGAGAGGGGAACCCAGGGCCAAATGCAAGTCCTCTGTCCCCTCAAGCATCCAGAACTGCCTGGAAGGCTCTGGAATGGAGGGTGGGGAGAAGAGCAGAGCTGAGGGGTCTCTCACTTCCTGAGTGGGGACCCAGCTCATGGTTTGGTTTAACTTGTCCTCCCCCTCAGAGAGGCTCCATGAAGACTTAACTACAGCTCTCCACCCCCTATCTCCCCTCCCCCACCCTATCTCCCATCCCTGTTCCCTCCCTATTGCTTTGCAGCTTGTCTCTCACAGGCCAGGCCTGTGTTTCTACCTGGCTCTGTGACCAGGGTCTACTGTATGTGGATCCAAGGGTCCAACCTGGTAAGTGGATGCCCTGATTAGTAACAGGTTAAAGGGTCATTACACCACGGCATTGGTAATGGCGATGAGGCCACTGACCATTCCTCGAGGACAAGGTGAGAGGTGAGAAGTGAGTTTGGAGAAGCCAGATTAGAACCGAATTCCTAGGGGCACCTAGGTGACTGAGTCACGGATCATGAGATTGAGCCCCACATCAGGCTCTACACAGTGCAGAGCCTGCTTCAGCTTCTCTCTCTCCTCTCTCTGCCCTTCTCCCCACTTGCACGTACATGCGCTCTCTCTCTCAGGATAAATAAATAAGCATTAAAAAAAAAAAAAGTTATGGGAATGCAAGCTGGTGTAGCCACTCTGGAAAACAGTATGGAGGTTCCTCAAAAAACTAAAAATAGAACTACCCTATGACCCAGCAATTGCACTACTAGGCATTTATCCAAGGGATACAGGTGTGCTGTTTCGAAGGGACACATGCGCCCCCATGTTTATAGCAGCACTATCAACAATAGCCAAATTATGGAAAGAGCCCAAATGTCCATCGATGGATGAATGGATAAAGAAGATGTGGTATATATATACAATGGAGTATTACTTGGCAATCAAAAAGAATGAAATCTTGCCATTTGCAACTACGTGGATGGAACAGGAGGGCATTATGCTAAGTGAAATTAGTCAGTCAGAGAAAGACAAAAATCATATGACTTCACTCATATGAGGACTTTAAGAGACAAAACAGATGAACCTAAGGGAAGGGAAACAAAAATAATATAAAAACAGGGAGGGGACAAAACAGAAAAGACTCATAAATATGGAGAACCAACTGAGGGTTACTGGAGGGGTTGTGGGAGGGGGGATGGGCTAAATGGGTAAGGGGCACTAAGGAATCTACTCCTGAAATCATTGTTGCACTGTATGCTAGCTAATTTGGATGTAAATTTTAAAAAATAAAAAATAAAATACATACATACATTAAAAAAAAAAGTTAAAAAAACAAAACAACTCAATTCCTAGCTTGGGCAGCAAAGGGGTCCAGAAATGAAGGAGACCAGCCCGCAAGCACCAGGGTGCAGGGTGACATCCACTATGGGAAGGCAGGCCTACCACAGGAATTGAGGGGCCTGGCCAGCAGCTTCTGAAGTAGCCACCCTGTGAGGCAGGATGTGGGGAGGGGCGGTCTGGGAGCCTGGGAAGTGAGAATGCTGGGAGTCCACCTCTGTGAATCACAAGTGTGCCGGGGGGAGCTTAATCGTGTGCATGACACTTGGCTTCTTTGTTCCTGTGTTTGTCTCACTCAGGAGTCATCTGGTGTCGGGAAGAGTCCCAGCCCATCTCGCTGAGTCAGGAGGCTGAGGGAAAGAGCACCCAAGCGAGTGCAGAATCAGTGTCCCCAGGGTGTAGTGTTGAGGCGTCAGAGGGAAGCAGACAGAGAACCCCGCAGAGGGAAGGAAGACTGGGGCTAGACTCCGCCCTGCTCTTCCTACCCGAAAGACCCATTTCAGCTGCACCATGCAAATTCAGGGTTTCTGTAGTACACGAAGGTTATTCAGCTCCTATAGCTTTGTGACCAGAGCTATTTTCTCATCCAAAAAATAAAGATAATAATCCTACAAAGTTCCCCAAGTTATAAAACGCTTATCACTGGAGAGAGTGGGTGGTGTAATCGATTATTTTACATAGTATGTAGACATAGCTTTAAATAATGATGAACCTTGGGGCACCTGGGTGGCTCAGTTGGTGCAGAATCTGACTCTTGATTTTGGCTCAGGTGGTGATCCCAGGGTTGTGGGATTGGGTCCTGTGCTGATCATGGAGCCTGCCTGAGATTCTCTCTCTCCTTCTGCCCCTCCCCCACTTGCATGTGCTCTCTCTCTCTCTCTCAAAAAAAAAAAACAAAAAAAAAAAGTGAATAAAATGATGAGGAAAATACATTACCTCACCTAACCTTACAGGGTAAGGCCGTTCCAGAAAAGCTCAGCAGCATAATGAAGTCATTAAAGGTCCACATTATTTTAATCTTTCCTCCTCACCTTATTGGCTTAGTCCTTAGGCATGTGTCTTTGCAGCTACAAAATGGCTGCCTCCCCCCCACACCCCCACCCCCAGGTCAGGATTAGTATATAGCCTAAAGACATCCACTTTATGTCTTTATACTTTAAGACATGCACATTAATGTCATTTACAGACATTAAGGGTAGTCGCAACTTGTTTGCTTTAAGGCATATACACAAATGTGGTACTGAAACAAAATTCACATAAAATAACCTTTTTAAAGTGAACCATTCAGTGGGTCACAAGGTTATACAACCATCACCACCATCTAATTCCAATTTTTTTTGTGTGTGTGGTAAAAAGTATCTCTAACAAAATTTATCATCCTAACCAGTTTTTGGTGCATAGTACAATAGCGAATGCACATTCTTGTACAGCAAGTCTCTCGAACTTTTCATCTTGCAAAACTGAAACACTACACCAAACTAACGATCCCTATTTCCCCCTCCTTCCAGCCTCTGGCAACCCTCATTCTACTTTCTGTTTCTAAGAATTGTGACTGCTTTAGATAGTTATATAAATATAACTGGGAACGTGCAGTATTTGTCTTTTTGTACCTGGCTTGTCTCGCTTAGCACAACGCCCTTAAGGTTCACCCATGTTACAGCATGTGACAGGACTGCCTTCTTTTTTTAAGCCTGCAGGATACCCTACTGTATGCATATACTACATTTCTTTATCCATTCATTCTTTGATGGGCATTCAGATTGTTTCCAGGGTTTGTTTCCTCACTTATTTAGAAAGCGTACACGCAATCGAGGGAGGGCAGAGAGAGAGGGAGACAGAGGATGCCAAGCAGGCTCCGCGCTGTCAGCACAGAGCCCAACTTGGGTCTCGAACTCACAAACCATGAGATCACGACCTGAGCCACAGCCGAGAATCAGAAACTTAACCGACTGAGCCACCCAGGCACCCCCTTTGGGGTTTATTTTGTAAACAGGGAAGTAAATCTCTCCCAGAAGCTCCCAGGAGATTTTACTCAGATTTCAGTGGCCACAGCTGGGCCATAATTCCATGCTGGCTGACGGGAGGCTGGGAAAAGTATAGGGTGTCTAGCCTCCCTAGGAGGAGGAGGGTTCTTCCAGCCAGAAAGATGGTGTGAAAAGGCTGTAGATAACAGTGTCAGTCACAGTGAGGGCCTGGAACCTCTCAAACAGTAGTTAAAATATCTCAGAATACCTCAGCCCCAAATCTCCCCGTATGCAATAGTATCCAGCAGACAATAAAATGATAACACTATATTTAATTGTGCAGCTATTTCTAACAAGTGCTACCAGTTATAATTTCCTTTAAGAATAAGTAGATTTAAGGGGCGCCTGGGTGGCGCAGTCGGTTAAGCGTCCGACTTCAGCCAGGTCACGATCTCGCGGTCCGGGAGTTCGAGCCCCGCGTCAGGCTCTGGGCTGATGGCTCGGAGCCTGGAGCCTGTTTCCGATTCTGTGTCTCCCTCTCTCTCTGCCCCTACCCCGTTCATGCTCTGTCTCTCTCTGTCCCAAAAATAAATAAAAACGTGGAAAAAAAAATTTAAAAAAAAAAAGTAGATTTAAGTTCAAAAAAAAAAAAAGAAGAAATTGAAGGACACCTGGGTTGCTCAGTCAGTTAAGAGTCTGACTCCTGCTGATGCATAGGGGCACTTGTACCCTAGTGTTTATGCAGCGCTTTCAACAATAGCCAAATTATGGAAAAAGCCTAAATGTCCATCAACTGATGAATGGATGAAGAAGATGTGGTTTATATATACAATATATATATATTGTATATGTATATGTATATGTATGTATATGTATGTGTGTGTGTGTATATATATATATATATATATATATATACTTGGTGATGAGAAAGAATGAAATCATGCTATTCGCAGCAACGTGGATGGAACTGGAGGGTATTATGCTAAGTGAAGTAAGTCAGTCAGAGAAGGACAGATAGCATATGTTTTCACTCAGATGTGGATCTTGAGAAACTTAAGAGAAGACCATGGGAGAGGGGAAGGGGAAAAAAATAGTTATGAACAGAGAGGGAGGGTGGCAAACCCTGAGAGACTCTTAAATACAGAGAACAAACTGAGGGTTGATGGGGGCGAAGCAGGGGAGAGGGGAAAATGGGTGATGGGCACTGAGGACGGCACTTGTTGGGATGAGCACTGGGTGTTGTATGTAAGGGATGAACCACAGGAATCTGCCCCCCAAACCAAGAGCACACTGTACTCACTGTATGTTAGTCAATTTGACAATAAATTATATCTAAAAAAAAAAAAAAAGAGAGAGAAAGAGAGAGTCTGACTCTTGATCTCAGTCAAGTCTTGATCTGAGTTCAAGCCCTGTGTTGGGCTCGGCTCAGCTCAGAGCTGGACATGAAACCAATTTAAAAATAAATAGATGAATAAATGAATAAATAAATACAATTTAAAAAAAGAATTTGACCTAAAGAAAATAAGTAGAAAATAGTACAACTGTTGTGCAAAAGATATGGCAAACATCTTTAAGGTGGTAAGTAAATCATCCAAGTTTGGGGTGCGGGGTAATGGTGAGGTTTAAATGACATAACATATGCAAAGTCTCAGCCCATTGCCTGGAACACAAAAAGGGCTCTCTCAATGACTTGTGACAAAAACTGTGGTTACCTTCAAGTTAAAGTTGCCGGATTCAACAAATAAAATCAGAGGGCACTCAGTTAAATGTGAATTTCAGATAAACAATGAATAGGATAAGCATATCCCATGCAGTGTTTGGGACATACTTTTACTAAAAAAAAAAAAAAAAAAAATTATTCATTGTTTAACTGAAATTCAAATTTAACTGAGCAACGTTTGTTTTATCTGGCGATTCCATCTCACCTGCTTTCCCTGGAATGAGGAAGAGCTGAGACACAGCGTGGGGAACCTGGATGTCATCAAGGTAGCTGGGCAGAAGATAATGAGGGAATGAGGAAGCCCCTTGGGGGGCTGGAGAACCTATGCCCAGGAGCAGCCTCCAGCCCAGGCACTGCACCCCCAGCCCCCATTTCCCCCCAACCCTGGGACAGACCCCTGGACTCTCCAGTCTCCTGCCTCCCCAGCTCCCGGTGGCTGTGATGTGGCCTGGGAGGGAAGTGTTGCTGGGGCAGCATATTATAGACAGAAAGGATCTTATGAACACACGGGAGTCTCCTGTGTGACTTTAAAGGTTTACCACAGGGACCTGGGCCCATAAACACTCAGACAAAGAGGTTTTATGAGTGTTGGGCTGAATGCATCCTTCCCTCACCTCCTCCCCCCTCCCCATCTGAGCCAGGCCAGGGAAACTCTTCTGTCCATAGAAGGGCACAGGGAGCTCCGGATGTGTCACGTGTCCTTTTACCACCCTCCCTGGCCATGCTGAGCAAGATCCAATCCCTCCCCTCCACCACCCTCTACCACACACACACACACACACACACACACACAGTGTCAGCTATAGCAAAACATGCCCCCTCACTTCCATTTGCTGCCTCAGCTCTTTGAGGGGGTGGGGGACACCTCAAACCAAGAGTTTCAACCAATCTCTGGGATGACAGGCCAGCTCGCTCGTCGCTCCCAGCAGTCTACCCAGCAGCACCCAGCAGGAGGACGTTGTCGTAACTACACAGGCCTGGATACTTGATTCCCACCCCTCCCATAGAGCTTCTGTGCTTTACAGCAGACCCCACTTAAACTCTCTGAATCTCCTGGGGGCTGACACCGTCTGCCATTTGTATCACAGGAAAGATGGGTTTAAATGGAATTCACTCGAGACAGCAGGAGAATTTCACATTCTCTAGGGAGAAAGACCTCAAAAATCTGTGGGTCCTCATGTCTGGAAAATGGCGACTCTGATTCACACCAGGCCAAGAACAAAGAGATTCGTGAGCCCAGTGTGCCTTCTGTTTGTCCCATGGCACTGCTTAGCCCCATTACTCACACACAGACCAGGGTGACACAGCCGCTACAGTGCTTACTCATGCACTGCTTATCCCCTGGGTGTCTGCTGTGTGGGTGTGGGGGTGTGGGTGTGTCCTCCCCAGACAGACTGAAGCCCCTCTATGGCAGAAAGATCCTCTTGTTCCTTTGTGGCTCCATGGATACACAGAAAGGACATAGCAATAACTGCCCACCCTGCTCAGAACTTCTGGCTCCAGCATAGCTCACCCGAGGGTGTGTGTGTGTGTGTGTGCGCGCATGTGCACACACAGACGTGTACATCAACCCCCCATGTCCAGCCCCGACGTCAGCTGTTAATCACCTTATTATTGCACACCTTTCTATCTGTCCATCAGGTGCAGACACAGAAGCCTGAAGCAAACCCACTCATTTATGTCTGGGTAATGTCTACCAGCCTCTGCAGAGGCCTCGCTGGAAACGGGATCTGCCCTGTCCCTCCATGCCATTCCACTCACCCCTTTCTTCTCACAGCGCCCTCCTCTTGCACATCACAGGGAAGCAAGCCCCCCTCCAGCTCGGGCCTCTCTCTTCCGTCCCCTGGCACGGCCACTCAGGCTCTTGGCTCCTCTCCCTTCTGGCACCACACTGACCCTTGTCCTCTGACCACTGGCTTGTGTTGTCAGCCATTCTGCTGCATCTGTTCTCACTCGAACTGTGCCCCGAGGGTGGGAGTCCGACCTCAGATCCCACAGCTACACTTCTCCAGGATAAACAACCCACTGGCATTGCCACAGTGGGCCACCTATCAGTATGTAGCCAGAGTGAAATCGTGCCCAGGGGCCCTATCTCTCTTCGCCTTGAGTTCAATGCCCCATTTATTAACCCAGCTTTGGTGTGTGCCAGGGATACAGGTGTGGGCAGGAGAAGAAATGTGGGCAGTGTAGGAAGGAAGAAAAAACCCACCCCACCACTTGGGGACACATGTGCACAGTGGGCACCGCCAGCCTGCCCAGGTCGTGTTGCCCGGCCTCCTGAGGCTGAGCATGAGTTAGCTTTCCAACTGAGGAAAGTGAGAGACTCGGAGAGCATTTGTCGCCAGCACTGCAGAGCAAGCAGGGAGGCAGGAGCCCTGGAGCCCGGGACCAGCATTGAACCAGGACAGCAAACCCTCCCCAGCTTATAAAGAACCGCCCCCCACGCTTCACCTCCCCTGTCCCCAAAGCTGTGTGACAATTCCAGGCAGCAGGGGGGCCAGGAGCAGAGGACCCAGAGGAAGCAGCAGAGTCCCCTCAGGAGAGCTGTTCTCCTGAGGTGTCCCCCTCATGCCCACAGTCAAGTCCATGCCCCAGGGAAAGCCAGGGTCCTCACAATCTCTGGGCATGCCTGTGTGAACAAGGGCCCCGGGAGGGCGGGGGGTGTGGGCCTCAGGGCCAGGGGAATGTCATCCTCCCTGCTTCCCTGCTTCGCCCTGATTCAGGCATTCAACTTGCACTCTTGCTGCTCTAGCTATGGGCCACACCCCACTCTTGTGAAGATGCCATCCCTGTCTCTGAAGCATGTGGCTTCAGGGCCCTTTGGCCTGGGAGTGACACTGAGGCATGGCCGTGTCACACAGCACAAGGCTGGCCTGCTTTTGCATCAGGGTAGCTTCATGACCTCAAGCCAAGGCATCTTATGGTGGGGGGCAGGGGTGGGGGAAAGGATGCACGTGTGAGAGTCCCAGCCTCCACGTGGAGACTGACCCAGCTGCCCGCGGCTCCTCCCATAGCCCGGTCCTGGGTCTGACAGGCTGCTTTTATGTTGACAGCTAAGGTTTATAGATATTTCTGCAGCAGCAAGTTAAATCGCATCTGCTCGGGCAGATATCCAGGCCCAGGGCAGGCAGGCAGATGGAGCAGCCAGGGCCCTGGGGTCCAGAGGCCCTGGCAGGCAGGCCTTCCTGCTGTAAAGCCCTATGTCTAATAGGAAATGCAGGCTGGCAGAGAGGCAGGGGCAGCCAGCGCTGCTTCCTTCAGGGTCTCAGTGCCTCAGACGACTCAGCCTGTTCTTCGGTAGCCTCTTCACGTGGATTCTGAGTTCTGGGTCTGGGCAAACCCCTTTCTGGGAAAACAGAACTGATATCAGACTATGGCTTGTGGAACGAGACAGGCAGGAAGAGGGAGGGCCCCTTCTGCCAGCTGTGACCAGGCAGGGGATCCAGAAAGCTGGCCCAGGAGTCAGAGCACGTCGGAGCAGTGAGTGGGGAGCTGGTGGGGAGCCCAGCCATGGGCCCCCGTCCTACAGGACTGGCAGTGCTGGGCACATTATTGATCATGGAAGGTAGGGCTCAAAGCAGACAGGGACCTCAGAGCTAGGTTGGAGGTGAGAGTGCTTCCCCTCGGGATCTCCTCTCCCTACTGGGAAGGCAGAGAGGGGCTCCCCCTCCGGTCCTTCTGCCACCAGCACAGCAAGCTTTGGTGGGGCCATTTCATCTCACAGCCAGCCCCTGCCTTGGTCCCAGGCTATGTGATGAGATGCTCAGAGACCTTCAACACACAGAGAGCGGACACCTCGCCTAGTACAGCCTGTGTACTAAGCTCTGGGGTTACTGAGTAAATGAAATACAGTGTCTTCCTGGTTGTGGAGAGTAGGAGCAACACACAGATTGTGCTGAGGAGCAAGGGTAACGGAATGCAGAGCTGGTCCAGGAGGCACAGAGGGCAGGTCCCAGCCTCAGGGTGAGAGTACAGACCCCAGAGGGCAGAAGGGCAGGCTGTGGATCCTGTGGGGACCACCATCACCCAGCCCGGTCTCAGCCCAGAGTTCCCAGACCCCCCCTCACTCCCTCCATCCCTTCCTGAGAAGCCTGTCATGGGCAACGGCCAACAGGAAAAAGAAAACCCTCCCTCTCAGTGCTCCCTCACAGAGCACTGGTCTGGGGACACAGGCCCCCCTCCAAGGAACCAGCCAATTGGCCGGGCTGGGGTGATTGACACTCTGCCCCTCCGGAAAACCCAGAGTGACTTAGCTAAACAAAGCTCCCAGCAGGCTGACCAGGTTATCCTGTCCCGTGACCAACGGTCGCTCACACCAGCCCAGTTTCCAGATCACATGTGTTTACCTTCACGGACTGCCTACCACGTGGAAGGTATTGTGCCGGGAGGGGCTTACAACATCCCTCAAAGACAGGCAGGGTGTCAGGTTATCACCTAACACTGCAGAACTAACCACCCAAAACACATTTACTTTGCCTGGGAATGTGCAGAGTGAGCAGGGCTCAGCAGGGCCAGCTTGTCTCTGCTGCACTGGGCATCAGCTCGAAGGCCGAGTTCAGTCATCATGTGGGGCCACTCACGTGCCTGGTTCTGGCCTGGTAAGAGCCAACGGCTGGGGGCAGGAACAGCTGGGACTCCTCACACACACCTTTCTCCATGGCAGCTGCTGGGTAAGTAGACTTTTTACATGCGCTCAGGGCTCCTGGGGCAAGTGTCATGGGCAAGAGAAAGATGGGCAGACACCATATCCCCTTTTCTGACCTAGAATCGGGGGCCACATAGTATCATTCCTGCCTCTATTCATTGGAAGCATGTCTTCAAAGCCACCCCATATTGAAGGGAGGACAATTAGATTCAGTCTTTTGATGGGAAACATGTCAAAGAACATGTGAACATGATTGTGAACGTGTTTTTAACTCACCACACAAGACAAGGGTTATTGTCCTGTTTCAGAGAGGGTCTTAGTTGGGGCATCTGGCTGGCTCAGTCGGCAGAGCATGTGACTCTTGATCTTGGGGTCATGAGTTCGGGCCCCACGTTGGTCTCAGAGAGGCGCTTAGAATGAAGTGGCTTGTCGAATTCACACGGTAATTTGGAATTGAGTGAGAACTCTAAGCCACGGCTCCAAGACCAAGCCTTCCTTCTATCCACCACCTGGTTCAGTGACAAAGGGCTCAGAGTTCTTAGAGCATCTGACGAAACCTATGGACAATTTTCTCGGGGGAAAAGTGTACACATATAAAAACGCGTGTCTGTGAGATTGTGTGGGCACTCCCTCTTTCTCGTCCAGCATGTAAAAAGCTACAAGTGGCCACTCCTAACAACAGGTAAAGAGCTGCAAACGCTGAACACTCAACAATCCTTCCTAGATCCTTCAGAGGTGGGGTCACCGGGCAAACCATGGCCCCCCGAACCAGAGAGACAGACAGGTGAGTGCCGTGAACACAGTGCAGCTTCCAGAATACACTGGAAGCAGTGCTGGGCAGTGCTGGTACAGGGACTGGACCAGAGAGATTGCTGGAGCCTGAGAGAGAAGAACTACAGGGGACCCGGTTGCGGGGGTGGGTGGGGCTTTTGTCAGTATTATCTCCAAGACCTCCCAGGTTTCCACAGTGAAAAGGAAAGAAAAATCCCCTCAAACTTGCTTCCAGCAGGGAGATGAGAAAAGGAACCATTTTGAAAGCTCCTCTTAACACACCCTGCCCTGGGGGAAACTAGTTAAGCACAGCCTGCCTAACCTGTGGGGATTTTATCTGAGTCTAACTGACCTAGGAAAAGGGAACTACCCAGTTCAGCCCAGTCTAGCCATCTTGTCCCACCTAAGTGGGGAGGAAAAAATGGAGAAACATTTGCGAAGTTCACAGCCCAGAGGCATAGGCTCGCTGAAAGATGGAGACCTAATCACAGGACTAGAGAATGTTCCCCTCACTCCGTGCGTCACAACCGTATCACTAAAGACCTACTTATAGCAATTTCTTTTACCCAATGAATCATACAGCTGTCAAGAAAAAATTAAGGGCATACTAAAAGACAAAACACAGTTTGAAGAGACAGAATAGGGGTGCCTGGTTGGCTCAGTCGGTTAAGTGTCCAACTTCGGCTCAGGTCACGATCTCACAGTTTGTGAGTTCAAGCCCCGCATTGGGCTCTGTGCTGACAGTGTGAAGCCTGCTTGGGATTCCCTCTCTCCCTCTCTCTCTGTCCCACACCCTGCCAGCTCATGCTCTCTTTCTCTACCTCTCAAAATAAACATTAAAAATTTTTTGGGGGGGCGCCTGGGTGGCTCAGCCGGTCAAGCGGCCAACTTCGGCTCAGGTCATGTTCTCACGGTCCGTGAGTTCGAGCCCTGCGTCGGGCTCTGTGCTGACAGCACAGAGCCTGGAGCCTGTTTCAGATTCTGTGTCTCCCTCTCTCTCTGACCCTCCCCCGTTCATGCTCTGTCTCTCTCTGTCTCAAAAATAAGAATAAAAAACGTTAAAAAAAAATTAAAAAAAAAATTTTTTTTGAACATCTATAAGTAAGATGCTAACAACTCAAAAGAATAGACACCATCCAAGAACAGACAGACAACGTACAGAGAAATGGAAAGTCTAAGAAAGAACCGATAGAAATGCTAACAATCAAAAACACTAATAGAAATGAGGAATGCCTTGGATGGGTTTATTAGTGGACTGGACACAGCTGGGGAAGGTAGGGAATGTAGCCAATGGTATCGTAGCAGCGTTGTGTGGTGACAGATGGCGGTTATGTTAGTGGTGAGCACAGCATAACGCAGAGTATTCAAATCACTGTGTTGTACACCTGAAACCAGTGTAACATTGTGTGTCAGCTATATTTCAGTTTTAATAATTAAAAGAATTTGCTCGAGGATATCTCAGTAAATTCTGGGGAGCAAACCAGTGTGACCCCAAATCAGGCTAACTAATTGTCAACTCCACACGCTCCCAGCACAGCCACCACAGCCAGGGCAGCTAGGGCACAGCCAGGAGCACATTCCTGACCCCGCACCTGCCCGGCACCCTGGAGGCCTCTCCTGGGGCCCAACCTTGGGGCTCTGGGGAAGGCCTCGCTTGTGGTCACGCTCTGGGGCTTTCCTCTGCAGGTGCCACCATGGTGCTGGGTCAACAGGACATCACATGGAAGCAAAGGAGGAGTCCCCTTCCTGCTCCCCATGTGGATGGCCTCCTGGGGCCTGAAAGGAGAAAACCAGAACCCTCAAAGCAGCCACCGGTCTCCTCACGCCCGGGAGCAGACTGGCCTGGGTCCCAGGGCAGCCACACCACAGAACAAGAGTCCTCTTGGCCTTGATACAGCGAGGGGTAGTGTGGTGGGTCCCGGCCCTCCTTTCCTTCCAATCACACGTGAGGGAGGAATGTGAACATCGCCAGCCCGCAGGGGAAAGAGGGGTTGAAAAGTCCTTTGGCTCTGCAATAAATAACCCCCACTCATCCTTGCTGTCGAGAAGCCTGTGTGTAGTAGAAAACAGAGAGGCTTTATACGTGGAAACTTGTGGTACCGTCCCTGGCACCGGCCACATGACCTTCAGCAGGTCCCACTCTGGCCGTGTCTCCTGATCTGTACTTAGGGCTGGAGTGAAGTGGAATATCCCACATTTGCAGGGTGGAAAGGGAAGGGTCCCCTAAACAGACTCGCTGGGCGATACTGACAGCGAGTTTCTTCGGTATTCCTACGGGAATCCTTTTAGGTGAGTAGCCTTGCCCAAAAGTTTTCTTTTCCTCTTTTATTCATTTGGAGAGGTGATGGGGCTGAAGAAGGGGAACCTCCAGGGCAAGAAGAGTTTGGCTAAGGGGTGGGGAGAACGTGGCACCAGGGACGGATTTCACCCCATTTCGTCCCCTGGCCTGGTTTTTGAGGCTGTTACAGGGCTACAGAGGGTTACAGAAGGGCTACAGACAAAAACTGAAAGTTTTGTTTCTTTTTCTCTTCCTGAAATAACGAGTTTTATGACAGCTTGGACATCAGCTGCTTCTTACCTTAAGGCCCAGGTGACAAAATGTGGTGCAAATTGGAAGGAGAGAGGACCTCGATGTGTGGCCCAGCCCCGAGGTGGTGCCTCAAGTGTTCTCCCGCTTTGGGACACCTGAGCAGCGGAAGCGGAAGGAGCAAGTGACAAAGGTGCCAGCAGGCGGGTCAGATGCCCAGTGGGCCTGCCGGGAGAGAAAGCAGCAGTACCTAGCAGGTGCGACCCACGCTCGAGCACACCTCAGACACAGTGGGGGCGGGGTGACGCCGTGCTGCCCGGAAGTCCTGCCGTGGTGTGGAGCCGTGAAGGTCTCGTCTGTGCCATAGGGTGGTGGGAGTGGAGTGTTCCCACTGGGAACACTGACAGAAGTTTTAAAAAGGGACGTGCAGAGGCTCCTGGGTGGCTCATTCGACCGACCATCCGACTTGGGCTCAGGTCACGATCTCACAGTTCATGAGTCCAAGCCCCACACGGGGCTCTGCTGTGACAGCGCTGTCTCCCTCACTGTGTCTGCCCCTCCCCACCTCCTCAAAAAATAAATAAACATTTAAAAAAGAAGGAAAGAAAGGGATATGCAGAGAGCAAGTGAAGCTGTAAAAAGCAAGAGAGTAAAATCTCACATTCAGTTGGGAAACTGATGTGGAACTAGGCCTTGAATGACCAGGACGCCTGAGACAAACAGACAGACAGACAGAAGTCAGCTTGTTGCAGGTGGAGGAAACACCTGATACGGGTACGTGAAAAATGCTCCATTCTTTTTTTTTTTTAATGTTTATTTATTTTTGAGAAAGAGAGAGAGAGAGAGCATGAGCAGGGAAAGGGCAAAGAGAAAGAGAGAGACACAGAGACCGAAGCAGTTTCCAGACCCTGAGCTGTCAGCATAGAGCCCGATAAGGGGTTCGAATCCATGAGCCCTGAGATCATGACCTGAGCTGAAGTCGGACACTTGAACAACTGAGCCACCCAGGTGCCCCGGAAGTGCTCCATTCTGGGTATGGTCATTGCAAAGTTCCTACAGGAATATTACAAGTCTCTGACAGGGTGTTTTGCAGAACTTCTGTGGGGTCACTGCAATATCACGGTGACGTGGGGATGCTGGAGTACTGCTGGCCTGCTGAGGGTAGAGAATGTCCCCAAAGGCTGGCGTGGACATCCTCTGACATGTGACTTTATTCCTGGTGTCAGAGATGGGGAAGTTTGTCTTTGGGCCCAACAGCAGCCCAGAAAGGCTCAGGAGGGCAGAAGGGGAGTCAGCCTTGGCCTATGGAAGGCATTGTCAGAAGGAGAACAGCCAGGGACCAAACAAGGCCCTGCTCACAAGCTGCACTCTCCATTTGGTTGCCACTGGCCACATTTCACAATTTATATTGACATTAATTAAAAGTTAGCAAAACTTAAAATCCCATTCCTTAGGCACAATAGCCACGTTGCAAGTGCTTAACGGCCACCTCTGGCCAGAGGTTATGTGGTGGATGGTGCAGACATAGAATGTTTTCATCATCACCAGAAAACGCTGCTACAACACTGAAGAAAGTCAGATGGAATGAGAGGCAGTGCTCAAACCCTCTGGAAGTGAGCCAGATGCGGAGGAGTGGGTCATAGAGGAGGCCTTGAAAGACCAGCGGCCCAGAGCAGGGCCCACCCCCAGGCCCAGGTCCTCTTTCCTGGCCCTCCCGGGCAGGCCTGAGGCCTGTCTGCAGCTGTCCCCACCACTCAGGGGCAGAGAATGGGCTTGCGGGGACCTGCAAGTTGCTGACCGGGTGCCAACACAAGGCCCAGCTGGGGTGGGGCCAGCAAAAGCGCCGCCCACCTGCCCACACCCCAGAAAGCTTTGCAGACAAAAAACCTAGCTGGGGAAAGGGAGCCGGCTGGGGGCTGCAGGCGAGTCTGGCTGCCTTCTGGTAGCCTCTGGCCTTCATCACCGGGACAGGCATGGATGTCCTCTGAAATGTGACTTTATTCCTGGTGTCAGAGATGCGGCAGTTTGTCTTTGGGCCCAACAGCAGCCCAGAAAGGCTCAGGAGGGCCCCAGAAGGGGGCGAGCACTGTGGTTTTTTCCAAGGCATCTTTAATGTGCCTTGGAGTCTTGATGTCAGAGGATGTCCCCAAGCTCACTGCTTCTGTCTGCTCTGGGGTTTCCCTTGTATTCATTTTTAAATTCATCTCGTAAAATTAGTTCTGTAAAGAGCAAAAGAAGGAACCCAGTGGAAAAGAAAAATGCTACAGTTTATGGGGGGGTAGAGGAAGTGAAAGCCCATTTGTGGCAAATGGGGCGCAGCTGAGTGCAAAGGCCTGCTCCTCCAGCTAGCTCATACTTAAGGCGTCAGCGCTTGGCACATTAAAATCTCTTAGAGTCTTTATAGAATCCATGTATATTTCTTGTGGATGAATGTAAAATCCTTGTGAGATCTTAATGGAATCCATGTAGAAGCTTCATAGAATCCTTTGAGAAGCCACATAAAATCCTCATGGAATTCACCAGACTGCTCCTAGAAGCCTAAATCCCCATTGCTACACTCACGCACACGCTCCTATCCCCTCCAATAGAAGGAGCAAGTCACGTTGAACGGGGCCTCCTTTCCTCAGAGAAAAGCCACATGATAGATCCATCTTTTACATGAAAGTAGGGGCTGGAGACACCCACTGCCCAGGGTAAGGGGTTACTGCAAACTTCTGTGGCCTGACCTGGACAGGTATCTATCTTCAGGCCCCTTGGTCTGTAAACCTGGTTCCTTGGGAAGAGGGGGATCTTGTTCATAAGGATCCAAGGGCTTCTGAGAAGAGAAGGGATCCCAACCCCTGTATGAACACTCATCGTGGTGGCCTGGGTGTAAAGCCCTCCTGAGTATGAGCCCACGAGACAGGAGGTTTGGTTTTTTTTTTTTTTTTTATAATTTTTTTTTTTAACATTTATTTATTTTTGAGACAGAGAGAGACAGAGCATGAACAGGGGAGGGGCAGAGAGAGAGGGAGACACAGAATCGGAAGCAGGCTCCAGGCTCTGGGCCATCAGCCCAGAGCCCGACGCGGGGCTCGAACTCCCAGACCGCGAGATCGTGACCTGGCTGAAGTCGGACGCTTAACCGACTGCGCCACCCAGGCGCCCCAAGGAGGTTTGGTTTATATCGTTTACATGTCCCCAGAACCTACTCCTGGGCCTGACACATAGTGGGTCCTCAGTAAATATTTGTTTAGTGAATAAATGAGTGAAGGTGTGCTTGCAGGAAAGGACTCCAAGGGCTCAGAAGGGTGCCCACCAAAAGGACACCTGGTGACCTGGGCCACAGGTCAACACAAGGATTGGGCCAGGCACTGGGCACCACAGCAGACTGGCTGGGGATCTGGACAAAAAGCCCTCCTCACTGGAGAGAGAGAGACAGAGAGAGAGAGAGAGAGAGAGAGACTCATCTAGTCAGGGAAAAGCCAGGAAATGGGATTCTGGGAGCACTAGGGCAAGGTTGATCTTGAAGGCATCTTGGTGGTGGATGGCCAGGGACTGCAAGGGCAGTCTCTGGCCTGTCCTGGGCACGGGGGGTGAGACAGAGCTGAGGATTAAGTCCTTGCAGGATCTGGAAGGGTTTTCTGGTTATTTTCCAGTTTCATTGCAAGCAGTATGGCTTTTGCTATCATTCTTCAGAGTTGCATTCTGCCAGAAGCCCCCAAATTCAACCTACAAGAGGTTTGTAGAGGCACACAGAGATGGGGTCGCACCAGCAAGCCTGGCTGGGGGGGCTCAGGTTGCCAGAAAGGAGAGAGATTCTGTCTCTTCCAGGCAGAGAGGATAGGACCCCTTCACTGGGAGCCTCCGGCTCTGAGAAGTCCCTCCCAGAAAGCAGCAGGGCTGACTCTGGTCAAAGAAGCTGAACTCTGCCTGTCTGTCTGTCTGTCTGTCTCTCTGTCCCTCTGCACTGGGCACCACCTCTCTCAGCAGCTCCCTCTGCACACCCTGTGGAGCCGTAGCTGCACACCCCTTCACTCAGCTTGGCTGAGCATGGACAGGAGCCCTGGCATCCAGGAATGAGTTGTTTTAGTCCCGCCAGAGCAAAGTAGGCCCAGGATTTATGTTTAAAAAAAGAAAGGAGTGAAAAAAGGGACAAAAAAGGAATTCAGACACCTCTAGCCCACAACATTTTTTACAGAAAACATCAAACATCCTACTTCTGCCAACATTCAAATTCAGGTGCCTGGAAGGGACAGCTAGAACTTACATGATAAAAGAAACCACACCGTGGTCACCTGGTCACCGCCAGCGCCTCTTGCAGGCACAGCCCCCTGCCCCATGTGCCAGCAAGGACCTTGGGCAGCGGGGAGCTGGGCTGGCCTTCTTGGGAGATTTGCCCACCAGATATAACCTCAGCAGCAGCGGCAGAAGGACTGGAAGGACAAGGCAGAGCAAGCGGGGCCTCGGGGGTCTGCTGGAGTCAGGAGTTTGTTCTTCAGCGCTGGGGAGCCTTTGCAGGTTTTTGAGCAGGGGAGTGACTTTTGAGACATGTGCATTAGAAGTGTTCTATTTAGGGAAACCGAATGTTCCAGTGTGCCTGGCTCAGTCCTGGTTTTCTGGGATGGTCCCGATTTATGCCTGCTATCTCCATTAACTCCCTGTTACACTTTCAAAACCATCCTGGTTTTGTTTACTGTATATTTTATGCTATTAGGGAATTATTTTTAATTGTTTAAGGTATGATAGTAGCATTGTGGTTACGTTTTTTTAAAAAAAGAGTTGTGGGGCGCCTGGGTGGCGCAGTCGGTTAAGCGTCCGACTTCAGCCAGGTCACGATCTCCCGGTCCGGGAGTTCAAGCCCCGCGTCGGGCTCTGGGCTGATGGCTCAGAGCCTGGAGCCTGTTTCCAATTCTGTGTCTCCCTCTCTCTCTGCCCCTCCCCCGTTCATGCTCTGTCTCTCTCTGTCCCAAAAATAAATAAACGTTGAAAAAAAAAATTTTAAAAAAGAGTTGTTATCTTTTAGGGATATAGTCTTCAATATTTATAGGTGAATGTTGTCTGAGATTTGCTTCCAAATAATCTGCGGGGTGGATGGCAGCAGGGGATAGGTGGGAGCAGAGATGACACCAAAATTGGCTGAGTTAATGATTTTTGAGATTTGGTGTGGATACATGGAGGCTAATGAACATACTAATCTCTCTATTTTGATATTTGTTTGAAATTTTCTTTTTTTTAATTTTTTTTAAAGTTTATTTTTGAGAGAGAGACAGAGAGAGCAAGCAGGGGAGGGGCAGGGAGAGAGGGAGAGAGAGAATCCCGAGCAGGCTCCGCACTGTCAGCTCAGAGCCCGGTGCAGGGCTTGAACTCAACCAACTGTGAGATCGTGACCTAAGCTGAAACCAAGAGTCATATGCTTAACCAACTGAGCCACGCAGGTGCCCCTGAAATTTCCTGATATAAAAAGTTAAAAAAGAAAGTGTCCCAGATTGGACAATAAATACGGTGACTCTAGTTCACTCACCCGGAGGGATTTTGTCCCCAGGGAACAATCTGCAATGTCTGGAAACATTTTGGGTTGTCACCATGTGGGGTGGGGGTGGGTATAGGCCAACGAGGCTGCTAAATTCTGCGGTGCACAGCACAGCACAGCCCCCACAACAAAGCATTATTCAGCCCAAAGTGTCAGTGGTGCTGAGGTTGGGGGACCTGGGCTAGTGACAACGTCTACAATTTACTTTAAAGCACCAATCCGTGAAGGCAGGATGGTATGTGTTCACTGTAATTTGTGCTCTAAGGATGATTAGTAAACAAACACTCACAGAAATTCACACTGTAGGAGTGGCAAGTAAGGGCTTCAAATATAGTTACCTAAATCCACTCCCCAAAATTCATTAGTTAGCATGGAAGGTGTTCTAGATACTTTGTCTTTGGGGAAGTAAGTGATATTCAAGAGATGTGTTTGGCTGGAAAGATGGTACAGGCACCTGTCTTTACTTGAACAAGATAGAAGAATCCCACAAAGCTGGATAAATGGCTCATGCCCATGGACTAGTGCTCTGGGTCTGTTTCCATGTGGTTCTGGGTCTCTCTCTGAGCCCCAACCAACCCCCAACATCAATAGAAGATTCTGTCCCTGGTCCAACCAGAAGGTGGGCTGTTCAGGCAGACAGAACATAGGCTTGTCTTTGGGGCACTGAACTTTTCACGCACGTGTTTGCTGGCATACCTAAGGACAAAGGAAAGGGATGCCCCCAAGCTTAGTAGACAGGGTCAAATGACCGTTTTTGTGCCTACTCGCTATTGAAAATATGCCACTGTGGCAGAATCTGGTCTGAAATTTGCTTTCATTATAACAATCTATCACCTAAAGACTCATAGCCCCACCTAATCCTTGGTGACACCAATGTTGACCTAAGAACTTGAGGATCAGGGAATGGCCAAGTTGGCTGAGGTCAGGAGGATGATGCTGGCGGTGTGAACAGAGGATAAATGGACATTTTCCACTTCCTTCAGCGTCTCTAAAGCTCTGTACCTTCCTGGCACCAGCACCACGTATCACACCTTTTCCCATCCCGCAGGGGTCTCATCCACATCTCCGAACACTTACATCTGTGGCTTCAACCATGGCCAGGAATGGTCTCTTTGTGCCCAGGGCCTCCGAGGCAGGACAGTAGGCATTCAGGAGAGCTCTGTGGCCTGAGTCTGGCCTCTGGGGCTGGAATTCATCATGGTGGCCAAGACTGGTTTTCAGCTTCCTCTCATCTGCCTCCAGCAGCAGTCAGGCAGGAACAGGCTGCCTCAATGTCCTAGAAAGCCAGGGGGCCTGGCCGCTCAGCCTCACATTTCCTGCCCCCAGCTAGGCTCCCTGATCATAAGTGGTGGTTTGCATTTAGGGGCAGGGGGCAGTTAGTGAACAGTGGGAGTGGCTGGGAGGACCACTCAAGAAGCCTCATTTTCAGTCATCAACAGCTCAGGAGGTGTGAGCTTCTCAGAGCATATTCTGAAAAGCCTATTTGGCTGGAGAGAGGTGGAGAGGGCAGGGACCACTGAGTGAGTGGGGAAAGGGGTGGGCATCGCAGGGGAAGAATGCCAGCACACCAGCACACCGAGGGAGGCTGCAGGGTCCACAGAGAACTTTCTAGAGCTGTCACGAGATGAACTCCACTAACTTCACCATTCGGAGGAGAAGCATTGCCATCCTAGCCAGTCCTCAACACATGTGCACACATACACACACACACACGCCCACCCAGGGGTCTCTGGGCTGCATTTGTTGACCTCAGGGCCCTTTCTTTCCCGAGGTCTCAGATTACATGCCTCACATGGAGATCTCCTAGCTGCTAATGCCACTGTGTGAGGGCTCGGAGCCCCCAAAATGCTCCCACTGGCCCAGAGGCAAGTTCCCTCAATGGGCAACTCTGTCACAGTCAGAAGAGTCCCTGCAGGGGGCCGAGATCCCCCCAGAGGCCCGTGCTTTTCTGCCAGGGTTATTTAGTGGAAATCTCTGGTACAAGCCCATTGTAGCCGTCTTTGCCTCTATTAGGGCCAGGAATTGTGCCATGGGGAAGCTTGGGATGGGAGGGAGAAGGGGTTCTAGGTCTCCCATAATCCTATTAGCTCCCCTCCTCAAATCATGACAAATAAATATCCTGTAAAACAAAACAAAACAAAACCGGTTTGCTGCTTCCGGGCCCTTTTCCCACCAGCTACCCCCCAAGCCCTGCCTGTCCAGGGGTTCTGAGTTTCCCCAGATCATAGCCTACAGTAGCACTGGGATTCTACAGGGCCTGCATGTGGCTCTTGTCCTCTCCTCATCCATCTGGGGTTCTCTGGGCCCAAGGATGGGGCTGGGGCTGGGTGTTGCTGATCTCTGTCTTTCCCACAACAGAACTCAGCCCAGAACCCCCTCGCCCTGTCCCCACCCCCCGCCCCCATGGACAGAGGATGTCAATGAGTGTGGGCAGAATTTAATTGCCTGGCAAGTTCGGATTCGCATCTTTGATCTGCAAACCTGGCAATGCAGGAGACAACTCAGGATCTGGGCACAGACGGACCCGGGCTGGAATCCCCGCTCCATCACCCACACCGAGTGACCTCGGGTAGTGGCTTCACTCCCCTAAGCCTGAGTGTCCTTGTCTGGGAAGTGGGGACAGTTGCCTAAATCACAAGGGACTGCGTGAGGGGTGATTACACAATGAGCACAAACAGCCCAGCCCAGTGCCTGGTGGCCTCTTGGCTTCCCCTTGCGGATTAGCCAAGCCCAGTGATGAGTGTTTTCATCTTGGTTTTGGGTGCTGGGGTTTCCGCATTATTGACCCAGTAAGCACTTTAGTGTACCCTACTCCTCACAACAGTCCTCGGAGGAAAACATCGTCATCATTGGCAACAACACCATCTTTTTCATAGTCCAGGAATTAGGCCCAGAAAGATGGCAACGCTTGGCCAAGGTCACACAGCCGTAAGCAGCAGAGCTGTGGTTTGAACCAAGGCATTTGACGTCGGTACCCACCAGCCTCTCTCTGCCACCCCACTGCTCTGGAATCACTCTAAGAGAGGAGACTGGCAAAGAGACGTTCTTTGATGCATTCAACCTATTTGCTGAGTTCCTACTAGAGAATTAGGAGAGCTGGTCTCAGGCCCACCTTCAGACACTCACTATGGGGTCCTGGGGAAAGGCTCCAGCCCACGCCTGCGGGGGGGGCTCTGCGGATCCCTGGCAGGGGTAGCCCTGCCCATCATGTCTTCCTCCGTAGCAGCTCGTTCGCCTGCCAGGGCCTTTGAACAATGATTAACTGCAGTGGGCAGGCTAGTGCAGGCTGGGACGGGCTCCGTGGGTGAGCTCACCCCTTGCACAACGGCTGCCGCACCCGCCTGCCCGGCTCAGGGGCGGCCCGGGTGGGGGGGGCGGCGGGGGTGCAGGGCCGGGCAGGCTCCAAGAAGCTAGGGAAACGGCCCTGGGAAGGACAGGGGACAGCCTGGCTGCAAGGGACCGCCACCACATCCCGCGCCCCTGGCCTCGGCTCGTGGGGCTTCTTCTGGGGGCTCCTGTGCGTCCCATCAGTAGACTCCAGCCACAGGGATTGGTGGGATCCGCCTTGCTGGAGGTGTTTTTCAGATCGTATCACCTAAACCCATCCCCTCTAGTCCAGCCGAAGAACAGTATACCCAGATTGGACCAGAGGAGGCGGTAGCTCCCCCTGGGGGCCCTCCACCCCCGCTTCAGGCTCTTGGCCGAAGGAGCTACACAGCTAGCTCCTGTGCACCTCCTCCCCTGTCCTTGCTACAGCAGGAAGCACAGGCACATGCATGTTGCAGGCATGGTGCACCCACCCCCACACCGCCCCCAGGGCCCCTTCCCCAGTTGCTCGCTAGTTCCTGGAGCGGTGATGGTAGTGAACCCACATTCAGACCAGGCCAAGTCTGCCTCGAGATGCACTGCTATGCCCATGCCCTCGTTCCCAGGCTCACCTGCGGCCCGGCCTGTTTGTTGGTTGAATGGAGCACGAAAGCCCTTTGTCCTGCATAAAGTCTGTGCCTGGGTCAGGTCTGCCTTCGCTGCTTCAGAAGGCCAGATGGGATTGGGCTGTGTGGGTGGGAGGCGGGGTGGAGGAGTGAAAGGCAATTTTCTCTGAAGCTGGAAGGGAGGTGTGGGTGCCATAGACAGGGCTGACCCTCTCCCCGCTCCCACTCCTCTTCTTCAATATTCCAGGACATCCATTCCTTGCTGGTCCAATGAGGTGTCTTGGCTGACATGAGGGGTCAGCCTTTTGGATGCCCCTCAGAGAATGGCCCCCCAGCTACCTACAGTCCCCGGGGGTGGGGGCACTAAGCAAGGCCTGGGCCTGACTGGGCTGCCTGGCCTCTCTCCTCACAATCTAGGGACACGGCGACCCCGAGGCTTTCCAAAAACTTTTCAGTAATAAACAAAGGGTAAGCTCCTCCTTGTCCCAGATTCACCTGCCCAGCCACCTCGGGGAACTCAAGTGTTGGCTGTCCTGCGTATTCTCTGAAATCAACCCTCCCCCACCCACCCCCACCCCCCTGCCCTGAACCCAGGTCTCAGCCTCTCAGCTGAGCCCCTCCCACCAGCCTTCTTACAGCAAATTCAGTTGTTCACTCCGCATCTGGGCTGGACAGAGGGGAAGAGAATAGAATATGCTCACTGCCCCCAGAGCACGTGACCTCCTGGGACAGACCGGCACATGAACAAATAGCAGAGAACGGGTCAGAATTGCCACGATGGAGGCCTGTCCTGGCTGCTCTGACCCCTAAACAGCACCTTCTGTGTACCAGGCCCTGTTCTAAGCAGGTCCCATGTATTTACTGATTTCTATGCCATGAGCCTCACAGGAAGATATGCCCCGCACAGTAGCTGATGAGGGAAAAACAGAAATTGAGTAACTTGCCCAAGGATGTAAGTAGCAGGACCAGGATTCAAACCGGGGCACCAGTGTTCTAAGCCGCACCAGTGCTTTGCTGCCTTTGAAGCAGCATAGAAGAGAAAGGGATGGCCAGGGGCAGCTTCCTAAACCAGATGGTGGCAGAACCGGGCCTGAGGTGTGAATAGGAGTCTGTCAAGAAGCAGCATGGGGCAACCCCAACAGAAGAATTAATATCTGCAAGGCTGGGAGATGTTAGCAGCGAGCAACCCCCACAACCCCGGGGAGGAGATGGGGACAGGGGGCCGTGTATCCCCATACCTCTGTCTGGTCTGAATCTCTTATAGTGAGCACATGTTTATGTATTACAGGTGAAATTTAAACACACACAAACACAATAAAGACTAAGTAACATGTCAAAAAGCAACACCCTAAAGCAGGAGTTGGCAAACTTTGCTTGTAAAGGGCCAGATGGTAAATATTTGATGCTTTGTAGGCCATACGTTTTCTGTCACCACGACTCAATTCTGCCACGGGAGCCCCAAAGCCTCCACAGACAGTGTGTGAACAAATGGGCATGGCTGTGTGCCAATAAAACTTTATCTAAGGACGTTGAAATGTGACGCAGTTGTCATACACTGCAAAATACTCTTCTTTTAGATTTTTCAGTCTTTTAAAATGTAAAAGGTGTTTTTAGCTCACGAGCTATACAAAAACAGGCATGTGCGGAGTGATTTGGCTGAGGGCCACAGTTTGCCAACCTCTGCCCTAAAGGCTCACAGAGGTGAGAGAGTATGGAGGCTTGGAGAGCTAGTTATGCAGATTGGCTAGAGCCCAGGAACCCAAGGATTGTGAAGTGAGGCTGGGCCAAGATTGAGGAGGGCTGGAGCCACCCCTAGGGTGCCTTGAGGGCCCTGAGAGCAGGTATTGTCACAGCAGGGTCAGCCCCAGGTCAGGCTCCAGTGTCACCAGGCCCTGGCTGTGAGACCCAGGTGTTTGCTTCTCTGAGCTTCAGCTGCTACAGAGTGAAATGGAACACTGGCATTGACCTTAAAAGTCCTGTGAATCTGGTCTGCTGAGGTGGGGGATGGGAGGGGGGTCCTTATTAACTCATACAATTGTTTCAGTTATTCTCAAATTTTTCGGTGGCAACTTATTCAGATGTGGATTTTGGAAACATCTCCCTGGTGGCCATATGAAGAATGGGTCAGCATTGGTGTGAATACCTTCCACTTGCCCTCTAGATCCACCCTCCACCCGCTGCCCTGGGCTGGGAAGACCAACCTGTGTGGACAACATCTGATGGGCATCTCTACCTTCCCACAGGGAGCCCCTGCAGAAGGTGGGGGGAGACAGGAGAAGCAGGTTCAGGCATCAACTCCCTGCAGGGTGTCGCAAACTGGCTGCACCCCTTGGGGAAAGCCACAGCACCAGGCCTGGCTGACCTCACCAGTTCTCAACGGTTTCCTACCCCCTTGCTCACATGCTTGCAAATTCTTCTGGCTGTCCGAACTGGAGTGCACCCTGGCTGATTGACTCAAAGAGAGGGAGACTGGAGAGACATCCCACTTAGGAGACCATTGTCGTTCTGACGAAGATGAAGCAATAATCTGGGGTTGGGGCGGGGGGGGGGGGGGAGGGTGGGGGAGGAAGAGCTGGAACCAAAACAGAGTTAGAAGCCAAACAGGTCAAATGGAGAGCGTGAAGGACAGGGAGGAGTCTCTGGGACATCTTGCATTTCCAGCTTGGATAACTGGGAAGATGGAGATACCCAGGAGGTATCCAGGAGGGGAGGCAGCCATTTGGAATGGAAATGATGAGTTTGAAGTGATGCCTGCAGGACATCCAGGTGGCTGGGTGCACAAGTGTACCCCAGCCCTCCTGCAGCCCTGATTTTCCACCCAACATTTAGCGATGACCCCTCCATTCCCCCAGATGCGCCACCACGCTGGGAATAGCCGGGGAGCCTTCGAGAGGCGTCAATGCATAAATGATTGCTGGCCCTTTAGATTCAGGGAGAAGGCACTTAGGTGCATGGACTCAGCAAGAAGGAGTGACAGGGCATGCTGGGGCCCTCAGGAGAGGTCCAGGAAGACTCCGTCCCCAAAAAGCCATTGGTTAAATAAAGACAGAGCCACCAGCCAGTAATATTGACAAAGGGCAATTTTGCCCATCAGCCAGGGATGCTGAACATGATGAGGCACCTCCACTTGTGATATGCACTAAAACCTTGGTTTGCAAGCTTAATTCACTCTGGAAACATGCTTGTACTCCAAAGCCCTTGCATATCAAAGCAAATTTCCCCATAAGAAATAATGGAAACTCAGATGATTGGTTCCACAACCCCAAAATATTCATATAAAGATGATTACAATACTGTCATATAATATAAAATAATAAAGAAAATACAAAAGAAAAAGAAAAAGAAAAAGAAAGTAACCTGCACTTACCTTTGAAAACCTTCGTGGCTGGTACAGGGGAGACAGGAGAGAGGAGGGTTATCGTATAGGACGACTTTCATGATCACTAATGGAATCACTGCTATCTGTTGGCTCAGTGGAATCTTTTTCTGCATAGGGGCCATTGAATACGCTTGCACGGATGTTGACTACAGTGCAGTATAAATAAACTCTTGTCATATACTGTATTTAATGTAACTGGTAATAAGGCAGCAGAGGAAAGGGTCTTTATCTGCAGGCAGCCCGACCTAGAATGAAGCAAAGCATTCCTAAGCTTACTCTTGCATGGAAAAGCAAAGGGCTGTCCATAGGTGCTTTGAAGTGACCAAAAAAAAAAAAAAAAAAAAAAAGTGGTGCCTGTTGTGGGCACCTTCCAACATTCTGAAAAATCACTGATTTCTGCCAAACACCACGGCCTGAGACTGAGCAACTGAGCATGGGAGATGATCCCTCACAATCCTGCATCGAGAGAGAGAGAGAGAGAGAGAGAGAGAGAGAGAGAGAACCATTGGCTCAGTTGTGATCATGTGACATTCAGTGTCACGTACTACTTGTATTGCAAGACATCACTCACTTATCAAGTTAAGATTTATTAGAAACGTTTGCTTGTTGGGGCACCTGTGTGGTTCAGTCAGTTGGGCGGCCAGCTTCGGCTCAGGTCATGATCTCACAGTTTGTGAGTTCGAGCCCCACATTGGGCTCTGTGCTGACAGTTCAGAGCCTGGAGCCTGATTCGGATTCTGTGTCTCCCTCTCTCTGACCCCCCCCCCCACACACACACACTCTGTGTCTCTCTCTATCTCAAAAATAAACATTAAAAAAAATTTTTTTTAAAGAAATGTTTGCTCATCTTGCAGAATACTTGCAGAACAAGTTACTTGCGATCCAAGGTTTTACAGTATTTGGTTTAAATCTTTTTAACTACCCATCTCTTGTGGCTTGTAGGAGACAGGAGGTCAGATCCAGGCTTTCTTCCAGGGTGGGTCCTGGTGTTGGAACATTTTGGGGAGCAAGGGGAGGGGTACCTCCTTCAGACCTCCCTAGGGCTTTATCTCCTTCATAACTGCACTGCCCTCTGATTACAGTGTCCTTCCACAAACGAATACTTGATTGAATATTTCTCAATTGAGTCACTGTTCAGTTTTCCCTCTCCCAGGAAATCAAACATTCTCTGGTTTTGCCTCTTCATCTTTCTGACCACAGTCATGCTGGACTTTCTCCTGGGATGCCTATTTGGGCTTCTCTGCTCTCTTTCTCGCTCGCAGAACACTGGGCAGTTCGAACCTTATCTTAGATTCATGGTCTTAGAGAGGGCAGTGGTTTGCACAACACTGCTCTCCACTTGCCCATGATGAATTACCATGTCTCCTTCTCCTGAGAGGCTGGCCCGCTTTTAAGCCCCCTACCCCCACCACCTCTAGCCCCAGTCCACAGATCTGGTATTCATTAGTGTCTAGTCAAGGCCTGATTCAGCCACATTGCTTCACAGTCAGCCCAGCAGGCAGACAGCTAATGCTCTGGGCAACCCAGGTCTGACCAACTGGTTGGTCAAGTTGGATGGTCATGTCGCTAACAGGAACAGCTGAGTGGACCTCAGCCTTAGGAGGCTGAGACAGGGCCCATGGGACAGCCCCTTGCTCTGACTCACCAGGTGATGCTGAAACCTTGAAACACCCAGGAAGGCCTTTTTTCCCAGAGAGCCTTCCTGGTTCTGCCATCAGGCCTGGGACCTCTCTTTAGGTCCTGCATTGCTCTGTGCAGAGGATAGGGTATTCGTTGACTGAGCACTGCTTTCTGGATCGTTATTCTCTGATATACTGGCAACTGCTGAAGACTTAAGCTTTCCAGAAGATCCATTAGATGCTTAGCTATTGAACCTACACCTTAGTGGGCATGAAGTAATTAAACTATGTTATTCACTTGCAGGGGTCAGGGCAGAGGATGGAATGGAATGATGCTATACAAGAAGTTCATGTATCTTTATCTCTGCCAATCCATTTTCAGCTCAAACTTCATGCAAGAAGCAGGTTTCCACCACAAAATTCCTCATTAAGACTGAGGTATGCCCTGGGCTCAGACTGTAGCCCCTGGGCTCAAATTACACCTAGGGGCTCCACATCACATAGCAGAATAGCCAGGGTATTACAGAATTGGAGGGATGCAAGTCTCCATAGAAATCAGTTGCTAGAGATTTCTTCTTAACAAAACGCATGGACATCCCCACTCACGCAAGACAGTGTTGAACAAGAACATTGATGATAAGAATCAGCCCACCGTGATTAAGGCTTCTCAAGGACTCCTTGGTGTGAAGAGGAGAAACACCAAAATGAGCCCCCTGCCTGTCCCTCATGGTCTAGTTCATGTAAAGAATGGTGACATAGGGGTCCCTATAGAGAGTGGGTTTGATCTGGCATTCTCAAGAAGCCCACTGAGGCCCCCAAACGGCCCTGAGCAGGAGCCCTGGGCAGTTTCACACTTGGGAGGCTTTAGGGCTTGGGCATTTTGATACCAGATCCCAAGGTTCTACTCGGGATCCATTTTCCTAAGTGCCCTGAGGAGGGGGAGGGGTGTCGGGAGCACCTTCTGATGGGAAGATCTGCTTCCTGTTGGGATTCCCCTGTTGATTTCCTGAGCCTCAAGCAGCCTCTGTAGCAAAAAGCCAGATGAGCCTACAGAGTAGGGGAGCCTGGATTCTGGTGCTTCCCCCTCCCCCAGGGTAGTCACAGCCTGTAGACAGCTCTGCCTCGGGAAGTATGACCCCCGGGGCTCATGCTGACTGCGTGGGACACTTTCAGAGGTTAGGAGTCCCAGGGGTCATTTGAATAGGAAGTTCTCAGGTCACATCAAATGTTCCATGTCACAAATCCCCCATTTAACCCCTTTTCGGGAAGTCATCAGTCTCTGTGGCAGGGTCAGGGAGGGGCATAGTATTGTAACTGTCATGAGTAGGTAGGGTCTAGCTGTCCCTCCGGTCAGCGCACCGGGCTAAAACACCATCTCTCGGCACAGCCTCCATGACAGCACAGCACAGAGACAAGCCCCTTTGGGGTGGGCACCACCCAACTAAAATCACGAGGAGCTCCAGCAAAAAGCTGAAGGGAGGAGATCTGGCAACAGAGACACTGGTATAAGAGTCAGGGGTGCTCCTGTGTTCAAGATTGTGGAGGCAATGAGGAGAGATGGCCTCACCCCTTCTCTCTCTGTGCCTCTTCCTGTCTCTCTCTCTCCCTCTCGGTTTTAAATCCTCCTGCTGTGTCCCCAGGCAGCTGTCCCACACCTGCAGATCCTCCCAGACAGACAAAATTCTTTGTCCCACAGACTGAGAACGCCTCAGTCTAGTCCTGCCTTGTCCCCACTGCTTAAACCTGCACCCTACCCCCATTGTGCTTGAGGAGAATCTGTGGGTCACAGTAAGGGTGGGTGATAAAGGGCAGAGATGCTTCCACTCACAGCCTCAGGCCCTCCCCTGGAAGGCTCCTAGAAACTGCTGGAAGTTTCTAGAGTTGCAGATGGATCCTTCTAGCACTCCAGGATCCAGCTCAGTGACGCTGCCTCCTGGAAGCCTGCCCTGTGTGTGCTGGCAGTCTTAAAACCAGAGGGCAGCTGCTGAGAAAGTAATGAGGGGAAGCAGAGGCCAGAAAAGTATGGGGGAAGAGGAGGAGGGACAGAGAGGAGAAGCCACAACGTCCATCCTGGGGCTCTTATTCTCCAGGAGGCTGGCTCCATTCGTGTGTGGTCCCAGCTCCTGAGGATCCTTCCTCCAGGTGGCTGCCCATGGTGCCCATGCCCTCTGGGGGAGGCAGCAGGTAAGAGGGAGGGAAGGCCCTCCTGGACAGGACAAAGGGAGCATCCAGAAGGCCACAGAGAAGCTGCCTCCCCACAGGAGGCAGCGCTGTATGGGTGGGGACACACTAAATGTGCTGTCTGAGCTCCCCGCCTGGGGGCAACCTGAACTCACCCGCCTGGGGCAGAGCTGAACCCTTCTTCCTGAGCCCTCATAGGACATCTTCCCCATGCAAGGAGGGGGTGCTGGGAATCAAGCGCCAAGGGTGGCCCCTGACTCCCTGGAGCTCATGCCATCACAGTCCCCTGCACCATCATGCCCAAGGGGTGGCCCGCTGTGGCCTCGGCTGCTATGAGGAAACTGCTCCTGGAGAACCAGCACCCACTGTGGCAACGCCTAGAAAGGCCGGGGTCCCCCACCAACTCACTTCCCCTACGGGACTAGGTCTCTTAGTTCTTTATTTTTTCTTAATTCTGGACCCCTCCCAATCAGAAATCCTATCCTTCTAGGCCAGCCGGGGAGGCCCTCCCTGACACCCACAGCCCTCGGCAGGCTTCTCCCTCATCCCCTTTCTCCTGCAGGGCCTGGAGTCACCTCACAGTGCCAAGTGCTCAGAGTCTGATGTGTGTCTTCCCAGCAGGACCGTGGGGTCCCTAACAGCCTGTGCCACTGGGGTGTCTAGGGCTGGGCATCTTGTAGGTACTTAGTGGGAACTCAGTGAGGGGCCAAGTCCTCAGCTACAGCCCCTCTGCCCCCTCCCCTGTCCACTCCCCATGGCTGCTGGCCTCAGGAATTCCTGCCTGAGGGCACAGCCCTGCCCCAGGCTGCACAGGCAGCAGCCCAGATTCTTCTAGGCTGCACAAACTTGGGACCCGGTTCCCAGAGAACTCTCAACAACTTCCCACTGGTCACTGGCCACTGCTCCTTTCTCTTCGAGGAACTAACTACTGTTCTGTGAGTCAGTAACTGGGGACAGAGGGAAAGGGTGGCCTCATGTGACAGCTACAGTCATGGGGGAAGGCCCATCCGCTTCTGCTTCTCCAGAGAGACATTCTCCTCCAGTGGGAAGGAGGCCCCAATCACAATACAGGTTAGATGTACGCGCAGTCTAATCAGATGGGTTCCTAGACAGCCACCTGAGCGGAGGAAAGACACCCGGCTGGGAGCAAGGGGACCCAGGAAGTCTTGGTTCCCCCTCTGATTAGCAAATCACTCCCCTTCTCTGGACCTCAGCTTTAAGGGTATGGCCTCAAGAACCCTAAGAATCCTCAGTTTTGTGATTTTCAGAAATTCGTGTATGTGGAGATGTGCTGAGGGGCCGGTTGCATCCTAAAGGACCCACGTGGAGTTTGTCGCCATGGGCACAAATCCTCTGGCTGAGAGCAGGCCTGGCAGCTGTGGTTCTGGGTTCCAACCCCAGCTCTGCCCCTCACTTGCCCATGACCCAACTTTCACAGAGGAGACCCGGGAAGAAGGAATGCGCCCATGATCTGGAGTGTGCCCCTGAGCCTGCTGGTTTGCAGCTCCGGGATCCTGCCCCTCCCTCCCCAGAGGATGCACCCTAAAGAGTCGATGTCCTAAAGAGGGCCAGGGTGTGGAAGGGGGTTCGGCTTTCAAGGGCTGGGATGAAGGCACCACCTCCAACAGCCTAGCTGGGAAGGCCAGTTCCTCTACCCAGGAGCATTTATGGCTATGCTGTTGACTCCGCGTGTCTGGAGGAAGGGTGGGGGCCAGATGGGAGCACGTGACACCAGAGGGAAACCCTGGAGGGGTAACTGGGGCTGCAGCTGGTCCTGTGCCTTTCATCCCCAGATGACAGGCCTCCCTCCCCACATGGTGCCCAGAAGGAGTGTGGGGTTTCCCCTCCTGGAAACAGCCTGGGGCAGAACTGGGGGGTGGGGGCGGTTAGAGTGGGCTACACCTCCCACAGCCCTTGAAGTGGGTAAGGATTTCTGCCTTCGTGGCACTCCTCCCTGCCCTACAGGTCCCTCCCATCCTTTTCAGGACCATTTATTAGGCGGGTCTGGGGTGGCCCACGGATGCGGGAAGGACAGAGAGGGCATAGTTGTGTGTGCAAATGAAGCCCTCTCCTGCCCATTGGAGTGTCCCCCTGAGGCTGTGTCTGTGCACACTGGTCACTGCCCAAGGGCTGTGTCTGCTTGAAGGTAATGTCTTCCTAACTACAGTCAAGGCCAGGTCCATTCACATTGCCCTCTGCCTGAAGCGCTGGATCAGTCCAGAGGAGACGCTGTTTCTAATGTGCACAGACATGCGCTGTGTGCCCCTGGTGCCCATCCCTGGGCAGAATTTGGGTGGGGAGGAGGGTCTGGAAGCTACACGACAGGTGGGAACTCAGTTCACAAAGTGGCATCCCCTTGATGCCAGAACGTCTTTTTCCCAATTTCTGACACACCTGGTTGGGGACCACTGGCGCTTCCAGCCGGGAGTCCAAGCGCTCAGTCAGTTCCCACAGGGCCTGGGAGCGCCATGGCCACTTCTGGGCCAGCGTCGAACTGTCCCGAGAAGCCAAAGAGAAAGGCTACCTGGTAGCATGTGCCTTCCACCCAAGGCGAATCTTGCCCGGTCAGTCCCTCCCTCAAGAGAAGGGTGGGTGGGGTCCTGGAGCCCAGCCCCTCCCACAACCCCATCTCCAGGCACTAAAGCCCACGGGTCATTTCTGATCTGAAGGCCAGGCTGGGCAAGGAAGCCCCAGGGAGCTTTAGGATCAGCCAAGTCTCCCGTTTGGGGTCTCAGACACTCCCTCCCCCCTGCATCACAGGGTCATTGGCAGGGGACAGGATGCGGGAGCACCAGCCTTCTCCTCCCTGCAACATCACCAGTCAAGCCCCCACTTCCATCCCCCAGGACTCTGTGCGAAAGACATGTGACCTCGCCTGGTTGTGGCTTTGACATCTGTGACCTTGACTGAAAGCCTGCATAGAATAGGCACCCACACAACCAGCACCTCGGCTCAGGTGATCACTGGGGGCCCAGGCCCTGTGACTCGTCCTGCGTCTCCTGCAGCACCTCACATCCTCGCCCAGCCCAGGACCAGGGAGTCGAGTGTAACACTTGCAAGAGCTGGTGCATGAGCAAGGGAAGGGATGGGGAGCAAGGTCCTCCGCGCTCCCCCTCAACCGCCCACCCTCCCGTCCCCGGCTCGCAGCCCGGCTGGCAGAGCCCAGGTGTTTCCCATTAAGGGTTTTATTGCGGATTCTCAGGCTCTGGCTGAGGAAGGCTGAAGGAGCTCCCCAATCCTGCACACACACACCCGGGGCTGTGCCCACACAGGGGGGCCTGTCCTCTCCTGCCACCTAGCCGGGAGGTCACCCCAGGCCCGGCTCCAGGCTCCAAGCCCATTCCCTTCCACCCATCCACCCTTCCTTCACACCACAACAGCCAGGGCATCCTTCTGTGGACCAAAGCTAAAGATCCCATGCCCTTACTTTGAAATCCACCAAAGGCTGCCCTTTGTGTGCGTGCGTGTGAGTGTGTGCGCGTGTGTTTTTTTGTTTTGTTGTTTTTTTTAACAACTGGCTCTGATTTATAGCGCTTACCAGTTCCCGTGGTGTAAATATCCCCACCACGGCCAATTTCAAACTAACAGCGTGAGTCACTGAACTCGTGCCCAGTGAGCATTCACAAGTCAGGAGGAGCTGGCCTCAGCTCCTGTACCCCTTCAACCTTGACTGAGGATGCAAAGTCCACCTCTCCTGGCCCTAATTGTCCCTCCGGCCTCATCTCTCACCGCTTTTCCAGCCCTGACACAGACACTGCACATGGATGGCACCCATGGGTCCCCGAGTGCACCCAGCACTTGCCAGAAACACTCCTCTCCTGTTTGGCCGGGCCAGCTCCTTTGTTAATACCCCGTTCAGATGTTTCCTCCTGTAGGATGTCTCCTCTAACTCCCCACGCCCAATTAGTGCCCTTCCTCTGTGACCCTAGAATACGGCCCTGAGGCATCTCTGTCCTTGCCCCAAAACTGAAGGCTCTGCAGAGGCCACTGCTATATTCTGGGTCTCTGGGTCTCGGCCCCTGATCCAGAAGAGGCCTCAAGATTGAGTTGAGGGAGTGAGATTCGTGGAGTAGCAAGCTTGGGGCCCAGGGCTCCAGGGGAGGGGCTACCCGGGGATCCAAGGCATTCCCCGGGACCTTTCCCAGCAGAGCCCGGTGCCACCTTCTTGGCCAGCTTTCTAGGAGAGCTGCAGGAGAGGGACAGGGGACATGGCCTATATTGGGGGAAGGGGCATCCGTCTACCTCCTGGGTCTGAGATACACCAGGTGCCAGCCATAGCCTGCCCCCTGGCACAGAGGGGTGCAATGCTGCTTGGGGCTGGGGCTGAAGTGACCTGCCGCCCCTCCCGGTTGTTTGTATCCTCGTGACCATGGTTTCCTGTGGGGCAGTCTATCATTATTGACTTTGACACCAGCACCTAGGCATTTCAGGGAGACCACCCTTTCCCATGCCTGGGAATGGACTCAGGGGCTGCCGGGGCAGCCTCTGCCTAGATGAGCCTCCCCCAGGTCCTGCCCAGGTGGTCCTTCGTGACCAGAATGGGTGAGATGGGAAGCAGCGATGGTATGGGAAGGGCTGGGGGAGAAAGACCTGGGTTTGCACGTCAGCATGGCCACTCAGTAGCTATACCAAGTAACGGCGTGGGACCTCAGTTTCCTCATCTGTAAAATGGAGGTGGTTATATCTGCCTTTCAGGGTTTTTGTGAACATAAGAGTAACATCCACTATTGATGGAATGCTTGCAAAGTGCCCACAGGGAAAGGCACTTTACTCACATTATCTTCCATAATCCCCCCATAGCCCTATGAGATTGGAGTTGTTAGCCCCATTTCACAGATGTGTAAACTGAGGTTCTGAGGAGTTGATAGTCACACAGTAAGTAAAGTGGGGTGTAACTCCAAAGCTCCTGCTGCCACCACTGTGCCACTCTGTGTCCCTAAAATTAGAAGGTAGGTGTGTGTAGGGCCTGACACATCCCAGGCACAGTGCAGATAGTAGCTATTATTAATAATCAGGAGGTGGAATTTTTAAATATCCCTTGCACAGTGTTATCTGAACCTGAAGGTAGGCACTGGTGTTCCTGCTTTTCAAATGAGGAGACGGAGGCCTGAGGAGGTGTGAGCTTCTCCGGGTCCCGCAGCTAGTTCCCAGGCCCTGGGCCCATCCTCCGCAGGGTGAGGGCCTGCTTCTGGCTCCTGGGAGAAACCTGGTGTGTCTGTGGGTGCAGGTGAGGAAGGGGGCCAGAAAGGGCTGAGGAGGGCTGACCATTGGGCCTGGCCCCAGAGGGGGCGTAGAGGCCAACTCCCCACCTCCTCCTCCACCAGCTCTTTTCCTGCCCCCACCCTGGGCCACATAACTGAGTTGGGATGGGGGCAGGGGAGCACAGGGTGCCTGCAGCTCCAGCCCTGTGACCTCACGTGTGGAATGGGAGCAATAATGACACCCGCACTACCACTAAGTCCCAGGACCTGGGGAGAATAGGAGGAGCTGAGAGTGGTGACACCTGGCCTGTGGATGGGATGGGAGCCCCACCGGGGAGGGCGCGGCCAGCCTGTGCTGAGCAGCAGCTGAGGGGCGCATCTCAGGGACAGCTAAGCCCACCTCGCAAACAGTGATGATGTGGCCTTGCTCACAGCAAAGCCCTGCTCTGTGTCTGCACTGTGATGCCTGACAGCGGCTTGTCTGTCACACCAGGAAACGAGACTTCTCTAGTGAGGTCCAGTGGAGGCACACCTGATATGGCAAAACATCCTAGTTTAAACAAAGAAAAATATATCAACATTTCAAATAGCCTTGAGGACCCGTGGTACAGAGAAGAGTTGATAAAACTCTCCCTCCTTCTATGGACTCTGGACAGCCAGCCACTAGTTGAACTTGAACAAACCCATGTGCCTCAGGTTCTGTTGTGGCTCACGATTAGCCAAACTGGAGCCGCCAGGGAGGCTTGGCTGCGTCTGCATCGGGAACCCCTCGGGCCTGGTGTAGACCTTCTGCCCCTCATCTCAGGCTGCGGGGACCACCTCCCAGGAGGGTGAGTGCTGGGATCTGCATCCTCAAAGCCCCTGGGTGTGGTTATCACCAGGTCAGGTCACCCTGCCCTGGCAGAGTTCTGGAAGATGCGAGGGGTGATCTCACCTACGGCTACATCCTAGGGGACTGGGAAATTGTGTCCAGAGGGAGAGAACACTAGCTGGTGAATGTCCACACTCAGGCTCCTGCACCTTGCTAGCCTGTGATGCTGTCACCGGTTTGACCACAGTGTCTATTATTTACCACAAGGCAGCAACAGACTACATGCTGTCCACCTAATACCTCACTGAGTCCTCAGGACACCCTGTGAGGGAGATCACGTGACTGGTAGATGGCACAACCAGGCTTTTGAGCCCAGGCTTCTACTCCAGTCTTTGTCTCAACCATCATGCCATTCTGCCTTCTCCATGAGTTCTGAAGGGGTAACCACAACTCCCGCTCCCCCCACACCACCTTCACTTTGACATGAGCATTAAGAGTCCCCGCCCTCGGAAGCCCTCAGACCTGGGGCTGCTGGAGCAGGTGTGCCAGCCAGTGTGGGTCCTGGCCGGCCAAGGCTTCTGTCCTAGGAAGGGCTCGATAGGTTCAGGATTGAAGTTGCTCCCCTGGCAAGGTCTCTGGGGTCCAGACTGCCCATGGCGGGGGGAGGAGGGGGGTGAGGCAGCCCAGTGACACAGCACAGGCCACCTCTGAGGCTCCCACAGGGCCTCAGGCTTCCTTGCCTCCCAGGCCTGCAGATTTCAGCATTTTGCTGCTTTTAAGGGTGGGAGGCCCCAATCTGGGCTGCCCCATGTGGTTGTGAAAGCTTTGCCTGGGTCAAGGAGCAAGCAGGGGGTCAATATCCTATTGTCCAGGTTCAAAGTTCATGGGCCTGGAGGAAAAGGTCCTTTCTCTTACTAGACAAAGGTGTCTGTGAACCCGCAGGCTCTCACAGGTAACTTCTCTCCCTCAGGCAACAAGGACCATGCTTTCTGGATCTGAAATCTGGATTTGAACTTGGACAAAGGAAGTACTGATTTATGAATCTAGAAATGAGGAAATCCTAACAGTTGAAGAGCATTTGGGTTGTTCTAGTTTGGGGTGATTATGAGTGAAGTCACCACATCCGTACCATGGAACACTACTCAGCAATAAAAAGGAGCCTGCTGTACCCACAGCTTGGATGGAGCTCAAAGGCAGACTCCTACATGAAAGAAGCCAGACCCAAAAGGCTCATGGTATATGATTCCATTTACAGGACATCTGGAAAAGGCAAAACTGTCAGGACAGAAAGCGGATCAGCGGTTGCCAGGGGCTGGGTAGGGAGTAGGGTTTCGACTACAGAGGGGCCCCGGGGAGTTTTCAGGGTGCTGAAACTGACCTATGGTGTATTTGTGACGGTGGTTACATGGCTGCTTGCGTTTGTAGAAGAATTGTACGACAGTGAGTTTTGCTGTATGTAAAATAGATCTTAATTTAAAAAAGAAAAAGAAAAAGAAAAAAATTACATTTCCTTTTCTGTCTCTTTTTCCACTCGTGTTGACCTTAACACAAATTTGAATGTTAACCAATTTGACTTAGTGGATATTTCCAAAGTGCCTCCTGTGCGCCAGGCCCTCTGCTTTGCCCAGAGAAGGGAGTGGTACCCTGAAGCCTGAGCCCACTAGGGGACCTCCCCACCCCCATCCCTCTTCAGCCGTCATCAGCCCAAGCCTCCTCCCACACCTCCCAACACACCTGCCTAGGCCCAGTGCACCCCTATTTCCCTTTTAAGGGACTCTGGATCACTTCAGCCTAACGCTGACTGATGTGGGTCAATCGGTAACTATGTGCTGAAATACTGGAATTTCTGAGACATTTCCATGGTTTATGGGACCATAATATTTGAAGTGGGAACCTGGGAACCATCCTTGACACCTCCCACCTCCTGGTCACCCCACCTCTCCATGCTCCACACAGTGGCGGGCGGGGGGGTGGTCACAAACAACCAGGCAGGTGGCCCGTGGGGGCTCAGGCCTAACTGTGTGTCTTATCAGTATGAATTCTATGTCACGACTTTTGGGGAGGGCAGTTGGCAATGTCGTCGGGGGTTTTTTTTTGTTTGTTTGTTTTCACTGACCCCAAGGTGCCCTGGACTATTGTGCAAAAAATCAATCCACTGGCTCGTCCTGTTGGTCTTCCTTCCTGAATGTCTTCGCACCTTCCTTCCCCAAGGCCACTTGTTCCAGGCCCTATACCTCTCACAGGGACTCCTGCACCGGCCTCCCAGCTGACCCGCCGCCTCTGTCCTTCACACTGCCGCCAGAGGGATATTTCGGACACTAGAACCCGACAGTCTGCTCCCTCAAAATCGCTGGCACATGAGGAACCCATGCCAATCCATTAGGAAAAGACAAAAGGCCCATTAGGAAAACATGCCAAAAAAACATGAAAAAGCAGCTGTCCTATGAAAAGAGAAATACAAATAGCAAACATATAAAAAGATTCCTAACTGCATTTACAATTCAATAAGTGAAAATCAAGCATGTGATACTGTCTCCCTCCCCCACCACAGCGGGGGGGGGGAAAGAAAATGGAACCATTTGTGGGTATGGGTGGTAACGTGGCCGGGGGTGGGGGAGTGTCTAGGAGTCTCTCGCATGTCGTGTGGGTATGGTGACAGGTGTGGCACATTGGTGAAACTTTTGGAGGGTCATCGTGAGGGATATCCCCTTCCATCCAGGACCCACTGCTAGAAAGGGGCCCATGGTTTGTACTCAGAACACTTCGTCATGTCTGTATGATACACCTGCTGTACGACGGAGGTGTGGGGAGGCTTCCTCCCACGGTGGTCACCAGGGCAGAGACCTGGAAATAAGATGCCCGCCAGCAGGGGAGAGTCGAGTCACTAATGCTCTGTCCACACTGCGAAATGCTCCACAGACATTAAGAAGAATGGAGAGGGACCAAGGTGACACTGAGTCGGGAAAAGGAGCTACAGATGTCCACGGTTGGAACCATTCCTTTGGGTGCAACTCTTGAAAAAGCATAGCTTATCCTCACAAGTATACGCATGGAAAAATTTCTGGAAGCACACACCAAAACCCTCCAAAATGAAATTGCGTTTGGCGAGAGACAGGTGTGGAGGAGGAGGCTTTCTCTTTTCACTGCGTACTTTATTATTCTGCTGGGATTTCTGATCGTGTGCATAGAGTGTTTTACTTTTAAAAATGTCATCGGGAAATATCTGGGTGGTGGGATTTGAGGCCGACTTAGTTTTCTTCTTTGTACTTTTCTATATCAAAAAGAATCAAAATCAATGTGTTTAAATGTTGCAAAACAAACAAAAACTTTTGCTGCCCTGGGGATAAAGTCCATGCTCCTGCACTCACACTGGGAGGTCCTTTGGCGCCAGCGGCTGCTTCCCCTCCAGTCTCCCGACTCCTGGGTCCGCCACAGCCAGCCCCATCCGCTTTCCACGCCCCAGAGCCCCTTGCTCTCTCTTACCTCTGGGCCTTTGGCCATGCTGTTCCATCCACCTGGAAAACTCAGCCCCTCCGACTGCCTCTTAATTTTGCTTTTTTCCTCCTTCAGCCTGGCACCAGGCGCCTGCCCATGCCCCCTCCCCCGCTGCTCACCGTCTCGCCCTGCCTGGCTGGCTCCCCAGCAACCTGGCCTCACCTCTGTCAGGCAGGTGCTCCTATCACACCGTGAGGCCTCTTCCGCCCGTCAGCCAACCCCCCCCCCCCCCCAACACTATCTCACAATGGCCTGGAAGGTGAGGACAGGCCCTGGTTCACCGACAGCGTCCAGGGCCCAGCTCTATGCCTGGCACACGGTGGGTTTCAACAGCGGTTGCTGACGGAACTGACAGATGATTTCCTGAAATGAACGAGCGCACAGCTGGCACCCAGGCTCGGCTCTCCAGCAGGCCTGTTAGTGGGGCGGGATCCCGGGGCCTCAGGGCCCGCCGAGGCAGTCTGCAAGGGCAGACAAAGCAACCCGCAGCAGCGCCGCCCGCTCACTCCACGGTGGCTTTTATTTCCTCTTTGGTGGTGCCAAGTCCCTGAACAAATATTTTCCTGGAGCGGAGTTGCGGCTTAGCTCCCGGCCCTAAGCGCTGGAAACACCGCTGCGCCGGGCAGCTCCCAGGACCCAGAGGAGGCGCGGGGTCCGGCTGCAGCTCCGGGCCGAGGGTCATCGGGACGCCTCCGCCCGGTGCCCACCCTCCTGGCCGGCGCACGGGCCCTGCATCGGGCTGCCGACCCGGGAGGCAGCCGGCTTGATCTTGTTCGGCCCACGGCTGGGAAAGGCTTTAGCCCTGGGCCTCTCTGCCCATAAATTAGAATCCTCTGGGATCCCGAAGAAAACGTAGGCCATGTGGGCCTCCCTCGTTTTTTTGCTGAAAAAGCTACAGTGGGGTTTAAAGGAACTAATTAGAATCTCAGAAGCCCTTTTAAAAGCCTCCCTCCCCACTTTAACTTTCTTATTGCAGAATAACACACACAGAATATGCTCATCTGGAGCGTATAGCTTGATGATTGCCTTACGTATGCATACACCCCTGTAATCACTACCTACATCAAGCCAGAGAACCTTCCAGAGAAGCTTCCTTCATGTTCCTGCCTTGCCAATCCCACACCCCCAGCAGAAGCACCACGGGCTTTTATTACCATCGATTAGCTTTGCCTGTTCCTGAACTTTATATAAATGGAATCATGCCATCGGGGCTCTTTTGTGTCTGGTTTCTTGAGCTTAACGCATTGCCTGTGATACTCATCTATGTTGTACGTGGAACAGCAGCTGGTCCTTTCTTTGACTGCGGAGGAGTATTCCACTGCATCAGCGTGTCACCATCTAGTTCTCCGTTGTCCTGTTTGGGGTTTGTTTCCACGTTCGGGCTCTGTATGGTGAATGAAGCCTCCAGCGGACGCGAGCCCTCCTTCCGCTTGGATTAGAAGGAAGCTACAGGTTTCTCTTCGTCAGATTCTGCTCCACCACGCACGTGTCCATTGGCACGCTCTCCGGCCGCCTGGAAGAGTTCCGGGCGCTCCACGTGCTCCCCAGCTATCGTCCATCTCTAATGTGAGCCTCTGTTGTGGGGTGCCGGGGTGCCTTGCACCGTGAATAAGCTTCGAGCTTGACTTTCAGAGCAAGACTGCAAGCAGCTCCAGGTGGCCACAGGGAGCACCCCAAAGGCAAAGACTCCCTTTCTGCAGTGAGCGCATGCCTCGTGCTGGGTCATAATAAAGCGTCTGCCCGCAGGAGGCACCCAGGGTAGCAGGAAGCCAATGTGGAAGCACACACCTAGGTGATGTGGTGAGAGGTGCCAAGAGGAGTGACCCAGAAGTTCAGGGGCACAGAGGCCTCAGTGCCTCTCCTTAGAGCTGTGAGCCCAGGCTTGAAGCAAAGCAGGTATACGGTAACACGGCCAAGGGCCCGATTTGGGAGTGTGTTCACACGCACCCCCGCACTCCGCCAGCAGGTGTAGAGCTGGTGGTGCTCAAAGAAGGCACTGGGTGACAGGGTGCTATGATGCTGGGGGGGGGGGGGGGGAGGGAGAAAGCCAGGTGAGAGCTGTGATCACGGCCAGGCAGAGCTGGCAGGATCCCAAGCCCCTCGAGGGTCCCCTGGCTCAGGGCCCTCCCCTTCCGCTTCTGCAGCTCTGGGAACCAGAGCTCAGGTCTTCCAAGGTAGCCAGCCTGCCTCGCTCTTGTGCCAGGCTGGAGAGAAAGGGGATGGGGGGGGGGGTGCTGACGGAGACAGAGGTGGAGAGCGAGCCTCGGAGCAGGGGGCACAGCCCCACACTCCTGCGTGGTAGTCCCCTGCAGACCCATTTAAAAGAAGACTTTTTCCCCAAATGCTTCTTGGGGTCCACCTACCAGAAATGCCAACCTGGGAGGTGGCATCAGATGACCCCCCTGAGGCCCAGCAGTGGGCACCCATCACCTCTGCCCCCCATGACCACCCGCTCAGAGGACAACCTTCACTCCACGTGAGAAGTGCACCTGGGGAGGGCAAGGTGAGGCCCAGTGAAGTGGGGACAGGCCTTACAGGTTCTGCCGGTTTCACCTCTGAACAAGTTTTCAAACCCAGCTCCTCTTCCCCATCTCTTTGCTGTCCTGGGATTCAGCCTCACATCCCTCCAGTTCCCGGATCTGCTCGCTCCTCAAAGACCCGCAGAGAAGGTGCAGGTGACTTCTCACCATATTCCAGCATCGTCTCTTCCCACACCTGTGTTCATGCCTCATCAGCATGAAGCCTCTTGAGTCCATAAAAATTTTTTTAATGTTTATTTATTTTTGAGAGAGAGAGCAAGAGCAGGGCAGGGGCAGAGAGAGGGGGACACACAGGATACAAAGCAGACTCCAGGCTCTGAGCTGTCAGCACAGAGCTTGACGAGGGGCTCGAACTCACAGACCTCGAGATCATGACCCCTGAGCCAAAGCCGGACGCTTAACCAACTGAGCCACCCAGGTGCCCTTTGAATCCCTATTTTTGCCAAAGCTGGACCTTCTGCCTGAAATGCCTCCCACCCCCACCCCCCATTTGAGATGCCTCTGTCCTTCAAGTGCCACCTCTGGGTGCCTCTCCCAACCTACCCACACTGAGCCCCCTACCATGACGTCCCTGAGAGGAGCACGGAGCATCTTTGTTCTGGATGTGAAGGCACAGGGTAACCTTGTGATCTGGAGCAAACTTGAGAGGCAAGCGAGGCAGAAAGTGCAACTTAAAACAGAAACTGGCTTAAATTAAGAAGGTGACAATCGATTTAGGAGATGGCTCGCTCATCAGTTGAGGAAAGAACTTGTACGAACTCTTGGTGGAAAATTCAAGGAGCCCTCATCCCCACACAACGTAGGAACACATGGCCAGGCGCACCACGGTGAGATGTAAAGGTGCGGAAAAAAGGACACATCACTCCTTGCTCCATTCCCAGCAAAGGGGGGCAGGGGGAGTCTTGAAAACGCAGAAAAGAGGGGAGAAGGGGGTCAAGGTGGTGGGAAGCAGGGCAGCAAGCTAAGGACTGAGAAGGGCAGGGAGAAATCCCCTGAGGCAGGGGTGTCTGAGAAATATGATGTTAACCCCCTTCACATTTTCACTTCTCTGTTAGGTTCACTGAGTGAACCTGGTTTTATGGCACCATCCTGTTTGGGTAATGCCGTCTGGTGGGGATGCTCCCGGCGGGAGCACAGAGCACCACACGGGGCAGAGCACCACATGGCTGGAGCACCCCATGGCCAAAGCACGGAGCACCACACGCTGGAGCACAGACCCAGAAAGGGAATTAGCCGTGGGCAGCAGCACAGCTCTGCCATTTAGAGATGATGGGAGCAGGTGGACGCTGGGTCTTGGAACCTTGCAGGTCCCATGTGGAAGGGACGTCAAGCCCTCTCAGTCCTAGTGCCGCCTTCAGTGTATGCACGGCCCACTGTGGACTCGGGGGCCAGGCGCCTGCGTCCAAACCCAGCTCCGCTGCTCACTGACATGTTGCTTCCTCTGTGTGCCAGTTTGTGTCTGTGAAGGGGGCACACGGTAGTGAGGTCTCAAGGTGGGTTAGCTGTCGGTGGTGGATGAAATAACCCAGGTGTGGTGTGGAGCAGCTCCTGGCCCATAGTGAGCTCAGTAGAAGTGTTAATATTCAAGTTGCCTATTTACAACTGTAAATAGGGGCTGGCAGAAAATAGGCATTCAGTGTTTTCAATGTAGAACAAATGGATGAGCTAAGGTCTTTGTCTCAGCCTCCGAACACTCTGAGCACAATATGTCGGGGAAAGTATAATTCACTCTGCAATGCCGCCCAGAGCCTGCTGTCCCCACTCCACCCACAGGTGCAGGGCCCTGGAAGGAATGGTCCCTCTTGCCCTACGTTCCCAGGACACACTTGGGGTTCAGGATAGCACCTGAAGCCGGGGGTTCCGATGCCAGGAGCCCCAGGCAGGGAGACCGGCCACAGAGGGGCAGCTGAGGGGCTGGGTGGCAGCCTGGATGGGACTCTAAGGGGAGGGCAGCCAGGTGCCCTCAGGACACTGGGCTCCTGCCGTGCATTGTGCTTTTCCGACTTCCAAAATTTTCACTGTAGTTTTTCCATGTAGACATTTTTAGGCTTTTGGCACTTTGCTGGGGAGCGTTTAGGTGTTGCATGACAATGAGTGCACAGAGTAGCTAGCAAACTTTCAGTCAGGAGGAAGCTCTCGTGTCCACAAGGTAGGGAAGGATCTAGGAGAGCAAGAAGGACGATCTGGGCAGGAGACAGAGACCCCTGGGAGGAGGTAGAACAACCAAGGCCAGACAGAGGGGGGACACAGCACTCCCTCACTGCAGAGGGACTGGCACTGATCCTACTGTTCCCCACCAAGGCACATCACAGCCCAGAACCAGTCTCTCTCCAAGAAGGTGACAGGGAAGGACATCGCCAGGCCAAGAAGAGACTTAACCACCACCACAGCCCAAAATGACAAGTGCTGTTTATTACAGTTCCATGAATGGGCCCAGCCACAGGCTCAGCCCATCCCAGGGAGGAGCAGAGATGAGCAGTCACAGACCCCTTCCCCATCCCCCGAGTCTTGTCCAATCACACACTCCGGGCAGAAAGTCTCAGTATGGAACACAGAGCACGGGTTCCCTTTGCTTGGCGGAGCATCTCAGAGTCACAGATGGCCCCCCTCTTGGAGCGTCCAACAGAGCAGCGGGACGTTGTCAGACAGGCGAGCGTGGGAGTTCCCAGGAGGACTGGGCTGGAGGCTCTGGTCCTAGCAAAGGTGTGAGAGGAGGTCTGTCCAAGGTGTCCGAGAGCAGGCCTTGGCCCCAGGCCTCCGCGGGGCCAATGGCCCCAGGTAAAGCTGTGCCAAAGCCATCAAAGCTTCATAAGCCATTCAGGAGACAGTGCGTCGAGGTTGGCAACACAGAAATTCATATCAGGCCTTATGTAACCTTGGCTGAACCTACCGACCTCCAGCAGAATTTCAGCAAAGACGAAAAACAAAAAGGAAACAAATCAGAGGGACTCTGGCCGCAGCATCCCTCCCCACGAGAAAGATAAAGGCATAGAGTTTTTAGCCAAGTTTCCCAATATCATTTGTGTTTAGAGAAAAGGCTGGTCCACACAGCCAGCACAGAGAGAAGAGGCAAAGGCAAGTAGAGTTCACATGACTACTTTATATTAAAGTTTATTACATTTGGAAAATCTACTGTACAGGGAAAAACCCATTGGATTAAGTAGAGTTTTGCCAAAAGCAAAAGACTATCTCTCTTTGGAATATTCCTGATTCCAGCCCAGGGGGCAGGGCCACAGGAGCTAATCAGAGGTGAACCTGGTCGTACGTGGAGCAGCTCCATGACAGGTGTGCCCAGGCCCCTCTCATCACCTTCTAGAAGAAAATGTGCCCCAGAGACAGCACCAAAGGAAGGGCTCGGTCTTCAGGAGATTCTCTGGGGCCACTACCACCTCGCTCACCCCACAGTCCTCTCTTCTCGGTCCCCAGCTTGAGGTGCCGGGATTCCGTCCTCACACAGCTCAACATCGCGGCAGCCTGGGCCACGGCAGCGGCCCCGAGTCCGTGGACACAAGCGTGACCGCTCCAGACGTGACTGCCCACGGCTGCCAGGATCAGCCAGCCCCCCAATGGGGCCACCCGACAGACATTCCATACCCTGTTGCACACGTGAGTGACAAACTCAGAGACAACATACCGACTAGGCCTACACGTTGGCTTCCAGATTTGGTTCTCCTAGTTAAAAAACAAAACAACAACAACAACAAAAACAGTCTTCTTAACCCTGATGCTGTCTCCTCGCCGTAGATTAGGGAAGCAAGATGGGGGTAACCAAATCAACTTACTTAACTTACCTCGGGAGTAACCAAGTCTACTGGGCTATGAACAAAGAAACTAGAGGAAACATGTGCAAAAACAAGTTGGTATCTAAATGAGACCTCCCCGCAAAACGTCGCTCTGATGGAGCTCCGAACTCCTCTCCCTGCCACTCAAGGGTGGAAATGTGCCCCCAGGCCACTGGTCTCCACCAGCAAGTGCGACAGATGAGCCAGCCCTCGGCCAAGCGGGCCATCCAGGTCCAAAGCAGCAGGGTCCCCTTTGTCTCCAGAATCGGGTCCGGGGAGGGGCTGCTCCAGGTTGGAGAAACTGAGTCAGAATGACGAGATGCCAGGTGCTGGCGGTGGCAGAAAAGTCACGTGCGAGAAAGCCCTTGCGCCCAAGTCTCCAGGCAGAAGTCAGAGAAGCAGAGGAGAGCCCCCAGCGTGCCCCGGAAGTCCGTGGGCAGGGAGCCGGGGAGGTGGCATGGTGGCAGGGCCTGCAGTTCTTCGTGGAAGAGGCAAGTGGGGGCCTAGCGAGTGGCAGGGGCAGGAGGAGCCCCGTCCCTGTCAGGCATAGAACTCTTCCTGTTTGCTGGGCTTCTGGTAGGCCCCACCGTTGGCTTGTTTGGGCTCCTCCAAGGAGTAGCTGCCCTCGTCCTTCTTCTTCATCCGGTACAGCATGAAACCCACCAGGCACACGGCGAAGATGAGCCCCACGAGGCCTCCAGCGATGACCCCTGTTGGGGGGGTGGGCAGGGAGGCCGGCTCAGCTCAGTTAGGCAGTAGTTCCCTCACACCGGGCAGCCCCCGAGGTGGCCGCGCTCAGCCCCACTCCAGCGCCCCAACCCCCAAGCAGCGGTATGCACCCCCCTACCACCCACCTGAAAGGAACTCACCTCCCAGCACTTCCTTCCGGTCCAGGAGGCCCTGGGAGGCCCCCGTGGCCCCACGGTCCACTGGGGGCTGATTCCGCTGGTCAGGCTCCACAGCGGCCACGGCTGTGTTCTCCCCAGATATGTCAAAGGTGAAGTCCTACGGGAGGGCAGGGACAGTTGCAGGCTGCGGTGGGCCACCACCAGCAGCAGCATCCAGTTTTATTTCTAAACCCAGAAGCAGCTCGGGAGTCCCTGGTCACCGCTGCCACCAGCTCAGACACACCCAACCCAGCCCTCGGGGACCCCAAAGCCAGGCACCTCTCGCCACATCACACGAGACCCTGGCTGGACTGTGGCAGATATCACAGCAAGCGAGACAAAGCGCTTGTATTTATATGAAAATAAATAGGCTCATTGTAATGTAAAGTGTAAAATGACCATGACTCTAAGATCTAAAGAAAGACCTGGTAGGGCTTCTCCCCTGCCCCGCAGCAGGGGCCCTGCTTAAGTTTGGGAAGCCCTGTTTTAGGGGATCTTGAAGGACTCCTTTGCTCAGGTCTCATATTTAGTCTGTCCCGCTCTGGGCTCGGCCCCGGAGGCAGGGGGAAGGTGGGACCGCGTGAGCCTGTCCTCCTGGCGGGAACAGGACACGCTTACGGGGCACAGGGTGTTGAGTGTGCCAGATGACCAAGCCAGCGGTACTAACGTCCCAGGAAACACAGAGGATACCAGTGAGCACTCACCTGCTCCCCAGAGCCCTCTCCTGCTGGGAGCTGAGTGGAGACCCCATCCTCGGCAGCCTTCTCAGTGGCAGAAGGACCACGGTCCTCCACGCTGGGCGCGTGAGAGTCGAGCTGGCTGGGTCCTGCAGGAGCTGAGGTCTCATGGTGGTCAGGCTTCATGTCCCTGTGGGGATGGGAGGTGACAGGCCCCTGGGCCGTGGTGGCTCTTGCTGTTGATGCCTGGTGAGTGGTCGGCTGTGGCGTGGTCTCGCCGGGCGGGTGGGTGGTCTCCTTCTCCCTGGCCGTGAAGCCAGGCTCCACCTCTGCCGGAAGCACTGCCTCTCTGTCCTCAGGCCTCTCTCCAGCTGGCAGGACGGACGTGGAGGTGGCGGTGTTATCTGTGCCGCTGGGCTCTGGGGCCGTGGGCACGGCCGTCAGGAGCTCCGTGCCCTTCCAGGTGGATGAGGGCTGCTGTGACAAGGTGAGATCTTGCAGAGCACCTGCAGGCCCAGAGGCAGAGCTGGTTGGAGTGGGGGACGCCCAGACCTCAGGCCCAGCCAGGCTCACGCAGTGAGGAAGGCCTGGACAAGGGCCCACAGCTCTGACTCCCAGGCCTGCCTAGCGAACCCTGTTGTGAGAAGTGGTTTCCCCGGGGCAGAACGAGCTGAGGCTAAACTCAGCTTTGGAAAATGGACAAGGACAGCTGCCCTTTTCTGCTGCACGTGCCTGCGGACAGCCTGGTCCCTGGAACCATGAGACATCAAGGCCGTCTGGGAAGGAACTTTTCCTGTGGCTAATGAAGCTCGCTCCCTGGGTGGGGGCACTCTCAGGGTCTGAATGCCTTGTCCCTGGTGCACACTCCTCTCTGGCCCCCTCCCTGTTCCACCTGCCCTCTCCCCAGAAAGGCTCAGCCCCACCCCCACCCCCACCCCCAAGAACAGAGGGCTGCATCCTACCTTCCAGCTCCCAGGCCCCTACCTTGGCCACTTTTCCCACGGATGGCCTCGGCCCTCTTCCAAAATCCTGGTCAAGAGCACCTCCTCTGGGAGGCCTCCATGGCCACCTCTAGCTCAAGGACTCCACTCCCCCAGGGAAAGGGGAAATAGGGGAGATAAGGGACATTTATGGAAGATCTACACGCCACCAGGCTTTATGTTACCTTACAGCTCCCAACAATCGTACGAAGTCAAGACATATTCCCATTTTACAGATGAGGAAATAGAGGCTCGGAGAAGTCCACCTTTCCAAAGGTTGCCCAGGGAGTTAGAAGAAGATGAGCCCAAGTCTGTCTGTAGCAGGCAGTCCCCTAGGGCCTCCTGGAACCCCAATATTCACTCCCGCAACCCATATATGCCTTTTCCTTGCAGCGTGGACCCCATTCTCTTCCCTAACATCACCCTTCAGACCCTGCCGGGGGGCTGCCTGACCGCCACCCCCAGCTCATGGCCCGCTGCCATCTTGGGATGGGGCCCCCATGTCAGCTCACCTGCACCTGAGCCAGAGAAGTTGTCAGAGTCATCCCCAGAGCCATCCTGATCTTCAGGGGGCACATTTGTGGCCACTATTTGCTGGAAAAGGATCAGAAAAGGGTATGAGTGGAGGCCTGGCCAAGGCCCTGCTACTCTGGGGTCCCTGTCCTAGACAGCCGAGTGAGCTCCCCCACCACACACATATAGAACAGGAAGGAAACCCTTGTGTGTGGCTCTGGAACCCACAGCTCAGGGCCACCCTCTGGTCCCCCCCACACCCCTGAACGCTATGATGACACAGCCCTGTGCTAGGTACTAGGGGTGCAGAAACACCTGAGGGGGGCAGGGCCCTTGTCCCAAGAGGCTCAGTCTGGTAAGGGAGCCCCAGACCTCTCAGAAGAGCAGACAGAAGATGCCATTACTCGGAACACAGGCTGTGGCCACAATGGGACCCCATCAGCTCACCCTACACTGAAAATCAGGTCTTGGGGCCACTGGCCAGGGAGCCTCAGGGGCCAAGACAGGTTTAAGAGCCTCAGGAACAATCCCCCAACACCCTGACTCCAGAGAGACATTCCAAAGCATGCTGAGCACCAGGGTATGGACACTGAGGGCCTCACGGGGGCGGTGAGGGCAGGGACGGGCACGGGTAAGTCGTCTGTGCTGAGGCAGGGCTGGCCACGCAGGACACATGCTTCTTCCCACACCTGGTCTGTTTTCTCATCCACAGGAAGGACAGGACGCAGACCCACTTGGGGAAGGAAGGACAGGGTGCCCATTAGGCTGGCGACAGATGAGACTGATCTAAAGGAGGCCCTGCACTCAGGAGGTGGCGACAAACGAGCCATGAGCCTGGAATGGACCCCGTGTACAAACAGCTGTCCCAGGAATGCTGTCTGCCTGGTCCGGCTGAGAGGCTGCAGGTGCCAGAGTGCAAACACCTCCCCAATTCCTGAGACAGGAGCTGCACCAGCAGACCCAGAGAGCGGGGCCGGGAGGAGGCAGGGCGCACCACACACGGCCGAGCAGGCCTGCGCGGAAAGCTGGAGGAGGGCGGCGTGGGGGTGCGGAGAGCTCCCAAATACTAGTTCCAGAACAGCGGTTGGAGAAGAGAAGACCCAACAAGCCAGGTGGCAGGAAGGGTAGCGATGAGTGTCCGTTCAGCAACACGACCTTGACCCAAATGAGTTCGTGATACACCCATCTCGAGGGCCCCAGTGTCAGGGGCCAGAACAAAGAATGAATAAAGAGGCAAAGCAGCACAGTTCAGGGCACCCAGTGTGGCCCTGAGGACATCACGAAACCTCTTATGGCCTCAGTCTCTCCATCTGTAAAATGGAGACAGTAGTAATATCTACGTTTCAGGATGGCTGCAAAAATTCAAGGAGGTTATACACATAAAGAACCTAAGAGAGCCTGGCGTGCAGTAAACTCCCCACCAACAACTCCCCACCACTGCTCTAACCCGGGGAGCCAGCGCAGCTCAGTGCAGGAAAGAGGATTCTGGCGCCTGCCTAGGAAGAGCTGGGATAGAGGTGGCAGAGAGGCAGAGGTGGGTGGAAGAGAGGCAGGAGGGAGCCAGCTCACAGGAGGCTCTGTGCAGACTTGTCAGAGGCAGGTTCCGCCCAAGGCTGGGCTCCGGGGAGTGGGCCTCCTCAGCGGGAGAGGCATCGCCACATCCTGGCCACAGGCCACGGAGTTTCACCCTTGAAGGGAGCAGAGCAAGGAGAGCCGGACAGGACCTTTGGCCTCCCGAGGCTGCCTGGGGCAGAGCTGGCCCAGGTGGAGCCTCCGCTTCCAGGAGCTCAGGTCTGGAGGGAAGCTTCAGACATGTGTAGAAACCACCAGGCTAGAAATACCACTGAGCTTCCTCTGAAAGTACAAAACCCAAACCCTACCTCTTCCTCACCCCCCGAAGAAAAAGGTTTTGGCCCCAGAAGGGCCTGTCTGAGCGGTCACGGCCCATCTAAATGAACTGGCATGGTCCCTGCCCTCCGCCTGCACCGCAGGCCACATCCTGTCTACACTGTCCCCAGGTGGTGCTTCCTACACCTGTCCTGTCTCCACCGAGCTTCGAAGCCTCCCCTAAACCTTCCGTAGTAAAGAATACTGCCCACCAGGCAGGCAGAGTGGGTCCCCTCATCCCCACATGCTCCCATCCCAGGCCCACAGCGGACTGCCTCCCACAGCCTGGCAGGGCAAGGGGAGGCCCAAGCATTCAGGGGACCCCCACCCACCCATACTCACTGAGACCCCACTTCCCTCTTGCCCACTGCCTCTGCCTTCCCTCAGCTTTCCTGAGGAGGCCCTAGGAGACCGACCAGCAGCAACCTTTCCCAATGCATTGATTCCATCCCTTAGAGATGCTGCTCACCACGGCACGGGGTCAGGGCCCGGCCAGACCAGCCTCAGCTGCACACTGTCATGAGAGCCAAATCTGCCAGCAGAACCCAGAGTCTCCTGTTTCACAGATGAGGGGATGCAGGCCTGCAGAGGACTCCATGCACTGGGACCATGTCACCCTTGGAGGCAAAAGCCGGGGAGGCCCGGCCTCTCACCTACAGGGAGAAGCCTCAACAGGTTAGCAGTTTCCCAAGAGCTGGGCCTCTTTCACCACTTGATAAGACTTTGGATCTGCCCGGTCCCTAAAAACAATTTGTTCCCTCAACTCTACTCAGCTTATCCCTCTGCGATCTTGTTTACACAACAAGCTCTTAAGCAAACGCTTTCTCTACTGAAACCAGCTCCTTGGCCTCGGGGCAGCCCCTCCCTCTGAGGGCTGGGTCTCCATCAGGGGAAGGGCTGCAGTGACCTCCCAATCCCCTCCAGCTTGAACCTGTGCTGGCCTCAGCTCCCTGGGGAGGAAATCAGCAGAAACTGCTGAGTTTGAACTTGGATCACTAGGTGCCAGCTGACTCCAGCATTCTGGGTGAGACTTCCAGTTTCACTTAGGCCACTGTGCTAAGAGCCTGTGGCCAGCTGCCCCCAAGGCCTCATTCAGGGCTCTCCTCAGCACTGCCTGACCTGGGTCCTTCCCAGACCATGTGGCCACAGCTCGGAGCTGCTCAGGGACAGGTGGGCCCACCTTGGAACCTGCTTCAAGCTGCCTGAGAAGGTGAAGGCCAACCAGCTCATACCTTTTTTCCTTCCTTTTTTTTTTTTTTTTAAGTTTATTTATTTATTTTGAGAGAGAGCGAACATGCTTGCACAGGGGAGGGGCAGAGAGAGAAGGAGAGAGAATCCCAAGCAGGCTCTGCAGTGTCCGTGTGGAGCCTGATGCGGGGCTTGAACTCACAAACCGTGAGATCATGACCTGAGCCGAAACCCAGAGTCAGACACTTCAGCCACCCAGGCGTCCAGCTCATACCTTTAATGGGGCCCTTTAACCTCTGCAAATCCTAGGAAAATCCACTTTTCATATAACAAATCAAAACCCTGAGGGGCTTTGACCTGGGGTCAGGGCTCCAGCAGAACAGGAAAGAAGGTATGAAAAACTGAGGCATTCTCTGACACTGAAAACACTTTCCACCCCTTTCCACCTTTACCCTTCTATTTGAGGCAGGCAGGCTTGAGATTAGCATCTCCCACAGATAAGGAACTGAAACAGACAAGGTGATGGACTTGCCCAAGGCCACGGAACAGTGTGCCACGTGCTCTGCTCACCTACGTCCCTCTCCCTCTGGCCCATCTATTTTAAGATGCCTGTCTTCCCAACACAGCCACAAGCTCCAGGAGCCACGAGATGAGCGCATCACGGAGTAAAAATTCCTGACCACTACCCCAGCAGCCGAGGGGACCTCAATGCCAGCCCAGACTTCACAGGTTGACAGGGGAGGGCATGGACAAGCATCGGGTCAGAGCTGCCAGGGGCTGGGAATCTGCATCAGGCTGCCACCCGCCATTCCCAAGGACAGAGGGCTAGGAGAAGAGCTTCAAGAAGCTGTCAAGAAGACAGCCTCAAGCCTCACCCTGCACTGGCCATAAAGAGGGCCACTCTCCTTGGCAGCCTGCATCTGAGTAGCCTGCTTGCCCTGGCCAGCCGAAGGACCCAAGGGACCCAGGCAGCATCCCTCGAAGACACCTTGGGGACAAGAACTCCATAGCAGTGTCACAAGTCAGGATGCCAAGTGGACCTCTCAGTGAGGTTCAAGTGAGGACGGTGGACCCAGCCACTTCTAACTCTGGATTGATGGAAGACGTTGTCTGTCCGCCTGCTCCCTGGACTCCCGCCACCCCGTCGACTGCAGCCCATGGGTCTCTTTGGACCTGTGGTTTCCAACCCACACCCTGAATCACTGACATGTGTCACCTGCTGCCTGACTTAAGTGATGGCTAAAGCACAAATCCTTTAGAAAGCGTTACTGAGTTCACAGGATCGCATTGCTCTCTCAACCAACACACTGCTAAAAGTACAGTATCGAGGGGCGCCTGGGTGGCTCAGTCGGTTAAGTGTCTGACTTGGGCTCAGGTCATGATCTCACGGTTTGTGGGTTCGAGCCCCGTGTCGGACTCTCTGTGGACAGCCTGGAGCCTGCTTTGAATTCTGTGTCTTCCTCTCTCTCTGCCCCTCCCTCACTTGCACTCTGTCTCTCTGTCTCAAAAATAAATAACAAAACAAAAATAAAATAAAAAATAAGTCAAAGTATAGTATCGTGTAAGGAGGATTAAGAGAGTCACATTTTTTAAAGTAATTTTTACCCTTTCAGTTTCTTGGTCAGAACTGTGGATCTAAGGTAAATGGGCAGAGCCCTCCCCCACCCCCCATATACCTAGAGTTCATAACTCTTGGGGTCTGAGGTCTCAGCTGCAGGACCCTAGCCTTTACCCCCCCCCCCCCCCCCCCCCCGCCCAACCTGTGCATCAGGATGCCAAACTGACCAAAAGTGAAATCCAAAGCATCACCTTTGTCCAGACCATGGGCTCTTTTCTTCAGGGTCCCTAGGAATCAGCAGGAGACTATCAGAAGTCTTCTGAGCTCCATCCCTGAGGCTGATTCAGTGGATCTGGGGCGACGGCCCAGGACTCTGATGTTGAACAAGGTCCCGGGTCCTATAGGTGGTATGCAGACTACACTTGGAGAACAATAGTCTGGACAGGGAAATGTCTGACCCAGAGTTGCCCAGGGCCTGGGTACTGGGGAAGGCAAATCCCTACAAAGGTCCCAAGACTCTCACTCAGGTGCAGTGTTCAAAGAAGAGGCACCAAATAGCAACAGAGCCCCGTAAACAAGCGCTAGGGGCAAACTGATCCAGGAAGACTCTGGAACATTTCTCTGTACTTCTGATGCATCCACTCCCCACAAACAGTACATCCCAGTACCTGCCTCGTCTGTAAAAGAGCCTCACCATGGAGCTAAGGAAACCCTGAACTTCCAGAGGCATGACCCCTTTGGTTCCTAGAGGTACAAGAAACCAGAGACAAAGATGAGCCTCTGTCCTGCCTGCCCAGAGTTGCAGGACCTCCTTGGTACCCCAGGCCCGAGGCACTGACCTGGCAGGAGCAGGATCTCCCAGGGTGGGCCCACCAGGGAGGGGAGCAGGGGCTGCAGAGCCACTGTGCAGTTTTCCAGGGGAACCTGCCTGAATGGGAGGCAGGGGTAGGGGTCACAGGGGCTAGAGAATGTTGTAGAACACACTGCCCCACTCCTGCAGCTCACCCAACACCCTGGTGCCCTATGGCAGTTATAAACATAACTCTGCTTTCCTCATCTGGGGGATCATTTGTACCCCCTCCTATAGCCCTGGCTAACATGGCCTAAGCACAGTCCCGAGGGCCCAGGCAGGTCAAACCCAAAGCATCTTGGACCAAGGGTTCTCAAGGAGAGGAGCAGAGCCAGGGGTGGTAGGGGGAAAGAGCCTGACCAGGGTGGCTGCCACAGGGCAGGTCTAGCTCTACTGCTCCCTTGCCCAGTACTGCTGACCCGGGCAGCTCTCGGCCTCTCTCTAGACAACAGAAGGGGCTTGGCGGGAGAACACTAAACTCCCTTAGTGCTCTGACAGGCTAGGCTGGGACCTGGGAGCAGAGGCCCCAACTCCTTGTCAGCAGGGCCAGAGTGGTATAGGGGTGGCCATGTCAGGCTGGGTGGAAGGGGCAGGACCGTGGGCCCGGGCCCAGGAAGACACCAGGCTCCCCTTCTGCCCAGGATATCAGGGTAGTAGCAGATAAATCACTTTCTCTCTGAAGGCTTCTCTCCTGACTTGGGAGCTGCCAGGGAGACATGTGTAGGCCACTGAGAGGCACAGATCTCCCCCAGTTTTGGCCTCAAGACCCTGAAATCCACCCCGCTTTAGGCACTCCCAGGAGGAAGGGGCCCCACCAGTGCTTCAGACAGGATCAGCATTTCCGGCCTGACAGGCACAGTGATTTATCAGCTCCGTGTCTCTTTACCAAAACCAAGTCAAGACTAGACTTGCAGAGGGTGTGATGGGCATGGCCCAGGGCGGCAGGGGCCCAGGGAATGGCAGGTGGGAGACAGGGGCTTATTCTGCCTTCACCCTGAGCATCCATGAGGGCATGTAGGCCCCCAGCCCCCATCGGCACTTCCACTGTGGGGAGCACATTTCAGGGGACCTCCCAGGGATGTGCCCTTCACCCCATACACACACACAACCCGCTGGAGCTGTCCCCATCCTGCCACTCAGACACAGACCTCACCAGTTGGGGGATTCCTGGGCAGGGCTGGGGTACAGGGCAGCATCCATACTGGGCTTTACAGATGGGAAACCGGAGGTCAAGTTTGCAGAGCCCTTTGCCTGCCCCATTCTGCCCATTTGGAGTACCTGGAGAGGCCAGACTTGTGTTGAGGTGGTGAGGGTCCTGGCAGCCAGTGCCAGCCCCAGTGCCCAAGCCAGGTCAGAACTGCCACCAGCACCCCCATACGCACCCCTCCACAGAGCTGGCACCGCCTCACGGCTCGCGTGCTGGGACTCGTCTTAGCCGGGCCCAGCTGAGGGCTGGGTGTGGGGCCGCAGAGCCGGAAGACCCGTTCCTCTGCTTTCCCCACCTCCAAGAGCCTTGTACCAGGCATGGAGCAAGGTTGCCCAGCCCGGTCCTGCCAGCCTTTGTGGCCAGGGTTGCTCTGGGAGTCAGACAAGGGGTGGCCAGGGGAAAGTGACCAAACCCAGTACCAGGAAAACCTGGTTATAGCCTGGGCTCTCTGTTCCCAACTTACTGGATGACCTTGGATAAGAATCTCTGTCCAGTTCCCCATCGGTACAATAGGTGATAGTAAGGGGGCTCCTGGTTCCAAGTCTATGGTTGGGAAGTCAAGGGGACTGCCCACCTGAGGGGTTGTGGCCCACAAACACAGTGCTCAGCAGGGGGAGGACCCACCATGACAAATAGGGAGAAGGGTACTTGATCACAGTGACTCAGTGTCACTGCCCTCAGCTTCCCAAGGGGGGTTATGGCCTAGGCAGGACGTTAGAGGTGTTCCAAAGAAAGGGGACTCTGGGATGGCAAATGGCACCCCACGAGGACAGAGGGAGCAGCTGAGGCCACCAGAGCCTTGTACCTCCCAAGCCTTGGCTGTCCTAATGAGGCGGCAAAGACCAGAAGTTCAGTGTTGGATGCCCCAGCCAGCCCTCCCAGGGGCCCCTTGAACTGCTCTCTAGCTGATTAACCTCCAGATGCCACCGGGCTTGGGGGCCTGACACCTCTGGCAGGTGGGCTTCTAGAGATACCCTCCCCCAGCTCTGTCTAAATAAAGTCTCCTCAAGTTTCGCAGGGCCAGAAACTAGTAGCTTTGGACACACCTGCAGCCAGCCGGGGCTCCAGCTGTGCAGACAGACGGGGATGGGGGCACTTCCTCACCCAAATTTATCCAATCAGTGTCCCTGCAGTTGCACAGTGTCCCCTTTAAAATGCCTCTGGTAAGACTATCGGGTGCTAGACGCTCACCCTAGAGTATAAATCAGCTCTATACAGGGGAGCAGCTAATTCCGGAACGGGGGCACCGGGGGTGGGTAGGAGCCCTGGAGGATGGGAAAGGACTGCAAGAGAGGCCGGGAGATGCCAAGGGCACATTTTTTAACTTGTGTCAGAATTGGGTCGCCAGCCAACCCCATACCTAAGAAAGACAGACTAAATTCCCTTTGTTCCCACTTTGAGCCACAGACATACATGGCTTCTCCTCCCACATACAGAAGAATAATGGGCCAGCCTGGGAACTTGCCTCTGGGATAAAGTTCAAGTCAGACTGATGAGGCACTGAGGTAGAAGCCCAGACAATGACACGGGAAGGGCAGAGTATCCTTGAAGGAGTCCCGTGGGGGTACCACGGCAGAATGGAGTTTTGGCCTTTGCAAGAGAAGGCAAAATTTTCTGTGAAGACCAGGTCTGAATCGGCTGGGCTCTCTCCCCAGGTTCCCAGTGGGATCCCACCTCAAAGGCAGCAAAGTAGACTAGGCCCCTTCACTGTCAGCCTAACATTCGCCAGGGGCCTCTTGATGGCTGAAAGGCCCACAGAGCCTCAAACGCCCCACACTGAGCTCCTGGGCACCAGCGGCATGTGCACACAGCAGACGGTGTGTCTGTGCATGCAGCTCGGGGGGCTCTCAGGAGCCCGGAGTCACCCAGCAGGTGGAGTAGCCACAACACCTTGCCCAGAGCTCCGGGACAGTCATGGGGTGGGAGTAGGCACCTAAGGCTATAACCTGGGCTGGGGGTTACTGGAAAAACAGAAATACCTGAATTAGGCCTTAGGGAAAAAAACAGCTAATACGTATTGTGTGCTATGTGCCAGGCACTAATCTAAGCACTTTAGCCGAATTAATTAATCTTCACAATAACCTTAGATTCCAGTGCCGAATCCATCCTCCAGATAACGACACTGAGGCAAAGGGGACAGTTTGTCCCAGGGCATACAGCCAGTGAAGTGCTAGGGAGAGGGTCTGAGGCTAGGCAATCCAGCAGGCATGCGGTTAACAACCCTTCAGTGGGGGCCACGTGGCTCTCTTACCCTCAGGAAGAAAAGAGGTGGCACAGGGGAAAGTGCAGAAGGAAGAAGGACCACAGAAGTGAGGCCTTCCCCCCACATCCTGCAGCCTGGCCTCGCCCAGCTCCCTCGCTGGGACAGCCTTCAGTCGGCCGTTCTGGGGACAAGCCGCTGTCCCCTACAGTCCCGGGGCCCTGCTCGGCTGGCCTGAGCCCCGGCCCAGGTGCCCTGGTGTCTGGCCTCCCCCCACCGCCTGCCAGCCCAGCTCACACCTCCCCGGGGTCAGGAGCCAGCCCCTGGCAGAGGCTCAGGCAGAGGCGAGCAAAGTCTGGCCTGCCAGCGAAGGCTCACATTTCTGAGAAGGGGCAAAAGCCATGTTTTCAGGCCCTATTACATCAGCACACTGGGGTAAGACCAGCCAGCCATTCACATGAAGTAACTATACACCCAGGCCAGGTCAGACTGTACCCCTTCCTCCAGGCACAGCCACGGGGGCGGGGCGGGGGGGTGTGCTCCCCAGGGGGCTCTCTAAACAGAGTCAGGCCCAAAGCTCCCCCAGACTTGCTCCTCTGAGTCCAGGTAAGGACGGGACTCTCAATCATGCCACGTACATTAGTTCCTGGGGTCTTTTCAAAAGCCCTCCGAGGAAACTGAGGCTTAGGGGCAAGTGAAGAAACATGCCCAAGGTACTCAGGGAGGATGTGATGGAGCCTGGTAATGACTTGGACTGCCCAATCTCCATGTCCTGTGCTCTTCCCAGCCTCCACATGACACCTCTCCAGTCCCCGTGACACTTACCTAGGCTGACCAGCCAGCCAGTTCTGGATCCCAGCTGGCCTGCCCAGCCCCACAGCTTCAGGACCTCAGACTGGGCCCCAGTAACTACCCCAAAGGCAGGCAGACCCAAGCAATCAGCTCAGGCTGCTGCCCTCACAGTGGGAGGAAAGGTGGACCAAGACATCCCCCCTGCCGCCCCCCAGCCCCTAGAGAGTGGTCTTGAAGAATGACCCTGTTCCCAAACAGGTAGAGGGGAGAGGGGTGAGGCCACAGCCTCTCTGCTCCTCCCACAGTTCCAAGGGTGCAGGACACAGACTCAAGGCTGTCCCAGGACCTCACTACAACAACCAGGAGACCCCAGGGAAACTTTGCAAGGGTGCCCCTCCCCCAGCCCCACCCACCCTTTACTCCCGGAGACCCTGTGGGGGGTGGGCGGAGAGGCAGGGGCAGAGCCTGGGGCGGCTCCCTCTGCCCAAGTGCAGGTGTGCCCATTCTCCTAGTCTGGCCCACAACCCATAGGCCCTGGCCAGCCCGGAGGTCTTGCTGCCCAGACCATGCCTGCACCGCGCCCTGGAGGAGATGCGGTCACCATAGATGGCGGTGCCACACCCCAGCATGTCTCTCTGGGAGAAGGGGGACTGACGTCAGCCTCTACAACAGTCTCAGAGGCTCCTGAAACACCCGCAGCCTGGGGCCCTGCGAGCCCAAACCTGATCACATACCCGTCGGGGACACTCCCCAGAGATGGGACTCCAAGGCCCCGGATAGTTTCCTGGGCAGCAGGGATGCTGACAAGCTGCAGAGAGAAGAGCCGGTGCTGCCTCTGCACCCCTGCCATAGGACTGGCACAATCAAGTCCCCAAATGGGTAGGCAAGGCCCTGGGCATCAGCGGCCACCGTGGTACAGGTGGCATGGAAGCAGCAGTCCTCAAGTCCCCCAAGGCCTCCCAGTGCCCAGCATGTGCTAGGTCTGGAGTCGATGAGTGCACCCGGCCCTCCAGAAGTTCCCTCCCTATGCACCCAGGCCCACCACTCCATCTCCTCGGTCTGCTGTGGGGGGCAGAGGGCTGGTGTGGCCACAGAAAGGCAGCCTGAGTGGGAAAGACTAGGAATTCAACATCACTGTGGTGGGACAGTTCTCTTAACACCCGGGGAGAGCAGTGCGGCCCAAGAATGGTCCCAGAGCAAAACTGGCAGCCTCTGCCACTCCCACTGCCCCCATCTGGGGACCACCTCCCCTAACACTTCCCCTGGCCAGAACATGACCTGCCTTATGCCCTGAGCTCCTGATTAGAAACTGCTGTACTGTGGGACTCGAATGAACCCTTTCTCAGTGAATGACCGTTACTGTCACTGCCCCTCTGGCCTATCTGCATGGACCAATCCTCCTGTCTGGTCCCAGTAATGGCCACCTTCTCTTGCAAGTGCTCCTGGACCAGGAGTGGACGGCTCCCCACCTGCACAAGGCAATGCACACGGCAGACACCAGGCTCTGGGTTTTAAATCTGGTCAAGCCAAAGAGGGCTCATGACCCCCAAGGGTTGAAGCAGAATGCTTCCGGGAACAGAGACAGGCCTGGCCCTGATTCCCACCAGTCCTGTGACACAACCACAGGATACCACAAACACACCAAGTGCATGATTGTTGTTACCTACGCTTCTCTGCTCCCTCCTCCCATTTTACAGGTGGGTTCACTGAGGCCAAGACAGGCCCTTGCACAAAGTCACTCAGCAGAAAAGAGGAGGGCCAAGGCTGGAAGGCAGGCATCAGAGCCTTAGTTAGTCCTGCTGGGTTCCCCTACCCCGTCTAGCACACAGTGGGCTCATGGTCAAGGCTGCTTGGGTGGATCTGTGGGCCTGGCACCATGACTCAGCCAACAAGTGAAGTGATAAATATGCCTGCCTGCCCCACTGCCCCAACCTGCCCAACACGGCTTCCGTTCCTGCTGATGAGCGGACCTGGGCAGGTGGCCAGGATGCCTGGGTGTGTGCAGAGAGCATCACCAGGCCTGACCTTGCCCAGCGTCCTCTGTCCACCTCTGGTTCCCACACTGAACTCTAAGGCCACCTCCTCCAAGCAGCCTGCCCTGACCCCCACCCCCACAGATGACTCCTCAGGCAGTGAGGGTCTCCTCGAGTCCCCAGAAGAATAACGGTGGAGGACCCTAAGCCCCGGCCAAGTCCCCCATTACCACCTTCATCCTCCCCAGGACAAGGTCTCAGAGCTGAATAAGAGGAAGGAGGCCCCAGAGGGGACAGACGGGGGAACTGAGGCACAGAGGGACAAAGACCTGCCCAAACCAGTCAGGGGCCAACCTGGGACCAGGAAGGACAAGTGTCCTAGCCATCCTTCTCTGTAGGAATAACCTCCATAGACTCCTAATGCCAGGGATGGAGGAGCATCAGGGTTAAAGCTAAAAAGGGGAGAATCCACCAGAAAAGAAGAGAGAGGAAGACCGCTTCCCGGCTTCTGAAGAAGTTGCAGACAGGTGGTGACCAGGTTTTCCAAGACACTCGGGCTGCAGCCTACCCAGCAGGAAAGCCCAATGAGGAAACAGAGTCGAGACCACCCAGGCCAAGCTCGGCTGTAGCTGCAACCCGGCCTGCAGGCCCGCCAGCCGGCACACAGCCTCTTGCGGGGCCGCAGTCCTAGGTGGGTCACAAGAGCGTTCCCAGCACTGGAGCAGCCTCTCCATAGAATCAGGCAGCCCTTGGAACCGTAAGTGAATACCAGGAGGACAGAGACCCTCAATAAGCTCCAGAGGCAGAAGGGGATGCATCTGAAAGCCTTCAAGTTCATGAGTCAACAGGAAACATCCCGGGGCAGACAACTGAGTCCAGGAGCAGGTCCAGCCACTAGCCTTCCCCTTTCCGCACCCAATGGTCCCGAGCCCCAAAACTGCCCATTGCACCCCCCACCATGAGCTTGCCTCCACACACTCACGGCCTTCCAGACGTCCTGGCCTGCCAGACCTGCATAGTGTTGACAGGCAGCAGGAGGGAGCTTAGCCCACCTCCCCTCAGGCCACCCCCCACCTGCCCGCCACCGGCTCATTCTGGGCCCCACAGCACTGAGAACAGGGGAGCTAATTAGGCGCCCCGTCTAGGGCCTAGAAAGGTTGTTCTTTTGGGGACTTCTAGTGCCTACTGCCCACCCAACGTAAGCTTCCTGAGGTCAAGCAGAAGCAGCTCCATCACGCAGATAGAGCCGGCCATCCCGGGGGCCATGCGGGAGACTTCCCAGGTCTCCCGGATTCGAAGGTGCCGAGTTGAAGCGACCCTAGGTGCAGGGTCCTGCCTCAGTGGCCTCAAATGTGCCTCCTTGTGTTGAGCGATTTATCCATGCCTGCCCTCCCTTGGCATCATCAGGGCACCCACAGCCCACTCCGAGGGAGGTTCCAGAATGCATCCTCGCATGGAAAGCCCTGGGACAGCTGACAGGGAAATGACACCGTGCTGAATCTGTTCCAGGGCGCAGGATCCTGGCGCCAAAAGCCCTCTTTCCACAGACTCCCTTAATCCCATTCCCTTTCCCTAGACACACTTAGGCAGGCCCTCAAGGGGGGATGGGCTTTCAATCCAAGACTCCAAAATTGGTTGTTGAAAAGAAGGAAGAAATCAGGAAACAGTGCGTTCTGTAAAACTACCAAGGTTCCAGGACTAGAAATCATTTAATGACTGATTCTTTACAGGGCTGCTTCTGCAGTGGGACCTAGTGTTGGAGGGGACCAGGTGGGAAACCCAGCACAGGAACCAGGAGTGCTGGGTATCTGGGCATCTGGCTGATACCATGGTGCCCACCTCCCCAGCTTTAAAAAGGATCTACTAATTCTGAAAGTGTTTCCCCAGTGCCTAAGATGAAAGCCAGGGCAGACTGGCTGTTGCCCTGGGGACAAGCACGCAGGCACCATGCAAACATGGGATGCCCCATCAGGCCTCTTTGCACAAGCCAAGAACATATATATGGTCCCTGCACGGGTATCAGACCTGGGAGCACACCCCACCTTATCCCCATGGGCTCACTGTCTCCTGACCTAGGCTCCAGGGAGCAACTCTTGCCCGTCCCTAAACCACTGGGTGAACCCAACCCAAGCCAAGGATGTTGCCAATGCTCAGGGTTCACCTAAAGGCACCGTTCAGGCCAGCTCAGCCCAGCCCAATGCCCTCTCCATCCAAAGTATGCACACCCATGGCTCTCCAGGATGGAACAGCAAATACCCATAGGGCCTCACAAGTTTCAGCGAGCCTCCTATGCTGGGCTTCACTGGGGAGACTTGACAGTTCATCAGTTCATTAATGCCATACACATACGCCCACGCATATGGACAGATCCTGTTTCTCATACATCAGCCCCTTAGAGGGGCTTACTTCTATAGGCTTCATCCACAAGATGAGGGCAATGACGTACATCGTAAAGGTTTGGCTTAAAGATGAGATAAGAAGGTAAGAAAAGCACTGAACACTCAATAATCAGCACCCAATTACAGGCGCCTCTAATTATATCGATAGCTAACTTTTCCTCTGGCGCTTTCATTTCCAAACACTTTCAAGCACTCATTATGAAATGAATATGCAAATGACAAAGGACAGGGAGAACAGGTATGATGTCCGCTTTACAGAGGACATCAAGACTTGGAAGTGAAGTGACTCACCCAAGGTTACATGGTAAATTAGTGGCAGGGTTGAGACTTGGTCCTGGAGCTCTACTTAATCCAAAGCCGTTTCTGGCCTGCCAAACAGTACGCGTGCACTAAGAAAGATGCACTTCAACCCAGATAAAACATGGCGACACGATGGAGACAGGACCCAAGCTAAGAGTAAGGGCCCTTCCAATGGAGACTTACAAGTTAGCCTCACCAGGTCCAGGCTACCTGTGAGCCGCGAGTCACTTACAACTCAAGCCAGGAAGAGAAACTCGGAACACAGGGTCACAGGTGCCTCCTCCCAGAGATCATCCACACCTGTTCACCGAGGGAGCCTGTAAGCATGCCCTTTGACAGCCTTCATTATTCCAGGTACTATCAGGGATACTGATGAGGTCCCAGCTGGGTCCATGGAGGCACAACTCCACATATCACAGATCATGAACATTACTCACAAGTGAAACTCTCACTCAGCACTGAAAACTCATGTCTTAGGAATCATTCTGATATATCTGATTAGTTTCTTAGTACTGCTGGAGAACAGTGCAAATTAGAATTGAATAGAAAAGCTGCCTGCTACACTTAGGCCCACAATTGTCACTTTTGGCTGCTGTCAGGGATGGGGGGGGAGAAATAGAGCAAACCAGAATTCAAAAGGTACCAACCCTGGGGGCACCCAGCAAGGGGCAAAATGCTCTTCAGAACTCAAGAAACCCAGGACAGAAATGCCTAACCTAACACAGTGACAACCATGAAGAAGACCCTGACATTTTGAGATTAAATTATGCTTAGTATTCTCTCTCTCTCTCTCTCTCTTTGTTTTGAGAGAGAGAGAGAGAAAAAGTGCTGACAGCAGAGAGCCAATGTGGGGCTTGAACTCATGAGTTGAAGCCGAACACTTAACTGCCTGAGCCACCCAGGCGCCCCAGTATTCTTTTGTTAATAAAGGAAGGAAAATAAATATTGTAGAGAGTCCTGCCCAAAGTTGAGGTCAATATGGATTCTTAGCTCACTAAAAAAACCTGGATGCCAAGGATACCTCATTCCCAAGGGATTTCAGAATCCGAAACTGCAATAGGAAACATTCCTCTATAAAATACTACAAAATTCAAGCTTTTCACTAATTCTTTCCAGGCCTCCCTCCTTTCTCATCTCTCTCCCCACCAATCTTGGTTAATGAGGTTTTATTGGAACCCACCATGAGCCACAGGTAGAGACTTAAAGCAGCTCCACCCTCCCACCCTCCTGAAGCCAGGAGTGACATCACCTCTAGAAGGCTCTGAGCCCAGGAGGAGAGGAGGCACTTAGCGCCTCCCCAACCCCCAACCACCCTACCAGGCCTTAGGAAAATGTCTCTACTGGCCCCCATAATTAGGGCAAAAAGGGATTTTATGCCTTTCAAGAAACAGAAAAGGGAAGGAGAGGAAAACAGCAAATATTCCAGAACAAGCAATTTTTCTGGCATGGAAGAAACAAAAGACCACAGGAAACACACACACACACACACACACACACACACACACACACACACAGAAACCTTTTCAGACAAACCTGTTCTTGTCTCTTGGGAGTGGTTTTAAGCAACCTTCTGCCCTAATAGCCTTCTCTTGCCCATTCAAAATCAGGTGCCGACGATCACACCCTACCTCACTGGTCCCCAGGGGGGTTCTGACCTGCTTCCCACTGGGACCAAAGTGAACCCTGGGAGAGGACCAGATCTCTGCAACCTGTAGACACCTCCTCCTATTTTAGGCAAACCCCATTGCCTAGTTTCTTTTAGTAAGGGGGGAGGGGGCGGGGACTTTATGCCACCTTATGCCCCCACTTTTAACCCAACATGGACACCCACTGTAAGAGGGAAAAGGCAGGTCTGGGAAAGAGAAAACAAACTAAACTTTATAAAAGGAAAAAAGAAAACCTAAGCTCCAAGCCAACGTCTGACCCCAAAGCTTAGTGCTTTCAGGCTCTACTCAGCCACCTCTTCCAGGAAGTCCTCCTACCACCACATTCTAATAAGCCGTCCTCCTTCCCTCCTCTCCCCTTTGAGACTCAACTGCCTCCCAGCCCTCTGTAATGTGTCAAAGTTTCTAGGCAAGAAATAATGCCTCTTAATGCAGCATCTGCCCTTACCCAGTACACAGGAGACTCTGGGAAACACAGTCCACAGAGAATCTCACAACCCATCTGCCTCCCCCATAGAACAGGCACTCTGGGATCCCAGCTTATAAGAATGCCAGCCTCAACCAAGGCAGGCAAAAGAACCAAACCCCGCACTCCTGATTTTAGCTGGAAATAGGTGGGGGAACCCCACCTCGGCAGTCTCTGCTGAGGCCCAGTCTTGGACCTGTTAGAGAGTGGAGTATCCAGGTAACGCTAGGTGGACCACCGAATTAAGCCACACATCTCCACTCTCCTCTCCAGAGTATGAACTATGAGTCAAGGCACAGTCTGAGTCCTACCAAGCTGCAACTCTAAAGAGAGAAGAAGCCAGATACCAACTTCTTGGATCTGAAAGCCAGGAGTGCACTGGAGACTCAGCTCAGAAATCCTATCTGTCCCCATGGCTCCCCCAGATTTGGCACCCTTCACCCCCCACCTCCATCCAACTCATCAGCAATGCAAGAAGCATCAGGGACCCTGTCCTTGTACTTCAAAATATAGTTCCAAACACAACAGTCGCCTGGAAAAGTGGGGGGGGGGGGCACTTCACAGATAAGCCTGGGAAACACCTCACCTGAGCCAGACCCTGTAAAATACCCCAAAGCTCTCAACAGCTGGTAGCTTCTATTATTGTAGAGGGACCCGCTTACAGAGGGTCGGCACTGCTGAGAGTTGTGCAGATGCCACATTACCCGTGGAGGACCCGGCACCCCTCCCCCCTCCTGCGATCCTTCCCTGCCCACGTGCCTCCCTCACCAAGAGCTGGGGAAGTAGAGCAGTCCAGATGTGGTAGCGAGAGACCGCCACTTCCGGAAGGGGAAGAGCCCCCCGCTCCGTCCACACCTCCCCTCTCCATCCCAGGGGATGGCCGCCCCAGCCCGCGGGGAGGGCCCCGGGACTCCAGCACCGGGTGTGGGGGCGGGGAGTGGACGTGGACACCCGGCGGCCAGCGCTGACACCTGGCGGCGGCCCAGGTCCCGGCCCACGGCGGGGCCGGCGCTGCGGGGCGGTTCCCAGGAAAGGGTTACAGGGGCCGAGAACAAAGCGCCCCCATTGGGGAAGGCGGGCTAGCGGACGGCGGCGGGGGCGGGAGATCACTTTCTGGGGGCCCTTGGGATGCTCTTTGTCGGCCAGGTCCCTCTTCAGAGGGGACCCACCCCTCGCCAAAGGTGGATGTTGGAGTCCTACCCAAAGGCCTCCTCCCCCAGCCAAAGGGCTCCACATTTGTCCCTCTTTCCCCCCAGCTCCACTGGGCGGGCCAAGGGACCCGCCTTCCCTCCGCGCGGCTACAGCACAAAGCCAGGCCGGGGGAGGGGAAGAGCCATTCCGGGGTCCACTCGCGTGGAAGCCGCAGCCCTCCCTGGCCGTGCCCAGCACCGCCCGCACCCCTCAGCGGGCAACACAACTTCAGCAGCCCCAAAGTTGGGTTCCTGCGGGGCTCCGGTGTTCCGGGACCAACTTCGCGGAACCTCCCGCTGCCAGCTCTGCCCAGCTCCCTTAGGGCAGCCGATGGGAAGCCGAGGATCCCACCTCCGCGGCCACCACGACCCCCGCGCAGCCCTGGCCCGGGCTCCTCTGCCAACGCGCCGGCCCCGCTGCTCCCAAACTTGCCTGCGCCGAAGGGGCCGGGAGCCCGGGCTCGGCGGGTCTGCGGGTGGCCGCGGTCACCGTACCTTCCCGGGTCGCCGGCGGGGACCCCGGCTGCTGCGGTGCCAGGGGTAACTGGATGGGAACTCGCGACCCCGGGAGCCGCCGCAGGCTAGTGGGCACCAGCGCATGGGGAGCCGATTCACATAATTGACCGCGGGGCCCCCGCACAGGCTCCTCTCCGCGGGGCGCCCGAGCCCCCCCCCCCGTAGCGGCGGAACCCGCGCGGCGCCCACCGACGGCGGAGGCAATTGGAGCGGGACCCCGGTTTCGCGGGCACGGTCCCGGGGCCCGCCGGGCTAGCGCGGGAAGGCAAGTCCCCGCTTCCCCTCCCCCTCCACGTGCCGCTGGAGGCATCGGCGAGTCTGCAAACACCGGCTTCCCGCCGCTCTCCGCCCGGCCCCGGGCCGCACTCACCGGGAGAGCCGGCTGCAGGCGCAGCGCCAGCGCGCAGAGACAGAGCCAGAGCGCAGCGCGCCTCATGCTGCCCCGACCGGCGGCGGGAGCGCTGCGGGCTGCGGGGATCGCGGCGACGCCGCGCGGTACGGACTGCGCGGGGCTCCGCGCCGGCTCCTCCGGGTCGTTGCGCGCGGCACCCTCGGGCAATGCCCCGCGCGCGGCTGTCCCTGGCGAGGGCTGCGGAATCCGCCGGCTGCAGTCCGTTCTCTACCTCTGGATTCCTCTCCGCCCGGCTCGGCTCTAGCCCTCACCTCTCCCGCCGAGCTCCGCCTTATAATAAACCCACAGGCCCTTAGCCGTTGCAAAAACTAGCCCCCCACCCCCAGCTCGCCTAGTCTCGGGGCCAGCCCCAGTCCCCACCCCCTAAGACCCCGCCCTCTGGGCCACCCAGCCCGGCCCCCTTGGAATGCCCCACCCCCGGCGTCCTGGCCCCGCCCCCATCCCCGCCCCCTCCCGCACCGCGGGGGGACCTCGCCTTCCTCCGGAGCTGTGGTTCCCACAGGCTGTTGTGAGTGGCGTTTCAGCTCCGCTGCTCCCGAGTGGCGGGATCGGGGCACCCCCTTCCGCCCTGGCTCAGTATATTGGGGGCGCTGACCGTGAGAGGGGCGGGAGGAGCGGGCGTCGGTCTTCGACCGTGGGCGCCAATCTTACAGCGCCCTCTGGGCGTGGGCACCCAGCGTCCTCCAGGTGTGTTCAACTCCGAGATCCCGGCGGCGGCGGGACAGCTTTCCGGGCTGTGCGGGGCCCCGGGGTGATGGGGCCTTAAACCGATGGAGCCCTCCCCTGCCTCTCCTTCGGCTGCCAAAGGGGTCCCTGTGTCCTCACTTCCCCAAATACAGGTTCCCACAGGCCCTCGCGTTCTGCCATCACGCCAGAAAAGTGGTGGAAACTTGGGGCCTTACTTTGAACAGAGGTACATGCTCAGGACGGGCTGTAAAAATAAAGAGAGAGAAAGAAAAAGAAAGAAAGAAAGAAAGAAAGAGAGAGAGAGAGAGAGAGAGAGAGAGAGAGAGAGAGAAAGAAAGAAAGAAAGAAAGAAAGAAAGAAAGAAAGAAAGAAAAGAAAAGAAAAGAAAGAAAAGAAAGTTTTCTGCGTCTTTCGATGGAAGACTGCTCTCTCCCTTCGTCCTCTTAGCTAAAAGGAAAAATAAACGGCTTTCTTCCCAGGGCAGACAGCCTCTGGCCAGCGGATCTGATGAGGGCCGCTTGAGTTCCTGCTCCTTCGTGAGCCCCTAAGACGTCCTAGGCCTCAGGGTTTCCAACACCAGTCAGCCACCTCTGTCCAAAAAGGCTGTGGAAGGCCTCTGGGTGTCGCACAAATGGCCTTGAGGGAAAAGGGGAAGAAGCTGCCAGGCCCTGCCTGCAGTCTGGTAGGCAGGAGAGATGGCGCCAAATGACCTTCGTACCTGGACCTGGAGACCAAAGATGGCGTCCTCCTCACCCGCCTTCTGCAGGCAGTGGGCAGGGCAGGCCTCAATTGGCCTGAATTGGGAACCAAAAAGTTCTCCTGAGGTGTCTTGGCCTCTCAGCAGTTTCCAGTGTTTCTCTTTAAATGGTTTAAACGTTCCTGGGTCCTGGGCTATACAGGCAGGACCATCCACTGTGGGCCCCGGGTTCTCCACCCACCCAGCAGGTTTTCCAGGCACTATGCAGCCTCCTGTGTCCCCGTCTCAGCCACACTCCCCTGTCAGAGCACTAAAAGGTGAGGCCCCTGAACAGCAACATAGCCCTGTTTTTGCCCCTTCCCTGAATCCCTGTTTGACCTTGGGCAACTCCTGTTTTGAGGTCTCTGTTTCCTCAGCTTTGTCTTTGGGGGATAAGAGATTCTTATCAGGGTTCTTGGGGCCTACTGCAGGGTCTCTGAGTGCCTGGTATCACGGATCGTCCAACAGCATGGCACCAGGCAGGGTCTCTCCAGGAGCTCAGAGAGTCCTGCTGGGTTAAAAGGCCTTTTTAGTAGAAAATCCATGTGTCTCCCAGGGGCTGGCTCCACGGGTCTGAGGTTAGTTCTCTGGTCCTCTCAACCCAATGTGGAGGGAAAATAGGTCAGTTCAGGATCCTGTTTTTCTCTACTGCACAAAATCGAGAAAGTTGGGGTCTGGAGGGGTTTGATGGAGTCTTTTCAAAAATCACCAGTTTAGTGTTTCTTTCCAACGGTGCATTTGCCCCAGATCAATGTGTATTTCTTTGGGCAGACTAGAAAGAGGAAGGACCCAACAGAGGGATCCCAAAGAAACATGTACAGAAAGAAGGGAACTAGAAGGTCAGGGCTTGCCTTTGGCCCAGCTGACCCCTGCTTGCTTCTCCCCCAGCCCAAATTCTGCAGGAAAGCCTCTTCCTTGAGAAGCTGCCTCAGAGATACAGCCCTTTGGAATGTGACAGCAACATCGGTACATATGCACAGGTATGGCCTTCCATCCCTGCTGTACTCATCCGCCCCTTCCTTGGGAGCCCCACCAAGCCTTCATACACCTAACATCTTAAGGGTTAACGTCTGGCTGAGCAGGGGGCTTCTAGCCTCCGCTGTGGAGGGACTAAGGCAGGGTCTCCATCCTGACTTGTGTTCCTAACATGGCTTATTAAGTATGTTCAGTATCATCCCTGGTGAGTCATAACTGCCTTGAATGTTGCTTCCTTTTCCCACTAAGAGAAAGAAAGTTCTGGGAAGGCAGGGCCAGCATCTCCCCCACCCCATTTCTCTCATTCTTCCCATGGGCACCTGTTGCCACTTGGAGGTGGGGCAACCTGTGGAGAGCAGGCAAGAAGAGGCCGGCCCTGCGTGGTGTGTGTGGTACCTCGGGCACCGGCTGCCCTTCACTGCGTGAGACACCTGAACTGGCACAGGCATCCTCTGAGCAAGTTGGCATCTGTCAAAGCTTAAAATGCACTTGGGGCGCCTGGGTGGCACAGTCGGTTAAGCGTCCCACTCTTGATATTGGCTCAGGTCATGATCTCACGGTTCATGAGTTCAAGCCCCACATCGGGCTCTGCACTGATGGCATGGAGGCTGTTTGGGATTCTGCCTCTCCTTTTCTCTCTGCCCCTCCCCTGTTTGTGTGCACGTAGCATGCACGCACGCACTCTCTTTCTCTTTTTAAAAAAAAAAAATTTTTTTAATAAAATGGACTTAGCCTTCAACTCAGGGACTCTGCCCCAGTGAATTTATTTTTCTGAAGTATTTTCACGAGTGTCCCAAGAGGCATGTTTACATGTTCATCAGTAAAGAAAAAATGAAATAAATGTGGATATTCCCACACGGTGGAAAACTATACAACACTTTTTAAAATAAAGCAGTCTTGACATGGGACATTTTTCAAAGCTTGTTTTTAGGTGAAAAAGGCAAGTTAAAGAGTGATCTATATATAGTCTGGCCACAATTTTCTTATAAGAAAAACATGTGTGTAATGTACACAGACTATTATACATAATACATTTCTCCTATAGGGGAGGAAAATGGGGTGGGGACAGTTATAGGAGAATTTTTAAGTTTACTCTATAATATTAATTTATTAAATGACAATACATACATATTACTTGTTTAATTCTTTACTTTAGAAGTCATTTATTAAATCAGTGGAGATCTTTTTAACCTTACCTAATAGCTTCCCCTCAAGCAGCTGGAATAATAGGACGTTTATTGCATGTACCTTACCTGCATTACTAATGGTACAACCAAAACCGCCACCGTCCTGGTGTGGCTCCACCCTCAGCCTGGTGGCAAGATGGCTGAAGTGTTTCCAGCCATCTCCGCTAATACAGCCACGTCCAGAAATGAGGTCATCTCCCCTACACTTCTTCTTTTTTTTTTTTTTTTAAGTTTATTTATTTTGAGAGAGAAGGTGCAAGCAGGGGAGGGGCAGAGAGAGAGGGAGACAAAGAGAATTCCAAGCAGGCTCCACACTGTCAGTGCGGAGCCCGATGCGGGGCTCCAACCCACCAACTGTGAGATCATGACCTCAGTCGAAATCAAGAGTGGGATGCTCAACCGACCGAGCCACCCACGTGGCTTCTTTTCCCATCTCACTGGCCGGAATTGGTTCCACACCCACCTGAAGCCATGACTGGCAAGCAGAGCTTGAGTATCAGAATGGGTGCAGATTAACCTTCAAGGGGCTTGAATTCGGGGGAGCCAATGTCAAGGACTTCCCAAAGAATATCAGACGCGTGTAAGGGCATTCTTACTTCAAGATGGTAAAAACACAACTTTTTACTAAGACAAAGTAACTTCTTCTCATGAAACATTTTTTTAAAATGTTTATTTATTTTTAAGAAAGAGAGGGAGAAAGAGTGTGAGCAGGCAAGGGGCAGAGAGAGGAGACACAGAATCCGAAGCAGGCTCCAGGCTCTGAGCTGTCAGCACAGAGCCGAATGCGGGGCTCAAACCCATGAGCCGTGAGATCATGACCTAAGCTGAAGTCAGACACTTAACTGAGCCACCCAGGCGCCCCTTGTCATGAAACATTTTAAAGACAGTTAATTGTTTTATTGTGGACCATTTCAAACATATAATAAAGAATAATGTTCCTCAAAAAATTAAAAATTACCATATGATTTATCAATTTCACTTCTGGGTCTATACTAAAAGAATTAAAACCAGGGACTCAGACAAATATTTGCACACCTGTATTCACAGCAGCATTATTCACAACAGCTAAAAGGTGGAAGCCACCCTTGTAGCCACTGACAGATGAGTGGATAAACAAAATGTGGTGTAAACATAAAGTGGGAAGATCATTCCGCCGTAAAAAGGAAGTTCCGATTCATGCTATAACATTGATGAACCTTGAAGACTTTATGCTAAGTGAAATAAACCAGTCAGTCACAAAAGGACAAATACTGTCTGATTCCATTTATGTGAGGTTTCTGAAGTAGTCAAATTTATAGAGACAGAAAATAGAACAGTGGTCTTTGCTTGGGTTTGAAGGGAGGAGGGAATGGGACATTATTGCTTACCAGGTATGGGGTCTTAGTTTGGGAAGATGAAAAAAGGTCTAGAGAGGGAAGGTGGTGATGGTTGCACAACATGAATGCACTTAATGCTACTGAGTCGTACACTTAAAATTGTTGAAATCGTAAGTTTTGCATTTTGTGTATTTTACGATAAAAAAGAATGCAAAAGAACCCCACCTCAGTTGCAATCCCCCCAAAATAATAATATAATGAAGACCTATGCGACTACCACTCAGTTTATCTAATCTTAACAGGATCTTCTTTCTTCTCTTTTTATTATTTTTGTATGAAATGAAACATTACAATGGAGTCTTCTCCTTTAGCCATGTTGATACATGTGGCGGCCCTGGGTCACTTATCTTAACTGCTGCATTATCATTTATTGTATGCATATACCACGGTTTATTTATCCATGGACATTTGGTTGTTTCCAGTTTTCAATATTATACACAACGTTGCAATCAATTCTTGTACTTTTCTCCTTGAGTGCGTGCAGAGACTTTCTCTAAGAGTAGATAGAGCTGGGTTTAAGGTACAAATATATTGAGCTTTCTTAGGAATTGCTCTAATTTCTCTAAACAAATTGCTCTCCAAAAGGGTCCATAGCAACGTATACTCTCAGCAGCAGTTATGAGAGTGCCCATTTTTCTACATCCTCTGTATGACCTGGCATTTATTGGGCCTTTTATATTTTGCCACTCTGATTGCAAGTAAAATATCTCGTTGTCATGTGATTTTGAATGGCCCTACCATTATGAAACATGGAGCCTTTTATCGCCGACTGCCTGAGCAGATACCACTCGTTGCTTCCTGCATTTGTTTTCTTCTCCTTTTTCAGTGAAAGAACACCTCAATTTCAACTGGCCCTTTGGCCATCCAAAATGAAGATTCTCTTTCCCAGCATCGCCACAGCTCTATGTAGCTGCCGGATGACGGGACAGGAGCAGAGATGGTCGTACGTACGTTCAGGGAACGAGCAGAGGCGGTTGTACATACGTTCAGGGAGCGTCAAAGGGAAGGACAGTTCCTTCTTTCCTTTTTTCTTTCCTCCTGGTTGGGATGCTAGATATGGCTACAGCTGGAGCAGTCATCTTGGACAGGAAGTGAACTTGAGAACAGAGACCATGCCTGGCAGAGGACCAGGTTAGGAGCGTCGGGTGCCCAGCCAGTGAGGCGGCACACCAGCCTTGCCCTGCCCATGCACACGTGTGGATGATGGACCTCTGCGTTGCTTCAAAAACTGTTATCCTGGATTTTCCACCCCTTGCCAGAGAATCTAACTCTGACAAATACTCTGGTCAATTTGGCCTCCTGCATGTAACCCAAGAGAGTGTGGGGAGGACAGTTGTGTGGGGGGGAGGAGGGAGAGGGGGATAGTTCCAAAGATGCTGCCCATGATACGACCCCACCAGCTCCCCAGTGCTGGACTGTCTTAAATTTTGGATTTGACTCAAGTCACCTAACAACCTCGGTCCCCAAAAGAAGTCTTGATGAGAAATAGGCTGTTCACGCGATGGGGCGTTTTCAGAATCTGAAGCCCATACAGTCTGTTCTGCTCACACTGCTGGGGACCATGCTCAGCAGGCGGCAGGCATGCAGAGGGGGCTCCACAGGAAGCCCTCACCCCAGTCCGCAATGGGGCCGTGCTGGAGTCCGAAGTGACACACGAAGAATGAGAGGCCCATGGGAAATTTTTGTTTCTTCCATGAAACTTACATGTTGTTTTCACGGATATTGGGAACTGTGTAACTACATGTACTGTTGGCACCTTTGTGCTCAGGCGGCTCTAAAACACCGGGTGCCTGGGGGATTGTGAGCATCCTGGACTCTACGTCCTGCTTCTCTGTCGCTATCCCCACGCCCTGCCTCACCATTATGCTACCTGCCCATTTCTGATGTATGGTTTTGCTTGCCGTTGAAGTTGAGTCTGATATTTGCTAGGATGTCAGCAGGAGAAAAAGAATAAACACATCCTCTGTAAATAGCACTGGAATTTCCACATCCAAACCAGAGTTCCTTCCCCAAAGCCGTCCCCTTGGGGGACCGTGTTTATCATCTGATGCTACCCTCGCCACCACCCTAGGGAGACCTGAGGACTCTTTGTCTATAAAGATAGCTTTTTTTTTGAGGAAGGTGGGCTGTAGTTCATTCATTTGATAAACGTGTCCAGAGCTGCAGTGCTGCCCGGCTCCACCTCTGCAGCAGCCTTCATTGGAGGCTTGGACAGGAAGCTCTCAGGCAGGCAGGTATGCCAACCAGTCTCACCCTCCCAGGTGCCGCCAGACTGATTCATCCTGAGCCACTTCCTGGGGCGGGGCTGCTCGGCCCACAGCAGCCTGTCCCCACCTCCCAACGACCTGGCTTCAGAGAAGCCAAAGGGCTTTCCCTGACTCAGCCCCGTGTTGGCAAGGGGCGCTTGTGCCGAGGTTGTTAGGGGCGGGGAAGCTGAGGGCCACGTCTGTCTCACTCACCCCTACCATCTCAGGCGGCCACCAGATGCAATTCCTCCTCCACATTCTTAGACCACCTTAGCTGTGTGGCCTCGAGCAAGTAACTTAGCCTCTCTGTGCTTTGATTTGCTCCCCTATGAATTGGGGACATACTAGTACCTACTCAGAGAGGTGTTGGGACGGTAAAAGGAGAGAAGCACCGTGAAAGGTTCAGCACGGCGCCCGGCACACGTTAGCGGCACTGGGGCTGTGATGGTGCACCTGGGAAAGGTGGGTAGAAACTCATCTTCACAGCCCCCTCCCCTGCGACCTGGGCCCGGGCGCGCCTAAGCCTTCTGAACTCAGCTCTTTGTGACAGCACTTAGCACTCCCCCTGGCACCAGGCCTGGTAAATAGCAGTGTTGGAGAAGTCAGGCATTCCAAGACCCCAGGGGAGACGCTGGGGTGGGCTCTGAAGGGGAAGGAGCTCACAGCAGCCGGGGCCGTAGAAGGCAGGGTGTGATGTGGGTGCAGGGATGTGCGTGTAGTGCCTGCGTGTGGCAAGTTCTCTCCTCAGATAGAAGGTAAACCCTGTACTCATCAGAGGTTGCACACCAAACAGCCCCCAGGGCTGCATTTGGCCTGTAGAAATGTTTTGCCCTTCAGTGCTTTTCTAAAAAGAGACATCTCCATAAGGAAATCACACGTACGAATCCAGATTTCGGATTTTCTAAAAGAATCAGAAGAGCTCGTAACACTGGACCCCCATCCCGTTGTGGCAAGGACCAGCTAAAGCCACGACTCATGACATGTATGCATTTCTAGCACATTCACCACCTCCTGGGCCCTGCGGGAGTCGACTTCCAAGAGGCTCTGGCATGAGACTGCAGTTGACCTCTGGCCCTGCCTCCCTGGGCAAGTCACACAAGCCCTCTAAGCCTTAGCTTTGTCATCTGTAAAAGGCATCTAAGACTAGTCCCTTCCTCACACCGTTGTGAGGGGGGATGGGATAATATATGTAGAGCACCTGACGCCTGGCACATAGCAAGTATTTTATACTTTCCAGCTATTGCTGCTGTTGCCTCTGGTACCAGCTCATGATTTCAGGATCAAAACTGACCTCCGTGGAGACCGGAAAGGACCTTCCTTAACTTGGACAGCTTGTTTTCTCCCCAGGTGAAACCGCTGCCAGCTGGAAATGACCACACTGGGGGGAAATTTTTAAAAATCCCCTCTGTTCCATCTACTGATCCCTTCCTCCCCACCCGCCCCATCCCCACAACTCTTGGCAACCTTTTACCTTCTTTCGGTCTCCATAGTTTTGCCTTTTCCAGAACATCATATGGTTGGAATCTGGTATGCAGCCTTTTCCGATGGGCTTCTTTTCACTGAGCGATATGCATTTCAGTTTCCTCCATGTCCTTTCACGGTTTGATAGCTCATTTCTTTTTATTGCTGACTAATATTCCATTGTCTGAAGGTATCCATTTGTTTATCCACTCACCTACCGAGGGACATCTTGTTTGCTTCAAAATTTGAGCAGTTATGAATAAAGCTGCTGTAAACATCTGTGTCCCATCTTTCGTGTGGGCCTAAGTTTTCAACTCATTTTTGGGTAAATAGCTAGGAGCATAGGTCATATGGTAAGACTTCCTTACACATGACTTAGGAATTCTGCATAAATGAATATAGCTCATGGTTATAGCTTGTGTGCACTATAGTTCTGTTTTGTCTCCAAGGTTGTTTTAGTTTTGTAGAATAACCTGGGAAATTTTCACTGTTGTCCACACTCTGTAAAATTTTATATAAACTAGGAATTATATGTTCCTTAAAGATTTACAGAACTTGCCCTTTAAACAGACTGGGCTCATGCCTTTATTTTAAGAGTGTATCTTTCTTTTTTTAATCTTTATTTTTATTTTTGAGAGAGACGGAGTGTGAGCAGGGAAGGGGCAGAAAGAGGGAGACACAGAATCCGAAGCAGGCCCCCGATGTGGGGCTCGAACTCAGGAACTGTGAGATCATGACCTGAGCTGAAGTTGGACACCCAACTGACTGAGCCACCCAGGTGCACCTAAGGTTATATCTTTGACTCTCCTCTTTTTCCTTTGATCCCCCCAATCTTTTTTTTTTTTTTTTTTTTTTTTGCCATCTTGATCATCTTTAGGTGTACAGTTCAGTAGTAAGTATACTCACTCATTGTTATGCAACAGATCTCCAGAACTTTTTCATCATGCAAAGCTAAAATTCTACACCCATTAAACAGTAACTCTTCGTTTACTTCTCCCCCAGTCCCTGGAAACCACTGTTCTGTTTTTATAAACTACTTTAAATAACTTCATATGAGGGGAATCAGACAGTATGTCTTTTTGTGGTGTCACATACTATAATGTCAAGTTCATTCATGTTGCAGCCTGTGTCAAAACCTCCTTCCTGGGGCGCCTGGGTGTCTTTGTCAGTTGAGCGTGGGCTCTTGATTTTGGCTCAGGTCATGATCCCAGGGTTGTGGGATCCATGCCCTACATGGGCATGGAGCCTGCTTGAGATTCTCTTTCCCTCTGCTCCTCTCCCTTGCGTGCGCTCCCTCTCTCTTTCCTTCTTAAGGCTGAACAATATTCCATTGTATGTATACACCACATTTTGTTTATTCATCCGTCCATTGATAGACACTTAGATTGTTTCTACCTTTTGGTCGTTGTGAATAATGCTACTATGAACACAGGCATACAAATATCTCTTCAAAATCCTACTTCAATTTTCTTTTAATGTTTATTTTTGAGAGGGGAGAGGCAGAGAGGGGGCGAGAGGATCTGAAGCGGGTTCTGTGCTGACAGCAGCAACCCCAATGTGGGGCTTGAACTCATGAACTGTGAGATCATGACCTGAGCCAAAGTTGAACGCTTTGAGCCACCCAGGCACCCCCTATTTTCAATTCTTTTAAACATATAGACCCAGAAGAAGGATTGCTGAGTCATATGGTAATTTTTAATATTTTGAGTAATCGCCAAACTGTTTACAATAGCAGCTGCGCCCTTTGACATTCCCAACAGGGCACAAGGCTTCCAGTTTATGCACATCCTAAGACTTGCTATTTTCTGTTTGACAGTAGCCATGATCAGTGATATCCCATTGTGGCTTTGATTTGTGGTTACCTAATGATTAGTGATATTCAGCATCTTTTTTCATAAGCTTGTTGGACATTTGTACATCATCTTTGGAGAAATTCACTTCCTTTGCTGAGTTTTCAATCCGGTTGGGTTTTTTTTTTTCTTCTTGGCTTGTAGTTCTTTGTATGTTCTGGATATTAACCCCTTATCAGATACATGATTTGCAAACGTTTTCCCCCATTCAGTGCCTTTCCACTTGGATTATTCCCTTTGCTGCACAGATGATTTTAAGTTTGATGCAGCCTCACTTATCTATTTTTGCTTTGTTGTTTGAACTTTTAGTGTCATATGCAAAAAATGATTGCCAACCCCAAAGCCATGAAGCTTTTCTCATGTTTTCCTCTAGGAGTTTTATAGTTTTAGGTCTTTCATTTGGGGCTTTAATCCATTTTGAGCTTTAATCCAATTTTTGTGTTTGGTGTAAGTAAGGGTCCAACTTCATTCTTTTGCAAGAGGATATCCTATTTTCCCAACACCATTTCCTTTCCCTATTGCATGTTCTTGGCATTCAATGTTGAAGATCATTTGACCATATATGCAAGGGTTTACTTCTGGGCTCTTTATTCTTTCCTATAGATCTGTATGTCTGTCTTTATCTAGTACCACAAATTTCTGTGAAAAATTGAGGTATAATTGACATATAACAGTATATTAGTTTCAGGTGTATAACATGCAGTATTTGTATATATTGCAAAATGATCAATCACAATGTGTAGTTAACATCCAAACACTGTTTTCATTACTGTAGGTTTTGATATCAGGCCATGTGAGGCCTTCCTTCAACTTTGTGGGTTTTAAGAGTTTTTCTTTTTCATGTTTATCTATTTTGAGAGAGTGAGCGAGTGAACACACAAGCAGGGGAGGGTCAGAGAGAGAGAATCCCAAGCAGGCTCCGTGTCATCAGTGCAGAGCCCCTTGGCAGGGCTTGACCTCAAACCTTGAGATCACAACCTGAGCTGAGATCAAGAGTCTGATGCTTAACCGACTGTGCCACCCAGACGTCCCAAGCATGTCTCATTTTTAACCAATCAAATCTATTCCTTTTTTGTGAAGTTTATTATTAATCCCTTCTACCATTTTTGGTAATTTTGTTATTTTACTAGCTTCTTAAATTATCTTCAGACTTTCTTGGCTAAATATTTTTTCTCTGGTCTTTGGCCCAAATCTCCCAAGTTTTGATATTACTCATTTTGAACTATTACTCATTTTGAAGTTGGCCCAAATGGTTTATTCCAAATTAGTTTAGTTCTTTAACCTAGGAGTTAAGAAGTGTATTTTAAACGTGTCTAAGATATATGTCTAAATAGATGTATTTCTAAGATACATTTTTGGCCTTTTCGAATTCTCTTCAGTGAAACCTTGTACATTCTATTCAACTGAACGTGTCCTGGAGGTCACAATGGGACTTTCAAAGTCGGGGCAGGGAAGGCTCCCAAACATCCCCCTTCTCCTCCAGGGCGGTCCACACGCTTTCCTCCTAGCCCCTGCTGTACAAGGGACCCACCAGGTGTTGAGACCCATCTTTTCAGGGCTTCTTCCTATAAAAGGCCTTGGGTGAGACTTAGGTGTGGTGGGAGCTGGCCGTGTGATGGAACTCCTAACTGGAATTCCCACTGCCAACTTTGGCCTCTTTCCAGTTTCCCACTACTTCCACAGCTTTGCCCAACTTGTGGGCAAGTCCTCTATAGCACTGCACCTGTCACTCCACTGCTCAAGGATGTGACAACTCCTTATTATCATCCTGGAAGCTGGACATATCAGGGCAAAGCTACTTTTAAATCAATTAGGGCACATGGGTGGCTCGGTTAAGCGATCAACTCTTGATCTCTGTTGAGGTCGTGATTTCACAGTTCCTGGGATCAAGCCCTGCGACGGGCTCAGCACTGACAGTGCAGACCCTGTTTGGGATTCTATCCCTCTACCTCGTACCTGCTTGCACTCTGAAAATAAACTTAAAAAAATTTTTTTTAAATATTCCCCCAGCCCCCAACAGTTTTAACTCACTAGGAGTCACTCACTGCCTCTGCACAGAACCTATCTTATCCAATTGTCACAATTTTAGGAGGGAGGCCTCACTTCTGTTACCTACACATCAGGAAACTGAGGTTTAAAAGATGAAGTCATTTGCCTAACTACGTAAAGCTAAAGATTTGGAATCTGGGAAACCTAATTCCAGAGTCCAGACCCTGAACTATTACACTTGGATGCCCAAGAAAACTTGAATTAATCTCAACCTAGCCAATTTCTTCCTTCAACTACCAAATGGAATACAGGGTTTAAGTTCCTGGTAAATATTTAGAGAAAAACAAGTTCAGTGATTGAAACCTAGAAGAAATGAGAAATTGTCTACAGGATATGGAGGAAATGACATTCAATAAAACTTCCACCCAGTTCTGAGCTTCCTGTAGGATCTGTCCTACAGTTCTCGTAGGTTCTTACCGTCAAGTACTCCTCAGATTCAAGGTTCTGTGGGCAATCAGGACAGTATTCCTACTTTACAGATGGTAACACAGAAGCCTAAAGGGTTAAGTTTGCCCAAGATTACACAACCTACACTCACCCTAGGGACCGGAAAATGGAGACCCCCTCGTGCCCTGCAGCCTCCTAGAAGCGAGCCTTGGTGACACCATGCTCCCGGCCTTCTCGTGTTCACAGAGGAATTTACCGTCTGGAGCATCCAAATCACATCAGCTAGGCCCTTTAAAGTTAGCTAGGTAAGACAGACTGTGAACACTGCTCCTCTGGGGTTCCTCTGCCCTTCTCCCCCCGAACCCCAATCTTCCTGAAAAAAATCACTGTCAGGAGGGCAAATAGAATGACTACTGCCAAGGTCAATTTAGGAAACTTTTCTTTGGTCTGTAAGCTAGTGTGGGAGGATGTAATATTTATTTCTTCAAGGGTCTTTTAATTTCAACACTACGATGTGGGATAGGCCAACAATTCCAGAAGGACTGCTTTCAGCTCAGAACAGAACCAGACGAAGATACAACTAAAACTGGCACAATGTGTATGATGAAAATTCCTTTTCCCATGTATTTTTATGTAGACCTCTGCTCTGGATTCTATCAAATTATCTGTATGGCTTAAAATAAACAGCTATAGAAGGGAGAGGGGAATGGAAATAGTATTAGCATTAGTTGAGAATTGGGTTCTATGTATCTATTTAAGATATTCTCAATTCTTAAAATCAGTGACCTAAGTAGTACTACCCATGGTACAGATGTGGCATTGAGCCTTAGATCAGTTAACACACACACAAGTTCACAAAGTTTATGAATCACCAGGTAAATTCCAAATCCATGCCTGAACGCAAACTGCACTTCTCCTTTAAACAACACTGTTTCTAAAAGTTCATGTGGAAAGGAAACAAACACCTATAGGTAAAGATAAGTGATTTAATTTAATCCTGAAAACAACCTTGAAGAAGTATCATTTTATCAAGTAAACAGGCTAAAAGTTTCATCCTATGAAGTGTGTAATCACTCTATGTAATTAGAGATCCTGAATACTAATCAAAGACACGAATATCATCAGAGTAATCAGTAGCCCCAGATTAGCATCCATGGGATAAAAATATTTTCTTTTCCTTAAATCAGAGTAAACTTGAATGGGCAATCTGAATTATAATTGAGGTACAGAAGGGTATTTTATCTAGAGAAAAACACAAGACCAGGTTTATTTCATACAATGTTATTCACACATTTTTCATTTTCTAATTTATACATAATATACAAAGTGAAGATAACATTATTTCATATGAACCAAGAAGAGCCAGGACTTAGACAAACTGGTCCAGAAACAATCCATTATCAAAAGGAGACACTCAAGAGTGAAGTCTAAGTGGTTCTGCCCAATTAAAGTTTCTTTATTCTGAAATGTCAGAGTTTAGCAAAACTCCATGCCAACTTATTAAATGGTGGAATCAGAGAGGTGGGCACCAAAATGGCAGACTGTAAAATTTCTAGAATAACAGATATTTTTCTAGAATAGGCCCCAAAGTATTGGGAAGATTGGGTTGTCAACACTGGGATACATGGGAACATCAAAACCCCAAGAAGAAGGTTCAGTTTCCCAACTATCCCCAAGACTTTCTAAGTTTGCAGGACAAAGGAAAGCCAGGAATTCAACTGTGCAAATCCAGGAAAGTCACTATCAATCTCCAACAAGGACGATTTGGATCATGATCAGCTCACGACTGTGAGTGGATACTGGGAGCAAAAGTTCGACACAGGGCCAAGACACTCTGAGGCTGGCAAAACAAAGTAGGACGGGAAAAGAGCAGCTTTGTATGGGGGGGGGGGGGAGCACTGCCACTGTTGACTGGGACATGCTGATGAACCAGTAGGGCTATGAGAGGGGACAGTGACAAGTGGTTGGATTTAATGGACTCAACATGGAATGTTGGGTTAGAAAACTAGAATAACTCAAAGTCAAACATGAAAAAGTATGCCTGGCACCCCAAACTTTATGCCATTATTTTTAGGTTCATGATAAGAACAGCTAAGTGATAAAACCTTTATATTCAATATTGTGCTCAGAAGAATGCTTTTCTTCTGCAGACTTCTAATAAAAAAATCCTTTACATGTTCAATCGAAAGAGATAGCATGGTTCATTAGTTGTCAGCACTAAACAGAAGTGGGTCAACATAAATGGTTTTATACAAAATACTGACTTCAACAAAATACAAAGCACTTTCTTTATCTTTCAGAAACTGAATATACAAAGCAAGTTTTTTTTTCCAAAATATTTTCATAGGCAAAGGATTAAAAACGATTTTAATTATACACATATGGTCACAATTTTGCCTTAAAAAGATTGTTGGGAAATGTACATAAGGCCGCTTGTAAATGTACATCATGTTACTGTTATGTCCTATGTCCAGAGAAAAAAATGTTATCATACAGATTTGCTCTTACTTGGGAATAGGCTATTCAAAAATACAGTACTCTTCTGTACAAAGAAAAAAGTCACATCACATTTAATAAGATGGAAAAAGCATTGGCCTCCATGGTAACCAAAAATCTCAGTCCAATACTTTCTATTATGCACAATACCCTGACTTCTTGAAAGTGATCCAAATCCTAGTATGTCCATATTAACAGAGTCAACAACTATGTTATAAAAGAAAATGTTTCCCACAATAATAAAAAGAAAGCTGGTTCATACTTCTGAAACCATATAAAGATAAAAAATTTTTAAAAAATCACTCTCGATTTGGAGAAATAAATTTACATTATACAACACTATATGCCAGGTCAAATAGGGCAGGGACATAAATGTACACTAAAATGCAAATGTTTCCCAAAGAGATAAAACAAATTCCATTTACAGCATGAAGGTTTACAAATGTACACCTGTACAACCAAGGAAAGCATCACTACTAAATTAGCAAGGCTTTTATAATAAACATTGAAACAAGATTTGCTTTTAAAGTGTAAACTTACATCTATTACTACACACACAATGCATATATTTATAGGAAGCAAAAAAAGCTATCTGAATATGTAGTCATGCTTAAATGTTGAGCTATCAAATTCACTTTTCAGTGGCCCCTTTTCACCTCTATCTGGTTCCTACTTTTGCAAAGTCTACTATGAAAAAGCAAAATAAAGCTCAACACTTCCTCAACATGTCCTTGTAATCCTATAAGCAAAACAATATACAAATTTCTACTCTTTCTCAGATTGCAAACCAAACTGAAAAGTTAAAATGGGACTTAACTTTTCATTTAGTGCACTTAACTGAATGGAAGTGTCACCATGATTTTTTTTCTTACCTCTTACAACAATTACATATGTAAGTATATACAATACTTCTGTACATTGCCAGAGACATTTTAGGGCAGTATTTGTATTAAAACCATATCCATTGTAAATAATGTAAGTTCTTTCATCTCAAATCATTTAATTCTTAACTTACTTGCGGAGATTTTATTTGCATGATAGTTTGTGAATTACCAAAATACAACTTAACTTTCTTTTTAAAATATTAATAATATTTATGCAGTTGATTGTTAATTGGTTATAAAAGGCTTCACACAAAGGACAAAAAAAAAAAATAAGGACTATATTTCTATATACATCTCTATAAACCTGTTGTGCTATGGGGTCCGTAGACCTACCAGACTGCAAGCCAGTTTATTAAAAGAATACTGTACTTTTTCCTTTAAAAACTATTTTTTGTGACTTTACAAGGTAAAAATTTACAAAATATGTGACAGCTTTTTTTTTGATAGTTACATCATATACAGGCATTCTGTGCTTTGCCAGCAATCCAATCTGATAGGTCTCCACTCAGGGCTGAATATAATTTATAATTCACCACCCCCACCCCCCAAATATACACAAGAACCTTAAAAAACTTACAAATGGATGAATAAAGTCAATAAATAGTTTTGCTTTAAAAAAAAATTTGAAGATTCATAGTTGAGTTGTGTTTTGATAATTCACAAAAGAAACATTCTTTTCACATGGTTACATCATCTTCTTTCTCTTTCCTTTACAGCATTCCATTTGGTGGTCCTCCAATAGGCCCTAGATCTGGGCTATTTTTCAAATAATATTTTTCCAACTTGGCCAGTATATGCTTCCCATATGTGTATTTGCGCAAAGTAGTAATGTGAGGTCGAATCTGAAAAATAAATAATCTGCTTAGTAAATCTAAGTGACTTTGGTTTCTGGCTTCTTAAAAAAGCACTCCTAAATCTGGGTGACTTAGAAAGAATAACTGAAATTTTAATATACAAATCCTTTAAAGAAAAGTTGTTTTCGAAAGTAGTTCATCCTACTCAATCTCTCCAATTATACTCTCAAAACTGTCCAATGAATAAACAAACCACTACTTCTGAACTGTTACATATGCAAATAGTAGACGGGGCTCCAAACATAGCAGGGAAGCATCACTAGTGAATTATTGAGTTCTTTAAAAGTTGATGAAGGCAGAATTTTCTAGCTTAAGTTGGAGACAAAAATTCAATAGGGAAAATAGAGCAAAAGACATAAATGAGCAATCAGATGTGTGATGTGTGATTTTAAATTGTTCAAAATCTCACTAATAGTTTTTAAAATGTAAATGAAACTACTCATTAGAATCATATTATCTTCCACACAGACTGGCAAAAACTTTATAAATAACAACTGGTATTGATGAGATGATGGCAAAACAGGCATTCTTATTATATCTTGGATAGATGTGCAAACATGTACAGATTTTTTTTAAAGCAAAACCTGGCTGTGTCTATCAACATGTAAAATGTTTACATACTTTGCCCCACAATTCCACATCTAGGAATTTATCCTGCAAAACAGTTAATCACGCAAAGACATTCACATACAGCACTGCTTATGACAGTTAAAAACCTGGAAACAATCCAAATGTCATAAAGATGATAGTGGTTAATGTAATTGTTAAAAAGAAGACTGACAATTTTTCTATGTATATACTTTTAAGCAGAAATATTAAATTTTAAAAAGGTAAAAAAAAATTATCATCTACTTCTCTCTATACGACAAGAGGTCCTAAGAACTTATGTATCTGTCCCCGGTTTCTTAATGAATAAATTTACAAAAACATGGAGTATATATATAGTATTTCTTCCAGTGGGTTTTTTTTTTTTTTTAAAGTTTCTCTTTGGAGTGAGTGAGCGAGCGAGCACATGTACGACCAGGGAAGGGGCAGAGGGAGAGGGATAATCCCAAGCAGGCTCTGTGCTGTTAGCACAGAGCCCAATGCAGGGCTGGATCCCATGAACTGTGACATCATGACCACAGCCAGAATCAAGTTTCCGAATGAGCCACACAGAACCCCCACATCTAGTGTTCATTTTAACAGTAAGTTTTCCTATGGAAATTTATGAGCTAGATTCTAGAGAGAAGACAGAGATAAAAAATAAAAAAAACCCAAATTCTCTTTAGAAAACTGCATTACATTAGCGAGAAAACCTAATTAGATTTTAAAATCAATGTTCAACCCATGTATCATGGCAAATCAAATATATCTCAATAAGATGGGGATGGGCAATGCTAAAGGCAGGTTAAATAGATGAGAAATAAATTTGATTTTATTGAGATTACTTTAAGAATTTTAATAAAACGGTACACCATACCTACATTTGTCAAAGGTTATCCATTGATTTTAGATTTTTTTCTCCAGTTACATCACATGAGGCAATTAAAACCTAGGAAGTTAAAATTGTATCCTGAAAGTCACACAAATTGAATCATCTATTTTAAGTGCTATAAGCTGTATTACCTTATGCATGATTATCTTTCTCTGGGCAGGTTCAGCCATATCAATCATCTTCTGAACCACGTAATTGGCATACTGGTCCTTCATCATGGTGTATAAGGCACTGTGAGCACCATCATTCTGGCAGCAAACTTCATCAATCAGTAAAGCTCTCTCGGCACGGGAGGCATGGGTAACACACTTTTCTACTACATTGCTAAAAATTCAAGTATATACACAAAAAATTTTGTTACTTTTTCCTTTATAGTAAATTTCCCTTGGTTTTAAAAGAACTTGCTTAACACATTGGAAGACAAAAGAGTGAAGATGGTATTCTCTTACCCTTTACTTTCAAAAACAAACAAACAAAAAAGAACTAGTATTATAGAGGAACCCATACTGGATATTCACAAGTGTAATTACATGCCTCTTAAAATTAAAAGTACAAAGAGGAAACTAGAGACTAAGTCATTAGTAAGGTCTGAGACTTTCATTAACAAGCACTAAACTAATTTGCATTTATAGGTTTGGGGAGACCAATCATTTTCTGAATACAGACTTCAAAAATGGAATATACATAGGCAGATGGATTTGTCATGAGGAGTCTTCAAGAATAAAAGGAATAGTCTGTATGTGCTTTTTCCCTCTACTAAAAGAAACATTATATTTGAATGTCATATTCTACATGCATTTGTTTACTAATAAAAGAGTTGAAAGAACTGACCCTTGGAATTAGAAAATATTGCAATACCTGGCAAATTTGTGTTGACTCAGGGCTAAGACTTTTCCTCGGATTTCAGAAACAATTTTGCTTTTGTCTTCAGGTCGACCGTGTTCCAAGACATGCTGAATAACGTAATTGCCATACTGATCCTAAGTACAGATGTTTAAAAATTACTTTCCTTAAGTCACCCCTTAAAAATAATGACTATTCTTTAAAAAGATACTATTTTTCTAAAGATCCAGTAGTATATAGTCAGGAGAATACACCAAGCTTTTTTGTCTTACTGTGTGTTTTTACAGTGTGTCAATTTAGAAAAAATTACATTTCCCTATATTCTGAACCACTGTCAGAAACACATAAACATTGACAACTATTACGGAGTTCATACCTGTACCAACTGCTCTGTATGTTGGTGGAGTTCCTCTAAGATAGGTAAAGTCTGCTCTGCAGTGCAATGCTCGAGGATGCGCTGGATCACTCTGCAGCCGTAAGGATGAGTTGAAAGTACAAACACCTTAAGACAAGTGCAAGAAATACATTTACTTTATCTGGCATTTCTGGAAAGTTCTATGAGGCAGACAGGTTTTTGATGACATGCTGAATTAATCTAAAATAGAAGGGTGGGGAGTCACCTCTAATATGACTACCATCCTATTGGTAAAGACTGGAAAGTGAGGTGCTCAATTCAGGAGCTAACAGATATTTTGATCAAAAGGAACCTAACCAGATATGTATTAGTTACTAATTGATATTTATTTTCTGTGTTTTACTGTACAGTCTTAAGTCTTCTTCCCTCCTTTACTTCTCCCCGAAAATCTGGAGAACACTGTTGGGTTTCTAATTCTAATAGCTGTGATCCCAAAGTAATACAATTGATGGGGTGCCTGGGTGGCTCAGTCGGTTAAGGGTCTGACTTCAGTTCAGGTCATGAGTTCACGGATAATGAGTTCAAGCCCTGCATTGGCCTCTGTGATGACAGCTCCAAGCCTGAAGCCTGCTTTGAATTCTGTGTCTCCCTCTCTCTGCCCTTCCCTTGCTAACACTCTCTCTCTTGCTCAGAAATAAAGATTTAAAAAAAAAAAAATTAAAAACAAAACAAAGTAATACAACTGAACTCTTATTTCCACATATTTCAGCTTCAAAAAAAATGAAGCTATCTATTGACACACTCTATTAAAGAGGCAGAAATCACTGTACATTCAGTTTTGTCTCCTATTTTTGTCTGTCATTACTGGGTATTATAATCTTGTGACTTAGGAAAAATGTGTTAACACTCCAATGCTAAAAGAATGCCCTGCTAATTAGAAGACAAAAATAAACCTTACTTGTCCTTTGAAAGCATCAATGATGAACTGTAGTGACTGTGGCTGAACACATTCAATACATTTTTGTACAACATGGTTTCCATTCTGATCTTTCACACATTTGAGTACATGACCATCTAGCTCCTTTACCATTTCACTCTGCAAAGAGAAGATGACATTTAAAAAATTACCTCATCAAGAAACGTTAACAGGATTAGAAAGAGTACAAAAGTATACTCAAAAATGTGTCGGCAACATTTTAGATATCAAAGTTTAAAATCCATACTCCCTGCCCCTCCAAACAGAAATTGAGATGGTTACCAAAACATTTCGTAGGACTGCAATGTAAATGACACTTGTTAAAAAATAACCTAGGGATCCTGAACCTGCCATATTTAAATGACTTTCTTCACTTTGTATACCTTCCACACAACTTTCTCAGCTGACTATAATATACATATACAAATAATTCCAAATTCTATACTTTTTCTCTGCTTAGCACTCCCTTTCCTTCAAATAATTTTTAATACCTACATGAGTCTATTAAGTGCATGGGAAAGGGTAAGGAATTGAGCACTTAAGGGCTATGTGACTTTCACATATTATCTCAATGATAGGAAGAAATCAGACATTTTAATTCTTTTTTTTAATGAGCTTATATTAAAGAACTCATTTAATATAACTTTTCTTTATTATGTGATACTTTCTTCAGGGACAAATCTTTGGGAAATTTTAGATTTTTGTTCATTTAACCAGGAAAAATGACCCTTTCATGTGTATTTCTTTGCTTACTCGTAAGGTTTTCACATTTACAATCTTTCTCACCCAAAGAACTCCCAGCTACCTACTACTCCCAGTTACCTACTACCTACTGAATGACTGTAGAGAAATTCTGTTTAGCCAAAATACAACACAGATGTTTAACTATAAACTAAATAACAAAATAAAATGTTACTTAGTTTACAATCCAAACAATACCATTAACAGGTTTCTCTAAGGCTTATTCCCAGTGCTTTATATTTTCAAGTATTAAAGACATTTAAAGTCTTTATTATTTACTTATTAAGTGTAACCAACAATGTTATATTAGTTTCAGGTGTGCAACAGTGATTAAACAATCATACACATTACACAATGTGCACCACAATAAGGTATAGCCACCATACAACGTTATTACATTATTGACTATAATCCCTATGGTGCACTTTTCATCTCTGTGACTTAAATTTTGTAACCGGAAGTTTATACTTCTTAATCCCTTTCACCTATTGCCTCCCCATCCTGCTATCCACACAAGAACTTGTTCTCTGTAGTTGAGAGTCTGTTGTTCTGTTTATCAGATTCCACATATAACTGGAATCATAGGTACAGTATTTGTCCTTTCTCTGACTGATTTCACTTAGTATAATACCCTCTAGGTTGATCCATGTTACTGCAATTGACAAGATCTCATTCTTTAAAATATCTTTATTTAAAAATAAAAATTTTTTTAACGTTTATTCATTTTTGAGAGAGAGAAAGAGCATGAGCAAGGGAGGGGGAGAGAAAGGGAGAGGGAAACACAGAATCCGAAGCAGGCTCCAGGCTCTGAGCTGTCATAATAGAGCCCATCACAGGGCACAGCGAGATCATGACCTGAGCAGAAGTTGAAAGCTCAACCAACTGAGCCACCCTGGCATGCCCAAAATATCTTTATCTATACCAGTTTGAGACTTAGGATCAAGCATTTGTGTAAGCATCTACAATAATTAAAATCTGTTCATCTTGTTCCATTGGACATATCTTCAATTATTCTAAAACTCAGGATTTCCTCCAGAGTAATGCTATTTTCTCACAAATTTTCAATGGTGTGATTAATGCACACATACAAACATATTCATCCATACATGTTATGACTGTTTTTAATTCTGGGATTTATTATACAATAATATATGTGGGTGGAGAATCAAAGCTGATCTCTTTCCAAATTTACTAATTACTGATACCTTTAAAGAAATAATTATTTCCTTTACTCTATGTTTCATTGTAATACTTAAGTTAGTTATATAGAAAATAGTGATCTATTTAGGGTTATAAATTTAATTCCTAAGGTCTGCTTAATTTCACATGAAACCCACACTAATTAGTGATGCTTCACAATTTATTTTCAAAAATCTAGCAGATCAGCATTTACTCTCAAACTCTTAATATTCTTGTCTATTTCAAATAATTTTAAAAATTATTTTGATGAATTACCAAAAGATTCCCAGAGTATGACTGGAATTACATCAGTCCTTTTTTGATTTAAAATAAGACTTCTTCCATCCAAAAATTTGAGATATTCCCATTTACAGGTGTTCTCTTTTCTCTTTAAAGAATCGTGAATCTTGTTAACAGAATTCTTAGGTTAATTTCCTATTGAATGAAAGTTTTAAGAACTTTATGTGTATAATTTCTAATTGGCATATAGAATGCAACTGGCTTTAAATTTTTTATCCTTTGAAGAAATTGATGTCTGGTTACAGGAAACAGGTAAGAAGGAAAAGATTGTTTTAAGGTCACAGAAATAAATTTTTAAATAAAACTGGTTTTGTTTCTGTACTTTCATATTTGCTGCTACAGTAGCTCAATGTTTTACAGAGCTAACATATAAATCTGGCTCCATTTAAAAACTGGAGTACTTTCTAGTACAACCAGAATGGAAGGAAACCGTGCACCACAGTTTTCCAGATGGGTGGGTTGACTGCTTTGTTTAGCCGACGCATGCTTAATATTCTCCTATAGGCCAACATCAAAGAAGTCTGGGGAAACTCTTACCTTGCAGCATTATGATTCTTGCTGGGCACTGGCATTTTGTGAAACCTTATGGGGGAGGGTAATGCTGGGGCAGAAATGTGAATTATGTAGATGGGTGGTTTCACGTCTTCAGACCTCTCCTAGACCCAGTACAGTTCTCTTAACTGTGCCAGTCCCCAGTTGACAAGCTTTGTATCCACTTGTCCGGTCAATTTAAATATAGCTGTACATAGTTGACAGTGGCCATAGCTAAGTTACTTATTAGCATATCTGACTTTCAACAGTAATGAAAATGGTTTTGGATTTTCTTTTATTTCCTAAAAATGAATACAATGTCAGAACTTCACATTTTATTTTTTAATTTTTTGTAATATTTATTTTTGAGACAGAGAGAGACAGAGCATGGATGGGGGAGGGGCAGAGAGAGATGCAGACACAGAATCTGAAGCGGGCTTCAGGCTCCAAGCTGACAGCACAGAGCCCGACGCAGGGCTTGAACTCACGGACCATGAGATCATGACCTGAGCCGAAGTTGGATGCTTAACCGACTGAGCCACCCAGGAACCCCAGAACTTCACATTTTATACACTAGTACCTGGCTATTAGTATTTTACAGGAACCATAGTTCTTGGGGACTTTATATATATACATATGTACATATACATATATATTTTGTGTGTGTGTGTGACTTTTTTGTAAACTAAGTCCGATTCAACATTACAATAATTTTAGAGTTACTATAACCAATGAGAATAGCATGTTTTTTCAAATCTGTTCTGAGCCTATAGTGTTTCCTTTGTGAACATATCTCTATTTTATACATTTTGTATAGTTACACTGTACTAAAATATTAGCTTGTTTGATATAAGGAAAGTATGTATTGAGTATCTTTTTGCTAGCCTGGTTGTTTAACCTTTTTTTAAAAAAAAAAAAAGGTTTAAGCTTTAAAAAAAAAAATCTTTAAACTGGTCTTTCTTGCATGTTATAAATAAAGTTGCAGCTAAAAGGGACAGGCAGAGGGGTGCCTGGGTGGCTCAGTCGGTTAAATGTCCAACTTTGGCTCAGGTCATGATCTCCCAGTTCATAGGTTTGAGCCCTGCGACGGGCTCTGACAGCTCAGAGACTGGAGCCTGCTTTGGATTCTGTGTCTGTCTCTGTCTCTCTCTCAAAAATAAACAAACATTTAAAAAAAGTTTAAAAAAAAAAAGAAGTGGTACAATCCAAATACATTTTGGAAACAATAAAGGTATTCCTGATACGACAGGGAATCAAATAAGCAAGTGTAGCATTTTGCTTCCCACACAGCAGGCCCTCAAATTATCTTCATTTAAAGATGAAGAGATGTTGAAGAGAATGAAGAGGACAGACAGATCAAAGATCTATAGTATAATATGTAATTAAAACGTACTGTTTGAGACAGATTATTTAAAGTATTTTATTCTAATTGGGGAAATATAAAGTAATAATTTAAAAACTGAATAAAATACAAAAAGTTTGTCTTAACTTACAATTACCTGCTGGTCAGATGAAATAGACTCCAGAGCTTTCTGGATAACACGACAGCCATACATCTGCAAGGCTAAAGGCAGAACATGCCCACGAATACGAGTGGCGAGAGCTAATTTTTGATCCAAACTCCCAAACTGATAGAAAAGAAATCAGTATTAATAAAAATAACCATTATATTAATTTTGTTAAACCTGAATAACCCACTGTTTGCGGCCTATTCATTCTATTTTTAAAATATCACAATTTGTAGTCACGTAGGGAAGAGGACTTAGGTAAAAGCTAATTAAGATAAATCCAGAACTGCCTGAAATAACTGCATTACTTTTATGGGGGGGGGGGGGTTAAGTCTCATTATCTAAAATTTCCTTTTTACTAATATATTAATCACCTGTAATTCTTTTAAAGTAAACAGCATTAAAAAAAAAAAAAGTAAACAGCATTACATTTCATTTTAAACAAATAAAATCCCCTCATCTTTAACGTAATGAACTTCTGACCATGCATTCAGACCAAATTACATTCAGACAAACTATATTCTGATGTAACTATGGAGGAAACTTAAGTAAAACTAAAACAGAGATACTTAGTTGTAAACTGAAAATCAGATAAAATACAAAATACATGACACATCTAACAAATGTAAATAAAGACTATACTATTATCACTAATTTCTTCATCTAAGATTTACTCTCAATGCTTTATATTTTCAAATATTAATCAGATTACTACTAAACTTCTCATTTAAAGTAGGCCCATAGGGGCGCCTGGGTGGCGCAGTCAGTTAAGCGTCCGACTTCAGCCAGGTCACGATCTCGCGGTCCGTGAGTTCGAGCCCTGCGTCAGGCTCTGGGCTGATGGCTCAGAGCCTGGAGCCTGTTTCCGATTCTGTGTCTCCCTCTCTCTCTGCCCCTCCCCTGTTCATGCTCTGTCTCTCTCTGTCCCAAAAATAAATAAACGTTGAAAAAAATAAATAAATAAAGTAGGCCCATATATTTTAAAAATATTTTTGTGATAAAATATATAGCATAAAATGTCATTTTAACCATTTTTAAGTGCATAATTCAATGGCATTAATTCACAATGTTGTGCAATTATCACTACAAACTGTTTCCAAATCATTCCCGTTGCCTCAAACACAAACACTGCATACATTAAGCAGTAACCCCCCACTCCCCCACCCCCCCCCCTCAGCACCTGGAAAACCCTAATCTACTTTATGCCCCTATCAATTTGGCTGTTCTAGCTATCTCATATAAGAAAAACACTATGATGTTTGTCCTTTTACATCTGGCTTATTTTACTTAGCTTCATCCATGATGTAGCATGTAACAGAACTTTATTCCTCATGGCTGAATAACATTCTTATTGTATGCATATACCACATTTATCCATTCATCTGTTGGACATATAGGTTGTTTCCACCTTTTGGCTACTGTGAATAATGCGGAAACAAACGGTGTTTGAGTCCTTGTTTTCAATTCTTTTGGGTACACAGGAGTGGAATTGCTGGGTTGTAAGGTAATTTTTATGTTTAGTTTTTTTTAAGGAACTGCCGAGGTGCCTGGGTGGCTCAGGTGGGTAAGTGTCCAGCTCTTCATTTGGGCTCAAGTCATGATCTCAAGGTCATGAGACTGAGCCTCATGCCACCTCCACTAGGCATGGAGCCTGCATGGGATTCTCTCTCTCCCTCTGTCCCTTTCCCTGCTCACACGTGCTCTCTCTCAAAAAAAGAAAAGTTTGAAGGAACTGCCAAACTTTTTCACAACAGCTGCACCATTTTACATTACTACCAACAACGTATGAGGTTCCAATTTCTCCAAATCTCCACCAACATTTGTTATTCCCCTCGGCCCTCTAAAGCCATCCTAGTAGATGTAGCGTAGAATCTCACTGTGGTTTTGATCTGCGTTTCCCTAATGACTAAGGATGTTGAGCTTCTTTTCATGTGCTTCTTAGCTACGTGTATATCTTCTGAGGAGAAATGTCTATTCAGGTCCTCTGTCCATTTTTCTTTTTTGTTTTTTTTGAAAGTAATCTCTATACACGGGGCTCAAACCCACAACCCTGAGATCAAGAGTCACATGCTCCACCAACTGAGCCAGCCAGGTGCTCCTCCTGTCTGTTACATTATTTTAATGTTTATCTTTGAGAGAGTACAAGCTCTCTCTGTACGGGCAGAGGAAGGGGGACAGAGGATCCAAAGCGGGAACGAAGTTAACAGCATGGAGCCCAATGTGGGGCTCAAACTCACAAACCGCGAGATTATGACCTGAGCCCAAGTCAGATGCTCAACCAACTGGGCAACCCAGGTACCTCTCTCCTGTCCATTTTTTAATAGAGTTGTCTTTCTCTTGTTGAGTTTTAGGAGTTCTTTATATATTCTGGATATGGAATCTTTGTCAGATACATACTTTGCAAAATATTTTTTCCCAAGTGCATATATTTTTATATGAAAATGACTCTTACCCAACTTTCTGAACTTTTCTACGCATTCAGCAATATAGTTGGATGTACAAATATGTATATGTGCTTACCTCAAAAAATTTCTGTATAACATAGTTTCCAAAAACATCTGTCATTAATTGATAGGCTGCTTGTAGAATTTCATTAAATACCATCTGTCGCTCAGCTGGAGTAGCTCTCTCTAGTTTTTGTTGTATGAATCTATATAGGAAACATTTTATATGTCATCACAGCACATTGAAAATAAGCTCCTGCAAAATCTGTATCTGACTTGAGTATCACACACCCCCACGTATATACACATAAAATTACTTCCAGGAATAGTACTAACACATTTAATACTGTGAACAGCAATTTTAATGCAAAAAAGGCAAAAGCTATGAAGCATTTCTTTATAATGCCTTAATTTAAACTATTAGGCAGACATTTGGATATATTATAATCTGCATTATAATCAATGAAGAAAACTAGATTTTACTGGTTATTCATACATTTTTCATAATAGTATTAAATATTTAAATTTAGAGCCTAATGAAAGAAACCCTTAGAAATAAATTCAAACACAAATGAATTCCTAGCCATTGTGAATGACACAAGGTTCATGTGCTACTCTTAAGGAATTTTCAACTTTAGGGAGATAAAATAAAACTATAAAAGGAAATAATAATTAAATTTAATAAATGTGTTACAATTCTATTTTCCTTTTGTGTTCTATCTTGAGAACACTAATTTACATGCACCTTAAGTACTATAAGAGAACATTATGTTTAATGTACAAAGTCACCAAATTCTTCTAAAACAAAAGTGAAATGTTTCAACTTAAGACATATCACATCAAATACAAATCTATACAAATACAAACACAAAAGCATTTAACCTTTTAAAAATTTTTTTTAGACAAGGTCTACATCAGGGACATTTACATCCACAAATGTAATTCAGAGCATTCTTTTCAAAGGAAAATTAAAGTTGTTTTCAGAATCAATGTAATAAAAATAACCCAAAAAAAGGGCACTCCTATATTTTCATTATAAAAGTATTCTCATTATAGAAAACTGGGAAACCATAAATAATTTAAAAACCTTTATTTTTATCATATGTCCTAATAGCAAAGAAGAAATCCATTACTGGGCCTTTATTCTGTAAAAATTTCCTTAAATGATCCCAGTCAAGAAAATTTTAGACTCCTATAAGGCAGTAATTTTCAAAGCAAAAATACAGTGCTCAGTATCCTAAACCATAATCACTTACCTAGAACCGTGCTGGTCTTGAGAAAACTCAACTATGTGCCCAATCAAGTCTCTAAGTTGAAGGTTTGGGAAGCGGTTGTTTCTGAAATCTTCCAATAATCTACTTCGGCCGGAAGGCATAATATCAGACCTATTATACCGAAGCCGGGAAGGAGGAAAGAGCTGGCTGCTGGAGCTGAACAGACTGGAAGTGCTTGAAGCACTCCGGTATTTTGCTTCTGCTCCAGGCGCTGCAGAGATATATCGACCACTACCATTTGTCAGGCCTCCTACAACAAAGCAGCTGTGGTCAGCAAATATTTTTGACAAGGCCATTCCTCAAATAAGAGTTACTTACACTAAAATTCAATCAATAAAGAAATAACCACTCCACTGACCACTAATTCCTATATGTTTTAACAGGAAATTGAAACTGGAGGGAAAATCTCACACATTTACTTATTGTGTGTGACTACAGGATCTGGGGGATAAAAAAGACTAGAAAAGATGAGAAAAATAAACCTGTATTTGTTCTTGGCAGTTTAGTTTCAATCATAATCATAACACCTAATATCATATATAAAAGTTGTATTTGTTCTTGGAAGCTTAGTTTAAAACATAATTAGCAAGTAATGTCATACATACTAATATCAATACCAGAATACTAAAACTACCAACAAAATTTCCAGTTTATTAACAAGGTTACAAATAGCTAAGCAAACTCAGATTTGAAGCCACTGAAATTCAGTTGGGCTGAAATTTACTTGCAGTGTTCATGGAACACTAAGGGCTAAATTTGTACTTTTTTTGGACTGTATTTTTAAAAATGCATTAGGTAATACATATACCTCTATGTAAAGAAAAACGGATTTTTAAAAAAGTAAACTCTACACACAACATGGGGCTCAAACTCATGACCCTGAGATCAAGAGTTGCATGCTCTACTGACTGAGCCAGCCAGAAGCCACAAAAAACCATTTCTTAAAGAAAATAAATCCATTACATCTTAAAGTATTTTAAAAATTTTAAAGGAATACTCTCCATAAGATACTATTATTTTACTGACAAGAACTAGAAATAAACAAAATGTATTTTTCCTAGAGCTTTAATGTTGATCATTTGAGACACATAAAAAGCCTCTTTATTATATCCCATTCCAAACAAGAAAATTAAAGGGCAGTCAATAGAAACAAACAAAAAATACAAGCAGGAAATTGTTATTACAAAAGTCATTTAAAAGTACTTGACAGTGTCCTTTTAAAAAAGAAAAATGTATAGAAAACCGTAACGTGCAAATATAGTTGCTCAGATAAACAGAATCTACCATCAGCTTTAAGCTATTATATACCATCTCTAAGTAGAGGAGTGCTATATATACAATCCAGACCACAGGGCAGAGATGATGCCAAGGACACACTGTCAGTGCAAAGTTGTGAAGTTATACAGAGGCACTGAATGGCAAAAAGAGTTACAGGCACAAGGAAAAAAGTAAGACAGCTGTAATCCTGGAGAGTGAACTGCTTTAAAACATTCCTCTTTTACTTTCAGTCCCCAATGCCCTAGCTTTTGTTGTGATTCCCACCACCCAGAGTATTATACATATAATTCATAGGACTCTCCAGTCCCCTTTCCAGTGTAAGTGCCACAACATTATGTTCACCTACAAGCTAGATCCCTGGTACCTAAAAGAATGTCTGACAGATAGTGGGTACACATTAATATTCATGAATATTTTATATAACATTAACTGCCTAAGGTTCAATTCTAGACTATCTTTCTTAAAAATGTGTAATTTAACAGAACATTTTATACACTAAAACCACTAACATCAAATTCGCATATTCATGCCAGGTCTATATAACTATACCAGTGTTCCTGTACAAAAAATCCAAAATGTGAAAGAATTCACTGTTTTAATACTGTCTTGATTTCCTTGATACTCTTAGCCCTCTAGCCCCTACTATTATTTCTAATTATACAATTCTATCAACTGTTCACTAGCCCATTCAAATCTCTAACAATTCTTTAACCTTTATGTAGGGTAGGGATACTCTGCATATCATTCCAGTCTGTTTTTACAAACAATTATAAAGTCTCATTCAAAGGCCACTTGGAGGTCACTTTACACTAAAGCATCCTGCTAGAGTACATCCTCTCAATTCTTCAGCCTAATATTGAGTCCTTATTCTGAATCTATTACTCACACAAATTTCCTAGAAGAACCCTAATTGTTCACTTCTCCTCCTCTTGTTCATTATTGTCTCTGCACCACTGCTTACCTTACCTCAAACACAAGGCCCAATCCTACACCTCTTTACCCTTAATGCGCTAAAGATTTTCAACACCAAATTCAAAATATATACTTACCCCCAGAAATGACTATGCCAATTTTATTTCATACCTTCTAATACCTAAAAGGAATCTCTCCCATGTCTAGATATTCTTTGATTATATTCTATCAGCTCCCTAACACCAAACTCCTGATGCACTCATTGCCGACTTAAAATGCCTCATGATGTGTAACTGCCTTTAGTTTTAAAGAAACCTCAAAATTTCAGTTCTGGAAGTCTACTTAGTATTTTCATTTACAAAACAAAAAAATTCACTCAGGGCAGGGTACCTTTCTTTCTTTACAAATTAAATAAGCATTTAAAACCCAATTGTAATATACACTGAACATTTTAAATCTGGTTATCTAAATATTGAAAGCATGCCATCCAAACCTATTTTGGAATTGAGGGACATTTTACAAAACTGGCTTATGCTCTTCACAAATGTTTAAGTCATAAAAGACAGAAACAGTGCAAGATTAAAGAAAATTAAAGAGTCATGACAAATGAGCGTCATGTGAGTCCCCATATCAATCTCTTTCCTAATCCTTACTCTCTCCAGTCTCTCTCTGGCAAAGTTTGAATAAGTTGGCTAATTTATTTTTTATTGTGGTATGATATCATTGTTTCCTGACTTTGATCATTGTAGTTATATAAAAGAGTATTTCCTTATTTTCAGAAAACATACATGGATATATTTAATGGGTAACGGACAGACAGTATGTCTGCAACTTCCTTTCAAAAGTATCAAGGAAAAAAAAACTGGATGTGAAGGGGAATGAATATGCAGTGAGGGGGAGAGGAAGAGAGGAAATGAACGATAAAGCAAACATGGTAAAATAACATTTTGAAAATGTGGACAAAGGGTGTGCTGTAATTTTTTTTTCCTGTATCAGTGTTACAACTTCCCCATTAAGTCTCAAATTATTCCAAAATTAATGAAAAACAACACACATATAGGCTATCTAGGTCATACCATTGCTAATGGTAGTCCATAAGCAGAGGTGTTTCTGCACCAAATGTGTTAAAGGGATAACCATCTTCAATTCATCACTGACATCCACCCTTAGCATTTACACTTCTTAATCACTACTTGGCTAGGAATGTATTTTGGACAGGGAGATCTGTGCTATAATGTCACAGACCACTGGTCCAAATGCAGTATGCAGCTAGTCAGCCAGGACTCTTGGACAGAGCTCTTCACACAATAGTGTGCTGCCCTTTACATACTATTTGTGTAAGGATTTTTCAAGTTCACTCATGACAAGCGAGTGAAGGCAAGCATCTTACAATAATCCTAGTAGAAATAATATGATTTTATAAGTTTTCATTAATTTCCTCGAGAGGTCTATTGCGTTAGAATCCTTCCTATTATTAATCAAAAACAGATTATAGAATTACTGGGAAAAACACAGGGCAAGAAAAACAACGGTAACAACTGTAACAATCACAAAATAAATAAACCTGATTAATCTTTTCATTCTTTTCTAAGTCCAGAAAATTTGGAATGGCAGCTGCTTAACCTATCAGACCTGTGTATTCTTTTGAAAATACAGATTCCCGGAGACTTACTCAAAACCTACTGAATTACCCTCAGTGGATAATTTTTATTAAAAAAAAATATTCTGAAGGTTATTCTGAAGAAGAGTTTAGAGGCTAATGAATTAGAATTCAAGATTATTCAAGGATTCATTTTACAGCAGGTTGTTAACTACCAATTTCAAATAGAAATGGTAATCCTAGTAGATTTGGGGTCCTGAAAAGGGTACAACTACATATAGGCTACTAGACAGTGCTGGTTTCAGAAGACAAGGCTCTAGAAAACTCAGGAAATGGTAAGATGATAACCGAAGATGGCCAGTTAGTTGCAGTAGGCAAAGAATCAATGATACAGAGTGGTAGGAAAAAAGTCTAAAATGACAATCTAATTCCTCAAAGGATAATATTGGTCAGACCTTTTTGTCCTGAGTTCTGGCACCTCATTTTAAATAGGGTTTATGTGTTCAAAATAATCAGTTTTTTTCACCTACCTGAGAAAGTCCATTTAATTACTTAATATTCATAAATAATACTGTCTGCTAGACACTGAGGGTCCTTTAAAAAAGGCAGGAAACATTTATTGGGCATTCTTTATTAGACACTGAGAAGTGAACTCTGCACAAAATGCTATATACTGTGTTGAATTGTGCCTCCCCCCAAATTTGTCATTTTAAGTGACTCAGCTGGGGTAATCTGCCATAGCAACCCTGGGAAACTAACACAGATTTTGGTACTCATAGTGATGTGCTACTATAAAAAATGACTAAAAATGAAGAAATGACTTTGCGGTTGGGTAATGGGTACAGTTTGAAAGAATTTGGAGGTGTTCACAAAAAGCCTAAATTGCCTTGAAGAGAGGGTTAGTAGAAACGTGGATATTAAAGGCAATTCTGATGAGGGCTCAGACAGATATAAGGCACGTATCAAAAGCGGCTACCGTCTTAGAGAATACGTATGTTGTCATGAACAATGTTTGTAGAAATATGAATGCTATAAAGATGTTCCAAGTGAGGTCTCAGAATAAAATGAGAAACATGTTATTGGAAACGGGGAAACCCAACTGAAATGTGTTAAAAAAGCAAAACTGGGTGGAAAGCAAAACTGGTGTGGAGATTTAGCTGAGATTTCCAAACAACGTGCTAAAGGTGTGGTCTGGTGTCTGGGCTGCTTATGGTGAAATAAAATTAAGATAATTTGAAGAAGGAACTGTTTATTTTTTTTTTAAGTTTATTTATTTATTTTGAGAGACAGCATGTGTGCACAAGTAGGGGAGGGACAACGAGAGAGAATCCCAAGCAGGGTCCACGCTGTCAGCACAGAGCCTGACACGGGGCTTGATGCCACGAACCCGGAGATGCTGACTTGAGCTGTAATCAAGAGCTGGACGCTCAACCAACTGAGCAACCCAGGCACCCCTGAAAATGGAACTGCTAAGCAAAAGAAAACCAGCACTTGATGATCTGGAAAAGTCTTAGCTTATCTAGACAGAATGCTGAGAATGCAGAGTCAATGGGTGTAGATGGACAGCCCCTTGACATTAGTGGGAGACCAACAATGTTTTCAAGAATTTCGTATCTACAGAAACACTGGCAGCCTGGCCTGAAAGCGTTAGAGATGGGATGAATTAAGAACTACTCTGAAAGCAGAGCCACAGATGCAAAGGCTACAGGGGTTGGGCAGCAGTAGATGCGAAGTACAGAGCATCATGCCACAGGTGATTATTCTCAGGCCTTGAAACAAATGAAATTTGCCCTGCTGGCTTTCAGACCTGCTTGGCACTGTAAGTCCTTCATTCCTTCCAATTTCTCCCTTTTGCAGTGGGTATGTCTATCCTATGCCAGTGCTACTACTATATTCTAGAAGCAGATGATTTATTTCCTAAATTTCACAGGTCTATAGATGCAGAAGAATTTTGTCCCAGGATGGACCACATTAGGCGTCTCACCTGACAGAGAAGATGAGATTTAGACTTGAGTCATTTAGATGAGATTTTAGACATTCAACTGACGACAGGATGGGTTACAATTCTTGGGGATGCTGGCTTGGAATTAATGTATTCTGCGCGTGGGCCAAAGAGGAATTTGGGGTAACCAAAAGGCAGCCTATACAGGGTTGAACTGAGTCTCCCAAAAAAGTTTTTAATTCTTAACTCCTGGTACCTGTAATTTGATTTTATTTGGAAACAGGGTCTTTGCAAATGTAACCAAGTTCAAATGAGGTCATACTGGATTAGGTTGGGCTCCTACCCAATGAGTGGTGTCCTTGTAAGAGAAGGAAAATTAGGACACAGACACACAGAGAGAATGCCATGTAATTATGTAGGCGGCCATGGGAGTGATGCATCTATAGGCAAGGAATGCCAAGGACTGCCAGCAACCACCAGAAGCTAGGAAGGAAGGACTGCCTCTTCGGTCTTCAAAATGTCATGGCCCTAAAAACACCTTGATTTTATTTCTAGCCTCAAAGTATGAGACAATAAATTTGTGTTTTAAACCACCTAGTTGTAGTTTGTTACAGGAGCCCTAGAAAATTAATACATATGCTATACTCTTAACAACAGGACAAGGGACAAGGCTATTATTTCCATTTCACATGTGACACAATAGGCTTAGTGAAGCTTCCTAATTGAAAGATGAATAAATAATAATTAGACTGAGTTTTTTGGAAAACAATTATACCTGGATAATTCACTTAAAGCTTTTAATTATACCCCACTATACCTCATGAAGAACAGTATGACATTACATTCTTTTTTTTAAACTTTTAAACAATGTTTTATTTTATATTGAGAGAGTGAGAAAGAGATAGAGATAGAGAGAGAGAGAGAGAGAGAGAGAGAGAGAGAGCGCGCGCGCCTGCACAAGAGAAGGGCAGAGAGACAGAGACAGAATCTGAAGAAGGCTCTACGCTCTGAGCTGTCAGCACAGAGCCTGAAGTGGGGCTTGAACTCACAACAGTGAGATCATGAACTGAGCTGAAGTCAGATGCTTAACCAACTGAGCCACCCAGGGTGCCCCTGTCATATGACATTCTGAAATCTGGGATACACTTGACGTAAGTGACACGGGGAATAAATCACATAAAATTTTTCTAGTGATTATTAGCTATATATTTGCAATATAAAGACACAAAATTTTACTGGAAAAAGATTGAGGCTTCAATGAGTTTAAAAGCTAATGAGATTCTAATTAAGAGTGTATTCTCCCAGGTGCCTGGGTGGCTCAGTCAGTTAAGTGTCCAACTTTGGCTCAGATCATGGTCTCATGGTTGGTGAGTTCAAGCCCAGTGTTGGGTTCTGTGCTGACAGCTCAGAGCCTGGAGCCTGCTTCGGATTCCGTGTCTCTCTCTCTCTTCCCCTCCCTCATTCAAGCTCTCCTTCTCTCAAAAATAAACATTTAAAAAAAAGTGTAGTCTTCCACACCATTTTAATAGGCTAATATAAAAAGCAAACAGCATGAAAATGTCAGGTGTTACCTTAAAGTTGTACATCTTATGACCACACATAAAGCAAACATTAGATGTAAACTATAAACCAAAATAAAAATCTGTTGTTTCCATTTCTATTGCTTGCAATTTTTTCTCTAAATGCAATTAAGTAACCTGACCTTTTAGCCTCTACTTAAGCTTAACCTTCCTAAAAATATAAAGAGGGAGACCATCACAACAGAAGATATTTAATAATCTTCCCTCATTCATCAAAGAGCATTTAAACAGACTGAGGGGCACCTGGGTGGCTCAGTCGTTGAGCATCTTGACTTTGGCTCAGGTTATGATCTCATGGTTCTGGAGTTCAAGCCCTGTATCAGGCTTGCTGCAGTCAGTGCAGAGCCTGCTCCAAATCCTGCCCCCCTCTCTCTGTGCTCCCCACCCCCACTTGTACTCTCTCAAAAATAAATAAGCCTTCAAAAAATAAATAACCAGACTGAGCTCTTAACGTATGAACTAGTCTTCAGACTAGTATTACATCATTTCTATTACTAACTCATCTTGTTGATTCCCATTATTCTAACAAAAAGGCTAGTTTCTGTTTGGTTCTAAAAATTGCCTGAACTTTAATCTTTAGTGAAAACTACTTCTGTAACTGAACATGAGGACTCTTTAAAAACTATGCCCCCAAAATCATAAGTAGCGGGGTGAATTACACTCACTGCCTCATATGGACATGTGGGTGCTAAGTATCTTCCCCGCACATCTCAAACCACCCTCACAGATATGACCTCATTTCCTCTCTGGTTAATACTTTTGGTGACAGTTAAGAAACCAATGGATTACATCTGCATTTCTTGTAAAATATTCCTGTTGCGATTTCATGACCAGCTGCCCTGAATGGGGTAAATGGAAACTGTAGGACCTGGGATTTTTCTCTTAAAATCAGGATCACTCAGTGAGTTTATGCAATGTTAAGGTTTGCTTAATAAACTTGAGTATCAGGAAGAATAACTTTGATCCTAGACAAACATTATAGGCACACTGATTTTCTGTCTTGATGGAGCTGTTACTGTGGTGGGAAGAGGGCTGAACTGCAAATGGACTGTGAAAGATTTAACCCAGACAAAAATAAACCTAACCTAATGTCCAAAAACCAAACCAAATGTACACACACAAAAATAAAAACCTCTACAACTGTCATAAGCCCTTTCAAAGTGCAGTATTCTAAACAGTATGATCCTATTAACACACTGAACAGAGAACACACTGCCTGGAACAGCTAAATAATGCTTTAATAATAGAAATCCAAGTAGAATGTAAAATAATTTTTTAAACAAGTAGCAAGTGTCCCAGAATACATTCACCAATAAAACACAAAGAAACAAAACTCCTCAAATTCAATTACCCAAACATCTGTTGAGATTTCAACATTCTTATAGTTGTGGAGAAAGGTCTGGCCTTTCTTGCTTCTAATCCAAAATAGCCCAGAAGTAACCCTAATATAAAGTGTGGTAAATTTGGTACAAAAAAACCCTGAAGGAAAGATGGTAATTCTAATGGAGAGAATCATTATATTTCTATAAAACAGAATTAAAATGCAATAAGGCAACAGAATTACAATCATTACATTGTAACCTCTGGTAGCCAGGTCTACATTCAACACAAAACTACTACCTCCATGATGGTGGGTAGTTTGACTTGATGATGGGTAGTTTGACTTAACAAGTGGTTTTTTGACTTAATACAATTATCTCCAGTCAAGAAGGGTCTGGCATGTAGGTAGTCATTATTGTCTGAATAAATTAATAGGTAAAAATTCTGATCAGACACAAAAATTATAAAATGTAGGTCAATGAGGGGGCGCCTGGGTGGCTCAGTTGATTGGGTGTCAGACTTCGGCTCAGGTCATGATCCTGCAGTCTATGAGTTCAAGCCCCACATCAGGCTCTGTGCTGACAGCTCAGAGTCTGGAGCTTGCTTCAGATTCTGTCTCCATCTCTCTCTGCTCCTCCCCCACTCTCACTGTGTGTGTGTGTGTGTGTGTGTGTGTGTGTGTGTGTGTATGTCTCTAAAATACACACACTACAATTTTGGGGTACCTGGGTGGCTCAGTTGGTAAAGTGTCCAACTTTGGCTCAGGTCATAATCTCGCGGTTTGTGAGTTCAAGCCCCGCATCAGGCTCTGTGCTGACAGCTCAGAGCCTGGAGCCTGCTTCGGATTCTGTGTTTCCCCCTCTCTCTGCCCCTCCCATGCTCATGCTCTGTCTCTCTCTTTCTCAGTAAATAAAAGTTAAAAAAAAAAAAAAAAGTCAATGAAACTACTCACAAAACATAAACATTAAAAAAAAAGGATTAATCTCAGCATAAATTAAGTTTATTACTATCCCATTTAAAACATCACATAAAGACTTTTATCTGTTTTAATTTAATTTTTTTTTTCAACGTTTATTTATTTTTGGGACAGAGAGAGACAGAGCATGAACGGGGGAGGGGCAGAGAGAGAGGGAGACACAGAATCGGAAACAGGCTCCAGGCTCCGAGCCATCAGCCCAGAGCCTGACGCGGGGCTCGAACTCACGGACCGCGAGATCGTGACCTGGCTGAAGTCGGATGCTTAACCAACTGTGCCACCCAGGCGCCCCTCTGTTTTAATTTAAAAACCAGTAATAAAATACTTGAAGAGACTACCGAAGTAAACATTTAATTTGGATTAAAGGCCAATTGTTAGCAAGTAAAAATGTATAAAGCAACCAATATAGTGACATTCAAACTCAGTTTTCCCATCAACTCACAACAGGCTAAGTTATATTTTACCAAAATTTTATAAATAAAGTTCACAAAAATTCTAAAGTTAGGGAGTAGGAAAAGACCCGTTATTTATTCAGAGAGATATTAGACAGAAATAGAAGCATTCTTTGAGAAGCAGTGCGACATCCTGTAATAAGCCAGAAAAATCTTGGGCTCAAGATTTTTGTTCTTTACTAACTTCATGACTATAAGCCAATTACTTAATTTCTTTGATGATAAAATTTGTATGTGTGTATCGTGTGAAAGAGAAAGAAGTCAAAGTTCACTTTACTCTATTTGGATATTTAATTGCTCCAGTCCCATTTACTGAAAAGACCACCCTTCCCCATATATACCAGAGCGGCCCACTGGTCACAAATCAGGTAAACCTAAAGAAGTAGGTCTATTTCTGGATCCTCTGTTCTATTCCACTGGCTTATTTATCCTTGTGGCAATACCACAACTTTAGTTGCCGTAAGTTTATATATATTTTGACATTAACTTGGATCTGTAAGATTGTCTGGACTACTCTCAGCTCCATCTTCCTGTTTACGTTATTTAACGTAAAGAAATTGTCAATTTCTTTAAAAAGCCTGAAAAATTATTGAGGCTGTGCTAAATCTAGTTATCAACTAGAAGAAAAGTGGTTTCTTTATAATACTGAGTCTTTCCACCCCCATACAAGGTATATCCATCCATTTATTTGTCTGCTTTAACTTCTCCAGTGTTTTACAGTTTGTAAAGATCTTGACCTTCTCACATTAGATTTGTTCCTAGGCACATTGTAAGAAAACAATCACACATGAAAATATTTTCAATAACAGTCAATTTTCAATGTCACCCCATGAGATGTGTGCTTTCATTTTCAAAGATTTGGCTAAAGCTATAAATCTCTAGTGAAGCACATCTGCATATATCTCAAAGGTTATATTTTTGATCCTATGTTTACTTAATGGACATTGTTTGGTGTATAAACAATGCAATGATGTAAATTCTAGGTGACACCTTGGTAGATTAAAATGTTTAAGGTGCACGAAGACTTATTTGCTACCTCAGTAATAAGAAAACAAGGTAAAAACTAATTGAGTGGGGAGCTGAAATGCAAACGTGAAGGCCGACAAAAAAGAAAGCTTTAAAAGGACAGTAAACAATGATACACAATCAGCAAAATTAAAGAAAAGGCTCAATTTGGAAAATATCAAGAGGAAAAGAGTATATAAAAACATATACAAAAAGAAATCTGACTTTTCTACTTTGTCTCTCATCTATAAGCTTTTATTCCCCTCCCCCAAACTTTACGCAATAGCAAGCAGAGTTGAGATAAATGGAAGGCAAGAAGGTAGGAAGGAAAAAGGGCATTAGGGAGATGACAGAGGACAAAGTCAAAGGTTCATGGGAAGCCCCCAGGGATCCAGGAACTAAGAGTTAAAAAGGAAGTGTGAACTAGAATAAGGTCATGTGTAAATTATGAATTATTTCTTTTCAAGGTGCCTCTCTCCCTGTGGGTACTAATGGAAATTTCAGTGGGATAAAACTCCCCCCACCTTTTTTTTGTTATGGTAAGATTAGCTTCTGCATATTTAATGTCAACAGAATTCCTACAATCATTGTGATAAGTAAAAACTGTTGCCACATATTTCCAAATTGTTCACCTCCTCGAACCTGGTACTTTAAAGAAGCACTCCCAAATTACTCTGATGCTGAACCATGGACTCAGATCAAGTATTTGCTAGCTCTAAACCTGAGATTATCTTAACTGAACTAACTGGTGATAATATTCTCACTCATTAGAACCACAAAGTTAAAGATAATGTTATTAAAGGATAATGAATAAAATATAAGGGCAACAATTAATCACTGTGATCCCAAATTAGACCTAAGATCAATAAATTTGTATACAGAAATGAAACAAAATAAATTCTTCCATACAAGTAATAATTTTGGAATTTCTTCATAGAATAGTTTATACCCATCAATGAATAAAAATGACTTTTAGACACACCAGAGGGTTTGAAGCAATGCTTTAATTTACATCGCCATGAGCACCTGTAAATGTTCTGTTGCGAGCTGTATATGCTGCTCTAAAGCCAGTTCCTGAGATGCCTGCCTTATGATTAACACATATTCTTATTTCATGAAGTAGATAATATATTTGGACATTCTCAAGAATAACTAATAATAAGAAAGAAAGGATCTAGAAGTTTAGTAATCTTATATACAACTTTAAAAATACATAACCGACGCCACTGTGAGGTACACAGTTTCAAAGACTGATTAGAATACTGTTGTTTATATACTTTGTGTAAAACCGTTCAGTTTATTTTAGAATAGCAAAACAGAAAAAGCAAGGATAGTTTCAGGAGTCAGAATGGTGTTCTAGCCTCAATTCCATCATTCGCTGGTTTGGGCAAGTCTCTTGGGCTCATAAGACCTATACTTTTCTTATCTCTAATGAGCGTATTGCTCAGCCAGTCTACCTTAACAATTAAGATGAAATGAAATAATGAATATGAAGGTGCTTTAGAAAACTATTCAAATGCTACTGAGTTACAGGCAACTTACTACTTAAAAGATAATAGTACTTTCAGTAAAAGCTTCAAAATAACTTACGTTGTTTTCTGCTTTAAGGACCACATACAAAACTCAGAAAAATTGCACACAGCCTTAAAACCGATTGGGTGACACTTGTTTTAATTTTTATTTAAACATTTCATTCTAAGAGAAGGAGCTGACAAAGTCTACCAAAGTTTGGCAATTTTAAGAGAGGCTGACATCTACTTAATAGGAAAAACGATCCTAACACTTTTATTCTGTTTTTAATATAAAAATCTGTGATTAGAAAATAGGTTATAAAATTTTCTAATCCATAACAAGCTAAAGCACTGAATTTGATTGCTGAATACATGACATTAATGAATTTTCAGAACTGACAGTCCCCTTTCAATAAACTGAATTTCATATAGTTCAAAGCTTGAAATACACTTATTCATACCCTTAAGAAAAACATCAGTCAGCTCAAAAATGAAGAGGTACAAGGAATAAGCCATTATTTTGTCAAGTCATAAATTAAATAAAAATACAAAATGTTGCTTTATATGCAGGAAGTTCCATATCAATCTAATAATGATGAGCACAAAGATGAGAGTATCAGAAATCAGTAACATGTTTTAGATCAATCTAATAGGAGAAAATAATTCACTTAATCTTGAACACTTAACTTGAAGCCCAGAATGACACTACTCTTTCCATTTCAAGATAAAAACCATTAATTTAAAATTTCTTCTTTTTCTTTGCTCTTTCCCACTTGTTTCTGACTCCCTATATTTTAAGTGCTGCTTTTACAAAGTTGTCCTTAAGAAATAATAATAATAGTAACAAAAAGTTGTAGTCAAATGGAGCCAATCTGAAGGGTGCCAAATGGCCAAATATGGTAAAATTTTTGGATAAAAAAAAAGGTATAAAATTGATGTCTCCCAGACCACAATGGACTAAAATCCCAAAAGCTATTAATTTACAGGTAACAATGATGATTAAAAGAACACAAGTAAGCTGTTAGTGTATCAACTCATTCTCAAAGTTAGAAAATAAAGATTCCAAGCATTATCCTGACTCCTATATGAACTATGTATTTTCAGTGTAACCTCACAACTCATGAGGGAAAATTTTTTTAGATAAAAGTTCCAGCTCATAAATGCAGAAGGTATGACAGAATTAGAGAATCACCATTTTTGCAAACTCAAAAAATAGGCAACTATTGAAGGCTGCTAAGCCCATCAAGTGGATCAGGCTGACAAGCTCACAATGGAGACAACCAGATACATATCTCCTGATAACGTGCAACACTAAGAATACAGAACGCTATCTTGCCCAAACTAGCAAACAACAACCAGACCATGCCTCTAGATTTAATTGTTTTCTAGAAACAGACATGCAAATTCATTTCCACAGGCATTTCCTAAATCAGCTGCCTTGATAACTTGATTCATGAAGAAATCCATCTGAAGGATACACAATTTAAGTATTTTCTTAAACCAGAAAGCATGTAAGTCTTGCATTGTGATTCAATCAGATGAAAGCAAAGAATAGATTACTTCTGTGAACACTATGTAAAGAGCCAATTTATGAAATCTGTTAAACTATTTCACCCTGGCGTGGTCTATACAGTCCTTGTTAACAACATTGCCTGTCACACTACAACTAAAACTAAAGGAAACTGGGAGATCACAAAAGAAAATCACCTACAGATAATTCCAATCAGAAGTGCGTTAAAATACCAGATTTCCAGCTGAAGCTAAACCTATGGAGTTTTAACTCTGGGTACAAAAGTATCAGGCTATAATACAGAAATGCTGGCCCAAGTGATGATTATTTCTCATAATTGATGAGAATTTCTTCCCTAAGCATCTACACAGCTGGGTTCTTTATAGTCTAAAGAAAAATATCTTGATTGCTGTTTAATTATAGAGACAGATCTAAAAATTTTATTTTTTTTTTAATATATTTTTTTATTTTTTGGAAGAGCACAAGCAGGGGAGGGGCGGAGAGAGGGGGACAGAAGATCTGAAGCAGGCTCTTCGGTGACAGGCTGACAGCAGCAAGCCCAATGTGGGGCTCCAACTCACGAACCGCAAGATCACAACCTGAGCCAAAGTCGGACACTCAACCAACTGAGCCACCCAAGTGTCCCGAAAAATTATGTTCTAATTTTTAAGCAAGTTATGTAGAATAACTAATGCCATTTTTACAAGCTCTAAAGCACAACATAAGCAGTAACAGTTGACAGGAATCTGATCTGAAACTTACCTATAAAAAAATGACAGGACATGACAAATATAATCTTAACAAATAAAACACAAAACTATTATGAAAGTCCTATTCTTAGGTTTGTTATGTTCCAAATATTTGTGTCCATTTCAAAGTTTCAAAGGCATATCTTACATGGGGGTGGTGGAAGTGAGTGGGTCTGAGTAGAAATAACAGAAATCAGGAACTGAGCAGCCTTATGACCAAGAAGAGATGATAAATGAAGGTGTCAGGCTAAAAACTGGTAAATTTACACAAATAGTGTACAGCAGATCTTAGGACACCTCCCAAATAAATTAATCAATTGTATATATTTAATATCCACAAAAGAGCAAAGACCCAGAATTTGGGGCACAGGACCAGTCTTTCAAAATCTAGGCCACGTCACACTGACATATATTTACATGATGATCACTACAAAAGATCCCTTTGTTACGTGGACATTTATGTATTAATGAGCTGTAGGAAAAAATAGCTATACCTTAATGGTGGGGGAGTCAAATATAATCACTAACTTATATTTGCTAACAACAGCAACATTACTTTTTAAATTGCAAGCTGATTTAAATCTTTCCAAGCACATAGAAATCAAAAAAAGGAATCTCTGTTTTAATTAAGGCAACTAAAATTATAAAAATCCAAAATCTACTTTCAATGAAATACTTTCCTTGAAGAGATAAGGATTCATACACAGCCTGATATTCAAAATCTCTTCAAATATATGCTGCTAACTACATGAATAAATACTTCCTGGAGAGGAAAAGGGGTAACCACCAACTCAATAATCTTGGGGTGGGGGCAATTTTAATATAAAGATATAAGCACAAGTCCTAAATACTCCAAATTCAAGGATACAACAAACCTAAAACATTTTTTTCTTAAACTAACGACGTATTCAAAAGTATATGGACCAAACCGATAAGATTCTCTAACTCACAACCATACTAAATTCATATACCCTGATATACCCTTTGGTAAAATGGCCAGGCATTCAAAGGCCAAAGCAAAAACCATTGTAGTAAACTATCTCAAGTTTGAGAACTATGTGACTAATGTTTTCCTTTAGATGTGCAAAAACTTCCGATAGTGAAATTTCTTTTACTAACATGTTTCAACAGTTGACTTTTCAGATGATCTAAAACACACACAAATCAAAAGCACAGACAAGAAAAAACACACCACTGTATTTCATAAAAGGAACATAAGATACAATAGGGGTCTTTACCTTACTGTACATTAGACCCTCACTTTGAATTTTCACGAAAGTAGAACTTTTTCAAAAGGCTAGTATCTAAAAGCAAAAGCAATTTGGCATGTTTTATCCAACATTAAATATTTTACACATATTATAAACACACACACAAACACACTTACATGTATACATACAAATAAAAAGGGTTTTGTTTTTTTTTTTTTACCTAAATGCAAACTGGATGAGGATCCATGTGATGAAAGTGATGGCGGTGGCGTAAGTGAATGTCCTGGAGTTTGGCTTGGCAGAGGCATGCCTATTGGACTTGGAGAGGAGGAAAATCCCAGACTATTGTAAAATGGTTGCCCTATGGGTGCTAGGCTGCTACTAGATCTTTTGTACAAGTCAGAGCTAGTAGATAGAGACTCTCTCCTTGTGGCACTACTACTTGCAGAACTGCCAACTGAAGAAGAAATAAAAAAAACCCTAATTACATACAGTGTTAACTGAATAAAACCTATCCCCAACTCTTGCTGGGAAATAACAGAAGTGATCACAATAATTATTTTTAGAAACATTATGGGGAAGATAATTACTGTGATAACTATATAAACTAACTTTCATTAATCATAAAAGGGTATAAATGCACCCCAATAAAGTAACCAGATACTTAACAGAGCACTCATATGTTTATTATTTCACACATATTTACCATTGACACATATGATTACTGTGCTTTAATACCCTGGTATGATTTATAAACCCTACAATTGTAAGGTGTCTGCTTTAGGAGACGCTAGAGATTAAATTCCAATAACGTTAAATTTTGGTAGTGTCCTAATCTCTGGAATCAGTTTCTTAGACTTCAACTCAATGCCAAGAAAAGTATTACACTGATAAATAGATTATTAATACATTTCCCTCACCATTCACATTTAATTTGGCTTCTACCTTGTGTTCAAACCATAGTCCTTTAAGTCCATATTGGCCCGAATATCAGTCAGTTGTGAAATACAGATGGTAACTAACTTCTCAGCACTTTTCAAATTACACATTCTCCCTATCCATCAGCAACTAAGTTACAAAATATATATGAAAAAGTAAACTTCCTTTTAGACAATTGATGGCTTTCATTACTGTTGTCACAACCAAAGACATGCTTTCACTTACCCCTCAGGATCTCCATCTCCCATTCCAGAGATTCTACTACTGGTCTTATGAGCCCTTTACTCAAGTGAAGACAAATCAGTCTTTTTTCCCCCTCAAATACACAATTATCTCATATCACATACCTTCCTAAACTACATACTGAATTCCTTTTACTTAATCCCAAATTCAACCCTCTAGTCCTTTCTTTCCTTAAGCACTCTACAAAATCATTTTTAAAAAATGGCAGAACCACATTACCATGTAGCCATGCATGCTCAAAAAAGTAATCAACATATCCGGATAATCAGTCTTTACCAAGTGTTTAAAAGGGCTGTCCAAAACTCCCACATCTTAAGTCTCACTTATAGCCCACATTTTCAAGTGCTTCTTTCCTATTTCTAAACACTAGCCTTTTTTTGGTTTGTTTTTTAACTGAATATCTTTTATAGCGAAGGGAATTTCATATTAGATTTCTTAACCTGTCAGGTTTTTAAAGAACAAGCTCTATATTCGGACCAATATGGTAACATTTTTAAAGAGAATTTTAAAGTTTCTATTAGGTCTTGGTTTTCTAATCTCAAGTCAATTATAAATAGGTCATTAGAGCACAATGAAAAATTAAGAGAAAAATTAAGCAGAGAACATAATGGGTAGACCAAGTTAAGCTTATAATACAGATAGCAAACAATTACATTGGTTTTCCCAAATTCAAGACTCTTATAAAGGAAAAACACAAGGCTCACACTACTGTATGAGGCAAAATATTAAAACACTAGTAAACCTTTAATACCAGCCAGTGTGGTTTCTGAAAGACTGATATGTTTTATAGAAAACTGCACATTTTAAGGTATCATCTAATAAGAGAACACTATGTAACTATATGCATTTTAGTAGCAAAACCAAACAAACACTCACGTGATAAGCACCTCTTCTAGAGTTGCTTTTGGCAAAATTGTAAATACATGCTACGTTAACTATGCTAATTTAAAAGGACACTGTCAAAGTGATTGTTCTAAATACAGGGCTACACTTAAAATTCCTATTTATTTCAGAAAACAATTTGACTGACAAGGAAAAAAACAACAGCTCTCTAATAAGAGCAGTAGCACTGTCATTTCCCTGGCAAATAACCAAAGAAACCATAGTTTTGACACATGAAATAGTATCTTCCTCCAAAAAGGAAAGGCCAAGCCAAACGTTTAAAAGTAATTCAGAAATAGCTTTATTTTAATCCTAAACAAGCTGGCTCCTTAACTTTTCCTATATGCCTAAATTATCTGCAACAGTGCAACTGTGAAATATGAAAGCAAAGGATACCTAAAAGATCTAAAAGGCTAGACCAACAGCAGAGTCACTAATCATTTATCAACTATATATAACATGTTAAATTTCAAACTTTCAATTGTAACAACACTTTCTAAGTAATGGGTCGTAGAAGGGTTGATTTAATTAACATATTACAATGGCTAAGCTTCCTAACTGTGTTATATAAGGTGGGGTATAACACTGGTAAGTGTTAATAATTGCATCATATAGGTAAGAGAATGACAGTGTACAGGATTCTGTATGTGTATATGTGCACATAACCGTACTATCATTTTAGATTTCATACAGGTATGGAATTGCCATCATGTGAAACGGCAATGGGTAGGCTTCTTTTAAGAGTACCCTTGTGTAGCACTTGAATGAACTCTCACAAAATGTCCAAGAGGAAGGGGAAGATGATAAGACTTTTACTGGCATCCAGGGGTGGCAACTGCTAATGTCCTCTGAAGCAAGGTAAAACAGAGGTATATACAGATTGGTAGTCAAAATTAAGTAAGCAATGTTTATAAATAAGGGAGGCATGAAGAAGACCAGTTTTGGGGAAGGAGGCATCTGCAGGAAACATTTGTAGGGAACAAAATGCTCATGCCAACCAGTTCCTGAATGCTGGGGGGAATGATCCTAACAACTGAGAGACAAATGAGAATTTGAAAGAAGTGGATAAGGGGGTCTACAAATCCATCCCAGACCATCAGTGACAATATATATTATTACAAAAGGGGAAATGAGGTTTATCAAAGCTCTTCTCTATTTTTCCTGGATTATTTAGAGTCTATAATCTCTAGTTTAAAAACTAGTCATTCCTACAAAGTTTATCTTTTAAGTTATATGTTCTTACAATTTTCTTCAGCATGTTGGATATTTGGAGAAAATGCTTGTCAACTGTATTAGGAACAAAAAAATGGGTCCGATGGGAGTGCCTGGGTAGAGGTAAAAATACCGAACTCCAAAAGGAATGAAAAATTCAAGTAGGAAAATTAAAAGATTGAAGACTCTCCAAGTTCATTAGATTTTTCCCTCAGAAGTTCTTGTGCCCATCCATTCTTTAGGTAGTTTGGTGTTAGGCAAGTATGATATTTCCCTATTGCATTTCATTGTAGCACAAAAGGATTCTGCTTCTACAAGTTTATAGCAATTTTAGATCATTCCTCTTACAAATATGAATATTGAAAGTTCAGAAGTCACTTCCTTAGAAAACCAGCAAACATACTTAATAACAACTGGCCCATGTTAGTTTTGCCATTTTCCACACCAGAAAAGAAAATAATTTAATGTGGTGGGAAAACAGACGAGAAGCAGGTATTAAAAGATTCTATGACTTTACTAAAAATAGAAAACCTCTTGAGATCTGAATAAACTGCCCTACCCCTCGTGAAGAAAAGGCTGCCAATTAATTGTACCAACAGAACTAGGGTTTCCTGAATACTCTGGAACCTTCAGAGACTGATAACACAGGTATGTCAACAGGAAGTCAATGTGGGCCTCTTCTGATTTCACCTGGTCATTTCTCAGTTACAAAATCAGTTTGTGTGGGTAAATTATTTACTTTGTGAAGCTATTTTAAATTTAAAAATTTTAAGTATTATGTATATAACTAGGCTATGGAAGAAATATTCTTTTAGAAGAATTTTTAATGATAAAGGCTAAATTATTTAGTGTAGAAGATAAGCGTATTGGTAGTTTCTTAGGGGCCTCTGACCAGAATATTTCACTGTATTTTAACTTTATATATTATACCTAATAAAACCATAATGAATGACTAGCATTTAATAAGAATAAAACATCTGATAAAAGCAAAAAGACTATTATTTTAAAACACTAGAAATTTAAGGTGGCAAAATATTTACTTCCTCAAACATTATTTTGTACATAAAAAGGAAGAACTAGTAATCAGCAAACAAATCTTAATAAAACAAAAATTATAATTCTTAAAGCCAGGGGAAAATGTATTATATCTGAGTAAAAGATGGGCTGCTCGAAGTGAGCTAAACATTCATAAATGCTTGAAGATTTGCAGCCGGTAGTTTTCTTCCTACAAAATTAAATAAACCGGTATTTTATTCCTGTCCTTTCTACACTGTAAGCTATTACTTATCTTCATATTAAAAACAAACATATACCTCATGTCCACTTAGCAGAGTACACTCATCTGAAAAAGGCAACTTACCTGACGAACCAAATCCACTGAGGGCTGAGCCTATAGCAGCACCCAAAGAGCTACTGCTTCCAAAGCCAAGCGATGTACTTCCAGGTTGGCCAGGTCCGTGAGAAAATAAAGAACTGCTCTGGGAGCTACTAGTCAAAGAAGTGCTCCCGTAAAATGAATTAGACTGCAGATTCGTGCTCGGCGGCTGCTGCTGCTGCTGCTGCTGCGGTGGCTGAGTGCCAATTGGCCGAAAGAGACCGTTTGTGCTGCCGGTAAGACTATTTGCAGTTCCTCCAGCTGCTGCTGCTGCTGCTGGAAAATAAATTTCAGATACTTCTTGAAACCACCAAAAAGACTACTCTCTATTTTTAAAATATCTCAAACAACACCAGAAAAATATTATCCCTGAAAACATCAGTTACACTTACCAGCTTGTGCTGCTGCTGAACTAATTAAAACGGGTGTCGGAGCCATTAAACGAACTGGAGCTCCAAGGCCAGTTCTTGCTCCGGGGCCAACCACTAAGGCACCAGTCTGATCATAATAGGCAGTTGGAGCTAGTACTTGATAGCCTAGATAATATTAAAATAAATGTTTACTAATGAAAACATTTGCTATAGAAAACATGCATATTTATTTCCCCCACATTTGTCTTTATCAACCACAAAATATAATTATATACAATATGAAATCCTTAAATAATCATGATATGAGAAGTTAACACATGTGAGAAGGTATTACTTACTAAATGTATGAAACTGTAATAGTGTGTAAGTAAAACTGTTTTCTCTAAATTTTAAGAGATGCCTTCCATTTACAAACCACAAAATAACAAGGTACATTCTTTGATATGTAACTATAGGCCATCAAGCACTGATACTTGAAAAATATTACCTATTAGTTCTGAGAAGAGGATGGAAAGACTAAGGGATGTGAGGTAGTTAGAACACTAGAAGAATGGTTTATTATGCAATTTTAATAAAGTTCTAAACAAGGGATTCATTAACAGCATTCCCTCAGCTTTTCATTTGTAAGCATCCATTTAAAAATCATGATATAAAGATACCTTAAAATCATAAGGTTACACTTTTTGTAAAGGTTCTCAAGTGAAAATCTGAATAAAAATCATACCAGAATTAGTTTTATAGCCTTAAGCACAAGTCAGGTGATAATCTGCACTATTCACAACTACAGAAGCTTTTCTCAGGGGAGATTCCTTATCTTAACCACAGAACAAAAAGTAACTATTTTGAAGAGAAAAGTGACTATTTTGCCAATTCTTCCAGGGATAATATATAACAAGTACCACTCTAGATGCACAGGAGAGAATTTAACTACACACAGGAGATACTTTTAAGGCAGAAAAGCTTACTCCTCTCCCAGAAGTCATGTTAAGAAAGTCTATCTTACACAGGACAAGGACTCAGGTTCAACATTCAGACAACCATTTGCAAAAAGGTACTGATAATTTTAAGTTTAAATACTACCTTCACCACCAAGACTAACAACACTTTCACATGCAAAGGTTGTTTTTTAATTAAATATGGTAATTCTGACTGTTTTTGCAATTAGTTTCATTATAAATGGATATAAATTAGAAGAACCAGCTGAACAGACATATAAGGCAAAATCTAGGTGGGGGGGGAACACAGAGCTTCCAAGCTGACTCCTCACAGAATGAATGGGATAAATCTTGAGAAGAGATTATGAATATCCAACTGGAGATGTCAAATAGGATATACAAGTCTCAAGTTTAGGGGAGAGGGTCCAGGCTGGAGTTACAAACAATGAAATCACCAAGAAAAATTAAAAAGGATCTATGGACAGAGTACTTCACATTAAGAGGCTGGAGACAGAAAGAACCAGGGAAGAGATGAAGAAGGAAGAACAGTCAGGGCGGGCGCCTGGGGTGGCTCAGGTGGTTGAACATCTGACTTTGGTTCAGACCAGAATCTCGCGGTCCGGGAGTTCAAGGCCCATGTTGGTCTAAATGCTGACAGCGTAGAGCCTGGAGCCTACTTCGAATTCTGCGGCTCCCTCTTTCTTTCTTTCTCTCTCTCTCTCTCTCTCTCTCTCTCTCTCTCTCTCTCTGCCCCTCCCCTGCTCTCTCTCTCAAAAGTAAAAATTAAACAAAAAAAAAAAATAATAAGGAACAGCTGTAACACTGTGGTCTCTTGCAGGCCAAAGAAAAAATAATTCTAATGAAGACTGAGTGATCAACAATGTTAAATGATGCTAAAAGCTATTAGAAGCTGAGAACTGACAAATGGCTTAGACACATGAAGTCATTATGATGAGGGATGCAAGCCAAACTGTAGTGAGTTCATTCAAGAATGGAAGAACCACAAGCAAGTACAGACAATGCTTCTGAGGAGTTTAGATGTAAGGAGGGCCAGAGGGGAGCTAAAGAAAAGGGGATGCTGAGACTAATTTTTTCTTAATCAGAAAACGTACTTTATTAGCACAGCACAACACTATGTGCTTAAAATTTGTTGCTGTAAAATAAAACACATAAACACACAGAGAATGTAAACCCAAAGGTACAGTATGACTACAATAACAAAAACTTAACCACAGTCCAAGTTAAGAAATAGAAAACTGGGCCGCCTGGGTGGCGCAGTCGGTTAAGCGTCCGACTTCAGCCAGGTCACGATCTCGCGGTCCGTGAGTTCGAGCCCCACGTCGGGCTCTGGGCTGATGGCTCAGAGCCTGGAGCCTGTTTCCGATTCTGTGTCTCCCTCTCTCTCTGCCCCTCCCCCGTTCATGCTGTCTCTCTCTGTCCCAAAAATAAATAAACGTTGAAAAAAAAAAATTAAAAACAAAAAAAATAGAAAACTGCCCAGCACCCTACCTCTCATACGTCCCTGCTCCTCCACAATCTTCTCTTTCTCTTAGAGTTATACACTACTCTACTACCCATAAATGCCTCCCTAAGACTCATGTGGTTGGAATGATTTAAAAATTTTCATGTAGGATTCACTAGCGGTTGTATGCAGATATACATGCCCATTATTCCATTATTGTATACCAGCTCGTTGGATGGATACGAAAATGCGTTTATGTGTTCTACATTTACACTGCTTCCCCCATTTAGGGACACTGCCATCAGTACTGCTTATAAACATTTTGGTACATGTATCCTGGTGTATAACGTGTGGATTTATCTCTCTACTGCAAGGTATGTATCTAAGTAGTTGATGCACTGATTATGTAAATTCACACTCCTTCTGCCTTGCTATTAGAGTTCTCACTTGCATGTAACTTTAATAACACTTCATATTCTCAGACTTTTAAATCTGGCTGATCTGGAAGATATGCAGAAATATTTTGTTGTGGTTTTGAGTTTCATTTTCCCATACTAAATAGGCTGAGCATCTCTTCATATGCTACTCTTGGAAGAGGCTTTTTCAAGTCTTTTACTCATTTTCCTACCAGGCTGCCTTTTCTTACTGGCTTATAAATATGTATGTGTATCCAAAGGTTTTCACTGTTTTAACATATTGCAATTATCTTTCTCCATCCCTAGTCTGACAATCTATTCTCTTTATGGTGAATTTTGGGGTAATAATGTCAAATATTATTTCATTTTTATAACAAAATTTCCCTGTATTTTCAAATGCCTTAAAATTCCACTTTTCACATTTCTGTCTAAAATCCAAACGAAGTTGGTTATTGAACACAAGATAGGGCAGGGGTTCAATTTCATTTTGTTTCCAAAACAACCAATTTTATTTCATCTTATTTGTAAAACAAGTCATTCCTCCCTACTGCTTTGTTCTGTTTCTTTGTGATTAGGTGTTCGTTTCTTTGGGGATTTCATCTTTGGGGTCTCTATTGGGTCCCACTGGTTTGTCTCTCCAGGCAACAATTTAACTGTAGCTTTAGAATTAGTCTTCCTCCAGAGTAAGTCAGAACAGAGCAAGTCTTTTTACTTATTTTTGTCCTATACGAGTATTGTGGCTTAATCTTGATGGACCCTTTGCGTTTTCACTAAATTTTTTTCTCACCTATCAAAATATCATAGAAAGAACCTATTAGAAATTTTAGTTGGATATGTACTGAAACTATAGGGAGAACTGACACATTTAAAATGCTGACCTGTCAAGGGGAGCCTGGGTGGTTTAGCTAGTTGAGCATCCGACTTCAGCTCAGGTCATGATGTTGCAGTTTATGAGTTCCAGCCCACACTGGGCTCTGTGCCGAAAACTCAAGAGGCTGGAACCTGCTTCAGATTCTGTGTCTCCCTCTCTCTCTGCCCCTACTCGCGCGCTGTCTCTCTATCTCTCAAAAATGAAAACATTAAAAAACATTAAACATAAAAACATTTTTAAAAAATTTCAATGCTGAGTGGACCAAAGGTAGCTATATCTCTTTAGGTCTCCTTTATACTTTTTAAAAAGTTAGATTTAGTCCTAAGTACTTGCTACTACCACAAGTATCTTTAAAATTTTTCATTTTCAAACAGTATGCTGTTAACAAAAAATATTTCATATTTTTTTTAATGTTTACTTTTGAAGGAGAGAGAGAACGAGCAAGTGAGCAGGGAAGGGGCAGGGAGACATAGACACAACCCACAGCCCAGAGCCTGACAGGGGGTTCAAACTCACAAACTGTGAGATCATGAGCTGAGCTGAAGTCGGACGCTTAACCGACTGAGCCACTCAGGCGCCCCCCTGAAAAGATTTTTAAATTGATTTTCATATCCAAAAACCTTAATAAGAATGTTAATTCTAATACTTGATCTAAAGATTCATTGACAGTTTTAGTTCTTCCTTTACAGAATTTTCTCATTTCTCTCTCATGTTATAATATTAGCTAGGATCTCTAACATGCTAAAGTGTTAATAGGAATCATTGTCTTCTTCCCCATCTTAAAAAAAATCCAATTATTTCCCATAAAGCAGAAGTGTGTTATCCATTTGGGGGCACGGGGGGTGTCAATTTCCACCTTAGCATATTAAGGAAACTATCTTTGAATCCTAATTTGTTGAAGTGGCTTGTTATTAGAGTCAGTATATAAATTTGTTATGCTTTTCTTGCCTCTCTTGAGAAGTCCTTGTGATTGCTTTCTTTTAATCTTTGAACGTGCCAATGACCTCATATGACTTCCTAAACTTCTTGAATTCCTGGGATAAAACCAACTTGTTCATCATATATTATTATCCTGCTTATTATATACTGCTATATCTGGCTGTTAATATTTTAGAATTTAGTAATTAACCTGTAATTTTCCTTTTCTGTATAGTCTGACAGGTTTCATTATTTTTTCTTAAATACTTATTCTTGAGAGAGAGAGAGAGAGAACCCTCGAGGGAGGGTCAGAGAGAGGCTGAGCCAGAGGATCCGAAGCAGCCTCTGTGCTGACAGCAGACAGCCCAGACATGGGGCTCGAACTCATAAACTGTGAGATCATGACCTGAGCCAAAGTTGGACACTTAACCAACTGACCCACTCAGGCGCCCCAGATGTGATTTTTAATATTTAAGTTTATTTTCTTTTTTTAATGTTTCAAGCTTTTTTTTTTTTTAATTCTAGTTAACGTATAGTGTAATACTGGTTTTAGGAGTAAAATTTAGTGATTCATCACTTACATACAACACCCAGTGCTCATCACACGTGTCCTCCTTAATCCCCATCACCCATTTAACCCATCCTCCCACCCACCACCCCCCTCCAGCAAATTTGTTTTCTGTAGTTAAAAATCTCTTTTATGGTTTGCTCCCTTCTTTTATTTTTCTTTCAACTATGTTCATCTGTTTTGTTTCTTACATCTACATACGCGTAAAATCATATGGTATTTGTCTTTCTCTGACTTATTTCGCTTAGCATTAACACATTCTAGCTCCATCTACGTCATTGTAAATGGGAAGACTCCATCCTTTTTGATGGTTGAGTAACATTCCAGTGTGTGTGTGTGTGTGTGTGTGTGTGTGTGTGTGTGTGTGTGTATACATATATATACATACACATATATACATACATACATACACATACACACACACACACATCTTTACCCATTTGTCAGTCGGTGAACATTTGGGCTCTTTTCAACATTTGGCTATTGTTAATAATGCTGCTATAAACATTGGGGTGCATGTGCCACTTTGAATCTGTATTTTTTGTATCCTCTGGGTAAATAACCTAGTAGTGCAATTGCTGGATTATAGGGTAGTTCTATTATTATTATTATTATTACTGTATTATTATTATTTGAGGGAGGGGAGAGAGGGAGGGAAGGAGGGAACACGCATGAGCTGGGGAGAGGGGGAAAGGAGGAGAGGATCTTAAAATCTTAAGCAGCCTCCATACTCAGCACAAGCGCCATGCAAAGATCAATCCCATGACCCTGGGACCATGATCTGAGCCTAAATCAAGAGTTGGATGCTGGACTGACTGGCACCCCGGGGTAGTTCTATTTTTAATTTTCTGAGGAACCTCCATACTGTTCTCGAGTAGCTGCACCAGTTTGCATACCCACCAACACTGCAAGAGGGTTCCCCTTTCTCTGCATCCTAACTGACATCTGTTGTTTCCTGTGTTGTTAGTTTTAGCCATTCTGACAAGTGTGAGGTGATACCTCATTGTGGTTCCGCTTTGTATTTCCTTGATGATGAGTGATGTTAAGCATCTTTTCGTGTTATCTGATAGACATCTGGATGTCTTCTTTGGGAAAATGTCTATTCATGTCTTCTGCCCATTTCTTCACTGGCTTATTTGCTTTTTGGGTGTAAGGTTTGATAAGTTCTTCATAGATTTTGGATACTAACCCTTTATCAGATATATCACTTGCAAATGTCTTCTTCCATTCCAAAGGTTTTTAGTTTTGTTGACAGCTTCCTATGCTGTGCAGAAGTTTTTATCCTGATGAGGTCCCAATAGTTCATTTTTACTTATGTTTCCCATGCCTTTGGAGACATGTCTAGTAACAAGTTGCTACAGCTGATGTCAAAGAGGTTGCTACCTGTGTTCTCTATGATTTTGATGGGGTCCAACTCACATTTAGGTTTCTCATTGATTTTGAATTTCTTTTTGTGATGGTATAACAAAGTGGTCCATTTTCATTCTTCGGCAGGTTTCCCAACACCATTTGTTGAAGAGACTGTCTTTTTTCCACTAAATATTCTTTCCTGCTTTGTTGAGGATTAACTGGCCATATAATTTCGGGGTTTTCTATTGTGTTCCACTGATCTATGTGTCTGTTTTTGCCAGTACTATACTGTCTTCATGACTGCAGCTTTGTAAGATAGCTTAAAGTCTGGAATTCTGATGCCTCCAGCTTTCCTTTTCTTTTTCAAGACTGCTTTGGCTACTTGGGGTCTTTTCTGATTCCATATATATTTTAGGATTCTTTGTCCTAGCTCTGTGAAAAATATTCGTGGTATTTTGATAGGGATAGTATGAAATGTGACAGGTGTTAGTATTTAGATTATACTAGTATCATAAAATGACCTGGGAAGCATACCTTCTTTTCCTATTTTCTAGGATCTTAAAAATTGGAATTATTTCCTCCTTGAATACCTGGTATTCACCACTGAAGTTTTATGTTGGCCTAAAATCTTAAGGGAGAAATTTTGATTACTTAATTCACTTCTTTAATGTTAGCAGACCTCAGATGTTTTATATATCCTCAAGTCTGTTTGGTTACATTTTTCTAGTTATTTGTCCGTTTTATCTACACTAATTTGTTAATGTGAGATTGTTCCTAATAGCCACCAATGATTATTTAATTTTTCTGTATTGGTATTTCTGCCTTGTTTTAAATCTTTTTTGGATGAGTCTCTCAGAGGTTTATCAATTTTATTAGTATTTTCAAAGAAATAACTTTTGGGATAATTTAAATCTTTGAATTGTATGTTTGCCACCTATTTCCTTCACATCAGCTCCCATCTTTATTATTTGGTTTCCTTTTACAAATTCTTTGGGTTTATTCTCTTCCTTTTATAGTTCCTAGATAGAAACTTACTTTCCAATGTATGCATTTGAGCCTATTATATTCTCCTCCTATGTTGTTTTTAGGTGTAGGTGACAAGCTTAAATTTGTAGCACTTTCATAATCATTTAGTTCAAAAGCTTCTAATTTCTACTGTGTTATCTTTCTTTACTGAGAGTCTGGTAAGACACAGGGGCTTAAAAAAAAAAAAAAAAAGACATGGTCCCTACACGCAAGGACTATACAATCTAGTAGAGGAGGTAATGTACTACGTCCTTAAATTTAAATGTTTATTTTTGTGAGAGAGAGCAAGCATGCAAGCAGGAGAGGGACAAAGTGGGGGGATGGACACAGGATCCAAAGCGGGCTCTGCTGACAGCAGAGAGCCTGATACAGGGTTTGAACTTCTCAACCATGAGATCACCACCTGAGCCAAAGTCAAACACCTAACTGACAGAGCCACCCAGGCACCCCTCCTTCATTCTAAGATGCCACTTTGTTTTGAGACAAGACACTGATCTACTAACTTCCGTTCAAAGAGAAATAGAAAATGTTGTTCTACTTGAAGACATTTTCTAACTTTAACATGGTAAAGCAAGGGCAGAATTGAGAAATCACAAATAACTAAATGAAATGCAAGGCAGACAGAAGAACTAAAGAAAGGTGCAAGAAGAGTAATTACTGATGAAGACACACTGGGAAAGAAAGATCAGGAAGGCTTTATGCAAAGAATACTGAAGGATGAGAAGGAAAGCTAATTACAAAATGTTTATAAACCAGAGTTAAAAAAAAATAATGTTAAACTCTATCTATCCCAATTTCCCTTAAAATGTGTAAAAGGGTATTTTAAGCTAAAAACCATTAGCTAGGGCTAGAGGCATAAAAAGTACAAGTATCTCTGACTGGTAGTATATGGTCTAGTGTGTTAAAGCATAGGACTATGGAAGGATACTATCAATTAAGTAGTTTGGGACTAGATCATTGAAAATACTAAGGGGCACCTCAGTGGCTCAGTCGGTTGGGTGTCCAACTTGGCTCAAGTCATGATCTCGCTGTTTCTAAGTTTGAGCCCCACATTGGAGCCTTGCCTTGAGACTGTTTTGGATCCTGTGTCTCCCTCTCTCTGCCCCTCCCCCACTCGCACTCTCTCAAAAATAAACATTAAAAAAATTTTTTTAAGCAAAATATTAAGAACCAGAATGGTATAAAACTAACTTATATTTTTGAAAGGTTAACTGAAAGAAGAATAACAAGATGAAATGGGGGCGCCTGGGTGGCTCAGTCGGTTAAGTGTTTGACTCTGGATTTCCACTCAGGTCATGATTTCATGGTTTATGAGATTCAGCCCCCCTCCCCCCATGTCAGGCTTTGTGCTGACAGTGCAGGGCCTGTTTAGGATTCCCTCTCTCAAGATAATCTCAAGATAAATAAAAAAAGATAAATGAACAGAAGAGATTGGAGGCAGAGTTAGTGGGAGGTTAAGAAAGAGGCTGAACAAGAATAGCACAGATGAAAAAGAAAGGGAACATGAGATAGAATGAACAAGAACTGACAAATTATTGAATGCGAAGCACAGAAGAAAATCAAGAGTTGAAGAGGATTCTGAGACTGAAGCCAAAAGTTTCTAGTTCAAGAGTACAGTGAAATTAATACTAAAATAAACAGTAAGATAAGCAAATCTGGGAGAGAGTTCATTTTTTTTTTTTGACACTATGAGTTTTGAGGACTGCTGGAACATACACATGGTAATGTCCAATACAAAGGCAGAAAAATGTTAGATGTTCAAAAAAGAGTCCAAGATGTAGATGTAAACTCATTAAATGTTTCCTGGACTAGGAATGATAGCTGAAATGATGAAAGCAGATGGTCTCCACCCACCCACCCACTCACCCACCCACAAAAGAGCATCTATTGTTCCAATACTGAAACTGAAGTTCAAAGAGAAAAGTTGGCCAACATGACTCAACTAGGTTGTACGGAAATACGGCACATCTGATTCCAAAGTATCTAGTCCAAAGTAACTGTCTTCCACGTTTAAGGATTTAGACAGAGGAAAGGGAAACTGATCAAAGCAATGAAAAAGATAGGAAATCCAGGAAAACAAATTATCACAGAGGCTAGTGTCACGACAGAGAGACGTTGTAGAGAGTTGGACTTAGTCAATATGGTGAAATACACCAAAGAATTGAGAAAAATAAGGATGGAGAAGAGGAGGTCTTACTTTGCAATTGTTACTGAGTTAATATTAGAGTTACTGAAAGGAATCACGGAGGCAGGCTTAAAAGAAGTGTGAGACAAATAGAAGAACCCAGAGCCGTCTTAGTACTATCTTTCATAAACTTTCAGTTCAGTTCCCTTTTAGCCCTGCCTCCATGTCCTTCCATGCGTCTACAACTTCAGCTTCACGGCTCCAGGTAAGCAGCTTCCCCGAAGCAAGTACATAGCTGGGGTAAAAAAAGAAAATAATGAGAACACTCCCATTCTATTATCATTTGTACTTCAGAGACTATAATATTAACATGTTCTCTTTAGCCACTGGGCTAGACAAGATGATGAAATCAGACCTTAGAATCTCAGAGATAACAGAATGAATGCAATCAATATAGAAATTCTCAAAGTAACATACAGAAGCATTCAGCCACATGTAACACATACAAGAAACCCTCAATCACATATATTTTCCGATACATTAAATACGATTCCTAAATGATCTGAAAATTTAACTAAATTACAATTAAGTGGAAACTGAAACTCACATTTCATTAATAAGTAATCTATATAGTTACAGGAATAATTACTCATATACTAAGAGTGAAAAAAACGGATACTTAAGAGAGAAAGTGAGTCTTCAGGAGAGAACAGAATACGAAATGGCGCACTATCTACTGATATTCAAATGTAGCTTTAAATTTCACTTTAAAAACATAAGTGCTTTTCTTGGTTTAAGAAAATTATTGTCCTTGCATTATTCTTAAAGTTGTAATTTTGTATCTAGTTTCATGAAAATCTACTTTACAACAAAAATCTATTTTTTTGGCTCCTTCTAAAAGTCGTACTGTGTAATGGGAATAAAGTTTTATCATTTTCTTTGCATTAGGCTTTCATAGGTGTATTTTAGTATACACTTGCTATCAGGTTATAGATACCAATAGTTCATAATACTATAAATTGGCTAAACACAATGAAACAGTAGAAAATTTTAGCTGCAAACTTCTCATATTAACTAAATGACCTTCTTATTCAGCAGCAACAGCACATAGAGGTTTTGTCTTAACATGACAACTCTAACCAACTGACTTTACTTCTTGAAGCATGCTTCAAGAATTCTGGACTATGTTGAGAAAATGCTATAGTTTATGCCATATACAGAGTAAGAAAAAATGGATGTACGGAGAATTCCAGTACATGTTCGCGATCGCGGTCTCACAAAAAATACAGATTTCAACTATTGGCCCCTGAGTTCTAAATAACTTATTGCAAGGTAGGCAAGACTTTAAAGATAGTTCTGATTTTTTCACTCTTCAATGTGAGTGATTACACTTAACATTTCAAACCTATGCAAATTTCTACAATTAACTAACTGTATACCTGGCATGCCGGTAGCAAGACCCTGACCAAAAGCCAAAGTTGGATTTGCTGCTGCAAGTGATTCTGCCTGCTGCCCTTGCTGGCCCTGATTGGGAGTAAGAGGGCGCTGACCTGCTCCAGCTCGGAGAACCTACAAAGGACAAATGATTTCCTTAAAAATGAAATTATAAAATAACAGATAAATAAATTTATCCCAGAGTAAATTGCCTTTGGATATTCTTCGAACATATTTATATGCAACAAAACGATGATTTGGCATGAAAAAATACAAAATACTTAAAATCAAAAACACAATCACTGGCTCATGACAACTAGAACAATCTATTAAGTAACATCTAGAGATTCTTGAAGGCCTTAACGAAAAGTTACTTTTAGTATTTGTGCTCTTTTTCTTACCAAAGAAATTTATTGGGGGGGGGGGGGGATGGCAAAATTTTAGATCATACTAATTTCACAAAGATAGATGAACAATTCAGGACAAGCAGTATTCACTGTAAATAAGCCTCACATATAGGTGTATTGGTCAAGTAGTATATTTTCATGTTTGCCCAAAGAAGATATAGATTGAAAAATAATTTATTAAATGGTGCCATGGTCTAATCTACAAGGACTGAGCCACAGGACAGCTTCAACAGAACACCAATACAGTAATAAACCACATAAAGGAAATTTAGAATAAAATTTAACTGCCAAGTAACACTACACTTGTTATTAAGTTGCTTCTTTGGTATAAATATGAAGAAGTTGACAATCAGAAGTCAGAAATCACCAATAGTGTTTCTACATTTATCAAAACAGTTTATCAAAACATGAAAGCAGCAGAAATTTCAAAAACCCAAAACCAACCAAAACCATTGTAATAAACATTTTCTTTTTGAAGAAGTTAAATTTAACCAGTAGTGAAAATATTTCCTCTTTTCAATTTTCTCCAGCTTGCTTAAAAATATAAAGTACTCTGTAATCATTTTCTAGTCAGAAATGTATTAAGTTAATATTTAAAATAGTAACTTAAATACCCAGAAGAAAATGAAGTGACAATTACTTTGATAGGAACATGAGCACACCTGAAAAGGTGATGAAAAGAAAATTAAAATCTGCTAGAGATTTCAACAGTTTCTATAACAAAAATGTAGAAATAGAATACACCTAAATCTAAATTCATGTAATACCAATTAGAAAAAAAAAACCACCATGTAATCAATACTTGTATATAGGTACTACATTACATGCTGAGGAGATGAAAAGACACACATCTTGAAAACAAGGAACTCATTGAATTTCAAGGACTCTTCAGGTATGATTTAATGAAGGCAGGCCTATACCTGTTGCTGTCCAGGCTGAGCTTGTGATGCTGCTTGCTGATTTGCTGTGTTGTTTGCCGCAGCTGCAGCTTGTTGCTGAAATAAATTGGCTGGATACACCCCCCATGGAACACCATAATACTGAGGTGGAACCACTGCTGGACCTAAACCCCACACCCCACCCCGCCCCCCCAAAGAAAAAGTTACTTACATTTTATAGATAAATCAGTTACCATTAGATCATAAAAAGGAACACTGTATATGAGTTAAAGCAAATGTCCTTATAATCCCCAACCCACTTACACCTGCTATATCCTTTCTTTTTTTTTCCTGATTCTAGTAGGAAACAGTCTCGTTCAGGTTATGATTACTTCAAGAGAAACAGGAGTGACAGCAGTGGCCTCAATGGAGATGGTAAAGCTAAAGTCAAAAGGACCAATGAACTAACAGGATACTTAACCATCTATGCAACAGTTACTGAATGCCAGTTTATGGGTTTGATACTGGCAAACACAGATAATATACTCAGGGAACATTAGACTTCATAAAACTGTAAGATTGACTATGTTCAATTCAAATTCTCTTAAAAGGCTATTTTCTGAATATTGAAAAAAATTACCAAAATATTACAAAACACTTTTATCTTTTTATTTGCAATCTACAACATAAAACTTTGGAACATTCTTGTACCAAGCTTGCGACAACTGTATTTGAATTGTAAACCTTGAATTTAAAAATATTTTTAGTTAAAGTTTTTATTAAAAATATTCTTCATATTTGAAACAATTAGTCACAATTCTCACAAAGCAACTGAAAATTGCATGAAAACAAATGAAACATCACTGCTTATGTGGTTAGGAAAATGGAACTAGTGAGTAAAGACAAGAAAGAACCAGGTAATATAAAGGCACAGAGGGACATAGACATGTGAAAGCAAACTAGGAAAAACAGAATGAACTGTTCTTGCTCTAGTCTATGTTATTCAAGGTAACATCTGCTTCTATGGGAGTAAACAGCATTATGCACAATAATTTCCACGTTAAGTTGATAAGCAAGATGTCATGATTATTAATTGATAAAATAAAGATGGCCTAAAATTCCACGGATACAATTTTAATATATCTAGTATTTTAAAAAGTTAAACTCTTGGATTCACTTTGTTTTGGAGGAAAATAAAGCCCAGTACAATTGACTGAATCACTAAAGTGAAAAGCATTAAAAAACTTAAAGGTAAAGTATTATTTCTGAAAATAGTTTAAGCACCATCTACAATGAAAACTGTTAACAGGATTTATGAAGAATACATTATCAAAACAAGAGTCAAATATCTATCTAGAACCTCTTTGCCCAAAACAATAGCCAGAAGCCACCTGTGACTACTGAAGAATTAAAAAGTTAGCCCGAACTGAGATGTGGTCTTAAGTATGATATACACAGGATTTTAAAGAATTTGCATGAAAAAAAAAGTAAAATATCTATTAGTAATTAAGAAAATATTAATTATATTAAAATAATATTTGGTTGTGTTGGGATAAATCAAACATTTAAATTAATATCATCTGTTTTTTGCTTTTATAATGTAGATACTAGAAAATTTTAATTGCATTATCTGGCTCACATTATATTTCTATTGGACACCACTGGTCTTAGAAAGCCTGAATCCAAAAAGCCTAGAATGCTTAATCTGAAAACTAACCATTTCTTAAGGTTTCCTTAAAGTCCATAGATTGTATGATATACCAGAATTTTACATACTAACATCCAGTTAAATGGCACCAAGAAAGCTCATCCCCTCCTTATGGAATTACGTGCAGATCTATACTAATACTAAAATCTACTGAATGTGATAGGTTGGTTTCAGTCTCCTAAATAAGCTATCAAACTAGAATTTGAAATTAACATTTATTTTTTCACTTCTTAAAACAGTCTTGAGTATAAAAAACAAGTCCCCTAACTCCCAGGAAAAGACTGACCGTTCTACAGTCAGGATAATAACTGCCAGAAGTGGAGCTTAAAATTGTCAAATTCATCAGTGACAATTCATATCATTGAACAAAGTTTAAAAATCATGATAGTCTAGACTTATGAAAGTCAGTCAGTTGGCAGGCTCACTCCAGTGAACACACATTTATGGATGACATGACCCTGTTCCTGCCTCTGTAACCAACATTAACCCATGCCTAAGACTAATTCATTTGTCTCTATAACCAACTCAACCTAAAACAACCTCTTCTTCAAAACCCTACACAGAAGATCAGCAAATTGTTTGCTTGGCTCAATAGGATGGTGCCTGACCAGCACACAACTCTCCTTACTACTTAAATAAGCAAGAAATACAGCTTTGGGTTTAAAAACATTTTTCCCCAGTATTATTGCGATATTACTGATACATAACATTTGTATAGTTTTGGTTTTCATTTTAGACTTTGAGTGGCAGTTTCTGGTTTTGACAGTTAAGTGCTTTCCAACTCCATGCCACCTTTTTGCCCCTCAGTCGGCTTGCATATTTTAACACTGCTAAATAAACCTTACTTTTTAGATACTCATTCTCTCAAGACTGCTGAAGCTCCTTACCTCATACTCGTATCTATGGTACCTACCCCAGTTTACTGCATTAGAAGTAACTTTACTTTTGCACTGTCTCTGTGGGTGATGGAATTGGTCAGAAAAAAGATCTGTGGCTGGCAACGTAAGATTTCTGAAACTACAAAATTGAATTGGAAACCAACTATGTACAAAAGGAAAAAGTTCTCAAGCTTCGGCTTTTTCCTACAGCATTAAAACTGGACAAATAGTAAACTAACTCTCTGGAAACATCCCTTGATTCTAGAGAAGTGTTTCAGATTTTCTTAGGAACTTCAAATTGCCCACCAAATAGACAAAAATACAACTTGTAAGAAAATTAAAACTAAATCCATAATAAGCAATGAGGATGAACAATAAGTTACCTGCTAATGTTGCTGCTGCAGCCAACCCTGCTGCAGTATATGGATCAGTCCCTGGAGGAGCAGCACTAATAATATACGGATTTGGCACAAATGCAGCTGGAGCAAGGCCTGCTGAGAATACACCAGCTGTATTTTAAAAAGGGGAGAAATAATGAATGAAGATGTAAAGTATAATTTTCTTCATTAGGTAAAATAATTTCTACACTGAATTTGGAGTGGGGAAGCAGAGTGCGTATAGTGGTTCAAACTCTGATTAACTGAGTGACTTTGGGCATGTGACATCACCTGACTCTAAGATTCTTCATTTAGGAAACAGGTATATCACCACTTATCTTAGAGGATTTTTGTGAGAGTTAAAACATGATACCAAATATGAAAGGACTGTGTAGAACTAGCAAAACAGGCACACAATAAATGTTTAGAGTTAGAACTACTATTGTTCAACGGTAGTTTTTCTTTTGTTTTTCTAATGCTTATTACTTATTTTTGAGAAACAGAGCACAGGCAGGGGAGGGGCAAGGAGAGGAGGAGACACAGAATCAGAAGCAGGCTCCAGGCTCAAGCTGTCAGCACAGAGCCTGAAGTCAGGCTCAAACTGATCAACTGCGAGATCATGGCCTGAGACAAAGTCAGATGCCCAACTGACCCACCCAGGCGCCCCAGTATTTTTTAATTCAATCTTTATTAAGCTATACTGTGAGCTAAGAATTCAATGGTGAGGAAGGCATGATCTGCCCTCACAAATCAATCCATCTAATGAGAAAAACAAATTGACAATTAGAATACAGTATAGTAGGAGCTATAGGCACAGAGAGAAGGGGTACCTAGTGAGCTTCAGAAAGTGTGGGTAGGATGATGTGGGGTTGTAGGGCAGGGCAGGGCAAGACAAGACAAAACTGGAGTTACAATCAGAATGAAGACCTGTGAAGACCTTCCTGGGTCATGTTAAGAAGTCTGGACTTTACCCAGAAAGCAACAGAGTAACAATGAAGAGCTTTAGGCAGAACTGTGACTTTAAGGCCACTTCTGCATCTAATGACTGCTAATGTGAATTCGGTAAAAGGCAGGGAAGACGATTTTTTAAATATTCGTTTGTAGTACTTATTAAAGAAAACTGCTGGTATCAAGAAAGTACTGTGTATACAAGTCACTGTAAGGTATGGACTTGCTTACGAGTTGTCTCTTCTGGAAAACAAGTGGAAGGTGAGGAAATAATGGGAAAGGAGGTGTTTTAAAAGTTACAAGAGCTCAGAAAAATTCAATTTACAAGATGATTAATAGGGCGCCTGGCTGGTTATGTCAGTAGAGCACATGATTTCTTGATTTCGGGGTTGAAAGTTCAAGCCCCACATGGGTGTAGAGGTTACTTAAAAATATTTAAAAATAAATAAAAACATGATTAAGGGGGAGAATAGGAGAATAAAAGCATGTGGGTATAAATGACTTAAAAGAAAGGATTCAAAAGGAACACTTACTCTAAACCTTAAAATCAAGGTTCAGAAACTCCATTCTAACTATATTATAGCAGTTTTTAAATGCTTTGAATGTGACCCATAATATGAAATATATTTCATATCAACCTAGTGACCATATATACATATACATGCCACAAACAAAAATATCAAAAAAAATTTATCTTTATAAAGTTCCATGTAACTTAGTATTTTCTACTAAATTAATTTCTATAATCTATTTAATTTTTTTTTTAAATTTTTTTTTTCAACGTTTATTTTTGGGACAGCGAGAGACAGAGCATGAACGGGGGAGGGGCAGAGAGAGAGGGAGACACAGAATCGGAAACAGGCTCCAGGCTCTGAGCCATCAGCCCAGAGCCTGACGCGGGGCTCGAACTCAGGGACCGCGAGATCGTGACCTGGCTGAAGTCGGACGCTCAACCGACTGCGCCACCCAGGCGCCCCTAATCTATTTAATTTCTAAAACTAGTGGCCATACCCCACAACACTGATTTCATGTACAGGCACAACCATTTGAAAAATGAGTTTTTAAAACTTTTATTTGAGAAAGAAAAGAGAATACACACATGCACACGCACAAGTGGGAGAGGGGCAGAGAGAGGATCTTAAGCAGGCTCCACACTCAGCATGGACCCCAACATGGGGCTTGATACTAGGATCATGAACCGATCCAAAATCAACAGTCAGACAATCTACAAACTAAGCTCCCCAGGAGCTCCCAAAACTCTGCTTTTAATAAAGGAAGACTAAAAGAGGGTTCAGGGGCACCTGAGTGGCCCATTAGATTAAGCATCTGACTCTTGATTTCAGTTCAGGCTATGATCTCACGGTTCGTAGGATGGAGCTCTGTCTTGGGCTCTGTGCTGAAAGCGGGGAGTCGGCTTGGGATTCTCTCTCTCCTCCCTACCTCTGTGCCTCTCCCCTGCTTAGGCTCTCTCTCAAAATAAATAAACTGGAAAAAAAAAAAAAAGAGAGAGAGAGTTGAATAATATCCTTGCACTATTTAAAAAATCATTTGCTCAGAGTTGCATTCTTAACTAAGCCCTAGGGGAAAGGTTTCAAGATTTCCCTGTTTCCTCTATCATAAATTGTCTTTGTCACAAAGAAAATGATGGATGTTGTGGTATTCATGTCCTACTCATACCCCTACAAAATCTCAAAGCCAGGATATAATTTTTTTATATTCCATATTTTATGATTTAAATAGCTTGCTTTTAAGATCTCCAATACTAGTGGAGTTTACAAAACGGAAAGTCAAAGTCCTCATGTAATCTTTACTGACTGTTGGCTTATATTCTACTGAATTATTCAATTTTAGAGAGGATTTTAATATAGTTTTCTCCATATCTGTTATAAAACAAATATGAAATATAAAGCAGATATGAAGTAAAGTTTCAGGTATGTGGGGGAAAAAGGAATTAGTTTAGCCTAATGGATACATACTGAAACTTATTGAAAAAATGTTTTTCATGTGTTTTTATTAAGTTCATGATTAACTCAGAAATATTTACAACTTACTAGACAGCAAACAATACACTGTGTTTACATATATATGTATATTTATGTTTGCACGTGTATACAAATGTGTGTATATATTTATGTTTTATACATACACGTAGGTATATACATCATTTTTCAATTTTGAAATAAACACACACACAGTCACACATTTTATATACTGTAGGCCATAATGGCACTTTAATATGTATTTTTCACTTTCCAATTAACCATAGGTCCTTTTCTATGTCAACAGCTAACCTATCAAGTCATTCTTTCTAATATACAGAAGGAACATACATGATTTAACCAGTCTATTAAGGATATATAGTCAGATGGTCCACAATCTTTTGTTATGATAATCTTATTCTATTAGTACGCAAGGTCTCTGCATTATCATCCTATCTTTATAAAAATTCAGTTAAGGTTCAAGCACCATGTCAGGCTCTAGGCTGGCAGATTAGAGCCTGGAGCCTGCTTTGAATTCTGTCTCCCTCTCTCACTGCCCCACCCCCACTCTGTGTGTGTGTGTGTCTCTCAAAAGTAAATAAACATTTAAAAATTCACTTAAATGAGCGGCGCCTGGGTGGCTCAGTCGGTTGACTGTCTGACTTCCTTCAGGTCTTGATCTCACAGTTCGTGAGTTCGAGCCCTGCATCAGCCTCTGTGCTGACAGCTCAAGGGCTGGAGCCTGCTTCAGATTCTGGGTCTCCCTCTCTCTCTACCCCTTCCCTGCTCAAGCACGTTCTCTCTCTCTCTCTCTCTCAAAAATAAATAAAGATTAAAAAAAATTTTTTTAAATTCACTTAAATGGGAAAATATACATCAATTCTTGGCCAGTATGTCCATATTACTCCCCAGGAAAGTTGTGCCAATTTACATTCCCATCAGGAATATATGAATATGCCATTAACACTCCTGTCAAATTTGGACATTACCCAACCATTTGAATTTTTTTTTTAAGTTTATTTATTTTGAGGGGGTGGTGGGCAAGCACAAGTGGGAGAGGGGCAGGGGCATGAGAGAATCCCAAGCAGACTTCCCACTGTCACCCCGGAGCCCAACATGGGGCTTAAACTCATGAACCATGAGATCATAACCTCAGGTGAAATCAGGAGTTGGATACTTAACAGACTGAACTGCCCAGGTGCCCCTACTAAACTGTTAAAAGAGTTGTCAATCTGACAGGTAAAATAAAGCATTAAAAATATTTTGTTTTAATCTATGGTTCTTTGTCTATCAAAGAGGCAAAATGTCTTGCAAAACTTTTTCTCATTTAAAATTTTGATACATTAGGAATAGGACCCAATTATCTCGGAGCTATTTTCCAAATACATGCTTTTATCGTTAATTTGAAATCCCAATTAAGGTTAGAACCCACTCCACCACTGCACCACCTGGGTGGCTCAGTCAGTTGGGTGGCTGACTTCGGCTCGGGTCATGATCTCACAGTCTGTGGGTTTGAGCTCCGCGATGGGCTCTGTGCTGGCAGCTCAGAGCCTGGAGCCTGCTTCCGATTCTGTGTCTCCCTGTCTCTCTCTTCCCCTCCCCTGTTTGCTCTCTGTCTCTCAAATAATAAACATTAAAAAAAATTTTTTTTTAAATGTGGCTACAAAAGAATTTAAAACTCTATGTGGCACATATTATATTTCTGTTGTAAAGTGCTGTTCTAAAGTAGGCTATCATACACCCAAGAAATTACTAGTCAAACTTGGATAAAAAGAGTGATGGTCAACAATAAATACATTTAACTGTGGAACAAAGGTTAAAAGGTAGGATTCTTATATCTGGGTGGCTCAGTGCATTAAGCATCTGGCTCTTGTTGTCAGCTCACGTCATGATCTGGTTTGCGAGTCTGAGCCCTGTGTCAGGCTCTGTGCTGTGTTGAGCCTGCTTGGGATTCTCTTCCCCACCCCCACCCTCTCTCTGCCCCTCCCTTGCTCATGTGCCTTCTCTTTCTCAAAATAAATATTTTTAAAAGATGGGATCAATTTTGGTAAATTATGCTTAGAAATATTTCCATTTTATTCAGGTTTTCAAATTTAATTGCATAGTCTTCCAGATGGCTTCACAAAGAAATTCTGCCTTATGGTCTCTTAAAAGACCATGTAAGTCCAATGTTACTTGAAATATTCCAGGGTACTAAAAAGGGAGATATTTCTAAATTCTTTTTATGACAAATCTGACCAAAAAAATGAAAAAAACAAACATACATACAAACATAAACACTAATTTCATATACACATTATTGATGCAAACACCCTAAATAAAACACTAGCCAATTGAAAGAGCTCATTAAGAGAATTATATATACATTTTTATTCCATGAACACAAGAATGATTCAATTATTAGAAAATATTCATAGAAGTTAGCATTTACAAATCAAGAGCTTTCACAGATACCAATTAAAAGATATATAAAAGCCATTTACAATGATAGTAAAAGATAAGATATCTAAGAATATACTTATTAAGAAATATGCAAACTTATATGATAAAAAACTTTAAAGCACTCATAAACAACACATAAGCAGATGTCAACAAAAATAAAAATACACCATGTCCTGAATAGAATACTTAATATCATAAAGATGTCAATTTTCCCAAAGTTAATTTAAAATTTTAACCCAATATTCTGGTAGTAAATAAATGAAGTCTAAAGTTTATATAAAAAAGCTTATAAGAAGAGAAAACTTCAAAAAGGAAGAGCAATAATGGGTATACTATTAGCCTGTCATATATTAAACCATACCATAAAGAAATAAATAAAAGCGTTACACCAGTCCATTAGCAGACAGGAATCACTATGTTTCTAACAATGAGAAGGAAGGATTAAGTATAGGAATAAAGAAAGTTGGAAGCAAAGAATGCATGCTGCTATTAGAAGTCACCTAGAAATGTGTGGTCATCTTGGACAAAAACCAAAAATAAAATTTGGGACCTAGGTGTCCTTCTTGGATTGACAAAGAACAATACAAATGTAAGGGAAGAGAAACAACTTAATAAATATCTTAATAAATATCTCCCCCTTCCACTGATTATGATGTTGAGAATATTCACAGCTTTTCCAACCAAGAAATAAATCAAGGTTAGCTAAAACCAGGCATAAACGTGGTTATATAAATCTACACATGTGATACAATGATGTAATACTATACATATACATTTACCAATATCATATTCCGGATTGTGGTAGTGTACTATGATTATGTAAGATGTAACCATTTAGGGAAAGCTGTGTGGGGAACCTCTCTGTACTCTCTTTGCAACTCCATGTAAATTTAGAATTACTTCAAATTGAAAAGTTAAAAATAAAAAACCCCAACATGGACAACATGTACCAATGCTTTGACTCTAGCAATAACAAAGGTATAATAATAATTCATGTTAAAGGCTAAAGGTCAAAGTCCAAATAACTTAATGAAGTGAAGAAGAAAATATTTTAAGGAATTTTCTTGGAATTGATTCCCAAACCATTTTTTTAAATAAGCATTTTTACTTGACAAAAGACACAAATAACTACATTTGAATTTCCAAGTGTTTGACTCTCTTAACTTTACACTGACCTTATGTGCTGACAGCTTTCATCATATTATACATTTTTATTTAACGATACAAAAATCAGAAACAGTTCTTCCCTAGTTAATCTTTACTCCTGCCATGTAATCTATTACTCTTTTAAGAAGACGTTTTAAAACAAGAACCCCATACAATTATAGAAAAATAAAACATTCTAATAAACACTAACACAAGAGTTGCTACCAGTCTCATCAAAATGGTAACTTATAAAGACTCACCTATATGTGGCTGCTGAGCTGCAGCTAACGCATATTGCTGCTGTTGAGCTGCAGTTAACTGCTGAACTGTTAGTGCATTAGTCCTCTGAAAGAGCTATTAGGGAAAATATTTAAAACAAAGATTAGTCTCAAAGCATTTAATTTCTATTTAGAAAGCTGAGAATAGATTATTTTAAACACATATTTCAATCACTTTCTCAACTACAAAAACATTATTTATAAAACATTAAGTATTTAAGAACACTCCTATTATTCATGTCCATGCCTCACAGCACCAGAGGCTACACCGGTACATAGTTCAGAGAAGCTTCACTGAAGGGGCACGCTTTACCTGCTGCTGGGGATTGTAGTCAAAAAGGCCTACAGTAGCTCCTGAAGAGTCCATGGGTACCTGATTACCAGGATAGTCAAACTGCAAGGAATCCAGACCAACTTGTTCCATGGCATCCAGATTCTGGGTTTCAGGATTTGAAAACTCTTCAACAAGTGGTTTATTAGCTGTAGGATTAGGAAGAGGCCCCAATCCTTCTGAGGGATTAGTATTGGGGCCCAGGCGCTCAACTACTTCAGTTGGAGAGGCTTGACGACTTCCAGGAGTACGACTACATAAAGAAAACAGAAAGGCATTATGAGTAAAAGTATTAAGTCAAATCTGAATGGAAAGTAGGAAAATCATGAAAAACAAATGGCGGCAAAATACAGAAGGCAAATCAGGCACCCCAGGTCACTAATTACTCCACTTTATTACAACCCCCCCCCCCAGTTTAAAGTCTTAAGAACTGACACAGTTTCATTTTTTCATATTACTAATGATCATTTTCTCCACGGTGAATAGCATAAAGATATAACTCAATTTTACAGATAAGAAATTGCCCAATATCACAATTTAGGCTCAGACTACCTGAAACTTTTGTCTCAAATCACAGACAAAATGAGTAAGTACGAATAGCAGCCTATCAAGTGACAAACATGGGAAGTCTCAAAACCAAAATCCACCTACCATATTCCTGTCTTGCCCAAGAGTACAGAATTTTCCCGTAAAATCTTGCTTGCTATTTGGGGGAGGGCGGGGAGAGGGGACTGGACAGAAAGGATGGCCTTCATGACTTCAGAATGTAAAATGTGGGATATAACAAAAAAGGACATGAACCAAGACAAAGGCTGACTCCGGACTCCGACTTTAAATATGATTTTGAGCAAATCACTTCATCTTCCAGGCCTCAATTCCTTAAGTGAGGAGACCAAAGACATAATCTTCTTGTACTTATTTTTCCAAATGAGGACAAAAAAGGAATTATGAAAAGCCTCTATAACTGCTTTCAAAAACCCATCTTTATCACACTAAATTGCTTCAGTTTAAGTCATCAGAAAGAAATGGAAACGTGTAACATATTTACCAAAAACTAAATGTGCCCTTCAAAGAAAAGTAAACTTCCACATACAAAAAAGCAACTTCCTCTACTAACTAGCGTCTTTAATTTTCCCCAAAAAATGTATTAAGATTAAATATTAAGGATCGACTCTTTTATCAACATCTTTCATGGTCTAAACTTTATTTCTATATATAATCTATTCTCATTTACCAATGTCTTTTCTTCTACAGAATTATTTTACGCAAGATCCTTTCCCACACAAGAAGTAAGTTTGTTCTTAGGAAGCTTGAGTTCATAGTATATTCAACCATTAAGTACATTAAATAAATGGTAATAACTATTTTACCTGGCTTTCATTGCCAATTGTTAACATCTATGTAACTCTGCCCCCAACTTCAGGAGCTTCACATTGAGATAAATTTGCTAACATATACAGAGCATTTTACAAGTAATTACTTATAAGAATTTGTTTCCAGATACTTAGGTGAACTTGCATTTTATTTAAAATTCAATCGCTATCCTTGCAACATTTAGAAGAAATTTCCAACTCCTTTAACCATACATAATTTTTCATGTGAATATTCCACAAAGGTTTGCTTTTCTTTCAGAATATATGGGAAGAAAAAAATAAAACTGAAAGGGTCTTCTTTAAAATCAGCTAGAAAGGGGCACTTTGGGTGGCTCAGTTAGTTGAGCGTCCGACTTCGGCTGGGTCACGATCCCACGGTTTGTGGGTTCAAGCCCTGCATCGGTCTCTCTGCCGATAGCTCGGAGCCTGGAGCCTGCTTCGGATTCTGCACCTCCCTCTCTCTCTGCCCTGCCCCTCTCGCTCTCTCTCAAAAATGAATAAACTTAAAAAAATTTTTTTTTTCTTTAAAGAATATTTTTTAAAAAATCAGCTGGAAAAAAAATAATAAAGCCTGGTATAGTTCTCTCCCTCCTTTCAGTTCTACACTCTAGTGGTTATATACTGATGATGTATCAATTAATGTACATATTAATGATGTGTGAGCATAGTGACTGTATGGCCACAGCCATATGTCTGACACATTTTTATACTATCAAATACAATACTGTATCTAAAATATTTTGTAAGCAATTTTAAATACATACCCCAACCTTAATGGAATAAAATTATAATTTTAATAAATGTACAAGTCCGTATTAATATGGAGAAGCATAGCCTTTCATACACACAACTCTAATATAGTGATAGAGGATATAATAGAAAAGGGAATTACGCTATCAAGTGGTGCTATTTTCTTGCTATAGTTAATGGTGTATTAACACTTCAATTATAAATGCATACTCTGAAGGGCTCATAATCAACTCAGTTTTAAATATACACCCTTGCTAAATCGCAGATTAGGTAATTGCAGAAAAGCACAATCAAGATAAGGCTCTAAAACAAACTAAAAAGCATGAAATGTATTTCTCGTCAAAGAGGTTTACTGGTTTTGGATGCTTTTTTGCACTTAGAACAGATACAAATGGCACTGTTTTTAGGAAACATTGTTACTCTGCTTTTGACAATTAAAGGCAATAATAAATGTAAATGCATACCACCCACATATATGATTACACTCAGTTAAGGGAGATTCTGTGGCTCACAAGACCTCAAAGAAAACAGCTCATTTTCAGCATCTCATTAGTGAAATATAAAGTTATAGGAATTCAGTATGAAGAAACAACTCTCTAATATCTAGGTAAAGGTACACTGGCTAATTTGAGACAGGCTAGAAGAAAATATTTAATTGCCATCAAGAAACAACTAAGTTACAACTTAAAGACTTCTAAGCTTAGAACTAACTTTTTGAGATCTCTAATATGTTCCCTACTTCCTAATTTCAGAAATATTAAGTATTAGCACAAATTCGTATTTATGAACAAGAAAGGTCACAGCTCCTAAGCTAATTATGTTTTCTCATTTCGAAGATTAAGAGTTAAGTGGGGGGGTGGGGGATACAATACAGGGATAGAAGAAAGAGAAAATTCCACAAAAAAGGTGCAAGAGCAACCCCAAGAGGAGTTTGCCAAGAAAAATCACAGATTAAACCTAAAATTCACTAAATTTTAGCAGGCAGGAAAAAGTTAAAATTTAGACTACCATATTAGCAGAAAGGTAACAGCAATGTCTAACATTACTCCTTTAATGGAAGGCATGGTTTTAGAGACTATTCTATTGAATTAGTTTTTTAAAAAATGGTTCATAATCAATATTCCTTATAAAAAAATTAAATATTTTTCTGGATTAACGCAAGGTACAAAGGGAAATAAAGTAAACCAAAATTGGAAAAGTGTCTAAATCAACCACATCAGCTAACAGTAATCATCCCTAAAGAGATATGCTTTTCTTCTTGAGAAAGTTAAAGTCTTACTTAAAATCTTTGCAATCGGCATCCATTCCATTTGGCAAACCTCTGCCATTTATTTTAGAATCATCATCATCTCCTTGTTTAAGATCTCTGTTTTGGTCCTCCTCAAATGGAGAAGCCTTGCCTTTTTGATCTCCTTTCTCAGGTCCATCTGTTTCAGCATCTCTAGTGCCCTGAAGAAAAAGAATCTGTTTGATTCTGAATATGTAATAAAACACAAAAAAAGGCACCATAAGGTGACCTAAAACTACACTATAGTGCACATAAACAATAAAAGCATTGAACCTTATTTTACTTTCATAATCAACTAATTTATCAAAGGCCAAAAAACTGAGCACAAAGCAGTGATTTATAACAGAAGAGCTAAGGCAACCTTAACTATAGCGGGGCTGGAAGAGCAGTAACACCACAGAAGAGATAATATTTTACTTAATGCATAATTTTGTTCGGTTACATTCACATCAAGCACTACCATAAGTAAGCAATTTTAATCTTGCAAATTATGTTTTTTAATTCATATAATTTGATTTTTGTAACATGGCTAAGATTATATTCCCAGTGGTTCTACTATTTCATGTATTTCAAGAAGTGGCCAAAAAAAGAAAACAAGAGCTCCAATAAGTTATAAAATTTCCTTTAGCTCTTGGGAAAAAAAAAACAGAAAAATAAACTGACTTAAAGATAACCAAAAAACCACTGAGTAATTATTAAATATTTCTTTATTCAAAATACTTACAAAAGTTCCCTTCCTAAATCGAGAATCCAATTTATCAGCAGGAGAAGAACTTAATACATATTCTACCATGCTCACACCAAGGCCTCCACTTTCTGATCGCGGAGACAGTATTGCATTTACTTCACTGTTTCCATGAAAACCCTGTCCAGATCTTCTCTGTACCATAATAGGCTGGGACATTGAATGGTCTGTTTGGAAGAAAGAACACAATTACACGTTTGTACCTTTAAGCTAACCAAAATGTATTTACATTAATATATTGAAGTACAAAAACTCAGCATACCATTTGCAACTATGTGGATGGAACTGGAGGGTTATTATGCTAAGTGAAGTTAGTCAAAGACAAAAATCATATGACTTCACTCATATGAGGACTTTAACAGACAAAACAGATGAACATAAGGGAAGGGAAACAAAAATAATTTAAAAACAGGGAGGGGGACAAAGCATAAGAGACTCATAAATATGGAGAACAAACAGAGGGTTACTGGAAGGGGTGCGGGAGGCGGGATGGGCTAAATGTGTAAGGGGCATTAAGGAATCTATTCCTGAAATCATTGTTGCCCTGTATGTTAACTAATTTGGATGTAAATTTAAAAAATAAATTAAAAAATAACCCAGGAAAAATAAATAAATAAAAGGTTATTGGCTCTACCTTAAAAAACAAAACAAGGGGTGCCTGGGTGGCTCGGTCGGTTAAGCGTCCGACTTCGGCTCAGGTCACAATCTCACAGTCGGTGAGTTCGAGCCCCGCGTCGGGCTCTGTGCTGACAGGTCGGAGCCTGGAGCCTGTTTCAGATTCTGTGTCTCCCTCTCTCTCTGCCCCTCCCCTGTACATGCTCTGCCTCTCTCTGCCTCAAAAATAAACGTTAAAAAAAAAAAATTAAAAAAAACAAAACAAAACCCCTCAGCATATTATTTTTATAATCTTTACAAAAAGCTCTTCAGGGGTGCCTAGGTGCCTCAGGTCATGATCTCTAGTTTTTGAGTTCGAGCCCCTTGTTGGGCTCTGTGCTGACAGCTCAGAGCCTGGGGCCTGCTTCAGATTCTATGTCTCCCTCTCATGGTCTCTCTCTGCCCCTCGTCACTCCCACTCACACTCTGTCTCGCTCCCCTAAAATTAAACAAACATTAAAAAAAAATTTTTTTTTAAAGGCTCTTCATATTCACTGGCCTAGGTACATTTCTTGGGAATACAGATAGAAAGAGCCATTTGGTAAAAAATAAAAATAAAAATAAAATAAGTAAAAGCTGATGTGAAGCCAGTCAAACCAGAAAGGTCAAGGGAGACAAACATTGACCTGAAGGCTCAGCTACCTGTAAGCATCTCACTAAAATGTTAAAGCTCTCTTTGTGATTCACACTAATTCAAAACAAAACCCTTTAAAAGTAAAACCTAGAAGAATAAAAATAACTCCTAAATTGGCAGAGGCACTCCTCAAGCTCAGTTATATACCGGACAGATTTCAGAACACAAGGCTGTACCACTATAAACACAAACAAATAAGTTTGAAAAAATCAGTTCAGGGGCCCCTGGGTGGCTCAGTCGGTCTCTCGGTTTCAGCTCAGGTCATGATCTCATGGTTTCGTGGGTTTGAGCCCTGTATCCAACCCTGCCCTGACAGTGCAGAGTCTCCTTGGGATTCTCTCTCTTCCTCTCTAACCCTCTCCTGCTCACGCTGTCTCTGTCTCTCTCAAATAAATAAAACTTAAAAAAAAGAAAAAAATCAGTTAATATCACAGAATTTTCTCTTGGTGTAAAACCTGTCACCTGAAGATTATTTTTAAAAATCCCTTCTAGAGGGGCGCCTGGGTGGCTCAGTCGGCTAAGCATCCGACTTCAGCTCAGGTCATGATCTCGCGGTCTGTGAGTTCGAGCCCCGCGTCGGGTTCTGTGCTGACCGCTCAGAGCCTGGAGCCTGTTTCAGATTCTGTGTCTCCCTCTCTCTCTGACCCTCCCCCACTCATGCTCTGTCTCTCTCTGTCTCAAAAATAAATAAACATTAAAAAAAATTTAAAAAACAATAAAAAAAATAAAAGTCCCTTCTAGTTTAAAACTTTCCCATTTATTTTTAACAAAAAAATATTCACCTGATATGAGTGCCCTTTCTACATTGTTTTTAGGACAAAAAGGAAAAGTAGTATTTAAGATTAGAGAACAAATAGGATACAACTATAATTAAACATCTGAGGCAACTTTTTAGATCTGCCAAAAAAAATTGTAGAAGGAACCAGTGAGCTGCCTCTGGTTCATTTGTGATCATATACAATATTCAGTATGAGATCTAGTCCTTAAAGGGCTGAACTGTAATGGAGGAACTCAGTCATCACTTCATTAACTGTAGGTTTGATTGCTACTTTTGTTAAAGCATATAAAAACACTTCCACTACAGTATCTTTATCCACAAGAGATTAGTCATTATATTTTTTTCATTCAATCATTCACCCATTCATTCACTAGTTCTAATGTTGATTTACGGCCTCTTGCATATTAGGCATTGTGCTTAGAACAAACATGGCAGTATCTGCCCTCAAAGAGATTATAGGTTTAATAGAAGATAATCAAAATACAGTAAAAGAGCAGCAGTAAAAATAATCAAGGATACTATGCAAAAATAAAGAAAGGGCATCAATCCTTCTCAATCTTAGAGTGAATCCCAGAAGAAGTGATATGAAGAGTAAAGAGTTAAAGTGAGCAAAAAAATAGGGAAACATGAAGGTGGAAAAGACTGTTTCAGTTAGAGAAACCAAGCATATGGTAAAGTCTCCTACAGTCATGGAAAGAATCTTTAGATTGATAATTCCTTTAGGACATTATTCCTACATTCCTTTATTCATATTTGTACATACTTGGCATTCAATAAATGTTTTTTTTCTTTATTTTTTTTTCAATGTTTATTTTTGAGAGACAGAAACAGAACGTGAGCGAGGGGAGGGGCAGAGAGAGAGGGAGACACAGAATCTGAAGCAGGCTCCAGGCTCTGAGCTGTCAGCACAGAGCCAGAAGCAGACTCAAACTCAGGAACCATGAGATCATGACTTGAGCTGAAGTTGGATGCTTAACTGGCTGAGACACCTGACTGCCCCCCCAATAAATGTCCTATAAACAAAATAATTTCTAAGTTTTTCATTCATTTCTAATTTTCACATGTCTCCAGGTAAAGACTAATATTCATCTTCAGAATTTTATCCATACAGCGTAAAAAAAAATTTCAAGAGGAAATGATATAAGAAATTCAAAATATAAATCTGAACTAAAAGAAATATATAAATTTGTGGCTTAAATGTTTTACTTCTGGTACAAGCTATCCTCCATATAACATACCAAAAATATTTCCCAACCATCCATCTTGAAAATAACCTTTCATTACCATGTTGTGCTCAAGATGTTTTCCTTTGGAATGCTTTAAAAAAATATTTGGTTCTGGTAACTAAAGTAATTAACTACTCAACCTTTAAAACAAAAATCAAAACATTCAAAACATGTCTACCATTCAACTTTTCAAGCACATGTAATTTTAGCAAGGAAAGTGTCTTTTGTGGGGAAAATGTGCCCCAGTCTAAATAATGGAATACTTTAAATTATGAGACCCATGTAATATGGGTTAATTCAAATCCAGGAAAAAAAAAAAATCCTTTGAGGGCAGTATCTTATTTACCTTCATATTCTCCAAACCTGGCATATTATATTACATACCAACGGACTTCAAAGAAAATTCCCAGTATTTTAAGAAAATTTCACTATAAATTAATAGCTAAAGTTTTCAAACTTTCTCAATTTTTACTATAAGAGTATTTATTAATCACTAAAATTATCTAGTACTACCTAACTTTTCAGCAATTATTTTAGTTGAATAAACAAATTTAAATATAAAAGACTTTTTTTTTCATTACTTAATTTTTTTTTTAATTTACATCCAAATTAGTTAGCATACAGTGCAACAATGATTTCAAGGGTAGATTCCTTAATGCCCCTTACCCATTTAGCCCATCCCCCCTCCCACAACCCCTCCAGCAACCCTCAGTTTGTTCTCCATATTTATGAGTCTCTTCTGTTTTGTCCCCCTCCCTGTTTTTATATTATTTTTGTTTCCTTTCCCTTGGGTTCATCTGTTTTGCTCTTAAAGTCCTCATATGAGTGAAGTCATATGATTTTTGTCTTTCTCTAATTTCACTTAGCATAATACCCTCCAGTTCCATCCATGTAGCTGCAAATGGCAAGATTTCATTCTTTTTGATTGTCGAGTAATACTCCACTGTGTGTGTGTATAATATACATATAATATACATATTATATACATATAATATACATATACATACAATGTATATGTATACATATAATATACATATACATATAATATACATATTATACACACACACACACACAAACCCCACATCGTCTTTATCCATTCATCTATCAATGGACATTTGGGCCCTTCCATACTTTGGCTATTGTTGATAGTGCTGCTATAAACACTGGGGTGCATGTGTCCCTTTGAAACAGCTAGCCTGTATCCCTTGGATAAATACCTAGTAGTGCAATTGCTAGGGTAGTTCTATTTTTAATTTTTTGAGGAACCTCCATACTGTTTTCCAGAGTGGCTGCACCAGCTTGCATTCCCAATATAAAAGACTTCAAACCTTTTAATGTATTTTAATGATTTGTAGAATAAAGAAACACCTGGTAATTTACACTCAAAATTTAAGGTTAATTTGATAATTATCCAGAATTTGTTCAGAAATTTGTTTTGATCTTAATTTGGTAATTTTGTGTAGCTTTCACAAGCTGCAATGAATTGTTATAAAAAGAGAAAACTTATTTGTAAAATACATGTTGACAGTTGCATGTGTGTATATCTCAAATTTTACTAATGAGAAACATTTCAAAATATAATCAGTACTACTTTAAGAATAAGGCCATGCTCTTTAATTTACCTATCAATACAGTTACTTCCGTGAACTGTACTCCTTCATACCAGTTCCTTCTCCCTTAACAGTTTCTTGGTTTCTAAGTCTCTCTCCATTACTTGTGGATATCAAAAACATTCAAAGTCTGCTTCCTTTCTGTGGATTTACCTCACTCAGGGAGTTTACCTCCTTTCTGGGTATGGCAAATGTCTAATAAAGCTAGACTGAGCTACAATTAGATAAATCAGTCGCTGTCCTCTAATACAATTTAAGATTGAAAATCCCTATTGTTAATGTGCCCTCTTTTAATGGAAACTCAGAATTTTATAATCAGAGTTAACTTCATTTTTTTTTAAAGATTTCATCTTTAAGCAATCTCTATACCCAACAAACTCACAATCCTGAGATCATGAGTTGCACATTCCACAGACTAAGCCAACCAGGCACCCCAGAGTTAACTTCAAATAAAACTTTGTAACATACTTCACCGTGACAAACACTTCTAATTGTTAAGTAGATCATTAGATAAGGGCTAATAAAAAATGTGCATTAACAAAAAATGTGCATTACAATGACTTATAAAATCTTCAACAAAGACTTCACAAATTTGCTCCAAATATTGTCTGGGGGTTAACAGGGTTTTGAAAATTTCAAGTAAACTCATAATTCTTACACATACACCAATAACTTACGAGAAGTTCCCCATGCAGTCTCTCTCCATTCATCATCCCCAAGAAATATGCCTTTTTGTCCATCTTTTGTTGAATCATCAGGTTCCCAAAACTTTTTGGTAGGCAAAAGCTATTTGGGAGGGAAAAAATGATTAATTTAAGTATCATTCTGATTACAAATTTATTCTAATTCTACATGGGTGAAAGCAAACTTACCACTGGTATGTACAAGTTAGTTTTCAATGCTAAGGAAAATTCAGGGTGAACTATTTTCTAATTTGTATTGTTAATGATAAAATAACTCCTCACTTATGTTTGGGTACTGGCTCTAATAATTCTAGACCTGAACACTAATCAAAATCCACTTTGGACTTTTCTATAGTTTTTTAAAAGGTTTTACCATCATGTGATTTTCTTTATAAATTTTTTCAAAAAACTTACTAAATTTCTTATTCAATATAAATACAATAAAAACATCTATACAAAAAAGGAAAACTTTTCCTTTACTTCCAAATACTGCCCTTGGATCACCTCTTATCCCACAGCTTCCATGGCAGAAAATATATTTTCACTTTTACTTCACTTATGCAATGGAAGTATGTGACATATATAGCACATAAAAACTGTGTTGACACAATGATTCACAAATTATTCAATATGTACATTTTGGCTAATTCCTAATGATACTTTATTACTCATCCAAGCCTCTCCTCTCTACTTTCCCTGACACTCAGAGAAGATGGACTGGGGAGATGTTTGAAAAGTACAGACTGTTTTGTTTTTCTGAGACATGTACGTGGCATTTTAAGTACTCCTAAGATCTCCTCCCTCTCAGCCCATAATTAGGTACCCAGTCTTCCAGGGCTCATAATTAAACCTGTATATACTTCTATCACTAAGCTTTTACCTGTGTTTGTCTCCTTAAGGCATAGTAACCTTATTTTTAGAGAGTTCACAAACATACACACTAAATGTAATAAAATGAACGTAGTAAAACCTAAATGGAGTCTGAGAAATAAAATGGTGGTGGGGGGGGGGTTGAAAGTGTGAGTGGGGGGGGAGAGGGTTGAAAGTGTGAGTAGAAGGGGAGGAAGATACAGTAAATCATGAACAAAGGCACAACCTGATAAACTGCACTGTGTGTACAACAAGGTATGAGATGGATGAACAGATGTGGGAATGTCAAAGCTAATGCTGGTAAAACTTTCTAGGTCATATTCTCAGAAGCCTTAAAGATAAGCTAAGAAATTGCACATTTCACCAACGTAAAGGGAATTCAGGTTAAGACATTATGTTTTAGAAAACAACTCAAGTTATAAGCTTTAAGAATAATGGATAGTCTAGACTACAGGCAAGGAAATCGGTTTAGCAAATTCCAACAGGGCCAAGATGGTAGAACTAAAACAGGTGGTACCAACCCAAAGAACTGAAAAAACAAAATGGTTTGAGAGACATTTAGGACAGTCAAAATGAGTATGATTACAAGTGGGGAAGGGATTAATAAAAAGGATACAATTTTTAAATTTGGATAATAAGCTAAATGGTAGCACTATTAACTAAAACAAAAAGCCAGAAGCAGCTTTGAAGGCAGGGGGAAAAGTCCAATTTGGGCATGTTCCCAATCTACAGATTTTTTTGCTAAATTAAGTATATTTAATTTTAAAGGAAACCAGCTTCTACTAATTTTAGAAAGAAAAGTTTTTCCATGTTAGGATCACTCTGGGCTGCAAATGATTTTTATTTAAAGCACATTTTAAACAATAATCTGCTCTAACGAAGATCCCAGCAAAATGCAACCTCTATTCCTTCATAAGCTTTTTTTAAAAATCACTATAAAAGGTTCATGTAAATATTCAAACAAAATGTAAAGCTGATAAATACTAAAACACTGCACTTGATATATTTAAGTAATTGAACATGTATGCATAGTAAAACCCAAGTTAATACTTTAAAATACCATTAAAAATTGGTTTCTGAGAGAATAAATGTTTTATCCATACATTATGAAAAAAAGTTTCAATATCAAAATAATAGTAACAAAGAAACTGAGGGTAAAGTTTTAGAAACTTAATAGAAACAGTCACAGAAATGGCTGAAACTAACCTAAAGTAACAGAAATAACAATCCCTTTGAGGAAGTCTTTGTGATAAAGTTCCGTGTAGTGCTTTAGTAGAGAAGCTCATAAATTACTGCTTTAAAACACAACTAGAGGGGGTGCCCGGGTGGCTCAGTCGGTTGGGCATCCAACTTCAGCTCAGGTCAGGATATCACAGCTCCTGAGTTCGAGCCCCACGTCAGATTCTGTGCCAACACTTGGGAGGCTGGAGCCTGCTTCAGATTTTATGTCTCCCCCTCTCTCTCTGCCCCTCTCCTGCTCGTGCTTTGTCTCTCTCAAATATAAACATTTAAAAAAAATTAAAAACAAAAACTGTATCTAGCACTTATCCAATGTGCCTACTTTTTGCCCAACACTGTGCTATGAATATCTTCATTTTGCAAACATTTATTAAGTTATCATGCACAGGAGTTAGTAAAATTAATACCTCTCCTAACAAAGGCCTATACCAACATTCTACAAACAACGTTCTGTGACAGTTTAGGCACTGATTTGAAATACTTTCAGAGAAACTACTAGCTTGTGACCAAGAAAAGTTAAAATGAACTGAATACAGGGAAAGGCAACAATTCAAGATAGACCATTTAGGGAAAAAAAAAATGTAGGCAGTACACTGGCTGGAATAGCAATAAAATTAGAGATTTGCCCCTGGAGACTCTTTTACGGTAGTAGAAAGGGGGAAGCATATTATAGAAAACAAGGGTTAAGAGATCTTAAAGATCTGCAAAATATATTATCCAGTACTACTTCATATTCGTTCCCAATTTCACAAAAACTTTAAACCAAGGTCAAGCAACTCAGTATATCTTGTTAACCTACACCTCTGTCTTTCCAACTCAGAAATGACTGGGTGAACATACAAATTCATCCCCCCAACTGTCCACCATTTTACTAGTTCTTTCCTTCAAGAAGCATTTATGGCTTGCCCTCTCCGTCTTCAAAAATAGGAGTACGGGGAGCCTGGGTGGCTCAGTCGGTTGAGCGTCCGACTTCGGCCCAGGTCACAATCTTGCGGTTTGTCAGTTCGAGCCCCGCGTCAGGCTCTGTGCTTGGAGCCTGGAGCCTGCTTCTGATTCTGTGTCTCCCTGTCTCTCTGTTCCTCCCCTGTCTGTCCCTGTCTCTTTCAAAAATAAACATTAAAAATAAATAAATAAATAGATAGATAGATAAATAAATAAATAAAGCAGTCGACACTTTCACATACTGCCTCAAAATAATAAATTCCTACAAGAATCTATACTATGAGGTACACTTACATTTCAGATTAATACCAATTACTACATAAAAATCACAAAACCAACCAAATTAACATAATCCCAAGAATTAACAAGATGTAAAGGCTTTATGTCTACAATATGGTGTTTTAAATTAAGATGTTCATGTAAGGGGCGCCTGGGTGGCTCAGTCGGTTAAGCGGCCGACTTCAGCTCAGGTCATGATCTCGCGGTCTGTGAGTTCGAGCCCCGTGTCGGGCTCTGTGCTGACAGCTCAGAACCTGGAGCCTGTTTCAGATTCTGTGTCTCCCTCTCTCTGACCCTCCCCCATTCATGCTCTGTCTCTCTCTGTCTCAAAAATAAATAAACGTTAAAAAACAAAAATTAAAAAAAAAAAAAAAAAGATGTTCATGTAATATCCAAACTGGGACACTTCTGAGGAAGGGGGTGCTATTAATAATTATGCCATGACACCAGATATGTATCTGGACTGTCTGGTCAAATTATGATGTTAAGGTGACTCTCTTCATAATGGAAGTTCACAAAAGACAGGCATAGATGCTAATAACTAAATGTGTATGTAGAAAACAAAAGACAGGGTAATTCCCTTGAACCCCACAATGGCGCTTTTCCAGACTTTAATTTTTTCTATTAATAAAAGATATCAATACTTCTTCATTTTTTCAAATCATACCACTTTCCCCAGATCTTCTCCATTTCTAACACTTTAATCACCAGAACCATTAGATGTCATCACTTCCAACAGGAAGCAGTACTACTGTAAATAGTCAAGGCACTCATCAGTTCATGCTATTCAACCATGCTATTGGGCCAGTTAACCATTCTGAGCTTCAATCTTCTCATCTGTAAGGATAATAATGATACTTTTATAGTTTCTATGAGGCTAAAATGAAATAGCGTAAGTAAACTGCTTAGAATAGTACCAAGCATATAGCAGACACAAATTAGATCTCTTTGCTACAAAAATAGGAACCTTTTAATATTTATTATAAAACATAACAAACTGGCCAGCAACATTTAACTGGCTGATTATTTTAAAGGACTATGATATTACTATTCAATACAAAAGTCTTATCTATAGTTATTTGCCTTCTTTTTCCAATTCATTTGAGTGTCACAGGAGGGACATGAAACAAAAAATAGATGCCTAATACCGTCCCATCCTGCACAAGGAATCAGAACCAAAGTTACACACATGGCTAATAAATGGCAGCAATAGGATTTGAACACATCGTCTGTATAATTCTAAAGCCCATTCTCTTTACACCTACCATGGAAGATGGTTCTTTTCAATCATAGTCTAATTTATCAATATTTCTGAAAATTACCAGCATTAGACCACCACTAGATATAATAAAAACGCTTAGGGGTGCCTGGGTGGCTCATTGGTTAACTGCCCGAATCCTGATATCAGCTCAGGTCATGATCTCACAGTTCATGGGATCGAGCCCGCATTGGGCTCTGCACTAACACTGCAGAGCCTACTTGGGATTCTCTCTCTCCCTCTCTCTGCCCCTCCCCCGCAGGCACATGCATGGCATGCTCTCTCTCAAAAATAAGTAAACATTTTAAAAAGTTTATATTATCATGATATTCACCCCATATAACGTGGGCATTCATTATGGTGGATAAAGTTTAAGAATTAAGGTAAAGATTTCTGTAGATAAAACTATGATCATTAAACACTATTTCAAATAGCTGGCTTCTATTCCAGTTATCCCTAACAGCTTAGATCAGAGCTAGAACATTTGAGAGATATATGTAACTCATACAAAGGTTATTCCTAATACTGTCTCAAAGATGTCAATCTTACTCAGAGTCATAGTGATAGTGATAGATTGGAGAGAAAACAGAAGTCTCCTCCCGTATCCAGCATTCCACTTCACCATACCACCTGGGATCTTAGTGCATAACATTCTTTAAATATTACTGTGTCAGAAAAGAAAGGAGGGGGCATTATTTATCATACTAAGCTTTGACTATTCCCTAAATAATATACATTAACGCAGGGATTTAAAATTAAATTCTAGGTTCCCTAAAGAATTTCAGGCAGGGGTATCTTTCCCCCTATTTAAAAAATAAACAGGAACATACTGTGTGTGTATATAATAGATTTGTGCCTTTGCACTGTAGTTTTAAAACACTATATTAATGAAGCTGAGTCCAACCGCCTATGAATTAGCTTTGTTCTTTTTAAGCCATATGACACAATACAAATCAGTAAGTCTTTTGACAAAAACATGCTATGGAAAAATATGGAAAGAATGAGTTTATGAATGGATGAATACAGATCTGTTCCCATTTCTGGATGACCAAGTAGAAAAGACTGCCCTTCTGATGGTGGGTCAGTAAAGACATCATGACCTACAAAACCCAGTACATTTGAAAATAGTCCTATATGTAATGCAATATTTGTACATGAGAAATTTATAACAACTTAAGACATAATAAAGAAAATTTGATTTTTGAAGAAAAAGTCAAGAATAGGGCAATCCATTAAAAAAGGATGTCACATTAAAAAATAAACAAGCAATTTTAGAAAACTCAAGAGCCAAAAACTCAGGGCTACTTTTAATTTATTAAAATGAATGAATTCTGGGATAAAACAAAAACAAAAAACCTCACCTGTCAGGAAAGGAGGAGAAGACTGGTGAGAGAGAGACAGGCAAAGAAGGAAATCCCAGAAGGTTCCCTGCTGCCTGTGAGATGAGGAAAGATAGAAAGGCTTGTGGGAGAGAGAACCCAGAGGCAGAAACCTGAGTAGGTTTCTTAGCTATCTCTTAGAGGTAACAGAATTAGTTGGTAAACTGTTAAGAAAAAAAACTTAATTAGTGAATAACAGCTTATTTAAAAATACATTTCTACTGAATGAAGGTCATAGAAGCACTGACCTACTGTTATCTGCCCAAAAGAGCAGGCAGTCTAAACCCTAGCCACTTTCATTCTGCGTTATCTAAAATTTCCATTAAGAAGGCCTAGATTTAAGTTTAGATTAACATACTGTTCAACCCAGCTTGTCTCTTTTCCAAAAACCTCAAATATACCTCCTCCACCCCCAAATAACTAACCAAACTCTTCCAACTACTGTTTCTGATCATGACATTTTTGTTTAACTGCAAAGATGTCTTTGCATTTATCAAGTGTTATTTAGAAGGGGAGTGGGGAAATGAGCCAATCTGTAAACATATATACAATGTAGATCTAGGAAGTAAAGTGCTGGGGGTCTAAAGAGAATTAAGTTAATGGTGTGGCTTTACTTGCCCTTAAAGAAATCACTGAGTTCAAGTTTGTCACAGATCAGGCTGAAACACTGTTCAAACCTGGATTATTTTGCTTTCTAAAGACCAAAGAAAACAAGTAGCAGGGAACAAAACAGAAGCCTTTTTCAACTATTTCTTTTTATTCACCCACAGTGTAAATAATGCCTAAGTAGCCACTGCAGTGAAGGTGTAGGGGTTTTTTTGTTGTTGTTGTTGTTGTTTAACTAAAAAATTATTCCTTCTTTCAAACCTTTCTTAGGGACCAGAATTTTACCTTATACACTAGACTAACAAGTGTACTTTGGCAATACTTATGCTTAAGCACCTTAACTCACCCTTAAATCAGTCCTCTGAAAATGACAAACTCTTTGGAAAACGCTGTTCTGGAGAAGGGAAGGGTTAGCTAGCTGCAGGGTGCCCTCTTGTGGCCCAGAGGAGTGACTGGACTCTTTTTCTGCATCTGAAGAGCACAGCATTGGATGGAGTGAGTCTCATGAAGGTCGCTAATCTACCAAAGTAAAATAATCTCCGGGAGCAAGCAGTTAATTACACATCTCATGTCTGTTTACTGTTATGTTCTATTACCAAAGTCCACACTATGTTAGTACTACAGAACATGACAAAATAAAGATGTGACCACAAGGGTTTTCATAATCAATTAGTTTTCTAAGTCTTTAGGTATATGGAAAACTCAAGCATTTTTTATTCCTTAATTTATGTGATGGTGTAGTTAAATGGGATGCCCCAACAAAAATCATATATTAACAGGACTGATAAAATCTATTAAATTCAGAGTGCTAACTGTGTGCCGCTTATTCAAAGCTAACAATCTACAGAAAAGATTAATATAAAACAAATTGTAACAAGTAATAAAGTATGTATAAAGATCTAGGAGAAGTCAGAAGAGGAAGTAATTAATTTTACTGCAGATAGCAATGGGACAACAGATAAGAATCTTTCTCAGTACAGTCTTATAGAGGATTAGAAGTTTATTAAGCAGTGAACAAGGAGAGATTTTTGGAAGAGAGAATAGTGAACAATCAAGTGTGGCTAAAGCAAACGTCATACATATATAAAACAGCAGGACAAGGATCAAGAAAGGCTCTTTTCTGAGCAAAGTAATTATGGTTCATTATCAAAATATAAAACATTATCTAAACCAAGTCAATCAAATCAATTAGATACAATCTCACTAAAAATTACTACTAGAGGTTTAAAAAAAAAAAGGTGAAAATCACAACTACAGAATTGTATCATCTGAGATTTAAAAAACCCACATCATGTGGAAGACATAAACACTATTTTCAAGAATATTTATGGTTTAAAAAAAAAGTCTTAAGGGCTCAAATAAAGTGAGGTATATATACATTCTTAGTATTCGTAAGTATTTACCTCTCCCATTCCCCGAGATTCTAATGCAAGAGCTTGAAAATCATGATTCATTTCATCCACAGATCAAACCTGTTGAACAAAAACAAAAATCAGTAGAAAGAAAAATTTAAATAGACTGTATCAAGTATTTTTATATTATATTGCTGCTATTACTGCAATTAGCATGAGCAGAGATAGACAAAAACCGATTTCTCTATGAAGATAGATTTCCCTAAACAGAGCATATAACAGCAATCTACATTAAAATTAAAACCCTGGGGTCAAAGGTTCGTGGGTTATTCTGTGTGCCAAGAAAAACCACTAATGGCTGAGCAAAATAGAAGGTAACAAACAAAGGAAGCAAGCTCAAATACTAAAGTATAGTTAGCCTGTTTTTTATGTTGTTCCAATTATAACATTACCATTTTACATTACTTTAGTTAATATTTTTCAAAATTTCTCAACACTTCCTTATTTGTAGATCTTCTACCACTGATTTAAAACTTTCCCTCAAAATATGTAAATGATGATCCAGTTCAATCTCAAAGAAACACATAAATTAATCAGCTGTGAGAGCGATTAAATATTGAAATTTCCTTAAGAGTAACTCCTTTCACTTCGCCTTCTACTAAAACTAAAGTGTATGTTTCTTATCTTTTCATTTCTAACATTTTAAATTATCATTCATGTGACAATGTGTTGAGTCAGAAGGTCCTTTGCCTTCGAATGTTAAGTACTGCTGGAGAACACCATTCAACACTGAAGCCACTACAAATTCACAGCCTTCAGCTCTTAGGCCTTGCAATACAATCCTATTAATTTCCCCAACAGGTTCTCTCTCTTTAAGACTCCATAGTATTGGACATTACAAAGCACCCCTCCCTTGCTGTAATAATGTTCTCCGTTGCCACTTTCTCTCTCATCATTTTTCCTTCTATTTTCCAACGTGTCCAGTTGCTTTTTCTCAGCCTTCACAGATCCCCTTGTCTCTTCAACTCTAGTGTTCCTTTAGTCCTCTATCCAAGGTAGTGTCCTCTCTACCCCTTATCCTGAGCAATCTCATCCACTCTCATCGCTTTGAAAACTATATATATGCTTAGGACTCTCACTCAAACATTTGTATTTATAAGCCAAATTTCTCTCTTAAAAATGTCCAAATATCTCCTTCCCATTCCCTGGGCAAAATTCCAACTTTATTCTTCTTCCCCATTTACAGCTTAATTCTTTCCTTTCTTACACCAATATCCAATCACTAATGTCAACCTCCTACCTCACTTAAATCTAACCATTTTCCAGCTGTTTGATTGTTTACACTACCACCATCTCTTACCTAAAATGACTGTAATTCTGTCTTCCCATCATACACTCTAATCTCCAAATGTAATCAGTCATCTTTCTGAACTGTACTTTGTCCATGTGATTCCTACATCTTAATCCTTGACTTAAAGATAAAGCTCAAACTCCTTAAGGTGGTTTACAAGGAAATAGAATTAGATTCAAATTATAGTCTGGCAGCTTAGTAAGTAGCTCTATAACTCTGAACAAGTACCCTAAACTGTTTTCTCTCAATTTCTTCATGGGATGGTAACTGGAGCATCTGCCATATGGCTTACTGTGAATTAGAGAACAGGGTACGTAAGTATTCAAAACTTAGCTAATAAAAGGGCACCTGGCTGGTTCAGTTGGTAAAGTATGCAATTTTTTGTTAAATATTTTTCTTTATTTTGAGAGAGCACAAGTGGGGGAGGGGCAGAGAGAGGGGGATAATCTGAAGTGGCCTCTACTCTGACAGCAGCTACCTCAATGTGGGGCTTGAACTCATGAATCACAAGATCATGATCTGAGGTGAAGTCAGATGCTCAACCGACTGAGTTACCCAGGCGCCCTGAGCATGCAACTCTTGATCTCAGGGTTGTAAGTTTGAGCCCCACACTGAGTGTGTAGACCTTACTTAAAAATAAAATCTTTAAAAAAGTCAGCTATTAAAAAAGCTCTTCAATCTTTTCATCAAATGATACTTGAAAAATAAGATATCCATATGCAAAAAAGTGAACCTCAACACATACCTTACACTTTAATAAAAAAACTAATGGATCATACAGCTAAATGCAGTATCTATTATTATAAGACTTCTAGAAAAACAGAACAGCTATGTGACCTAGTGTTTATGAGGTAAGATCAACATCAAAAGCAGAGTCCATAAAAGAAAAACCAATGTGTAAAAAATCTGACTTCGTCAATAAAACAGGCTGAACAAAAGACACTGATAATAATGAAAAGACCACAGACTAGGAGAAAAATATTTGGAAATCACAGATCCAATACAGGACTTGTATCCAAATATATTAAAAAACTCTAACAAAATAACAAAAGAACAAACAACCCAATCTAAAAATGAGCAACAAATCTGAATAGATACTATTATCAAAAAACTATATGGATAGCAAATAAGCTATTTCTCTTAACCTGTTAGAAAAGCTGGATTCATTAACAGTTCTCACAAAGTGAACAGGTCGTTTCATCCTTTCATTAACTTAGGAACCTTTTACTAGATATCTTCAATGTGCTGGATTTTGTTGAGGAAAAAACGAGTTAAAATACAGTCACTGTTCTCAAAGAGTTTAAATGAGTCACAGGCACTTCCTGGTAATTAGAGGTATAGCTCTTATTAACCTAAACACTCTGGCAGATAACTACAAACTCTGGGCAAATACAAAACAATTTGAAGGCAATGGAAACCAAAAACCCAAACTGGAACATCATCTACACTTAAAAGAAAAGACTGGCAAAGAGTGAGTTTTTTAAATGGCTTTTTCTCCTGAGAACAGGCCTGGGGTTGGAGGTGGGCACCAAAATTCCTACAGAGAATCTAGTCTTAAAAGCTTGAACAACCAAAGGACAGTTTGGAGCAACCAGAGATGCTGGAAACTGAAGATGGAAGTCTCAGAAAAGAGACAACCAAATTCCGTATATAAATTCTACTCAGATTTTTAGACAATCCCTGAACTATACATCTGTGGAGCAGACTTTGAGCAGCCCGATTAAGGCTACAGACTTATGTCTGTAATGTCTGCTACAGACTACCACAGAAGTCACAGGAATTTGGAGTTTGAGCCCCATTAAACAAAAACAAAAAACTTTCTCAACAGGAACATAACAGAACTGAGAGTACTTTCAATGTATCAATCATAAAGTCTGGGACACAATCTAAAAGTACTAGACATGTACAAACAGGAAAATGAGACCTAGACTAAAGGGAAAAATCAATTAATAAAGACCAAGCCCAAGCTAACCCAACGGTTAGAATTAGCAAGGATCTTAAAGCAACTATTGTAACTGTACACAAACATGAAAGAAAAAATATGCTAACAAATTAAAAAATACAAAATTACAACAAAGAAAGCAAACTATAAAAATAACCAAATGGAAATTCTGTAACTAAAAAATATCTTTAGGGGTGCCTGGGTGGCTCAGTTGGTTAAGCATCTGACTTCAGCTCAGGTCGTGACCTCATGGTTCAGGAGTTTGAGCCCTGCCGTCAGGCTCTGTGCTGACAGATCAGAGCCTGGACCCTGCTTCAGATTCTGTGTCTCACTCTCTGCCCCTCCCCCACTCATGCTCTGTCTCTTTTTCTCTCTCTCAAAAAATGAACATTTAAAAATATATATATTTAAAAAATTTTCACTGGATGCATCTAGTAACAGATTGGAGATAAAAGGTCAGTGAATTTAAAGATAGATCAACCGAGATTTCCAATCTAGAGAGAGGGGGGAAAAAAATAATAAAGGAGAAAATGAGGTGGGAAAATTACTTGCAGAAACAACGGCCAGAAAGAAATTCTTTCAAGTTTGATGAAAGCAAAATTCATAGATTTAAGATATTCAGTGAACCCAAGGCAAAACGAGAAAAAAGAAAATAAAACCCATACCCGTAATAAAAATCAAAGAGAAAATCCTGAAAACAGCTAGAAGAAAAAGGTTACCTAAAGGGGAAAAGATAATATGAGTGCCCACTGATTTTGCACTTCAAACAATGGGGACCAGAATACAAAGGAAGAGACTGTAAAGTGCTGAAACAAGAAATAAAAATGCCAACTTAGAAGTTTTTACCTGGTAGAAATATGCTTTGGCTTAAAAAAAAAAAAAAGATATTTCTAGATAAAAACATTTGTTAGAACAGACTTCCACCTCAAGAAATACTTAAAAATTTTTTTTCAAGCTAAAGGGAAATAACAGATGGAAACTCAGATCTTCAAGGAATGAAGGGCACCAGAAATGGTAAGTATGTGCTTAAGTATAAAGGACTGTTTTTTCCTCTTAATTTCTCTCAAATTCATATGCCCATTTAAAGTAAAAATGTCAACATTATAGGTTTTATTACATATGTAGATGAAACAATTTACCTGCACCTATAAGAACTCTAGCCCTATCATCAAGACACTGATTTTTTTTTTTTTATTTATTTTGAGAGAGTGAATGAGTGGGGGAAGGACATAGAGAGGAGGAGAGAGAATCCCAAGCAGGCTCTGCACTGGTGCAGTGATGCAGGGCTCGAACCCACAAACTGCAAGATGATGACCTGAGCCAAAACCGACTGAGCCACCCAGTTGCCCCCATGGCTCTTGGTTTTAAAGCAAACTCACTGAGATCAAAATATTGTTTTACACACAACATATATACATAGACATATAAAATTCTGTAGCCATATATATAATACGGATGTTACATATACTTATATACATTTTGCACATGTATATAATTATCAAGACAAATAAAGGAATCTTGGTCCAAATGTGTTCCACACTTCTCATTCATACAAAGTTCTCCATCTTAACACAAAACAATTTGTTCTAATGTCTAGTATAGTCTGCTTAAATCATCTTTGATTTCTAAATGTTTCTTTAAAATTCCCTAAATTTATGGGGCGCCTGGGTGGCGCAGTCGGTTAAGCGTCCGACTTCAGCCAGGTCACAATCTCGCGGTCCGGGAGTTCGAGCCCCGCGTCTGGCTCTGGGCTGATGGCTCAGAGCCTGGAGCCTGTTTCCGATTCTGTGTCTCCCTCTCTCTGCCCCTCCCCCGTTCATGCTCTGTCTCTCTCTGTCCCAAAAATAAATAAATGTTGAAAAAAAAAATTAAAAAAAAAATTCCCTAAATTTACATATAGTCAATTTCATTATTCTATAAATATTTCATGGGATTTCACATATTGCTCTAAATATGTCCTTTATATTCTTTTTCTTAGATTCACATGTGATCCTTCTCTTAAACCTTGTATTTTATATTGTATTTTCTAGATCTCTCATTCCATTACAGCTTCAACTTCTTCCAAGCATTAACTGTTTCCCAAGTCTAATGGCCAATCATCTGGAAGCTACAGAATATTGCCAACATGTTATTAGGAATCATATTTTCAATCATCTAAAGTGGCTTCCTAATATTATGCAGCTAAGTTTTAAAGTATGCTTCAAATTTAAATATATGCTTTACAAGCTTAACAATATGTGCCTTTTAAATCAACTTATACATTAAATGCATTAAACGATATTAAGCGCTGAAGGGCTCAACGTACAAAGATCATACCAACTGCAGTCATTAAAACACTTCCAGGGGTGCCTGGGTGGTTCAGTTGGTTAAGCATCTGACTCCGGCTCAGGTCATGATCTCACAGTTTGAGTTTGAGCCCCGCGTTGGGCTCTGTGCTGGCAGCTAACCTGGAGACTGCTTTGGATTCCGTGTCTCCCTCTCTCTCTGCCCCTCCCCAACTGCGCACGCGCTCTCTCCCAAAAAAAAATAAAGTGTAAAAAAAAAAAATTTTTTTAAAACACTCTTCCATGGAACATCTTATTTATCTGTATCCTCTGAGAACACACTGTCCTTATTAAAGTAATTACTCCATTAGGGCCAAAACCTTAAAATTCTTATTATTTAGGATATGGAAATGGCCTTAAAGTTGATTCTTTCTTATTCTGCTTTCCTAAAGAAAGAACAATGGACACATTTTATATCAGACAATATGGTACAATAGAAATAGTATGTGATTAGGTACAGAATGTGAGTTCACATTTTGACTTTTGCAAGTTGTCTAACCTCTAAGCCTTAGCTTACTTAATCTATTGTGAAGATCAAATGAGATAATGTATCCAAAAATGTTTTGTAAACTATTAATAAAAAGTACTCAACAAATATCCATTACCAGCACTACAACAGACTACTCTAGAAAGAAACAACTTTCTGAGGCTCTTGTGGAACTCAATGTTTAGGTCTCTTGTGGCTGCTTTTGTTAGCATTTCCTGCCTTGCTGTCAGTTTAAGTATTACTTGACTTGAGGGGCACCTGGGTGGCCTCAGTTGGTTAAGCATCTGAGTTAGGCTCAGGTCATGATCCGCATCAGGCTCTGTGCCGACAGCTCGACAATGTGGAGCCTGGAGCCTGCTTCAGATTCTGTATCTCCCTCTCTCTCTGACTCTCCCCTGCTCATGCTCTGTCTTTCAAAAATAAATAACCTTTAAAAAAATTAAAATAACTAAATAAATATCACTTGACTTGAACATATTGGTGCTATTTCCGACCTTCTTAATTAGGTTGCTTTTAATTTGCAGTGATCCGTAGCCTCAGATATCCAGTTATGGTAGACTAACAACAGTAAAAACATGCTTTAAGAAGGAAACTACCTGTAACACACACGCACAAAAACGTATTCTAAAAAGTTTCAATGAGCTCCTGGGTGGCTCAGTCTGTTAAGCATCCGACTTTGATTCAGGTCATGATGTCACAGTTTGTGAGTTGAAGTCACATATGGGGCTCTGTACTGACAGCTCGGAACCTGGAGCCTGCTTCAGATTCTGTGTCACCCTCTCCCTTTGCCCTTCCCTACTCGCACTGTCTCTGTGTCAAAAATGAATAAACATAAAAAAAATTTTAATTAAAAAAATAGTTACAATCCTTTTCTAGGAAAGCAATTTAACCATCATACACACAGATTCATAGCTTTTTAAAAAATTTTTTTTAATTTATTCTTGAGAGACAGAGCACAAGCAGGGGAGGGGCAGAGAGAGAGGAAGACACAGAATCCAAAGCAGGCTCCAGGTTCTGAGCTGTCAGCAAAGAGCCCAATGTTGGGCTCCAACCCATGAGTCATGAGATCATGACCTGAGCTGAAGTTGATCTGCTCAACCGAGCCACCCAGGTGTCCGAGATTCATATCTCTTGAACCAGTTTCCCCAACTTTGGGAATCAATCCTAAGAATAAATATAAATATATAAAAGCTATGTATAAACATGCTTGCAGTATTGTTGCTTGCAGATTACTGACTTCCAAAATTATAAACTGCATAATTGCCCTACAATAGTTAAGTAACACATCTATAAAATGAAATAACACATAACTATTAAAAATATTTGAGTTTGCAATTAAGAAAATGCTTAGACAGGGGCACCTGGGTAGCTCAGTCAGTTGAGCGTCTGTCTGACTTTGGCTCAAGTCATGATCTCACGGTCTGTGAGTTCGGGCCCCACGACGGGCTCTGTGCTGACAGCTCAGAGCCTGGAGAGTACTTCAGATTCTGTGTCTCCTTCTCTCTCTCTGCCCCTCCTCCGCTCATCTGTCTCTCTCTCTCTCAAAAATAAACATTAAAAATTTGGCGGGGGGGGGGGGGGGGCGCCTGGGTGGCTCAGTTGGTTAAGCGTCCAACTTTGGCTCAGGTCATGATCTCGCAGTCAGTGAGCTCTAGGCCCACGTCAGGCTGTATGCTGACAGCTCTGAGCCTGGAGCCTGCTTCGGATTCTGTATTTCCCCCTCTCTCTCAAAAATAAACATTAAAAAAAAACTTTTTTGGGCGCCTGGGTGGCGCAGTCGGTTAAGCGTCCGACTTCAGCCAGGTCACGATCTCGCGGTCTGTGAGTTCGAGCCCCGCGTCAGGCTCTGGGCTGATGGCTCGGAGCCTGGAGCCTGTTTCCAATTCTGTGTCTCCCTCTCTCTCTGCCCCTCCCCCGTTCATGCTTTGTCTCTCTCTGTCCCAAAAATAAATAAAAAACGTTGAAAAAAAAAAAAACTTTTTTAATGAAAAAAGACTGAAAGGAAATCACCTAAAATTCATACCATCCTTAAGTGATCAGAATACACCATTTTCCCCATCTATTTATCTATTTAATTACCTTTCTACAATATATCTGTATATGAATAAAAAGGGAGATTTTTATTAAGAAAAATAAAAGGAACATAGAAGCAATGTTCTCAAGACTAAAGCACTGAAGCTTTACTGAAGCCCTTCTTTGCTTACTTCCAGGCTTTATTTGTCTTCCAAACAGATGAGGTCATAAGTTAAAGAACCTCCAGATAAATGTGAGAAGTCTCTTGGATCCATTCTTACTTTTGTGGTGAATTATGCCCCAGTGCAGAGGTCAATAAATTTTTTTAGTAAAAAGCCAGACGGTAAACATTTTACGCTTTGCAGATCATATGGTCTCTGTTCTCAAATATGCCTTTGTAGCACAAAAAGCAGCCATAGATGATATCAAAGTAAATAAGGATGAATGTGTCCTAATAAAACTTTATTTATGAACAGTGAAACCTGAATTTCAAGTATTTGTGTTATATTATTCTTTTAATTTTTCTCCAACCATTTACAAATCTAAATACCAATCCTGGAGAGTGAGCCAAACAAACATAGGTAGAGGGCTAGATCTGGAGTGTAGGCCAGTTTGCCGACCTCTGCTCTAGTGGATTTACTTTCTTGACTGCTCCACAAAAAAAATCAAATGCAGATAATTCACTCTAAAATATGAGCAAGCCAAAAGTTAAGCATCAGAGCTTTGCCTTCAACCTTTTCATTCATACTATTCCCCAGGCATATTTTGTTCTTAAAATGAATGGTATTTCAGGTTACATTTAAATGAAGGGGATTAGATAGGGGAAGAGGAAAAGCCTTTAAAAAAAAAAAAACAAAAAAAAATCAAACTCAGCTTTTCATTTTAGGGTGCTACCATTTATCTCAATCACGAAGAGAGGAGAAAGTGGGCAAAACAACAGAACAGAAACACTGTTAAATTCTCAAACCAGTAATCTCCATTTTAATAATAATAAAGTTGAGGGGGCAGGGGTCACATGTATACCAGTAAGTGGGACTCCAAAATTTTTGCAAAATGCCAATCTACTATGTCCTACACAGTTACAAATGCTGATACCATCTGGTGGCAAGGGAAAAGAATTTGGACATAAATTTAACAATTTTATCCAGAACGGTTAGATCATAGGAGAAAAAAACAGTATTTTCATCTAACAAGCAACAGAGTATCTAGCATGCATTTACAGAATATTGAATTGACTATGTTAACTTGAAGAAAGTGCATCCAAGAGTTATGGTACACAGTACTGCTTGGGGTTCTTCAAATTTTGTTTGCATTATTAAGCCATGAAACTCTCCCAAAACTGTTTCCTTTAATAAACAACTGGAATCGGCTCATATAGAAGATACATAATAGAAACTTCTCTATGGCCAAGACCTTGCGAAATACTGAGGTAAGTGTGAACTAAAGTTTTTGAGGTTCTTTTGTTTCCTAACAAAAGGAAACAACAGTGTCATCAAATTCTAAAATTTAACAGCATTAGGAGGACCTGAGTAGCTCAGTTGGTTAAGGGTCTGACTCTTGATTTTGGTTCAGGTCATGATCTCATGGCTTATGAGCCCAGCACTGGGCTGGCACTGTCAGTGAGGAACCTGGGATTCTCACATTCTCCCTCTCTCTGTCCCTCCCCCAATGCGTGCAAACGCATGCGAGCTCTCAAAATAAACTTAAACAAAAAAAAAAAATTAACAGCATTAACCAACTTTTTGTAGGCAACATTATTGCTAATTACATGAGAAAAACAGATAAAGAACCTCAATATACTGGTTAAGTTCTAAGTTTTTATATTTACTAACACATAACTCAAAAGTTTAACAAGTTTGTGTAAAGAACCAAGAATATGCATTGATAAGTATACATTTATGTCATTAAGAATATTAATTTTTCAGGGTGCCTGGGTGGCTCAGTCAGTTAAGTGTCTGACTTCAGCTCAGGTCATGATCTCACGGTTCATAGGATCGAGCCCTACATTGGGCTCTGTGCTGACAGCTCAGAGCCTGGAGCCTGCTTTGGATTCTGTGTGTGTGTCTCTCTCTCTCTGCCCCTTCCCCACTTGTGCTCTCTCTCAAAAATAAACATTAAAAAATATATATACTAATTTTTCTCAGACATCTGATCCAATTCCTCACCATATGCCTACTATAAAAAATAAGTTGGAGGGAAAACCATTTAGAGCCACAATAAATGGTACTAAAGCACTTTCTACTATGATATGACACTAATTCATAGTATCATAATTAGTTCTATTTAAAGGCCATAGTAGAAATTAAGCTCTGGGGTCGAGGGGACCAGGAACTGTGTCTTAGCTGTCTGAATGCTCAATATATATTGAATGAAAAAGATTTTGTATTGTATGAAATATAAATTCAAATCACGAAATCAACTAATATCTGGATAGTAACTGTATATAAATGCCTTCATACATATTAATACATAATGCTAATTTTAATGGAGAGACAGAGAACAAGAACTTCCTCAGATTTTCTATACCACTGAAGACATTCAACATAAAATAACTGATAGCAACTTCCCACTGGCACTACTTTTCCATATTAGTCCTATAACACCTGATGGCTATTGTGATCTTGTGCACCAATTACAAAAAAAAAACAAAAAAACAAAAACCTGAAAACCAAATTAAATATAAGCCAATATAAAAAGTAACTTAGGCTGTTGATGAAATATTCTTGGTAGTCATCCTCCTTGGATAGTTTGGTTTTTTTTTTTTTCCTTTTCCTCCTTGGATAGTTTTTAATGAACATAATCACTGAACATTAGTGGTATCTACTGCAAACACAGGAGCTAAAGTCCTTAAGAGTATCTTCATTTTGGGGCACCTGTGTGGTTGAGTGTCTGACTTCAGTTCAGGTCATGCATGATCTTGCAGTTCCTAAGTTCCAGCTCCACATTGGGCTTGCTGCTGTCAGCTCAGAGCCCACTTTCCAATCCTCTCTTCCCCCTCTCTATACCCTTCCCATGCTTAGGCAGGCAGAGTCCAATGCTAGATCATGACCTGAGCCAAAATCAAGAGTTGGATGTTTAACCAACTGAGCCACCCAAGCACTCCAGTAATGGCTTTTCTTATCCATGACAAAGGTAAACCTAAATCCAGGCTTAAGTATTTGTAGTAGACCATTAGCCTTCAAAGATTGAAGGTTACAAATTTCTACTATTCACTGTCAACACCTAGTAATTTATTTTTCCTGGGGGCATAAATTTAATCATATACTTTTCTAGTGATGTTGGACAAGTCACTTAGCTAGCAGTTGAGCCAAGAACCACAAGAACCTTTTTGGATATTTAATACTTATTTGTCCACATACTTCACGGGATAACTATATGTGCTTGTTTTACCAGCATCAAGAACAGTATTTCTCACTCAACTATACTAAGGAAAAGTCAAGTTTTAGTTTTGCATGAAACTTGGCCAAAAAAAAAAAAAAAATCAATATAGATTCCCAGAAACCAGAAATCTTCAAAGACCCTACCAGAAATCTTCTAATAAGTTTAGAAATTAAATTACAGCAGTTAGACATTAAATACAAATTTACCAAATATTTCTGTGCAAGACTGCTTTCGTTCTTTGAGGATAAATCTCACAAAGGGGCAAAATAGGATAAATATTTAACTTACAAATATGCAAATATGAGGCAAGATATTTTTTCCTTAAAATTCTCTCACAGGAGAATCACCATATATTTGAGTCCTTATGAAGTCTTCTCAATTCATTTGGGAAATAAAATACTGCTTAAGGAAATTCTTTTATTTTGAAAAACAAAATATTGCCTACAGAAGATCTTCATAATCAACCTCAATCAGTCCTAGTTTCTGTTACTTTTACATAACACTTGAGAGGTCAAATAACTTAGATGGAAATGAAAATGACATACTTGAATAAAAACAGACAATGCAAAGTGACTAATGAATCTGAGACATGTGAGATATCAAAGATACATTATGGAATGAGCCCCCTCCAAAAGGAGTATTTATAAATTAACATTAATTTGTGATTTAATATGCTATCATCTTAAAAGTAGAACAAGCAAACATTATATGCCCCATAATAAAATGAAATATGAAAAAGCACCACCCTATGAAATTTTATTGCCTCAAAAACAAAAACCATTAAACTTCAATTTAATAAAGGTGCTAGATCCAAATACTAGTTTATCAGAAATATGCGCAACAGAAAAGAACAGTCAATAGATAACACAAGAAAGTAATTGTCTAATCTAGAATATGGAAAAAAGGAAAACCACCTGGTTTCACTAACATTATCTATGATGTGAAATTTTAAAGGGAAGGACAAAAGGAAGAATATTATTCAGAAGAAGCTTAAAGGTCAAATATATTGTGTAAACCCTGTCTGAATCATGATTTTAACAAACCAACTATAAAAAAGACTTTTTTGAGAAAATCAGGGAAATCTAAATATGGAATGAGTATTATATGATACACAGGAATTTTGTTAGTGATAATACAAGAGGACTGTGTGTGCGTGTGTGTACTTAAATGTTTACTTTTTTTATATTTTTAAATGTTAACTTATTTTTGGAGAGAGAGGGAGAGAGAGAGAGAGAGAGAGAGAGAGACAGACAGACAGACAGACACACACACACACACACACACACACACACACACACACACACACACAAAGGGTGAGCGGGGGAAGGGCAGAGAGAGTGAGACACAGAATCTGAAGCAGGCTCCAGGCTCTGAGCTGTCAGCACAGAGCCCTAAGCAGGCAGAACTCACTAACTGTGAGATCATGACCTGAGCCAAAGTCATATGCTTCACTGACTGAGCCATCCAGGCACCCCGAGAGGATTGTATATTTTAATAAGTCCTCATCAGTATGAGAATTTATGCTTGAACTGGTCTGCTGTCTGGGATTTACCTTGAAATATTCGTTTAAAAGTTAAATTTCAGGGGCACCTGGGGGACTCAGTCGGTTAAGCATCCACCGTGGGTTCGAGCCCCGCGTCGGGCTCTGTGCTGACAGCTCAGAGCCTGGAGCCTGCTTCAGATTCTGTGTCTCCCCCTCTCTCTCTGCCCCTCCCCTGTTCATGCTCTGTCTCTGTCTCAAAACTAAATAAAAATATTTTTAAAAATTAATAAAAGTTAAATTTCACCCAAGGTTGAATATGGATGACAGATACCTGAGGATACAATGCATTATTCTACTTCTGTGTTTGAAAATCTCCATAATAAAGTTTAATATACATAACAACATGACAGAAGGCCATGGGAAGCAGGTAGTATTCAAGCTGGGCCTGAAGGATTGGTACAATTTGAATCCATCCCCCTTTAAAAAAAAAAAAGTTTATAAACTGCAGCTTGTAAAGGGAGTTACCCTACACAAGGCTAACTGACTCAGGGTCCAAGCTACTGTATAAACTTAGTATAACTTATTACTTCCTCAACCATATTTTTGACAAAGGACACATAAAAATTTTTTCCCAAAAAAATGGATTTCCAAATAAGCATAAATGTCTTTGGCCTTATTTTTATCAGACACCACCCCCTAAAGAGAACAAAATTTACTTAACACTCAATGTCATGCCACAGATCATACTAGGCACACTGTATCTAATTCTTACTACAATCCAGAAAAGCAGGATTCTTTACAAATAAGGAAACTGTACCAATTTCCATATCCTAATAGACAAAAAACTACTAAAATGGCAGAGGATTTGATACTGTCAAGACTCCAAAGGCTCCATGCTGCTCTTTTCCATACCAACCAAGCATAAACCGTCAGTCAGCTTGTATGTAAATTATACAACTAAAAGCTTTCCCCAATCATCCTTTTGCTTATACTATTCCAGTCCTCTGGACAGCTCTTTGCCATCTAACTCTTCACATGCAAATTCTATAAACTCAAAATTTGGCTCAAATGCCACTTTCTTCATCAAAACCTATCCCCAAGCAATCTTTTTCTTTATTTCCATCGCATTTAATTGGTATTTTCAGTGTATTAATATCACATTAACTGTTAGACTTGAAAACTTCTCTAAATCATAACTAGAACAGAAAAAACACATAACACAATCATGCAAGCTATTCTGGTTACACCAGTGTTCCATGAAATGTGAACAGTTATGAGGGAGAGGATCAGGATAACGTAATAAGGAGAGGGAAACTCGTAACATTATCAAGTATGAATCCATTCAAAAGCATGAGATAAATGCATTTATGCATATATAGAAAAAAATCCAAGGGGTACTTGGGTGGCTCTGTCAGTGAAGCATCTGACTTTGGCTCAGGTCATGATCTCACGGTTCGTGGGTTGGAGCCCCACATCAGGCTCTGTACTGACAGCTTGGAGCCTGCTTCAGATTCTGTCGGTCTTTCTGTCTGTCTGTCTCTCTCTCTCTCTGCCCCTCCCCTGCTCATGCTCCATCTGTCTGTTTCTCTCTTTCTCAGTTCCCACTTATCTAAAACTTAAATTAGTCTGGGCAGAGAAACAGGGATAGATTGTTATTAGTATTTTTGCAAGTTCTCCAGATGATGTTTCCCTGTGCAGATACAGCTGAGACCCTTACACGTCACCATATCACCTATAGCTAAGGAATACACCTACAAACACCCTAATGGTTTTCCAAATAAAAAATAAAAAATTTGGATCATTCATCATGATGTAACAGATAAATATGAATTAAAAGATCTAGAATATAGCTCCACGTTTGTCCCGAACTAGGTGAATGAACTCAGAACACTTGAATACTCTGGTCCTGTTTCCCCATTTGCAAATGAGAATATGCACCCCTCACAGGATTATTGTGAAGAATAAATGAGATAATATATAAAATTAAAATATAAGTGTTTTCTAGAGTATTAATGACCTAGTATAATGAGTGGATGATTTTCTTAAAAAAATCAATATAAAATCCTCTAATACAAGAATTTTTCTGGGAATTTACCTTACATAAACAGAACCAACAAGAAAAAAATAAACTGCATAACATTTACTGCAGCATCACTTCTAGTGGTTCAAAAATAAGAATTAAACAACATAAACTCAACAACAGAAAAATGGTATAGCAAATTAAAATCTATGCACTGAATGTTACAAGTTGATAAGTAATATAGACAAATGTCCATATTAAGTAAAAATACCAAGTTGCCTAAGGTGTATCACACAATCCCATTTTTGTTTAAAATAGAGGAGCAATATATATATATGACCATATATTTGTGTGCAGTATGACCAAATAAACACTTAACTCTGGTAGGAGAGGAGGTACTACTACTGGCTTTATCTTTGCTTTTTTGGTTTGTGTTCTAAGGCTCACTGAAGCTAGCAAAATTTTCTTTAAAGGTGTGTGTGCGTGCTCATATATATGCACGTATAGATATATATATGTATACGTGCATGTATATACACACATATTTATACATGCACTATATGCTTCACACACTGTGCAGAGCCCTATACGGGGCTTGAACTTATGACTCTAAGATCAAGACCTGAGATGACATCAAGAGTTGGATGCTTAATCAAATGAGCCACCCAGGCACCCTAAAAGGTCCTATGTTAACATAGTTTAAATGCATTAGTTTAGAGACTTTATCACAGAATATAGTACAAGTGATCCTGTGCTATTTTCAGTTCATTTTAGTACTAGGTTGAATGCCCAACAACTGAAGACTTGTCTCAAATGATTATCTAGTAATTTTCAATTGTTACACATAATCAATTGGAATCAATATAGCACCAAGGAGAAATAACTTAAATGTTAGGTTGTAACAGAACTAAAGGAAGTCATTTCAATGCATGGTCTGAGACAACTGAGGAAAAATAAAAACCATTTTAAGCAGCAAACTCTAATGCAATTCTAAAAGGATTTTTTTTCTTTAGATTTTTCCAAAGTGTTTTTCTTAACCACCAATTCACAGTGTTATTTGAAATAAGAGGTTCCCTGTCCATTACACTTAGGATATGCTGCTCCCTGGTACTCATTTATTCTTTTGCAAGCTGAGCATACAGTCAATCCAGAATTCATTGTCACATAGTAAGTCCTACAGTTAAAACTGCTTAGCTTTACGCCAGCATTATAACTTTTTTCTGAAATATGTTAACACAAAATAAGTTATTTTAAGCAGTATTTCTAGTAATTTCCAAGAAAAGAAAGCTTAGCCAATTATACAACATATTTCAACTTTTTAAACTTTTGTCTAAGAAAAGCCACAACTTATGACAGTTAAGTTTTAAACACGTTTGGTTTACTATGACTACTCTGAATAGTATAAGAAAAAAATATATGAGCTGTACAAACCTTTCAAATAAATAGGAATCTCTTAGGTGATTAAGTATGAATTGTGATTTTTTTAAATTCCTCAAATATTCAAGAACAAGCTTTGAATGGATGATCACTTGTATCTCAATAACTTTAAGTGAAATGACCCAACCAATTTCTTAAAGATGTTGCAGAAAACCTTCTATAAGTTGCTTAGAAAAAAACAACAAAAAAACAACTGCCTATGGTGCCCCTGGGCGGCTCCAAACAGCATGGGACTCTTCATCTCTGGGTTGGGAGTTCGAGCCCCACATTAGGTGTAGAGATTACTAAAAAAAATAATTAAAAACTTAAAACACACACACACACACACACACACACACACACACACACACACACCCCACCACCACCACCACCACAAATGCCTACACTGCAGTGGCTGAAAAGAGAAACCAAATCTGTTAGTTTCCAGGACTATTAAGTTACATACCAAAAAAGGGTCTGTATAGAAATATTCTTGAGCATAATTTAAATGAAATTTGCTCTGTAGCTAGGTAAATAAAAATGTGTTGAAAGCTGCATGAAGTATCTCATAGGAAGAAATATAGACAATAAAGCAAAAATTAACCTTAGGAAAATAACAAAGTAAGTATTAGTAGCGAATTAGTAAGTAAAATGTAACTTCTGAAGATACAAAGATTAAAGGGGAGAAAACACAATAAATTACATACAATTCTCATTATCCATGAAAAAAAAAATCATACCAATTCCTCACAGACAACCTTATTTCTAGCACTAAGTTTTCAAAGAAATTTCTTATATGGAACATTATATCAAGGACACAGAACTGTAACAGAAAATCTCAACAACATTCTCTTAACAGATGCAGGTTTCATAATCTCATTTTTTATAGTCAGCTTTCCTCCAGGAAAACCATGTACCTAACTTGTAACACAATCCAGGGAATGCAATTCCACAGCAATACTTTAAAGGTTCCAAACAATATGGTCTAAATCTTCCCAGTTTACAATCTTGGATTTCCAAAGTCTTTCAGGAATGACCAAATTTAAAAAAGCCTTTAAATCTGATGAGCCCCTATTTATCTCTCCAGGTCCTATCTTTTCAATGTTCCCTACCTCCACTTTAAATTCTGCTACTCTCCCCTATCAGGGTCACTACCCATACTAATCCCTCTGGCTGAATGCCATTTACCCATCTCTTGATTAATTTCTCCAGGTCTTTTTTTCATTTTTAAATTTTAAGTAGGCTCCAAGCCCAACATGGGGCTTGAACTCATGACCCTGAGATCCAGAATTGCATGCCCTACTGACTGACTGACTCAGCCAGGTGCCCCTCTCCAATTTTTTTTTAAGCTCAACTTAACCTCGCATAGAAAGCTATTCCCGACCCCTGTGTCAGCTATTCCTGACCCATGTAAGCCCATTACACTTTTGTGACATCACTCGCGTGTTACTCAGTACACTTAGTATACTGCACTGTAATCACAAGTTTAATCAACTTCCTCTTCACTTTATTTTTAAAATTTATTTACTTAGAGTGAGTGAGAGAGAGAGAGAGAGAGAGAGAGAGAGAGAGAGGAGGGGAGGAGGAGGCCGCGCAAGCAAAAGCACACATGCGGGTAGGAGCAGAGTGAGGGAGAGAGAATCCCAAGCAGGCCCCATTCTGTCAGCAGGGAGCCTGAGGCAGTGTTCAAACCCATGAACCTTGAGATGACATGAGCCGAAATCAAGAGTCAGACACTTTAACCGACTGAGTCACGCAGGCGCCCCCCTCTTCACTGTATTATAAACTCCCTAATAACAAGGATCTGATACCACCAATGTCTAAATAAAGTCTGGCATTATCAGAGGCCTGCAAGTCTCAAAATGTATTCAGGTTTCTGGTAGTCTAGCTTGATGACAGGATACAACCTAGAATATTCAGAGTAACAAATGGGATTGAATGTTCCTCAAATAATACTCCATGAGTATCTTCTCAAGTAGACTCAAAATAAAAATTAGCAAACAATTTATCTTTGGCAAGTTCCTAGAGTACTCCCATTCCTACTAGTATAGGAACCACATAATTTAGAGATTAAATGAAGGTACCAAAGACATTCCCTTTGATCCCTTTTCAGCAATTACACTTCAACCGTAGGGAGGTCCAAGAAAACATCTACAGACAAAACTGACAGCTATCATCTGAAAACTTCAAATCTTAATGTTGCTTATGTTAAATCAGTCTTAAAGACTTAGATATTACTACAGAAAACTTATTACATTTAGTCAAGCTAAAAGTGTTGATCAAATACTGCATAGATGTTAATAAATGACCTGGTCACCAAAATGGAAGACATAAATAGCTCCTATGTGTATATAATTCTTGGTATTTGACAAAACCAGACAATACTATCCATATTTTTCTCTACCTACAATTTGCCTTATTTGACTACCTAGCAAAGACCTGTACTTAGGGTCAGCTTGACTCTACCACTCATTTACCCTAATGTCTGAATGCATACAACCAGTTGCATCTTACACAATCAAAACAATATTCCACTGATCCATAAGTCTTTCAGCAATAGTGCTTAAAACCACAGATCACCACTTTTAGATCTAAAACTGGCACTCTTGGTATGAGATGTCCACTCTAATAGAAATTATAAAGATCTATCCTCAAATTACGTTCTCTATATTTATAGGTATATTTTTTTTTAACGACTACAAAAAAGTGTGAAAAAAAAATGCCTTCTCTCCCCCCTTCCCCTGCCACACACCATTTTTTATGTACTCTGGCAGTCAGTTGCAGGTTTTACTCTCCTAAGCAGGTATTGAATAGGTGGTTTTGCAGTGTCATTTTATAGTCAATTTCACCAAATCCCTTCCAGGAAGCAGATTTTTGGAGGCTTTGTGGTTCAAATACTTGCCTCAGGTAGCTGATAATGGCTGCCTTTTTTTTTTTTTTCTGTCCCATTTATAGTCAAAAGTATTCTTACATTCCAACTACCCATTCTCCCTTTACACTTTCCCTTTAGTGAAATGCTGGGATATGTACATAAGGTGTACACACTTGTATGTTTTCCAGTACTCTACTCCAACGTCTTTTCTCTACAAAGAGAGTAAGTGAATAAGTGAAAATCTGTGAACTAAAAATGGATGGGATTACAGCAGCTAAATTTGCAGAGGTGAAATACACTAAACTATGATTTTGCCAACATGCTTGAATAACCAATACTTTTTCAATTCTTTAAAGCACTTTAGAATTCTAAAGTACAGAAAGAAGCCAGGCAAAAATCAAATAAATTTTTTCTCTTAAGAAAAAGGTTAACAAAAGACAAAAATTTCCACAATTTTATTAAGAATTAAAATGACTCTCTGGAAGGTGATACTGTGTTTAATTAGGCAAGTCTTAATTTTTTCATTTATAAAGTTGGATCTTTTGAGTTGTTGGACGAAAAAGTCGCCAAGACAAAAATACATTAACCTTATGTATATAAACGTACTGCTACCTGAAACTAAAAAGAAAGAAGAACCAACCTATATAATAGTTTCATTGGAAAGGCTCGAAAATAACAGCTCTGAAAATTCACTTTTCCCACTACAAAAGTAATACATTTTAAGTGATAAATGTCTTCTACCTATATTGCTAAATATAAAAATTATTATTAAAATATTAGCTTCTAAATGAAGGTTTAGGTTTTTGAAGGAAAGGTTTTTGAAGGAAACCTTTTTCCACCACATCAGAATTCAGAAGTGAGACACAGGAACTAGACTGATAGCAATCCAATATCTGATCAAGCTACAATGGAAAGCATAATTTAGACCTAAGCCAGTGGGGCTTCTACCACCACACCCCTTAATTATCCTGACCCAGTTACAGGCAGCACTGGACAACTGATGGTCCTCCAAAAAGATGCAGAGTCTATCATGGTCACCTCAAGAAGCAGCAGAATAAAGAGCTTTCTGCAGGGGGCAGACTTCCAAAGAGAAAGAGAGGAAGGAGACTACAAGCCATACTTGATCAGTTCCTTCTTATAAGTTCATCAAAAGCAACAGTGAAGAATTAGGACAACAGAAGCAAGTCAGACTGTTTTTATGCCTTCATAAAAACAGCAAGAAATCTAATACATCACCAACCAATTTACCCAGTTACAAGTACAATTTTTATACTAATCACACACCTATCAGTAAAACAGCCACAACCTGAATGCAAGTCAAAGGCATATGAGATACATTCAAATATTTAAAATAGTCATAAACTTAAGAACATGAAAAAAATAGAGTATCTCCCTATGTTAGAAACCGACAAGTTTAAAGGTCATTGAATTACGAAATAATTCAGGAGACAGGAACCAACTTCCACTTAAAATTATGAAGCTCTTGGGGGTGCATGGGTGGCTCAATTGGTTAAGTGTCTGACTCTTGATTTCGACTCCAATCATGATCTCGAAAGGTTCCTGAGCTGGAGGCCTCAACTGGGCTCTGCTCTGAGAGCGAGGAGCCTGTTTGGGGATTTTCTCTCTCTCTGCCCCTCCCTCACTTGTGCATGCGAGCTTGCTCTCTCTCAAAAATAAACTTAAAAAAATTATGAAGATCTTGTCAATGTCTATAAAAAGCAGACAGAGTCTGGTCACTGACCAGACTGGCTTTGGAGGTCACACCTGGCCCAAAGCTCTGATCATAGTTACTTTTGTTAACTAGGATAAGTACCTACACAGGAAGACAAGTTATATTTCAATACCAGAAAGATTTATAAAGTATGGAAGGTTTAGGAGAAACAAAATCATAATATTACCTTTAAGACTGCATAGTTTGGTTTGTATACTTGTAACACTTAGGATTATTGGCCTATTAAAGCAGACAGCCTTGCATGACCAAATTAAACATGGTAGTAATTTAGACTTTTAAGTTGAAATTTTACTAAATATGGAAACATCTAAAAGAAACTTGCACTCAAATTTTTTCAAACGTATAAAAATTAAGGTTTAAATTCTCTTGAAGATGTTTAATAGCAAATCTAACCTGAAGATTAAATAGCCAGACTTGTACAAACAGGAAAAAAGAACTTAAAAGCTGAAGACCCAAGATTCTGAAATACTAACTTTTTTAAATCCGTGTAAACCTTTAGTGGGTACAAAAACTGTCCTTGGGACACCAAAAGACAATCCTAAATAACTTACTTCACCAAAAATATGACTTGAAACGACATTCATGCAAAAAGGAAATCACTATGATGCCTATGTAGATGAAGCAAATTATCTTTAAAAAGCAGGATAGTAAAAGACTAAGGACAGAAACTTAAGCCAATTAAAAATATCTGTCCTTGTGTTTTAAACAGGATTCCTAGCCAGAATTCCTTAAATCATCCTCTGATACTCCCAGTCACATGGTGAAGAGTCACCTATTAAACGTGAAATCTAAGCAGTAAACAAGCCTTTAAAATCCTTAGGTAACTTCCTTTATTATAATTGTTTCGATATACCTTTACAGATATCACATTTCTCTTAAGCGTTTAAAACATTCATCTAATAAAGCTTTCCCTAAAAAACTTTACCAAAAAACCCCTGTCACCAGTTTTAAGTTAAAAATCTCACAAAGTCCTAAGACCTGACTTTAACATACTTGTCCTATTACACCTAATGTGTCCGTAATACTAACCCACAAAATGTTTAAATATGTGTCTTAATAAAAGACTAAGTTAAGGAAACTGGGTTTTCCTTCCCTAGGTATGTTTTCGGAAGTAGCATAACTTTTACACGCGTTCGGGAACAATTCATTTTCCCAAAATCTGGCCCAATTCAGACACAAAACTATTGCTAAAATGTCTGAAGCATCTAATCTTTCCTTTCGTTTTAATGTATGTATCTTTTTGAGTGTCGAAATCTGTTTCAGTAACAAAAACATAACATTCCTTAATAATGGCACCTAACCAGCCTAACCCAAGTCGCTCTTTCATACCCACACCTGTCTGCTGCAAGCTTTTCCTGGATACACTCGGGCCCACGAGAATTCCCACACTTGTTTTTATAAACCCACTCCTTCCTCTTCGCCCACTTCCAACTCGCACACTTCTCTGGATCCACCGGCCTCTGCCCTCTTTCCGAATCCAAGGGCTGAGAGGACAGCTCGGTCCTTAACCCCAAACGCCGAGAAACCGAGGACACCAGCACCCCAGCGCCGCGAGGCTGCGGCGTGGGGAAGGAAAGGAAGCGGGAGAGCCGAGCCCCCCCCACCCCCCCGCCGCCGCCGCCGGGCGCACACCCCCTTCCGGCACCCCTCCCCCCGCATTGTGCGAGCGGGCCTCAGGCCGCTGCCGTCCCGGGCTGCCCGCAGGCCCCGTCCGCCCTCCCGCCTGCGGGCTGCCCCAGCCGAGGCCGCCACACAAAGCCCGGGGAGCCAGCCCCTGCGGTGCCAGAGCACGGGGAGAAGGAGCAAGCGCGGGCTGACTTACGGGGCTGCTGCGGCCGCGCTGCCTCAGCCGGGGACACCGACCGTTGGGCACACGGCGGTGTCGCTCTTGGCCGTCCTTCCCTCCTCCGCCTTCGGTGGCGGCAATATCTTCTTTCTCCACCTACCTCCCTCCCCCCCACCCCACCTCCTCCTTCTCCTCCCCCTCCTCCTCCGAACCACCGAAGTACCGAGGGTGAGACACAGAGACTCACAACAACATGGCTGCCACCGCCGCCTCCCCTCCCCTCCCCCCCCGCCCACCGGGCGAGCGCAAGGCACTCCGGGAGAAAGGGGAGGGGGAGCACTCACCGAGGTGCGCCTCCTTTCTGTGGCTTCCGTCGTTTCTCCCGCGCTCTGGGCGCCGGCCGGCGGGAGCTCTGCGCGTGCGCACGCTCTCAGCGCTCGCGCGTTTCGGCCGTCCCTCAGGCGTGCACTCCCCCGCCCTCACCTTGCGAGCTCGCAGCTGGCTCTGGACTCAGAGGTGGCACCGGGCGGGGACGCGCTCTCAACCCTCGGCGGCGCAGGCGTGTTGCCCAGCGCCGCGTTCGCGTCTGTCTTCCCGCGTGGGGCCTCGACTTCCGAATTCGCTTACCCTCCGCTTCCTCCCCGGTAGCTCATTGTTCTCCGCCAACCGCCTGTGCGGGTGTTAGAGCTTCCGACCGCGCGGTACTCCCCGCACTTAGCTTCTGGGGTGCTGACACCCACAGGAGCTGGACAGTAACCCAGGCCCTTGGGTTCCATCCTCACCCTCTCCCCGCAGCAAGACGACGGAGACGCAGTTTGCATGGAAAAGTGAACCCCTTACGTGGACTGTCATTCTAGTCGTTTCCTCTTGGGCAAGTGGAACCAGCTCAGCACATTGCCGGCCTGCAACGCTTGGCCGGAGAAAACACAAAAGAGACTCAGGTCGTTCTGCTGGGGCAGTGATTCTCACTTATCGCCAGTTTTCATCAACCGCGCTCTCCAAGCGCACCTCCCTCCCTCTCGCAGTTAGAGACCAAACCCGTGCCATCGTCCTGGCTCCTGGCTTTGGTAGTGGTGATCCCAGGCTTGAAACCCACCCGGAGTCTGCCCCTGGCACACAGCTGTAATGTGGTAGAGGCACGGGCACTGTGTCCAATTTGTTCTCCATTGTTTGCACAACCCTCTGACGTTCTGTACTTCGGAAACGGAGCGCCTTGTAAGAACTTTATCTTCCTGGACGACTGTAAGCTACCCGAGAGGCTGCAAGGACCATGGGTATCTTGTCCATGCATGTGTGTTGTGTCCCCCAGCGCCTGGGCCATGGGAGACTGTTTAACAGTCGTGTACTGAATGCATGAGCTTTTCAGTTTTTTAATTACCAACAAGGTGTGACATTTAAATCCGTCTCAAGCCTTCGCCTGTGACCCAAATTTCAGACTTCTAGATATTTCCACCTGAATATTCTTCCTGGCACCAAACGTATCAAAAACAATTCACACCCACCCGCCACCTCCAATTCGTATATTATCTCCATAGATGGCGGTGCCACGACCTATTCAGTATCCCTAAGTTCATCCTTTGAACCATTCTTGTCTCTCATACACCTCCCCCTATATAGGTAACTTGCCAATCCTTTCAGATTTTCACTGCCCAAATATTTCTGGAGACAGTTTTTCCCCGTTTCACCATTAATACTAGCCTTGCTTCCCAGGTCTGAATTTCTGTAGCAGGGTCTTAATTAGCCTTCTTGTGTTCAGTCTTGTTCCCTGCAGTCAGTTCTGCTCCCTGCCATCTTCAATGAAAATCTGATTCCTGGCTCTCATGCCTCTCCTTTAGCCATTTCATGGCTTCATGTTACCCACAACTGCAATCCTCAAGTTTGTTCTGTCACTACTAACAGGCGTTCCTTCAAGAAAAGTCTCATGATCAATTAAGTATGGGAGACACTGGGATGGACATATGTTGCCTTCTCCCCCCCCCCCCCTCCATTGAGCCAATACTAGTTGAAGAGTTGTTATATATAGTTGCTTAATCCAGGCAAAACTAGATGGACTCATCAGAAGCCCTTCCTCGGAATGCGGAATTCGGGCTAAGAGACCCCAATCTCCCTCTGGGAAGTCTCTTGAACCTGTAAATCTGGGTTGATTTGTCCCACAGTGTGGACAGGGAACCCAAAGACAAGACGAGTTGAGAGAGAAAAAGAGAGTCCTGATAATGCTTCTCTTCCCCTTTGTTCCTGTACCTTGCTGGCTGCTTCTCCCCATGGATTCTGAAACACCTGCCTGGATCCTTACAATAAATTCTGCTTTTTTTTTTGCTTAAGTTAGATAAAGTGAGTTTCTGTTACAACCAAGGGTTTTAACTAAAAGCTGTGTGTTCACCATAGTTATTATTTATTTAGTGCATACAGGATGCAAGCATTAAACCACTTTTCATTCCTTGTTTCATTTAATGCTCCCAATATCTCTATGAGTAGGGCAATTTCATGGGCATGTGAACTGCATAGTCCCAAAAGGTCTGAAGATTTCCACAATTGGTTTAATGCTCTGTCACTGCCATCTAGAAAATCTTAACAGTTCTTGGAAAAGACAAATTTTCATTTCGCACTGGGCTCCACAAATTATATAACCAGTACTGCCTATGAGGTATTATCTCTATTTGACAAAGGCTTCTTAGCATCTTTAAAATCAAATTATGGGTTGTAAATAACAAAGTGAGGGGCATAGAGTGCAATGCTTCCCCAAAATGATTGACTCTAGAAGACTTTTTTTTTTCCCCATGGAAAATCTCGTAGAGGCTTTGTGCTCAGCAGAGCACAGATCAAAGCCCAGCCCTTTAGTGATCTGACTCCGCCCACCTCCAGCTTCTGATTCACCATGCACGTGAGCAGTTTCTTGCTTCTGTGCCTTCACATATGCTTTGCAATCTGGCTTTGCTCATTAAGCACCTTCTGATTATAATTGGCTTCTCCTGTATATTCACCTACAAGGAAAGAATGCACTCCTCAGCTACTGTAAATATCAGGTGTGTTTGATAGTTAAGGTGGACGATGTAATTGATGCCTGACAGCCATTCTAATCACCTGGAATCTTGTTAGAGATGCAGAATCTTGGCCCCACTCCAGACCTACTGAATCAGAATCTACATTTTAACATGGTTCCGGGGCAATTCCTCTATATAATAAAGTTTAAAAAGCATTGGTAAACCAATCACAATAATTCCATCTCACTTGTTAGGAACTGGTTCTATAGGGGGTGTGTCATTCATTTAAAACCTGTGAGACACCAAGAGGTGCCAACTCAGCATCTGGGGGGGGGGGGGGGGGGGGGGAAATCCAGGCTCTCTCTCCTGGAGGTAAACAAGAAAGCATCTTGCCCCCTGTTCCTGCCAACAGGCTTCCTATGCCACTAGTAGCCTACCCAGAGTATTCATTCTTCCTGTCTTCTTCAGTAGCAGATCCTCTGAAGAGGCATAGGGTGGAATGAGTGGCCGGACTTTTCAGCAACATGCATTACATCTTAGGAATGTGCTGTCTGGCCTGTTGAAACCAGTGGTTCTCAGCCAGAGTTGCACATCAGAATCACCTGGGGGAACATTTGAACCATATCATTCTCAGTCCCCATCCCAGAGATTTTAATTGAATGGCTCTGGTCTGGCTGAAGCCTAGATATTGAAATTTTTAAAAATGTTCCTCGGCGGTTATAGTGTGTAGCCATTGAGAACCACCAGTTTAGATACACCACATCTAGAGCATAATGCCATTTTAATATTCCCTATGAAAATGCCCCTTTCCACTGGGACTGCTGACAAAACTTCTTATAAAGTCTTTTTACAACTTTGTTGTTTTTATAAAAATATAAACCCTTTATAAAAAGTCCAAGAAATAAAGAAAAGTTCAAACCATCCCAATTTTAATATTACAGAATACTAACATCCATATGTGAATACTGTTATTACAAGCATGAATACATATAGAAGGATGGATAGAGAGCTACATAGAGTAGTGGACAGGAATAGACTCAATCTGGACATGCCATTTTTCTTAAAATACAGTGTTGAACCTGGTCTTACTTGAATTTAACAAAAGAACTGAAGGAACTGCTCAGATGCATGTTTCCTCATTGTAAGAGAGATTGATTCATAAAATGTTTCTCAAAGGGTAAACAAAATGATAAAAAATCATAATAGGACAGAGCAACTTTTTAAAACTATGTGCTTCATTATTGGCCATACTGAGTTCCCTGCTATGAGAGATAGATTAACACTCTTTCACTTCCTCCCATCTCTTCCCCATACTTCCTAAATTTTGGTGCACATTATTTTTCACTTTGTCAGGGTTTATAATATTTATATTCCATTTTTATCCATCATTTCCTATCGATTTTTCTTAACCAGTATTTAAATGTATTTATCGTGCACTGCTTTATTTCCAGCTCCATTTTGGTTTGGTTGTGTAGATTTCATTATGTCTCAGTTAGCCTTTGTTTATGTGGATTACAAACCACCTGCAGGGATCATTTCCTAGCTCCCAGTTCTGTGGGTTGGTCAGTTGGGCTGGGTTTAACTGGGAGGTTCAGCTGATCTCTCCTGGACTTACCTGTGCAAATTGGCCATCCGGTATTGAGCCTAGGGCTGCATCTGTCAGTTCTGGTGGTCAGCCTAGGCACTCGTAGCCCCTCCAGCAGGTATGCTTTGTCTTGTTCACAGGTGGTAGCGTGAGAATGGAAGCTGCAGGCTTGGAATTCAAGTAATGTCCCTTCTGCTGCAAGTCATTGGCCAAAGCGAGTCAGAAGGCCAGCCCATATTTAAAAGATGAAGAAACAGACTTTATCTTTTGATGGTAGAAGGTACGAAGAATCTGTGTGTATTCTCAGTCTTTCAACAGCCTCATATTCCTTAAGTTTTGAAAATGTCTTCCTATTTTATTTAAACTTAAACAAGTGTTCTTGAGTCTTGCCATCCTGCACCCCTGCCATGTCCCAGGAATTTGTGGATACTGCTCATAGGAAAGAGTCTGGAAAAGTCTGAGACTGATTTGATTTTAACCTACTTAAGAATTTTTTCTCGCCTTTTGAAGTTTGAGGTCTTAACCACAATATATCTCACTGTCCATCAGTTTCTAACAGATTTTCCTGGTATCACAATATAATATTTGAAATTAAGTTCTTTAATCATTTTAGGAAATTTTTCTGCATAACAGCCCTGAATATTTTTTCTGTGACCATTTTTTAAAAATGTTTATTTATTTTTGAGAGAGAGAGAGAGGGCCACCCAAGTGCCCCTTTTTCTGTGACCTTGAATAGATTTTCTACTTCAGGGGCAAGAATTATTCTTATTTGAAACATCTTGCGCAACTTAAAGCTAATGCGAAGATCACTATTAAAAAGAAGTTTTTGGGGAGCGTCTGGGTGGCTCAGTTGATTAAGCATCTGACTTCAGCTCAGGTCATGATCTCACGGTTCGTGAGTTTGAATCCTGGGCTCTCTGACATCAGCACAGAGCTGGCTTCAGATCCTCTGTCTGCTGTTCTCTCTCTCTCTCTCTCTGTCTCAAAAGTAAACATTCAAAAATAAATAAATTTTTGAAAAAAAAGAAAGAGACATCTTTGTCCTTCACATGTACCCTCTCCTTGTTAATTGCTTTAATATCTTTGTCTTTTTCTTCTGAATTCATGACGATGAAATCAAACCTTTTCTACATGTTATTAATTCAGTTTTCAGCCAAATTGCCAATGGTGCAGTGTCACCGTTAGTTTCGATGATTCCTTAGCTCTTCAATCATCCTTTTCATCTCATTTTGATGTTTTCTCACCAGCTGTGCTATTAATCTATTGTGTCCCAACTCCAAACTTTGTGGTGCTGAGATTGGGACCCTGCAAATGATACTTCCTCACCAGCGGGCTACCTGCTAGACATTGTCAGTAGTGGGCACCTGGAAAGAGATGGGAAGGTGGGAGAGAGGAGAAGCCTCTTGGTCTTTCCACTTGTTCCTCCTGTCAGAATGATCCCGAGGCAGCACTTCAGCTCGACGGTAGCAGTGGTTCCAGTTTCTAACTTCTTGCACACTCCAAGAATCAGCCTGCTTGAAGGAATAAGCAGTGGCTGGACAGCACCCCTCCTCAGAGAAGTAAGACCTTGTTCCTCCGGAGACTCTTCTCCAAACCCCTGAGGTCATAAGAGCAACCAGGGTGCCCCTCCCCCAGATGGCCAAGTTCCAATTCTGTGGGGCTCTTCCTTTGCTTCTAAGTTTGGCTGATGTCCCCCTCTTTTCTTTATTTCCCCAGGGGTGGTACCTGCAGTTACTAACTCTATACTGCCTCATCATGTTTCTCCTTCAGTCAGCTTAACCAATTCCCCCACATTCTCTCCATTTAAATAACCAATATTTTCCTGACTGGTCCTGAACCGATGCATCATCTTCTAGAACTTATTGAAGTTATGTTATTAAATATTATAGCATAAGTATTTGCAGAAAATGTGACTTAAAAAAAATATTTTCCCATACCTTTATTGTCACTTTTTCTATGTCTATTGTTTTGTTTTGTTTAAATGAGTCTCTTAGACAACATTGCTGGCTTTTATTTTTTAAACAGATTTATTAAGCTATAATTCACATGCCATACAACTTACCCATTTAAATTTTTTTGTTTTTATATTTATTTATTTTTGAGAGACAGAGACAGAGCACAAGTCAGGGAGGGGCAGAGACAGAAGGAGACACAGAATCTGAAGCAGGCTCCAGACTCTGAGCTGTCAGCACAGAGCCTGACACGGGGCTCCAACTCACAAACTATGAGATCATGACCTGAGCCAAAGTCGGACGCTTAACCAACTGAGCCACCCGGTACCCCACAACTTACCCATTTAACGTGTACAGTTCAGTGGGTTTTAGGATATCCAGAGATGTGTACAACCATCAGCACAGTCAATTTTAGAATATTTTCATCATTTCAAAAAAAGATCACATTCCCTTAGGGTAGTGCTCTGCTGTCATCCTACCCCTAAACAGCCACTAGTCCACTTAAAAAAATGTTTGTTTATTTATTTGTTTTGAGAGAGGGAAGGGGCAGAGAGAGAGGGAGAGAGAGAAAAAGAGAGAGGGAGAGAAAATCCCAAGCAGGCTCTGCACTGACAGTGCAGAGCCCAACTTGGAGCTCAGTCTCATGGCCATGAGATTATGACCTTAGCTGAAATCAAGAGTTGGACCCTTAACCCACTGAGCCACCCGGGAGCCCCACTAATAAACTTTTTGTCTGTATAGATGGTTTGCCTATTCTGGACATTTCATATAAATGGAATCATATAACATGTGTCTTTTGTGATGGCTTCTTGCACCTAGCATAATGCTTTCAAGTTCCATCTATGCTATAGCATGCATTGGTCCCTCATTGCTTTTTATGGCCAAATATATCCATTGCATGTATGTACTGCATTTTGTTTACCCATTCATCAAATAATGGGCATTTGGGATGTTTCCACCTTTTACCTATTATGAATAATGCTGCTGTGAACATTGGTGGTCAAGTTTTTGGGTAGAATATCTTTCTGACTGTGGTTTTCCTCAGACTGGGTTCTCTGTCTTTTGTATGAGGTGTGGTTTGTTTGTTTATTTTATTTGACCCTTGTAGTTTGTTTGCCTAATTGCCTAGTGGAAAGGCCTTTTTTTTTTTCCCTTGTTCCTCAAGGTTACCACAGGCAGAGCTGGCACACTTTCTTTTGCTATGAGCAAGTGTGACCTTTCTCTCTTATCTGGGACCAATGTGTCTTCCCTTCAGAGCTATTGTGTGAGTACGAGGTATAGTTTTAAGCCACTTTTCTGTAGCCCGAGAAAACCCTGGTGAAGGAGGCAACAAGCATATCCGGCACTAAATTAGATGCTTGCTGGGGGACCTAGGTTCTGGTCGCTCAGTAGAGATCCTCCTGAACATTCTTTGCCAGGGCTCATGCTACCCACTCAAGGATTTATTCCACTCTCATGGGGTTCAGCTTGTTCTGTCAACTAAGAGTGTCCTGGAAGGTGGCTAACCATGGTGACATCCACTTTGCTTCCTGTCCTGTTCCATCCTAGCAGTCTGGTCTGTGAGAGCCCTATCTCAGTACTAAAGCCAGGCAGGAGCCCTGACCAGCTTGTGCATAGCTACGGTAAGCTTCCTTTCCTTCCTTTTCCCTTTCCAGGACAGAGCCCAATTTCTTTCTTCTTTTTTTTTTTTTTTTTTAGTGTTTATTTTGAGAAAGACACACACACACACACACACACACACACACAGCGTGAGCAGGGTAGGGGCAGAGAGAGGGAGACACAGAATCCAAGCAGGTTCTAGGCTCTGACTGTCAGCACAGAGCCCATTGCAGGACTCAAACCCACAAACCACGAGATCATGACCTGAGCCGAAGTCGGACGCTTAACTGACTGAGCCACCCAGGCACCCCTAGACATAGCCCAATTTCTTAAATTATAAATTTGTAGAAGATTGGTTTATATCAATTGTGCATTTTCAAAATCATGAGGAAGGTTTTCTTAGATATTCTTAGCTGATACCTTGCAAAACATGAAAGAATCTCTTGTTCTCCAAATGAGGCATCCAGTCTCAAGTAGAGCATTTCTCCAAAGCTTCTATTTCTCATCTCAAAATAGTTTCCAAATGTACTTTCTGTCATTCTGGTGGTATTGTCATAAACAACACTGCTAGTGCAGGCTTGAATCCCCACCTTTTTCCTAAAGCCTATACAAAATAAGGCCCCCGCTGTTAGTTAAACCTTAACTACTTATTGTTGTCCCATGATAGGCAATAAAACAGTGGGGATCTGAATCACGGTATATTTTGGGTTTTGTTCTAGGAAGCTGTGGTAGCTGTGGGTTTGTTTGCTTATATTCTCTGAATGTTTGTGTATGAGGCCAGTGTTGTCACAGCCTTGTATGTCCTATTCCCCCTGAAGGAGAAGCCTACTGAATAGTAGCAGAAGAGCCAAAGGCATTTCCCTGAACGGGAATGGGGTTTTCCCAGCTTGTTACAGTTTCTCAGGGGGGGAAACCTGACTAGTTCTTCCATTTGGGCACAGGAGGCAGTAAGTAGGACTTTCCTTGACTTAAAATAAGAAGGGTAGGTCCTGGACACAGGGAAATCTAGGACTTTGTCCTATGTCTGTTAGGCGAGAGCAGAACTGGACCAGGAGACTTGGTATTATCACAAACATGCCACACCTCCATAATTCCCAGAGAATGATTTGCATGCCATTGGGGTGATTCTGAGGCTGCGCGGTGAGTCAGGGAGCCAAATAATGCTCATAAATTCAAAAATAAATTACCACCAGTCCATGATGTCAGGGAAAATCTACTGGTATCTTCTGCTTTATAGATTGCCAGGAATAGAGATTTTGAAAGTAGATTGTAGTTTCTCATTCGTCCTTAAACTAGAGATGCATTCCCACAGGAGAAATATCTGCAAAATATTATTGAAAACCTGGTGGTACAGCAGGCTTAGTGCAATACAGTGATTTATGATAAGACATTTATTTTTGGTCTTCATCCGCATTCCTGGCACAGAGCTCCTAAAATCCTTGGAATTTCAGAAGAGATGAGAGATAGAAGTATCTTTTGTTATTCATAACAAGTCCCATTCGACCCTATCTAAGTTTATGTTAATGAGGTGACTTTGGGAAAGCCTCTAACCTGGGAGCTGGTTGCCAGGAGAACCATCCAGGTAATTAGAGGGTTGGAAATTTCAGCCCATCCCCCGACTTCTGGGGGAGGGGACAGGGAGAGGGGTTGGAGGCCGATCTAATCACCAGGGGCCAATGATTTAATCAATCATGCCTACATAAGGAAGCCTTCATAAGCACCCTAGACCATGGGATTCAGAGAGCTTCTCGGCTGGTGAACACGTGGAGGTGTTTGAGAGAGGAGAGAAACTCCACATCTCATCTCCCATACCTTGTCTTGTGCATCGCTTCCATCTGGCTATTCTGAATTGTACACTTTTGTTTTGTTGTTGTTGTTAAGTAGGTTCCATGTTCAACGTGAGGCTTGAACTCATGACTCTGGGATCAAGAGTCAGATACTCTACCGACTGAGCCAGCCACATGCCCCTAAGTTGTGTCCTTTTATAATAAACCAGTAATCTAGTATGTAAACTATTGTCATGAATTCTGTGAGCTGCTCTAGCAAATTATCTCATGCGAGGTGGGTGTCGTGGGAACCTGGGAACCTCTGAGTTATATCCAGTAGATCACAAGCACATGTGACAGCTTGGACTTGTAATTGGTGTCTGAAGTGGGAGAGGGGGTGAAGTCTTGTAGGACTAGTCCTTAACCAGTGGGGTCTGCTCTAATCCCAGGTAGATCGTGTCAAAATTGAATTGTAAGACACCCAGTTGTTGTCTACAGAGAATTGGAGAACTGCTTGGTGTGGGAACCCCTCTCCCCTCACATTTGGTGACCAGAATGAAATATTGAGAGCAGTAGATGAAGAAACAGAGTTTTTTCCTCTAGCTGATGTAGAAGAGGAAATGAATATTTCCTACTCACTCATCCTGGTGTTCATGGTCTCTGGTATGCTGCGTGTGTCAAAGGGCTTTAAAATACCCCTCCCATTGCAGAAGTTCACAGAGAAAGTTGATTCTAGAGAGAAAATACAGCATGACAGAGAAAAGAGAGCTGCCCCATCACGTAGCCTTCTTGGGTTGACAAGTAAAGCCAACATTTAGCATTTTATAGAGCATATTAGAAGCAAATCCTCCCTTGAAGTACAGACATAAGCAAAAACTATGAATCCTAGACCATGAATGGTAACAAATGTATGAAACAAGAAGTAAACATCCCAGAGCAAACTACACCATGTGGGACAATCTCAGTGTGGTTACCACAAAGGAAGATATGGAAGAATCCTTGGACAGGGGAAACCTGAGGGGAAGAGACTATTCTCCTGGCTATAGTAGTTATGGATCTTCACCAGCTTTTAAATGAGGAGAAACCTAGATCAGAACTTTCTGCACAGCATTTATATTGTGTTGTCTACAAGAATTTAGAGTAAACTGATGATAGTTCTCATTAGAGTATGTGCTCCTTATTCTCAACTAGTCATTTGACGTCGACACAAAGTCCCAAATAAAGCCTCAAGGCTTTTCTATAGATGATATTAGATCTGGATAAATCTTCTTGGATTATTCAAGTCCAAGGTCTAGTACGAAGTCAAAACAAGGTGAATAACTGTGCTTCCAGCTGCTACTTTAGCAAGATTCGGTCTGGGTTTACCTTATGATACACAAATATCCCAATGCACAACTAATGCCCTCCACATGTGCCCTGGGCTCACCTGCATTTGCACCCACATGCCCACCATCAGTGTCATATCTTTATATATCCATCAGCATGCACATTTGCAGGGTCACCCTCTTTAGTGGACTATTGAGTATTGCATCCGGGTCCTCGGCATGTCCCTTTCTTGATTCCTGATTTTCATTTTCTTTTCAGAGAAATACAAAATCCCAGAGTTAAAAGCACTTCCTAGTGGTAGCTTCATTCTTCCTGTTTGTTCAAATCAACATTCTGAGTCACCCCTGAAGTCATCTTTGACTTTCATCTTTCTCTAATACTGCACATACAATCCATCAGAAAATCCTGTTGGCTGTTCATTTGAAAATATCCAGATTCTGCCCATTTTCTACCCTTTCCACCATGCCCACTGTAGTCTGGGCTATGATCATCCCTTAACTGGACCACTGCATAGCCTTGTCTCCCTGCCCCCCATCCTCACCCAGCTCTGATTTACTCTGTAGCCAGCAGCCAGTGAGTGTGTTCTTTTTACAATTCAAGTTGGATCATGTCTCTGCTCTGCTCGGAACCCTGTAAGGCCTTCCCTTGTCACATGGAATAAATCTAAAACCTTTACCATGACATTTATGTCTTGGCTCTCTGCTACCTCTCAAATCTACCCCTGTTGCCCTCTCTTAAGCCACACTGGATGCTGTTCCTCACACAAAACAGACACTCTCGCTTCAGGGTCTTTGTGTTTTTAATTCCTCTGCCTAGACCATTTCCTCCCAGATACACCCGCACACTCACGTCCTCACTTCCTCCAGGTCTCTGCTCAAATTCACTTTATCGGGAAGAGCTTCTCTGGAGACTCTTCCTCAGATAAACACTCATGTCTTCCCAGCCATTCTGTATCTATCCCTTTACTCTGATGGGGTTTTCTTCTTGCCACTTAGCACCACACAGAGATATTATTCATTTGTCTATTGTCCCTCTTACCTCATTAGAATGTAAGCTCCAGGAGGGTAGGGACTTTATTGTGCTCTCTGCTCTACCCCAGCTCCTAGGCAGTGCCTGACAGGGGGAAGGCAAGGTGAGAAATACGGGTAGAGTGGGATCTACTCTTCACAGGAGGGATCTACTTATACTTGCCTAAGTTATTTTTTGGAGGGCGAGGGGGGGAGCATTATGTATGTATGTATGTATTTTTACATTTTTTAAAATGTTTATTTCTGAAGGAGAGAAAGACAGAACGTGAGCAGGGGAGGGGCAGAGAGAAAGGGAGGCACAGAATCCAAAGCAGGCTCCAGGCTCTGAGCTGTCAGCTCAGAGCCTGATGCGGGGCTCGAACTCACAAACCGTGAGACCGTGACCTGAGCTGAAGTCAGACGCTTAACCGACTGAGCCACCCGGGCACCAACCCCCAAAAGCTTTTATGAGGGTTTCCTCCAGAACTCCTGAGGAGACGTGGTCAAGGAGGGCACTGCCCCTCCCATGTGCTCTGGTTGTGCCCCAGGACAGTGAGGTTGGACTGTGAAAGAGTTGACATTGTGAGGTGTTTGTGATGCTGTTTTTTAGGAGGGCAGGCTCTGTGAAATGGAGCCTTCCAAACCAGTCCGACAGGAGTGAGGGCAGGATTCTGCCCAGACTAGTAAAAGAGAGAATCGTGGGGGCCTCCCAAGCCCTGATTCTGCCCATGCCGAGTGAGACTGGCAAAGCGGGCACTGTGGCAGTCCTGTGGAGCTCTCGCAGAGGAACAGGGGCTGAGACAGTGAGGGGGACAGGGCATCGTCCCACCGCACACAGGCAACTTGTGTTGTCATGAAACCAGCTACTGCAGGGAAGCAGGCCTCACTTCCTGATTCATCCATTCATTTGGCATATGTGTGCTGAGCATGCGCTGTGTGCCAAGCACAATTTTAGGTCTTAGAGGACAGTTCTAGGAGCTAAAGGTGCCTGGGAGCTGGGCCACAGCCCACAGGGAGGGGCCCACGTTGGCTCAGGAGAGTGCCATGGTCTCCCCTTCAGTGCAGAGCTTTCCTTTTTCCCTCCTGGATGCTGACACTGGGCCGCCTCTTCAACTCCATTAGGGATCAGTGCCACCTGTGTCACTGAGGCTGCTGGTGACCCGGGGAAGCACTGGGCAGCCTCTGGAGGTTCCCACCACCTCTGGAGGCTCCTCACCATGAGGGTTCCCGGCCCCTTCTCCTAACTGCTGCCAACTCCCCAAGGGTCAGAAGGTCTTGTCCACCACCTGCTGTTTGGTGCTGGAGACCTGGAGCTCCATCTGCTAATGGACTCCCACCCCCAGCTGCCCTGGAGCCTGCCCCTGGCACTGGCTTTGTGACTTGCTGGGGGCGAGGAAGCCAGCTGTGCCTGGTGAAGAAGCAGGAAATGGAGCAAGATACGTTTCTTCAGGGCATATCTTCAGCGGTGTTTCTTCAGGGATGTTGGTCAGGGCTGTGGGTGAGGAGGTATCAGGTGGAGATAAGAGACGGCCGAGAGAGGGCCAAACTCTAAGCCAGTCGGTTGTGTTGCAAATTTAGAATGGACCCCAGTCCTGGACGCTGGCCCCTAGGCTCTGATACCCAGGGCCAGTTCTGACCCTGCCAAGACCTGGGGGCATCGGGAGATTCACCCAATACTCTGTGGGACACGCTAACCCCAAAGTCTTACCGGCTGGCCTAACCCATTCACCTCTAGGCACCGGCTGCAGGGCCAGTTCAGCTTCCTCCGGGACTCTGGGAGTGTCCAGCCTGCTGATGTCTTCTCCCTGCCAGCTGGAGGGAGTGAAGTCACCTGTAAACACTCGGGTGTACATCTGAAACAGCTGGGTGAGGCTAAGAACACGCAAAGGCTGACGTGACCCGGTTTCCAGAATTTGGCACTCCCTGTCTGGTCCATGCAGGGAGTTCTGGTCATGACCAGGCGGTGGCACTGGGGCTGTCCTCACAAGTATAACGACTCTGGGTCATCTCTAGGGATGCTTCCAGCACTGCTGTTGTCTGATTCAGAGAAGAGATGTAGCTTATGGGCTCATAGATTTTTCGGGTTTTATGTAAGAATACTCCGAACTCTGAGTCTGTACAGCACTTTGTATTTTTCAGGGTGTATTCATTACAAGACACTTCCAAGAGAACCCAGACTTGCCGCAGGGCTGGCCAGAGCATTTGCAGAGTCTGGACACTAGGGATGTGACTGAACATCAGTTCCCCAGACAGGGGAAGCCAGCGAGTGACAGGAAGAGTAAATCGCATACAGCATGAGCATTCCTGAAGGCCTCAAAACACCTGGGGTGAGGTGCTGCTGAACTGGCCTTCCACCTCAGAAAGAGGGAGGTGGCAGACCGAAGGGGACCTCATTTATTATTAGTATTCAAAATTAAGGTTGTGGGTGTCTGGGTGGCTCAGTCGGTTAAACGTCCGACTTTGGCTCAGGTCATGTCTCATGGTTTGTGAGTTTGAGCCCTGCATTGAGCTCTGTGCTGACAGCTGGGAGCTTGGAGCCTGCTTCAAATTCTGTGTCTCCCTCTCTCTCTCTCTGCCCTTCTCTGGCTCACACTGTCTGTCTCTCTCTCCCTCAAAAAAAAAATTTTTTTTAATTAAAAAAATAAACATTAAAGTGTTTTTTCTCCTTCTTCTTCTCCTTCTTCTTCTCCCCCTCCTCCTCCTCCTCCTCCTCCCCCCCATCCTGCTCCTCCCCCCTGTCCTCCTCCTCCTCCTCCTCCTCCTCTCCTCCTCCTCCTCCTCCTTCTTCTTCTTCCTTCAATGACCTTATCTGGCAGCCACAGTTTGCTGAGGTCTGGTCATTTGGGTGAAACAAACAGGGCTGTTTCAGGACGGAGGCAGTAAAGTATTTCACAAAATCCGAGAAATTGCTGCCTAGAGCTGAGCACCTTTCATCACAGCTCTGGAATCAGGAGAGGGCATTCCCGGGACAGACATTGCATTTGCACAAATGGCACTCATGACGAGGCAGAGATGAGGTGCCCTCACGGCAGGACTGTGAACAGGGACGCTGGCAGAGAGGCGCAGGGCAGGAGGGAGGACAGCGCGAAAGCACCTGATGCTGACTGTAGCTGACAGATGGGTTTCTGAGCACACAGGACACACCTCCTGAGACCTGCCCAGAGTACTTGAGGGAAATTTGTTGGGCTCTGGAGCCTAGAGTGGGCAAGTGGGAACAAGAGCAGGAAATGCGACTCACTGATGCAAATGTAACTGTGTTTGCATCCATAGGCTGACAGATATGTGGATGTTGGGGTTGCACTTACAAGATTCCTGGGAGGCACTCAGGGTTTCTGTTACAGAGGGGAAACAGCTATAAGGCACCCTCAGGTGCTCCCACATCAGAGTGAGTGCTGCTCTTCCCACTGCTGAGAGCAGACAGGGCCGCAGGCAGGGTCTGCCCCCGCCACCCCCACCCCCCCCACCGACAAACACACACAAGTGATGGGGACCCTGCAATGCCTCACAGGACCCCCATGGCAGCTGCAGGATAACTTAGGTATGACAGGTGGGAGACAGTGGGGGATTAAGCCTCAGCCTTCCCAGTCCCTTTCCACCAAGAAAACCCTGAGCTGGCTCCTTCCCCTTCCCCATTATTTTCTTGGCCATTCTAACCTTACTTTCTCTCTGCCTCTTCAGGGAACAGCCCTGCTGGCCTATGGGCTCAGCCCACCTCAAAGCCCCATCTTTCTGTGGGCTTACAGGTCCCAGAAGACTTCTGAGCCTTTGGGGTTCAAAGGGGACCATGTTGTTTACACATTAATAAATCCTCACCAAGGGGTCTTTTTTTAAAATGTTTATTTATTTTTGAGACACAGAGAGACAGAGTGTGAGCAAGGCAGAGACAGAGAGAGAGGCAGAGAGAGAGAATCTGAAGCAGGCTGCAGGCTCTGAGCTGTCAGCACAGAGCCCGACGTGGGGCTCGAACCCACAAACTGTGAGATCGTGACCTGAGCCGAAGTCTGATGCTTAACCGACAGAGCCACCCGGGTGCCCCAACACCAAGGGGTCTTAAAAATAGCTGGCTTCTTACCTCAGACAGAAGATAGTTTACCCTTCTTGGTGACCCCATTCTACCCCCTTATTTCCCATCTATTTCCTTCTTTCCCCATCTTTGTTACCCTCCCTGTGTTACCTCCCACGCATAGGAAACCACATGCTTTTTCTGGCATGTGTCCGACAGGGTTTTGTGGAGGAGATTTAGGTAGGAAGGGGACCACTGAGGAATCCTCCCCCCACTGTGAAGTCTACATGGCACTTTACCCATTTGCAAACCCCTTCATCACACCAGGAGCAAACACCGAGATAGCAACTGGTCATTATCATGCTCCGGTAATGCCTATCTGGGAGTGCCTGGCCCACTCTGGACACACTATCTGGACCACAATTAGCAGCTGAGTTCACTTAACTTGCCTAAACATGAGTCCAGAGCCCTGCAAATTTGACTTACATGAATTAAGAAGGGTTCTTTAACTCGGCATTTTATGGATACAAAAAATAATTCTTTTTGATCATTTGAGACAATTGAAAACTGCCTGACTTGGGGCCCCTGAGTGTCTCAGCCGGTTAAGCTTCCGCCCTGATTTTGGCTCAGGTCCTGATCTTAGGGTTCATGAGTTCGAGCCCTGCATCGGGCTCCTCACTGACAGCACAGAGCCTGATTAGGATTTTCTTCCCCTGTCTCTGCCCCTCCCCTGCTCATGCTCTCTCTCAAAATAGCACATAGTACACCAGCAGTCAGTTATACACTGATCACAAGTTCCATACAAATGCACTGCTCAGCATGGAAGCCACTAGCCACTAGTGCCTTTCAAAATATTTTAATTAATGACAATCAGGTATAATTAAAAACGCAGTTCTTCTGTTGCACTAACCACATCTCCAGTGCCTTCTGGCCACAGGTAGCTAGTGCCACTGTATTCATCAGCACGGGTAAAGAATGTTTCCACCATGGTCAAAAGTTTTACCGCAGCTGTCTTCTAGAGTGTCCTTCTGGCATTAAATCCAACCTCTTCACACTGTGGAATGGGTGAGACCCTTATGCAGGTGTGCCTGGCCTGATGGACACATCCCTCTCCGTTCCTGTCTGTATTTCCCTCATCCTTGATTCTGAAGCTTTCTTATCAGTGTCCCTCACTGCATCCTGTCTGACCTGGAAGGATATCTTTGATATCTTTGCTGATCTGCCTATTAAAAGAATTCTGCCTTCTCATCTGCGATTGCTTGGAGTTTACATTTTAAGTACAGAATCTTCCTCTGCTAGTTCTACACCAGCCTAAAGAGTGAGTGCCAGGAGATTGCATTGAAACCTCTCGTTATTGGCGTGGGGCTGAGTTGTCCTGGGAGTGGGTGTCTCTGCATTTAAGCACGCCTGAGTCAGTAAGATACCAGACACAGGGCCAAGGACAGAACCAAGGTCTTTAGAGCACTCTGCTCGTCCTTTGGTTTGAATGCTCTTGGGCTGCTGTAATCATTAACTCTTGCCGGAGGCTCCCTCTGATCTGCCTCTGATCAACCGCTTCTATTGAAGTCCTGAGATGAGAGAAGTAAAGAAAGAAATGGAAGTGAGAGAAGGTCAGGCCAAGAATCTGGTGGTGGGGCAGTGGGGAGGGATGGAGAGGGCCTGCAGAGCGGCGTGTCCCCGATCTGCTCTGATACCTTCATGTGTTTGCTGTCACAGTGCTCCCCACGGCCAGCTCTGAGGCCAGCCTCATGGTGTGGGCAGGCTGGTCACTCTGGGCACAGTGTGCTATGCGGACCTAGCACTGGTTCCTGAGTCCAAGGGCGGTGCCTGCCTTTCTTGTCACCTACATGTTTGTCCTGATAGCCTGCACTCTCCTGAGCCGTGCGAGTATGCACTGACCCCTTTGCTCTGGCTGCTTCTTGTGGCCGCAGGTCACGGTCAGGATGCTACACTTCATGCTGGACAGGCTCCCTTCTTGCACTGATGTCATCTGCACACTGCCTGGGCTCTAACGCCCTGTGCCGAGCTGCCCCTCCATATAGAAGCGCTCCCCACCCACTTAGGCTCCAACACCCCAGGCCCAGCTGCCCTCCAGCATGGACACTCTCCTTACCCCGCTTGGGTTGTGACACCCTGTGCCAGCCAGCTCTTCCCCATGTAGTACCCTCCTTACCCCACTGAAGCTGTGGCATCCCAGGACAGGTCACCCTTTGTCTTAGTCACTTCAGGCTGCTATAACCAAGTACCACAGATGAGGTGGTGTATAAATGATAAAAATTTATTTCCCACGGTTCTGGAGACCAGACGTCTGAGATCACGGTGCAAACATGGTCCAGTGTGGTGAGACCCTCTCCCAGGGTTCTCTCTCCTTGTGTCCTCACATGGTGGAAAGAGAGTGAGGGAGCTCTGAAGTTCCCTGTTTACCAGGGCACTCATCCCATTCATGAAAGCTTCCCCCTCGTGACCCAATCATCTCTAAAAGCCCCACCTTCCTAATACCATCACACTGGGGGTTAGGATTTCAACATAAGAATCTGGGGGGGGAGGGGACACAAACCTTCAGTCCATTGCATTTTTTTTTTTAATTTTTAATGTTTATTTACTTTTGAGAGAGACAGAGACAGAGCATGAGCGGGGGAGGAGCAGAGAGAGAGGGAGACACAGAATCTGAAACAGGCTCCAGGCTCTTAGCTGTCAGCACAGATCCCAACGCGGGGCTCGAACTCACGGACCCCTGAGATCATGACCTGAGCCGAAGTCGGACGCCCAGCCGACTGAGCCACCCAAGCGCCCCAGTCCATTGTATTCTTGTGCCCACATGTCCTCCTTTCTCTGTGCAGCCTCCAGCACTGTTACTTCTGGGGTTGCCACCGCCCTTTCTCTCCGTCCCTGATGCAGGCCAATTTTGCCTGGTGCCACCAAATGGCTTTGTCTGAATTGATTAGAAGGGAGAGGACAAAGAGGAAGTGAAAGAGGAAGAGGGACTGTTCCTTTATTTTTAACATCCGGTATGTCTTTGCAGGGACCACGTTGTGTCCATTCCCCTTGGTACACAGTATGTCACGTTGCTTCTTGTACTTCTTGTCTAATTCCTTGGGTTTGTTTTCCTTTTTGAGGGGATTCCACTTACGTACTTCTTGCATCGCCATTGCCTGTCTTCTCATCTATCAATGTCTTTATGATTTATTTTATCTGATTAAAAAAATTTTGTTTAATGTTCATCTGTTTTTGAGAGGAGAAAGGGACAGAGCACAAGTGTGTGAGGGGCAGAGAGAGAGGGAGACACAGAATCCAAAGCAGGCTCCAGGCTCCGCGCTGCCAGCACAGAGCCCGACGCAGGGCTCGAACCCACAAACTACAAAAGATCATGACCTGAGCCGAAGTCAGACACTTAACTAACGGAGCCACCCAGGTGCCCCTGCCTTTATGATTTATTTTAAAACGGTATTTTCATTTCACTATCAACACAGTTCCATTTCAGTGCTCTAGTTTTTTGTTTTGTTTTGTTTTTTACTGCGTTTTCAGCCATGTTAATACCCCCCCAGTGCTCCTCCACTTTTGCTTTGAATTCTGTGATGTTTCTTTTTTTCCTTGTACCTGTGTTGCTCTGAGTTCTACAAATGTGTAAGATCAAGTTTTAGCTTGTCTTGTTTTCTCACGATGTCTTCTCTGGGACTATATATTTCTCTTTTGTATTTTTTTTCTTCATTAAGTCTTTTTTCATGAAGCCTCTAAGTCACATGACCAAATATTTGGTCAGAATTTTCATCTATTTCATGGCAGCTTTGTCGGGTGATTTCTCGTACCTGGTAAATTTTGCTGCAATTTTCTTTCTTCTTTCTTTCTTTCTTTCTTTCTTTCTTTCTTTCTTTCTTTCTTTCGTTCTTCCCTTCCTCCCTCCCTCCCTCCCTCCCTTCCTTCCTTCCTTTTCCCTTTGTATTAATGCTGGCTGCCTTTGAATTTCCCTGGTTTACCTTATTGTTAGAGGTTGCTCCACAGGCCAGAGTTTTGCTCTGTTGTTTTTCTTCCATTGATTGTTACTGGTTGTTTTATTTCCCCAGTGAGATGTCTTTGCTGTCCTCCTTCCTGCCACAGCCCTTACTGTATGCAAGGGATATTGATTTATCATCTCAGGCTGGGCCTCTTACCTAAAGGAAATCTTCATGCTGGTGGTTTCTTAAATCTGTTGCCCCTGGGCTGTTTTGCATTTTACTTCCTTATTCTACCCTCTACCTGGAGGGACTTCCACGATTTATTCCCTTTGCAAAGATTATGATGGGAACTCATCAGCTTTTGGTAGCCTTTATGCATATTTGGAGTCTATGGATCTTATGTCTCCTAGAAGTTTGTACATTTCCCGTTATTTATAAAACTCCTGCTTCCTCTACTAACACACACACACAACTTCTGACACCATACGTATGGGGACTTTCTACACCAAATAATTCTCCGATTTTTGGAGGATACCAAGTAGGTTCCTACAATTTAACTTACTTCCAACACTAACTGCCTGGAGTTAACACAAGCCACACAGGTCACAGGCTCAGTACTGCAAAGCTGTCCTCATTTCAAATGCCAGTTGGAAGTCACCTATACTTCGGACTGGCTATAAATTGGAGGTTTCCATGATCCTCTCCTGGTATTTAATAATTTGCTAGAACAGCTCACAGGAGAGAGGAAAACACTTTATGTTTACTGGCTTATAATAAAAGGTTGAATAAAGTGTACAAGTGAACAGCTAGATGGAGAGGTACATAAGACAAGATCCAGAAGGGTTCTGAGTGCAGGAACTTCTATATGCTTGGAGTTGGAGTGTTCCACTCTCCTGGCTTGTTGATGTGTCCACCATTCCAGAAGCTCTCTGAATCTCGCACTTCAGGGATTTCTATGGAGACTTCAATCCCATAGGTGTGTTTAATTATCAACTCAATCTCTAGCCCCTACCCTCTCCTGGGAAGATGAGGGTGGGGTTGCAAGTTCCAAGCTTCTAATCCTCTTAGTCTTTCTGGTGACCTGTCCCCAGCCAGAGGCCCCAGGGTCATCCCAGTGGAACAAAAGATAAGGATTTAGGAGCTCTTGGTAAGACTCCTATCACCCTGTCACTTAGGAGATCACAAGAATTTTGTGATTTTCAGGAACCAGGGTCAAAGACTAAATATTATCAGGAACTGAGGGCAGACACCAATATAGATATTTCTTATTATTCCACACAAATCATTATTCTTTTGCCATTTCAATGCTTTTGTGTAGCTGACAATTCTTTTTATTAACTTCCTCCTGTTAATAAAATTGCTGTGTGGTTTTTGTCACCTGATTAGATTCAGACAGATGTATGTATATGGCTTTTGGGTTTTGTGGTATGAAAACAAGTTTTTCCATTCTTCTTGTGTTCCTTTTAGGATTTTTCTATCTACATTTAAATACTTGATTAATTTGTTGTTTATCTTGGTATAAGGGACAGAATACAGATATTTGTTAATGTTTTTTTTCAGATGACTACCGAGATGTTTCAACTGCATTTATTAAATAGTCCATCTTTCCCTTCTTTGATCTGAAGACCTTTATCATCAAATTTCTATCCACATGTGGGTCTATTTCTGGATTTTTAATTTTGTTCCATTGTTCTACGTGTCTGTCCCTCTACCAGTAATATACTTTTAGTTATTTAAAAAAAGGTTTTTTTAATGTGTATTTATTTTTGAGACAGAGAGAGACGAGCATGAACAGGGGAGGGTCAGAGATAGTGGGAGACACAGAATCTGAAGCAGGCTCCAGGCTCTGAACTGTCAGCACAGAGCCCCACGTGGGGCTCGAACTCACAGACTGTGAGATCATGACCTGAGCCAGAGTCAGAAGCTCAACCGACTGAGCCACCCAGACGCTCCTATACTTTTAGTTATTTTAACTTTATATTTTCATATCCTGTAGGGCTAATCTTCTCTCATACTCTTTTATTTCTGAATTTACCTGGACATTCTTCTTTTCTTTCACTGTTTTCTGTAAGAACTTTAGAATCAGCATGTTTAACTGATTAATGAAAAATTAATCTCCAAACCTAGATCTCGGTTTGACTTTCCATTGGTTCTAGGGTTGTTTTTTCTACTGTCTCCATCAAGGGAGTTTAAAAACTTTTTAAATGAATCTTTCTTATTAAAGTTTAATTTGCATTCCCATTATCAGTGTTAAAGGAGAGCATTTTAATTGGCCATTTATTTTCTCCCCCTTATTTTGCAAATTGCCTGTTCTGTTTAATTAGAATTTACTGCCAAAGTTTACAGGGGTTATTTTCCTTTTGTTCATTTATAAATGTTGACTTAGAGATGTTACGTAATCTGGAAACTAATTTGTTGCCAGGCAGATGAACTGGAAATATTTTCTCCCGGTCTGTGGCTTGTTCTTCAGTAGTGCCATTTGATTTTTTAAAATTTAGTTGTTTTTTTTTTTAATTTTTTTTTTCAGCGTTTTTATTTATTTTTGGGACAGAGAGAGACAGAGCATGAACGGGGGAGGGGCAGAGAGAGAGGGAGACACAGAATCGGAAACAGGCTCCAGGCTCCGAGCCATCAGCCCAGAGCCTGACGCGGGGCTCGAACTCACGGACCGCGAGATCGTGACCTGGCTGAAGTCGGACGCTTAACCGACTGCGCCACCCAGGCGCCCCTAAAATTTAGTTTTTAAATAGAATAACATTTATCAATCTTTTCTTTTATGGTTAATACATTTGGGATCTTATTTTATAAAGAAATATTTTCCAGGGTACCTGGGTGGCTCAGTTGGTTAAGCATCCGACTCTTCATTTTGGCTCAAGTCATGATTTCACAGTTTGTGGGGTTGAGCCCCGTGTCGGGCTTTATAGAGTTTTGGGGTGATGGTGGGGTCCGGACCCAAGGACCAAGAAAGAATTCTTCAGACATCTTTGGTGCAAAAAGGTGATTTTATTAAAGCACAGGGATAGGACCTATGGGCAGAAAGAGCCGCACTGGAGTTGTAAAGAGTGACTGGTTATATACTATGGAGTTTGTGGAGATAAAGTCAAGAGAGTTTCTTAAATTTTTTTTTTTTTTACATTTATTTTTTGAGAGACATAGAGAGCACAAGTTGGGGAGGGACAAAGAGAGAAGGAGACACAGAATCCGGAGCGGGCTCCAGACTCCAAGCTGTCAGCACAGAGCCTGACACGGGGCTCAAACTCACAAACTGTGAGATCAAGACCTGAGGTGAAAGTCTGTCGCTTAACCAACAGAGCCACCCAGGCGCCCCTAGGGGAGGTTTCTTAAAAGGATTTTCATATGGTAAAGAAGACTCACAGATCACTGGAGGCCTAGCTTTTGTCAAGCTAAGGTTGTTTTTCCCTCTAGCAAAGCATTCACATTGCGACAGTGGGGAGTTCCTGGAGAAATGTTATACTCTTTATTTGCCTCAAGCATTTGTCAATAGGCTGCAGGTTTTAAGGAAATTTAATTTTACCTGCATTTCCTTCTGGTCTTTGTTCCCCACATCACTATGGAGGGGAGGGTGATAGGGCTATAGGTTTCTGGAGGTTAGGCTATTGATAAGATTGCCTTTTTCTTTTAATTTACTAAGATATTTGTAAACCTATGGAGACTCATGTCCTGCATGTCTGTGAAGTGTATCTGTTAACCTTTGGTTTTCTTTCCCTTTCCTTTGTCCTTGTGAGAAGGAAAGCCAGCAAAAGCAGATAAAAAAAAAGTGCCAGCCAGATGTCGGAGGCAGGATACTTCCTTTGCATGTTTTTGGATTCTGTAATCCTGCTTGCCTCTCACATCAGCCAGCTGCCTGCAAAGCACAACCGATAGTGCCTCCCGGTGCAGCCAGTAGAATGTTTCCAAGTACCCGGAAGCTAGCCAGGCATAGAAGAAGGCCGCACCAGGGCTCAGGGCTCAGCCTTTGGACGTGACTCCTCTGGCCCAGTGCTGGCTGGCCCCGGTGCGAAATACTGTCTTTTCTGATTCCCCGAGTGCACCTTGCTCGTCTCTTCCTGGGCGCCGAGTACTTGCTGTAACCTTTGGGCAGCCAGGAGTGCCTGAGGGATATTACGGGCATCCCACCGGGTGGGGGTTGTGGCGTGCCTCCTTGCCTTACACTCCGTCATCAGGGTTCTGCACTGACAGTGTGGGTGACTGCTTGGGACTCTTAAAAAGAAAGGAAGAAAAATATTTTCCTAACTTAGGGTCAGAAAGATTTTTTTCTATGCTTTTTTTTCTTATTTTAAAAGTTAGTTTTTCACAGTTAGTGCTTTCCATGTAGAAGTGATGTTTATGTATGTTACGAGGTATGTTTAAATTTTATTTTTGAATATGGCTAAGCCATTTGCCAGCACCAATAACTTAAAATGTACTTCTGACATAGATTAAGTTTGTTGTTGTTTTAAAGATTATTTTTATGTTTATTTATTTTTGAGGGAGAGAGAGAGAGAGAGACAGATTGTGAGCAGGGGAGGGGCAGGGAGAGAGGGGATCTGAAGCGGGCTCTGCGCTGACAGCACAGAGCCCGATGCGTAGCTGGGACCCATGAGCTGTGAGATCGTGACCGGAGCCAAAGTCAGACGCTTAATGGACTGAGCCACCCAGATGTCCGAAGTTTGTACAGGTGCATATGTACCTCTCTGGGCTCTCAGGGTGGCTCTTTGTGTTCTTTCTTTCCCTATGCCAATTCCACACTGTTTTAATTACTGTAAGTCTTGCTTTTCAGACTCCTTACCCTGTTCTTTTTCTCCCCAAATTGGAGTGGATTGAAATTGCATTGGATTATAGATTAATTTGGGGAAAATGGACATTTTTATACCTTTGAATGTTTATAATAGCATGGTATATTTCTCCATTTATCTAGTTCTAAAATACCTTGAATAAATTTGCATGCATTTCTCTGTAAACATCATGAAAAAAGTTTTAATTTTTGAGAGTGAGCAGGAGAGGACAGAGAGAAAGAGGGAAAGAGAGGATCCCAAGCTGTCTCCACACTGTCAGTGCCGAGCCCAATGGGGAGCCCAAACCCATGAACCGCGAGATCACGACCTGAGCGAAAGTCGGACCCGCTCTTTATCCTTCCCCTTCAGCAAAACTTTTGCCTTGTGTTTTTGGAGTTTTTCTCAAGAGGAGTAAAATCTACCCTCGGTACTGGTGTTGGACTTGGGTAGAGGTCACAATGTGCCAGTGTTGACACTGTCTCATTTGTACCCATGGGACTTTAAATTATGGAGGTGACTGAGTGACATGAAGAGACCAATGCCATTGAAAGAAGAATGCATTGGTTACATTTGCCAGGAGAGGGGGGCCTGTTATGCCACTTAGGGCCGCAGGGAAAAGCACCAGTGTTGGTCAGGAGGCAGAAAAGAGTGAGGGGAAGGCACAGACCACGCCTTTATTGGGGTTTCCCCGTGAAGGCGAGGCAGGGCAGGGTAAATAAACAGTTTAGGATTAGCTAGTTGGAATAATTCTGGCAGGCTTTGGGCTGTGGGTGCGTGTCTAGTTGCCTGGTATCTGGCCCCAGGGTGATTTAGATAAGGGAAGTTGTCACCCTGCATTTGAGATGCGTGCCCCCAGGCAATGTGTTTACTGTCTTTAGGAATTAGCTAGCTCCATCAGAAGCAGTGTCTCAAGTCTGGAAGGCCCTCAAATGTCAGAGCATTGACAGTACAGAAAATATTGTGAATATAGAGACCGGGTCTTGGGGTGAATTGTGAGTTCCTGCTTGCCTTCTTGTGCTTGTGTCTTAGGGATGCTCTTATAACGCAGGTGTGGCCCACTGGTCTCTGAAGAGTGAGAGAGAGAGGAGCAGAGTTGCCCCAGCCAAACCCCAGCCCACAGCCAGGCCGGGGGCATCTGCTGAACTCCACCTGCCTTTAGGTGTGCAAGCAAGAATGCACAGTCATTGTTTCAGGTGCCTGAGTTTGAGACGATTCGTCACATAGCATTACTGCAGCAATAGTTACTGACACAATTGGTGTGTTTTATCAAATAATGACTGGGAAAAGATAGGGCAAAATGGGCAGAGAGGGAAGGGTTAGGACCTGAGGCCCCTGGGTGGGGAAGAACACATATTTTGGAACAATGCTGGGAGCGGCTGACTACAGCAAACCCCTTCAGGCGGAAGGTCCCTCTTAAGAATGTAACAGACACCACCCACTCCCCCTGAGGTTCTCCTTAAGAATTTGGCAATCAAAATACCTAACTAAAAAAAGTAAACCATAAAACTTATGTTATATGAGGGACAATGTGACCATAGTCGGGACTCTTCACACAATGGAAAAGAGCCAATCAGGAAAGGACACCCAGCATCTAGAATTATCCAGCCAGTAAGGGCAGAATCTGAGAAGGAATGAGGGGGAAGGGAAGGGGAGATGACCAGAACCTTATAAAACAAGGCCCCTTGCCTACAGGTGGAATGTCCCCTCTCTGTAAAGAGAGCTTTCATGCTACCCCTTACTTTCTTACACGCTAATAAACTTTTGCCTGCTGCTCATTTTGTGTCCACCTCCTCATTTTTCAAAGCGGTGGGACAAGGAATCCTGGGTACTGAGGTTAAAAATCCTGCAACAAAATGACACTTTCTAACTTCTTGGTGTTAGTGTGTTAGAAAGTCATTTTTTTTCTAAGTTGAACCCTCTTCGTTCTAATAATTGTTGATTCTACATGATGAAGTTTTGGAGCGGTGGGGGTCCGGAGCCAACGGCCAAAGAAAGAATTCTTGAGACATCTTCGGTACAAAAAGGTGGTTTTATGAAAGCATGGGGACGAACCCGTCGTCAGGAAGAGCTGGCCGGCGTCGTGAGGAGTGACTGATTATATACTTGGGAGTTGGGGGAGGTAGAGGCAAGAGGAAGTTTCGGAAAGGACTTTCATATGCTAAAGATCTTGGAGGATCTTGGAGGCCTAGCTATTGTCAAACTAAGGGTGTTTTTCCCTCTAGCAAAGCATTAACATTAAGATGGGAGGGGGTTCCTGGAGGAATGTGGTATGCTGCCTGCCTCAAGTATTTGTCAATGGGCTGCAGGTTATAAGGAAATTTAATTTGATCTGCCATTTCCTTCTGCCTTTGTTTCCCACATCACTATATAGACAATCATCTTGCCTGTGAATAATGGCAATTTTGTTTTTCCATTTTCAGTTATTATAATTTTATTTTTATTTTTGCCTTGCTCCCATGGTTAGATTTCCAGTGCAATGCTTGATAGATGCAGCGATCATAGTCATTCTTGTCTCCTTCCTGACTTCGAAAGAATTTAGTTAAGTACATTAATTTAGTTATTAAGTACATTGTCTACTGTGGTGTTTTTGTAGGCTTACATTACGAGACTAAAGCAGATCTCTTCAGTTACTTTCAATTTTTCTCGCGTTAGTATTACAGTGTAGCAAATATTTTTTTTCTGTAGCTGTTGAGATAATATGTTTTTCTCCCTTAATTTGTTAATATGGAAAATAATTTATATTAAGAGATTTTCTGAAATTTAGAAATAAGCATGGGTGAGATAAGCTAATTTTGCCCTGATAGAATAAAGAAATACAGGGGCGCCTGGGTGGCGCAGTCGGTTAAGCGTCCGACTTCAGCCAGGTCACGATCTCATGGTCCGTGAGTTCGAGCCCCGCGTCGGGCTCTGGGCTGATGGCTCAGAGCCTGGAGCCTGTTTCCGATTCTGTGTCTCCCTCTCTCTCTGCCCCTCCCCCGTTCATGCTCTGTCTCTCTCTGTCCCAAAAATAAATAAACGTTGAAAAAAAAAAAATAAAGAAGTACAATGTTGGACTCAATTTTCTAGTACTATGTTCAGAAATTCTGCATCCATGTTTGTAAACTTTTTCTTTGTTGTTCTATTGTCTGCTGGTAGTAAGACTATCCTAAGCTCATAAAACAATTGGGGCAATGTTCCCCCCCCCCTTTTTTTGAGAAATTTGCACTATATTGGAATTATCTCTTGGGGAGCCTGGGTACCTCTGTCTGTTAAGCATCCGACTTTAGCTCAGGTCATGATCTCATGGTTCGTGGGTTTGAGTCGCGTCGGGCTCTGTGCTGACCTCTCAGAGCCTGGAGCCTGCTTCAAAGGGATTCTGTGTCTCCCTTGCTCTCTGCCCTTCCCCCGCTCCCAGTCTGTCTCTGACTCTCTCTGTCTCAAAAACAAATAAACATTAAAAAAAAAAAATAAAAAAAATGATCTTTTCTTTGACATTTGGCAGAATGTTCCTATAAAGCCACTTGGATCTGTTGGGGGTTTTTTTCCCTCCTTTTCTTGTAAGATTTTTAGCTTCTGATTTAGTTTATTTAACAGTTATAGTAGCAAAGAAGTCCTCCATTTTTTCCTAAGTTTCAGATTTGTGCAAAAAGTAGTATATAGTGTTCTCTTACTCTTTTTTTTTTTTGAATTATCTTCATTGGCATATTTTTTCTTTATTTGTATTTAATTGTTTAAAAAGCCAAAATATTATGGATTCCAGTTCCACTCTTTCCCACTCTTTCTTCTCTCCCAGAAGGTACCCCTTTCTCTTTTTCCTTCTGGCATTTAGACTTTTTATTTCTACATGAGTACTTTTTTGTCTCTTGGTTCATTCCTATTTTCTTCACATTTTCGATCATTTTGTTTTTCACATGATCTCTCATGTAAAAAAATCATTTAGGTTTCTAATGACATAAGGTAAGGACATTTGTTTCTTCCTCACAGAAACCCATCTCTGCATTTCTGCCAAGCCCGTGACACTCCCAGCTGTTCCCAGCCAGTTACTGAGTGTGGCAGGGATACCAAGGCAGGTCCATTCCTAGGAGATGTGCAACTCCTTTGAAGGTGACCTTGGCTCAGGGACTCCTTAACATCCTTGGTCCACTTGCCTTCTAGCTGCACCGCAAATCTGCTTCCACACAACTTTCCTTCTATCCTTGCCTTTCTCCTCCACTCAAGGCCAGACCTGGAGCATGGGCTGATGTATCTTCCAGGTTTTCTTGACTCCTTCCCCATTTTCCTTCCCTAGGGTTTCTCCTAATACATTCTTTGCACAGTTAATATTGTCTTGGTGTCTGCTCCTTGGAAAGCCCATAGTAACATTCATGTAGTGAGAGGTGTACATGTGTGAGAACAAGAGTCATGTAGAGTCAAGAGAGCCTCCAGATAGGTTTGGGGATCTTCCAAGGGAAAGACCCAGGGAAACATGTCAGGTACTAGAATTCCCCCATTATGCAAGGCAGAACCTTGCTATCATGCAAGGTAGCATGATCCAGCATGGAAGTGTGGAGGGGCGCCTGGCTGGCTCAGTCGGTAGAGTGTGCAACTCGATCTCAAGCTTGTAGGTTCAAGCCCTATGTTGGGTGTAGAGATTACTTAAAAAATACAAAAATTAAAAAAATAAATAAATAAATAAGACCTTTAAAGAAATGTGGACATGTTGGTATGGCATCTTTAGACAAAGTGTCTCAAGACATCCTCTCTGGCTTCTTGTTGCTCCAGAATGTTGCCCAGACTATCAGAGCATTCCCCGTGTTCCCTCACCTATACCAAAAGCAAACTTGTTGTTAAGGTGGTATAGACCCCAACAATGGCCATGGATGACCTGTACAAAGTGGATCCCCATGGTCAACGGACTCTTAAGTAACCAGTGGCTCATTTGAAATGTAATAATTCCATGTGTGTTATAGTCCCTATTCAGCAAGATATGGCATAAACTCTGGATTAGTGACTAAGTGTATCTGGCAGGGATCTTAGTTGCAAGCAACAGGAACTGATGTACGCAGAAAAAGGAATTTATTAATATGATATTAAATAACAACAACAATAGCTAACATTTATTAAACCTTTACACTTTGCCAAGCATTCTTTGCAATTCTTTGAGTATGACATTCACATAATCGTTTTCACAACCTTTATAACAACATAATAGTACCTCTGAGATTGGTACTATGATTAACTACACATTTTGGATAGGGAAATGGCACAGAGAAGGTAAGGGACTTACCCAAGTCCCATAACTCACGGATGATAAAGCCCGGGTTTAAACCCCAGCAGTTGGATCCCAGAGCTTCTCTGTGGCTTGCTGGCTCTGTGGAACTGGGGGTAAAAGTGCTATGTGTGTCGGGGACGGGGAAGGACTAAAAAACAAAGCCTGAAGGATATTAAATCAGGAATAATATTCCAGATATTCTTCTCAGGGAGAAATCCTGAGGCTTGTGCTGCTTACACCACTGATGCTGTCTTTGGTCACTGTCCCTAGAACTGCCACCACTGTCACCACTTACTAACCATATGGGTTTTCTGCTTCAAAGTTTCTGACTCAAAATGTAAATGCTTCTGTTTGGCGGAACCATGTCTGTGTGCCCATACCCATGCTGGAATGTCCCATGAGGAACATTCTGTAGCTTCTATGGTGGGATACAAACTCTGCTTCATAAAGGGAGGGACTCCTTGTACATAAAAAGGAATTCAAATGCTGGGCAGCCAAAATGAATGGCAATATTGTTATACAGATATCTTCTTTTTCTTTTTCTCCTATCTGAAAGGGACTTTACATCTTGTTTTTTCTCCAGCATTGTTTTGGAGGTGATCAAATTTCTCACTGTACAGGTTGCTGTGTGATGATGAACCATAGCTTAAACTTTCAGAAAAGAACAGAGATCACTAAGAGATCCTGAACTCAGTGGAATGTAGTGACTGTATATAGTCCCTGGTTGCTTCCCTTTGGGGAATAGGATAAGTGTATCAGGTGGCTTTGGCCTGGTAACAAATCACCTTACCATGCAGTGGCTGATCATAGTAATCATTTATTAGTCAATGATTCCGCAGGTCAGCAATTTGTGCTGGATCCCCAGGACAGCTTCTCTGCTCTTGGCTGGGCTCACTCAAATTTCTGTGGCCTTCCTCCAGTTTGGGAACCCTTCAGTCAGTGGTCCCTCTCTCATTTCTAGCTGCTGGCAGGGCAAACAAGGCATTTGGTTATGTGTCTCTCCCCATGCAGCGCATTCGCCTGGTTGATGTCAGTCCCAGGTGGAGTGAGAGAAGGTAAGCTCCGATATGCAAGCACTTTTAAAGGCTCTGCTTACTCCAAGTTTGCTATTGTCTCATGAAGGGACATGAGGCCACACTCTGGACTACTATGGGAGGGCACAGCGGTATAAGAGCTTGAGAGTCAGCTGTTAAATTTCCAGGAATTTTGCAAGCCAGCTGTTAAAAACTGCTCCTAGCTTGAAATTGGCCCCATCATGGGAATATTTATACCATAGAAATTGACAAGTGCTACAAGCCAGCGCTCCCCCCACCCCCCGCTTTTCAGAAAAGCGGTTTACCAGTGTGTCACTAGGACCATTTGAGGACATGGCTACACAGGGAGAAATTACTGCAGCTGTTTTTGTGAAAGAATCCATCAGAGTGAACTTTTTTTAAATTTGAGAGTCATGGTTTTTAAGCATTACCATTATTTATACACACACACACACACACACACACACACACGCGCGCGCACACACACAGGGTTGTATATGTGTTTAGAAGTCAGTGGTTCACTTTGCAGTGGTTCTTAAAAACTTCTTAAAAAAAGCATCCTTTAGTCTTTTCTAGTAATAGTCCCTGCTCGAATCCAGCTAGGCCGTTCTCTTGACATAGTGATTTATCTAAAGGACAAATCCAGGAACCAAACCAATTTAGTCAGAATTATTCCCCAGGGTTTTTTCAAACTGAAGTTAGGAGAGGAAAGTCCCTCTCTTTTCTCTTACAAATTGTGATGGGATGAGCCAAGAGCTGCCAGCAGCCATAATCACACAATTGTGGGGGCACCCAGTCTAAGAGGGAAAAGCTAACATACAGAGATTTGCATGAAAGAGACACAGGGAGAGAGAGAGGAGAAAAGACAAATTCATCCCAGCCCTTCTTATTTTTTGGTTGTGTCTAATATTATATATATATAATAATATATAATAACAATAATATAATCTATTAATATATATTAACAATATATAATTACATTATATATTATTATATATAATTATATTATATAATAATATATAATAATATATATAATTTACATAATTTATATATTTAATTTATACATTATATATGTAAACTTACATATTATATATAATTTACATATATAAATATATATATATTTTTTTCCTGAAGAGGTTGAATGAACAGTTTTTGTCACTTGCAATCAAATAGTCCTAAGACAGGAATAAAAATAGTTTGTTGAAGAGGCAGAGAAACCAGGACAAGGAAGGGGTCCGTATTGCTGTGCAGAGACAAGATCTGTGTCGGGACATTGTGTTCCTCCCCAGGTGGTGAAATAAACAAGGGGGTGGTGGCGCTGGAAATATTATATGAAGAGCTCCTCTGCAATTTGCAATTTTTCTCTCTGTGTCACTTCAATGTATGGTTGCAGATAGCGGAAATGACTCCAGACAACTGGTGTGGAAACAGACTTAATACAGGGAGTTGAGTGATTTACAAAATTGTTGGAAGGGCAGGAGGGGCAGCCTGGAGGCTGAACTCCCAGGAATGTTTTCCCTATAACAACACTACACAGCTGGCCTGCCAAGGAAATCAATATTCTAGCTGCTGGCTTGAGGATAGACCACTCAACTGTGATTCACGTAAAAAAAAAAAAAAACCTGGATGCCCCATGCTCTGCATCTTTGCAACCACAAAGCTGGCACCAGTCACTGAGATTTGATTCTGTATTCACATAGAAATCAAATATCTCCTTGACTATGCTTGCTAGTAGATGGTCAGCAGCCACAGAAGCATCTATGCACTTCCCAGTCGCATGCTTCAGATGCAATAGTAGTTACCATTTTCTTCTGTATCCTTCCAGAAAATTTCCAAGCATAAACAAGTATATATGCTTGTGTGTGCGTTAGGTACATGTGTGTAAAACAAATAGGATCACACCAAATGTTGGTCTGGTTGCTCACTGATATAAAGGACCTCTATTTGGATGCCTTTCCTAAGTGAAGGATGAAAGAATGCAGCCAGGTTTCTTAAGCAAATCACTCTAATCCCTAATTTTAACATGGCACCAGGATCCTTGGGAATAAATGTAAAATACTTAGGAGCAACACTAAAAATTAAATGAATAATGGGGGAAGCATACAACTCTTTGAAAACCACTTCAAAATGAAGCATTCTTTTGAAAGTAAAGTTTGGATCTGTATATAGACATCTTTTTCATTTAAAAACAAGATTTTCTATAATTTATGAAGGTGAAAACATATAGTCATTAATTTCTTATTTTATTTCATTTTATTTTTTTAAAGTTTATTTCTTTATTTTGAGAGACAGCAAGAGAGTGAGCGCATGAGCAGAGTAGGAGCAGAGTAAGAGGCAGGGAGAGAGAATTCCAAGCAGGTTTCACGCTGTCAGCTCAGAGCCTGACTGACACAAGGCTCGAACTCCTGAACCTGTGAGATTGTGATCTGAGCCAAAACCAAGAATTGGACGCTTAATGACTGAGCCCCCCAGGTGCCCCATTCATATTTTTTTTAGAGGGCAGAGTTTTACACTTTTGCCTAAATGCTATTTTAAAATGTACAGAGCAAAGAGCAAATACATGTTCTTTTAAAAATGCAGCGTAAGGAGCAAAACTAAAAGCAAAGTTTTTAAAACTTCCAAAAGCTAGAAACTAAGAAAACCTAAAATACATGAAAAGAAAGAAAAAATCTCTGAATCTGGGAGTAAATGGCACCCATGGGCCTGCTTTCACATAAGGGCTAATTGGATTAATATGTCACCTAGTCAATGTCACTGAATCATTGATAAAAGACAGAGAAAAGTCTAGATGGTGAGGCAGGGACGGGGTAGAAAGATAGCCACTTGGCAGAGAGGGCCAGTCTTATCCTCACTTGTCACTGGGCCTCCCAGGCACATCATGGGCGCTCCCTGGGGCCCTGGGGGCTGTGAGAGGGACAGAAGAGGCTGGGTGACCCTGAGTTACTGCTTTTGCTTGGTGACTCTGCTGCAGGAGCCCCATCTCTGCCTGGGATTCATTCATCCTGGCGCTACTCATGACTGTTAATTGTCACAGCCCAGGGAGTGGCCTCATGAGTGCAGCCTCAGAGGGGAGACAATCCAGCCTCAGAGGGGAGACAATAACACGGAAACTTGGCCCACGTTGCTCCGGGAATCTGGAGGGGCCTGACTGGGCCACCCAGGGAGCAAGTGTGGAGCCCAGAGAGGGAAAGGCAGCGGGGCCTCTGGCTCAGGTGAGGGGGCCTGAGTGAGGCGTTCGGACTTGAGTTCAAATGCAACTTTGGAGAGGAGACTGGTGCTCCAGAGATGCATCTGGCTCCTAGTGCTGAAAGGATTTGAGAAGGAGAGTGGCTCTGCAGAGGACCTGGGGTGGCAGCAGTAGGTGTGAGGGACATGGGTGGGTCTGAGAGGCACAGCAGGGGAGGACTGGCCGGGTATTCTGGGTTGTGGGTCAGGGGAAGGAGATGGATGTCAGCCGCAACTCAGAGCTGGAGTCCTCGTGAGCAGGTGTTGCAGCCTGGGTTCCCCGGGCGGAAGTCTCCAAGGCACAGATTCATTCCAGAGGCTGACTAGGAGGTTCTTATGGGATCAATGCCTGAGGGAGGGAAGATGAGAAGGATCTGGAAGAGGGGAAGGCTGAGCCTGGATGCAGCCTCAGCAGAGAGTCCATCTGACCCTACATGGATGATCCTGCAGAGCTGTGCCGATTTAGGTAACGGGGCTGGGCTTTATGTCCTCATGCTGTTCCGTCTTTGGATGAGGACCTCCCTGGGAAAAGAGTGGCCTTATGTGGGGTGGCTCCCTGCAGCCTGCAGAAGAAATCTCTGGAGACTGATAGCTGAGGGCTTTTTGGCACCAGCACTCCTGGCATTTGGGGAACTAATCCCATCACTCCCGAGGGGGATCTGGGCGGGCCATCAACCAGGTCTACCACGTCAAGGAAATGTGGTAAGGCTCAGAAGAACAACAGGTCTGGGGGAGGTGATGAGTCCCATTTTGGACATGTTGGGTTTTCAGTGTTTAAGGGATAGGCAGGAGGGGTGTATAGGTGTATAGGGTCCACAGCTCTGGAGGAAGGTCAAGGGAGAAATACAGATTCAGCAAAACCAGAAAAGTGGAGTGGAAAACAGAGGAATCCGTGGGGGCATTCCAAGTCAGGGAGAGATGAAACCTGAGATCACCATCTGGCAGCTGGTGCTCAGGGGGGCCTCACAGGAGGAGTCATCTGGATAAGATCAGCAAAAACCAGTGAGTTCAGGAATTCCCAACTCAGAGGTCTTGGGGTTGAGTGAGAGCCCTGGTCACACTCACTGGGATAGAGCTCTCCATGCTGATGTACAAATCAGGGGGGCAATATGGACTGCTTGGGGAGCCCAGAAGGCAGGATGCTCCCCTGGGGTCATTCTCCCCTTCAGCTCACCCCATCTCCCATGCCTTCCCTTCTCTATCTCCCTCTACCCATCTTTTGAGGCTTTCCTCTCCCCTTCTCTCCTCCTCCCTCTGTCCCGGTCTCTCCTTCTCTCCCCCTGGACCACTAGAGGGCGGCAGCTGGCAATCCAGACCCTGGTGTCCACCCTCCAAGCCTTTGCCTGAATTCTGCCTTCTGGTGGTGGTGGGCAGAGTAAGCACCTCAATTACTCTCAGGCCCTGGGGTCCCTCTCCTGGATCAGGCTTGCACTCACAGGTCATGTGGGAAACACCATGTTTAGTAGGTAGGGCAGGAACTGCTTCTTTGCCCTACTTTGCTGAAGCATAAAGTCCTGGTGCCATCTGTACCTGCTTTGGACAGATGGGGACATCCAGGCCCAGAGAAAGGCCAGGACCTCCTCTAGATCTCGGAATTGCCAATCACATCCCCTTCCCCTATCATGGAGCTATAGGTCCACAGAGCCTTAAGAAATTGGGGCTGGATCTTGTTCCTACTGGTTGTGTCCTAGGGTGTTTTTGAAAGGATTTTTCCTGGAAATAACAGGCTCTAATACTGTGCACGGTGTCCAAAGCGCAGTGCTGGTCCCTGGGCTGCTGTATTCCACCTCACCTGGAAGCCTCGCCTGGGGCCTGGTTGCCCAAGTCTGTGAGGCCCATGGATTCCTGAAAGGTTCCTTGTGACCACAGCTCAGAGAGACTGTATCTGAGCAGTGTGCCTGGACCTGCATTTCTAAAGACACGTTTAGGTCAAGAAAAACTGGTTCTTCCAAGTGAGGAGAACAAAAATGGAATGACCTGGGAAGCGGCCCCTACAATAGTAGGTTGAGGACTAGAGAGCTTGCCCAGAGTCAGACCCCATCTGAAACCCCTGCCTCCTCCTGTCGCCCCTCACATACAGCACATAGGCCAGCTTCATAGCTGCAACCACTCTCTGATCGAGTGGAAGAGATAGGATAGCTTTAGCATCTTTCTTACCTGTTCTTTCTTATGCTCCTTCTGGGAAGGTCGAAAGCACAAGCCAGAGCTGTGCAGAAGGGTTAGGCTGGGGCTGGAATGGATAGACAGGGGGCTGGGCAGTCAGAAGGTTGAGGACTTGTTCTCTCAATCAGGTCAGGTTAGGGGTTCTGTGTAGCTGGGGTCAGGTATGAAAGAGAAGAGGGGTGGGGCCATCTGGAGGCTGTGAGAAGCAGTGATCAGGACCGCTGATAGGAAGCAGGAAAGGTCTGTGCTGTGTGCAAGGACCTAGTGAGAGCCTTGTTTACACTTCCCATTGGGCATGGGCCCTTCTGAGCTCACGGAGGGGCAGAGTGGGAAGGGCAACCATCCTGCCTAGACCAGGGACAATGCAGTGAGCCTCTGATGAGATCCCAGGGTTTAATCAGTGATCAGAATGACTAGCCGAGCGTCTTCTAAACTGTTTCCGGCAGCATCCTTGGGGGCTCTGCCCAGGGACTCATTCAACTCCCAGCTTCTCCTGGACTCTTCTCCAGTTCTGTGTAGTGCTACAAGCTCTTTCCAAGTCACACACCACCAGCCCAGGGGACCCTCTTGTGAAATCCCAGCCTGATCATGGGTACCGATCCCTCGGCCCTTAGACTGACCTCTGGATTCAGAGCTTAGAGCGGGAGTTTGTTCATTCACACACTCTCTTGTTCAGACTTTTACTCATTTATTAGCTTATCTCTAATCTATTTATTTATTTGCTCATTCATTTATTCACTCACTTACTCACTCGCTCCCTCATTCTCTCATCCCTCCGGAAAACATTTCCTGACCGTTCTTGCTAGGCTCAACGGTAAAACGTATAGAAACAAATGAGACTTTTTCTGACCTTCTCGGGGCTCACCTGGTGAGAGGGGGAGATAGAAAAGCAAGTAAACAATTGGAAAATGAGAGAGAAGGTGGTAAGTGCCATAGAGGACACAGAGGTAACTGAAGCTCAGAAGAGAGGAATCTCTGGAAGGGCCACCGATACAGCTGCTTCGGTCTTGACCTGCTCTACTGGAAGCGAGGTTCCCTGATGTGCATGGAGACTGGAGTTATCACTCAGCATGGCTGGAGAAACCAGCTGACTCTGGGGCCTGGGCCCCGTGCTGCCCCACTTTGCACTTCAGTGTCCTCACCAGGGAGCAGGGTGGTATTTGATCAGCTCATCTCTAGGGCCCGTGACTTCAGTGGCTCAGTGCGGGGTACAGTTGTGTCTCATGGGGGATAGGTTAATATTTAGCTAGTTTTGGATAAAAACTTTGCATTTATGAACAGTCTTGTACATATCCACAGCATGGTATTTTCTGGGCACTCAGTCAGTGCACATTATGCAGCGAAGAAAGCCAAGGCCAGCAGATGGGGCTCTCTGGAAGCGAGGAATCATTGGGTCTGGTTTCAAGTGGCACGTTTGCTCTTCGGCTCTCCCAGCAGAGCAGAGGATTGACAGGAAGGCTGGCTCACAGAGCGGTGTAAGCACCCGTGGGAGCCTTGGGGACTTGGGGGAAAGAGAAACACAGGGGAAAATTGAGCTTCTTGGTGTTGGGAGGACGGAGACAGATTTCCCTTAAAGGCAACTGAACTCAGGCTTTGGGATTGACCCTCACTTGGAAAGTCTTTCCAAAGCTGTGCAGTGAATTGTTTTTTTAAATAAAAAAATCAAGGTAAAATTAACATAATATAAAATTTGCCATTTTAACCATTTTAAAGGTACAATTCAGTGGTTTTTAGTATATCTATAATATTGGGCAATCATCAGTATTATATTATTCTAGAATGTTTTCATTGCCCCAGAAAGAAACTTCATTCCCATTAATCAGTGATTCCCCATTAACTCTTCCCATCAACCCCTGGCAACCACTAATTCACTTTCTGTCCCTTGGATTGACCTATTCTGGACATTTCATAGAAATGCAGTGCCTGAGTGGCTCAGTAGGTTAAGCATCTGACTCTTGATATCAGCTCGTGATCTCATGATTCATGAGATCGAGCCCCTGCATCGGGCTCTGTGCTGACAGTTGATAGCATGGGGCCTGCTGGGATTCTTTCCCTCTCTCTCTCTCTCTCTCTCTCTCTCTCTCTCTCTCTCAGCTGGCATGTGTGCATGTGCGCTGTCTCTCAAAATAAATGAATAAACATGAAAGAAATGCAGTCACATGATAATATATGGCCTTCTGTGTCTGGCTACTTTCACTTAGCATAATGCTTTCAAGGTTCATCCATGTAATAGCATGTATTAGTACTCCATTCTTTTTATGGTTGAATAATATTCCATTGTATGAATGTACCACATTTGATTTATCCATTCATCAATTGATGGACATTTGGGTTGCTTTCACCTTTTGGCTATTAAGAACAATGTTGCTATAAAAGATTGTGTACAGGTTTTTGGGTGAATGTATGTTTTTAATTCTTATGGGTATATACCTGCAAATGGAATTGCTGGGTCATATGGTAACTTTATGTGTAAATTTTTGAGAAGTTGTTCATTGTTTCCACAGTAGCCACACTATTTTATATTCCTAACAACTGTGTGTGAGGGTTTACATTCCTCCGCATCCTCATTGACATTTCTTATTTTCTGTTTTTCAATTATAGCCATCTTAGCAAGTGTGAGAAGCTATCCCATTGTGGTTTTGATTTGCATTTCCCCATTGACTAATGATGTTGGACATCTTTTCATGTGGTTGGTGGCTATTTGACTATCTTCTTTGGAGAAATGTATATTTAAATCCTTTGCCCATTTTTAAATTGGATTGTTTGTGGGGTTTTGTGGTTGTCGTTGTTGAGTTGTAAGAGTTCTTTATATATTCTGAATACTAGACTCTTGTCAGGTATAAGTTTGGCAAATATTTTTTCTCATTCTGTGGGTTGTCTTTTCACTTTTTTGACACTATCTGATGCACACAAGTTTTAAATTTTGATGAAGTCCAATTTATCTCTTTTTCCTTTGTAGCTTATGCTTTTGGTGGCATATTTAAGCAATCATTGTCTAGTCCAAGGTCATGAAGATTTGCAACTAAGTTTCCTGCTAAGAGTTTTATAGTTTGAGCTCTCACATTTAGGTCTTCGATCCATTCTGAATTAATTTTTATATATAATGTGAAATAGAGGTGCAAATTAATTCTTTCTCATGTAGATATCCCATGCCCTAGCAGCATTTGTGGTTGTCTTTTAAATTAGATTAGGAAAAATGTGGAGGTAAAAACAAAAAATACATCATTAATATTGTGTTATATTTGTCTATGTTGATACTTTTACCAGTGTTCTTTATTTTTTTGTGTGGATTTAAGTTACTGCTTAGTGCCCTTTCTATTCAGCCTGAAGGACTCCCTTTAGCATTTCTTGGAGGGCAGGTCTGCTAGTGATGAATAATCTTAGCTTTTGCTTATCTCAGAATGTCTTCATTTTTTTTTTTTTTTTAATTTTGAAGAGAGTTTTACTGGAAATAGAATTCTTGGATGACATTACCTTCCCACCGCCCCCCCCCCCCAGCACTTGAAGATGCCATGTCACTGTCTTCTGGCCTCCATGGTTTTTGATGACAAATCAGCTGTTAATCTTGTTGAGGAATACTTATAAAAGATGAATTGCTTCTTTCTTGCTGTTTTCAAGATTCTCTCATGGTCTGACTTGATCATTTGATTATGAGGTGTCTGGGTATTTCTTTGAGTTTATTCCATTTGGAGTTGAATTTCTTGGATATGTAAATAAATGATCAAGTTTGGGAAATTTCCAGCCATTATTTCTTCAAATAGAAGTTAACATAAGTTCATTCATCTCCATAGGATGATGGGACATGAGGGCTTTTGGCTTATTTTCATGAACACTTTTGTGGGAGAATCATCAGCCCCATTTTCCTCATGGGAAATGGAACCAATAAAGATTCCATTGAATGCACAGTGATATAAAACATGACTCTGTGGTTCTTGGGTGCTGAATTTCTTCCTACGACATCCATTTGGCTGAGCTTCAGACTGGGTCCATCAGCTACCCCATCACTTCTGATGGCAGCACAGGGATGTCATATAGGCTCAACTCTGCTTCAGAGATTCCTTCCTCACAGGCAGGCCCAACCTTCGACCTGAAGACCACACTTGTCAGATTCTGGGAGGGCAGTTGGATTTGCTAATTGAAGCCCAAAGAACTTCAGAGTCTCTAGTTCCATTCAGGAAGAGCTTTGAGGTGAGCCCTTCCCTACTCATTCCTACTCATCATCCTCTTCCCTCCTATTCCTGGCTGGTCTCAGCTCCTTAGCCTGGCATTTAGGGTCCTCCTCTTTAGACACCCTACTTGACAAGATGAGTCATTCAAAACAATCTTTATGTTCTCATAATGTTCTTCAGCTCACAGGTACATCTATATCTTTGTAGTAAAGAATTTAACTTTGCCCAAAGAGAGGTCTGGCCCTTGCCCTCAGCTTCTGGGAGGTAATCTCCAAGCCCTTGGAATGTTATGCTTGATTGCAGGGTCTTCATTTGCCTGGGGGCCTTGGGCCAGCCATATAGTAACAATGTGATTTTTGGATGGAGGCTTTGGGTCATAAAATATCAGCTTGATCTCCTGAGGGGCTGGAAACTGAATTCAGCCACATGAGCAGTCAACCATGTCTATGTGATAGAACCCCAATAAAGAGTGGACACCAAGGCTCAGGTGAGCTTCCCTGGTTGGCAATATGATATGCTTATTGTCATACTTTGATGCCTGGAGAATAACAATGTCCCGACTCCTCAGGGAGAAGAGAACTGGAAGCTCTGTGTTTGGAATTCTGTTGGATTCTGCCCTATGTCTTTTCTCCCTTGAGTGACCTTAATCTGGACCTGTAAGTGTAATAAAACATAACCTGAGTGTAAAAGCTTTTGGTGTGTTCTGTGAGTCTTCCTAGCAAATTATTGGACGTAAAGATAGTCTTGGAACCCTCCAAACTTGCTATTAGTGTTAGAGGTCAGGGTGGTCTTGTGGACTGTTCTCAGACATTGCAGTTGGCATCCACTAGCAGCAGCCCCTGGAGAAGAAGAGGGTTGACATTTAAGTGTCTTAGTTACTACTTAGCTATTGCCAGGAAGGAAGCTGATTTTCTTTCCTGAGCTTCCAGGACTCTATCCTTTTTTATCTTCATTCCCTCCAATTCTTGTAGCTCCTCCCCCCCCCCCCCCCCTTAATTACTTCTCTGTCCTTTTCTCTCTCTTCGTACTGTGTAGGAATCTTGGAGGACCTCCTTCTCAATTTTGGAGGGCCCCCTCTTCAGGGATTTTCTCAAGAAGATGTCTCTACATTTTCTGAGGACCTATGTCAACTAGGCTTCCATGAATCAAGGGGAGGAGGTAAGATGGACACCCCAGGAACCAGTGACATCTGTCAAGAGCTTTATTAATACACACGCACACGAGATCCAAGTAGCCCATATGGCTGACTTGAGCTAGGTCAGTCTGGGAGATCACAGGTGCCTTTCTGCTCACTTTGGGTGTCAGCATCTTTACTCTAAATGCTAGTGAGTTCCACTGACCTTTCTATAACAATACTAGTAGAGGTTCTATAACCCAAGATTTTAAAAGTGTAAGGGAAAGGGGTGCCTAGGTGGATCAGTTGAGCATCTGATTCTTGATTTCAGCTCAGGTCATGATCCTGGGTTCATGGGATCAAGCCCCGTCTCAGGCTCTGCACTGAGCATGGAGCCTGTTTAAAATTCCCTCTCTCTCGGGGCGCCTGGGTGGCTCGGTCGGTTGGGCGTCCGACTTCGGCTCAGGTCATGATCTCGTGGTCCGTGAGTTCGAGCCCCGCGTCGGGCTCTGTGCTGACAGCTCGGAGCCTGGAGCCTGTTTCAGATTCTGTGTCTCCCTCTCTCTCTGCCCCTCCCCTGTTCATGCTCTGTCTCAAAAATAAATAAACGTTAAAAAAAAAAAAAGATTCCCTCTCTCTCTCTCTTTTTCTCCCTTTGCCCCTCTCTCCTGCTCATGCACGTTATCTATCTAAAATATAAAAAAATAAAAAAATAAAAATAAAAATATAAGGGAGAGTTAACAAAAAAGTTATAAACTATATCCTAAAATGAACATTATTTATAAATCAATGAAATATATATTTAAAATATATATTCATATATATATGTATATATATATAAAACTAGGGAACTAACGAAACTCTTAGCCAGATAGTATTGGCTAATGTTTAAGGAAAGCCTACTGCATTTCACCTACTATTCTAGCTACTTTGATTGGACTATGCTATTTAATCTTTATAGTAACATTATGTGGTGGGTATTGTAATTGACAGATGAGTAGGGTGAAGTTCAGAGATCTTGTCCAACGTCACACAACTATGAGGGACTAAACCTGGGATTTGAATGCAGGATCCCATTCCACACCCTGTACTGTGCTTCTAACCACGTGGTCCTTTCCTTATAGGGGTAAAGCTCTGTTCTGAACTATTTGAATCTTCTTCTTTGATTGTCTTGATTCTTCCTTAAAGCAGGGCTCATGCAATTTTAATTGGAATCCTGATAAAACAGGGGTTTTATTGCTTGGCTGATAAAACTATTGCAGAGACTTTTTTAGGTCCCTGATGTGTAATTGCTCCGCATTCTTATTGTTGGCACAGAGCACCTGTCCAACTGTTATTCCTCACATAGTGCTGTGGAATTGGGCAGCAGGGATTTCTACTAAAATCCCTCTTTCCTTGATCTTTTCCTTGATCCCTGGGTTACACTGGCAAACAGCTCCTGTATACTGCCTATACTGGAGTTTGAGTTGGACAGGGACCGGTCGATCAGTGAGGGCGCTGTGCCTGCTGAATGCCATGCCCTGGCTGTCTGGTCTCCGGTTCAGACTTCATCAAGTGCTGTAATCATTAACCCCTGCAGGAAGCCTGCAAGACAGATGAGAGTATCTGCTTCTGCTCAGCTAGACACAGCGACTGTTGAAGCCCTGAGATGGAGAGAAGTCAGGAAAGAAATGGTGGTGAGGGGGTGGCAGGACGGGAGCCAGGTGGTGAGGGGCTGAGGCTGAGGAGGGAGATTGGTTTGTGGAGTGCCGTGTCCCTGATGGCTGGCTGTATGATTGGCTCTGGCGTCTTCATGTCACCACAGGGGGTCTTGGTCTACATGGGCAGCCCTGGAGCCAGTCTTGTGGTCTGGGCAGGCTGTGGCCTCCTGGCCATGATGGGTGCCCTGTGCTATGCTGAGCTGAGTGCCCTGGTTCCCAAATCTGGAGGGGAGTATGCCTACATCCTGCAAATCTTTGGCTCCTTGCCAGCCTTCCTGGTTATCTATACATTTGTGTTGCTGGTCAGACCAGCTGCCATTGCTGCCGTCTCCCTGAGCTTCGCTGAGTATGCTGTGACCCCCTTTTACCCTGGCTGCTCCTCGATGCCCCAGGCTGTGCTCAAGGGCGTGGCTGCCTCCTGCATCCTGCTGCTGACGTTGGTCAACTGTTGGAGCTCACGGCTGGCCACCGTGCTGGTGAACGTGTGCGCGGTCGCCAAAGTGTTCTCGTTGCTGGTCATCGTGGTGGGTGGGGCCGTGGTGCTGGGCCAGGGCCGGGGCCACACGGAAACCTTTTTGCTTGCCTTCCACAACACAACACAGCAGGCTGGGCGCATTGGCATGGCCTTTTACCAGGGCATGTGGTCCTTCGATGGCTGGAATAATGTCAACTATGTGGTGGAAGAGCTCAAGAATCCAAAGGTGAGTCCATAATACTTCTTCAGAGGGTGGAATCTCCAAACATTAGCTGTTCCAATTATTGTTATTTGAACTGACTAAAACCATGAGAAATCAGCTGAAAATGGGGGTACCCTTTTTGAAGTCATGAATGCCAGCCCACTGTCGACCTTAAGTAGTTTATGGAATTAGAGGAATAATAACTTCCCAAGTGAGCACAGAACTTTATAGGATCACACTCACGGTCTCATTTGCCTGGCAAGGTCGGTATTATCAACACCATTTTCACATGGGAAAACTGAGGCTTAGAAAGGGGGAAGTGATTGTGAGGTCATACCACTAGCAAGAGGCCGTGCTTGATGACTCAGCTTGTTATCTGTCTTGTTAGCTGGAACATTTGGGCTCTTCAGTTACTATGGAAATTAACTCTTTGCTATAAATATATTTGCTTAGGTTGCTATTTGTTTTCTTTTTTTCCTGCAGGAGCCTTTAATTTTCAGAGGGTGAGAACTGAGTCTTTTCCTCTACATCCTGGGGGCTGGCTCAGGGGCCATTCATTACATGTCTCACCTCTCAGCAGAGGCTCCCTGGAAGGGGGTTTGGGAGAATCTGGGGGGAGAAGAGGAGCTTGGAGACTGAAGTCCCAGAGCACAGAGAGACCGGGGTGAGAGCCAGAAGTCCTGGGACCTAGTTTTTATTCTTGCATGTAATTCCTTGTGCTTTAGTTCCTCCCTATCAACGGGATCATAATAGCTGCCCCATCTACCTCGCAGGGCTTGAAGGTATTAACTGTTATTAACTGGCGTAATCACTTGTGGATGGAGTGCCATAAACAGCTGTAATTTCAGGTGAATGGTTACTGTGTGTCCATGGTGGCTCTGGGTGGGGCTGGGGCTGCCGGGCAGGGGCACCGGCTCATTCAGTTCACAGGGCTAGATTCCTCTCTGAATACAGGCTCTGGGCTCAGAGCTGGTCCAGGGAAAGAGCAAGGGGGTCCAAAGGTGAGTGAGACAAGCTCCCATGCCATAGAGCATGGATTAGCAAATTTGTTTCCATAAAGGATTAAAGAGCTAACATTTTAGGTTTTGTGGGCCACGAGTCCTCTGCCATGATCACTCAATTCTGTTGCAAATAGCCATAGGTAAACAAATGAGGGTGGCTGTGCCTCCATAAGAGTTTATTTACAAAAACAAGCAGTGGCTGGATTTGGTCCACAGCCTGTAGTTTGCTGACCTCTGAATTTTTTTGAACAAATTTTTTAATGTTATTTATATTTGAGTGACAGAGAGAGAGAGAGAGAGAGAGAGAGTGTGCATGAATGGGGGAGGGGCAGAGAGAGAGGGAGACACAGAATCCAAAGCAGGCTCCAGGCTCCAAGCTGTCAGCATAGAGCCTGACAAGGGGCTTGAACTCACGAGCTGTGAGAACATGACCTGAACCGAAGTCCGACACTTAACCGACTGAGCCGCCCAGGCACCCCTGCATTTTTGACAAATGTGGGTTTCTTTCTTTATTTTTTTAATGTTTATTTATTATTGAGAGAGAGACACAGAGCGTGAGCAGGGGAGGCGTAGAGAGAGGGGTAGACAGAATCTGACGTAGGCTCCAGGCTCTGAGCTGTCAGCACAGAGCCTGACGCGGGGCTCGAACTCACAAACTGTGAGATCATGACCTGAGCTGAAGTCGGTGGCTTAATCAACTGAGCCATCCAGGCGCCCCGACAAATGTGGGTTTCAAGCAAAAACAAAGCCATGCCTCTGAATGATGGACAATTGAAATTCTGGCTCTAAGTCTGAGCTCTGAAGCACATGTTAAGTGTATCTTTGTTTCACACTCTTTCAAGAAATGGCAGATCCTATGCCAAACCTGGGCCAGCGTTATGCCCATGTGCCCTGGAATTTGAGTAAAGAGTTAAGGTGTTTGAGAATGAAACCAGGAAATCTCACTGTTCTTGTGGCACAACCTGGGGCTTGGCTGTCATAGCTCATTTGCTGGCCGGTGGGCTGTCCAAGAGGAGTCGAATTCAAAAGCATGTCAGATCCCTTCCCTGTGACTTGGCATGTGGCTGGGTCATGCATGGTGGGTGCTTGCCTGCTGAGGGCACCCCACAGCAAGGCCTGCAGTAGGAGGAATCCAGGACTCTGCTCCATTGCCCATCTTTGCTACACGGGGCCTCTTCTCGGCCCAGGCAGAACACACTTTCAGGACTGGGAAGATGAGGAATTAGCCGCCACGCTGAAACAGTGGTTGGGGCCATTTCCTTTGCCTCCAGATCCTCAGATTTGAGAGCTGGAGGGGACCTGAGAGGACCTACTGTCTGTGAGAGTCCATTGCTGTCCTACTGGCTTCACTTGCATGCATTTGTCACATGACCTGCTAGGTCTGCTGACCAGGTTGCCCAGGACTGGAGACTTCCTAGGGATACGGGGCTTCTGGTGTTAAAAGCGGGAAAGTCTCAGGCAAGCTGGGGCTAATTGGTCACCCTCCCCGGCCCCTGCCCTTAGAGAACAAGACAGGATGGGACAGAGGCTTGGATATAATAAAGCTTGCTGAGGTGCTGTCTCCACTTGCTGCTGGAACTCATGAGGCAGAACAGTCCAGCAGTCCTGCGAGAGGAGGGCTGGAGCTGAGCCTTGAAGGGCTGATGTGGTTTGTGGCAAAACAGCCGTGCAGAGGCAATGTGAACAGGAACACAGAGACCAGAAAGAACTGGGCATCTCTGTGTCTCAAGGAAGTTTGAGAAGGGCAGAAGACAGGCCCTGAGATCAATACTCTGCCCTCAGTGCCCCCTTCCTCCTGTGCTTGCCTCCAGAGTTTTCTGTGGCAGATCTCAGGCTGGCAGAAAGCTCTGGAAATTGCCTTATTATTATTTTTTTAAATATTTGTTTATGTTTGAGAGAGAGTAAGAGCGAGCCGGGGTGGGGGCAGAGAGAAAGGGAGAGAGAGAATCCCAAGCAGGTTCTGCACTTTAGTGCAGAGCCTGATGTGGGGCTTGAACTCACAAACTGCGAGATCATGACCTGAGCTGAGCTCAGTAGTTGGATCCTTAACCGACTGAGACACCCACGTACCCTTGGAAATTGCTTTTTATATAATGTTGAAGAAGAGAAGATGTGCTAACCAGGGGCAGATGCTAAAATGGGGGAGGGTCCTACCTAGTGGTGGGCCAGGAGGTGTGTGTGGGACTGTGGTTCAGCCCTCCCAGGGACAGCTCTGTGCCAAGTCTGGAGAAGACCTCCCTGCCAACAGAATGACCTCTTCTGTGCTTCATTTCATGTTATAAGTGTCAGTAGCAGCAATACCAGGTTCTGGGGTCCCGTTTGGTACTGAGGGGAGAGGCTCTGGGCTCATCAGTGCTTGCCTGCCCCTCAAGAGGTAAGCCAAAGGACATCTAGAGAAAGTCCTGCGTGAGGCCTGGGGTGTCGTGGACATGCGTTTACTGCTTTGAGGTGTAGTTGTCTATCCAGGGTGGCCCAAGCCTGGGAAATGTTTTTTGTTTTTGTTTTTAATTTTTTAATGTTTATTTATTTTTGAGAGAGAGAGAGACAGAGAGAGAGAGAGAAAGAGAGAGAGAATGTGAGCAGAGGAAGGGTGGAGAGAGAGGGAGACAGAATCTGAAGCAGGCTCCAGGCTCTGAGCTGTTAGCACAGAGCCCGATGTGGGGCTCGAACCCACGAACTGCAAGATCATGACCTGAGCTGAAGCCGGACGCTTAACCTACTGAGCCACCCAGGTGTTCCTTTGGGGAATGTTGAATGGAGTTCTGTGGGTTCAGAGGGAGACCCCTTCCTTCCATTTGCTCCTGGCTCCAGAATGATGTCCGGGGCTTGGGAGGAGGGGGTGCGGTGGGAGGGTGGCCAGGCGGTGAAGTGGGAGGGAGTACACTCTGTTTTACCCAGTTTTCATTTATTCCTCCATTTTTATTGGACGCCTGCTCAGTACCTTTATTGAAAGACCGAGGGTCAGAGTGGCACAACGCCTCCATAGGATAAGCTGCTCTGTGTGCCCACAGCCCTTATGTCCAGGCCTTTCCTTTTCCCTCCTCTGTGCTGACCCTCATACCTTGCAGGGAGGCAGAGCAGTGAGAAGTCCCATTTTACAGATCCCCAATGACCCCCAATTTCCAGTTGAGGAGCCTGAGGGTCAGAGTGGAACCCCTGGCAGAAATGGCCTTCAGTCTGGGTGGGCCTGAGTCCTGGAGACCCAGAAAATAGGCAGGGTTGTCATGGTGGTCTTGGAATATTACAGCTGGAAAGACTGATGAATAGCCAAGAATGAAGATCTTTAACTTCCTTGTCCCTTCTCTGTGCTCTGTTCTTGTGGGTGCCCCCACTCCTCTCAGGCCCTCTGTATCTCCACTGCTCAGACTGGTTCCCGCCCCTCATGGCCTCCCAGCACATCTGTTGTTTGTGGATCCAGGCCATGGACTGTGAGCAAGTGGAGGGGGGGCACACAGCCTGAGTGGCCCCCAGGGCCTGACATACTCTCTGAGGCCAGGATGAGCTCAGCACTGCACTGACGAGCCTATTCTGGGGGCCTGAGAAGGAACTCACCACCTAACACGTGGCTTCTTCTGGACTCTGCAGCAGAACCTGGTGTGGGCAGTGATGATCGCCATTCCCCTGGTCACCAGCTTGTACCTCCTGGTCAACATCAGTTACCTGCTAGTGTTGTCGCCCAACGAGATCCTTTCCTCTGATGCTATGGCTGTGAGCTGGGGGTGAGTGAGTCAAGTGATGTGTTCCTTGGCCACCAGGCAGACATCAGGTTTAGGGAAGGATAGTGTCCCGTGTATATTTCAAGTTGCCTCTAGATGTTTCACTTGCTCTGTTTCCTTGCTGTTGTCTTCCAGTTTGCTGCTGGAGTTCCTTCCCTTGACCCTCTGTTGTCCTAGGAACCAGGTGCTGGGGGCCTGGGCCTGGCTGGTACCGTTGGCTGTCGTACTCTCGACATTTGGCTCTGCCAATGGGATGTTCTTCGGTGGAAGTCGTGTGTGCTATGTGGCTGCGAGAGAAGGCCACATGGTGAGAGATGGGGTCTGGGCTGGCCAAGGTGGTGGGGGCTGCAGGAGGGCTAAGCTTTCTCCTGCCTGAGCTTAGCACTTAGCCCAAGCCAGGACTCCCCCTGCAAGACATAGCCTTCTTCTCTTCTTTAAAAAAAAAAAAAAAATTTTTTTTTTAGTGTTTATTTTTGAGACAGAGAGACAGCATGAGTTGGGGAGGGGCAGAGAGAGACTCTGAAGCAGGCTCCAGGCTCTGAGCTGTCAGCACAAAGCCTAATGCAGGGCTTGAACTCATGAACCGTGAGATCATGACCTGAGCTGAAGTCAGACGTTTAACTGACTGAACCACCCAGGCACCTTAGCCCTCTTTTCTTCTGAGAATGAGACTCAAGCATCCCAAGCATCTCCATTTAAACTCCAGTCCTTTGACTTCCAGGTTTTGGGAGTCACCATACTGGATCACACTGTGGAGTCTGTAGGTGATGGGGATGTTTGTGTAGGGCAAACGGTGTGGGGGCAGCGGGGCAGAGCCACAGGAGCAGAGTCGAGCTGGTGAGTACGCTCAGGGCCCCACCCCCTTGGGGACTCTGTCCCTCTGGTAGCTTTCACAGCAATGATGCTGAACAACAACTCCAAGATCAAGGGGGCTGACAACAGCAAATGCTTCATGTTGCTCATCGGTCCCTGGGTCTGTCGTGGCTCTGCTTCAGCCTGGGGTTCGTGTTCAGATTTTCTCATTCAGGTCTCTGAGTCTGATTTTGTCTCAGGGACCCAGGCCAAAGCATGTTTTTGCCTAAAGCAGGTGGCAGGGGTTCAAGAGACCAAGCCAAGCCACACAGGTATATTTCGAGCCTCTGCCGTGTTACCTCTGCTCACATTTCATTGGCCAAGCCCAGAGTCAATGGATGGGGAAGTACCTAGTATTTCTCCTACAGAGGTGGGAGAGGGAGGACTATTTGCTGAGTACTTATACAGTCTACTACCATAATCCATGATCCTATTCCATGCTCCATCCATAACCATCCCACCCTCTTCTCCCCCATCCTCTGTCTTCCCGCCCCTGGTCCCTCTTCCTGTCTTGGGGATGAGCAATAGAAAGTTGGACAACCTGGCCAGGCACGTGGGTCAGCTCCCTACACTCTAGCCCACGTCCTAAGCTTTTTGGGTCTCTGGAATGATAGGCCTCCCAAGCTGTACATTGGGCCTGCTTTCACCCCAGGTGAGCCACAGAGACCTGCATCTTGAAGCTGTGGGGACTGGAGACTATTAGGTTGGGCACACTGGTGTCCAGAGTGAGTTTGGCAGGGGAAGAGGGCTGGGAACTTCCCAGGGCAGAAACCTACTGTGCCTCCCTTGGCGGGGCGGCTGCCTGACACCTGGCTTTGCTCCCAGCCCCAACTTCTGTCCATGGTTCATGTGCATCGCCTCACACCAACTCCGGCCCTGATGTTTACCACGGCAGTGGCTTTGGTCCTGGTCATCCCAGGAAGCTTCAGCACCATCGTGAACTTCTTGAGGCAAGTGAGACTGTCCTCCCGTGCTGGGTATCTCATGGCCCCTTTGTGCATACACTCACATACACTCATATGTATGTAGAAGCCCCCTATGTGTGCACACTCACACACATGCATGTGTGTACATAAATATGTGTGTGCACACTTCTGGAAGCCCCTATGTGTAACTATCACATATATGCCTGTTTATATACATAAAGATATGCACGCACACTTCTGGAAACCTGAGCTCAGGGCTCTTGCACGTGCACACGCATTTCAGCCATTCTCTCCCAGTTATGTTTCCAAAATTAAATGTGGCTCCCTCCTCTCTTGTCCTATTTCCAAAAATTCAATGAGACAAATGTTTCACCAAGAGGCAGACAAGTTAAAGGCTTGCGTTGTCTTTGTCATTTTTTATTCTTCCTTGTTCCTTTATTCTGTCGCTGAGATCACGTTAAAGCTATCTTCAGGCTTTACTCACCACGACTGGTAGCCCTTGGCTGTGGTGTGATTTTCCCTTTGTAGTCTGATCTGTGCTCAGGACTCTGACCCAGCATATCTTTATTGAACCTAGGGCAGACCCACAACCAAGCTGGGTAGGTATAATCAGAGATTGCATCAAAATGGAGACATATTCTGACCCCCTTTATAACCTTGCCTGGGGCAGAAATGATGGACTGTCGTGCCATTCAGTTGTGGTTTTATGACCTCATCTGAAACAGGTTTCGTGGGCACATCCTTACACTTACAGGCAAGTGTGGCGTCTGGATGCCGAGGGAGCTCTCAGAGCAATTTCTCAGGCATCGCGTGTTCTCTTCTTCGTTGTCATAAGTATAATTAATCTTCTGGAACAGGATATACAATGCTTGATGTGACTTTCTTCAGAACATTAAGTAACAGATCTGGCTTTCTTTTTATCTTTTTCCCATGAGAAAGGATAAAATCGTTATATGATGAGAATAATATCAAACTGTGGTGAACCCAGGGTTTCTTTGGGCTGAGATTGGGGAATGTGACTGAGAGTGTTCCGGCACAGAGTGAGAATGTTGGGGATGATCTATCCCAACAAGGACCCCATGTCTCCCAGTCTTGACTGCCTCAAGAGATGGCCTGGTCTGGATCCCATCTCCCGGGTCAGATGAGGCTTCCATCGGACCTGTATCAGCCATTCAACTAACCACACTGGGGAAGGCAGAGGCCAGGCACTTGTCTGGGTGTTCAGTGACCTATCCTGTCACCGACTCTAAAGTAGGAGTATCTGCTATGAGTGTGCTGGTCCCTGAGGAGAGCACAGGCTTCCTTGACATTTCATCAGACTCCTGTTTTTAGACACACAAATGCTCCTCCCTCTCTTTGAAAATTGTCCTTTTCTGTCCAGTCAGGGGCAGTCAAACAAGGCCCAATATGAAGCCAAGTGGGTGCCTGGGCTTGTATGTGTGAGTCACTTTGTGACTGGAGATGAAGGAGGCAAGAATACCCTCCATTGCATTCCTGTTCTTGGTGCCCCAGCCTTGCCTTCTTCTTTCCTAAGTCTGCATAGACAAGGACAATTGGGGGTAGCTGAAAGGCCCCTGATGAGCTTGCACTTCTGTCCCAGGTTTGCACCTAGTAGGCCAGCCCCTCTTGCAGGCCCATCCAGGGAAGGGCCTCAGAGTAAGTGGCTCATGTTTGCCTCTTAGCTTCCTTGGCTGGATCACCTATGGAACCACCATTGGCTGTCTCTTGTACTTGCGGATAAAGAAGAAGAATCTTCCTCGACCTTACAAGGTAGAGTCTGGAATAAACATTGGGTTTTTTGTAACCCTAGGCTGTTGCATGAAGCAGATCGTTGGACCATAGCCCCATTTGGGGCCTGGAGAAAGAATGTAAGAAAGGATGTCATATTTGGTAGACAGTTTCTATATTTCCTGGGGGTGAGGACATCTGGATCACAAGGCATCGATTCTGCTTACTGGGGACTCATTTCTCCTCTGGAGGACCCTGAGGGAGAACAACAGGAGACAAATGCAGAGAGGATGCACACATATAGTAGGAGGATTAATCCTCACATAGCATAGAGAGGATTAGCCTGGGTCCCAAAGCCCCTGATCCTTGGATGGCCCCTTGTAACCTGGCAGGCAGCCTCCCTGGCCAGGCAAGGTAGGATGGCAGTGACTGGAAGAGAGGAGCTGGTGCCAGGTGAAAGCAACAGGCAGGCAGGCAGGAGGGACAGAGCCCAAGGGCCACATACAACATCCCGTGCCTCTCCATCATCCAGGTCCCTGTGTCCATTGCAGGTCCCTACCATCATCCCTGTCATCATGCTCCTTGCTTCTCTCTACCTGGTGCTGGCACCCATCATCGACCACCCCCAGATTGAGTTCCTGTACATCTTCCTGTTCCTGCTCAGTGGCATCCCGGTCTATTTCCTGTTTGTCTATTTCCAGCGCCAGCCCAGGTGTTTGCAGATGGCCACCCTGTATCTCCAGCTGCTCCTGGAAGTTGCTCCAACCACTAAAAATGTTGACTAAAGGACTGGACAGTTGTGCACTGCCCTCCTTGCTGCAGACACCTCTATCCCCACACAAGTGGCCTTGCGAGTTTCTCTGTAGGCTGACTCTGCATAATTTTAATGAGCAACTGGAATGCTAAATACAGCTGTTGTGAAGTTTTGGGGGTATCCAGCCAGAACAGCATCCCTCCTTCTCTAAGAACTGCTCCTTCAGTGAAGGTGGATCTCACAGCCACATTGGTATTACATGGCTGCCTCTCTGGGTATGGTTTTTTGTTTTTTTGTTTAAAAAATTTTTTTTTTCAATGTTTATTTATTTTTCGGACAGAGAGAGACAGAGCATGAACGGGGGAGGGGCAGAGAGAGAGGGAGACACAGAATCGGAAACAGGCTCCAGGCTCTGAGCCATCAGCCCAGAGCCCGACGCGGGGCTCGAACTCACTGACCACAAGATCGTGACCTGGCTGAAGTCGGACGCTTAACCGACTGCGCCACCCAGGCGCCCCTCTGGGTATGGTTTTTTGATATTCCAGGTGGGGAGCACGAAATACATTCCCTCCTTTGGGGATTTTGGAGTTAGAATTCTAATGGTTGCCTAATCTGAGGAATTGTAAGTCCTGGGCTGTATGTGGAACCATCTTCCATTATGGGGGCAGAGAAGCAGAGAAAGCTCCCGTGCAGAGAAGGATGAAGATACACAGTGAAATGGTGTGAGAATTATGTGGTCCCTGAGAGCTGGGGAAACGACCTGAGTAGACAGCAGCCTGGGTCCCTGGCTGTTTTATAGTTCTGGTCTCTGACCTTCTGTAGCCCAACTGCCATCTAGCCATCCTTCCTCCTTTTTGATCATCAAGGACAACCTGATGCCTTATAATAAATTTCCAATTTCGGCTCAGGTGAGTTTGAGTGAGTTCTCATTTCCTGCAAATGGAAAACCTTTGGGTCTGACAAACCTTGTTCAGGGAAATATGATACTTTAGTTCCTGTTTAAAACCACCAACTGGCTTGAACAGGGAAAGAAGTAAGAGACAGATCCCTGGGAGGGAGGGATTTTATTGGCTTTGGGTAGAAGGGAGGGCAGTCAAATTTCTAGAAGAAAGGATGAAAAGTTAGAACAGACCCCGGAAGGCTAATGTGGTTCCAGGACTACATAGAGGCAAGGGGGCAGAGAGAGCTGGCTGCCCAGGTGAGAATGTGGGATAGGAAGGATGACGACAATGCCTAGAAAGGCTGGGGGTGCAGTTCGTGAGTCCATGGGGGGAGGAACTGGAAAAGAGGAGGGCAGGGAACACTGCTCAGCACCTCTCCTCTTGCAGCTGCACCTAGACAACTGTGTAGGGCTTTCCTTTTATTGCACAGACATAGAATAGGATCCCACAAGCTCTTTCTGTTAAGTTTTCTTCTCCCATCAACCAGTTCTCCTTTTTTCTGACACCAACTGGGTATCCAATGATTCCGTTCATTTCTGACACAGTTAATGCAGATCCCCAAAGCTAAAGGGCTCAGGCACAAGGTGCAGACACCAGTCACAACCATTGGGTCCCTCGGTCACCCATGCTTCAGCCCAACTTGGTTACAGTCCCTCCCTTTATGGTCGATCACTTGCTAGAATGACCCACTGGACTCTGGAAAACACTTTACTATCAGTAGTTCATTACAAAGGACATAACTCAGGAGGGTCCAGTGGGAGACATGCATAGGGCAAGGCATGGGGGAAGGCGTGTGGCACTTCTGTACTCTCTTTGGGTGTGTCACCCTCCTGACACCTTGATGTGTTTGCCAACCTGGAAATTCTCTAAAATCTGTCATTTAGAGGTTTTTATGGAGGTTCCATGAGGTAGGTGGATTAATCATTGGCCCTGGTGATTGAATTCAATCTGTAGCCCCTTGGCCCTCCCCAAAAGTCAGGGGTGGAGGTGGAGTTAAAAGTCCCAACCCTCTCATCTGTCTTGGATTTTCTGGAGATCAGCTCCCTTCCAGAAGCTCTCTGGGGTCCCCACTCACCAGTCATCTCATTAGCAAACAAAAGATACCCATCACTCCAGAGATTCCAAGGCTTTGGGAGTTGTGTGCCAGGAACTGGGGACAAAGACTTAATATTTATTTTTTGTGATACCACACTTCTGGATTGTGAACTCTTTATCAGTGCTGTTCCTGAAATTCTAGGAGAATCTTCATATCCTTCCCCCCAGCAGCACAGCCTACTTTAGAGAAAAGAAAATTACGAGAAGTTGGTTTTATCCCATTCCTTGTTAAAGGAGGCCATGGATACGGCTGAAAGTCCCCAGGAAAAGTACTGAACACCTTGAACAGGTATTAGTTCTTTCTGATATGAAACACTGGGCTCCAGAAGCAAATGGTCCAGAAAGAATTCTTAAGATGTCTTTGGTGCAAAAAAGGTGGTTGGTTGTATTAAAGCACAGGGACAGGACCCACGGGCAGAAAGAGCTGCACTGGGGTTATGAAGAATGATTGATTATATACTTTCAAGTTGGGAGGGGGTTAGGGATAGTGTAAGTCTCTAAGGAATTTGGAAGCAAGGTTTCCAAGACCTTGAGGGGTCATTTACTACTGTTTAGTAAAAACTTAGACTTCAGATGTATATCAGTGGGCCATATATTTGGAGGATGATTGTTAACACATATCTTGTGGGGTGGGGGTGGGATTGGTGGGGGGAGTGGAGAATTAGAGATAAAGGAAGTTTCCAAGGGATTTTCCTATGTTAAAGAAGACTTACAGGATCCTGAACTTCAGGCTAATGTCAAGCTAAGGTTTCCTTTAAAAAAAATTTTTTTTAACATTTATTTATTTTTGAGACAGAGAGAGAGACAGAGCATGAACAGGGGAGGGTCAGAGAGACAGGGAGACACAGAATTCGAAACAGGCTCCAGGCTCTGAGCTGTCAGCACAGAGCCTGATACGGGGCTCGAACTTATGGACCATGAGATCATGACCTGAGCCGAAGTCGGACGCTCAACGGACTTAGCCACCCAGGCGCCCCGCTAAGGTTTCCTTTAGCCTCTAGCAAAGTATTAACATTGAGGCAGCTGAGTTCCTAGAGGAAGGTCACTCTGTCTGTCCCAGGTAATTGTCAATGGGCTGCAAGTTGTAAGGAAATTTAACTTTTGCCCCATACTTCTTTTGCCTTTGTTTTCCATATCAATTTCCTCTTCTGGGTCCCATCAAACTGTGCCTTTGTCTCTCATGAACCTCACTGGGCCATGCACCCTAGTGCTTGGTTGTGTGTTGTGCTCTTTCCTGGGCTTTGGGTTTGGTGAGGGTAAAGGTTAGTTCTTAGACATGTTTGTCCATCCCTCGTTTCCTCTCATGCTCCTGGGCTCCTTGCTGACCAATAACGTTTGGTGAATCAAAATAATGAAATAGCTGTTGAATGATGAGGACGTGTATGACATTTCTGTTTTTTAGCATTTGCATGCATGGCTGTCTTCCCCATAGTGCCTGCTCTGCCCTGGGCTCCCAGGCCCTGTCCTGGGAAGGTTCTCTAAGGAGGAAGGATACCTCCCAAGTCTTGAGAAGTCCTGTCCACCTGGAAGTGGATGCATGCCTAGGGGTGGAAAGCAGAGAGGGGGCTGAACTACCACAGGCTTGGCCTTGGGTCGTGAACTCCAGTTAGGCCACGTTTCAGTTTGTGACTCAGTCTTCCCATCCTTCCCCCAATCAACTGGCTTTTGGATCACAGTCCTGTTGTGATGGTGCAAAGGGTCCTCAAAGCCAGTGTCTGAGAAGGCAGCTTCCTTCTCCTTGCAATTTCCCAGGACTTATTCCCTGAGCTTCTGTTCTGCCCTGGACCCCTTCCTGGGCCCCCAGAATAATAGGGGAATGATCTTAGATGGAAATAGGAGATTTCTTTTTTTTTTTTTTTGTAATTAAAAAATTTTTTAAATGTTTATTTATTTTTGACAGAGAGAGAGAGGGAGGGACAGAGAGAGAGGGAGATACAAAATCCAAAGTAGGCTCCAAGCTCTGAGTTGTCAGCACAGAGTCCCACTTGGGGCTCGAACTCATGAACTGTGAGATCATGACCTGAGCCGAAGTCAGACGCCCAACTGACTGAGCCACCCAAGTGCCCTGGAAATCTGAGATTTCTTTAGAGATGAGAATATTGGACTTCCTTGCTCTGAGTCATGAGCATGATTTCTTCCGTTGTTACTTATCTTCTATAATCAGAGATGGCATAGTAATTGTCATGATGTTGGCCTTTGGATTGGGAAAAAAAATGTTGCGAGTCTTGGGGCCCAGGGTCAGAGTCCTTGCTGTTCCCTCTAGAGAAGCAATAAGTTCCAGGAAATGTGTGGGGCAGATGTTGGCTGAGTTCCTGGGGGGTGGGGGTGGGGGTGGGGTGGAGACAGGGCAGTGTTCTTTAACCCTAGGTCAACCCAAAAGCATCTGGATGTTTCAGTTTGGGGCAGAGCATGGCTACTCCCCATCATAAGCACTCAATTCTTTGAACTTCCTTTTGGCCATTTACACTGTCTTCTGCTGAATATTGGGAATGGGGGAACCTGAATCTCATAGAATCACCCATACAAATGAATGTTGTGGTTAAAACTTCAAACATTACAAAGGGTATAAAGTGAAAGTCAACATTTCTTACTCCACACTCCCCATTTCCAGTGCAATCAGTTTCTTTGCTTACTTCCAGAAAGCTTCTGCACATGGTAGAGTCCACTGCTGCTTTGCTCATTAGAGAAATCACAACCTGTTCAGTTCTACCTGTTGATGGGAAGCAGTTCTCTTCTCATATCTCCATCCCCAGACCAGGGGTCCAAGTCCTTTACTATGGTAGTCATGCCTACTGTTCACTATCTATTACTAGCTCTCTTTGTGACCACATGGTGGACTGCATTTTCCTGTCCCCTTGGAATTAGATGTGACCACAGGACTTGTGTTGGCCAATAAAATGTGGGTTGAAATGATGTATGTTCCTTCTAGGGTAAAGCTTCAAGAGCCAGTGCACAATTTCCTGCATTTTCCATTTCCATTTCTGTTTTGGTAACTGGAAGTGTTCTGTTAGCCTGGGTCCTGATATAACAACGATATGGAGGAGGGCCAGCCCCCAGCCAACCCTATGTGGGCATGTAGTGTGTGCATAGTTAACTTTTATTGTTTAAACTACTGAGATTGGGGGATGTTTATTACTGCAGCATAACCTAGCCCATACTAACTGTTTATCCCTCCTCTGTTCATGAGTCGTACGAGTAACCGGGACTGCTGACCAGTTAAGATGTACCTCAATTTGAGAGGTGCCAAGGAAACCACACTTGATGTGAACTCATCCTTTCCCTGGCCTCCTGGACATCTCTCTTTCTCCCTCTCATGTCAGTGATTCCTCATCTGTCTTCCCAGTCCTTCTCCTCCTGGCTACCCCCCCACCCCTTGCCCTGTTTTGTCCCTTTCTTCCCATAGTCACAGTCTTATTTTGCCTCTGGGGGAAGAAAAGCTGGTTCAGCAAATACACCTAAAAGAAATTTTGTCTTGTGAGGGCTTTTGGATCTTTGTTCCTGCTTAGGTGTGCACTGAAGAAAGAAAAAACTGTCCATCCCAACCCTTGGGTACCTGTAATAAAGACAGAAGGAGATAAATACACATGCAAAAGCCAGCAGATTATTTCTTTGAGATATAGGCCCCATGCACACAGATAAGCACATACTAACACCATCCCTTTTAAAATAACAATGGGTACTATAGATTTTTCTAAAAATTCCCTAACAGTTAATGTAGGAGAAATATTTTACATAATACTTTTTATATTAATATATCTTTCTTGTTTAAAAAAATTTTTTTAATGTTTATTTATTTTTGAGAGAGGGAGAGAGAGAGACAGAGCTCAAGAGGGGAAGGGCGAGAGAGAGAGGGAGACACAGCATCTGAAGCAGGCTCCAGGCTCTGAGCTGTCAGCACAGAGCCTGATGTGGAGCTCAAACTCACGAACTGTGAGATCATGACCTGAGCTGAAGTCAGAAGCTTAAGCGGCTGAGCCACACAGGTGACCCTTGTTTTTTTTAATTAAAACATTTTTAAAAATGTTCTTTTTGTGAGACAGAGAGAAAGAGAGAGACAGAATGAAAGACAGAGCACGAGATGGGGAGGAGCAGACAGATAGATGGAGACACAGAATTCAAAGCAGGTTCCAGGCCCTGAGCTGTCAGCACAGAGCCTGATGCGGGGCTCGAACTGAGCCGTGAGATCATGACCTGAGCTGAAGTTGGACATTTAACTGACTGAGCCACCCAGGAGCCCCAATTTTTTTTTTAATTTGAGAGAGAGAGAGAGAGAGAGAGTGTGTGTGTGAGTAGGGGAGAGGGGCTTCAGAAGAGAGAGTGAGGGAGAGAAACTTAAGCAGTCTCCATCTCAGTGCAGAGCCCAATGTGGGGCTTGATCCCAAGACCTTGGGATCATGACCTGAGCTGAAATCAAGTCTGGTATTCAATCAACTGAGCCACCCAAGCACCCCCTTAACACATTTCTTTTTAATAGATGTTTAGTATTATTGGCCTAATGTTCATGGATATTCAGTTGTTTCTACTTTATCATATTACAAGTAAAGCTAGAAGGACCACCTTGCTCTATAAGAAAGTGATGATCCAGAAACAGACACCCTCCTGTTCCCAAATCATCATTGTTCTCCTGGGTCTCCAGCTTGCTGACTGCAGATTTGGGAACTTCTCAGCATATATATTTATTATTATTCTTCATATATATTCACATATATATGAGAGAGAGACTTATTAGAACATATAGGAAATGTATATCTCCCATTTGTTTTTTTTAATTAAAAATTTTTTGAATGTTTATTTTTGAGAGAGAGAGAGAGAGACAGAGTGTGAGTGGGGGAAGGGCAGAGAGAAAGAGAGAGAGAGAGAGAGAGAGAGAGAGAGACAGAATCCAAAGCAGGCCCCAGGTTCTGGGCTGTCAGCACAGAGCCCAATGTGGGGCTTGAACCCACGAACTGTGAGATCATGACCTGAGCCAAAGTTGGATGCTTAAGCAACTGAGCCACCCAGGCACCCTTCTCCTATTTGTCATACAGATATTTGTTGCAGATACATGTATCTCCTATTTGTTCCTCTCTGGAGAACCCTGACTGATACCATGTCACCTTGGACCTTATGAGAAATGCACATTTTCTTGGGCCCTAATGAAACCAATTGGATCATAGCTCTTGGCATGGGGCTCATCAGTCTGGATTTTAACAAACCTTGCAGGAAGTTCAAGATGGTCATCAAAGGTTGAAAGCTGTTGCTCTAAAAACAAACACTGGGGGCAGAAGACAGTGCTCCAGGCCCTTGACTGACTACTTTCATGTGCTCCTGGGTTCCTTGTGGGTTCCACTGGACATTCAGTTTGGCTTGATTATCCTAGAAGTGGGTCTGAGACATTTGGGCTTGCAAATATCCCGGATTGGCAAAGGCAGAGAAAGCCAACCATCAGCTGACTGCAATCTGGAGGCCCAGGGAAGCTGGTGGTGCAGTGCTAGTCCAGACCTGAAGGTCTGAGCAACAGGAAATCCTAGTTCAAGTCCAGAGTCCTGAGAACCAGGTGATGTCTACAGAAGAAGATGTCTGTCTCAGCTCCAGAAAAGAGCAAATTTGCCTCTCCTCCATGCTTTTGTTCCATTTAAACCCTTGATAGGGGTGCCTGGCTGGCTCAGTCGGTAGAGCAAGCAACTGTTGATCTCAGGGTTGTGAATTCAAGTCCCATGATGGGCATGGAGCCTAGTTAAAAAAAATATAAGTAAAATAAACTCTGGACAGATTGGAAGCTGCCACATTGGTGAGGAGGATCTCCTTCACTCAGTCACTGATTCAAATGCTAATCTCTTCTGGAAACACCCTCACAGACACATTCAGAAATACTGTTTTACCAGCTTCTGGATGTCCCTTAGCCCAGGCAAGTTGACACATAAAATGAATTATCATAGGCACCCACTGCTGGGCTCTGCTCCTCTCTACTCCGTTTACCCTGTTTCTGAAAGTTTCCATCGCCTTCTTGCAGGAACCTCGTATTCCTGTTGGTTCTATCTCACACTGTGGAGCTTTTTTGAACAAGTGTCTTCACCTTCTGTGACTCAGTTTCCTCATCTATAAGACAAGGAGGTTAAGTCTTGCTCCACAGGGCAGTGGTAAGGGGGGGGGGGACTGTGTAAGTGTTTAGAAGGTTCTGGGGACTGAGTACATGTTCACTCCATTCTGCTGGCCACTTCCGTCAGGGCATCATGGCTCAGCAGAGGGGTGGGGAAGGCCGGCTGGGCCGAGCAGACCCTGGCTGCAGCCACAGGCATCCCTGCCCCGAGGGCTGTATGGTCCAGTAGATGCTATTGTGATGAAGGGATCTGTGGGGGGAAAAGATGCCATGTAGGGTTTGTGGCCGGTCTCAGAAGGCAGGATCACGGTGCAGACCTGTGGGACTCTGGAGCAAGGCCATGCCCTCCGGGGTCAAGAACTAAATGCCTTTTGCAAAACAATTTCTGGCATGCTTCTGGGCCCCAGAACTGATGGAATGCCTGAGCACAGGACACCAAGTGACCATGCAGCCCTACTACCTGTCATGAACCGAGTCCTGTCAGAGCCACCATTCATAAGGTGGAACAGACCCCATAACAATCCACGGTGGGATGGAAGAGGTGCGTGTGGCACTAAGTGTGAGCAGCACCAGAGGGCACAGCAAGCGGGGAGCCCAGAAACCCCATGGCCCCTACCGCGGTGCACCAGTGCCCTCCCTCACCAACCGCTCATGGCTGTAGGGAGGGTCCTAAGTGACGCTCAACCCTTGAAGGAAAGACGAAGAGGCCCAAGCTCGCTGCATGGGTAGGTTCCCTTGGTTCTTTGGGTGTAAGCTGAAAATGGATGGTGGCTGCACTCCAACCTCTAAACAATCAGTTTAGAGCATAAAGGAAGTAGCTTTTCATTCATTCATTTTCTCATTTGTACACAAATTTCTTTTTTTAATTAAAAAAAATTTTTTAACATTTATTTATTTTTGAAAAACAGAGAGACAGAGGTGAGTGGGGGAGAGGTAGAGAGAGAGGGAGACACAGAATCTGAAGCAGGCTCCCGGCTCAGCTGTCAGTACAGAGCTTGAGGCAGGGCTCAAACCCACAAGCCACAAGATCATGACCTGAGCCGAAGTCGGACGCTTAACCAACTAGCCACCCAGGCGCCCCCCTACCTTTTTTTTCCTTTTTTTTTTTTTTAAGTTTATTTATTTATTTTGAGAGAGAGAGACAGAAAGAGACAGAGAGAGCATGTGAATAGGAGAGGGACAGAGACAGAGAGAACTCTAAGTAGGCTCTGCACTGATGTGGGGCTTGAACTCATGAGCCGTGAACTCATGACCTGAGCTGAAACCAGGAGTCAGACACTTAACTGACTGAGCCACTCAGGTGCCCCTGTACACAAATTTCATCCATTCATCCTCTCTCTCATAAAACATCTGTGGTTTGGCCCTGGTCCCTCTGCCTCTTCCAGTAGGACTTGACACTTTTATCTGTCTTCTCTCTAGCGCTTCTCCAGCATTCTCTTTACAACAGACCCTTCCCATCAACATTGAAAAATGCTAACGTCTCAGGGCACCTGGGTTGGCTCAGTCCATAAGCGTCTGACTTGGGCTCAGGTCATGATCTTGCAGTTTGTGAGTTCGAGCCCTGTGTGGGGCTCTGGGCTGTCAGCTCAGAGTCCGGAGCCTGCTTTGGATTCTGTCTCCCTCTCTCTCTGCCTGCCCCTCCCCTGCGCTCTCTCTCTCTCTCTCTCTCTCTCTCTCAAAAATAAATAAATACTAAAAAAAAAAAAGAATTAAAAAAAATGCTTGTCTCTTTCATCTTACTTAAACATTCCCAGAAGAAAAAAGAAAACAACAAAAAAGAGAAAACAGAACTCCACTTCTCCCTGTATCTGTTTCCGTCTCTCTTCCCTTCCTTACAGACAGACTTCTTAAAACAATGGACACCTGCTGTCTCAGTTTCTCATCTCCCTGGTGCCCCTCCAGCCAGGCCTCCATGGCTGTCACTCTGTCATTCGGTCATGTTGGTCGTGTCGCTTCTGTGTCCCTGCCACAGCCTGATGCAGGCCACCCTCACCTCCTTCCTGAGCTCTGTGATAGCCTCCCAACTTCTTTTCTTCTTTCTTTCTTTCTTTCTTTCTTTCTTTCTTTCTTTCTTTCTTTCTTCCTCTCTCTTCCTTTTTCTTTCTCTCTTTCTTTTTCTCTCTTTCTTTCCCTCCCTCTTTCTTTCTCTCTCTCTCTCATTCTTTCTCTCTTTCTCTCTCTCTCTTTCTCTCTCTCTCTCTTTCTTTCCTTCTTTCCAACTTCTTTTCAAGTAACAATTTTTGTTCCTTGGATCCATCTGCACATAGTGACCGGGATGATCTTTTAAGAGCATAAACCTCAGTATTTCACACGCTGCATTAGTGTGCCAGAGCTGCTGTTACAAAACACCACAGACCGAGTGGCTTAAACAACAGAAGTGTGTTTTTCTCATAGTCCTGGATCAAGATCTTGGCAGGTTTGGTTTCCAGGGAGGATTGTCCCCTTGACTTGCTGCGTATCTCACGTGGCCTCTCCTCTGGTCATGTGCTCTCGCGGTGTCTCTTCCTCCTCGTATAAGATCACCAGTTCTGTCGGATTGGGGCTCCACCGGAATGACCTCATTCACCCTTAATTACCTCCTCAGGCCCTGTCTCCAAATACAGTCATATTGTGTGGGTAAAGCTGCAACATACAAATTTGCAGGGGAAACAAGTTCAGTCCAGGACAGACCAAAGCGCTCTACACGGTCTAGAAGGTCCCGTGTGGTCTGGCTTTTGCTTGTTCTCCAGTCCTATCTGCTCAGCCGTCCCCCTTTCCCTGTGTATTTCTCAGTTCCTTCTCTAGGACCTTAGTACACACTGTTTCTTCTGCTTGAAATATCCTTCTGCCACCCTTCCCCACCCTTAGCCTATGTAATCTCCTTAGTCCTCAAAGACACTAGCTCGCGTGTCTTCCTCAAGGACTTCCTTCTGACTTGGTCCTGGTGAGGGCCCCCACTTACGTTTTCTCCCTGCACGCCTTGCTTCTCCTGTGGCACTTAGTACCATCGTAATTAAATCTCTGACTGCGTAATTCATTGTTTGATGCCTCTTTCCTTTCTACAGAATCAAAGCTCTGAGAGAGTAGGCAACAGACATGTCCCATTCACTGTCATATCCCCAGCAGCTAGCATAATGCACTGTACCCACGAGGTGCTTAAAAAATAGTCATTCAAGAACTAATTCACAAAAGTTAAAGGTAGACTCCTTATCGGACCTTCAGGTGAAGAGAAGAATCAGCAACATCAGTAATTTTAAAACTCTATTCCTCTGTGAACCTGTGAACCTGTTTCTAGCCAGGAAAGCCAGGCTGATGGGAATTGCATCGTGCTGACCTATTGTGGAAATTGCACACAAGACCCTAGCTAAAATCTCTGTGGTCATTGTTACGTTTCCATCTCTGCCCAAGTTGCCCAGTTATGGGAGATTGTTTTCGAAGATGGCTGAAGCAATTCATTCCACGCTCCTTTCCAATGGCCCAGGACTTCACGGGCCCTTCTAACAAGAGTGTCAACCTGTCCTCCCCTTAACTCTGGACTGGCCTTATGACTTGCTTTGGCCAATAGAACTGGGCAGAAGTGATGTTATTGTCGGTCTTGCCTGCAAGAGTCCTTACAGCATCCACTTTGACTCTCCTGGAATGCTGCCCAACCCACCATGTACGGAAGCTGGGTTAGCCTATTGGAGGCTGAGAGACCAAGTGGAGGAGAATCAAGGGGACCCAGCTGACAGCCAGCACCAACTTCCAGACATGTGAGTAGGACCCTCTTAAGCCTACTTCCTGCCCAGCTGATCCTTTACCTGACACTAACTGCCTGAGCAAGCCCAGCAGAGACCAGCAGAGGAACCCATGTGATTGGGAGAACAACAAATCTTTACTGGGTGGCTTATTACCCAGAAATGGCTGAGTGGAACATCAGCCCTCCTGACTTCCACATGTTGATCCCATTTCCTTTTCTCTAAACAGTCATGCCCTCCCTCCTGACTCTCTCACTGTCACACTCAGTGTGAGTCATGAGAACACTCCAGAATGTCACTATTTCCAACTATAAATCCAAAAGCGAAAACAGACAAGATAAGTGATTCACAGCAGCATCTCTATGTGTGTCTTTCACGGAGTCCGGATGAAAGGGCGTTGTCAGGAACCACATTCTTGGAAAGATGGCCACTTTCACTCACCTAGGACGTGGGGCTCCCAAGGTGGAAGCTGGAGGCAGAGTCGTTGTGCCCATTTCACATGCCCTTGGCTACAATTTCTAAACTTGAAATGCAACCTAGGTTTTTTGTCATATGAAAAGGTCTTTCCTGTGACAAAGGTCCATATCTTAGAAACTCTTGTGTGTGTACACACTGGCCTATCCTGTTGGCCAGTGCAACGGTCATTGCAGCATTGCTGGTGTTGAAAAAAAAAATCAACTGATGGGGCTCCTGGGTGGTTCAGCTGGTTGAGCCTCCAATTCTTGATTTTGGCCCAGGTCATGATCCCACGGTCATGGGATTGAGCCCCACGTCCAGCTCTGCCACGAGTGTGGAACCTCTCTCTCTCTCTCTCTCTCTCTCCCTCTGCCCCCCTCCCCTGCTCATGTACACACTCTCTCTCTCTTAAAAAAAAATTCAACGGAATAAATTAAAAAATTTTTGTTTGTTTATTTTGAGAGAGAGATAGAGATGGAGCACAAGCAGGGGAGGGGCAGAGAGAGAGACACACACACACAGGATCTGAAGCTGGCTCCAGGCTCTGAGCCTGATGCAAGGCTTGAACGCAGGAGCTGTGAGATCATGACCTGAGCTGAAGCCGGACGCTTAATCGACTGAGCCACCCAGGCGCCCCTCAACTGAGTAAATTTAAAGATCTAATTTGTTTTTTGGACAGTTCATGAGTTGAGAGGCACCTGGGTGGCTCAGTCGATTGAGCATCCGACTTCGGCTCAGGTCATGATCTCATGGTTCATGAGTTTGAGCTTCACATCAGGCTGGCTGCTGTCAGTGCAGAGCCTGCTTCAGATCCTTTGTCCCCCTCTTTCTCTGCTCCTCCCCTACTCAGGCATGCGTGCATGCTCTCTCTCTCTTTTTCAAAAATAAATAAATATGAAAAAAACCCCAGAGGTGCTTGTGTGGCTCAGTAAGTTTAAGCATCCAACTCTTGGTTTCAGCTCAGGTCATGATCTCATGGTTTGTGGGCTTGAGCCCTGCATCAGGCTCTACACTGACAGTGTGAAGACTGCTTGGGATTCTCTCTCCCTCTCTCTCTGTCCCTCACTTGCTTGTGCTCTCTTTCTCTCAAAATAAATAAATAAACTTAAAAAAACTTTTTTAATATAAAAAAACAAAAACAAAAAACAGTTCACGAATTGGGCGGCATCCCATCTGGCAAACAGGAAACAGCTCTGAAAGGCTGCACAAAAATGAAAGGCTTTTATAGGCATAAGGGGGCAGGAAAAGGAAGTTTCTAGCAAAGAGTGGATTGTTTCGGGCAAGATGACCTCCCTATGGGGGATGGAAAGGGTCTGTGGAGCAGATTACTTCACTAATGCTAACCAGGTAATTTCAGAACAACTTAAAGGTTACATTCCTGGGAGAGGCTGAAACTACATTTAGGTTAGTTGTTAAGTGTTGATGTGCTGACATGAGGCTTAGCACAAGTGACTCCATTTGGGGCTGTTGTCTCTCTCTTTTGAATAATTGTATCAGAAAAACCTTGGAAATAACCCAAATGCCCAAGAACAGAGGATGCATAAATATTCACAAAATGGAATACCACATAGATAATGTGAATGAGCAAGAACTACATGTACTGGGCACCTGCTGGCTCAGTAGGTAAAGCATGTGACTCTTCATCTCAGGGTTGTGAGTTCAAGCCCCACAGTGGGTGTGGAGCCTACTTAAAAAAAAAAAAATCTCAAATCTCAAAAACCATATCATCGAGGAAAAACAGCAAGTTGCAGGAGTGCCTGGGTGGCTCAGTCAGTTAAGCGTCTGACTCTCGATTTTGGCTCAGGTCACGATTTCGCAGTTTGTGGGATCGAGCCCCACGTCAGGCTCTGTGCCGACAGGATGGAGCCTGCTTGGAATTCTCTCTGTGCCGCTCTCCCCGACTCTCTCTCCCTCTCTCTCAAAATAAATAAACTTAAAAAACACAAAAACCTCAGCAAGTTGCAGAAGTTATGCAAAGTACGACATTATTTGTATAAAAGCTTAAAACATGTGAAACACTCCCATATATCTTTAGGACACATTCACGTGTAATAAACGAATAAATATATTCACGGAGATACTAAACAACATATATGAGAGTGGGAGGCTATGGAGCAGGATTGGGGAGGGGTGCACAGTAGTTTCTTCTGTACCAAAATGATTTAAAACGTATGTGGGAAATACAAAGATTGGCAAGGCTGGGTGGCAGGTATTCGTCTTTATATTTTTCTTATGCTTGAACCATTATGCAATAAAAATATAAAAGCCTCCGTCCTTCACTCTCCTGACCAGCCGGTTCTATCTTTACCGTAGTCTGATCTCTTCCACATGGGCTTCCCGGCAGCACTCCTGCCACCACGTGGGGTAAAGTAATACAGCATAAAGAGGCCCATGGCAGGCTTAGTTTTATTTTATGACAATAGAGCTTTAAGTCAGGGCAAGTTTCAGAGAGAAAGAGAATTGCCTCCAGGGAGGGCTGTTTTCCCAGTGTGGGCTCAAGAAATGTTTAGAGAAGGGTGACTGGTTTGGGCAGGACTTCCTGTCCCAGCCATGCTCTGCGAGTCCTGCCAGCCTCTCATGAGCCATGGCAGCCACGGGATGTAAAGTACAAGGTCAAAGCTTGATGGAGACATCAGGAAGTGTCTACTTGAGCAGACACTGCCTGGGTGGAGAAGCTCTTCCAGAGGCCTGCTTCTGGAAGGGAGGGCGTGGGTCACTGAGGAGGGAAAGGAGGATGAGGGGACATTTGGGAAACATACTTCGGGGAAGGGAGTGAACAAAATGGTATTTGCAGCCCAAGAGTTCCAGAGCCACTTCTGTGTGTGGTCTGGGCAACAGTAAAACCCTTGACCTGGACGAGCCTAGAAATAGCAATGAGTTTTCATGCTCCTCTAAACCACTGTGGTAGCTGGTAGCTGGCCACCAGCACAGACTGCTCGATGGAATTTGGTTTTGACATTTACTGGCAGTGCAACCCCAGGCAGGTTATCTAAACTCTCTAATCTCTGTTTCCTTATCTCGACGTGGTGGGGATAATAATAGTGCAACACAAATAAAACTGGCTGGCTCAGTTCTAGCTCAGTTCTGGGTTGCTTCTAGAAGATACATAGTTCCCGCTCAAAAATTTTTTTGAAAAGTAATGTAAATATGTATATAAGTCTCCCAAAGTGACAAAGGGGAGCTATAGTACAAAACATGTAATTAGAAATTCCTAAACATCTTCTTTACCCAGCAAATTCCCCGGAGCCCTGTCCTCATGGCTGCCTCTCCCCAAATTCTCTCTCATCTCCACTTCTCTCTTGACCACTTCTTTGGCCTTTTGGACAACTTGCTTTTTTTTCTGAGAGAAGCTTCCGGGCCTTCAAAAATATAAGTCAACTCAGACTTTCAGTCCTTTTGATTCTCCTTCCCGCTAATGATCATAGGAAAGAGCCTGTGGTCCAGCAGGCAAACCCAGAATCCTCTAGAAAGGGGCGAGTGGGAGGTGCCAACTGAATAGGCTGTGAATATTGATGCCTTTTGTCCCTGTCACAATAGCATCTTGCTCGGGCTTGTCGTAAGATTAGATGAAATAATGCACGTCAAGAATTTAACAGTAACCGATGCAAAGTCCCCAAACCGTTCGTTATGATACCGACTGTTATAGTCACCATTGGCGTCATTATTCCTAGGGACTTCTTTACTTTGTTTAAATTTCAAGAACATGGGGCAAAAGTTCAAAAGGAAGTTCTGAGTTCAACTGTGGTCAAGAGGTTGCGGGGCATTCCCCATGTGAGATGTGCCCCTACAAGCACCTCTCCTTGTGCACCCCTCCACAAGCACCGGGGACATTGCTGTAGTTGATTCAGAGATGGGAGGGACTGTTGGGCAGTCCTCTCATGACTCTGGGAGCCCACCGAAGGGCCCTGACCTTCCCCAGGCCTCCCCTTAGGTGCTGTCCAGAATCCAGGGTGTTCCACATTCTCTGCTCCCTATGGCCTCCCCAGGGCAGCTCACAATCCACTCCACCTGGAATACCTTGGTGGCGGTGCCTCTGCAGAGGGGCCTCATCCTGCGGCCATCTGACTGTCCTGTCCTGAAGAACTGGCAGGCCTGCAAGGGCAAGGTGAGACCATCCCTGGAGTAGTGACCTGACCTCAGGAATGTCCCTTAAGAAGGGCCTCAGCAGAGCACTGTGTGTCAGAGCCAGGCTCCCAGGAAGGCAGCCAGAGCCTGCGGAGATGGGTTATAGGGACCAGAACTACATAGATACGAGCAGACTTGGAGAGGGAGTCATTTTCCAAGAACTGAAGGGCTGTCCTATGACAAGGGAGCAGATCCTGTGTTACCTTAGACACAGCTTCCGGGAGCTACGAGAGGGGTCTTCTCCCCTCAGGGCAGTCTAAGTGAGGAATTGTTGTTCTCCTGCCCTGTCAGTGGGGGACTGTGTGTGCACGTGCTCATGGGAGGGGGCGGGACAAGCAGAAGCTGGATGACCCCTCAGGAAGGTCAGCTAACGGTTTTCCAATACATAGCATGTGTCAGGCACCATGCACCCCAATGTCTATAGCAGTGCTATCAACAATAGCCAAATGTCCATCAGCTGATGAATGGATAAAGAAGATGTGGTGCATAAATACAAATACATTACTTGGCCATCAAAGAGAATAAAATCTTGCCATTTCCAACAACAAGGATGGAACTGGAGGGTATTATGCTAAGTGCAATAAGTCAGTCAGAGAAAGACAGATATCATATGCTTATATGCTTTCACTCATATGTGGAATTTGAGAAACTGAACAGATGAACATAGGGGAAGGGACAGAAAAATAAGATAAAAACAGAGAGGGAGGCAAACCATGAGAGACTCTTCGATACAGAGAACAAACTGAGGGTTGCTGGAGGGGCGTTAAATGGGTGACAAGCATTAAGGAGGGCACTTTTTGGGATGAGCACTTGGGTGTTCTATGTAGCAGATGAATCATTGGGTTCTACTCCTGAAGCCAAGACTACACTGTATGTTAACCAATTCAAAAATAAATTATAAACAAATAAAATAAATAAAATTTAAAAAATACTTTATGTGGCTGAGACTGTTGGTCAGGAGTCCAGTTCTCTTCCATATGGATTTGTCTACATGGAAGATTGAATATCCTGAAAACAGGGCAGCCAGGTTCCAAGAAGAAGCTTCCAAGAAGAAGCAAGCCCCAGTGTAAAATCACTCACCAAGCTGCAACCTGCATCATTCTTGCTGATGTCCCATTGGCTTAATCTAGTCACATGGCCAAACTCAGCTTCCTCATGGGAGGGGACCATACAAGCAGATGACCACTAGGGGGTGTGGTTCATAGAAGGCCGCCAAAGTGCCAACATACCACTTAGTTCAAGCCTTCTCTGAACTCCTCAGGCCCCTCCCCTGTGCCCAGTTGTTGTAGCACTTACCACACTAGACTGATTGTTGTACTGTATTGCCACTCATATTTATGGACTGGAGCTCCTTTGAGAACAGGCAATCTACCTGATTCCTCCTGTATCCCACTGGTGGCACCCAGTATGTTTGCAGAATAAATGATCGAATGAGAGTGGCGGCTGCCATTACTTCATAGCTGCCAGATTCAGGCCCTGCCTCTACCTCTTAGAGACATCGGAGGTTCAACAGCTGTAAGATGTCACATATGCTAAGTCCCTAAGTAAGCTCCATAAAGCATGGCAGCTATGTCCTAAACCAAGATCCTGGCACACAGGAAGCAACTAACACATGTCAGTGGAATTAATGAAGGAGTGAATGAGGGACTGAACTTTGTAGGTGTATCACTGAGATTTCCAAACTATAGATGGATCAACTTCTTTCTTCAGCTTATGTTATGACCAAGCTGAGTAGCAATCACACAACTCCACACTTCAAAGATGAAGCAGTTCCAAGAGAGTTGTCTAAAAGAGAGATTTTTCTCATGCTCTCCTTTTTTTTAAAGTTTATTTATTTATTTTGAGAGAGAGAGAGCGAGCAGGAGCAGGGGAGGGGCAGAGAGAGAGGAGAGACAGAATCCCAGGCAACCTCCAGGCTGTCAGGGCAGAGCCTGATGTGGGGCTCAATCTCATGAACCCTGAGATTGTGACCTGAGCCAAAATCAAGAGCCATACCCTTAACCGACTGAGCCTCCTGGGCACCCCTCCATGCTCTCCTTTCTGATTGAGGATCCTCAAGAGGAACAGCTTTGTTTGTGGCTGGAGAGGAAGCAGAGGCCCAGGGATGGCGGGATGAAACATATCCATCACTGCCTCCTCACGATTGTATTGTCTGCTCCCCAGAGTCTGGTTCTGAGCAGGGGCTCCTAATATAGGCTCTGTCTCATGCTATAAATAGCCGCAGGCACATCTTCACTGGAGCCACGCCAGAGTGTGGAAAGCCATTGTGAACTGAACTCCTCCCTATTGCAAAATTCTGACATCATAAGATAACACAAGAAGTGAATCATCTCTGTATAAATACTTTGATTAGATCATTTGCTTTCAAGACTGGAAACAGGGAAGAGAAAAAACTTGGTGTTATTGTCCTCTGGATGTTACAAAAGGGTAACATTCCCTCCTCCCCCAACTGAATGCTAATTACCCCTCAGTTGTGAAAGCAACTTATTCTTCTTTAAAAAAAATTTTTTAATGTTTATTTTTGAGGGAGATAGAGTATGACTGGGGGACGGGCAGAGAGAGAGAGAGGGAGACACAGAATCTGAAGCAGGCTCCAGGCTCTGAGCTGTCAGCACAGAGCCCTATGCAGGGCTTGAACCTATGAGCCCTGAGATGACTTCACCCGAAGTCAGATGATGCTTAACTGACTGAGCCACCCAGGCGCCCCGTAGAATAACTTATTCTTTTTTTTTTTTAATTTGTTTTTAATGTTTATTTATTTTTGAGACAGAGAGAGACAGAGCATGAATGGGGGAGGGTCACAGAGAGGGAGACACAGAATCAGAAGCAGGCTCAGCGTGGAGCCTGATGGATGTGGAGCTCGGTCCCACGACCCTGGGATCGTAACCTGAGCTGAGATCAAGAGTCAGATGCTTAACCGACTGAGCCACCCAGGTGCTCCTAGAATAACTTATTATTAAAAAAAAATTTTTTTATGTCTTTATTTTATTTTGAGAGACAGAGTGCAAGTGTGGGGGGGAGAGGCAGAGAGAGAGGGAGACACAGAGTCTGAAGCAGACTCCAGGCTCTGAGCTGTCAGCATAGAGTCCAGCCTGGGGCTCAAACTCACAGACTGTGAGATCATGACTTGAGCTGAAGCTGGATGCTTTAACCGACTGAGCCACCCAGGCTTCCCTAGAATAACTATTCTTATGTAAGACCACATTTCCCTAGATTCTATACTTTGGCATATTTTGTCATTTTGACCTCAGTTTAAGCAATTCAAAGAAAAGGTCTTGGATCATAAAATTAAATAAAAATGAGTTTTTGCTTTATACATTTTTTTCCACTTTATGAAAGGATTAATGATATTATTTTCTTTAGGTGAGCTCCTTTGATTCATTAAAAATGAAATGTATCTAGTCGGGACTCACAAACTGGTTCTGGCCAAATCCAGCCTGCTTTGCTTGGGCCTTTTCTGGGCAATGCAGTGGTTTGCTTTTCAATTCTGGACTTTGATAACTTAGTACAGCACGTTCTCCCCAGGCCCCACCACTGCCCAGTGTCTTACACACAGTTATGTGACCTGCTGGACCCCTGTGGACACCTGACTTTCCAGTCTTGCAGTTTTGCATCTCATGGGGAAACTGAGACCCAGAAAGGAGGGTCTGCCCCAAAGCTGAGCAGCTAGGAACTGGGAGCCGGGAAAAGCAGGTCTCCAGCCTCCTGGTGTGAGGCTCCCCTCCCTTTGGTTTACTGAGCCGCCACACCACTTTTCCTATAGGTTTTGCTAAAGTAACAATGTATGTATGTGCTTTTGCTAATGTAACAATGTATGTGCCCTCCCAGCATAGGCCGTAGACCTGGCCAGCATTTGCCAGGGTGGATTTTGTCATGTGGGCAGTAGATAATGGCAAGTTCTCCTGACCTTCCTCCTTCCTTTCTGCCCTCCCTTTTTCAGGGTGAGGCAAACCTCACAATGCTGTTACTATCAGGCAAATCTCATGCATAGAAGGAGGAACATGTTTCTACTTGTCCTGTTGCTACTTCCCCCTTCTCCTCAAATGGCTCTGATTAGAAACTTTGTCCGCACAATAGTTACACAGTCAATGTTTTAGCTGGTGCAAAGAGGTATTTCTTCTGGAAAAATCCTACTTGGTTGTCAAGGCCCTGCTCAAATGTGACTTCCTGTGTGAAGTCACCTCCACCTTTCATTTAGGTATTAGTGATGTCTCAACCCCCAGTGGGGTGTGTGTGTATCTTTACATGTTGGTTCTGTGCCCTACTTATCCTTTGTGTCCTTCCTTACCCTTCTGTAGTCCCCTCTTCAATCCATGCTTGCTGAATTGAACTGAGAGGATTGAGGTTTGATAGGAGAGTTCCAGAGAATAATCTACAGCCTCTATTTTACTACCAAAATTGGAAAAGAACTAGATGTTGATTCTCTTTGTTGGAAAGGAAAATATGTCATCATGCAGAAAGGCCAAACAGCTCTATTGTTCAAGAAAACACCTCCCAGTGTTGGGATGAGAGTTGGACACATTAGGGAGGGGGCTGCTGATTTACAGGGGGTAGATGAAAGGCACTGGGGGTGCCTGGCCTGGAGAGCAGTGACAGAGAGGGGGACAGGGAGGCTCCAGATTGTCCCAACCACAGTGTTCAGCTGCCTGGGCCCTATGAAACAAAACCCAGCAGCGGGTTTAGCACAAATAAAAGGAAAGCATACCCATAGGAAGATTAACAGGTTTCAGGGGGCTCATACAAAAGTGACTCCCTGAGATGATGCATGAGGGAGTAGCTAGGGAGACACATGGACTTGTAGACATTTTAGGGCAGAGCCATCCAATACATGTGTAACGTGAGCCACACGTGTCATTTAGAATTTTCTGTGGGGTGCCTGGATGGTTCAGTCAATTAAGCGTCCAACTTCGGCTCCGGTCATGATCTCACGGTTTGTGAGTTTGAGCCCTGCACCGGCCTTGTGCTGACAGCTCGGAGCCTGGAGCCTGCTTTGGATTCTGTGTCTCCCCTCTTTCCACCCCTCCCTCACTTGTGCTCTGTTTCTCTCTCAAAAATAAATAAACATTATGGAGCACCTGGGTGGCTCAGTCGGGTAAGCATCTGACTTCGTCTCAGGTCATGATCCTGAGCTTCGTTGGTTCGGGCCCCGCATCGGGCTCTGTGCTGACAGCTCAGAGCCTGGAGCCTGCTTCAGATTCTGTGTCTGTCTCTCCGCCCTTCCCCTGCTTGCACTCTGTCTGTCTCCCCAAAATAAATAAACATTAAAAAAAATTAGGGGTGCCTGAGTGGCTCAGTCAGTTGGGTGTCTGACTCTTGGTTTCAGCTCAGGTCATAACCTCACGGTTTGTGAGATCGGGCCCCACATTGGGCTCTGCACTGACAGTGCAGGGCCGGCTCGGGATTCTCTCTCTCCTTCTCTCTCTACCTCTCCCTTGCTCGTGCTCTCTGTCTCTTTCTCTCTCAAAATAAATAAATAAATAAATTTAAATAAAAATTTAAAATGCTCTGGTTGTCACATTAAAAAACCATAAAAAAGAGGTAAATTATTTTGAATTATATATCCAAGTATATCCAACATATTAAATCTAATATATTAAAAATATATTCAGTTATCTAAAATATATCATTTCAATATGTAATTAATATAAAAATTATTAATGGACTATTTTACATGTTTTTCAATCTGAGACTTCAAATTCTAGTTTTTATTTTATAGTTACAGCCCATCTTAATTCAGGTGCTAAATTTTCATTGAAAATAGTCTGTATTTAGAGTTTATAAAATTTCCAGTAGGGAAAAGTAGATTCACATAGCTAAGTTGTTTCAAACATATGTAAAAGTTTCCCAGTAGCTGAATTAAATATCAGTTTTATCTTTTTATTTTTTTGTGGTCCATATGAGAATTCACTTAATTCTCTTTTTTCATTATTATTGAGCTATAATTGACACAAAACATTGGGTAAGTTTTAGGTGTACACGTTTAAAGTGTTGATGTGATATACTTCCATATTGCAAAATGATTACCACCATAGCCACACCTCCATCATGTCACATAATTACCATTTCTTTTTTGTGGTGATGGCATTTATTATCTACTCTCTTAGCAACTTTCAAGTATTAATGCTGTATTTTTAACTACAGTTACCACATGCCTTAGATCCCTAGAACTTACTCATCTAGTAACTGGAAGTTTGTACTGTCTGATCAAGATCTACCCGTTTCCTCCACCCTGAATATCAGTTTTTCAATTTCAATTTCAATTAATTTAAATCAGATAACATTAAAAACTTAGCGCAGCAGCATGAGCAGCATTTCAAGTGTCCAACAGCCACATGTGGCCAGTGGTACTGGATCGGACAGTGCAGTTTAAGGGTGATTAGGAGGTGGTCCATTGCCCACTGCCTACTCGCCTTGACCTGGCCCTAGGCTAGACAGATGGGTGTCTTATCAGAGTTCAGTGCCCACATTCTGAAGTTTAACAGTTTAGCTATGGTGGTTCTGTGAGCCCAGCCTTCCCCGTGTTAGGCCTGGGTCACACTGGGTCAGAATCCCAGGGCAGGACTGGGATGTTTTACCCAGTAAAAGCTGTTGCTTTTACCTGAGACATCAGAAAGCGGCTCGAAGGCTCAGCTCTGTAACTCATGGCTGAATGTGCTCAAAAGGACCAGACGGGACCACTTTGGATTTCCCATATTGCAATAGCATGTATAGTTCTAGAAGAGCCTTTCCCTTTTCAGAACTCATTGCACTGAGATGGAAGGTTGACAATTTTCCTAGAGACTTGAAGCTACTCCTCAAGTTGGAAAAAAAATTAAAAAATCAAATGCTGTCAGGAATATCTATGGCATTGTTGATTCCCAGTAAATGTTTGCTGGCAAATAAGCATAACTTCTAATTACACCAGAATATCCAACAACTGCTTTCTTACCTAGGGGGAAAAAAGAAGATGGTTTTTGTGGTTGAAGTTGTTTTACATTTCTGTGTATTACATGTAGGGCAAAAGAGATCCATTTTTTATGTAAATTAGCAAAATTCCATAGCTTTATGTCTCTTTCTTTGAATCTCTTTTAAAGTTTTTTTTTTTAAAGCTTATTTTTAATTCTGTGTGTGTGTGTGTGAGAGAGAGACAGAGAGAGAGAGAGGGAGAGAGAGAGAGAGAGAGAGAGCATGAGCAAGTGCAGGAGAGGGGCAAAGAGAAAGAGAGGATCCCAAGCAGGCTCTGAGAACTCTGTGTGGAGCTCGATGTGGGCGCCATCCCTCGAACCATGAGATCATGACCCGGGCCAAAATCAAGAGTGGGACACTTAACTGACTGAGCCACCTAGGTGCCCTTCTTGGAATCTCCTTCAGAAGTTACTATTTATGGGGCTCCTGGGTGGCTCAGTTGGTTAAGCGGTTAAGTGTCCCACTCTTGATTTAGGCTCAGGTCATGATTCTAGGCTTGCAGGATCGAGACTCATGTGGGGCTCATCAGCGTGGGACAGCATGGAGTCTGCTCAAGATTCTCTCTGTCTCTGTCTGCCTCTTTCCCCCGATCCCTCTCCCCTGCTCACACATGTGCGCTGTCTTTCTCACTCTCTAAAATTAAAAAAAAAAAAAGAGTTTATTTAGGAAGGAATTAATTTCTTTTTTTACATTAAAAATTTATTGTTTGTTTTAGAGAGAGAGAGAGAGAGAGAGCACGTGTGAGCGGGGGAGAGGGGCAGAGGGAGAGAGAGACAATCTTAAGCAGGCTTCATGCTCAGCACAGAGCCAGCCACAGGATGACCTGAACCAAAATCAAAAATTCGATGTTTAACTGACCCAGGCACCCCATGGAAGGAATTAATTTCTTAAGTGTATATGACAATAGTTAATATGTGTGTATAAATATATCTGTGATGAATTCCTAAAGAATCTACTTGTAAAACACATACCATAGATATACACATATATAGTTACTATATACACATGTAAGGTTCTTTAAGGGGGGGAAAAAAACCATTAAGATTGCCACAAGGTGGCACTAAAATCTAATGAACATTCCAGTCTCTGGTCTTGTCTGAGAGCAGTTGGGGGGTGATTTAAAGGATCTGTAGGAAATGCTGGACAAAAAAGAAAACCAAACAAATTAAACTCAAGATTGGAGAAAGATTAACATCTCCCTTTGTCTGAGGGATAATTTCCCTCTCTCACTGGTGTGGTATCTGCCATACAGTGGATCTACATGTTAATAAAACTAATTTTTAAAATGAATTCTTCTTCTGGAGGAATCCTCGCCCTTGCCGGCAATGGGAGTGTCCGGTGAAGGGAGAAGGGAGGCAGGGAGGAGTCTGTTTGACACATCACCTAGTTTGGAAAAGTTTATCTTGTGAGTGGTGGAGTCTTTGAAGTAGTCAGTCTCCACAGAATTTGTCGACGTCTCCGGGACGTAAAAATGAATACCACGAAGAGAAGTAGCTGCAGAGCACGGATTTTTCTATTTGTTTACTTTGGCATATTTACCAACTGAGTATTTTTAGAAATTATTGCGATATTGAAATGCAGGCTTGGAACACTCATATATTATGTCTGAGAATCAGGAAATGAGTGAATTGAATCCTTCTTCCTGATTCTTTGTATTTCAGTTTTCTAAAAAATACATGGCACAAAGCTTTAATTGTTTGATATTTTCTTAATATTTGAAGCTTAAGAGCATAGCCAAGGTTCCCAAGCTATATTAAGACAAAGAAAAGCCATGTAAACAATACAGCTATAAACGGTTTTGACTAAAAGAAGAAAAAATAAGATTTTTTTAATAGGCAAAAGAAAGAAAGGAAGAAGAAAAATTTGCTGATGGGAGCCCTAAACCAATGATCAAAAAACCCCTTCTTTTCTCCCGTGGGATCCTACTGAGCAAAAATTACTTGTTGACAATTTAGTCCCTTAAATCTGGAAAACAAGAACAGTGGAGCTTATCCAGCATGAGGGAAGCCCTTTGGGGCATTTGAATATGTTCCCTATGGGACAGGCTCTAGGGGTTAGGGCACTACTGTCTTATTTGACTTGTTATATCTGTGGTGTTCATGTAGAGACCCAGACCTCAAAATATGAATCATAGGAGAAAATACCACAGCTTGGTGACAGCTGGCTGCATGGGTTCGGTTGGATGGTTGTTAAGGGGGAGCCTGGAGTCTGAGGTAGGAGACCCCCAGAAAGTTCTGAGCATTTGGGTGAATTCTCAATAGTCATTTAGTGATTCTTGCATAGAGCCAGGCATTGTGGTAGGTCTTCAAGATGCTGAGAGAAGATGGAATTTTGGCTCTCTACCAGCTTCCAGTCTTAGACAGGGAGGCAGAAACCTGAGCCATAACTTCGTCCTGATGTGTGGGTCTCTCCTTTGCTGAAAAACCAATAAGCATCCCACTGCCTCTAAAATGGATATGCCCCAATCTGTTCAGTTGGTACTTTAGCCCTCCATGATTAGCCTCCACCTGAGTTTCGACTCTCTCTCTCCATCAAGTGCAGTCGCACTAAGCTAGTCCCTGTTCTTAGAGTATGTCTTCCTCCTTCCTACCTCTCTCCTTTTTCAAGGCTTTGCCTCCTTCGAGGAAGCCCTCCCTCTGTCCCCACCCCTCCCTCTTCTGTCCTGTGAAATTCTTTGCCTTAGGTCCTTTTAGATCAGAGTTTGGGATAGATGAATCAAGTCCTGGTGTGTAGGAGGAGACCTAGCACCCTACCAGAGACGAACTTGCTGGGTCCTCACCTGCAAGTGCTCTGTCCGCCCCTCTCTGTCCCCTGTCTCTGTCTCTGTCTCAGGCCTCATCCTCTTCTTGCCTAATGGGGTGGGAGGTTGTTGGATTTTATTCGTACTGTTTACTTCTGACAGTTCTCAGCCTTACTACCAGGACCCTAATTCATCATGCAACCCCTGGCTGAGGCTGCCTTTTGCTGTCTGGTAACTTCCTCCAAGTGGACATAAAGTCCTGCACCCAGCCTCAATCTTCCTTTTTCACGGGTCTCTCCTTCCCTAATCCTCACCTAGAGATGGGGGTGTGTGTGTAGGGGGTGGGGCAGGAAGAGGGTAGGCGATAGAACTTGAAGAGCCAGAAGCTAGGCCCAGGACCACCCAGCTCACAGTCAGCTTTTGGTCTCTGGGTCCAAACCTAGGGCTGTCCCAGGGAAGAGTACCAGGGTGGGGGGGAGTTGGGAGTGGCGGAGTAGGTGAGGGAAAGGGCCGCTTCTAAGGGAAAAGAAAAAAACCTTGCTCGGAAACAAACGTGTGTGTGTGTGTGTGTGTGTGTGTGAGCGCGCGTGTGTTTATTTAAAAACAAAACCGCTTAAAGGAGCCGCTCCCTCCCCCACAGGGCCGGCCACCGCTGGGAGTTTGCAAGGAAGCGGGACGATTTTGAGCCAACGCCCCACAAAGTGCAGCCTCTCTCGGATCCGCTCGCCCAGGCCCCGCAGGCTCCCGGCCGCCAGCTCCGGGCCCGGGCTGGCTGCGAACAGGACGCGGGAAAGAGGAGGGGGGAACCCTGGTGCGGCCAGAGCCCCGCAGCGACAGCGGAGGCGCAGACTCCCCAGTCGCCGCCTCTCCCAGCCCCGCGGCCTGGGCCGTCAATCAAGCTCGGCCGGCCCCGCCCCTGGGCTGCAGCGGTTGGCCAATCAGAGTCAAGCTCCGCAGCGATGAGCTCAGTCGGCTCGCTTCCCATTGGGCGGCTATATTAAGAAAGTGGCCGAACTCTTTAAATAGCGGGCGCTAGGGCCGCAGCCCGCATCTGCCACCGCAGTCTGCCTGTAGTCAGTGCTCTCTTGTATCCCGGGCGACACCTATAGAAACTGGGGAAGGGACCCGGCCGGCTCCGCTGCTCGAGTCACCGTTTGCGCACAAAGGCACCGACCCCGGGCCCGGGGCGAGAAGAGCGGCCACCGCCCCGGAGCAGCGCGGAGACCCACGGCGCGCCCTATGCCCCCGCGCCCCCGCCACGGCAGCCTGAGCGCACCGAGAGAACGCGCCACCGCGGGGCCCGGGTGCAGCTAGCGACCCTCGCCCCCAGCGCGCAGCCCGAGGTGAGCAGTGAGCGGCGAGCGGGACGGCAGCGAGGCGTTCGCGGGCCCCCTCCTGCTGCCCGGGCCCGGCCCGCTCATGGCGGCCATCCGCAAGAAGCTGGTGGTGGTGGGCGACGGCGCGTGCGGCAAGACGTGCCTGCTGATCGTGTTCAGTAAGGACGAGTTCCCCGAGGTGTACGTGCCCACCGTCTTCGAGAACTATGTGGCCGATATCGAGGTGGACGGCAAGCAGGTGGAGCTGGCGCTGTGGGACACGGCGGGCCAGGAGGACTACGACCGCCTGCGGCCGCTCTCCTACCCAGACACCGATGTGATCCTCATGTGCTTCTCAGTGGACAGCCCCGATTCGCTAGAGAACATCCCCGAGAAGTGGGTGCCCGAGGTGAAGCACTTCTGCCCCAACGTGCCCATCATCCTGGTGGCCAACAAGAAAGACCTGCGCAGCGACGAGCACGTCCGCACGGAGCTGGCCCGCATGAAGCAGGAACCCGTGCGCACGGATGACGGCCGCGCCATGGCCGTGCGCATCCAAGCCTACGACTACCTCGAGTGCTCCGCCAAGACCAAGGAGGGCGTGCGCGAGGTCTTCGAGACCGCCACGCGCGCCGCGCTGCAGAAGCGCTACGGCTCCCAGAACGGCTGCATCAACTGCTGCAAGGTGCTATGAGGGCCGCGCCCGCCCTGCCTGCCCCTGCCGGCGCGGCTCCCCCCTCTCGGGCTCGACCCTCCCCCTCCACACCGAGCCCGAAGAAGGGGAGACCTGCGCCCCCCAAGGACCCCACCGGACTGCCTGACGTCTGCCTTTCGGCCCGGCAGCTGTGACCCGGCGGCTCTGGGATCGCCGTGGGAGGCACCGGGCGCCCCCTTTCCAGTGTCTGTGTGCGTCGGGCTGTGTTGCACAGGCCCGGGCGCCCCGCTGAGTGCCAAGGGTCCCCTGAGCACCCCTTTCTGAAGAGCAGAGCCTCTTCGGAGTGTGTGGCTGTGTGTTTGTTCGATTCCCCCGCCCCACTTTCACCCACCCCCGCCTCTGATCCCGGGAGAAGAGCTTGGCGCCGGGGTGCAGCCGCGCCCCATCAGATGCGCGCCCGGAACCAGCGAGCGCCTGCTGTCCCTTGTCTGTAACATAGACCGCGGGAACTGCGGGAGGGGAGGGCTGGGGAGGATGGGGTGTTATATAAATATAGATATAATTTTATTTTCGAAGGTAGGATGGTGTTATTTAATGGTGGTGGTGGGTGGAGTGACAGGGCGCCAGAACAGCTCCGGCCCACCTTGGGTCGGGCGCCCATCCAAGCATGAACAGGACTTGGCAATCTTTCCAACCCCTGGGGAAGACTTTTGCAACAGCCTTGGGGCTGAGAGGACACAGCTTCCAGACTCACGTCTCCTGCGGGCCAGCCCCAGGCGAACCCTCACTAGCCCTGGGCTGGAGGAGGGAGAGAGGGCTTTGGGTCGTTTTTTTTGCCATAAGCGAACTTTGTGCCTGTCATACAAGTGGAAATTGTTCATTCCAAGAAACTGATGTTATTTGATTTATTTAAAAGCTAAAACTTGCTGGGGTTTTTTTGAAAGAATTCTTTGCACAGTTGTTTTATTGTTTGACACTTAATGCACTTGTCATTTGCATAAGACAGTAGCATTCTGACCACCCTTGTACGCTGTAACCTCATTTACTTCTGATGTTTTTTTTTTTTTTTTAAGATGATGATGACTTTTAAACAAGAGGAAAAAGAAACCACTAATTATTGTTTTAGTTTTCTTGAAAAAAAAAAGTGGCAACACTGTTTTGCGATTTTATTTGTGCAGGTATGCGCACTATTTTGATAAAAGGGCAGTAACAAGTATTGGGACCTATTTAACCCCCCCTCCTTTTTTTTTCTTCACAAGGCAGTCTTTAAAGCTATGTGAAATTTTCTCTGCATCTCTGTACAGAGAATGAACCTACCCCTACCCCTAGTCTCTCCTTTCTCCCCCTCCCTTCCCCACCCAGTGGTACTTCTACTAAATTGTTGTCTTGTTTTTTTATTTTTTAAATAAACTGACAAATGACAAAGTGGTGAGCTTATGATGTTTACATAAAAGTTCTATAAGCTGTGTATACAGTTTTTTTATGTAAAATATTAAAAAGACTATGATGATGACATTTATAAAATGGCTCCTGTGATTTAATAGCGTGTGGGGGCAAGGAGAGACTTCTAGGCAAGATCCTTCTTGCCGCCACTCTTTCCCTCATGGTGTTTGGAGTAAATGAGGCCGAAATCCTTTGGGGATGTGTGGGGGGTTGGGTGGCACGGGAGACCAGTTGCTCCTGTCCCCATCCCAGAGGAAGATGAGTGGGGGACCCAAGCACCCAGTGCCAAAGTCTCTGACTAATGCATACTGTCTGCCTACAACACCGTGTCTAAGTCCGTGGGTTCTTACTCCTTGAAACTTGGAAGGTTGTCATTCGTGCATGTTAAATTAGGTAACCTTTTTGTGTTCGTCACAGATGTGGGGCCGAGGTCTCTAGCTAGGAGGCTGGTTACCGGGTTCCCTTCACATCCTCAAGGGGTTCCACAGTACCCCAGATTGCAGGTTGTTACCTGTAGGTTGTTACCTTTCTAGCTGGAGCTCCTAGGTGGAAGGGGAGAGCCCAAATCAGGACCTGATTCTTCTTTCATCAAACTTTTGTCTCGGTGTGTGCCTATACAGAACCTAGAATGCTGTATTCTAAGTTCAGAGAATGGCCACATCACGGACAGAACACTGGATGTTTGGGGTGGCTGTGATTTAAAGCTGGGGCAGCCACATTGTGAGATTTAATCAGGATGAGCTCCAAATTCAGACACTTAGCCAACTGCAGGGGGTCTCAGCAGCAGCTAGGCAGGGCAGAGTGATACTTGGAGACCACACCAAAATCCTGCTCCAGGCATGATGGCTCAAATCTGCCAGCTCTCAGCAGTTTCTAGGGAATGTGGCTGATAGTGTTCACCTCTCCCAGCTACCTAAGATGTGCGGTTTTTGTTTTGGGAATCTGCACTTTCTGACTTTCCAGCCCTTAGCTGCTCTCCCTATCTCCCTGCACACCCAGGGCTGAGACCGAGGAGTTTCCTTTTGAAGTCATTTGCTTGAAAGCTTGAGGCTTCTGTTCCCTGTCTTTCCAGACACCCAGGGTCTTTTGTTGTGTGAGGCAAACCTGGTCGCTGGTGACCTTTCACCCACTTAAATGTGTCCAGAACAGGGCCTCCTGCACAGCCAGGCCCATAGGCCAACAGAGGGGAATTGTCTGGGCTTCTCCAAGGGCAGAGTGGGAGATGGTCCACCCAGGCTGGCTTCTTCTATGAGCCACTGCCCCCCCCCCCCTTTCCTTGGCCCCCCAGCCCCACTCACCTCCATCCCCAGAGCCTACTGTTTCTTCCTTGCTTAAAGACAAAACTTCCCATTGAAAAACAAAGTGTTGATTTGCAGGTTTTACAGCTAGCAAATCCTTCTGTACCAGGGAGTGCAGGACTCTGGAGAAGAGCTCAGGCTTGGGCTCAATGCCCAGGACTCAGCTTTGTAACCAGCCAAGAGCCCGGAGACCCACCCAGCCCTCTGAAAGGGCCTTTTCTGAGTTTCCTGCCTGCTCAAATCTGCCTGGTAGCTAAAAGCTGTCTGGTTTTTTAATTTTTTTATTATTATTATTTTTTTATTTTGGGAAGACAACCACCCAGATGACGCATGGCAGCCTGAGTTATGCTTGTTTTAAAATGCATGGCATTTAATAATCCTGCCGGAACACACTCTTCTTGCTGCATTAGGATCCAACTGGAAAATATAAAGATGAATTGCTGTAGGCTGGAAAATCAATTAGGAAAAAGAGGTAAAACATCTGGTGTTACTCTTAGGATATGAAAATTCATTTTGCACATTTAAAATAAATGTGCTGAGTTCATTTAATTGCCTGTTGAGCTGTTTCGTAGAGAATAGTGGGGTGTTTCATTGATCCCGGGCATTTCATAGCAAGGGGCACTGGCTTGGGTTCTCGTTTAATCTTAATTTTAAACCAATCTGGATTGTATTTCTAAGTTCTTTTTCACATGTGTGTACTTCTTTTTCAGTGTACTTAGAATGGTGGTTTTCAAACCTAACCATGCATCAGAATCGCATGGAGGGCTGGTTAACACACAGATGGCTAGGCCTAGCCCCCCGAGTTTCTGATCCAGCGGGCCTGAGGTGGGGACCCCAAATTTGAATTTCTAGCAAGGTCCTAAGTGATGCTGATGCCGTGGGTCTGGCGCCCTCAGTTTGAGAACCACTGACTCAAAATGAGGGAGAGTCCTTGTCAGTGCACAGAGGAGGGGGTCATCTGGTAGGAGAGTAGATGGAATTCCTCGGACTTAGGGGGTCGCACCCCCACCCCTTGCAGTCCCAACTTCCTTACCCCAGAGAGTCCAGCACTTTCTGAGACCTTCCCTTCTGAGATGAACCACACATAACCCCTATCTTCTCTACATTCTTGGGCGAAGGGGGCTTTCACGCCCTTCTAGAGATTTATTTCTGCCACTTCTGAATTCAGAATGCAGCAGCTCTCTGTAATTCATCCAGCACTGGCACCTACTTTGTCAGCTCTGCTGAGATGAGAGAGAGATACAAAAGCAAATAGGGCAAAGTCTTTGCCCTGGTGGGCTGGGCAGTTCCAGGAATACATTCACTAAGGCACTGAAGACAGTGTGCTCAAATGGAGGCATTAGGCCCAGGGCACAACAGGAGCCTGGGAAGTCGGGGAGGGCTTCTTGGAGGAGGGGACATTTGAACTGAGTCTTAAAGCAGGATGGAGTGATGTGTAGGTGGGAGATACAGCGTCTTTGTATTACTGTGGGGCCTGGCCTCTGGGGAATAAAGCTCTCTTGGGTGGGAACCACCTTCCACTTTTAGGCCCTCTGGCATATATTTCTTCAGTCAAGAAAAATGATGTTACCCAGCCAAGTCAAACACAGCCTCTCCCCTGCCTTCCCTGTCCACACACAGGCCAGTAGAGAAGGTTGGTGATGATGACGGTTTCATTGTTTTCTCTGCGCCTTCCAGGGAGGCGGGGCGGGTACAGGGACTGGCTTTGTGGTCACTGTGCTCCTGGGAAACACACAGCCTGGGCTCAAGGAGGCTGGAATACCACAAAGGGACCTTGTACTCTGGCCCACTGGGGGACAGTCCCTTACCACTTTACTTGGCCCATCTTCTGGCTGGAGGGAGAACCTGAGGAGTCAGGCTGTCCCTCCCGGCCCCAACTCTCAGCAGGCCCCTTTTCTGGCCTGAGAGATAAGAGTCTGGAAGACCCAGTTCATTCCTTCCTGCCCATTCTTTTAGCCATAAGTATTTCCTGTATGAGGAAGAGACTCTGTGCCTAGCATCATGCCAGGAGCTTGGGACCCAGTAGACAAATGGGCAAGTATCTTCTGTCCCCTCATAGGGCTTTCCGTCTAGTTAGTGTGTCTGAAAGATGTAATAATAATGATGCTGATGAGAGCTAATATTTATTGGCTCAGCATCGGGCCCTATTCTAAGCCCTTCATCTGTATCATTTTATTTAGTCTCTGTATTAGTTATCTGTTGTTGCATAACAGATTATCTCAAAACTTAGTGGCTAAGAATAGCATTTATTATCTCACAGTTTTTGTGAGTCAGGAATCCAGATACAGCTTAGCTGGGTCCTCTGGCTCAGGGTCTCTGCTAAAACTCTAACTAAGGTATTGGCTGGGGCTGGATTCTTCTCAAGGCTCCCCTGGAGAATCTGGCCCACTCACTTGGTTGCTGGCAGGATTCAGTTCTCATTGGCTGAGGCCACATATTCAACTCCTCACCAGTAGGCCTCTCCATAGGGCATTCACAACATGGAAGCTTGCTTCATCAGTGCAAGTGAGAGAGAAGATCCAGGGAGAGAGAAAGTGTAGGCAAGACCAACCTAATCTTGGAAGTGACATCCCATTACTTTTGCTGTATTCTACTTATTAGAAACAAGTAACTGAGTCCAGCACGTACTCAGTGGGAGCATATTACCGAAGGACAAGCATACCAGAAGGTGGGCCCATGGGGGACCATTTAGAAGCAGTACACCATAATCTCTATGACAACTCTCAGGTAAATAGTGTTATCCTCACTTCCTGGTGGGATAACTGAACCGTACGAGGTTAGACAACTTGCTCATGGTCACAGAACACATACAGATTTGAACCCAGGCAGTCTGGCTCCAGGACAATGACCTTACATACATGGTGGGAGGATGATTTGAGAAAAATAACCCTGACTGCAGTGTGGAGGATGGTTTGGAACAGGGAAAGCCAGAGGCAAGAAGGGCAGTCAGGAAGACTTTTTTCCTGGTCTAGGTAGAGATGAGAAGGCCTGAACCAAGGCTCTGACGTGGGGAGGAGAGGGCAGATTGGAAAGGCATTCAGGAGGTAGAAGGTATGGGAATCTGAGTGGGAGGCACCATGCTGACCCCTAGGATTCTGATGTGGGTGATGCTGAGGATGCTGATGCCATTATTTAAGGCAAGAGTAAACAGAGGACAGGCAGATTTGGAGGCAGGGCTCTGGAAGGACATGTTGAGTATGGTTTTATATATAGTGAGGATGGGGTACCACTGTGCTCATTCTCCTCACCTTCCTTCTCACACTACCGTCTTGTACTTTCTGTAGAGTTGGACCAGTGTGTGCTGCTCGGGTCATGGCGAAGGTCACAGCTTTTATGGATGAGAAAAATCTCCCCTGAAGGGAGGAGACATTCATCAGATCACCCTCCTTGGAAGAAGCAAGTGCTGGGATAAGTCTTAGAAAGTTAGGCAACAGGGGAAGGGGGCTCCTTCATCTCCCTGAGGACCTGCTGTAGGTGATTTTAAGGTCTTGCTGGGTGAGGGGAGGAGACGTTTGCTCTAGGTGAGTGGCCAGGGTAGACAGAGACCCTATGAGGGCCATTCATGTTCTGTGGGCTTCAGGAGTAACCATACTCAATGGCCAGTTGCAAGTTATGCCCGGTAAATAACAAATTCCCTTCTGTTCTTTTGGAACCTCCAGTAAAATCTTGCTAAATGTTCCAGCCTGGCTTTATTTAGCTCTGCTGTGGAGATTTAAGGGAAGACTATCATCCATGCCTGGGCAATAAGTTCACTTATTTATTTTTGAGAAAGAGAGAGAGAGAAAGAGAGCATGAACATGAGTGGGAGAGGAGCAGAGAGAGAAAATCCCAAGCAGGCTCTGCCCTGTCAGCATGGATGGAGCCCGATGTGGGGCTCAAACTCATGAACCATGAGATCATGACCTGAGCTGAAATCAAGAGTTAGATGCTTAACTGACTGAGCCACCCAGGCACCCCACTTTTTTTTTTTTTTAAGTTTATTTATTTTTGTTAGAATGAGCATGACTGGGGAAGGGGCAGAGAGAGAGGGAGGGTTGAGAAGCAGCACTTCTGAGGGGCTTCCATCATGGTGGTTTCATCCGGAATCAGAACAGGTATCCTTGGGATAAAAATATTCTGGGATAAGATTCGTGGTTGTGATGGTCATCTGTCCTTCTCTACATGGATCAGTTTCCTCACTGCTAGCCACAAGTCAGGACGCCTATGTGGCACTGATGGTACATAGTTGGATGGGTTTATGGGTCAGCTGAGCAAAGAGGGAGCCATCAGAGAATAGGTGGCAGCAGAAGTGTTGGAGAAGGGATAAGATGCCCTGGGAAGAGTACGTAGAGGGAGAGGAGACTGTAAACTAGATCAGAAGCTCCACGATGAGCCTAGAGGCCATGCCTGCTCCATCACTGCTGAGTCTCTAATGCCCAATATGGTGCTTGGCACATACTAGAACCTCAATAAGCTGCAGAATGAATTAATTAAAGAAGAGACAGAGATTTTGGGAGCACGCACTTCTAAGAGACCCAAAGAAGTGGCAGAGGTTTGCAACAGCTGCTGTGGAGAATAAGGGGAAGCATTGTTAAAGAATGGCTGGGCTACATGGAGGGTCCAGCAGTCCTTAGGTGCTGGGAAAGAAAAAAGCAGGGAAATTGCTCTGTTTTGACATGAGATACATGTAGCGCAGCAGTGACGAGTAACCAAATATTTTCATCTTGGGGGCTGAGTCGAGGGCAGTTAAGAGAGTGTTCCTGGACGGCAGGGCTTTGGGCCCTGACAAAACCAACTGAGAGAAGGTGCCTGGCCCAACAAGCTCCCTGGGGAAATACTCCCAGTGATCCTGGGATGAGCAAGCAGTAGAGAAGCACATTTCCAGGGCTCTAGGCCACCCTCCCCAGGGCCACCAGAGTGGTGGGGTGGGCACAATTACTGTCACTTTGGGCTGAGGAAGCTGGGTGGTTTTGGACTCTGGGTTGGGAGCTTGGCATGACTGGTCCATGTTTTCTATTTTAGAAATCGTGATCTGAAAGTACAATTCTAAGGGCTATGGAACCAGGCCTTGGGCTTTTATGACTCTCTGACCTCTGTCCCCTGGCTGTCATTTGGAGCTATTTTCCTTTTCTCTTGAATCCTGAGAGGGGAAGAAACAAATGTTACTAGGAGCAAGTTTCTCATCACTTTGTTAATGATTGATTTCATTTCATTCCAGAACTTGTTTGACCTTTGGATAAACAATTGAAACCTTCTGGAGACACCTAAAAGGAATGTAGGAATGCATTTGCTATTTAATGGTAGAAAGATTATAAATGGGACTCTGACAGAATAAAAAGTATTATTTATAGGAGTGCTAACAAAAAGTCACTTGTAACATACACATTCTTCAGCAATGGCCAAATAAGGGAAAGTGTGATATCTGGTCACATAACCAAGCTGACTCTGTAAATGAGAGTCTCCGTCTACTCATCCCCCTTTCTCAAGACTGAGCAATCTCTGGCTACACATTTCTTCTAAGGAAGTCTAGAATTGTGGGACAAATGGAGATCCTGACCACACACACAAGATAACACTGACATAAATTAGCCAGCCTGGATTTTCAGAAGGTATGTTTAGCTGTGCCAGGGGAGAACTGTTCAAAGTTTTTACTTCCTGGGTAATGGTAGAAATCATAGACAGTATAGTTGGTTACCTGCCAAACTGGAAAGAACACACAAAGATGAACTACAAGGAAGGCATGAACAACTCAAAGGGGAAAGGGGCACTAATTGGGTTTAGAAAGCCACGAGTTGTCCAGCAGGCTGAGGTGATCCAGCCTCCTTCCCTGACATGGTGACAAACTAGAAAGCAGCCTCACCAGTTAGCCCAGAAAATTCAGAAGGCTCAGCGCCATTGTAAAGTGGGATGCAGAGGAGGCCCTGGAAATGGCTTCAGCCAGGGCCACGGACCCACCTGGGCATGTGTAACCCTCTCTTCCTCAGCTGGATGTTGGAAGAGATTGAAGCTCATGGAGCTGGCCCAGGACCTCCACAAAGATGGCAGGAGGAGAGCCCCCCTCTGTCCCACTCTGTTGTTATCTCCCCCAGCAGGACAGGGAGTATGTTTAGTGGGAAAATCTAGGATTATAGGCAGAAGCCCCAGCTCTGTCTACACTCTGCGTGCATTTTTGGGCCAATTACTTTTACTCTCCATTGCCTCAGATTTTCTATTTGTAGAGTGGAAATAATTTTGGAGATTAAATAAGATCAACCCAAGCATTCGACACAGAGCCCAGCTCATCCTAAGTCCTCAACAAATCTTGGTTACCTTGCCTCTAGGGTGTTCATCTTAGCACCTGAAGCACAAAGTAGAAGCGGAATAAATTTTGCTGGATAAATGAGTGTATAATAACTCTTTTGTTTGTCAAGGACTTTTTCAACTATAAGCTCCTCAATTATCACATCATACTCATTTTTGCAACCCCAGCATCTAGGGTAGGGTCTGGTACATATAGGTGCTTGGTAACCACTAAGTTATTGAATAATAGCTTGAGTTCAGAGGGTCCTTGATAAATTGGGGATTCTCAGGATTGCATAGGATCAATTGCCACTCAGGAAGGAAGTACCCACCAGTTGGGTCCCAGAGGATGTGGTAGCAGGAGCTGAATCCCCTGAGCGCTGAGGGGAAGGGGGTCTGGGGACCAGCAGGCTTTCTCCCTTGGAGCATGGTGCTCTCAGCAGGGGCTGGATGGGCAGTGTACCAGTTTGTTGACCCATCGACACAGAGTGAGGAGCAGGGTGGCTGGGGCAGAGAGCCAGGGAGAGCCTGCCTAGCTTACCTCGCTGACATGGCCACAGACGGAAGGAGAGTTGGTAACTTTTACAGGTGAACAAGTGCCAGGAAAAACACTGACGACTCCTAAGTGATCAAGAAATGTGCTTGAAAGATCGAGCCATTAGTACTGTGTGTGCAAGACCCAGGACTCAGCTGCTGCATTTGTAACCTGAGAAAGCAAGTCCCTGCCTTTTTTATGAGCTCAGCAAAACCAGCAGACCCCACCATGGAAAGGGAAAACAAAGAAATGAGGACATTTGATCAGTTGCCCACAGTGCCTCTGAGAGCACGAGCCCAGAGCTCTGTTTCTGCAGGAATGTACCAAACGCACCGCGAGTGAGCTGGTAATCGCTTGAAGTCTGGGCAAACTGGTTCTCCTGGCACAAGGTGGGAACTGAGCTTAATTAGACTGCAGGATTTGACTGGAGGAAAGGCCTTTGTTCCAGGTTGGCTCCGGGTTTTGTGTTGTTTTGTTTTTACTTTCTTGTGAAATAAGAACAAAAATTGTATTGTCGGGGCAGGAGCACAGGGCAGCGGTTTGGTATGGAAATTCTCATTCAGAGGTAAACTCCCCACATTTCAGATTTTTCAGAAAGCCGACCCTGAACTCGAGTTTCTGGTCATGCCTGACCTTCACGGGATCTGGGGCGGTATCCTGGGGAGGGCTGGCCGCTGTATGGAGACTTGGCTGGCTCGCTTTGGCAGGTTTTCTCCAAGTGACTTGGAAATGGATGCCTGAATCGACTCTACGGTGCCCAATTCCAAATTCTGAGGAGTCTGGGCCACGCTTGGGGGTCTGTGGCCTGGCGGCCTCCACGTCTGGGGAGATTGTGCTGTGGTGGTCAGTGGTGGAAAATGAAGTCAGGCATGGTCACTTGGCTTATCTTGTTTGGAGGCAGAAAGTCTGATTTCAGGGTTTGGGCTGGAAGCAGGGAGCTGGGATGGATTCCTGAGGGGGCTTTGGAATCATCCTCTTCAAACCACACGAAGATTTGTCAGGCCCCTCCTTGGCAATGGGCCAGGGGTTAAAACATCATTTGAGTTCAAGGAAATCTGAATTTGCCTCCTGGAGGGAGTGGACCAGTCTAGCAGATCCTGGTAGTCCAGGAATTGGAGAGCTAGAGGTTCAACTGGTCAGGGCCACCAGGAACGGGGTCCAGGCCCTAAGGAAAAAGCTTTCTGGGCTCCCTCTCGGACAGACATTCTAAGATCTATGACTGGGATTTGATCCAGCTCCCATCTGGGCCTCTGGGCCTGGTAATTAGTATGGTTCCCCTATCATCAGCAGCCCTGCAATGCCTGTGTGCGGCTGGGGTGGGGTGCTAGGGCTGGAACAGGGTGATGAGGCAGGTTTGGGGTGAGCACAGGAGGATGGGCTCAGGGCTCAGAGACAAGGGCATCTGAGAGCCCTTCCTAAGGAATGGCCAGGGACTTCTCTCTTCTGGGGACACCTCCTGTCTTTCCTTATACACAATCATTGTGCCTTTAAGAGATAAAGCCCATCTTGATCCAGCTCATCCTAGGTGTGCTGCTTGGGGCCCAGATCTGGTGGGAGGAGGAAGACGTGAAGGCATACCCTCTTTCACTTGCTGCCTAAAATGAAGCTCTTGTGACCTCCCCCCCCCCAACCTCCCTTGTCTGTCACCTTACCCAGCTCTCACCAACCATTCACAGCAAGGCTAGCTGGAAAGCATCAGGACCATGCTTGGGAAATCACCCAATGGCTGCCGGGTCCATTCCACACCTACTGTGTGTCAGGCCTGTGTGAGCAGGTTGCAGCGGGGAGGGGGGGTGGACAGGAGAGCACCCGAGATAAACTCCCCATCCCTGGGAACTCTCTGCGGTAATTCTCCTTTCAACATCTGGGTATTTCACTAAGCAGAAGAGGGGGCAGGGCTGTCACAACTAGAATCCTCTAGTATTTTCTTCCTGAGAATAAACATGGTATTTGAAAGGCAAGAGTCTTCCCATTTCTTATGAGTAGTGGCTGCTTCTCTGGGCCTTTGGGGCTTAGCTCGCTGTTGTATTTACTGCAGGCCTTGGAGTAAATATCACTTCCAGTGGGAGGCCTTCTCTTGACCTCGCACAACCGAGTGGATAGCCCTTCTGTGTGTTCTCCAGCACCTTACCTTACCCTTATCTCAACACTTATCCACTGTATTTCTTTAAAAAAATTTTTTTTAATGTTTACTCATTTTTTGAGACAGAGATGGAGACAGAGTGTGAGTGGGGGAGGGGCAGAGAGAGAGGGGGAGACACAGAATCCTTAGCAGGCTCCAGGCTCTGAACTGTCAGCACAGAGCCTGACGTGGGGCTTCAACTCACAAACTGCGAGATCGTGACCTGAGCTGAAGTCGGACACCCAACCGACCAAGCCACCCAGGCGCCCCTTATCCACTGTGTTTCAAAAGCCACCCACGAGCCTGTGCATTCCTGAGGGCTGAGACTGTGTCAGCGTGCTGGCTGGGACACAAAAGGTGTTCAGTGTGCTTCTGGTGAGTGGCTAAGTTATTGGTCAAGTCTGTGTGGTGCCTCGAGGGCAGAACCAACAGAAGTTCAAGAGGCAGATTTTGGCTCAAAAGAAGAAAGAATACTATAGCAATGAGAACAGTCCGAAAGGTCATGAGTCAAAGGTCATGAGCTCTCTGTCACTGAACATGATCATGTCACAGCAGGATAACTCTGGTCCAAAACGTTATAGGATGTTTCAAGTATCAGGTGGATGGAGCTCTTGAGAGGCAAGACCAGCTGAGGATGTTCCCAAGTGCGGGGTAGGAAGAGGACAAGGGAAGGGGGCCTGGAGTTGGCTACGGATGCTCCTTGGAGAGGTCCCCATGAAGAGACAAGGCTGAGTTTTGTTCCCACGGAATCTTCAAAGCAGAGCGCAAAGGTCATCTGCCTTTCCTGACTTCCTCACTCTCCTTCTTCTGCTCAAAACACATTGTTCCTGCCTTTATTACCATCCTCATCTCTCTTTAGTGGAGTCTTTAATTAATTACACGGCTCTCATCTAAAATGTGATTGCTTGGAGTCTAAGGACCCATCTTTAATTATTCGTACCCCCAGGCATCTAGACCTGGGCCTGGCACAAGCACTGAGCAAACTTTCGTGGAACGACAGACTAAATGAGGGCCTTTGTGTAAGACCAAGAGCTCATGGTCCTGCCTTGGAGGGAACGATAGCATATGTGAAGAAATCCAAGGAATAATTTCGTAACTAACTGTGTGACTCTGAGGGACAGTTGTTTCATGAAGGAGCTACTGCAGAATCTGCTGGCCCGCAAGCCGTCTCTGATAGGTTTGGCGGAAGGACTGAAACAAGATGTTTCTTCCTCTGCTCGAATGTAAGTGCCATGAAGGCACAGCCTTTGATCACCGCAGGTGCCTGGCACCAGCTTGGTGGTCCATAAATATCTACAGAATGGAAGCATTTTAGTTGCTGTTGTTTGTTTTCTTAAAGCAGATGGAAATGGTGTTGATGATTCATTTGTCCTCAAACTGTGAATGTGAAGTCCAATGGGAAGGATTTGCCCAGAATCAGAAAATCCCCACAGCCAGAGCTGGCTTCATGGGCGCATGATGCTGTCGCCATCTTGAAATTCTCAATTTTTTAACAAGGAGCCCATGCTTTCATTTTATGCTGGGCCCACAAGTTATGTAGCTGATTCTGCCCACAAAAGAGGACACTGTCAATCCATAGCAGAAGCTGTGGGAGCTTCTGCCATGGGACTAGCAGAAGCAAGGAAGAATCTTTGGCTCTGGAAACCCACCTGACATAGTGACTTGCCTCGTGGCCTCGGGCCGCTCACTGGGGCTCACGGGCTCCTGCCTGATCTGAATCTGCAGCTGTTTCTTCTGCTTAGCTCCATCTGACCTGAAGTGACTTCAGGGAGTGGCAGGGCAGCCACAGTCAATGACCTCACACCTTTTGTCACTGCCAGCATGCTGTCACTGGTGTGGGGAGGGCTCTCTCCCTACCAGCTGGACACTTGTCTGGCACATTTTGTAAACAGTGGTCTCAGCAGCATGGTTCTCACATGAACCTTCTCCACTGCAACCCTTTCAAGGAATTTAGAGCATTTTGCTGGCTTGGTTGGAAAACATCAAGTGGTACCCCTAGGGTACCCTTTGCTGATGCCAATCATTTTCAAATTCTTTAGGGCTGAATTCAAGGAATCTTCCAGCTAAGAATGAGCTGACAGAAAATGGGAGCACCTACTCAGGGTGGGGGTGATTTTTCTCTCCCTCTGGTTCAAGGACTTTGATCTTGGTGGGTTGGGGCACCTCCTGCCCTGCCTGGGGCCCAAAGCCCTGTTCATTTCTCTTAGGGAGACCACCAAGTTTTCATACCTATAGGGTAGTGGGTGGCAGAGTTGTAAGGGAGAGCACCTTTCTGTCCCAGGGGTCTGGACCCCTGTGTGTCTGACAGTATGGACCAGTCACCGGTAGAGTCACATTCAATCCTGAGAAAAGCCACCTTCCTCTGCCCCCGGGACACAAGATAGGTAGGGTGGCTGGGCTTTGGAAAAGGGACTCCAAAAGGCATACCCATGCTGCCCAGCTCCTGTTGCTGTTTCTTGCTACTCTGGGATGGAGCCCAGTGGGGCTCGTAACCTCCCAGAAAGCAGGGCTTCTGTGAGTTTTCAGATTTATTCAGGGTGTTCAGTGAGCATTCATGAATGTGTCCCTGGCATTGTTCTTCCCTGAACTCTTCTGGCTCAGACAGATCTCACTAACAGACAGGTGCACATCAGGCTTTTGAAGGTGGCCCAGAGTAGTTCTTAACCTTTGCTACCACTTTTTGGAAAACAAAAAATGAGAATTCAAGTTGATGAATAGAAACAGAAGGTGGGGGTGCCTGAGCGGCTCAGTCTGTTGAGCAACCGACTTCAGCTCAGGTCATGATCTCACAGTTCGTGAGTTTGAGCCCTGCATTGGGCTCTCTGCTGTCAGTGCAGAGCCTGCTTTGGATCCCCCTGCCCCTCTTCCGCATGCTTTCTCTCTCAAAAATGAATAAATATTTTTAAAAATTAAAAAAAGAAAAAGATCTAAAAAATTGTTTAAAAAAAGAAAAAGATTCTTACAACATCAAAATTGATGTTATTGTTAGATAACATCAAAATTGATGTTATTATTTTTTCTACAAAATAGTATTTTTTTTTTTCAACGTTTATTTATTTTTGGGACAGAAAGAGACAGAGCATGAACGGGGGAGGGGCAGAGAGAGAGGGAGACACAGAATCGGAAACAGGCTCTAGGCTCTGAGCCCTCAGCCCAGAGCCTGACGCGGGGCTCGAACTCACGGACCGAGAGATCATGACCTGGCTGAAATTGGACGCTTAACCGACTGCGCCACCCAGGCGCCCCAACAAAATAGTATTTTTTAATGTTTATTTATTTTTGAGGACGGGGAGGGGCAAAGAGAAAGGGAGACAGAGGATCCAAAGTGGGCTGTGCACTGATGCAGGGCTCGAACCCACAAACTGAGATCATGACCTGAGTTAAAGTTGGACACTCAAACGACCGAGCCACTCTCATGTCCCAATAGTGTTGTTTTTAATTTCTATACACTACTGGATGTGGGAGGGAGGCCAGAGGTCATTCAACCCAACCCCATCATTTTATTTTATTTTTTTATTTTTATTTTTATTTTTTTTTATATGAAATTTATTGACAAATTGGTTTCCATACAACACCCAGTGCTCATCCCAAAAGGTGCCCTCCTCAATACCCATCACCCACCCTCTCCTCCCTCCCACCCCCCATCAACCCTCAGTTTGTTCTCAGTCCTTAACAGTCTCTTATGCTTTGGCTCTCTCCCACTCTAACCTGTTTTTTTTTTTTTTTTCCTTCCCCTCCCCCATGGGTTCCTGTTAAGTTTCTCAGGGTCCACATAAGAGTGAAACCATATGGTATCTGTCTTTCTCTGTATGGCTTATTTCACTTAGCATCACACTCTCCAGTTCCATCCACGTTGCTACAAAGGGCCATATTTCATTCTTTCTCATTGCCACGTAGTACTCCATTGTGTATATAAACCACAATTTCTTTATCCATTCATCAGTTGATGGACATTTAGGCTCTTTCCATAATTTGGCTATTGTTGAGAGTGCTGCTATGAACATTGGGGTACAAGTGGCCCTATGCATCAGTACTCCTGTATCCCTTGGATAAATTCCTAGCAGTGCTATTGCTGGGTCATAGGGTAGGTCTATTTTTAATTTTCTGAGGAACCTCCACGCTGCTTTCCAGAGCGGCTGCACCAATTTGCATTCCCACCAACAGTGCAAGAGGGTTCCCGTTTCTCCACATCCTCTCCAGCATCTATAGTCTCCTGATTTGTTCATTTTGGCCACTCTGACTGGCGTGAGGTGATACCTGAGTGTGGTTTTGATTTGTATTTCCCTGATAAGGAGCGACGCTGAACATCTTTTCATGTGCCTGTTGGCCATCCGGATGTCTTCTTTAGAGAAGTGTCTATTCATGTTTTCTGCCCATTTCTTCACTGGGTTATTTGTTTTTCGACAACCCCATCATTTTAAAGACGGATAACTGAGGTCCATGGGGGCTGGGGGGCTGCCCAAGATCACACAGCTCATTTGGAGCAGAAGAACGAACCCAAGCCGCCCTGTCCTTCTCTCTCTCCAACGTAAAGTTCTCAAGATACTTTAGTTATTTTTTTTTTTAATTTTTTTTTCAACGTTTATTTATTTTTGGGACAGAGAGAGACAGAGCATGAACGGGGGAGGGGCAGAGAGAGAGGGAGACACAGAATTGGAAACAGGCTCCAGGCTCCGAGCCATCAGCCCAGAGCCTGACGCGGGGCTCGAACTCCCGGACCGCGAGATCGTGACCTGGCTGAAGTCAGACGCTTAACCGACTGCGCCACCCAGGCGCCCCGATACTTTAGTTATTAATTACACATTCACAGTTAAGGACCTGAGGAGTAACTGAAAGGGCATATGTTTTCAGTGCACTGGCAATAGCCTCAGTAGGTTCTATGGCTGTTTGTTCTGTCATTTCATCAACCATTCATCCCGACTCCTCACTGAGCAACTGCCTTGTGCCAGGCCCTGTGCTCAGTACTAGGAATATCACGTAGAATCAGATATGGTTTGAGTCCTCAGGGGCAAGTTGTACTAGGGAGTCTGTGTGTGGACATATGCACCCCCAGCTAGAAGCTCCCTCCACAGTATCCTTTACAGGACATCACTTTGCTTTAGTATCAGCACACTCCAGTTAGAAAACCTGCTTTGAGAGATCTGGTTCAGAGACTTTGAAAGTCAGAGGAGTGAGTAATCCCAGAGGCCCATCAGGTGGAGGTGACTTTTTCAGCTTTATTTTAAGCCAAAGCTGGATTGCTGGATCTGAGCATGTTGTCCAATCGGCTGATGGAGGCATCTGTGTAAATGACTAGACATGAGCACATGTGAAATCTCTCTCTCTCTCTCTCTCTCTCATACACACATACCACACGGTGTCAGATGAGAAAAAGGAGACCCAGAGCAGTTTAACCACTTGCCTAACTAGCTAATTAGTTAATCCAGACAGCTAGGGGATTCCTTAAACTTTCCGTTCATTCAGGAACTGAAAAATGGGATGGAGTTTCCCTTAGAAATGACTTCATCTGGGGGCGCCTGGGTGGCTCAGTTGGTTAAGCGTCCGACTTCGGCTCAGGTCATGGTCTCACAGTCTGTGAGTTTGAGCCCCGTGTCGGGCTCTGTGCTGACAGCTCAGAGCCTGGAGCCTGTTTCAGATTCTGTGTCTCCCTCTCTCTCTGACCCTCCCCCGTTCATGCTCTGTTTCTGTCTCAAAAATAAACGTTAAAAAAATTTTTTTTCAACGTTTTTATTTTATTTTATTTTATTTTTTTTGGGACAGAGAGAGACAGAGCATGAACAGGGGAGGGGCAGAGAGGGAGACACAGAGTCGGAAACAGGCTCCAGGCTCTGAGCCATCAGCCCAGAGCCTGACGCGGGGCTCGAACTCACGGACCGCGAGATTGTGACCTGGCTGAAGTCGGACGCTTAGCCCACTGCGCCACCCAGGCGCCCCTAAAAAAATTTTTTTAAAAAGAAATGACTTCATCTGAAATGTCACTGCTTCTAAGATGACATCTTGGAAAGGCATCAAGGTGGTCATGGTCTCCTGTGGTGCCTTAGAATCTCGGGAAGTCACTGCTATTGTGGATGATTTGAAGTGGCTACAAGTCTAGAAGTCAAACCGTACTGTCCCCGATGCCAGTTGCTCCCTGTGACAAAGGCCTGAGACATCTCAGCTGGGGCTGAGGCAGGTGTTGGGCAAGCCCTCCCCCCGCCCCCTTTTAGCCCAAGGAGTCCCTGGGAGCTTGCAGGGTGGCAGGAAGGATCAAGGATGTGTTCAAAGCCTGTGCCCCCACCGCAAGATGTTTTGGTTTAAGTATGGGATTATTGTTCTCCCTTCAAAGCCCGTGATAAAAGCTGCTCAGGACTGCCCTGCAGGGGCAGGAGGCTTTGATGCTGCAGGAAGGCCAGGACCCTGCCTCCTTCTGTAAGTAACTCAGCCCATCCACACACTCAGAACTGAGGGCTTCTTGAGTGGGAGAGACCTCAAGTGGACTGAGTCCAACTTCCCATGGATGGGTTCTTTCCAGAATATTCTGCCCCTGTTTGCTTTCTTCCAGAGACAGGACATGTGCTCCTTTTTGAAAACGCCATCTACAAGAGCTTTGGACAGGGCTGATCTTCTTGTAGGAAAAGGCCACCTTTCCTTCCCGTAATGTCTATCTAGGGGTCCCAGCCCCGTGGTCTGAGGGCTAACCCTGCTCTCTGTGGTCCTGCTGCCCTGTGGAGGTGTGAGTCTGGTGTCCACTGTGCTCAGGGCCAGTCATCCGAAGGTCACTTCTTGGCCATTCTTCCCAGATGTGGTTGAGAAGCACAGGGGCTCCTGAAAGGGTGAGCTTCAGGATTCTGGAAAACCAAAAGCCAACAATTCCAGTTGCACACTGACCACAGTGGAGCTAAGTAGGGCAATAGCCTCAGAGGCATCTCAGCAACATGGAGCATGGAAGCCACAGACTATTGGGGATTCCCTACCTGTTGCCTTGAAAGCTTCGCCCTATGTACATAAGCCTTCTTCCCCCAGGGGCTTAGTTAGCCACCCCAAAGCTGGGCTCTGTTCGTCTCTGAGTCTTACTGTCTCAACATAACTTCTAGCTGGAGGCAGAGAATTTTCTTGCTGTTTTGGAAACAGCTGGAGTACAAACAACCTCCAGCCTTGGGCTCCAGCCTGGGGACTCAGAACCTCAGGCTCAGTCAGCACCGTGTTCTGGACATACATCCGCACAGGGCTGATGGTCACAGGAGCCCATGGGTGGGCGAGCAGTGGGAGCAGACATAGATCTGTGGGCAGGGGCCCCCAGGTCATGTCACGCCAGCCTCCATCATTAACCATGGGCCCTCTGGCTTGTCCGGAGAAGAGGCCCAAGACGAGGCTGGGCTGGGTGGCAGTGTAGCTGGGGGAGCTGGGAGAGTGTGACCCCTGATGCTCCAGAGGTGACCCTGGAGGACTGGGCAGGGTTTGCCTGGACCGCTCCTTAATGAGCCCACCCAGGCACATGGCTCGTCCCATTCACCTCTTCAGCAACATTTATATTCAGCAGAGTCATCCTAGCGAAAATGATTCTTCCACTGCCTGCCTAACTGAACGAGCAAAACCCCTGGGGGTTATTTGGACAAGAGTATAAACGATCTCAGGAATGTGACCTGACCTAGTAAGTACAAGAAAAATGAAGGAAAGCGTCTTCAAGGTCTTTGGGGATTAAGTGGTAGTAGGCATTAGGGGTGTGTGAGGGACTCTGGAAGGGGGTCCTGTTTCTCGTGCACCAATGGGGGCACTATCTCAAAGCAGGAGGAGCAAGAGGGAGCTCGCCTGTTCTGCTGGAGAAGCTGGGCAGGCCCTGTGCACTTAGGAAGCTGCTGTTACACTTCCCTTCAACACAGGGTAATGACCGAGAATTAATGTTTGTGTTTGGGGAATGTGCTTGGTGTGTGCGCGTGCGCGTGTGTGTGCATGAGAGAGAGAGAGAGAGAGAGAGAGAGGGCTCGAGTGACCTGATCATTACCCATCTAGTGACCTGAGAGAAGGCGGAGACTGTCTGCCCTATACACGGGTGGGGAGACCCAGAAAAGACCCAGATGCCGTGCCCCAGAGCCCAAGTGTCACGTGGATTATGCTGCTGATCAGCAGCCCAAGTTGAATGATCCTGTCAGGCCAACAATGGCACTGGGCTGGAACTACACTAAATAATTCAGACTGGGAAGCAGACTGCCAGGGATTGTGGTTTCACCCAGATTACCTAACCAGAGAAGAAACTAGAAGGGGCAGATCATCCTGGGGTCAGACCACTTTGTGTCTGCTCAGGGAGGTGACTGGAGGTTTTCCCCAAGTAGGGAGGGAGGTTCACTCTGTAGACATCGAACTACGGAGTTGCTCTCAGGGAAAGTCATAGATCTGAGCACAGCTCTGTGCAGCCTTGGGTCTGTGTGGAGAGGGAAAGACCTCCTGAACTGAGCCTCTGCCTTAGGGTGACGATCCTCCCCCAACTGGGGGACTCTTCTTGGTAGCAACCGCTCTGTCTAGATCCCAGCCACTGTGGGCTCAAGGCTGCAATCACCGCGTCTGTTTCCTGAGGGCAGAGACATCGACTACTGGTGGATGGGCCCTGCCCAAGCTCTGGGTGTCTGTAGGCCTCCATGGGCCACCCATGGTCAGAGCCAGAGCAGAGCAAACTGAGTCACTGTGCAGCCTGGAGAACTGGGTCCAGGGCTCCTTGATGGCTTTATTTCCCAACTTTTATCCCCAGCTTCTAGAACTGAGGCTAGTACAGAGTAGACCCTCTGTATAGCTTTGCTCAGTGGATTTATCAAATAATATAAAATAAGCCAACTTCTTTACCTCAGTAAGCACAGCTCAGACATCATACTTTCTTTCTCCTTTAAAATTTTTTTTAAATGTTTTTATTTATTTTTGAGAGAGAGAGAGAGGCAGAGCAAGTGGGGGAGGGGCCAAGAGAGAGAGGGAGACACAGAATCCGAAGCAGGTTCCAGGCTCCGAGCTGTCAGCACAGAGCCCGACGTGGGGCTTGAACTCACGAGCTGTGAGATCATGACCTGAGCTGAACTTGGATGTTTAACCGACTAAGCCACCCAGGCACCCCTCTTTTTTCTTTTCTATTTTTCTTTTTTGACATCATAGACTTTCTTTGATGATTTCTAAAATGGTAGAGTCCTGGAATAACCATCATTAGTTAATAATGTGGATGAACATTAATTATATCATCATAGAACACTAGTTATATTGTGACCTTCTCATTTTTGCCTCAAATCTATTTTATTTGTTGGTCAATAAGAATCATTATATAGGAGAACTGGGTCCAGGGCTTTTTTTTTTTTTTTTTTTTTTTTTACTTTATTCTTATTTTTACTTCATAATTCTTTTTTAGAGCTCTGTACATGTTTGCACGTGACTGTGGCATTTGATCGTTGCAACAGTCTTGGGCGATAGGAAGGTTGGTGCAGTTTTGTTACTCCCATTTTCCTGCTACACATATTGAGGCTGAATGTATCCCAGACCTGAGATGCCACCTGATGCTCTTCCATCGCCCTCAACGGGGAGGCCGGGCCATCAGAGTGTGTAATCCTCCTTTTGTCCCACCAAATGGGAGGCGGCACTCAATCGGGTCCTCATGTTATAAGGCAGATGCAGGCCCCGAACAACCCTGCAATTACCAGGGAGAGGGTGTAATTTGGGGAACTCAGCCTGGGTGGGCTTTATTCTGGAAATCTCCCTTGTGATTAACTCTACTCTTATCAGACAGGATTACGTGTGGGAAACAGAAGCAGTCGGTTCTGACTCTGGCTCAGAGTCAGGCTGCACTCCATGTGCCCTGGGGGGGACACCATGGCTTCTGTGTCAGAGGCCTCTCTCCTTGAGCTGAGTGTGAGAGTTGCCAACTGAAGCGCAGGTATGACGGTCCCCATAGGGACCCCTGCACACCCTGGTCCTGAAGTGACCCCCAAGTCCTGGTGGTGGCCACTCCTCTTCCTCCCCAGGTCCCGGGCAGTGCTCCAGCCCTGCGTGGAGTCTGGTCTGAACCTGCCACTCTGCCTCCATCACCAGCAGTTAGTTGCTGTTGGAGGACGTTCGAGTGCCAGCCCTGATGTGCAGAGCTGTGACTCCAAATGGGAATCTCAGTTCAGATGGCTGTTTCACCTCTGATTTTCACCAAAATGTGCTGTCCTGTTCTGTCCCAGTTTTCTAACCTGTAAAATGGGTGTCTCGCCACTGCCGTGCGGTATTCTTGTAGGGTAGCGTGGAGACCGACACTCAGTGACCTGCTCTGTGCTCCATATTTATCTTATTTATTCTTCAAAACCACCCTCTGGGTAGATATTCATGCCCCCGTTTTATAGTTGTAGAAATTTATACATGGAGAGATTTAGTGATCTGTGGGAAGAAAAACAGAGCAACCCTGGACATTTGGAAGCTGCCCTTCTATTCACAGCCAGCCTGTGCTCCCTGTTGGACATAAACGATCTCACAGGACACCAGCCTCACACAAGGGCACCCTGATCCAGGGTAACATGGAGCCAACGAGGCTGCTTCATTTTGTGTGAGCACAGGGAAAAAGTCACTATGACACCCCAAAAATCTGATACCCCCTCAAATGAGTGCCTGCAACCTCTTTACAGCTGTATCCTCGTCACAGCTCTTCTTATGGGAAGATTGGACACTTGCTCCCCCTTTGTAACAACATCCAGTTGAAAGCGAACTCCCTCTTCTTCGACCTCCCCCAAACCGCCCAACCAGGCTCAGATAGGTTTTTTCTAACACCCTCTCACTGAGATGCCCCTCGTATGTGTTCCTCTTTACTGCAATGAGTAATAAACCCAGCTTGTTTCACTGTAGGTGTGATCTTGCGGTCTTCTCGGAGGGTGTTGAGCCTTGGCCAGGATCCCATGGTTGAGGAAGGATGAAGACAGGATTCAAACTGAAGACTCAGGCTTTTCTGATCAGAGCCTGTGTATTACCATGTGGGCCCTCCTGTCTGGGAGAGCAGTGAAAATGACTGATCTCAGCACAGGACAGTGCTCCAAACCCCCAAGGGAAGCTCCCAGTCAGACGGAGGCTCAGAGCTCAGCATCCACTCATGGTAGCCTTGACTGTGGTGTTACACTCTAAACTTCCCATATGCTCAGAAATCACCCCAGCTAGATAGCTTTCTACTTGCTGACTGTTTGAAAGTGGAAATAGTGAGCCAAACACCCCTAATCTGTCATGTGGTCACACCCATTGACCAGGCACAAGGATCCCCTAGCCTGTAGAGTGATTGCCCCACCCACCCCTAAGGCCCAGCTTCTTGGTGCCTGGCACATGGAGCCTTCCATGTGTTTTCTTGGCAAGGACATCTGAAACCCCTTTCCCAGTATTGTCCTTTGTTCCTGGTGATGTCTCTATAGCAGTGTCCTTGGTCCCGGCAGGGCACTGGCTTGAGATTTAAGGACTAGCCATTCTCACAGACCTTCTGGAGCCCAAAGGTCCATGTACCCAATGGCTCATGACCCAGACTTCGGCATAGCTCCCACCTGAGAGCATCTGGCACCAACACCAGGGGAGCATCCTTGTTGTCACAGCTGCTGAAATAACGACAATTACTGTGGCCACCCGGTGCCAGCACTGTTTGTAGTGATCGTTTTGTGCCAAGACATTCTTTATACTTCTGGTTTCTTCATTAAAAAACCCTATAAGGTGGATACTATTACTCCCATTTTACTGACAAAGAAACGGAGACTCAGAAAGTTTGATACTAACCTAAGCTGACAGACTGTAAGAGGCAGAACCAAGATTTGGGTCCAGATCTGTCTCCAGACAACTCTACTTCTTCCCCTCTCTGGTGTCTGACTACCTGATTACATGCACCCAGGTAGTTGTTGCACTTGCCATTCAAGCCTATGGTGGATGCTGTTCTCTGCCACGATACCCACTCAGGACAGGAAGACTCATCCCCCAGTTGCTGGGGCTGCTGTGGCTGCTGTGGCTGCTGACCTCCCTGGGGATTGCCATTCACCGGAGACAGATGTCTTGTCCGGGCTTATGCCTCTTCTAGGGGACGGGTCACATCCAGTGACAGGTCAATGGGGGCAGGTATAAAAGCCTGACCCTTTTCCCATCTGGGGAAACTCTGAGGGGCCATCCGAACTTCATAGTTCCCTGTGGGGTCACGTGAGGCCTTGTGATTGCGGTGCTGCCCACCTTCTCCTTCTCCCAATCCCGCCTCCTTCCTTCTCCCATAGACGGTCATCTGGAAGGCACTCCTTAGGAAACTTCCTGCACAGTGTTCTCTGTCACAGTCTGCTTTCTGGGGAGTGCAACAAGGATGTTTTGCAAGATTAGCTGGGGCTTGCAGATTTACCCACTGGCTCTGTCAGCAGCTGCAATGTCTGGAGGAGGGTGGTTCCCCCAGCAGGAAGGACAGCCATTCCTGTGTCCCTGGCATCAGTCAGCCAAGCTAAAGGCAGAGGACCTATTCAACGAACTCTAGGGCCTCACCTGTTTCCAAGAAGTTCTCTGCCACAAGGCTCTGCTAAGTAAGTGTTTAGCAAGAAAGCCCAGAGCTAACCCTTTCTTTAAAAAACAATCCAGGGGCGCCTGGCTGGCTCAGTCGGTTAAGCATCCGACTCTGACTCTTGGTTTTAGCTCAGGACATGATCTCACGGTTCTTGACTTTGAGCCCTGCATCAGGCTCTGCTCTGCCGGTGCAGAGCCTGCTTGGAATTCTCTCTCTGCTCCTCCTCTGCCCGCACTGTCTTTCTTCCCCAAAATAAATAAATAAACTTAAAAAAATATTCAAAAAATTCAGATTACAGGGGCTGATAGTCTGAGTTTATTTTTAAGGTAAATTAAGGTAATTCACTTTTATAGTTTAACCTCTAAAACAGATTAAGTCATTTATAATGCCTTGACTAGGGAAAACAGCATGGTAACAAAGATATTATTACCTGATTCTCCAAATTCATCATTTATTTAGTTCTCTAGGCCAACCTCTGGGCTAGGGTTAGGGAGGCAGAGATCTAAAAAAAAAAAAAAAAAAAAAAGAAAAAGAAAAAAGATACACACATGATTTTCTTTAAGTTTATTGATTTATTTTGAGGGAGACAGAGACAGCATGAGTGGGGGAGAAGCAGAGAGAGAGAGAGAGAGAGAGAGAGAGAGAGAGTCAGAGAATCCCAAGCCGGTTCTTCACTGTCAGTGCAGAGGCCTGTCGTTGGAGCTCAAACATGAAACTGTGAGATCATGACTTAAGCAGACACCAAGAGTTGGATGCCTAACCGACTAAACCACACAGGCGCCCCCCATGTCTGCATCTTGAGCTTACCATCTAGTAGATGAGGCTGACTGACATCAAAGCAGTTATAACAAAAAATATGATAATGATAGTTTCAAGGGTCCAGACTCTGGTTTAGAATGTTGAATGAAAAAAAAAATGGACATTATATTTCCATATTTAATTCAATGAAAACTAGGAAGAGACAAATCAGAAGCTCTGTCATCCAGAGCGATTCCAAAGAGGAGTATAATTTAGGAATTTGCTCATCTTTTTCACTAGCTCCAGACCTCACTCAGCTGAACCTCAAGGGGTTGGGGCTGCCCAAAACCTTTACGGAAAACTTCTTGAGCATAATTGTGTATAACCTGTGGCCATCTGCCAAAGTCGTAAGAGTTATTGCACTAAAATTGTAGTTGATTATATCTCTTTCCTACTCAAAAAAATGTGTAATGCTTCCTTTTCCACCCTCACTGCCTCCTGGATAAAGTTCAACCCTTCTTCCTCCATTATTCCCTAGAAAACTTTCCTTTGTGGTCCAGTTGGTCCACTCATTGGATCCCAAACTGAGGAGAGCTTGCAGATAGTTCTGGTCTCCTTGCCTCATGCTCATGCTCATCCCCTTTCTTGGAACATCGTCCTCACTTCTCTCAACAAGCCTATTTAGTGCACATGTCCCAGGCCAGCCACCATTTTACCTCCTCTATAAAGTCTTCCCTTGAAGTGACCTCTAACCTCTGAGAGGTCTTGTATTGTTCCTCAGTAGGATAATAAAGCCCTGTGATGCTGTGGTGGCCCTTCATTGTGGCCTTGACCTGTTATTTTACTGTGTTCTGTCACTCAGTGTTCCACGAGTCTATAAGGTCCCTAGCAAGACTATGACCTAACATGGAAGGGTCAGTTTGTGTCCCAAGAAGTGTCCTAGAGGACCCTTTGGGAGGACATTTTGCATGTCCTCCATGATGTGATTTATAGGACCAAGCTAGAAATGAGAAAAGTTGCTCCCTTTATCTCTTTATGAAGATTTGGCACATTTGGTGCTCCAAATATTGAACAGAACCAAGGCAGCTACTTTGGGGAAAAGGGGTATTATTTTTCACTGTTGAGAATAGATTAACCCAACTTCCTTTTCTTTTTAAGAAAACCATAAATCAAAAAGGAAAAAAAAAAAAAAACCTCTATGTGACCCTGTCTTGGTTCTCTGGGAACAGCCTAATCTGGCCTCAATCCCAAAAGGGGGGGGAAAAACAATTTTTCAAAATGCTAATGGGCTTACACATTTGAGTTCAGTTCAGGTTTTTAGAAAAATGAACTATGATTCATGTGCGCATGCACGTGTGTGTATGTGAGTGTGTAATGGTACCTGCCTCTGTGTAGCCTGTGTGCTGATGTGTGTGTGTCCAAATATCTGGTCATGCTGCTCTTGAACTTTCCCTGAGTTGAAAACAGGCCTGGAATGGTGCAGGGGGAGCACTGGGTGGTCCACTGGACGCCAGGAAGACGCTCTCACCAGAATCCAACCCTGTGAACACCCTGATCTCCGACTCTCAGCCCAAGATATAGAAGCATCTGCTGTCTGAACTGCCCAGGCTGTGGTGCTCTGTTACGGCAGCCCGAGCTGACCAGATATGACTTTAGGAGCTGAATGCTGGGAAGTGGAGACTGGGTTCAGGAATGAGTTCCTGCTGTGGGGAGGTGGAAGCTTGGTGGGGGGATCAGAATGCTCCCAGACTCACGTCTCCCTGGGCTGGCTGAGACAGGTAACTTCCTCAGACAATCTGCTTCGGAGGAAGCAGTGATTTCGGGTCCAGACGTGCACTTTAGCTCCCACTGTGTAATTAGAGGATGTACAGCAATGGGCAGCTGGGCCCGTGGCGGGCCTGGCATTCAGATCGCGGTCTGTGGTAATGCTTGGTCCATGTCTGGCTCAGCTGAACTCGGGTTCCTTCCCTCCCTGTCGGAGGGGATGCATGTTCTTACAATCTTCCTCCAGGGAAGATGGACTGGGGGGGAGAAATAACTGAGTCCCCAGGGTTACCGTGAGACCTGTCTCAGCCTCCCTTCATCCGGGAGTCTTCCCCATCCTTTCCAGTCACCCCCGCCCATTGTTCTTGCACAGCTGAATTTCTTTTTCTTTCTGTCTTTTTAAATGGAGCAGATGTATATTTTCTTTGTTTTTGTTTTATTTATTTTGAGAGAGAGAGAGAGACAGACAGCATGAGCAGGGGAAAGAGAGAGACTCCCAAGCAGGCTCTGCACTGTCAACGTGGAGCCCAATGTGGGGCTCGAACTCATAAACTACAAGATACAGACCTGAGCCAAAACCAAGAGATCGGATGCTTAAGTGACTGAGCCACCCAGGTGCCTCACTACACAGCTGAATCTCTGGCTGAGTCTATCCGGCCTGGAGAGCCCGGGACCAGAGCCTCCTGGCTGTGGTGGGTTTGGTCCCATGCGACTTCAGAGAATTGACTTGGTCTCCAACGTGGGGTCGTGGAAAGACGTTGTTTGGACAGGACCATCAGTAAGGAGCCTGGGTGGCCCTAAGCCTAGAGGAGTCCCACAGCCTGGAGGGGAGGCCTCTGTGGGATTTCTGACCTGAGTGAAGGTGTCAGTCCCCAAGCCCCCTACCCCAAGCTACAAAACCCTGTGCTCTGTGGAAATGATCTCCACCTTCTCTTTGTATACCTCCACCGCGAAGGCATTTTCTATAGCTCTGCCAGTGTAAGCAGGCTGTGTCGGGCTGCCTTTGAGAGGCTAAATGGAGGTGGGGAAGACTGAGAAGAGGGAGAGAAAGATCATGGAGGGAGGTTCTAGAAACCTAGATGGTGATATTCAAGAAGGATCTGGCCCAAGACCAGGGTGGGGGACACTTGGGCTGCCCCCCGCGGTGTGCTTTTGAGGTGGTGGTTTGGATGCCCCATATTCTGTACCTTCTAGGAAATGGGAGACCCTCAGGAAGCTGGCCATCAGACCAGGGGCTGCGGCCTGTCAGCCTCTCTCCTGTCTCCTCTCAGCCCAGCGGCCCCAGCAGGCTTCCCCACAAACACCCATTCCCTGCTCCCTATTTGCCCCTGCCCCGGGAGGGGGGAACGCTCAGAGGGACCATCCTGCCCAGAACTCTCCCCTGGGCGAGGGAGGGACTTATGCAGATCCGAGAGACGGCTCCTCCAAGCTGCAAAGACGCGTTGTCAGATTTGGCTGCCCTTTATTTTATTTATTTATTTTTAAAGTTTATTTATTTATTTATTTATTTATTTATTTAATTTTGAGAGAGAGCGCGCGCGCAAGCGCGCGTGCGCACGTGCAGTTGTGTACTTTCACGTGGGGGAGGGGCAGAGAAGGAAGGGGAGAGAATCGCCAGCAGGCTATGCGCTCAGCACAGAGCCCGAGTGGGGCTCAGTCTCACGACTTTCGATCACGACCTGAGTCAATACAAAGATTTGGTTGCACTTTAAAATGCTTGGTACAGGGGCACCTGTCTGGCTCAGTGGGTAGTGCATGATCTTGATCTCAGGGTCGTGAGTTGCAGCCCCATGTTAGAGGTAGAATTCACTTAAAAAAACAAAACAAAACAAAACAAAACAAAACAAAACAAAACAAGACTAGAATGCTTGGCACAGCTTTTGCTGTCAGGTGGTCCCAGCGGGCTTCTTCAAACTGCCCCTCACCCTGTGTTTTGTATAGCTAAGGAGACAGAGGTTGAGAGAGGCCAAGGGTTCTGCCCGGGGTCACGTATTAGGGTGGGAGCTCCCTGGCCCTGGGGTTCCTGGGCTGGATGAAGGGCTTGTTGCTGCCGTGGAGGGGCGTGTTGCTATGATGGGCCTTCCTACAGGCTTACAGGCCACCTCTTGGCTGTGTGGCTGGCCCAGCTAGGTCGGCGTGTGCGGTGGGGTCTGGGGAGGGGCTGCTGGTGCAGCATTCGCAACAGCATCTCGCAGCCAATCTGTTTGCTCAGGGCCTCTGCCTGGCGTCGGGGTCCAGGGACAGAGTGGCAAGGATTCTGCAGTTTTCATCCATCCCCTCCTGAGTGTGAGTTGTGGGTCCCCTGTGACCTGGGGGCTCAGGAAGCCTGCAAAATACTTCTGAAATTGGAAAGGGGCAGCACAGTTGGGGGTGGAGCCCTGGGCAGTGAGGGCCAGTGGGGTCCTGCTCTGTCTCGATTAGTCTTGCAGCCTGTATCTCCTCCACTGCACCCCGAGTTTCCCACTCGCTTGTTGAGGGGTTGAGTGGATGCCTGAAGGCCTGACACTGGGCTGCAGGACTGTGCCTTCTTTGTCTCTCACATCCTTGTAAGACTTCCAGGCAACAGTCTGAGCAAACCAAGGAGAGCCCTAGCCCTTTTTATTACTTCTCTGAGGACAAAATTTGTAGGCCAAGGGGAAACCCAATTACTGTGCCCTTTTGTCTCTTTTGAATTACTTCCTAATCTATCTATTAAAAAACAACCTCAAGCAGGATCCTAAATAAATGGGCTTTAAGCAAGGGAATTATCGATGTGATTCATTCTCCCTCAGGGCAGATGTGCAATTTATCTTTCAGCAAAGCACACAGTGACTTAACAAATTGAGCCTAAGAACAATGGCCATCAGCCCGACCATCCCCAGGAGAAAGAATCAGCATTCTGAGTCAGTGCCGGGGCTCTGACCCCATTAGGGCCTTCTCTGGGGGAGCTCCTATAATGGTGACATCTTAACTAAATTGGGCCCCGAGAGCGGGCAGGCCGGTAAGGGGGCACAGTGCATAGCCAGGGGCTGAGCAGACCTGGGCAGGGGACGAACCCCTCCTTCCCTCCTTCTCTTGGAGCCAGGTGGGGTTGCGCCTCAGGAGCCTGTGCAGATTGGCCCAACCTCTCCCATCTCCTTCACTTCACCCCCCCTCACCCAGTCGCCTTCCAGATTGCTGCCAGGAGGATGCCTCCCCCCCCCCCCCGCCCCCCCCTGGGCGTTTCACACCCTGATTTTGCATTGCCCTCTGTGCAGTTGACGGGGCTGAAGGGATGGGGGGGCAGGGTGGGGTAGGGGTCAAGGGGTAGCATTCTAGAGGTGGGCACTACGTGGGCCCTTGGCCCTTGGCCCCATGGCAGCTGCTGCCCTACTCCACACCCCCCGAATCACAGGCTGGAACAGGGCCAGGGACGTGGGACTGAACCCATTTTTCTTTTTTCTTTCCAGAGATGGCAGTAATTGTTCCTCCCCAGCCTGATGTGGGAGAAGGCTGAGTTTTGCTCTGGACTTGTCTGCACACTCCTGGCCTTCGCCCCTCACCCGGGACAGGCCTGGTCAGGTCTGCCAGGCCCCGGGAGCTTTGCTTGCTGGCCCAGGGCCTCACCCAGTGCATGCTGCTCTGCCCTGGGCCCTGCTTTCCTGAGGCCCAGCAGCCAGGGGTCTGTGGTACTACCAGCTGAATTCCAAGTAAACTTTCCCAGAATCACAGAATCTCTTGGAAACAGAACCCCTTGGCAATGTAAACCATCCTCAAAACTGAGGAATTACAGAAAAATAGAACCTCAAGTTTGGAAAAGATTCTTCAGGTAATCTACCTTCTTTCCAGCACAGTGGCCTCATCTGCCTTCTTGTCTCCTGCTGTCTCCTTGAAAGGAAGCTTGTCCTTGTGGGAGATCTTCCCAGTGCCTCTCTCCTCCCTGGATCCGTGGGTGTCTCCACTTTGCAGTTCCTTTGCAGTTCCCAGCATTTGCGACCTGTGAAACACTAGCAAAAGCAAAGTGTGTGGGATTCTGTGTGGAGGCTGGGAAAAGCCCTGTATTGCTCTCTGTGTCTTTCTTCCTGCAGCATTGATGCAGACAGGTTTGTGTTGAGATGACAGAACCGCGATCAGAGCCACCAGGGTCATCAAGACTTTGTGTAGAGGACAGTGCTCTGGAGACGCCCAAGCTACAGCAGACTTTGCGTGAAGGAGAGATAAACTTGGTGAGATTTGGGGGCCATTTGCTACCCCAGTATAACGTAGCCTGTCCTAGCTGTGGTGTTGTGATTTATAATAAGAAGTATATGTATTTGATCTTCGTCCCTGTTTCTGGCACAGAGTCCCCAAATTCCTTGGAATTTCCTAAGTGGTTTGAGCCCTAAAGATGTCTTTTGTTGTGTTGATGAAGTGACTTTTGGGCCACACCTAGGATTAGGGGCTGGTTGTCAGTGGAGCCAACCTGAATACAGGACTGAGACTTTCAGTCCTATCCTCCAGCCTTCCGGGTGGAGGGAAGGACTTGAGATTGAGGTCAGTCACTAATGGCCAATGATTTAATCAATACGGCCTATGTAATGAAGCCTCCATAACTACCCCCCCCCCCCCCGCAAATGGGGTTCAGAGAGCTTATGAGTTGGTGAACACATGGAGGTTCAGGGAGAGTGGCACTCTTGGAGAGCCTGGTGCCTCTGTACCCCTCCCCCACCCATGCCCTATGCATCTTTTCCATTTGGCTGTTCCTGAGTTATATCCTTTTGTAATAAACAGGTGATCAAGTAAGTAAAATGTTTGAGTTCTGTGAGCCACTCTCCCGGATTAATTGGACACGAAGAGGGGGTCATTGAAACCTCAAATCTATAGCTTGTCAGTCAGAAGCATAGGTGACAACGTGGGGTGGCAGCTGGTGTCTGAAGGTGGGGTGGGCGCAGTCATGTAGGGCTGAGCCCTACACATGGAATCCGATCCTGTCTTCGGGTAGATAGTATCAGAATTGAGCAGACTTGCAGGACACCCAACTGGTATCCGGAGCATTGTTTGTTCGTGGTAGGGAAAATCTACCCTACTTCGGAAGTGGTACCTAGCCTGTGTTCCAAACTTCCCGGAACAGGAATTCACCATGACCATGGATTTTGGGTTCATTGCTGAGCAGCTGTCAGGTGGAGAATTCCTTTTTCCCCCAAACTGAAATCTGTTTCCTCAAAGCTCCCTGGTTGCCCACCCCAAGTAGGTGAAATCCATCTTGACAGTTTCTTGTAGTCCTTTGGGGCTCTCTTTTCTCCCTCTGCCAGTGACTCCCGCTCTTTAATGTGAATCATTTGGAGGACTTATTAAAGCGTGGTTTCCTGGGCTCCATCCCCAGTTTCTGATTCAGTAGGTTTGGGGCAGGACCTGGGAATTTGCATTTTTAATTTTTTTTAATGCATTTATTTAGACAGAGAGACAGAGCACAAGTGGGGGAGGGGCAGAGAGAGAAGGAGACACAGAATCCGAAGCAGGCTCCAGGCTCCGAGCTGTCAGCACAGAGCCCGACGCAGGGCTCGAACTCACAAACCACAAGATTGTGACCTGAGCCGAAGTCTGATGCTTAACTGACTGAGCCACCCAGGTGCCCCAAGGAATTTGCATTTTTAAATAAAGTTTATTTATTTTGAGAGAAAGAGCAAACACAAGCAGGGAAAGGGTGAAGAGAGAGAGAGAATCCCAAGTGAGAGAATCCCACTGACAGTGCACAGCCCAACAAGGGGCTTGATCTCACAAACTGTGAGATCATGACCTGAGCCGAAATCAAGAGTAGGACGCTTAACCACATGAGCTACCCATGTGCCTGTAGGAATTTGCATTAAAGAAAAAATTTTTTTAATGTTTATTTATTTTTGAGAGAAGGAGAGACAGAGCGTGAGTGGGGGAGGGCAGAGAGCAAGGGAGACACAGAATCTGAAGCAGGCTCCAGGCTCTGAGCTGTTAGCATGGAGCCTGACGTGGGGCTTGAACTCATGAACTGTGAGATCATGACCTGAGCCGAAGTTGGACGCGTAATCCACTGAGCCACTCAGGTGCCCCTGAATTTGCACTTTTAATAAATTCCCAGGACTGTTGCTGCTGGTGGTCTGGGGACCACACTTTGAGAATAACTCTCTGGGCCTTCTGTTAGATCTCCCCAGGAGCTTGCCAGCCCATGTTGGTCATGGCTGCAGACGTACCCTGCCACGCCCTGCAAAATTAGAGCCCTCTACTTTGGTCCTCCCCTATTGAGCTGGAATGGTCCGAGCCTGGTTCTGTCCTTTCCTTGAGCTGTGTGACTTCCTGGGCAGGACCCATGGTATATTCATATCTATGGCCCTCAACCTGACACCAGCCAGTCACTGAGTAGGTGCTCAGTGAACACTTACTGAGTGGATGAAATGCATTATCTTCACCTCTGAAATCTCTCACTAATCTTCAGGCTCTTTGTACAGAAACTGCCCCTTCCCCCCCCCCCCCCCGCCATGGAACTCAAACTGCCCGCCCTGTAGACATTGGGGTCCCTGCCAGCTTATAGGTGTGTTGAAGAGGGAACGGTGGGTAGGGAGTGTGCACCAAGATGTCTTTTAGTAGGAGAATGGAAACATAAACTGTGATCCATCCAGACAATGGAATACTCTTCAACGCTAAAAAGACATGAGCTATCAAGTCATGAAAAGACATGGCAGAACCCTAAGTGCATATTACCAAGTGAAAAAAATCTGAAAAGGCTGTATACTGTATGATTCCAACTCTGTGACATTCTGGAATGGAAAAACCGTGGAGACAGTAAAAAGATCAGTGGTTGCCAGTGTTTGGGATGGAGATGCAATGAATAGGCAAAGCACAGAGGATTTTTAGGGCAGCAAAAATACTGTGTATGATACTGTAATAGTGGATACATGTCATTATACATCTGTCAAAACCCATAGAATGTACAACACCAAGAGTGAACCCTGGACTTTGGGTGTTAATGATGTGTCATCAGTTGTAACCGATGGGTCATTCTGGTGGAGGACATTGGTGGTGGGGAGGCTGTACCTGTCTGTGTGGGGGCAAGGGTGCATGAGAACTCTGCACCTTCCTCTTAATTTTGCTATGAATCTAAGGCTGCTCTAAAAAATAGTCTATGAAAAGAAAGAAGAGGGAGTGTGCCTCATCCTCTCTCCAGAAGCTCTAATCCTAGGGCCTGGTGGGGGATGCCCTAGCTATTCCTGTAAAGTCTCAGCTTGGCAAGCCTGCTCCTGCCGTGGGATCTGCAGATGACTTTCCCCGTGCTCACGCAGGCCAATTCTGACCTTGGAGAAGTATTGGGCTGTCTCAACTTTTGCAAACACAGACAGGCTAGCTCATGCTTGGCTGCTTTGCAGATGGTGTGGGCTGTGACTTTCTGGGGGGCCTGCTGGGCCAGATCTTTAGTTTCTCTGTCCCACATCGATGCACTAAGTCTTAGGGCGCCACCTCCTGTATCATGTGCCTTGGCGGGGCTCATGGAAACAAGGCGGTCAAAGCTGAGGACCATGATTCCACTCCTGCTGGGTGCCAGCTCTCAGAGAGCCCTGGATGGGCTGAATGATGAACAGCCTGTCAAACTTGGCTCCTGAGGATGGAAAGCTCTGAGGCTGACTCTGGGGTGTCCCACTCTGTCCCCAGGAGAGTGCTGACCTTGCTGGAAGTCAGTGAAACCCTAACCCAGCTCCGTAGTTCTGGAAACCAGGCCCATCGTGGAGGGACCCTTCCAAATTCCAAGTGCTTACTTATGATTTGTAGAGAAATAGACAACCATATCCAGAGGCTTCTCTTTGGTCAGCACTGCTCTCTCAGGTTCTCTGGTTGGGTTCTCACTGTGGTGGGTGACAGATGCTGACCCCAGGCTCTATGTGTTCAGCTCCAGCCTTGTTCTTTCCTCTCACCCTCAGTTCCTCCTCCTTCTCCTCTCCTTTCTATTTTAAAATGTTTATTCTGAAAACAGTTAAACATGGGAAAATTGAGAGAGTGCTATAATAGACCTCTCATACCTAGTATCTAAATGTAACAGCTATTCACATTTTGCTATATTTGCTTCATCTATGTCTTGCTTAAGTATTTTGTTTGTTTGTTTGTTTGTTTGTTTGTTTGTTTTTAAGTAGGCTCCATGGCCAGAGTGGAGCTCAATGCAGAGCTTGAGCTCCCAAACCTGAGATCAAGACCTGAGCTGACATAACAGAAGCTTAACTGACTGAGCCACCGGGTGCCCCTTGCTTAAGTATTTTATTTTTTTAATGTTTATTTCTGAGAGAGAAGAGAGAGAGAGAGAGAGAGAGAGAGAGAGAGAGAGAGATGGAGTATGAGCAGAAGAGAGGCAGAGAGAGAGGGGCAGACACAGAATCTGACACAGACTCCAGGCTCCGTGCTGTCAACACAGAGCCTGACGCAGGGCTGGAACCCATGAACCGCGAGATCATGACCTGAGCTGAAGTTGGACGCTTAACCGACTGAGCCACCCAGGTGCCCCTGCTCAAGTATTTTAAAGCAAACTACTGACATGTATCTTACCCTGAATACATCAGTCAGCATCTCTAAAAAAATAAGAGGAGTTTTCTACATAACCAAAATATCATTGGTGCACCCATAGAAATGAACAATTCTCTAATATCACCTGACAGTCTGTTCTCAAATTTCTGCAATTGTCACAAAAATGTCTTTTATGGTTGGTTTGCTTAAACCAGAATTCAAGTGGGTCCACGAGATGCATTAGGTCATTATGTCTCTTGGGTCTCTTTTAAACTGGGACTATACCGTCCTTCCTGCAGTATAGACAGGTTGAAGAAACCAGGTCCAGTTGCGCAGATCATACCCAGTCTCCACACCTGTAGTTTCCCAGGCAGGGGTGGCGGGAGAGGGGCCCTGCTTCTTCGCTAGTGGGCCCTGGGAGTCCCTGCAGGCATCTTACTGAGGAGGAGGAACCGGATTGCTCGTGGCTCGAAGTGTTTCTGCTTTGAAGCCCAGAAGCTTGGAGAAGCTGTCCCTCCTTTGGGAGCCACTGTGACAAGCAGAGGGTCTGGGGGGGATGGCCCAGCATGAGAATAAAGGCTTTAAGACACTTGTGGTCACAGCAATCCCCTCAGGGAGGGAAGAATCACACAGAGTCTCTGGGAAGGACCCTTTGAAGATGAAGGTCAATGACTCAAAGCTTGTCAGGGCCGGGCGCTCTGGTATCTCTGATCCCTCCGTGAGGGTGGGGCCTGGCCAGGGCCCAGCAGCCTCCTGCCCACACACTGTCCCCTTTGATGGGGTGCTGACCGTGCCCTTCACCTCTCTCAAGGTCCACTCCCCCAGAGCAGCTTTCTTCTGTCTCCAGTGATGCAGCAGCTGTTGTCATTCACGCACAGCTGCTGTGGCAGCAGCTGTGACGTTGTCCAGAGCCCTTCCCGCTGTCCTGTGCCCTGCTCCTGCCTGTCCCAGCTCTCTGGGTGGCTGCAGGTCTGTGGAGCACATTCACTGCAAACAAACAACTTCTGAGAGCAGTGTGGCTCCCTCACCGTGAGAGGCTAGACATGACCTGCCCAGGTGTAAGTTCAGGAGGAATTTGTAAATCAATTGTGTACATGAGGAGATAGCATTTCCCCCTCATTAGATGGGAAAAATTACTACCCCCCCTCCCCAAGTTTATTTATTTTGAGAGAGAGAGAGGCAGAGAGAGAATCCCAATGCAGGGTTTGATCCCTCGAATCGTGAGATCATGACCTGAGCCGAAATCAAGAGCTGGATTCTCAACCGACTGAGCCACCCAGGTGCCCTGGGAAAAATTACCTTAAAAGTTGATAATATTGGGGCACCAGGGTGGCTCAGTCCATTAAACATGTGACTTCGGCTTAGATCATGATCTCACGGTTCATGAGTTTGAGCCCCACATCGGACTCTGTGCTGATGTTTCAGAGCCTGGAGCCTGCTTCAGACTCTGTGTCTCCCTCTGTCTCTGCCCTTCCCCCTCTCATGCACACTGTCTGTCTGTCTCTCTCTCAAAAATAAATAAATAAACATTTAAAAAAAGTTGATCATGTCCATTGTTGCCAAGGGTGTGGGGAACAGTCTCTTGTTCTCTTGGTAGAATATAAATTGTTTTGGAAAATAAATTAGCAATATCTATCAATAATGAAAATGCACATGGTTTTTCATTCATTCTTTCCTTCAACAAATGTTTGTTGAGTCCGTACTATGAGCCAGACACTATTCCAGGTGTTGGGAATGTAGCAGTAAATCAGACACATGAGGTGTCTCCTACCATGAAACTTATATTTTGGTGGGAAAAACAGATAATACACAAATAAGTCCATACTGTAATTAATAGTGAGTGGCTTTGAGTAAAAATAGGAGGGCAAGGAGATTGCATGTGGGTGAGTTGTGGCTCTTTCAATCCTTTGGCCCAGGAATTCCACTCCTAGGAAACACAGAAATGCTTACACTTGTACACAAAGAGATACCAGCACAAATGTTCATAAAACAAGAAATTGGAAACACCTAAATGCCTAATAATAGGGAAGATGCTACATGAATTGTCCAACCACACACACGGATCATCTGCAGCCACTGAAAGAATGAGACAGCTCCATGTGGACTGAAGACAGATCGTTAAGCATAAGCCGGATGTTATGAATGATATATATAGTAGGACCCATGTCAGTAAAATAATGCATGTTTGTGAATGCGTAGAAAAAAGGTCTATTATAAAATAGGTCTAAAATAAAATTCCTTGGGGTAAGGAAAACCAAAACACAATGATCAGAAATAGATACTCCACATCACAGCACAGATGCCTTTCCTAGGGATTTTGGGATCCCAGTCGAGGAAGTGAAATGGCTCCTCAGGTTTGTCAAATGGACTCTGACCTGCAGCTTTTGATCCTGAGGGAGAAAGGGAAGTGAAATGAGCATTTGCTCCCAAATCCCAAACTCCCAGCAGTCTCTGCTGGCCCCAAATCACAGAGTTAAGAGGTCAGGAAAGGGGCAGGAAGAGAGGGTCCTGCTTCTACTGAACAGGGTGCGGGGCCACGAGTTCCACGTGGTCTCTGTAAGGGAGGAGTTTCCACCACCATCTAGAGGTGAGGACACTGAGGTGCAGGAAGTTAAGCGGCTCGGCCAGGGTCACAGCGCAGCTGGGCAAAAGGTGGGGTTTGAAGGTACATCTGCTGAGGTTCAGAGTCTGGTGTCGACGGTGATGGTCTGGGCCACTCTTCGATGACCCCTCCCTGCAATAAGGGCACAGCTGTGGGCAAGTCCCTCTCCTGCTCTGATGGGAAATGAGGACCCTCCGGTCAAGCCGGTTGTGGCCCGTCCCTAAGCCCAGCGCCAAAGGAGGCCACCACCTTCTGGGCCCCTACGTCCTGCCCCTGGGAAATCAGGCACCTGTACTTGCTACATCCTGCAGCCACTGTTGTGGTCACAGCTGCGAAATGGTAGTGATAGTGATAACAGCAATAGTTAACATGAAACCGTAAAAGTAGCTCCTACAATGCTAGGCATTGCTCTAAGCGCTTTGCAAATATTCGTTCACCCAACCCTTTTTTAGTTGGCATCATCCCCCTTCTCCAGATGACAAAACTGAGGCACGAACAGCATCTGACAACAGACCTAAAGTCACACAGCCTAAAAGGGAGAGACCGGATCTAATTTCTAGTAATCTTCAGAGCCCATACTCTTGACTTCTCTTGTACTGACTCCTCCAAAGCTTGTTAACACACGTATCCTTATTGTGTGCCGGCCATTGTAAGTACCTTAAGTATATTAACATATTAGTTTTTCTGAGACAATCTTAAGAGGTAGGTTCTATTAAGTATCCCCATTTTACAGATAAGGAAACTAAGTGCAGAGAAGTTAAGTCACTTGCCCAAAGTCACACACTGCATGTAAATGTAAAAGGTGGAATTTGAGCCACACATTTTGGCTCCTGAGTTTGTGCTCTTAAACATCTCTAGCACCTCTAATGCTCTCAACACGCATTTTCTATTTCTAGAGGACTGCAAATCCCCATGGGATATTGCGGCATTCGTGGGAGCAAGAACAACTGGTAATTCCTGATCTCTGGTCTCCTCTTGCGGTTGAGAAGCTAGTTGTGTCCCGCTAGCAGTGACCTGCTGTGCTGGGAAGGACAGACTAATCCCTTTGCTGTCCAGCTAATGCCCCTCCCCGAGGTTACAAGCCAGCAGGCGTGGGGAGGGGCTGGGGCTCCAGGATGAGTGGGCGAATTCGAGATCTGGAGCGGTGTGGTGGGGAGGGGGGCATTCAGGAGACCTACACAGAGCTGCCCTCACTCCCTCACTTCCCATTCTCTTTCTACCTCATTAGGATGGAAAGATGAAAGCAATTCCGAGGCAATGTAGCAGAAGTGTCCCTCCAGCTCTGCTTCTGTCCTGGCAGAATGGGGCAGACCTAGCCTGCCGCTGCGTCACGTTCTAGTGCTGGTCTCCCGCTGGGAGACAGAGAGGGGGCCAGGGCGCCAACCCCTGCTCCCGGGTCACCAGGAAGCTCAAGGAGGTCTCACGTGGTGCCTGGTGGAGAAGCAGGCCGCTGCCAGGCAGCTTTGTGCATTTGGTGGCTTCACTGGAAACTCGTCAAACAGTTGGCAGAAACACTTCCCTCCTCCAGTGACAGGAGCTCACACTTCGGGAGGCACTGAACTGCTCTGAAATGTGATAGCATCGCCTGTCAATTTCTGCACACAGAATGCTGTTTTTTTACAGCGAGAATATTTGTCTTGGCCTTCTGGAACTTTATGGGCTTCCAGGCCAAGGATCCCCGCTCCCTGGGGCAAGGTTTGGGTGGTGGGTAGGGTATAAGAGGGCAGGGCAATGTAGGGAGAGGTAGTGGAGAGCTCAGGGGAGCAGCTACTCTGTGCTCAGCTTGTGGTAGGGGTGGGGAGGGCTCTGCAGACATTCCTGAGCCCGGCAGGCAGGCAGGCAGCGGCAGCAGCAGGCACAGCTGCTAAGACAGCAGCTGCAGAGCCCCAGAATGGGTCTGAGCGTGGCCTCTCCCTCCTTGGGTCTGGCAGACAACCTCCTGTCCAGCCCCCAGCTACATTGCGGGCTGTGGTTGGCAGGGGCAGGCACTCGGCCCTCCCCTGCAGTTTCGAGCAGATGCAGGGATGGGGGGGTGCGGGTGGAGCGTGTCTGAGGAGGTGAAGGACAATGGTGCTGTGGCTGGTGTTCACAGGGTCTGAAAGGAAGACCTGGGCACAGTGTCGGTGCATTTCTGATTGAGGCCTAATTTCCTTCTATGGGGCATGTGTGCGGCGTTGAGGTGGAAGCTGCATGCTGAGGAGACACTGAGAAGTTTTGAGCAGGGTCAGGGCAAGGTCAGGGGGCAGATCTCCCTGCAGGGTGGCCGGAATCTGGATGGAGCGCACACACTGGAGTCGGTGACCCAGGTGGGAGGCCATAGGGACCGGACAAGGAATGATGTAGAAATGGCCTGAGGGCAGCAATGGAAGATTCGGTCTTCCATTGTCTCCCCTCTATCCTCAGCCCTGGTGCGACAACGTGCTCAAGGCTGTCCCCTCCCTTAACGGTAGACTCCCAAGGGTCCTGGAGAACACCTGGGTTATGAAGTGGAAGTGACTCTCGGGAAAGGTGAGGATCCTTCCTGCCCAACACCCTGAAGCTCTGGGATGATGGAGGGTCTATCTGAGTGAGTCATTCTTGGGCCATGGCGCTGGGTGGGTCCTGGCTCTCAGCCTCTGCTCCTGCTGTCCCAAGACTTCCACAGCCGTCCTTTATCGGGCCATCAGCATTGGCAGCTCATGGATTTAAGCATGTTTGGTGTGCTTTCATCTTTTGTGGGGTTTTCCCCACGATTTATGCTCAATTTATCTCATTTTTAGCTGGTGGGAGGTTTTTGGGGTTTTTTTTTTTTAAGTTTATTTATTCATTTTGAGAGAGAGAGAGAGGAACACATGAGCAAGGGGGGGCAGAGACAGAGAGGGAGAGAGGGAATCCCAAGCAGGCTCTGCCCTGTGAGCACAGAGCCTGATGTGGAGCTCAAACCCACACACCGCAAGATCATGACCTGAACGAAAGTCAGGAGTCAGACACCCAACCTCCCCAGCCACCCAGGTGCCCCAGCTGGTGGGAGCTTATTCAAGTTAGCTCTTGAGTCTTTCAATAATGTTAGCTTTGGTATGACAAGAAGCTTTCTGCCCTTGTACATTTCCTTCTGCAGACCCAGACTCAGTCATTTCTCCAAGTGGCCCTCATGACTATTAGTGGGAAATGGCATTCCCAGACCACAGTCAAGGTATATTTGTATTCTTCCTTTCTTAGATAAACAATACAGAATACAAACCCAGTAATGCACCCAGCATTTTCACTTACCCTTGTGGCCGACATGTTACTCAATAGCAGTGGATGGAGATTCATTCTTTTTTTTTTTTTTTTTTTTGAGATTCATTCTTGTTACAGCTGCCTAATACTGCATTTGGTAGATGTACTTAAAAAAATTTTTTTAACGTTTATTTATTGTTGAAACAGAAAGAGACGGAGCATGAGATGGGAGAGGCAGAGAGAGAGAGAAAGGAGACACAGAATCTGAAGCAGGCTCCAGACTCTGAGGTGTCAGCACAGAGCCCAATGTGGGGTTTGAACCCACCAACTGAGAGATCATGACCTGAGCTGAAGTCATCACTAACAAACTGAGCCACCCAGGCGCCCCTGGTAGATGTACTTTCAACAAGCCCCTTACTGGAGAATATCTGATTGGTTCCAGTCTCTCACTATGACAAATTATCCTGCAACGGAGAGCCTTGTGCATGTGTCTTTTTGCATCTTTGGAAGAGGTCCCTGAGTGGGATTGCTCTAACAAAAGGTAAACGCATGTGGAATCTTTGTGAATCTTGCCCTCCATGGAGTTGTAAAGTTTGAAAATACCACGGTCTCTCCAAAATGGTGTGATGTCAAACATTTAGACTTTTGCTAATGTCTTAATAGGTAAGGAGTGGCATTTTAAGGTAGTTTAAGTGTGTGTCTCTGATAAGTAGGATTCAGTAGTTTTTTGAAATATATATATTTAAGAGCCATTCTGCCCATTTGAAAATGAGATTTTTGGTCCCTTTCTTCTTTAGTTTTAGAAGTTCCTTATTTATTAGGATATTAACCTTCTCTTTTATTTATTTATTTATTTTTAAATTTTCTTTTTTTGAACGTTTATTTATTTTTGGGACAGAGAGAGACAGAGCATGAACGGGGGAGGGGCAGAGAGAGAGGGAGACACAGAATCGGAAACAGGCTCCAGGCTCTGAGCCATCAGCCCAGAGCCCGACGCGGGGCTCGAACTCACGGACCGCGAGATCGTGACCTGGCTGAAGTCGGACGCTTAACCGACTGCGCCACCCAGGCGCCCCATAACCTTCTCTTTTATATAAGTGGCAAATATTTTTTATAGTTTTGTATTTGCCTTTTTACTTTGTTTGTGGTGGGTATTGGTCACTTGAATTTTTTGTTTTGTTTTTTCAAAGATCATGACCTCATACCTAAGATCACAAAGATGGACTTCAGGGGGTTTGAGTCTCTTGTGCAAATAAATCCCTAATGCAAATTTTGGAGTGAATGAGCATATATGCATTTTTCTGAGGAAAGACTCTGTTCTCTCAGATCCCTGTTGTTTAAGAGCTTACCTCTACATTCTAGAAATCTAAGACTCCTTGCTTTTAAGCTTTGGCAAATGTCCTGCCTCTGTCATCTCAGACATCAGTTTCTCCACTGCACAGTGATGGGACTGGGCCAATGGCCCATTACAGCTCTCCCCACACTGGCTGGGGACCCAGAGTCTGGACCTGCCCATGCTCCCCCTGTGACATCCTCCATATCTGACTCCTCTTGGCCTTTTGGTGGGAGGCACCACCTTCACTTGCTAAATACAAGACCAGTCCTCACCAATCACCAATCATCCTCACGGGCGTGGGGGGAGGGGACCCCCCAAGGAGACCTAGGCCTGGGATGAGTCACTTTCCTACCGGGAAAGGTCTCCCTGATTAGCCATGAATGTTGCCAGAAACTCAAGGTAAACAAAGGGTCTATAAGAAAGGTCATACACAAATTACTGGCCCAGAGTGGAGAGAATTTGGCACCCAGGAATACAATAGCCAGCAGGGGTTAATGAATAATTAGACATTAATTCTTTGTGAATGGAAATGAATTATACTTCACTTGGAGAAGGAGGCAAGCTGCCTGTGGAATGAATGAGCTGTTCTTGCCTCTCAAGGCTTAATCTTCTAGTGGTGCTGGGGCGATGGGGAGCAGAATAACTAAAGTTTTTCAAAAGTCTCCACAATGTTGCAAAAGCCGCCAGATCTGAAGTCCCTCAGAAAGAACAACCCACAAATCCTCGAATTGTTCTTCTGCTTACTCTTCACTTAGGGCCTGTCGATGTCTCTCCAGGTTGAAGAGGTCTGCTATTCCAGGAATCATAATGACCACCCACCGACAAGGGATCAGACCCATTTAGACATTGGCCATCACTGAGAGTCTCCAAACCCAAAAGGCCAGTTGTCTATCCCTGCAGACACACAAAGCTGGGGGCTCGGGTGACAAGCCGCTCTTCTCTGGACCCTGGGCCTCTGGCACAGAGCTCCTAGTGGCTTTGGGATCTGGATTGAGGCTGCCCTGGGCAGAACTGGCTGCTTAGCCTGGCTTCCTGGCATTCACTGGGAACAGGCTGGGAAGTAGAGAGGCAACGGACTGTGGTCCGGCAGTCAGCATGGGCAGGGCACAGGGTGACCACTCAGCAAAGGTTTGTGGATGAATGAGAGGGTGGGGGCATGCGGGGTGCACAGGAGCCCCAAAACTGTCCGTTAAGCAGGGCAGTGGAAAGTGTGGTCCAGTGCTTCCTCCGCTATACAGAAAGTGCCCCTGCATTTTCCAGAGTCATTACCATAGTCCTTGTCCCCAAATCTATGAAAGTTGATCTCCCTAGATATTAAGCCCTATCCACCCACCCCCATGTCTCAACAGCCCTTGGCCATTTTCAAAAAGGGGCATCAATCAGGCCATGAGAGCCACAGCCCTGTTCAGGCCTCCTGGATCTAAGTCCCGAGCTCTGCCTGGCCGACACCTCCCTGTTTTCCTCGTCCTACACCTTATGGTACCTTAACATTCAAAATCACCCAGCAACTTTGCCAACAGGAGCTATGTGTTGGGTCGTGAGGGCTAGCCCGGGGCTAGGCACTCACTGCTGCTCTCACTGAGCCCCTTTAGAAACACTTTCCAAAAAAAATTTAGGGGCGCCTGGGTGGCTCAGCCGGTTGAGCAGCTGACTTCAGCTCAGGTCATGATCTTGCAGTTTGTGAGTTCCAGCCCCGCGTTGGGCTCTGTGCTGACAGCTCAGAGCCTGGAGCCTGCTTCCGATTCTATGTCTCCTCTCTCTGCCCTTCCCCACTCGTGTTCTGTCTCTCTCTGTCTCTCAAGAAGTGAATAAATGTTTAAAAAAAAAAAACACTCTCCACTGCGACAGCTGTCATCCGCACAGTGGGGGGGACTCTGGGGCTCCCTGAGTGTGCTCCCTGCTCTCTCTGCCCCCTGTGGCCTCCCAGGCCTGCTCAGGCTCATAAAGGGCTCCCAGGCAGGTCTCTGCAGGGCCTACTTTCTGTCTGCCCTTAGGGCTCCTCATGCTCCTGGCTGTCTCTGGTGTTGGGCCACCTCCTCCTGCAGGGGTCACAGATGTAAAGGCTGAAGAGCAGACTTGTGCCGTGGGGATAGGGCAGGGTGGGTGCTGGACCTAGAAGACCTACCTTTACACCAGAGCTGCTTCTGCCCAGCTCCATGACCTTGGCTGGTCAAGGGAGAGGGCGAGACATGGTCTCGCCTAAGCAGCCCAGTCAATTGACTTCCCTGAATTGTGTCTGCCTCAGATGTAGGATGTGATAACAATTCGTTCCTCACTGAACTTTAGTAGAAGTAGATATAAAAATTAATTATGGGCAAGTTGCTGATGAAAATCAGGATAACTCCTGTTGTCTGCATTCTGGTCTCAGTCTTCATTTAGCATCTATGCTCTTTTTTTTTTTTTTTTTTCAACGTTTATTTATTTTTGGGACAGAGAGAGACAGAGCATGAACGGGGGAGGGGCAGAGAGAGAGGGAGACACAGAATCGGAAACAGGCTCCAGGCTCTGAGCCATCAGCCCAGAGCCCGACGCGGGGCTCGAACTCACGGACCGCGAGATCGTGACCTGGCTGAAGTCGGACGCTTAACCGACTGCGCCACCCAGGCGCCCCTAGCATCTATGCTCTTACTATGACTTTTGGCGTCTGTCTTCACTCGGTCGTATCCTTCCTCCCCACAGAAGATGAGGACCCTTTTCTGTGATGCTGACTCTTGCTGAGGCTCTGACACCCAGGCTGTTGGCTGCAGGGTGAGCTGGTGGGTAAGTTTGCTTTTGGAGCTCCTAGTTGATACCCCTGTTCTGGTTCACCCTGCTTTCCCTCTTCCCACTATAATAGTGAAGGGAGGGTCTACTCAGGGCAAAACAGGTGCAGTCTGGAATACTGAGTCTTACTCAGCAGACTCTGGCCAAATGCAAACCCTGGAGATGGGCCACTCCGGGTCCGGGCTGGGATCTCGGGAGACAAGCTTACTCTGGCAGGAAACCTCTCATTGGCAACCAACTCAGACACCAGTGGCCCAAACAAAGTGGTCCCAGAGGAGAGAGGGGCGCCCAGGTCCAGCCTAGCCTGGTGGGGAGGCTTGCTGGGGGGACAAGGCCCTGACAAAGCTAAGTCAGCTTTGTTTCATCTCTCTAACCAGGCCTTCCAAACATCAGCAAATGTGTTTGTGGCTCCATCCTGCCCATTCTCTCAGAGGATGGCATGAGATCAGTAAAGATGAAAAAGGTCAGCAACACTCAGTGGTGGGGAGTCTTGGGAAAGGGACCCTTTTTACACTCTTGCTGGAAGTAGAAATCAGCTCAACCCAGAATAGACAGGTTAGCAATAGATAGCAAAATTTAAAATGTCCACACCCTTTTACACAGTGGCTCCGATTCCAGAAATATACCCACAATGACATAAATATAAAGAAATGCACTCAACATTATCTTTGTTAATAATTACCAACAAGCTAAATGTCAATAGGCAAATAGCAGAGAATTTCAGTAATAATGGGCTGATGACACACCACTAAAAAGGGTACACAGAAAAAGTCTGGAAAAGTGGAAAAAATGTACAAAATAATGTGTATAGTAGAGTGTACAGAATAATATGTGTAGCATATTCTAATGTGTATATATATGTGTATATATATATATTATGTACACATATACGTAGAAAAGTACACAAATAATGACACACATACCATGCTTAGAGAGACATCTAGTAGGGTGTAAACCACAATGCTAATAGTATGCAGTATATAACAGTATGCAGCATATACACTATACAATATCTAACAGTCTGCAGTACATAACAATAAAAGCATATAACAGTACACAATAGTATAGAGTATATAACAGGATACAGTACATAATGGTATACATTGTATAACATTTACAGTATATAATATAGTACATATATAATACAGTACATACATAATATAATACATACATAATACAGCATACAGTATATAATAGTGTGTAGTATTAATAGTATATAGTGTTTCACAGTAATGTATCACACTATATAGTATATAGTACATAACAGTATACAGTGTTTAACAGTATACAGTATATAAGAGCATGCAGTATATAACAGTATACCGTGTGTATAGATCACAGTATACAGTATGTAACAGTATATAGTCTACAGCATACCCCAATGTATACTAAAATGTTAATAGTCGTTACTCCCCATAGTGAGATTTTAGTGATTTAAAAAATTTTCTTCTGTATTGATTTAGTTTTATGAAAGGCAGTAGAGTGTACTGGTTTGATACCAGGCTGTGGGACCAGCTTGCCAGGGCTCACATCCCAGCTCTGTCGATTATGAGCTATGCAGTCTCAGGAAAGTTAACTCCTCTGCGCCTCAGTTTCCTCATCTATAACATAGAGATAATAATTATACCTACTTCACAGGCCTGTTGTGAGGATAAATGAGTAGGTTCTGACACACGCGGAGGGTCCAATAACTGTTAGTTACTGGACTTCATTCAGCAATACTTAGTATGCAAGGCACTGTTTTATTAGTTTTTCACTTATGAAATTGAAAAAAGAACCCAATACAGCTATTTTGGTTTTTTCTTTCTCTTTTCTTTTCTTTTCTTTTCTTTTCTTTTCTTTCTTTCTTTCTTTCTTTCTTTCTTTCTTTCTTTCTTTAAGGCAGCAGAACCTAAAGAAATGGAGAAACATACTGCATTCATGGGTTAAAAAACTCAGCATAATAAGGATATGATTCCCTTCATGCACCTATTGATCTATAAGTTAAATGCAATTTCTATTCAATTTCCAGAGAAGTTTCTTGCAGACATAAACACATTTACTCTAAATTTTATCTGGAAATGCACGAGATCTAGAATAGCTAAAGTAATCTTGAAAAAGAAGGATAAGGTGGGAGGAAGGACTGTACTCCATACTGAGGCTTATTCCATAGCTACAGTAATCAAGATGGTGTGATATTGGCCAGGGATGGACCCCAAATCAATAGAGAACACAGACACGGACACCCAAATATGCTCAGCTGCTGTTTGCAAACGTGGAAAAGCAATTGCATGGATGCAGGAGAGCCTTTTCAACCAATGGTGCTGAAGCAGTCTGTCTATCCACAGGCTAAAGAGTGAACTTGAACCTCAAAGTCACACCTTATATACAAAATGGATTGTGGACTTGAATGTAGCATGTGAATCTACAAGACTTTTAGGAAAAAGAAATAGAGTAGATGTTTGTGATCTACAGCCAAGCAAAGAGTTCTTAGACTTGACAACAAAAGCATGGTCCGTAAAGGGAAAGATTGATAAAGCAGACCTCACCAAAATTAAAACTCTTGCTCTACAAAACACTCTATTAAGGTGAAAAAACCCAGAAATTAGGAGAAAATATTTGCAAACTACATATAGAAAGAAAGACTAATATTTAGGCTTAGGGAACTCTTAAATTTCAATAGTTAAATCCACAAAAAAGCAAGCCTCATAAACTATCTGATTAGGAAATGGATGAAAGACATGAAGAGACATTTCAGAGAAGAGGACACAGAGGTGGGAAGCACATGAAAAGATGTGCATCATCGTTAGCCAGCAGGGAAATGCAAATGAAAATACGATGAGCCATCACGACCTATCAGAATGGCTGGAATGACCAATAGTGACAGCTGGTGACACAGCTAGAAAGGGGCCTCCCAGTGCCCAGCCAGCGCTGTTTGGAAGCCAGCACCGGGAGGATTCAGTCCAGGGAGCACACACCTCGGAGTCTGGAAGAGTCTGCCCCGCGGCCTCCACCAGCACTGCCACACACAGGGACGAGCCAGCCGGGGTCATGCTGCCCTCAGTCCGGCTTGAAGCCGGGCTCTCTGCTCCACCTCTCTGGACAACTCAGGACAAACTGTTTCTAAAATCAATTTATTTTGAATTCCCAGCCTGGTAACTCAGTCCAGGATTCCATGGGGGAGGGGTGGGAGGGGTGGGAGGGGGGTGGGCAAGTGACTGCTTTGCTTTCTTTGTGTCAATTTCCATTCACGCTATTTATGAAATAAATCATACTGTTTTAAATAGATAAACAATTTTAAATACTCTTTTAACCTATTTTCAATCCAATAAAATAATAGCAGTTACTGTTTAGATGCTTGTATGTGTGCCAGGCCCTGAGCTAAGTCCTTTATATGTACGACCTAACAGAAGAGTGAGTAGGTAGATTCATCTCTTTTTGCAAATGGAAAAACAGGTTCAGAGAAATTAAGTCACGTTCCTGAGGTCACACAGTTCCCAGGGGGCAGCATCAAGACGTGAACCCAGCCACACATCATTCTAAAGCCTCCCCATCTGTGCTGCCTCCCAACAAAACAGGTTAAATGCCAGTGTCACTGTTATTAGCTCAGGACGGGCTTCTTGCTGGAACAAGCAACCCCACATTTCAGTGGTCAACATGTTATTCTGCTGGTTGGAACTTAGTTTCATGGGCCTCACCTAACTGCAAAGGAGGGTGGGAAATGTGGTCCCACTGTGTGCTCAGGACACAGGACTTGGTTAACACACAGTAGTGGCTCAGCCAAACGCACCTCCAGGGATATTTTTCTCTTCACCAGAACTCACGTCCAAAGTCAATGTCTCATCAGGGTGCAAACCAGCCAATCTTTACAAAATGCCACAAACAGAAAAGCCCCACTTCACGTTCCTGGTATAAAGCCAGGGCAAGACACAATTCTCCGTTCAGAAATTTAGAGAATAGATTTTCAGGTCCCTTTGTCCTGCGTCCTTTCTTGTCCTAACACTGAGAACTTTTGCTGGCCAGCCTGGGCTGAAGGCTGGGCTGGAGGCCGGGCAGGGGTAAAAGGAGCCTCCAGCACCCCTTCCAGCCCGGGTTCTGGGCTCATGCAGGCTGAACAGGAGCCGCTCCCCTCACCACCCACTGCCTCTGGTCTCCTAGCTTGACTTTGCCGGGCAACACGTGTGAGCAGCCCGGACCAGCTGGACATTGGCACAGACCTCACAGAACCACCCACGCCTTCTGTGCCCTCCCCATCAGCCAAGAGCACACGCTGGTCTAACCTGAGCGAAGGCCTCCAGCAGCCCAGGCAGAGGCTCCCCGAGTTCTTTGCCGCTGCCTCCCCTGCCTTTGTCTTTCTGACCCGCCAAGTCAGCCTATTGCGCAGACAACTCAAGTCTAAGAGACATCAGGAATTTGCACTAATTCAATTAAGCAATTAGCCTGTCAAGCGGTAGGAACTGCCTGGACTATACCTTCCGTTGAATGGAGCGGACTCTGCCCGAGCTTCTGCTGTTTGGGCTTCAAAAGGCAGTTAGGAGCTTGCCTGGGGGACCGTGCCTGCCTGCCTCAAGGTTGTAAACCAGAAACAGTGAGCTGTCTTTGAGGATTATCTGGCTCATATATTTTATCGGGTGCACGGGTGGCACAGCTAGGTGCCAGGAGACTGAGCTCGAGGGCTGGCTCAGTCATGGACTTTTTGTGAATTTGAACAAATCCTTTCTGGCTTGGGGCCTCAGTTTCCTCACCTGTAAAATGGGAGTGCGTAATGTTCGGTCTTCCCACTGACAAGGTTGTTGTGCGATAACCTAGGGGGAGATTCCAATAGGTAACCAACATATACAGACAGAAGCCTTGATGTCATGACTGTCCATGTGGCAGACTGTTGGATGGATGACCCAACAACATTTCCCATCCCCCTTCCCTGGCCACATTCAGGTCTCAAGGCTGACAAGGCAGCGTCCTCGTTTCCTTAGCCTCCGGAGGAGCATGGCTGCGCGTGGCCACATGACACGGCATTAGCCACGGAACAAAGGGGAAATGTGCTGGAGGCTTCTGGGAGGACTTCAGCTCTTCTGATTGGAAAACGACAGAGAAGAAAGGGGCTGGTCTGGCTTCTTCCTTTTTGCTTCTTTCTACCTTGAGCTCTGAAGGCATGCCAAGAGCTGTGGTGGCATCTTGGCACCATGAAGAGATTTAGGGCCTATCCTAATCAAGTATGGCCCATCTTCAAAGACCCTTTTCCTAATGAGGCCACATTCTGAGGTTCTGGGTAGCCATGAATTTTGGGAGGATGCTGTTTAACCCACTACAACTCCCCACCCCCATTCCCTGAACTAATCAACCAGCAAGTTCTAGTAACCTGACCCCCTAAGTATATTCTGGACCTGGCCACTTCTTACTATAGCAATTCAACTACCCTACCCCGAGGCCCATCAGCACTTACCTATCATGACACCTTGTGCCTATAGCAACTCTCTTAGGCAGGGAAAGCAGATGGGGGGGGGGGGGGGGCTCAGCCTGCCTCAGTGGAAGGTAAAATCTTCTTTAGGGCTCACAGTTCTAGAGGTTGTGATGCTCTCTGCTCCTGGCCCTCCCCCCCCCCCCAGGCCATGTGACTCCTCCGTGGCCATGTCGTGAGAGGTGACAGCAGCATAGAGAGTGCTGTACCCTCAGCGATGACGAGATCAAGGAGGGAGAGGCAGAACTTGACTCCAGCCCGATCAGAGAGGCTAGAGCTGGGCAGATGTCCTAGATGCAGGCACAGCTGGCTGCTCTTGGGTGTGGACTCGGAATCTGGGTTGGCGGGAGAGGACAGGTAGTGTGGGAAGGTGTCCCAGGTCTGTCCTGCCTAGAGCCTTGACAAGAGAGATGAGAAGCCATGGGCCCTCTAGGGGGGTCTACAGATAGAGGCCTGTCCTTCCAGAAATGGACTAAGTTTCTGGGCTCCCCAGAGCTTCTTCTGTGCCCTGCTGGTGGCAAAGGTCCTGACACTTGATGGAGGGACAAGGGTCTGAGGCTGTAGAGTGCTGACCGGCCACAGATGATTCAAAGGAGATGGGCCAGCCTCTGAATGCAAGGAGAGGCCTTGCAAGAGGGCAGGCTGGGTGGTGGGTGGGCTGATACAGGCCACAAAGCATTGATTAAGCGCCTGCCTTCTGCTTTGCGGTTTCGCGGGTTTGTGGGTTGGTAGGAGCACAGTAGGGCACACGTCAGCATGTCCCCACAGAGGAATGAGGAGGCAGGAGTGGGGAGGTGGGTGCTGGGGGATGGGAACCAATGCAGGCAGAAGCTCAGAGGGCTGAGTGTGCGCCTGCTGTTAACCCCCAGCAGCAGACAGTCCCTGCTGGCCATTTATGCTATGGAGGCTGCTACAGCCCCCAGTCACCGGGACCCAACCGAATGTATTAGAGAGGGGACAGGCCCTTCGTTTTTAAGGATGTTCCCACCTGGAGGCAGAGGACCGTCAGAAATGACTATGGGGGTCCTTCTGTGATTCTAAAACTAGATAACCTCAAGCTCTCTGGGTCTCTGCCTTCCCAACCTTCCCCCCACCTTCCTTGGACAAAGGAGTCATGGTGGGATCTGAGGCCCATTCTTAGAAAGCTGAAAATAATATGAAACAGAGTTCCTGTTTCAAAGAGAAACACTTTCCTAAGTGGACCTTTCAAAAATTTTGGTTTGCTACCTATTTAAGGAAATATCAAACAGCCCCCCCCCAAACACAGCTTGCGGGAGGAGGCCATTTCCCACCCCACCCCACTCACCCCCTGTCCCCACCCCAGGTGGTTGGAACATTTTCTGCAGCTGCACTGGCTTCTCAGAGGTACATCCTGGCAAATGCCATGGGCCAGCCTCCTCAGCCAGGCAATCCCGTCCTCCCAGCCCACTGCCTGTCCTCTGGCTGGGTCAGAATCGGCAGCAGGGCCCCTGTTGGGGACTCTAGGGAGGGCTGAAAACCCCTGCAGTGGCCCCCAGGAGGATTGTAGCCTCCAGACTGTGTTGACCTGGGACCTTGATTCAGCTCTTCTGGCTTAGGCCCCATGCAATTGTCTTTTGCACCGCATGCTTCATAGGAAATGAGTGAATGAAAGAGAGAAAAGTAAGAAGGAACATTCTACTGACTTACTTTCTTAAGTCTTTGCCCTCTCCATCGCCAGATTCAATTTTGAAATTCCAGAAGGAAAAGAAGAAATGAAACATGTCACATCTCAGACCGTTCCCACAGGGACTCATTCCAGAAGCTGGGTTTCGTCCTTTTTTAAAAAAAAAACAGAATCAATACCATCTTTCATGAAAACAATATTTTGTTGCTCTTCAGCTTCAGCCCAGGCCCACCCTTGCTGGTTCTGTGCAGAATCAGAGAAGAGCGCCAACGAGCAGCTCTCATCACAGACAGGGCGGGAATGTCAGGGCAGAGCAGAGAGGGGGCTTTTTGGAGGGCAAGAAGTTGGAGGGACCCTCTGTTTTCTTCAGGAGGGGCCACCACCATTGATAAACCCCTCCCCACCAGCTTGCAGGCCCTCAACCCACCCAATAAGGTCAAACACCAAACACCGGAGGTCCTCATTCTCTTGGAGCATCCTGGCCGCTGGATTCCAGAATGAACCCTGGTATCCTGCAGAGACATTTGGGTCTTTCCTTCAGCCCCACTATAGGGGGTAGATCAGTGGACAGCACAGGCAATGGTTTATGACATTCATTCCAATGTCTCAATGTTTTGGGAGGATGAGGAAACTCAAACATCTGTGCCGTGTATACCATTCCTTTAATGATCTAATAGACGGTGGAGTATACTTAGAATATGTGCATGGCTGGAGCACTTATCTTGGATTTGGAAAATTAAACACACTTAGGTTCATTTATTTCCCCCATTACTTTTAATAGCTTCATAGAACGAGAGAAATGTAGCTCCAACAGGGACACTCCATTCTACTCATCCATGCATTGAGTGTCCTCTACTACATTACTGAAGAGCTAAGGCTTGAGCTGTGTCTGAAGATAAGACATTTTTCCAGAAAGACAAGGAGAATAGCGTCCTGTGCAAAGGAGCATAGCAGCCAACAAGTCTGGTCTACATGGGATCCAGCAATTAATTCAACGCTGCTGGGGCACATGGAGCCTGTGGGATGGCAGGGGCTAGTGGGAGAGGTAAAGGTCAAGGTCTCGTAAACTACCCTGAGAAGTCCAGACGTTATTCTCGTGCTCATGGGAGCCCCTGAAATGATTTAAGGGGGGAAAGAAGCTTGAGATCAACATTTTTTAAATTAACTATAATTTATTGTGAGATTGGTTTCCATACAACACCCAGTGCTCATCCCAACAAGTGCCCTCCTCAATGCCTATCACTCATATTCCCCTCTCCCCCACCCCCATCAACCCTCAGTCCATTCTCAGTATTTAAGAGTCTCTTATGGTTTGTCTCCCTCCCTCTCTGTAACTTTTTTTTCCCTTCCCCTCCCCCATGGTCTTCTGTTAAGTTTCTCAGGATCCACATATGAGTGAAAACACATGGCATCTGTCTTTCTCTGCCTGACTTATTTCACTTAGCATAATACCCTCCAGTTCCATTCACATTTCTGCAAATGGCCAGCTTTCATTCTTTCTCATTGCCAAGTAGTATTCCATTGTGTATATAAACCACAATTTCTTTATCCATTCGTCAGTTGATGGACATTAAGTGTTGCTATAAACATTGGGGTACAAGTGCCCCTGTGCATCAGCACTCCTGTATCTGTTGGGTAAATTCCTAGCAGTGTTATTGCTGGGTCATAGGGTAGATCTATTTTTAATTTTTTGAGGAACCTCCACAGTTTTCCAGAGTAGCTGCACCAGTTCGCATTCCCACTAGCAGTGCAAGAGGGTTCCCGTTTCTCCACATCCTCTCCAGCATCTATAGTCTCCTGATTTGTTCATTTTAGCCACTCTGACTGGCATGAGGTGGTATTGAGATTGACATTTTACAAGGAATCTTAAATCCTCCACCCAGGAGCACATCTGCGATGGTCCCCTTTCTCCAATGGCTGAAAATCCTTTTCAGATCATAAACTAGACTATCCCTTTCCAGATGGCAAATGGTGACTTATTAATCCCCCATGGGGGGAGAGCCCCTCTCTGGCCTATATCCCTGGCAGGGCCTGGATGTTGGGCCATCTAAGCAGAAGCCACAGAGAGGGGGCCCTGTCTGAACGCCCTTGTTGACTGCTGTAGCTAAGTATGTTGTCTTGGCAAAGAGGGTCCCCAGGATGATCTCGAATGTGTGCAGGCCCCAGGGAGAAAGCGCTGTCTCCATTCTTGGGCCATTGAATTGGTTGAGTTTGGACTTCGCCAGGATAGAAAGTGAAGAGGAAGAGAAGGAAGGACAAAAGTGGCTCTGGACACTGGGGTGTGCACAGAGCAAGTGATGCCCTTCCTGTCCCAGCCTCACCTCTGTGAACTCCAAGATCCTGGAACTTTCCCTAGAGGGGTTGCAGAGCCCCAGAAGAAAGTCTTTCTGCTTCCAGAGCTATGGACCCCCATGAGCACTTAGCCCACATGACCGCCACCATCTGTTAGTCCAGAGGCTGGGGCTGGTGCCAGTTCCTGTATCCAGGGGCCCAGCACAATGCTGGCTGCAGACAGGACATCTGGTGGGAGTTTGCTAAGTGTTGGATGGAAACAGGCTCCCTCCTCCTCAGCCTGAGCCCTGGGTCTCTGAGACCCCCTTAGACTACAGGGCACAGCTCTGGAAGCTCCCTGTGTTTGGAGGCTTTGAACCTGTGAGTCACCACTAGGCCAAGAGCCACTTTTTCCAAGTCCCACATTCTTGCCATGATGTCCACTCATGCTCCTTTGTTTTCCCCTTCTTTCTACTGCCAGAACATTTCTGTGTTTTACTAGGAGGGAGATGTTCCTGTCCTTTCTACTCCCTGCCCCCTCTACCAACTTCCCTTTTTAGATGGTAAATTTATTCCTTGAGATTCCTGGGGACCTGGCCAGGAGCTGACAAGTCCTGTCCTTGCCTCCACCCCTTGGCCACAGTCCCTTGGCCAGGATCTGATGGGCTCCCCAGGGATCAGCAGCATCAGGCTCCAGCAGGACTTGGAGCCTAGTTGGTTTTATCCCACCCAAGACAGAAGCCCAAGCCCATGACTTTCTCACCCAGATTCTGGAACCAAGCTCAGTGTCACTGTAAGTAGCAATTGCACTGATAAAAACACCCTCCTGTGAAAGCTGGCAGACAGGCATGGGAAATCGGAGTGGCAGTGGCTTGAAAGATCAAAGTCAGATGTGTCTTTTTGGGGGGAGGCAAGACCAGGTTTCAAAGGGTTTTGAGGAGGAGGAATTAATCCTGCCTTTATTTTGCTAGAATCAGTTCTTTCATTCTGGGCCAGTGGTGCCCTCTCCTCCTTAAAGGGGTGATTCCTCAGATGCAGAGAAAGCCTTGTTTCCTTATCACGAGAGAGTTCAACCCTGAATGGGACACTCTCCCTACCCCCCAGGAAGAGGCAAGGCTTGATGACACAGCACGTGGATAGAGCCTATGCTATGGCTGCCCCATTGAGAGTGGTTGACAACTCCTCACAGCGATGCTGTGACCTGCTGCTTCTTATCCAAGGTGAGGCCAAGTCTGATTTCCCCTGTTGCCAGTGGAATAACTCAAGGCCAAGTTCTGATCCTGATCTCACTCCCTGGGGCCAATGTTGGCTATTCACCCCACTTGGGATAGTGTTCACTTTCCTGCCAAGGGTCCCACAGTCCCTGGGATAGATGTCAATGAGAGGTCAATGAGATGGCATTGAGGAACAAGCCAACAGAGCAAGGTCGAAACTATAGTCGAGGTAATAAGAGGACAGGATGTATAGCAAGAGGGTGGACTTTGGTGTGAGATGGGACTGAGTTTCAGTTCCGGCTCTGCCACCAAAGTAGCTATGGGGCCTCGGGCAAACCCCCTTACCTCCTGAGTCAACTCTTGACCATCATGGTCATTGATGCCATTTACTATGTACTATGTGCCCAGACACTATTACCTCATGTAATTCTCATAACGACCCTATGAATAGATATTCTTCCTATTTTGAAGATAATGAAATGAGGTTCTGGGAGATTACTAAACTCACCCAAGACCGATTTAGTTGGTAAGTAGTTAAGACAGGATTTCAACCTGACTCTGATTCCAAAGATGTGTAATAGGTTAAATTGTTTCTCCCTGCGCCTGGGTGGCTCAGTTGGTTAAGTGTATGACTTCAGCTCAGGTCATGATTTCGCGGTCAGTTAGTTTGAGTCCCATGTGTGGCTCTGTGCTGACAGCTCAGAGCCTGGAGCCTGCTTCGGATTCTGTCTCCCTCTATCTCTGCCCCTCCCCCGCTTGCTCTCTCTCTCTCTCTCTCTCTCTCTCTCTTTAAAAAAATAATAAATAAACATTAAACAAAATTAAATAGTGGCTCCCAAGAAGACATGCCTCATCCATAGCCCCAGAACTTAGGACTTTGACCTTACTTAGGAAAAAGGTCTTTAGAGATGTAATTAAGTTATGTCTTGAGATGAGATTGTCATGGATTATCTAGGTGGGACTTAAATTCAATGACAAGTGTCCTAGAAGAGACAGGAGATGAGAAGACACAGAGAAGAGATGGTCATATAAAGACGGTTTGGAATGATGTGGCCACAAGCCAAGGAACCCCTGGGGTCACCAGAAGCTGGAAGAGGCAAGGACAGATCCTCCCTGAGAGCCTTTGAAAGGGGTACAGCTCTCCCAACATCCTGATTTTGTTTTTGTTTTTTTTTTTAAATTTTTTAAATGTTTATTTATTTTTGAGAGAGAGAGAAAGAGACAGAGCGTGAGCGGGAGAGGGGCAGAGAGAGAGGGAGACACAGTATGTGAAACAAGCTTCAGGCTCTGAGCTGTAAGCACAGAGCTGGAAGCCAGGCTCGAACTCGTGAGTGGTGAGATCATGACCTAAACTGAAGTCGGATGCTTAACCAAGACTGAGCCACCCAGGCACCCCCCAACATCCTGATTTTGAATTCAGGTCTCCAGAACTATGAGAGAATAAATTTCTGCTGTTCTAAGGCATTCAGTCTGTGGTTATCTGCTACAGCAGTGCTAAGGCATTCATACACTACAATGTATGCAATGCATTTTATTGCTATAAACTACGTGAAAACTACGTGCTGGAGCAAACAGCAGTGGAAAAGTGCACAAGGACTCCTAGGTCCTTCCAGACCAGCTGCACTCATTTGACCCCAGCCCCAGGCAGCACGTCCAAGTGGCCTTGAACCACCTTGTTTGGGAAGCTGCTCTCAGCAAAGACAGACTGATTCCCACAGACTGAGGGGGCTCAGCCCAGGCCAAGTGCTCTCTCCTCCGGGCAGCTCTCCTGCTTTTGTGCTGCCCACGGCTCAGGCTGCTTCTGGTTTGAGTCCCACTCTCACTGACGGAGGTGCAGAGGCGGGAGCACCGGCCATCTGGGGGTGGGGGCGGGGGTGGGGAACAGCACAAGCAGGACTGGAGCCCCCAGGTTATTGAGGAATCTGACTGAGTCACCTCCTTTGCTCAGAAACATCCTGTGTCTCCTCACTGCCTCCAGAATCAAGTCCAGACTCCCGAGCCTGGATTCCCAGGTGCTTCACCATCTGGCCCCAGGCCGCTGCCAGATTCCCAGACCCTGGGGATCCCAGAGGCTGACCCAGCTCCGTGAGGCCTGGCTTTGTACCTGAGACACCGGGCTGCGTATCTGCACCCCCATCACTCAGCAGGAGCACAGATCTCTGTCCATGAAGCCAGAAGGAGCTGACCTGACCCGCCCTCCCCGGGGGCTCCTCCTCCACTCCTGCCCACCTTGCAAATTAAAAAAAAAAATTTTTTTTTTAATGTTTATTTTTGAGAGAGAGAGAGAGAGAGAGAGAGAGTAAGTAAGTGAGGGAGGGGCAGAGAGAGAGAGGGAGACACAGAATCCGAAGCAGGTTCCAGGCTCTGAGCTGTCAGCACAGAGCCTGACGCGGGGCTCGAACCCACGAATTGCAAGGCCATGACCTGAGTGAAGTTGGACGCTCAGCTGACTGAGCCACCCAGGTGCCCCCACCTTGCAAATTCTTGAGAATACTGTGCCCTGTGCGACACCCGCAGTAACTGCCTGAGTCAGCACCCAGCAGTGACACTGGGGACGTAAGCCCCCACAGACCCCACAATTTAGACAGATGGCTCCTAGCTACCTCCCAGCAGAGTCTCACAGCCCTTGGTTACTGTCAAAGGAACCTGCAAAACTCAGGAAATAACATAAAGGTGCCTCCTGAAAAGTCTGTGGGATGTTGTTCTGCCTGAGATGACAAACACAATGTGCCATGTTTGCAAGCAAACATCGTCATAATAGCTTTCAGTTTAGTAAGAGCACAGGATGTAGAGATTCTGCCTTCCTTCCCAGAGGTGACATCGCTAATGCAACCAGCCGAGAAGGTTTTACAGTTCCGGGCCCCCGGGGCGGAACGACCAGGCTCCTGAGGGAGAACAGCCCCCTCTGGCAATCACACTGACACCAGACAGCCCGATGCCACAAGGGACAAGATGCGCAAGAAAGGAAATACTACAGCTGACCCAATCCCTAATGAGTGAGCATGATCCAAGACCCTGAGACCCTCACCCTGAGTTTTCACCCTTTAAAAACCCTTGCTTGTGAGCCATCGAGGAGGTGGGAACTTTTGAGCACTAGCTCTGTTCTCCTGAGTGGCATCACACCAGGAAATAGCCCATCTTTCTTCACTGCAAAACCTCGGTGTCAGTTATTACTGGCTTGCTGCGCCATCAGGTGGAAGGACTCCTATTTGGTTTGGGTACAGTGATCGCTCAATGTTTGCTTATGTGACTTGAGTTGAATGGATTTCAGGGATCCTTCTCAGACTGAGAGTGATTCCTCTCCTTCTTGAAGGTTTACTCTGCGCCTGTGTTTGTAGCTTCTCTGCTCCCCACTCTTTTTTTTTTTTTGATTTTTAAAAAATGTTTACTTATTTTTGAGAGGGGTGGGAGGGGCAGAGAGAGAGGGAGACACAAAATCCAAAGCAGGCTCTAGGCTCCAAGCTGTCAGCACGGAGCCCAATGCGGGAACTCATGGACCGTGAGATCATGACCTGAGCTGAAGTCAGACACTCAACCAACTGAGCCACCCAGGTGCCCCTACACTTATTCTTGCCCTTGAAATTGATCTAGCCACAGCTCACCAAATCCTGCTTTTCAGTGGGCACTTTGGGTAGACCACTGTGTACAGCAGGGCAGGCTGAGTATTGTCAGTCCTGGGGGGCACCATTCACTGAGGCCGTGATGTGAGTGGGACCCTCTGGAGATATACGAGGTGGTGGCCCTGTTTCTAGGTGCCTTCTGTCTCCAGATGCTGGTCCTGGCTCAGGAGGCTCAGACTCTGCTTTTCTTTGCTGGTGCTTTTATCTTGCATCTCTGAACACAGCCAAGGCTTCCTCCTGGGGCTGCAGAATCTCCCGATCACAGAATCAGATGGGTCCTGAACCAGGTCACCCACGAGCTGCCCATGTGCCGTGCCTTGTGCCTCAGTAAGGCAACACATAATGTCTGGTCCTAACTGGGGCACTTTTAGAGGAAAAAGGAGCCCTGAGGTATTATTATAGCAGGACAACAGGTGTAAGCCATGACCTTCCCTGACAAGCCAGGGTTCCAACCCAGTCCTGCCTGATGCCACAGATTGCAATGTCTCCACTACTCAGCGGAGTACACAGCCCAGGAGTGGCCACTGGTGGATAGAAGGGAAAGTCAGGCCCAAAGCAGGGAGAGGTCTCCAGGGAGGGGTCCTGGGGACCCTGAAAGGGGACCGTTGCTTTGGCTCTCTGTGTCCTCCACGCTGTCCCCATCCTCGGCTGATTTCTGTGAGCTGGGCCAGCCTAGGCCAAGAGCACTGGCACAAAAAGCCTTTGGCCGGAGGTCAGGGCCCTGTGTAAGTGGAGCCAGCCACTTCCCTGGCCTGGGCCTCAGGTTATCCCTTTTATAAATCAGTCATAATCCCTGCCCTGCCGGACTCACAGGAGGCTCGAGAAGTCTCTGGGGGAAGATGTGGTCGAGGGGTTTTGTGCCCTGCAAGATGTGGCCCCCGTTCCAGCTTGGTACTCGTGCTCGTATTCTCCCTGAGTCTCTGCGTCAGGGACGAACAGGCCCAGGGGCACTTCCCCCGCTCTCAACCACCACCCTCACCACATGTTTCCATTGCAGACCTAACCCTGAGCACATCTCCCTGAAGGGTGGGTGGGTGGGTGGGTGGGGGCGGGGGAGAAAACGTCTATGACATTCCTTCCTCAAAGCATTCTGGATGCAGTGGAATAATACAGGAGCTGGGGTCTATCCAACAGCAAGAATGCAAGCAAGAAATTGAGAAGCGTCTACCCGTGAGGAGGAAGCAGGCATGGAGGTGTGGGCCAGCAGTCAGGATGCACGGGAGGCATGGAGACCTGCTGTGTGTCACCAGGGAGGAAGCTCATGGTAGCTGGGGCCCTGGAAAACATAATGGTGGCCGCAGTGAAGGTGTCCAAGCTTCCACTCCTCCTCAGAGACACACTACCCCCGCCCTGGTTACCTGGGATCTCACGCCCTATGTGTACACGATGTGGAGCCAGAAGAGGCAGGTGGTACAGTAGCTCTTCTGGAAGGAACCTGCCTCATCCAGGGTGGGCACGTGGGCCTGAATGGGGGGCTGTCACCGGCTCCTAGAAGGACATTTGAAATGACCAGAGCAGGAGAAGGGCTGGGGGGAGGCTGAGGTCAGCAGCACCCGTCAGTTTCTGATAATTTTAGCCACCCGGGGAGGAGGTCAGTGGTTCTTTATCTGAGACAATTGTCTTCGGTTTAAACGAGCCCCCAGGGAGGCTCTCGTGGGGGGACAGGAAAGCCGGCAGAGGTGGGGAGTCCTCAGGAGGTCAACAATGGGCGGTTGGCTGACTTCTCCCCAGGAAGGAGCAGCCCCAGATCCGGGTGGCAGGGGGATAATCACATCCCAAGGAGGTCCAGGAGGTCACTCTCTGATCTGGAAGCGGCAAGGGAATGGATCACGGGAACGGAAATACGGAAAGCTCAGCCAGAGTTAGCAGAGAAGTCCAGCTGGAATCAATTGTTAGCTCATCCACTTGGGGACTTTCCACAGGACAAAACAAATGTTCTTCATATAGAAGACAGGGGTCAGGGGACCTTAGGACACGGAGAGTTTTCTGTTACCCCGCTACCCTGCGGCCTCTCTGTGTGACCTTGGAAAAGGCTCCTGGACACCAACTTCCTCAGCTGGGGGGTGGGTCCTGGGGCTGAGGACTCAGCAGGATAGGGGGCTCTTAGCAGATGTACCCACTAGGTACCTCTTCAGATGGGCGCTGTCTGCCAGTACATTAGTTTGTTTAAATGAAGGTGTTCCAACCTGTCAGACTCTGGCTGCCCTCAGCGACCCTACGCCATGGTTAATACCTCAGTTCCAGTTCACCCGGCCCTGGCAACCACAGGGCTCACGATGGCTGACAGGCATCCCCCTCTTCTCAGAGGAAGCGTGGTGGCGGCCAGACTCAGGAAGCCCCTGCAGGGCACATCTGGGCACTATGTCACCCAGCAGGTCGGAACGGCCCCACTGACTATCCAAATACTGTGCCAGGGATGTGGGCCAGGGAGAGGCCCCCGGGAGAGTCCCATGAGAGGACCCAGCTAGTAAGGGGCAGACCAGATCTGCCTGGCCTCAAAGTCCATTCTCTTTCCCCGAAGGAGTATTACAGGAGACTCACAGGGGCTGATGTTTGTTACTGGGGGTTTCCCGATGCCTCAAGCTCATGGCCAGGACAGTCATGTTATTGGTTCAAATGAAGCCTAGGGGTTCTATACGGATTCCATCTCATGGTAGAGCAGGACCATGCAGTTGATAACACGTGGCCTTCAGAGCCAGAAAAATCCAACTCTGTCTGTCACCTGCTTGCTATGTGACCTTGGGCCAGTCACTTAACCTTTCTGAGGTTTGTGTTCCTCAGTTGGTAAAAATCAGTAATAATATCTACCTCTTCCAGTTACCCTGAGAATCACATGAGCTGTATTTATAAAGTGATTGGAATAGCTTCTGGCACACAGTAAGTTTTCCAAAAAGTTAGCTCTTATTTTAATGAGATCTTCTCCCCTGCCATGACTGGGGCTAAGTACAGTTTGACTGGGACGTACATGTATGTATTCGTATACCCATCCACACATTGAAGCTATGTCAGAATCCTGTGGGTGACTCATTCCTTCCTTTTGTTAAAAGAGAAGAAGCCCCTGACCCATTTCATGTGGTTGCTTTGAAGGATAGCTAATAAATGTGCTCCTAAAAACCTCTGTTAAATGTCAAACCCTTAAAGACATCATTCAAGGAGAGGAGGGTTTCTTCAAGGTTGCACATTCAGCTGGGGACAGAGAAAATAAGAGGTCTCAAAGTTGAAAGTGTGTGTTGTAATTTACTTCAAAAACTTTACAGAAAAAGAATGAGAACAAAAACGTATGAGCCTCTAGTTACACTGCTCTAAACCTGACTTCTGGTCCTTATGGGAGCCTGTATCTAGGAGGGTAGACTTAGCATACACGCACTGGAATGTCAAGAATTGATCGGTCTGGGGCTCATATGGATCCTCCCTGGGAGCTCTAAGACACTGAGGCAGCAAACCAGAGTCCTGCTTGTATCCCTGGGCACCCCTGGGGAACGTCGTGAAGGGGCTTTGAGATCAATGTCGAAGCCCCTGGGATTTTGGTGTGACATAGATATTTTTTTAATATTTATTCATTTTGGGGAGAACACAAGCAGAGGAGGGAAAGAGAGAGGGAGACGGAGGATCCAAAGTGGGCCCCGCGCTGACGGGCTGGACAGCAGCAAGCCCAATGTGGGGCTCGAACTGACGAACTGTGAGATGATGACCCGAGCTCAGCCGACTGAGTCAGCCAGGCAGCCCTTGGTGTGACATCTTTTAAAGAGGGAGACCTCCCCACACCCTGAGGAGGTAGCAGTTGGACAGGGAACTCACCTTCAGTAGGAAGAGCATCCTGGAACTGCGCCTTGTGAGGACAAAGGCTCCCGGCTCATGGGACTGGGCTCTGCACAGTCTCCCCTCAACCAGAGGAGCTGCTGAAATTGGCTCATGTAGCCCAGGGACACCACGCCCAGGCCAGTCTGCATCCCGATTTGTTAATTTCATATTACTTTATGCCCCCACTTCCCTGGATCCCGGAGAAAATAGTTAACGTGTCGGAGCCCTTATGACATAGCAGGCATGGTTTCAGGTACTTTCCATGAATTTAGCTCACTTAAACCCAACGATTGCTCTACAGGCATCTCATCATCCCCTTTTCTAGCTATGCACACTGAAACGGGGTGGACAATGTTGCACACAATGTGTGTGCAACAGGACTGGGGCCCGGCCCAGCTCTCGGGCTGTTCCGTGATAACGCGGAGTCCTCGCCTACTGGCACTTTCAGTGTCTCAGAGGCTGTTCTAAGGCATTAATCTACTGAATCCTCTTAACAAACCCAGTGAAGCAGGTGTTATTTTTACCATCCCCACTGCACCCATGTGGAAACAGGGCACAAAATGGTCTAGAGTTTGCCCATAGCCACCCTGTCCAGAAGCGTCCACTAGAACTTGTGCACTCAACCACCATACCCTGCTCCCTGGAGGGCTGCCTTTTCCCTGCTCCCCCCTTCCCCACCCCTCCTCTTGTTACCTAGGGTTCCATGGCAATGACTCAGATTGGCTCCACCACCCTCTGCTGTTGGGCATTTGGGTGGCCCACAGGGCCCATGCCTCCTTCCTCGTGTGGCTTCCCAGCACAGGCTCTAGAGACTTTTCTGGTGGGGGCCAGTGGAAAGCTGGGAGGCGTCAGGATGCTGAGGAAAGACACATGTCTGATCTATTATTAAAAACAGTCTACCCTCATGCAGCCTCTCAAGGTCCCAAGAGAGGAAGAGAGCCTCAGGACGGCCGAGGCTCCTCCTAGCTCTTCTGGGATGGCCGAGGCAAAGTCCTGATCATCATTTATGGTCCTGCCATCATCCTAGAAAACATGACCAGCAGAGTTTTGTAGGCTGTGTGCACCCCAGCTCCTGCAGCATTCAACTGGGCATTCAACTGGGCATTCATAAGTGGGCATTCAACTGGGTCCAGGATCCAGATTGTGGCTCTGGCTTTGCCTAGGGGATACCAGGGCCAGAGGTAGGTTGAGCTGAGCCCAGACTTTCCCAAGGTCACATTGTTGCCTTGATCCCCTTGGCCTGAAGCTTAGGACTCATTCTTCCCCTGACTAATGTTTTGGAGGTCAAGATGAGACGGGACGCACCTTGGGTTCTGTCCTAACTCTGCTAGTACATCTCTGGGGATTAATTTCTCCTCTATAAAATGTGAGGGCTGTTAAATATACTAGATGTGCAAGATTCTCTCCTATTTCCCAAAGTGTGTTCCATGGAACAAGGCATTGCTTGAACCAGGGGTTCCATAGTCAAATAAGTTTGAGAAACACTGCGTATCTTGGTCCACTCTTAGAAATCTTCAATGCATGTCAGCACATACTTTAAGAAGACCCCCTTTAAAGTCACCTATTTAGCCTGACTTAACCCCGCATCTCCAATATTTACTCACCAATGGAACACTTAATTTATAAACTTAAGATCTATTAAGCCTTCTGCAAGAGTATGGACAGTAGGTGCCTTGGTGAAACCTACTTGTTCTGGCATCAGGCCTATGCCATGGTCCTCTGCAGGCAAAGAGGTGAAGGAGACAGCCCTGCCTCCAGCAGCATGAGGTCCAGTAGAGGCGTGGGCACCCACAATCTAGCCTAAGAGCCAGAAGGGAATTCTGGGAAGGAGACTCAAACATTTCCATCCAGGCATCAGGGAAGGCTTCCTAGAGGAGGAGGCCTGAGAGTGAGGCCTGGTGATGGCATGGTGGGGTTGGCGGGGGGCAGGGCAGGATGAAGACATGGGTGTCTTGGTCTCACAGTCTGAAGATGGTGTGGGAGAAGGGAGGACAGGGCTCCGTGTCTCCTCTGTGATCTTGAGTATCCTGACTCTGAACCTACAAACTCAAGTCAGCAAATCAAAAGCCTTCCAGCTAAATGGCTCAGGCTCCTTAGAAGACAAATGGACGCCCATCTTCTGTGACTCGATTCACTCCAAATAGCTCATTGGTGTTCCTTCTAGCCACATGAAATTTTATTCTTTAGAAGAGTCCTCTCTGTCCTCTCTGTCCCCTTTACATTCTGGTGATATTTTAGTGCTTCTAAAGCAGTAGAACCTCACGAGTCCAGCTCTGACAGGGAAGAAGGTGAGGGACTGATGTTTCAGGTGTATAGGACTTTTGTTCATTCATTCTTTTCATTTTTCAATTAGACAGGTGTTTATTGAGCACCTGCTCTCTTGTTCATTCATTCCTTTATTTGTTTCAGTCAACAAGCATTTACTGAGTCCCTACTATATTCCAGGTGTTGTGCTAGGTGCTAGGGATCCAGAGTGGCATCGACCACGTTCTTTCCCTTAAGGAAGCCCAGAGTCGTAGGCCTCAGAAAGGCAGTGCTCTCGTAATATAACTGTGAAGCTTCCATGCGTCATAAATAGAACACGTGTGAGAAGCTGCTATGTCACAGTGTAAAAGCTGGCAATCTAGGATGTTAGGTACAGGGACTGAGAAGGGCACAAGCATCGTGGGCTCAGAGACAGCTCTTGGAAGCGGAGTGAAAAAGTAGTCCAGGCAGAGGGAGCAGCTTGTGCAAAGGCACCGTGGCCCAAAGAGCTGAAGGCGGAGACCTAGAGTTGACGTCAGAAGCTACACAGGACCCGTCATGTAGTGCCTCTTGAGCCATGTTAAGGAGTTTGAACTTTGTCTTGAAGGCTATTAATAGAGAGGGGACTTGATAAAATGTATGTTTTTAGGAAGATCTCTCTGGTTGTGAGTGAAGTGTAGGGGCTGGCAGGACAGTGTTGCCAGAAGGAAGGGGTACTCCTACCTGATGAGGGCCCAGCGCAGCAGGGGAGCATCGAGGCTGGGTTTGGAGGAGACCTCTAAGGCAGATCGGGGCAGCTGTGCTGTGGAAATCCTGGGGGTCCCTTCTCTGGGACAGGCTCTGTCCTCTGCCCAGCGCACCTGCCAGGCAGTGAGGGGAGTGAGGGGAGTGAGGGCACAATTCCCATGACATGGCACCAACAACAGACACAGGAGCTCTCGGGGCATCTCCGGGGGGACATGTTTCTTTGAGAAAGCAGACAGTTTCTGCTGCAGGACAATCCCTTCACAGTATCCAGGCAATTAATTATTTCTTATCTCACCAAGTAAGGGGCCCGTGTGGAAATGAGTCCCATCCTTCTGTTCACATTTTATGTTGCTGTTTATTCTGAACAGGAAAAGAGCAGAAAATAGAACTGTTTTCAGATGAATACCAATTAGAGGGTTTTTTCCTTTTATTTCTGAGCGGTGGGAAGAGGGAGAAAGTGGGGGGAAGGGGCCTCTTCTCTAGGGCTGTTCAGGTGGGAGCAGGCACGCCTCAGGGCATGTGCTTGGGGACTGGACCCAGCACCTGCCTGAGAAGGATCTGAGAGCACAAACAAGCCAGAGCCTAGAATGTGCCTTAGCCCCGACGTGACAGCCCTTCTCAAGGTTATTCCCTTTGTGAGATTGCTGACAGCAGGCCCTTGATAGGACTGGAGGCAGTTCAGGCCTATAGAGTCCCCGAGGGACTGGAACAGGACTGGAACAAGAGAAGGCAATGGGGCATCGACTCGCCCGGCAGGTTGCCTGGTGTCCTGAGTGAGCATTGGATTAAAAACAGGGGACCCAGGCTCCAGCCTCTATGCTGCCTACTGTGTGTGGCTGACTAACTATGTTCTCTTCCAGGCTTCAGTCTCTCCCTCTGTAGAGTAGCTCTTCTGCCCTCAACAAATGCCCTGGAAAAAGTAATACAGCTCCCTGACTCCCACACACCCAAAGAAAACACATAACAATACCCTCAAGAGTGAATGGGCCGGGAGTCCAGGTTGGACACTGTGAGGGTGGCATGCTTGTTGGAGGGCCCGGGGTGGTCTCTGTGCCGTGGTTTTGCTGCAATCCACATCTCCCTAGAAACCACAGGGACGTGGCCTGCAATGGGCCTTGACATCACCAGAGGCTTCAGAGGAGGGTTCCTGGAGCCTTGGAAGCTGGGATGGGAGTTGACAGGCCTTGGAGGGTAGGAGGTGGAGGCCCAGTGGGGACCGCCTGGCATCGGGGGCTGGAGGGAATCTCTTCTAAGGACTCGCTGTGTGTCCCTGGGTGCAGCCAGCTCTCTGAGCTTCAATTCCTTCATCAGTGTGATGGGGACAGTAAGGCTGGTGCACGTGCCTGGGGGAGACACAGGTGTGAGGACAGGGCGGTCATGTTGACAGCATTCACTGCCACATCCCTGGTGCCTAGTTGGCCTCCAGTAAACGTTTGTTTGTTGGATGAATAATGCATGTGAAATGCATAGTACAGTGACTGGCATAGAATCAAAAGCAAGCGTAGCTGCTGCCCTTGACCTGCTGCGCCCTCTCGGTGCCACCATTGCCCGCAGTGACAGTTACCGGCTTCGACGTTTTGCACACTCAGGGATCCGTGCTCAGCCCAGCCCTGTGGTCTTTTCAATTCAAACTTCATCAGAAAGGGATGTCCGTGCCCAGGTCACCACACCCTGTTCTCTGCCGGCTGCCAGAAGCCTCCATTGTTTGCCCCAGCAGTTGCTGGGGTGTGATGTGAAAGCTGTCTCCCCAAAGGAAGTAGGGGTCCCAGGGCCTCAGTCGGGGTCAGCTGCCTCTGCCCTGCCCTACTCTGGACCTGTCCTGCTCAGAGCAGGGCTGAACCAGTGCCACCTGGCTCCCCTCAGTGCCAGCCCGGCCTCGGCCACCACTCCCTGAGCTGTCGGATGTGAGGCTGTTGGCTGCCCCCTCTGGCTTGGACAGGAGTTCCCTTCATGCACCTGCTCCTTCCACACCCACACCAGCCCACCCAAAAGCCCAGCTGTGGTTTTAGGAGCATCCCAGGTCCATCCCCAGCCTCTGGCTGGCCGCTCTGGGATTTGTGTAGAATGCCTAGATTTCTGTCACTCACTCCATACTGACTGCTTAGCCTGGGCTCCTGGCAGCATTCTGGGCTGGAAAGGGGAGAACTTTAGCAAGGCCCACGCACTCCCCCGGAACCTCCTCTACTCACTCTCCCCCAGGTGTCTGCACCCTGCCCGCTGTCCAGGATGCTAGAGGGCCCCTTTTCTCTCTAGAGCCCTCACCCAGCCCCCTACTGCCCTCCATTCACTCTCCTGCTCCCCTAGGGGAGCACTGATGGCCCCTGTGCCCCCAAGACAGAGCCACATGTTAATTTGTTCATTCGTAGCACTTAACTCACCAGAAGCTTGCTAGTCCTCTGTGAATAGGGCAGGGGTGGCCTGCAGGTTGTTGTGAGTTGGTTGGTCTGGTCTAGGGCTCTTAGCCTCATGGGGAGGGGCAGGACAGGGTGGAGTCCACCTGGGAGTTCAGTTCCTGATGCCCAGGGTGTGGCCTGTCCTGGCTGGGCCTCCCCCCTGAGCCACCCCGAGGCTGGTTCTGCTACTGCCCTGCCAGGGCAAAGGCCTGAGGTTGGTGAGGCTGCGAACCTAGCTGGAGGGTCATGACCAGAGAACATTTACTGAGCACCTACTGTGCAGGGTGGTGGTGGGGGGGTGTAGTACCAGCTGTGGCTCCCGTGCGGCCCACCAGTCAGGATATATAGGGAGGTAGGGGCTGTGTTGGGGCCACAAAAGGAGCCCTGGGGAATGAAGTGGGGGGTTGCCACTTCCATGTGGGCACTGGGAAGCCCTCATCTTGAACTCTGCATTGACTTTCAACCGGCAAAGATGAGGAAGGGCATTCCAGGTGAAGGGAACAGCATTGGTGAAGGCCAGAGATCAGAAGGGATGGCCATCTTGGGGGTTGTGAATAATCTGGGCTGTCATGGTGGGGGCTTGCGGGTGAGGAGGCTGGGAAATAGGGTAACCATCTGTCCTGGTTTCTGGGACTGAGATGTCTCCTAAGACATAAGACTTTCAGTGCTAGAACCAGTTCCAGGCAAACTGGGATGAGTTGGTCACTGTACTGGGAAAGTGAAATTGAGTTCTGATAGAAACAGACTTTGAATATATTAGTAAGAAGTTTTGGGGTTTTGTTCTCTGAGCCACGAGGAACTATAAAGGCTTTTTTTTTTTTTTTTTTTTTTTTTTTATGAGAGGAAGGAGAGGAAGTATCTTCTATAATCAAGCCCATTGATCCCCACACTGATGGGAATATTTATCTCCATTTTTCAAATGAGGACACTGAGTGTCAGAGAAGTTAGGTCACTGGTCCCAGGTCACAGCAAATAAGCAGTTGCTGATTCCAAAACTTGTGTTCTCAACCACTGAATCCTCTTTCTCAGGGTGAGGCTCCGGTAGCCAGGGACTGGGTATTGTGGCCTAACGTCGAGGCCTCCTGGGATCTCTCTGAAGATGAGAACTCAGGCCTCACTGACCCTTGGTGTCCCTGTCTGTGGCAAGCAGCTCCAGGGCCACTGGGCCTTCCTAGCTCTGTGCTTCTGTTGTCCTTCCCAGGTCTGGCTTCAGGGAACAGTATTGAAAGAATGGTGGGGCCTGTGTTGGCCCCACTGTGACTGAGAGAGACCCTGAGGAGCTGACCACCTAGCAGCCCCTCTTGCAGCAAGGAACAGCATTACTAGGAGGACACGGGGTCCAGGAGGAGACCCTGCGGTGGGGAAGGCTGTCTCCTGGCTGAGTAGGTAGCAGGTAGCACATTCTCTGCACCAAGGATCAGTGAGAATAGGCCCAGGTCCAGCTCTCCTCTGCCCAAGTCCAAGCTGCTTGAGATGCGGCAGCCTCTCCTCCCAGACAGCCAGGCACAGAAGCATTAGTGGGTGGCCCGAGGAGCTGTCACCTAGAACCAGGAACTGGTGGGCTGGAGAGAAGCCGGGAATAGGAGGAAGGCCAGCCGGTGGAGCCAGGGCCTGGTGGCCCAGGAGCAGGTGTGGGGGGCGGGGCGGCAGCAAGCACGCCTGGTTGGAGGAAAGAGTGTCTGGACAGGTGGCTTGAGCCCAATGACAGGAGTGGCCAGCCAGGTCCTGATCACCCGAATCTAGGGCAGGAAGCCAGGCGTGTTGACGATCCATGCGTGTTATAAGGTGGCAGAGGGTGATCTGAGTGGCACAGGGCCCTGGCACACATCTGGCTTTTAGTCCATCCTGTGTTCAACGTGCCCCTGGCCGTGGAGTTACACCAGGGAGCCAGCCTGCTGAGGAGGGCATCCCAAAGTCAAGGCTGCAGCAGTGATGTTTCCCCTGCATAGCCGCTGGGGCTTCTGGGCAGTGGAAACTTTGCATGGGGTGCTTTTTTGGGAGAGCCCCACATGGGCCCGCAGAAGAGAAATGCTGGTGCAGGTGGCTTGGGCCTCAGTCAAAGGTCTCTTGGTGGATCTGTGGGAGAGACATCACAGGTGTCTCAGCCTTTGTTAGAGAGCCAAAGCAGGACTGTTTCCAAAGGAGAAGAGGGCCAGTGGGGGTATTTGACTCCTCTCCGTCCTTTGCAAGTACACAATTTGCTAAGGATCAAGGACGGGTGTCAACCATGGGCACTATGAGAGAGCAACCTCCATAGGCCTTTTTGTGCAGTTCTGGGGTCTAGAGCGCTGGTTCAGGTCAGAAACAATAAGGCCTCTTTCCTGGGCATGAGGCTGGTTGGGGGACTCCTCAGAGCCTCTCAGGGGGAATCTGGGAGAGGGGAACAGGGGGTTATTGATTCATGGTTGCCATTTTTGGGTGATGAACACGTTTTAGAAACTGAAATGATGATGGTTACATAACACTGTGAATATAATTAATGCCACTGAATTGTACACTTATGGCCAAAATGGCAAATTTTATGCTGGATGTGTATATATTTTACCACAATTTAAAATAAGTTAAAAAAAAATTCAAGATGGAAGGAGACCAGTGAAACAGGGTGACCCAATGCAAGGTGGTGACCTGGGTTCAGTCCTGGGGTAGAAAGAAAAAAAAAAAAAAAGGACAGTTAATGTTTATTAAGGAAAACTTGGTGAAATTCGAAGAGTTTATAGTTGTGTTAATAATATTGTCCCAATGTTAATTTCTTAGTTGTGACAAATGTTCCATGGTTACGTAAGATGTTAACATTGGAGGAAGCTGGGTTGGGTGTATGGGAACTCTATGTACTCTCTTTGCAACTTGTCTGTAAACCTAAAATTATTTCAAAATACAAAGTTAAAAGGAACCAAAACAAAAGCCGGACCTGGACTACCAAGAATTGCTGGGGCCAGGCGTGGTGTTGGGCTTCTGGCTGTGCCGGGTTGGGGGGGGAAGGCCAGGGTGGCCGCAGCTGGCTCCCAGCGGAGATGGGCCAGAGTGAGACAGAAGCAGGCAAGACGTGGGAGCTCTCCCAGTACCCTAGCCGCAGTGGGTTGTCTGTGAGCTTTGCTAGTTTTCTGGTGTTCCCTGCTCTCCACAGGGGGGCTTTGTGTCTTCCCTGGGTGGGAGCATGGCCTTCCCCAGCCAGTGTGGGGGGCCTTGGGAACCTGTGTGGACACTGAAGCCTTGGTCTGGCTGTACCCCTTCCCCAGCCACAAGCTAAAGGCAAAGGCTGGGGCCCTGCCCCGGTGCTGCCCAGCTCCATCTAGATGCCACACTTAGGGCCTCTTCCCGAAGGCAGCCCTGCTCTCCATTTTGGTATCAGAGATGGCTCCCTGGTGCTTAGAGAATGAATTCCAGCTCTAATCCAGTTTTTTCCCAACACAAATCACTGCTGACCTGATAAACCAGTCAGGAGGTACCAGCCTCAGGGTCCTTGCTCATTCCTGGTTGTTGTGTTGTCTTGACAATATTCAAATTCAGTTTTTCAAGGTCCACATCAAACTCCGTCCTCCCGATCTCTCATGGCATTTGTGACTGGCCTATCTGGAGTCCCTGATTTGTTTTCACACTCAAGTCCTATCTCTCATGGCATTTGTGACTGGCCTATCTAGAGTCCCTGATATGTTTTCACACTCAAGTCCCACGGGGCTGCCTGACTTCCTTTCTGTCTCCCCCAAGAGTCAGCCCAAGGCCTGGCACCAGGAGACCTGGTGAAGGAGTGGTGTAGGTTGAGGCATTTGTGGGACTCTGTCAGAAAATGCTCTCAGGCCTGGGTTCAGCCAAACCCTGAAGGCATGAACAGTGCCCTGCCCTTGGGGTGCCTGCGACTCTTGATCTTGGGGTTGTAAGTTTGAGCCCCATATTGGGTGTAGAGATAACTTAAAAATAAAAACCTTAAAAAAAAATTAAAGAAGAAAACTAGAGTGCTCTGCACTCCTGCCCAGGTATTCAGCTGCACCTGTGCCTCTGCTGGCCCCAGAAGCCCTGAATTGCCTCCTGGGACATGGCTCCAGGCTCCAGGGAGCCAGAGAGGAGCCATTGCACCAGGCTGATGGCTCAGACTTTTCAGATGGCCCTGATAATGGGTCCTGTCATTCTTGAATTGAGGTGATGGAGGCTGCCTTCAAGTGTGGAACTTCCCAGTGGTTGCAGGGAGGCTCAGGGTACAGGGACCTGCCTGCTGTGGCTGCCAGACTGGTCTGGTCAGCCTGTGCTGACCTCTGTTTCTCCCTCTGAGCCAGGCCTGGGGGGTGGGGGTTGGAGGTCCTGCCTGGAACTGTGTGTGGGGGGGGGGCTGTGGCCCCCAGTGTATTGGCAGGACCTAAAGTAGAGCCCGGACCTCTTCAAAACATCCTCGACCCTTACCCAGCCCCCACACTGCAAAATGTGGCTTCCCTCATCTCTATTTTGCCCTTGGAGGGACCACAGATGTCCTGAAGGAGGCCCTGGTTGCAGATACTTCCTCTGTTGCCTCTGATCCTGCCATCCTCCCAGGTCCTGCTTTGGTCTCCCCATGCCAGATGCTCCCTGATGCAAGGGGCTCCCAGAGACCCTGGGTGGTCTTCACGTCCTCTGGTCCCACTACGAATGGCACTGAGCTCAGCGCACAAGGGAGTGCAGGGCCGGGCTGAGCTGCTTCCGGCACCCTGGGTATAGACAAATGAACCGCATGTGGGAGGTCCCCACTGGAGTCCAGCCCAGCCCAGGATGCTGTGGCTTGTCCCTGGGCCTCATCTTGGGAAGGCAGGTCCTGCAGCACAAGGCCCCAGTCCAGGACCAGACCTGCCCTGCTGCTCTGGGTACAGCCTCTACTCTGAGCTCCACTCCCCCAGGCTGGAGAGGGGGGTGAGCCCAGAACGTTCTGTGATTAAGGCTGTGGGTGTTGGCTGTGACTGTACGAAAAAAGACCAGAGTGTTTCCAGTAAAACACTGAGTGATCTAGAAAGCAGTGACCATGCCCACCACATGTATTCTTAGAAATCCCAGAAAGCTCTTGACGAACTCAGTCTTGGAAACTGGGCTTTGGCAGAAGACAAGGGGGTCTGCGAGAGACAACCCCCCAGGGCCCTGCCCTGAGCCGAGAGCAGTCTTCAGGGAGGCCTGAGGGGGCAGTCGGGGAGGGCTGTCTGCAGCAACCACGCTGTCCTGGAGCATCGCGGTGACCTGGGGCCATCTCCCTGCCATTCAGCTGCCTTTCGGGCCCCAGAGTCCTCTGATAAGCATACCTGTGTCACATGCTCTCCTCCCTTTTCGAGGGATTCCATCCAGCATTCCCCCTGCTGGGGTCTCTCTGGAGGCTCACGGGGTCATGGTTTAAAGCCCCTAAACTTTAATTCCTGGCCTTTGGCTTTGGGGAAGTGTGAATCAGACTACACCACCCTTGCTTATTCCTTCAGCAAGGGCTTGGGGTGGGGGGAGGGGAGGAGCCTGGGGGGCAGAGAGACTCTGACACTGTTCCGGGCCCCCTGGTGAGCTCAAGGTGGCAAAGTCAAGTGTATAGGTAACTGTAGCAACAAGTGGGAAGGGACCAGAGAAGCCACCAAAGGTTTATACATGGTAAGGAAAGAGAGGTTTGGCACAGCTGTGTGGACTAGGGCAGGCTTCCTAGAGGAAGGGGCATTAGACTGAGACTTGAAAGATGGATTTTTTTTTTTTTTTTTTTTTTTTTTATCTTGAGTATTGACAACAGGAGCAGGCGAGGTGAAGTGGGACGAGGCCGGGACTGTGTCAAGCAGACCTGGTCCGGTCCCATTCCCAAGGGCTGGTTCTTTTCTCCCTGAGCTTATTTCTCACCAGAAGAGGAAGAACACTGTGACGAAACCATGAAGTGACATGGGAGAAAAGGCCCGGCTGCGGGGGTGGGGGCACCTATGGGCAGTGCCCCAGTTACGCTCACTAGTCCCGAAGGTGGTGATGACCTGGCGGGTGCTCCAGGTTGCCTCCAGGCAGCTCTGGCTAGTCTGGTGGCACCGGTTGGCAGGGAATCATTAGATACCAAGCACCCTCTCACAGAGTAAGCTCAAGAACACTGCCGTAGGAAGAGGTAAATATTGTCACTGTCCAGAGCCATGGGGGGGGGGGGGGGACCAGCACTGTCTGTGTGTCATCGAACACAGCCTGGAGAGCTCCACGCCCGCGCCTCTCTCCACAGGGAAGGGAAGCCGAGGCCTGCGCCCAGTCACGCGGGCACCAGAGGGGTTCGCAACAGGGCTCCGTCCTAACGTGGCTCCAGTCCTCCTCCTGACAAAAGACCCCTCCCTGTGTCATGGCTGGAGGCAACCCCGAGCCAATATGTCCATCAGGAGGAACAACTTACATCCAGCAAAAAGACATCTGTTCACACTTTTCTCCTCAGATCTAGCTGCGCATTCGAGGCCTTCTGCGCATCGAAGTGGCCCGGGGCCTGGCCTCCTGGGATGAGGCACAGCATCGAGGAGCACAGAAGCCTTTTGCCGTCCCTGATAACCGGGCCCAAACCATTGCTTCAATCCACAAGCAGCTGTGGAACAGCAAACAGGGGCATCCTTGAGTTCGTTACCACGTGGTTTCCAGGCAACCGTTGGCCAGGCCAGCTCTGGGTCCTGACACCCAGCTGCAGGCGAACGTTGAGAGACTGGGGGGAATCGAGGGAGGGGGGCTCTGACGGGGTCTTACTTCCCGCAGGATGACAGCGAGGTGGGCTTTGCCTGCCAGCTGTGGTGTAGAAACTCTCGCGGGCACAAAGCATCGAGGATTTGACCACCGCCGTTCCTTCCGGGGCAGCGATGGGGCTCCAGATCGCCTACTCTAACTCCCCTGTATGAGGGAGGAAACTGAGGCCCAGGGAGAGCGGCAGGGGCCAGAAGCGGGGACGAGGAGCCTGGGGCCGGAACTGAGAGGAGTTTAGAAAACCTCTAACGTGGGTTTGTGGTGGCACGGGGTGAGGGAGGGGGTGGGGTGGTTGTGAAAGGGCAGCGGGAGCGGTCCTTGTGGTGATGCAACCTTCTGTACCTTGACCGCGTTGTCAGTGTTTCAATGCCCTGGTTGTGGTATTGCAGGATAGTTATGCAAGATGGGACATGGGGAGAAACAGGGGAAAAGAAGACGCAGGATCTCTCTGTATTTTTCTTTCTTCCTTTCTTTCTTTCTTTTTCTTTCTTTTCCCTTTTTCCCTTTCTTTTCCCTTTTTCCCTTTCTTTCTTTCATTTTTTGAGAGAGAGAGAAAGAGTGCGAGCAGGGGAGGGGCAGAGAGAAAGGGAGACACAGAATCCGAAGCAGGCTCCAGGCTCTCAGCTGTCAGCACAGAGCCTGATGTGGGGCTCAAACTCATAAAATGCGAGATCATGACCTGAGCTGAAGTCAGACACTCAACCGACTGTATTATTATTTCTTGTAACTGCATGTGAATCTACAGTGATGTCAAAACAAAAAGTGTAATTAGAAAAAAGAAAGGAGGAGAAAACTTCAGAGCTGGATACACACAGAGGTCGGAGGGGCAGAGGAGCCAGTCCATAGTGGACGGCTGAGCTGGGTGAAAAAGGCCTGTGCCCAGCACACCTCTAGGGGACAGTGCGCCATGGTGCTCAGCTGGGCTTGCTCCGTGAGCAGTGGCGTCCGGGCCCAACAGAGTGAGTGTCAAAGAGCGAGGCAGAGCTGAGAGGGTGGCCGAGGGGGGGTGCTGCAGGAGGAAGGGTGAGGAAGCCACTGAAGACCCTTCATGACTGGTGAGAAGGCGTGTGGGGCAGTTGGGGGAGGGGTAGTGTCTGCCCTGCGGCCCAGTGTGGAAAAGCAGTGTGATTGCAATCAGAAAGGGAGTCGCCAGCCATCGGAGGACAGGAGGACCGAGGCCTCTGGGATATCTCTGAACCAACAGCTATTTACATTTCCACAGGGAAGAATTTAGGTCAGATGCCCAAAAGGCAGGGCTTGGTGGCAGAAAGTGCTATCAGAGGGTATTTAATGAGCCATTGGGCTGTGCAGCCTGCAGCTGGGTCAGAAGCATGCGGACTTGCTCCTCGTGTCTGCAGTTCAACGCCACTGAGCACCCACAAGGTAGCAGGCACTGGAGGAGACTCGTTTACACCGACACCCCTTCCTCGGCCCGGGGCTGGTGACATGGAGAGCAGAGAGATGACTTTAGTAGCAGATGAGATTGAGTCTGCCAAAGGGACTGACAAGGGCTGGGAGCTCTGTTCAATAGCACAAGGTCTGTGGTTTGCAAATGCCTATTCATAAATGCCCTAGACAGAGCCCAGTCACTGAGGTTTCCTTCTGCACACTAAATCAGTGTTCCTGAGGCTCACGTGCCTGGGAAACCCTCCCACATCTTCAGACCTCAATTCTGTTCCCCTTAAGACCCCCACTCTATCTATCACTTCATGTTCCAGCCCAGGCAGGGAAGGCAGCATTCTCTGAGGGTGCCTGCCGCTGACCGTGATGCTGCTGGAGGAGCCCCTGTCCACCGGGCAGGGAGGCTGACGGGGCTGATCGCCCTTGTACCCAGACCCTGCCCGACATTCTGAAACCAGGCCTGCAAAATTGCCATCGGCCCTGCTGGGCTTGCCTTGTGCCTGCTGCTCAGGCAGTTCTGGGGGAAAAAGCAGACGGGAGGTGGAGGTGGAAAGACCCACATGCTGCCCTACATAGCTCCTGGCCACACTGATGCCATGTGAACTCATCTCACAAAGCCAGAGATAATTAGATAGTGGGTGGGCACCCGACCCATCTGGGCTGCAGGCTGGTGGGAATGTTGACATGGGGAGGTTCTTTTTTGTTTTTGTTTTTTTTTAATTTTTTTTCAATGTTTATTTATTTTTGGGACAGAGAGAGACAGAGCATGAATGGGCGAGGGGCAGAGAGAGAGGGAGACACAGAAATGGAAACAGGCTCCAGGCTCTGAGCCATCAGCCCAGAGCCCAACGCGGGGCTCGAACTCACGGACTGCGAGATCGTGACCTGGCTGAAGTCGGACGCTTAACCGACTGCGCCACCCAGGTGCCCCTGGGGAGGTTCTTTTTGAAGGAGAAGGAGGTTCGACCCCAGTGTTCCATAGGCTGGGGGCGTAGATGGATCAGGGAAATCTCCTGCAGGGGAAGGAGAGGAAGGGCGAACGGACCGGGCGGGCACCTGGTGTGTTGTACAGGATAAGCCAGGAGGGTTCCACTTAACTGCCTTGATGGTCTCCTGGTCCACCTCATCACTAAGGACGCAGCGTCACCTCCGATTCAGATGATGGAAGCAAGGCCAGAGAAGATAAAGGACCGCCCAGGCGCTCTGAGCCAGTTGCCGGAAGAAACCTGCTTCTCAGCTGTACTGTACCCAGGCCAGCGCCTACGGGCTGGAAAGGAGAGAGCTCCCCGGAGGAGGCATGGAAAGGCAGCTGGGATGAAGGCTGCAGTCCGACTGCAGAAAGCCTCAGCAGTCAGAGCAGGAGGCTCCCGCGGTGATGTCGGCTAAATGCTCCACAGTTCACTCATGACGGAAAGCCTGGGTCCTCCACAGCAACCCTCCCTTTGCTGCTGACTCTGGCTTTGCTTCTGGAGGGAGCTTGTGGTGCAAGGCACGGGCACGAGCACGGGCTGGGACTCCGCTCTGGGCTCTGGCACCCCGTAGCTGGGTGGCCTGAGCAGATGCCCTAAGCTCTCTGATCCTCCGTTTTGTCCCTATAGCGGGATCTAATAATACGCTGCCAGCTGCCGCAAGCATTGGAGGTACTGTACGCGGAGTGCTGGGTACACGAGCACGCGCAGCAATGAGGAGCTATTAATATTGTGTCAGCTGCTGGAGGCTCCGCTTCTTCCTCAGGGTCCCTGTTTCAATCACCCGATCACCTCCACAGGGATTGTTCAACCCTTGTTAATGCTGCGGGATGGAGGTGAATCTCCCAAGGATTCAGACGGGGCCCTGGGGTCTGGGAGATGCCCTGAACATAAGGAAACCGAGCGGTGGCCCTAATCCTGCATCTCACACGTCTTCCACAGCATCCGAGAGGAGCTGCCGATGTGGACAGCTGGTCCCGCAGCGCTCCCCCTCAGAGGGGCTATTAGCTGGGTTATGCATCCATTTGTAATGAAATGGAAGTGTTTTGATTTCTCTAGGAAGCCGGATTTTCTCCCCGATCCTTGCTGCTTTCATCCTTGGACATGAAACGGCTTGTTCTAATCTCATATGAAGGGGCAGCAGTTATAAGGCGCCCATGAAATTTGATCACCAACTCGGCTCCCAGGCGGCAGCTTTGATCGCTGGGAGGGAGCAAGGCGTCCCCTGCTTGGCGCTAATAGCTCCATGCATTATTGAAGAGCCACGTTTCGGTGGCAGACACGTTCAGGGAGATACCCAGATTGCAGGCTGGAGCGTCAGCTGCTGGCCTCGCTCCGTGGTGACGGAGCTCTGTAATCGGGCAGAGCCACTAAAAATAGGCTGTCTGTGCAACTCACCCCACCCTTGCCACAGACTAGTTGGGGGCAGCTGATGTGGAACGTGCAGATAAGGCAAAACCACCACTTTCCAATTCTCTTAATGGCTGTCCCTCTGATCCAAATGTCTGAGGAATGAGCAGCTGCCCAGGGAATTTCCTTCGGTGGGTGCACATCTGATCCTTCAGCTGAATATGGGCTGGGCTGTGGCCTGTGGTCTCTACCCTTGGAGGAGGACACAGATCCCTAGGCTTTGAGATCTGGGGCAAGGCAAAGGTTGGGACTTAATTATTCCCGAGAATTTGCTAGAAACACTAAGGGGAGTTGGGCAGGCTCACCCTACTCATCCTCACTTACTGTCTGAGGTAGATAACCTGGTCAACCCCTCTTTCGTTCCCTCAAAACCTATTGCTTCATTATCTACAACGTGCCAGGCACTGAAGCTGTAACAATGAACAAGGGCAGATGGGGTTCTCAGCTGTGGTAGGTGGCCTTCAAGTGACTCCTGGATTCATGTACTCACATAGCCCCGTCCCACACTGATTAGGCCCAACCTGTGTAATCAGTAGAATATTATGGAAACGATGCAGTGAGGTGTCTACAGCAATTTCATAGGAGACATTGCGGCTTCGGCCTTGTTCTTTCGGATCATTTGTTCTCCGAGAGAAGCCGGCTGCCACGTTGTGAGGATACAGACTGCCCTATGGAGAGGCCCAGCAGCCATCTTGGAAGCGGGTCTTCTAGCCCCAGTCAAGCCTTTGGAGGACAGCCACCCTGGCTGACACCCTTGTGAGAGAGCTTGACTCAGAATCACCCAGCTAAGGTGCCCTCAAATTTCTGACCAATAGGAACTGTGAGATAATAAGTGTTTGCTATCGTAAGCTGCTACGTTTTGGGGGAATCTGTGGCAATACGATAGCCGATGCACTGGTCTTCAGAGACTATCACGGTCTGGTTGGGAATTAGATAGTGATTACTTCCACCAATAGCTATAAAATGGCAACTATGAAAGATGCTGTATGTGCCTCCCTGAGGGGGGACTGACCTAACTGGAGAGGTCAGAGAAGGCTTCTGGAAGGGAGTGGTGACTGACCTGAGGCTAAAAGGCAAGTACAGGTAAAGTAGGTAAAGCAGGTGAGGAAGGGCACTCCAGGTAGAGAAGCAGCTTGAGCCAAGGCCCTGAGCTGAAAGGGAGCCCAAGGCACAGGAATTTCAAGGAAGCCAAGGAGGTGAAGGGCAGTGAGGGAGGGAGGCACACAAGTGGATGAGAAGGCAGATGGGGCTTCTACCACTGAAGGGTTTGCTCCTCAGCCTAAATGCCATGGATATCCCCGAAGGGGTTTTACAAAAACGAGTAACATGCTCAGATCTGTTTTTGGAAGGTTCTCTTAGTTCTGGTGGAGACTGGTTAGCAGATTTTAGTAGATGGGGCTGTGGCAGGAGCCCAGGAAGGGGATGGGATATCTAGAACCATTAATGGTTGGTGTTAATGAACGTAGAGAGAGGTGGACACGTTGAGAGATACTCATGAGGTTGAATTGAGGGTATTTGTGATAAAATGGCCATGGGGGTGATGGCAAGGGAGGTGCCTGGGAGGAGTTCTAGTTCGTACAACAATCATGGATGATCTGGGGGTTGAACTGGTACGAGAGATTCAGAAAAGCGCACCTAATGGGGCAGGGGGCTACGTGACACTGACATTCTGTCCAGGAAGTGCCCGGCGGTCTCAAGGGCACAGGTCCGCCCACCACCTGCTTCTGGGCATGGCCCTGTCCTATCAGAGCTCACAGTCTAGGGGAGCAGATGGTACCCCTGCAGGAAGCACTGAGGGACTAGGAGATCAGTTTGCTTCTTCCAAAGGGCAGATGTGTCAAAACAAGATCTAGGGCAATGGCCCCTGTGGGGCCCTGACATTTTTTCCAGGGTGCCTGGGGATAAAATTATTTTCATAACTGTACTAAGACATTCTTTGCTTTTTTTTCCTCTCATTCTTTCATATGATAAAGGGGAGTCTCCCAGAATCCATGTGGCATACCATCTTGCTGGGGACTGAATGTAGAAGCAGATATAATCATCTAGCTGTCCATTAAACCAGACCACTAAAGACAATTCCACTCTTGTCACTAATTACTGTTTTAGAAAACACAGTAATTTTTCATAAAAATATACATGTTAATACATAATAGATTTATTATTGTTTTTAAATAAATTAGTACATAATTTAAACATTTTTCAGCTTGGGGCACCTGGGTGGCTCAGTCAGTTGAGTGTCTGCCTTTGGCTCAGGTCATGATCTCGTGATTTGTGGATTCGAGCCCTGCATCAAGCTCACTGCTATCAGTGCAGAACCAGCTTTGGATCCTCTCTTCGCCTCCCTCTCCGCCCCTCCCCAGGCTCTCTCTCAAAAATAAACATTAAAAAAATTTTTTTAAAAATTTCTCAGCTTTAGGGCTCCCTGGGTGGCTTAGTTGGTTGAGTGTCTGACTCTTGATTTTGGCTCAAGTCATGATCTCATGGTTCATGGGTTCGAGCCCTACGTTAGCCTCTGTGCTCATGGAGCTGCTTTGGACTCTCTCTCTGCCCCTCCCCCACTCATGTTCTCTCTCTCTCTCTCTCTCTCTCTTTCTCTCAAAATAAATAAACTTAACATTTTTTCTCAGCTTTAATTTCTATCAATAGCTAGCACCCATCTAAACAGAAGATTTTATGGGTCCTCAATAATTTTTAAAAGTATAAAATAGGGGTCCAGAGACCCAAAAATTTGAGAATTGCTGATGTGGAACAAGGAGGTCCTTTAACAACCAGGGTCCTTTTCAGGCCCTTCTTTCATCAGTAGCTGAGTCGTTAACAAGATGTCACAGTACAGTTATGTTGGAAACGTGTACTTTGGACATGAATGGCTGTAGTGATCAGGGAAAGCCCCCCTACCACCTCCATCCATGGTGTTCATGACCGTTTGCCCTGGTTGCAACACAAACCAAAGGATAACTTGTGGTTTGTAGGCTGAAAATGCCCTGTGGAAGGCAGATGTTAGGAGGACCTAAACTCCTGTAAACTAAGGGCGTACTTAAGAGCGCCTGTTTTCTAAATCCTAGCTCATCTTCTCTCCCTTCTCTCTGTCCCCTGTGCTTACCTGTTAATTAGAATATAGACACTGATCTTTCTAAAAACACTTTGGTCCTATTTCTCCCTGATTAGAAATCCTTCAGGGGCACCTGGTGGCTCAGTTGGTTAAGCATCCGACTCTTGATTTCGATTTAGGGCATCATCTCACGCTTTGTGAGTTTGAGCCCCACATCAGGCTCTGTGCTGACAGGGTGGAGCCTGCTTGGGATTCTCCCTTTCTCTCTGCCCCTTTCCCCTCCCTCGCTTTCACACATGCTCTCTCAAAATAAATGAATAAGCATTAAATAAATAAAAAGAAATCCTTCAACTATTCCAAATCAGCTTGGGGAATTAAATCCTAAAACATTATTAAATCATGCAAGGCCCTTTGTGATCTGGCCCCTCCCAGCATCAGTACTTCCCACCAGCCTCAATCAGATACTGGAAGTTTCCTGAAACACCAGGGTCTCTCTTGCTTTGACACTTTGTTGATGTGGTGTCCACTCTACACCCCACTTGTGCCCGAAATACCTGGCTTCCTTCCTTGCTTCCTCTGCTCCTGCAAGATTCAGCTTAGAAGCATCTTATCTGGGGAGCCCCACAGACCATGCTACCAAGACCTCTAGAATGTTGTATTCCCTGTATTCCCTGTCCCATCGGCTCCAGGGCTGAGGCCTCGCCTGTGTGAATCAAAATGTGTTTGTTTATAGGCAGCGTCCATTCTCACTGGTCATATTCTCATTCTGAGTGCTTAATGTCCGTACCATTCTGGTTGTTAAATATATTTAAGACCACCCCTTCCAAAGGTCTTGAAAGAAAGCTTTCAGTAAATATTTGTTGAACAAATAAATGAAAGGAACAATGTGATCTGTCTTCAAAGTCACAGAGTGATTTGGTTTAAGGACCCCACACTGCAGGTTCCCAACCTCAGAGCTGGTGATTAAGGTCCTTCTACTGTACCACCAGACTGGCATTTGAAACATCCTGCACTGCACTAAAGTCTGAGAACCTCAGTCGATTGGTAGTTTTCTCTGAACCACACAATAGCAAATAATCAGAGCTTGAACTCCTTTATTTTTTTCTATTTTTTTATGTTAACTTATTTTTGAGAGAGAGAGGGAGAGAGAGACAGAGTGTGAGTGGAAAAGGTGCAGAGAGAGAGAGGGAGAGACAGAATCTGAAGCAGGGCCCAGGCTCTGAGCTGTCAGCACAGAGCCCGATGTAGGGCTTGAACCCACAAACTGCATGATTATGACCTGAGCTGAAGTTGGACACTTAACTGAGCCACCCAGGTGTCCCAGCTTGAACTCCTTTACTAGACAATCTCTTTCTAACATGCTAGACCTTCACACACTTGCACCATTAGAAGCAGGGAAACCCCCTACCCTGTAAGGAAATGCACTCTACGGTTTCTCAAGGAGGTCAGCAGACATCCTTGGTCCAGACGGATCATTACAGAGGCCTTGCGCTTTGTGACTGTAATTTAACAGCTCACACTATAGGTGAGGCTCCTAACTGAATGAACTGGAAAGTGTTCAATTTCTTGAAATAATCATGCACTAGAGTCAATATCTTTTCATAAATTGCTCAGAAGAATTTTATCCTAATCCAATCCAATCCAATCCAATCCAATCACTGCCTCTATGTTGGAACACCTAATAAAATGCCAGTGGCTCTGGATTTGGACACTATTATTGTTCATGAAACCCACACTCTAGGGTCATCCCCAACCCAGGGAAGAGTATAAAATTATCATTTGTATGTGGATGGGCCATCTGGGGTATAAACAGGCGTGCCCCCACACAGAGAAAGCACAGACTCCTTTCCCTGGCAGTTAAGATCTTTTATGTTCTCCCCTCCAGCCTTGTCTAACCAAGTCCACTCATGCCAACAGTCTAAGGCCAAGCCCATCTGCTTCAGGGACCCTGCCATCCTGGTATGACACCGTACTGGGGCGAGTGTGCCTATATGAACACGTTCTCAATGCACTGAGAGGCCTAGTGAAGACTTGGTCACCAGTTAAATAACTAAAAGAACAGAGTAGTTAAACTGGTATGGTTAAGATCAGAAATACCCAAATTGGCACCAAACGCTGTTTGTTTGGTTGGTTATGGCCGGTGGATGGCAAATGCATCGTAGCCTCATTTTTTTCATTCATTTGACAAATGTTTACTTAATGCCTGCTAATGTGCTAGGCTCTGTGTGGGTGCAAGCCCCCACACATCACAAACACACACACACACACACACACACACACACACACACACTTTTCCTTGGAAAAACATGGAATGCAACTTCACAGGAATTATCACAGTGCCAAAAATTCTCCAAGAAAGAATAAGAAAGAAGCCTTATTCTGCCCATTTCTCTACAGACAGCTGAGTCAGCCTGGAATCCATGGTCTCCCTGAGGTCTACCCTCTGGGTCTGGGAGTGAAAGAGGTGCCTGTGTCAGTCTCTGCGTGTGGCTCAAAGGCCAGGATCTGCACACTCCAAGTGTGGTCAGACTGTCAGGCTGCCAGGCTGGCCAGGTGGGCAATGCCACAGGATAGCAGGCATGCTCTATTGGCAGCCGAGATCTAGTCTGGGAGCTGCCCACCTGCTCAGCCAGCTCCTCTGTGGCTGTCTAGAAGAAAAAAAAAAAGAAAAAAGAAAAAAAGAAAGCCAAGGAAAGCACAGTCTTGGATGATCGATGGGCTGTGTGTGTCTTTCTCTTGCTCCTGTGGATTTTTCCCGTAGGAAAGAAGGGGCTTATCTCTCATTTTTAATTGATTTTAATGTGGCTCAGCCAGGCTAGATCCGATCCCAACTCCTCCGTGGCCTTCGATGAATGTGTGAGGAGCTGTCTGAATGTTAATAAGACAGGTTGAGACAACCAGAGAGTAACGAGGCCGCTGTGTGTCTGTAAGACCTCCTTCGCGGCTGTTGGGGCTGAGCCGCCAGTGCGGACCAATCTGTGGATTGCAGGGGTGGTGTGGATATGGGGCTGGGGGTGGTTTGATCTCTAGCTGATGCAAGGGAATATACATGTGCAGTTGTAAATCCAGCCTGAAGGGCTTCTAACTCAATCCACTGCAAGGGTTGAAGCTCTAGCTAGCCTACCTCTCAAAACATTAGCCACCCTCTTCCTGCCAATTCCCCTCTGAAAAGCCTTTGCAGTTAACTATAGCATACTCTGTACCTTCTGACACTGAGGATTCTCTCCTCACTTCCTATATTGTCCCTCCTCACCACCAAGTCTTGCTGGGCCCTACCTCCCTGAATAAACTTGGGCCGATTGCTAAGCTCTTCTGGTCCTCAGAGTTCTCCTCTCAAATGGGGATAACAGCATTCACCCACAGGGCATTTGAGGTGGCAGAGAAGTTAAGGCAGGTAAAGCGCCCGGCACTGTGCTCAGAGCAATAAATACTCAGATGTTATTTCTTTTCCACCCAACCCCCCTCTTCACCAGGCCAATTGCATCAAGAGATGCAAACAAAATAATTGGAAACAGGAGGAGGGCTGAAGTGGTATTCTGTGGTGATAGACTTGGGCTCCTGTTGTAACCACATGATAGGATAGCTAATTGATAAACGCCCTGTCCTGTTTTCTTGGCTGGAAAGAGATAATAGGCACCTTACAGGAGAGGTTCTCAAGCTTAGCTGCTAGAGGAGAAATCCCTAGGGAGATGTTTAACAACCAGTGCTGGGGCTTATGACCCAGAGTCTGACTCAAGTGGCCAGGGTGGGCCAGGCATTGACAGAGGTTGTAGAGGTCGGTGAGGTTGAGATGGGGTGGGGAAAAAGAACTTATTCCACAAATCAGGGCCCCTTCTCACCTATGTATTCTACCTGATGTTCCTCTGCAGGCTTCTTCCTGTGTCACTGCAGTCATCCTAGGTGAAATGCAGTGCTCCCTTGGGGGCCCCCATAAGCCCAGGTGGCAGGTGCATGGATGGAGGAGGGGGCATCTGTCTCTCCATGTTCCCTATTCTCCATCTCCTTCCTGGGTTTCAATGTAGACAGCTGATGCAGCCCACATTAAATATATGCTTATCATTTTCTCGTACAGACTCTAACACCCAAAGGCTGGTTTCCCAATATTATATAAGCTCTGGAACCCCCTTTCCCAGAGATACCCCCACCTTCTAATCCTCCATTTACATACAAATGTGGCCAAAGCCAGACTCAATGAAACATACATATTTACAGATATCTCATTAATAACTGAAGGGTCTGGGATTCTCTCCAGTTGCGGCTATCGGGTGAGCCGTCATGGTTTTGTGGATGCTGGTAAAAAACAGAAGCTTCCTGAGTCAGGGATGAAGGACGGCTTGCCGCTAACAGCAATCACAGTCACCAGAGTAACCGCACTTTGGTGCCAGTTCTCTGAGCCCTTGGTGCCCCAGGGTGACGTGACGAGGATTAATGACACCCCACATGCCGTGGGTTGCAGGGGAAGGAGGAGCTCTGAGCTAGGGACAGCGGCGTCTGCCAGTAAGCGGGGGATGTGTCTGCCCTTTGCTCGGGAGGGAGATGCTAATTCTATCTACCAAGGCTGTTTGCTCTACAATAGTCTTGAAAAGATAATCCAGAACAAAGGGCATCGGCACTCACTTTGCAAGACGTGCAGAAACATGAGATCCGTGGAGAATTACCTCCTGACACTTATGTTCTCAGATAGGCATCCCTACCATCTGACACACTCCCAGCATGCATTCACACAAGCATCAACTCACTCCAGCGTGCCTAGAAATCCACACAGTGTCACACATGTGTCACTGATCTACAACATCCACAGAGCCTGGGAAATACTTGGGCAGGTTTGGAATAGCGCCTTTCTTCCTTGTTTACTGAGAATGCTAGCTGGGGTCTCCAGCTGGAATATATTCACCACATTTACCTTAAAGTGATCCTGCTGGCACAGGAATCTGATTGTACTTAAAACACACCTCCTGTGGGACGTGGTTCCAGCTTTCTAACGTGGCCTGTTGCCCTGTGGCCTCCTTGCTTCCTTCTCCCCAGCCCAGCACCCTGTGCTTCAGCCTCAATGTTCCTGTCTGCCCTGTGCCCTCCGGTGTCCCTGTACCCACCCCTGACATGCGCCCCCTCTCAGCCTGAGATTGGGTACCAATCACGGGCCTGCAAGTGAACACTTCTTTACCCCACGTTCTCGCCTCATTCGTGTTTGCGCCCAGTGTCCCACTAAGCTCACTGTGGTTTAATCGCCATTTGTTTTCTTGGCTTGCTCCCCATTCTAGGCTGGGAGCTGCTCTAAACCAAGGCCCTTCTTTGACTCCCCTTTTCCTGCTACCCTCCCCACTCCTTGACACACACAGCTCCAGGTGGAAACAGTGTAGGACAGTGACCCCTCCCTTCCCCACCAACACACACACACAGCAGCACTAGGGAACTTTCTCAATTTCCTACTGTGATTTCAAAAGATGCTGATCTCTGTCAGCTGCATTAATGAATCACAGCCCAAGAGGCGCCAACCTTCCTAAAAATATCTGAGAACCCTCCGGTGCAGAGAGAGCCTGCAAAGGCGAATATATCCTGACGGAGCCAGCCAGCCCTGCTCTGACTGTCTAGGCCATCTCCCACAGTCCCCCCTTCTCCACGACCCCATCCTTACCTGCTCTGAGCCCCAAAAACCTGAACTGGTAGGTGCAGAGCCACCTCCAGGAGAACCTTCAGTTCACTCCCACATAATGGATGGGGAAACTAAGGCCCAGAGGGGGAAGCGTCAGAGGCTGAGGCCTCCTGGTTCCCAGAGAAGGGCCCTGCAGTTTGCTGTCCCTGTGGTCAACAGCCTGCTGGGGGTAGGGAGGAAGCAGGCTCCTCTGTCTAGGGCCCCAGCTGGTCCCTGGTTGTGATGGGGCCTCAGCCACCCCACAGATCCGGGAAAGAGCTCTTTTAGACAGAAGCAGGTCACCAGGGTCAGGAGAGGAGTAGGGGAGGTCACACAAGGCCACGATGAAGCTATCTTCTTATAGCAGGTTCATGTTTCTCAACAGGGGAGACAGAACAGCTCCCAAGGTGGAGGGTGGTGGGGACAGACTTAGACCTGCTCTAGAAAGAATGGAGTCCATTCTTGTTGAGATTCCTGCACTAGAGTTTTCCTGGCACTCTCCCTGGCCACCTCCTGTCACAGAGTCCTGAGGGGTGTCACTGGCAGCTACAACTTTGCTTCTCCACGTGTGGTCCCAGGACCAGCAGCAGCAGCACCTGGGGGCTTCCTGTAAGTGCACGACCTCGGGCCCTGCCCTGGACCAGCTGGATCAAATCCCCAAGCGGTCCTTCTGCCCATTAGAGTTTTAGAAGCACTGGCCTATGGAACCACTTAGCAGCAGGCCTCACCTGGCAGTGATACCTCCGGTTAATGGCACATGAACACTATTATTAATTAGCAGAGAGGGGGCTGGGGATCTGGAATAGGAAAGGAGGGGTCCCTAGGATGGAGAATCCATGTGAAAACTAGAAACTGCTATGCAGCAACTCTGGAGAAATTAGGTTCACAGGATGATTAAATCTGGGGAAAAGAAAGGGTGAGAGATTTTCTCCTGCCCTCTTTCTAAGGCTAGGAGTTCCTCTGCAGTCTCGCTCATGGCTGCTTTCCAGTCCCAGCCTGGGCTCCCACCCTGACGGGGAGCTCACCACCACTCAGGCAGTCCATCGCAGGGGGACAGCTGTGGCCCTGGGGAGGCCTCCCTGACAGGGAGCAGACCCACTTCCGTGTCCTGTGCTCCATCCAGCCCTTGGTCCCCGGGTGCTGCCGGTCACCAGGCCTGTCCCTCCTTTGATCCTCAACATTCCACCACTTTGCTCTTCCTCTAGTTCCAGAAATAGTCTGTTTGTGGAGAGTTTTTTGTTTTTTGTTTTTTGTTTTGAGAGAGAGAGAGAGAGAGAGAGAGAGAGAGAGAAAGAACACGCGAGCAAGCAGGAGCAGAAGAGGGGAGAGAGAGAGAGAATCTTGAGCAAGATCTATGCCCAGTGCAGAGCCCGATGGGGGGCTCGAACCTACAAACAGTGAGACCATGATCTGAGCTAAAATCAAGAGTTGGCTGCTTAACTGAGCCACCCAGGTGCCCCTCACCTGTTGCCTAATTGGTCCCAAACCCCTAGTCTCTCCTACAATCTACCATCTACATGAACAGCAGAGAGATCTTTCTGAACGTAAATGCTATCATAGAAACCTGCTTGTTGGAAATTCTTCAGTCAAACCCCAGGCCTGTGGCACCAAATTCAGTCTCTTTAGTGGGGCCCACAAGGCTCTCAGGAAAGGGTTTTGTGGGTGGAGGGGACTCTATGGGCTTTGAGGCCAGACCTGCTTGGATCCAGATTCTAGGGTTCTCCGCAGCCCTTTCTCATTCCTCTCTCCACCGCCTTTTCTCCCTTCCAGGAAGACAACACCACCACCACCTCTGAAATCTCTCGTGCTCCCCTGGAGCCCTGCTTCCCTCTCCCAAACACCCTTGCCATTGTTAAGGATCGGGTCCCCAAACCCCTTTTGAGTCTTGCAAAGTTCTCAGCTACGGAGATGGACATCGATGGAGTCCCCTGCCCAGTTACTGCTGTAGAAGGATGTGTTCTGTCCCGGGGTCCCCAGCTTTCTGGAGGAGGCAGACAGCAATGCTTATGGGAGGTGGCTGGTTCTCCTCTGGTTTTTAAAAGTCAAACCAATTTCCCTTGTGTTTGGTCTGCCAGGACTTCCATAACAAAGTACTACAGACTGCATGGCTTAACCGTGGTTTATTTTCTTGCAGTTTTGAGTCCCCCAGTAAGGCCTGGTAGGGCCAGTTTCTGGTAAAAGCCCTCTTCCCAGCTTGCAAACGCCCACCTTCCTCACATGGTGGAGAGAGAGCTGGAGAGGTCTCTGGTGACTCTTTTTATAAGGACACTAATCCTATTAGATCAGGGCTCCGCCCTTGTGATGAGTTCATTTAACCTTAATTACTTACAGCGGTGATGGTGACCATGGTCTCCATCCTAACTGTGCACCTGAGTGTGTTGTGTACTCGGTATACACAGCCTAGCAGGTGTCTATTCCCAGTCGGCCAATTTTTATAGCTAATCTGGCTCTATATGTGGACACCTCTCTAGACTCTTGTACAGCCATCATAGTGTTCACACCTGGCTGCCGCCTGAGATTCCAGTGAATTCTCAGTCCACAGAGCTCTAGTATCTGGAGCCGGTAGAGAGAGAGGCAGGGCCAGGGCCCAGGTCCATGAGGCAGAGGAGAAAATGCTGGCTTCAGAGCCTAGGGAAATTGTTCTGGTCCCACCCTGTCCCTGACTCAGGCCGGTTCTGATCTCTCTCTGAACCCTCTCCCTGTCTGACAGCCTCTATGGGCCCTCTGAGCTGGCTAATTCTACACCTGTGTTGACAAAGGGAAACCACTTTTCGAATGTGGCCATTTAAATTTAAATTAACTAAAGTTAAACAAAATTTAAAAATCCAGCTTTTCAGGGGCACCTGGGTGGCACAGTCCATTAGAGCATATGACTTCAGCTCACGTCATGATCTCATGGTTTGTGGGTTCGAGCCCCACATGGGATCTGTGCTGACAAGCTCAAAGCCTGGAGCCTGCTTCAGATTCTGTCTCCTTAGCTCTCTGCCCCTCCCCCGCTCATGCTGTTTGTCTCTCTCTCTCTCTCTCTCTCAAAAATAAATAATAAACATTAAAAAAATTTTAAAAATCCAGCTCTCCAATTATACTAGCCACATTTCATGTGTTTCACTGCCACACATGGCTAGTGACTATGGTATCGGGCAGTACAAATATAGAACATTTCCATCATCACAGAAAGTCCTAGTGGGCAGGGCTGCTCCACTGCTCAGTGAATTTGAATGAGCCTCAGAATCACCTGGATTCTTGTTAAAATGTGGCCTCAGCCTCAGTGGCTGGTGGAGGGTCAGGTTCTTCATCTCCAACAAGTGGTCTGGCTGAGCCCTACATCTCAGGTAGCAAATCCCTACCGTGCTGCTCTGAGTGGTCAGGCTTCAGCAGCATCAGCACCACGTGGGAGCATGTGGCAGACGCAGGGTCTCAGGACCCGCCCCAGAAACACTGGGGGTTGGGCCCAGGAATCTGTATCCACTGGCCCCCCCTGGTCAGTCATCTGCACGTCTCGGTTTGAGACCTCTGATCTAGAAGGCAGAGTCCATCAGGGTTTCCATGAAATAGCTGCTCAAGTTCAACACGTCCTAGAACATGTCCTGCTCTGTCCAAACTTGCTGCCCCTAAGCATGGACACGAAGCCTCGTGTCATGTGCGTCAGAGCTCCATCTTGCTCTCTGGGGACTCAGGACAGGGATGGCAGCAGACCCAGCCTCTGTCCATGCTTTGGAGCTCTCTCTGGATCTGGAACTCTCACCAATTCCTGGTGGCCAGGAATCCTCTGTGGGTGGATACAGGGCTGCAGTGTCCAGCCAAGGACAGGTGCTCACTTTTGAACCTTCACGATAGAGGGAGGACAGGCCTCTCTCACCGGCTCAGTCAGTGAACAGAAAGGCCTCGGTGCCAGCCACACGCGGGGCTTAAAGTGGGGGCTCAGGATTCTGAATGCTACTGGCCTGCAAATATCGCACACTCTCCTATGGCCCACATCTGTCCGTGGCTGCCCCCCACTGGGTCACAGCTTGCTCTCAGCACTGCCAGGACTGTGCCTCCACCAGGCTGCCCAGACGTTTCCGAAGCCGCTGCTCCCTGCCATTCCTGCTCACTTGCCACACAGTCTAGGGATCCCTCCAAACACCCTGGCCCCTGCTGGTCCCACCTCCACAATTACCCATCTTGGCAGAGTGTACCTCTCTGCCCGTAGCACGCCCTGACCCAGGGGTGCCCAGGAGTCTGCCTTTGGAGCTTGACCCCCGCAGGCATCTGCACCCTGAGACACATCTGGAATGGGCAACAGTGGGCACCTGTTCCCTGCCTCAGGCAGGCCAGCTATGCCCCAATGGACACTGCCAGCATTCCCTGCAGCTGGGGTGTGCCTAATACCAGCAGGTATAGAGCTGGAGGATGAGTGTAGGACCTCTGACCCTGCTCCACCTGCACTGATCAAGACCTTCCTGGGACAAGCCAAGGCCACCAAGCAGGCCAGAGCAGGAAGTTCTGTCACTCCTCTCAGAATATAGAGGGAGAGAGCACAGCCCAGAGAGAGCCAGAGACCTGCTGGGGACACACAGAGCTCTGGATGCTGAGCCAGGGCTCACCGGCCAAGGCTTTGTGGGAACGGCCATCACCTGTGGACAGAAGTTCTGGGCTAGTTATCTCCCAGGTGCAGTGGTTATGAGGATCCCCATTTTACTAACGAAGAAATGAACTTGTCAAGGTCATGCAGCTAGCAAATTTCCTCTTGGCGATCTGAGCCCTAAGGCTGGACGTGACCTGTTTCCCGGGACAGGGACACTCTGCAGCTCTATACTTAGCAGCTCTGCCAACTGCCCCCACCCCCCGCTGACTGGAAGCTCCCCCTAGAGGAGGTGACCAGACGACTTCTCCCTGTGGTTGAGTTGAAGCTGTTTCCCTGAGGCTGCTATGTGCCCCTCACTTTTTGTGGCCCTCACTGCACCTGCTTAGGGCTCTCGAAGTCACAGACGGCACCTGAGCTGACTTCCTACCTGGACCGGCCTCTGCACTGCCCGGGGATTGGGAGCATGTGGACCAGAGCAGGACACCCCTGCAGCTCCCTGAGTGTCCACCCCAGCTGCCTGAGCTCCGAGGCCCCGGGAGATGTCGAAGTCACACTGGACCTCTTGTGCTCCTGGTCCAGGATGACGAGGTGGAGCGGGCTCCCCCCAGTCATGTTGGCACCCTAGCCTGGGTGTCTCTCCCTCAGCGGCAGCCACACGCAGCAGGGAGGTCTGCAGGGGCTGTTTCAGGTCTCCCTGTCCTCTTCCTGGGAACCTTGCTGCCCCCCTGCCCCGCCAGCCCCTGAGGACAGGGACTGTGTTTCTTCTGCCCTGTCTCCCTCTCAGAACTTCCCAATACCAGGAATTCACAATTATTGGGTGGTGTATGGGACAGAAACCACCTCTCGATAGCATTATCTGGTGAGTATTGCTAGCCCATTTTACAGATGAGAAAACTAAGATTTGGAGAGCTGATGTCACTGGGAGAAGGCCACCTCTTTAGTGAGCAGCAGGGCTGGGATTCAAACCCAGCAACTGGGTTCACGTTTTTCTCAACAGTCCAAACTGCATCCTGCTAAGGTGCTACTTCTGCAATGAGGGGTAGAAGCTTGGAGCCCTCAACCCAATCCCCACTAGACTGCCCGAGGCCAGGCTGAGCAGGCACTAGTAGGCAGGAGCTTCAAGGACTCTCTGCCTGCAGGGTGACGGGGGGGGGGGGGGGGGTGGGGGGGGCACCAAGAAGACCTCCGCCCCGCCCCCACCCCCACCCCCACCCCCACCCCAGCCGCTCAGCTGGGCCAGACGGTGGGGCTGGAGGAAGGCTGGCCGGCTGGCAGCCAAACAAAGGGGTCTTCAGGCAGACGCTTCCTCACTGCACAAAGCCCTACTTCCCCCCCAGACACAGACCTCGGCCACAAGGACCCCAGAGAATGCCTGGAATGTCCCGGGGCCAGACAGCCTCCTGCAGAGAGGCGAGCTGGCTTTGTGTTCAGTTTGCCCTGACGACTGACCCCAAGTTAGAAAGGTCACTCCCTGACCTGTGACCCTGCCTTCTCATTCTGTCTCTGGGGGAGCCCAGGCTTCCCTCCTGGGAACCCCAGTGTCCCTTCCATGACAGTGGCACCTGGCCCCAAGTTTGCAGCACCTCTGGGAGGGAGAAGAGGGAGAGCTGACTGGTGGGAGCCCAGAGAGACTGGCTCCAGGAGGTCGGACTCTACTCTGAACTAGAGTCCCCCTCCTCCGCAGTGTGGAGGCTCCCTGGGAGGCGGCAGATCCAGATTGCACTTCTGCTGTTCCTCCAGGGCTGGCTCTTCTGTGCCACAGAGCCCTCCCTGTGGCCGTACCCGCTGGCTCCCCCAGTCCTACCCCACGGGTATGCAGCTAGCGAGGGACATGGACAATACACCCAAAACGAAGGGAGTCCTAGAGCATGAGGCGCACTTCCAAGAAAGAGGAGCGGCGCTGGGTGTGTGGGAGGGGGTTACCATCTCAATCGGTGTGGTCAGGAGGTCTGAAAAGAAGTTTGAGCAGGCTTGGAAGGAGGTGAGCCTTGTAGGGGAAGAGCATTCCAGAAAAAAGGAAGCTTGTTCGGGGCCCAGCAAGAAGAGCAATGTCAGCAGGGGAGGCTCCTAGGAGCCGAGGCAGGAGGTGATGGGGGGAAGAGTGAGGGCCGGGGCGGTGCCAGGCCTCAGTGCTCATGCCTCAGTGCTCATGGGTGCCTTTGTGGGATTGTGAGCCGAGGAGCACTGGGATTTAACGTGGCCCTCTGCTGCCCGTGCAGATGGCCTGGGGGCGATGGAGAACACAGGGATCACACCCCGAGGCTCCCAGTCCTGGCCTGGCCACCCTACACACATCTCTGATTTTCCCACAGCAGCCATGTCCTGGGGCCTGGGGCCTGGGGCCTCGCAGTTGCCAGGACTACATCCATTCTACACTCAGCAGACAAAGCACTGTGCCAGAGGACAGGACAGGACCTAGAGCCATAGCACACTGTGTCTTTCCCATAGAGCCCCCTGCTGATGGCAGATGGGCCCAGGCAGCCCCTCCTAGTCCTGAGCCCTGGAGCTGAGGACACACCACACCCTCTCCACGTCTGGCTCAGCGCCTGCCTGCCTGCTTCCCGAGAGGCCTTAGAGCTTGGCCTCCCCTCTGGCCTATGACCCGAGGGCCCCAGCACCCACCGCCAAAGGCACAGGCAGGCCTGGTCCCATAGTTGGGAAACAGACCATCCCCCTAGGGTCAGTGGAGTCAAGAGGGGTGTCAGGGACCCACGGGGCCAGAAGTGGCTTTGTTGATGAGGTTCTCGGTAGACTGAGAGGGCCAACCCAGCCTACTCAGCTCAACTGGGCCTTGTCCAACATAGTAGAATGAATGGACATCCAAAGGAAGGAGAAAGGAGGCCCCTGTTCACCCAACCCCAAAAGCCAGAGACACATTTTCAGCTTGCCTGTGACTCATTCTTCCTCAGCAGAAAACTGTTTTTTCCTTCAAAATCACAGACTTCCACCTTCAGACAATAATGTGTTCTCAGGAAGTTACACGTTTTGTTTTTCTGTGCAAGCTGCCGGGCCGGGGGGTGGTGGTGGTGTTTGTCTTCGAAATGTTTTATTGTCACGGAGTCTGAGGGCCATGCCGCCCCTCAGACCCCCGGACCTCTAAACAGAATGGCCCTATTTGGTAAATACAAACACAGGACATGTAGCTAAATTTGAATATCAAATGAACGAATACTTTTTTAGTGTAAGTATGTTCCATGTGGTATACGGGGTGTAAACAAAAAAAATTGTTCATGTATCTGAAATTTATTTATTTATTTTTTTTTAATTTTTTTTTTTTAACGTTTATTTATTTTTGAGACAGAGAGAGACAGAGCATGAATGGGGGAGGGTCAGAGAGAGAGGGAGACACAGACTCTGAAACAGGCTCCAGGCTCTGAGCGGTCAGCACAGAGCCCAACGTGGGGCTTGAACTCACGGACCGCGAGATCATGACCTGAGCCGAAGTCGGCCGCTTAACTGACTGAGCCACCCAGGCGCCCCCATGTATCTGAAATTTAAATTAAACTTCTATTTCACTTAGCCACCTGCCCCTAAGGCCACTGAGCATGCCATTCCTGGCCATCAGCTGACAGGGTCCACGGTCCCCCAACCACTGGCTCCGCTCTGTGTGCGTCCCTGGAGGTGGGCACTGGGGCCCTCAGGTGGGCCAAGCTCTAACGCAGTTATGAAGCTGAAGCCCACACATCTCTAAACGTTGCCTTGCTCCCCATTTGCCCCCGCCTCTCCTTCTCTCTGACAGAAGGTGCTGCCCCTGCCCCTGACAGTCTTCCTCCCTGAGGTCAGGGCCTTCAACCTGGTCCTTAAGGAGGAGCTGTGCCCTGGCCCCAGCACCTGCCCAGAGATTTCTGGCCTCAACCTGAGGGAGGCTGTCCCCACCCAAAACAGTCCCCCACTGTTGCTTCCTGGCCACAGACTCCTCCAGGGCTCTTGACTCCCCAGAGCTGGGCCTCTAACCCCCAGCACCTCTCTGTAGGGTAGTGTTTGAAAGGGGAGTTTTTTCCCTCTTTGCTGGCTGAGGCATCAGAATCTGGAGTCCTGGTTCCACTTTAAAACATTACATCTTAACTGTTGAGGTATGTATTTTTCCAACTTTATGGAGCCCTAGAACAGATGAAAAACCTTTCTTCCATTCTACCACCTCCAAAAGATTGTCTGCAGGTCACTGACCCTGAGCTGTTTGGCTCACTTAGCGGGAAACACCCTCTGGACATCTGCTCTTGGCAAGGCCCAGCTTGGTCTCAGTTGGATAAAGACATGAAGAGGCTCCAGTGTGGCCTCAAGGAGCCGAGGATGACAGGAGAGAGATGGGCAAATGTCTCATCACCTTACGATGATTCCAGGCTTGCCATGGAAGGTGTTTGGGGGCAACCTAAACTGAGAAAGCAGGGTGGGCCTCCCAGAGGAGGCAAAGCCTGAACTGAATCCCCAGAGGTTAGTAAGATTCTGCTGGGGAAGGAGAAAAGAAACGGTGTTTCAGAAAGAGGAGCAAGGTGAGCAGAGACCTGGAAGCTTCGGGGTGAGTGGCTCTCTGAGTGAGAGGGTTCGGGGGAGGTGAGGTCCGTACAGGCAGCAGGGCAGGATTTTACTCTAAGGTCCCATGGGAGGGCTGGGAAGGGTCACAGAATTCCAAGAGGGACCCAAGCTCACCTGAGCCATGATAGGAACAGTACGGACCCTGGGGAGGGTTCAGGTTCTAGAAGTAGGACCCCATCTTCTTCACTACTCACTCCCTTGTAGCCCACACCTTGCATGCAGGAGGGGCCCAACATTTGCTAAGGGAACTTGGGTCTGAACAGACAGAAATCTCTGCTCCTTAATAAAGACAAAGACAAAAACTAAGGCCTGACTCTGGACACAGCTGTTCCTCAGCCCTTCACATCAGAAGTTCCTCATTCAGGCTGCACCCCTTTTTCTCAGGCCTTCCCCTTCCCCTGCTCCCTCTGTGTTTTTCCACTGCTGGGCCCAGGCCCCCTCCTCTCCTGGCACTGCCTGAGCCTTGGGGTCACCCATGGACTTCCAGACTCCCGGAGTCTAGGCCTGCCCGGCAGGCCCCAGCCCTTTTCCCATTTCTTCCTGCTGAACACTCCCCACATTGTTCGCCTTTGTGTCCTTTTTCCTGTGCCTGAGCTATTCTAACTTTATTGCCTTGGTTCTCTCCAAGGGTCACTTGCCAAGCCGGGACTGGCGCCACAGATTGGAGAAAACAGAGTCCCGCAAACCCCCAGGACCTCCTCCTGCTGGGGAAGACAGCAGAGACCCTCCCAGCCTGCTTCCTCCCCTCCGACCATCCCAGGCCTTGCAGGACCCTCGTCCTGGCCCACAGGGACTGCTGTGATCCCGCCCTGGGCCCATCTTCACTGGATCTTCCGAGAGAGGCTTTCCCTGGAGGCAGCCTGAGTGTCCCCTGGGGCAGTGAACCCCGTGAAGACCCTGGGTCCCCAGACAAGGCTGGTGGCTGACCCTAATGACAGCAGGCACCTATTCATCAACTTGAAATGGAGCCTTCCCAGTGCCATTCCTGGGAGGCTGGGACAGAGCTCACATCACTGAGTCATGTGGTCCTGTCAGCACATCTCTGTGGTAGGCCGGAACAGCTGAGGAGAAGGGGGTGCACATGTGCCAACACTTCCCGGATGCCAGCGTGCCTGCTCTGTCCTCACTTTACTTCTGAGGAATTCAGGCTCTGGAGGGGTTCAGAGCTGACAAAGCCAGGGCTGGCCCTGAGACCTAGACTTCTGGGTTCACATCCAGTGCTCTTTCCGCCCTGTGTCAAGGGCTGAATTGGTCCTGAAGCTGGTTCCGTGAGGGGAAGCACAAAGCCCAGGGAGAGGCTGGGAAGCATGGTTCGGGCCTGACTCCGCCGCCAACTTCTTACTTGGTTCCTGTCAGGCTCTCATTGTGCTTAGCTGCCTCCTTCCAGTTCAGAGCACCAAGGTTTCTGGGTTGGGGCCACTTTCCTCTGACTGACCTCCCTTTGACTGGACTCCAGTCAGGCTCTTCTGAGCAATCCTCTCAACCAGGCCCTGGCTTTTCGGCTTCCATGTTTGTCTTTGCATTGTCCAACTTAGCAAGGATCCTACCAAATCAGCTTTTCCAGAACCCCCCATCATCTGTATCTGACCACCCTCCACATCTGGGGTTCCCATCCCCCACTTTCCCCAGGTGGTGTGACCACTCTGGCCTGCCTTCAGCAGGAACCCTGTAGGGTTGGTATAGCCAGAATCCCCTGCCTGACTCCTGGTGTTTCCTCTTAGAACTTTTCCAGCCCCACCCAGCCCCTGCTTCTTGGCTATAATTCCCTCTTTTTCTTGTACTCAGAGTTAAGCCCAGTCTCTCTCCCCTACTGCAACCTCCCATTGCTATGGTCCCTGTACCTATTGTGACTGTCCCTCTGAGTAAAGTCTGTCTTACCATTCTATAACAAGTATCGTAATAACTGTTTTCTGACTTCTGTTCCAATCAGAATCCCCTCCCACTGCCCTGTGCCACCCATGACCCAGGCCGTGGGGCTAAAAAGACTCCTGATTCAGGTCTTGGTGTAGCCCTAAGGTTTTGAAGTGATTTCCTCACATCCTCCTCTGTGCTATACCTGTGATTTAGAACTCTAGGTCCCTTACAAGAAAGACAGCATGATGTGAAAAAACCAAGGACCTTTTTCTCTAACCACCTGGCAAGAGGGTGAGCAGGCCCCTCCCTCTCGATGTGGGGGAAGGGGAAGTTTGGCAGCCAGATACTTGGGAGAGGGGAAATCTTGTCTCAGGCCCCTGGGCTTCTGTTAGCTTTGGGCCTGGGAGCCATGCCCTGGGGTTCTGTGGAAGAAAGGCCAGCAGATCCATGATCTTGTCTGGCCTTCCCCCACCTCATCCTTCGCACAGAAAAACCCTCTCCTCCTCAACTTTGAGGCCCCCCCTACTCCCACCCACAGTGCCTTGGGTCTCTCTAGGAGGTGTGTTCTTTCTTTTTTAAAAAATTTTTAAGTTTATTTATTTATTTTGAGAGAGCGAGTATGCACACAAGTGGGGGAGAGGCAGAGAGAAAGAAAGACAGAATCCCAGGCAGGCTCAGCACCATCAGCACACAGCCCTATGTGGGGTTCGAACTCACAAACCATGAGATCATGATCTGAGCCGAGATCAAGAGTCAGATGCTTAACTGACTGTGCCACCCAGGTGCCCCTATAATTTGTTCTTTCAAGGGAGACCCCAAAGCCCCTGATTCATTCATTTTAATCCTGAAACCCCACATCATTTGGCAGGTTGTGACTCGCCTTTTGTAGACTGAAAATCTAAGATTCAGAGGTTCCTAAAAAAGGAATAGCTCAGGGTAGACCAGCAGTTCTAAAGAAGAGCTTCTGGAGGCTTAACCAAATCTACAACTCCCAGCTGTTAAAAGGCTTTCGCCTTTCTGTTCAGAAATTGGCTTAAATTATGTTCCTTTTTCTGGTCTGCAAGTTACAAAACCAAGAAATTTTCTCATAAAAATAACAAATACCCAAGCCAGAGTCCGGAGAGCCTCCAATCAGAGCCAGTAAGTTCAGGCTTCTCAGGGGACCCTGCATTTTCACCCCTACTGGAGCAGGGAGAGCTGAGGGCTTTGCTGCCCTGGTCCGAGGCAGTTTTTAAGGAGACAGAACTGAGCAGGAAGACCAGTGTCAGAAATCAAAGCGTGCCCGCCCCTCGACAGGGTTTTGAATGCCAGAGACTGCAAAGCCAGATCCTTCCCGTGCCTGTTGCCCTCAAAAATCCAGAAAGATGTCCTGTTCACAGCAGGGAAAACAATTGCACTGATTAATTGTGCTTCTGTTGATGTCTCCATTCTCCAGACTTCTGAGTGTGTTCCAGTGAGGCCATCTGCCAGATGGAAGTGTTGTCACACACAGCTTCTTGGTGCAAACTGCAAGGCTTGTTGAGTCTCCAGCAAGCCTGTTAGAATTCCTTTTACTAAATGGCCACAATCAAAGAACAAGCTCTTAGTTATCTAGCAATGAGCTTTAGAAATAGATGAGCACGCAAAATCACAATTTATGAGTTCAGCAGTTTTTCTTTTGCTGCTAAAAATATTAGCCCGTGAAAATCTTACAGTGTTGGAAGTGATACAGTCAATTTGCTAATTGTGTCTAAGAGGTTGATCTGTCACTACCTTCTTCCCACCACTGCAAAGGGCTCTAGGCTCAGGGAGCAGGGCTGAGCGGGTCTGGGAGAGGGAATGTGGGAGATCTCATTCTCAGGCCCCAAAGGGCCTGGACATCAGCAGGAAGAGACGAGTACTATCTGGCTGGAAAAGCTATAGCCAGGGAGATTGGTCAGCCTAGGTCAATAAGGGGATTATGGCCTGGCCAGTCCCACGCAGCTGGCACTTGGGGCAGGGGGTGCTGGATAAGGCTGGCCTCCTGGCCACCTCTCCAGTCTGCTTCCTTATGCGGCTGACTTCGCGTTGGGAAGCTCAAGGGCACCCGGCAATCCCCTTCAGGCCAACCTTGTCCCTGGATGAGTGCAGCTGGCCCCCACTGAGCTGAACGGGAAAGAAGCTGGGGTACTGGGTTCGAGACTCAGCTCCAAGTGTTCACTATGCTGGAGGTCCCAGGCCTCTTGGAACGTCAACCCCTCATCTCTGTAACGGGATGCTAATATTAGCCTTGCTTGGTTTTTTGCCAGGATTAGATGAGAACATGGAGGGGGTGGTAGTTGTTATTACTGGCATAAAAAGAGCCATTTCCTAGCTCATTAATGTGGAAAATGTAAACGTCTGGATGCCTAAGGACAAAGGCCCCACTGGCCCTTTCCGTACTCCCTCCTGGCTCCCAGATTGTTGAGAGTTTGTTCTGGTTGTTTTGGGACTTCCAGAACAATGGGTTCTGGGGGTTGGTTCTGCAGCTATTCACACCCCCAAAGGATGCATTTGCTGAGCTGAGGTCACATTCCAAGGGTCAGGGGACCTGGGAGGATGTTTACCTGGCTCAGTCCTGCAGCCTAGTGAGCCAAGCTGGGGGTCAAGAAGCACAGGGACACTACCATGTCAACCATGCAGCTGAGAGACCTAGCTCAAAGCCTCCTGTGCTTATTTTAAGTTATCAGCTGACTCTTAAAGTCAGAAAAGGCCAAGAAGTGCCAACTCCGTCTTACTCCAGCTCTGGCATCCCAAGGTGCTCTCTGGTCTCAACACAGCCTCTAGCTACCAGGCTCCACAGCAACCTAGCCACACACCACATCCACCTTGTGGGTCCCCAAAGTCAGTGAGCCCCTCTTTAAGCATCCTTGGAGGCCTCACTGTAGGGTCAGGTGAGGGGCAGGGCATTAGGGAGGAAGCCAAGCATCTCCTCCCTCCTGTGTTCTCTAGGCTCAGACCTCAAAGCACCTGCAATATTTGTCCACCGGCCTGGCATCCACAGGTCTGAGCTCTTCCACAGCTGTAGAGGGGCGCCTGCGGGGCTCAGTCGGTTAAGCGTCCTACTCTTGATTTTGGCCCAGGTCGTGATCTCATGGTTTCATGAGTTCGCGCCCCACATCAGGATCTGTGCTGATGGTGCGGAGCCTGCTTGGGATTCTCTGTCTCCCTCTCTCTCTGTCCCTCCCCTGCTTGCACTCTCCCAAAATAAATAAATAAACATTAAAAAAAAGAAATAGACCTATACAACAAGGGTGATGTCCGAAAAGCTCCTCACAGGCTATTTGTTTGGGGGGTTGGTGCTCAAGTCCATCCCATCCCATCCTTTTTCTGGCCAGGCTTCTCTCCCTCAATCTTTGCTCATGTTCTTCCTTCTACCTGGACTCTGCCTGTCCCTTCTTCCTTCCTGTCCTCTGAGAACCAGCCTGAGCCTCACCTCCCCCAATAAGACTTCCCCACACAGACCCTCCTTCCACTGGAGCCACAGCACTGGCATCCCATTTTCTACGCTTCGTATGGGACCTCCCTGAGACTCAGACCTGATTCTAGAGGCTCTGCCATTTGCTGGCCAAGTGCTCTTCCCTCTAAAGTGGGGGCAGTATTATCTATTGCACAGTGCCGTGAGTGCCTGGCACACAGCAGGTGCCGACAATTATTGCTGCCCCCCGACATTCTGCAAGAGAGGGAGGACTGAGTGGTTCCCTCAGTGTGAGTCCAGGGCATGTGCCACAATCCAGGGACTTTTAATTCTACCACAGGAATGGAAGATGACCCCATCACACCGAGTCTATGTCGTTCTTGGGTCTTCCCTGCCTTCTGGGAAGCAGAACTTATTACCAGAGGGACAATGTAGGCTGAAGTTTCTGTTTCTGTTCTGCATGGAGTCATTGCTTTTATGAATCAAAAGACACCCAGTCATATCCTTTTGTTGAGTGGAAAACAAGTGATAAGGTCAGAATTCCTCCTAATGGATCCTTTGCCATTGAGATGGCCAGGATGGGTGGTTTCTAGAAATTCCCAGCAGCAGTTTGTTTGGGGTCTACAGTCCCTGACCAGCCCCTTTGCCTGAAGGTCTAGCTCCAGATCTGACTGCTCCAGAGGAAGGCCAGGCCTGAACTTGTGCCTCATGCAAGTGTCCCCAAAGGTTTGCCCTGTGGCAATGCAGATTCCAGGGGACTTTGTGCGTAGGGTCCTATTCAATCAGGCCATGGCCAGTCTGACTTTGGGAGCCTGTTTGGATGAGTGTCTTGTACACAGTAGGCACTCATAATAACATGGATTAGACTGAGGTTCTAAGGACCCTAATTTTGTGGAATAATCAAGCCCATAGGAGTACAGAGGAAGACAAAATTCTGGCAGCTGTCAACACAGCTGAGCCAGAGGGGGTGACATGGGGGGTGACTGATGGCTGAGCCAAGCCTTGGAGACGGCAGTTAGGTGGCTGACAGAGGGGAGAAGAGAGCCTGATGGGTGGAAAAAAGTCAGCAGTGGAGACCCAGATGTGGGGTTGAGCACGAACTGTGTAGGGGCCACAAAGAGGCCAATAGGCTCGGAGCAGAGGCTATATGTTAGAGAAGTGCCTTGTGCAAAAAGGGCCATGTCCCAGGGTCCTTAGTGGTAGGAGTGTCACAGGGCCCTAAGTGGGGGGGCACCGGGTAGCAGTGGGCCTGGGGCTGTATCTGGAAGGCAGAGTAATATCTTAAAGAAAGCTGGGGCTGGAGATTCCTGACCTGACTCCCTGGTGCGTCTGGAGGGGTCCAGAGTAGAGAGGACTGGAACCTGTATTTGGGCCCCGCATAACCATGGGTGAGGTGAAGACAACAGATGTACAGATTTGAAGAAGACTGGGTATGCTGAGCTGGCGGAGAGGCTGCTGGGGCCAGGCGGGAGCGCATCCGGTGCAGGAGAGGGCACGAATCTGGTGTTAGACACTTGAAGTAATCGCACGCATTTCTCTCTGCTCGCGCCCCTGCGTCATGCACCTTGGGCTGTAAGTGGGTGTCATGCTGTGCCCACTGCTGACTCAGGGCAGGGAGCCCTGCAGTCATTGCAAACATTCCGGAGCCCAGACGCAGCCAAGCCCGTGATAAGTTCTGGAGAAAGGACAAGAGCTACACCTGCCGCTGAGTCGGGTTTGCAGGGAGAGCAGGGCCAGGGCTGAAACTCAGGGCAGCCCAGTGCAGGCGGACGTGGCACTGGGGACAATACACGTTGATACTCTTTTAATGTTGGCTCAATATTTACGTGTGGGGAAAGGGCTGAGAGTTGAGTGGGAAGAAGGGAGAAAGGAGAATCCTTTTTGTGGACCTCAGCAGTTCAGCTCTGGCCCCACACACAGCCCATTCAGAAAGACCAAAGGCCTGCGAGCCCAGCCTCCTTAGAAAGTTCCCAACTGTCTATGGGGCTGAGTATGGGTCTTGGGGTTCTCACCTCCTCCCAAAGGTCTTGTTCAAGGCCTCCTTTGAAACCATGTTCTCCCCGAGAGAAATTCTAGTTCATGCAATCTTCCCAGCTCCCTGCATTTCCCGTGAAACATCAGGGGCTTGACTATAGCTCCCATGTGGGCAGAGGGGGCATGGAGAAAAAAGACCCTCCAGGGGGAAGAAGGGCCCATTTAGGAAGTGTGAAGGTGCTTCCCTGCCGCTGGAAGGTGGACTGGAGTAGAGATTGGCAGGAGCTGGAGCTGAGCAGGGACTAGAATGACTAAGGCCTTGGCGCTGAAGTTGAAATTACCAGGTTTTGAGCCCGAGGCAAGTGACGTCCTTAGAGCGTCTGCTCCTCCATGCAGGCAAGAGGCAGTCCGTCCCCGGCACTGAGGCTGGGGCGTGGGGGCGGGACAGACCTTCCAGAGACTGTAATACAGGCCCGAACACACACACTGGCCATCTCAGAACTGCCGACATGGCCTCTCACATCAAACCTCAGCAGTGTGACTCTTCAGATGCATGTTTTTGTGGCCGGGGGTGACCACAAACTTGCAAAAGCCATGGTAACGTGTCCCATTTCTCATGATGCTCCGCCAGGCTGGGAACCTCTGATACAGAACACTCAGTGCTGCATCATTTCCCCTTAGGTAACTGGCTGGTCCCTGGCAAGGGGTACAGGAAGGAGGCTTGGGAGCAGTGCTCCTGAATCTTGGACAGAGGTGTAAAGGCAGCCCACTAGGAACAGCTTCTCATGCCCAGTGCCTGGCATCTGACCTGTGGCTCTGCAGCTGAGGGAAGCCCTCAGAGGAGGGCTGGGTGCGGTCTGCACAGGAGGGACCTTGGTATCAGTGGTTTCCGGGGTGGGGCCCGGGGCTCCCCACAGCTCTCCCCTGGGCCCTGTAGGCCTGGACTTCATCCCTACAATGTTTCTCTCCAGGTGGTCCTTGGAGCCATCATTGGCCCTGGTAACCAATCAGATGTGAAAGACCAGCAGAAGGTGACAAGGACCCCATTCTTGGGCCTCAGACACACTGGGGTGGTTCTTTCCTTGGAGGCTCTGGTGGGTGGCTCCACTCATCACCTGCACCCAGAGGAAAGGTGGGCATTCCAAAGAACATGTTTGGGCTGTGAGCCTCTGGGAGGTGAACTAGAAGAGAAGCCCAGCCAAGAGCCTCTTCAAACTTTGGGGGAGTGAAGGGAAGAGAGGAGGCTACCGGTTACTGAAGGCCAGCTGTGAGCAAGGCAGCTGGCAGACGTAAGCTGGTGCGTGCCCGCAACAGCCTTAGGGGCAGTACCGCCATCCCATTTCATTGAGGAGGAAACTGAGGCTCAGAAAAGTAAAGTAACTTGGTCAAGGTCACACAATTAGTGGTTGTGTGGCTCTGTGACTCTGGAATCATGCTCTGTACCAACTGGGGTGAGGGGTGGGGTATCCTTTAAACAACAACAACCATTAACAGAAATGTCCAAGTTCCAAGAATTGAAGTGGCCTCAGTACCACATGGCTCTCTTTGTTTCTGAAATCTTGGTAGGATCCAGCCAAGTGGAAAGTCCGACCCTGGTTCCCTTCCCAGCCTCACAGGCCAAGCCAGGATCGGTGGCCACCCCAGCCCTTGACTTCCCGCCAATCCCAGGTTGACCCTCCCTGGGATGCTCCCTAATGCACTTGCCTGGGGTTTCTCTTGAGTTCAGGAAACTCCACAGGACACAGCTGAAGCTGGGCGGCCACCACACGCGTGCCGTGTCCAGAGAGAACAAAGTGGGGGTTTCCCTGGACTCCATGAGCACAGGGTCTCTTCTTCCTGGCTGGCTCTCTCTGCCCACTGTCCACCCCCCCCCCCCCCCCACCTCCAGGAACTCTCTCAAGGCCAGGGGACCGGGACTCTCAGCCATTAGTGGGCGGTGAGCTTCCCGGGGCTGGCCATTGACAGGGTTTCCCCAGAGCAGCCGATGAGATCATCTGCCATTTCAGGCTGGGCTGAGAGATCCTCAGGCACAACAAAGCAGGCCCAGGAGATATCCTGCATGACTCATCGGTGGGCCAAACACCAGGGGCTTCCGGCCCTCAGGAGAAAGCAGACACAGAGGACCATTGTTTGCCCCGGAAGCCCCCACTGGCACTGCAGGCTCAAAGGGGTCGTTTGTGTTTTCTCCCCTTCTCTGGGGGGGGGGGGCGGGTAGGGGTCCACCAGGCGGCCTGGGTCCCTGCAACAGAAGGAAAGTCAGTATCCAGTCACCCACACATAAATCCCATAAGAATCCCATGAAAGTCCCCCCCCCGATATGGGACTAGGACCAGGCCTGAGAGGTGGCTCTGATCACCCTTATGTAGGGCAGACGCTTTGCTCACACTCAGCGACACACAGACCCAAGGCTGGCACAGAAGACACAGGGCCTGGTGGCCTGAGCTGGGCAGAGCTGGGAATAAGGAGGACAGGGCTGAGTGACTGCCCCTGGGTATGGACCTGGGCACCCTTAGAAACCTCAAGGGGAAAAAAGCAAAATAACAAAAACAAAAACAACAACAAAAACCCAACAACAAAACTTTTTTATTTTATTTTTTTTTAAGGAATCAAAGGGTATAAAAGAGAATTCACAGGAAGCAAAATCCAGATGACTAGCAAGTTCATGAAGAGGTTGTAAACCTCACTAGTTATCAGGGAAATGCAAATTAAAACAATGAGGTACTATGTTCTCCATGACATTGGCCAGAATTACCAAGACTGATACCAACAAGCACCAGCAGTGTGGGGAAGAGGGAGCCCTCAGGAGCTGCTTGTAGGAATGATCACCAGGTAGGCAAATAATGAGTTTTTATTGAGAATCAGTATGTAAACTCAGTGTGTATCAACCTCTGGAGAGGAATCCTATTCCTGCACAGATAAACCCCAGAGTACTGGATGAGGCCCTAGGGTAACACTCCAGAGGATCCCTCTCCAAGTAAGGGTCCCCCACCCACCCACCCACTCTCCAGGGTGCAGGCTTTCTTCAGAAAAACCTGGAACCCTGGAGAACAGGCCCCATGGAGGGTCCACACCTGCTGTCCTGCCTGGAACCGGCCACTGTCCAGCTGCTGAATTGGGCCCTTGGGGGCTTGGATTCAGAGCTCTGACCCTGAAGAAGGCAAGACACCCCACTCCCTTTCCAAGCTCCAGGTTGACATCTCAACGCTTCCAACTCAATATTAGCTTTCTATCTCTGGGTAACAAATGACCACAGACTTGGCAGCTTAAAGCACACCCCTTTATCATCTCATTTCACAGTTGCTGTGGGTCAGGGATCTGGGGATGGCTTAGCTGGGTCCTTTGCTCAGGGTCTCACAAGGCTGTAATCCAGGTGTCAGTGGGACAGCATCCTCATCTGGAGGCTCGACTGGGGAAGAATCTTCTTCTGAGTTCAGGCATTTCCTTGCAGCTTTAGGACAGAAGCCCAGCTCTTTCTGACTGTCCGTTGGAGGCCACCCCCGTGATGGGGACTTCCTGTGGTTTTTTGCCAGGTGAGCTTCCTTGACATGGCTGCTTATTCCATCAAGCTGGCAAGGATGGGCTCTCCACTCAGAGGGGGCCCAATCCCATGTTTAAAGGTTCTCATCCAATTAAGCCAGCCCTACACAGAATTATCTCTGTTTTGATTAACTCAAAATCAACTGATTTGGGATCTTAATGACCCCTGCAAAAATCCCTTCAACTTTGACATATTCCATGAGCTAAGAGCAAGTCATAGGTCCTGCCCACACCCAAGGGGAGGGAATTATGGACTGAATATAGGGCAGGAAAACATGGGGCCTCTCCAGGGTCCGTCCACCACCTTTTCTGTCCCTTCCTTAGAGGAAGGCTCCTCAATGGCTGAAGGGAGTTGAAGCCTCAGACTACACAGAACAGCACAGGATGGGACAGGGCAGGGCTGTGGGGATGGGGGAGAGCTGACAGGGGTAGTACTGGGGTGCTTGCCCGCCTGAGATGTGGAGGTCGCTAGGAGAGAGGGAGGGGTGGGAAAAGAGGTCCTGGAGAGGGCTGGCCTCTCAAGCAGCATAAATAAGTGAGGAAGGGGTGGACACAGCAGGCATGGTGTGCTTTGCAGGGGCCCTGGGATGGCTACTAAATTTCTCCATTTCCAGGTGGGAAGGCCCCAGAGACAGGCACCTCTCCCTATACATGTCAGCCCCTTACATTGTAAACTCTTGCTCTGTCCCCACTGTCCTTGCCATCAGGGAACCCAACCCTCCTTCCCCTCAGCTTTAATGGGCACCTAAGAGGTAGGCTAAGGGGCAGATGGGAGAGTACTGTATGTACCCACAAAGGGACAATGGGAGGATTGTCAGCCTGCTGGGCTCAGCTCATCCTGCTCCAGGGAGGAACATTGTCAAATGGGAACAAGCACCCACTATGCTGGTCTCCTCCCACTGCTGGGTTCTGATCTGGGAGGGATCCTCTCAGAAGGTCAGAGCCTCCAGTGCCTGTCCTGGCAGCCCAGGCTTCAGGACTCCACATCCTCCTGAAAGACAAGGCTCAAGACACTGGTGGCCCTGGGCAGGCATGAGCCCTTGAACCTAGGATCCTGACCAGGTGTCCTGCCCCTTTCCCTGCCCAGTTCCTAAGAAATTCTCCCCATCCTGCCCCTGCACCTTAACCACCTTTGATCCTCTGTGCCTGCCAAGCTGTGGGCTGGATAGGGCACCTGCCTCCTCTGACCAGGCCAATGAGAAGTCCCAGCTCTATGCCAGCTGGGACTGTGCCAGAGCGGGCCCTGGACCTCAGGCCTGCCTCAATTTCCCTTCACATTCTGGCCTACCTGCCACTCTCACCCTAAGCTGAGTGTTCCCAGGACCAGCTGTCCGACCCAGAACAAACATCCTCAGTAGCCCCCCAGCCTCTTCTCACACCTTAATCAAGCAAGGATTCTAGAACGAGGCATATGCAATCAAAGGTAGGGCGCTGGCACTATGGATAACCCCTCTGAGCTGTGCTGGCCATGGCATATGCTGTTCTGTTGTACTTGGCCTTCATATGCAAACCACAGAAACCAGCTTTGGCTAACTTACTTAGAAAAAGATTTTAACTGAAGAATATTGGGCCACTCATACTGGGCTATCAGGAAGGCTGGAAAACAAGGGAGGTGAGCACGGTTGGACAGCATCCCCTTGGGGACAGTGTGCTAGTACCTGCCATCCCCAGATGGACGCCACTGGATTCTCTAGTCCTCTGAGCCCCTTTCTGAAGCCTTGCATCCCTCTCTCCAGGTTCAAAGCCCCAGGGACAAGGGTCTTGCTGGTCGAGCACGAGTCCCAGCCACCACTCTGGCCAAGAAGTGAGGAGGGGACAGGAGCTCCACGTCATCTTCTATGGTGGGAGGAGGCAGGCTCCCCTTCCTTGGGAGTTGTCCAACGGAGGAAGGGAGAGGCTACCACACTTTCGGGTTAGCTCCTCTGTCTTGGCCATCGTGACACCTGGGGCCCAGCACTGCTGGTATGCACCAGACCATGCAATAGGGATTGAGGTCTCCTTGACTTGTCTCAGGGTGGCTGGAAGACAGGTCACTCTTTGGGCCTGGTCAGTGCACTATTCCATATATGGTGACGGTGAGCAATGTACCTCGTTTAGTCCCAGAACTGGGTCCCCCACCAAGCTGCTCAGGTGTCTGTTTCAGGCCAAAGGTCCTGTGTTTCTAATTTGTGCTCTATTACTTGGGGTTTCTGACTCTGCGTATTTGGTACCTGGCTCACAGATTTAGGCTTAGCTGGTGTTTTGCTCCTCTAGCGAATGTCCACCCCCAGAGCCATCGAATGGAGGATTTATTTTGTGATTTTAAAAGATTCCCTATAAAATTGTTTGTGGCACTGAACAAGGACACAGAGATGTGTCCCCAGAGAATCCCTGGCCTAGGCTGGGACAGGCAGGGCTTGAGTAGCTTGCAGCTGCAACCTCCCACTTAAAAATAGCCAGCGTCCTGCAGGGCAGAGTGGAGATTCCCTGGCCCGGCCCAGCCAGCAGGACAAAGGCCGCTCTCTCCGTTCTGGATCTGGAGGCTTCTCTCCTCTCCCACTGCTCAGGGGATGGGCCTGGGGAGGCCTGGGGTGCCCGTCCCACCACGGTTTTACTTCCAGACTTCTGTCCCTGTGGATACAGCATGCTTGCTCCGGCGATCTGAATACTGGCCCTGAACATGGAATGAGGTCCCTGAGCATCCCCTCAACCCCACAACCATCTCCCAACACTGTAAGGCTCTGGGGGTCTGAAGGGGAGGAGCAGAGCCAAGAGAGCCACTGTCCAGCTGCGACAGTGAGAGCTTATTCCTTCAGAGTCCAACCAGACCCGACTCGCAGCTCAGACACTCTGACATAGCAGAGGCCCTCTAGGGCTTGCTTCCAGGCTCAGCCAGCTAGCTGCCCACCTTAGGATGAGGAATTTGTCCTCCAAGAGAGAGGATCAGATTGCACATTCCTGAGGCCTGAGTCACTCTGGTTCCGGCTTGGCTTCAGGAATGTGTTTATGCTAACGCTGGGAGGAGAGCTGAGAGCCTGAGACGGGGCTGCACACACAGTAGTTTATTCTGTGTACGGCTGGCTTGGGGCAAGAGACGTGGGGCCCTCACAAAGACGAGGGGGACAAGGCTGCGACCTCTGGAGTTACTGAGATGCGGTTCTGTCTGGGGCCCAGAGGACTAGAGAAGGAAAGGGCCAGATTCAATCAGAAATCGGAGCCTTTCCTTTGTCCAGAGTTGGCTTTAATTTGATCCCATGAGACAAACAGTGGAGAGGGGCCCGTCCAAGCAGGGCTCCTTTCTAGTGACCCTGGGAAAGGGACTTGGTCCCTCACTACCTCCTTCCGGGAAGGACAACCTCCCAGAGGGCTTGGGGAGACTCTGGCTCCTCCTGGCTCCCTTTCAGAGTCATGGCTGTGAATCGCAGCCCCTAGCCCCTGTTTCATCCAGGGCTCTCTGTTGAGATGGTTCTTTTCTATCCCCAACGTGGGCCACCCAGCAATTGAGAGAGCCCATACACAGCTCAGTAAATCGGCTGCTATCTCAGAGGGCAGATTCAGTCAGCCACTGTGCCAAGCCCTTTACTCTGTGTGGCCCTGTGCCCTGGTTTGCCTGGGACAGTCCTGAGTTGCTGGACAGTTATTAATAGCATCTCTTTTCCCTCTCAAAAGTGTCCCGGTTTGGAAGACAAATATATATTCACCCTAATTTTATAGATATTATTTTATTTAATCCCTACAATGCCCTACAAGAGGGGCACTGCTAATAGCCCCATTTTATGATGCAGAAACTAAGGCTTACAGAAGAGAAGTAACTTGGCCAAGGTCATCCAGTTAGAAGTGGCAGATCCGGAAACCATTAGGGACTTCAAAGCCCCTTGGCTTAGCCACAACACCAAACTTCCTCTCCTAAAATCCTTTGATGCTTTGAAGGACTGAGACTAGTATCTCCAAATAGTAGAGAAATAACAATTAAAGTCCTGGAGTTACCTTGGCTCCCTTCCCAGTCCCACACTTTGGCATGCTGTTCCCTTTTTGAGAGACAGCATGCACAACTCTGGTTTGCTCATGGGCAGCAGAAGCATCATAGTCATCAGATGAACGAGCATCATCCCGCCTACTGTGTGCCAGGAGCTGCATCTAATCCTCACACCAACCCTGCAAGCAGGATGTTACGGTCCTCCTTCCACAGAAAGGAAACTCCCCCGGGGTGTGCAGCCGTGAGGAGGCAGAGCTGGAGTCAGAACATGGCGATCCCACCTTTGAGCCAAGCAAACTCTCCACAGTGTGCCGTTTGGGTTGCATGCACTACGGAAGGTCAGCAATGGGTTTTTGTTTGGGCTGCCAAGGGAATGAGGTTCCAATGGGCCCATGGCAGAGACAAATGGCTGACCCACATTATGGACCCAAAGACCCCTGAGGCATTTTAGCTACCAGGAAGCCAGGACCATCTTGCCCAAGAGCACAGCAATAAGCCCTGTGAGCTGATCTGAGGCCCATACACAGATGGTCTTCACTTGTAGATCCATCACATTTAAAAGGTTTTTGGACAGCGTTTTCATTTCTCAAATGGGAAACACCCAATGACATTCAGAACAGAGCACATCCACCTTGAAGGTGGAGAACAAGACATTTCTGGAGCCCAAACCTCCCCACTCCAGTTTCCCCACCCAGAGATCATCACACTGTGAGAGCCTCTCCCCACCCCAACACACTGGTCCCGGGGGAGGGGGAGGTAAAAGCAAGCACATTCCAGATGGTCCAGGGAAAAGGGGATTTGGGAAAAGGATGTTTGTTCAAAATTTACCAAAAATAGAGAACCGAGGAGAGGAAGAGGCAACCTCTTGACCCATTTAAAAAGCTATTTCCCAGGAAGGACTTTCTAAGTAATGGATAATATCACAAAAGGAATAAGCCAATGGCTTTGACAATGTCAAATTATAAAGCAGTAGTATGTTAAAAACCATCAAAAACAAAAATAGAAGGAAACAACACACTAGTAAAACACATATGCCACAAACGTTGTAACGGCAATGTAGAGAGAGCTCGTAAGATGATTTTTAAATAAACCCATCAAAGCTGTGTTATAAAAACAGGTGAAAAAAGCAGACAATTGACCCCCCAAAATTTTAAATGGCTTAATAATTATGAGTATTTTTGTTTCATTGATAAGCCTGCAAGTTATAATTTTGCAATTAACATTATTTGCCTTTTAGATAATAAAATTTGCTTTACTGTTACTGCCACAAGCTGGTGCAGACCCAGACACTGGCCCTCTCAGACCTCAGCTGGTGGTGACATAGAAGTAAGGGACAACCCTTCTAGAAACTTCGGCAGAACGTGTCAAGGATATTTAACTAAAAAACATAAATGCCTTGGAATTTTCTCTGAGGAAATAATTAGAAATTCAAGCAAAAAATCATGGACAAAGATTACCAAAAAGGAACTGTTGAGCAGCAAAAAAACAGAAGCCCGGGTACTCCAAAATAGGTGCAAAATATTGTGTATTGCAATACAGCTATATAGATTGCACAGCCCCTTAAAATGGTGTTTCTAGGGGCGCCTGGGTGGCGCAGTCGGTTAAGCGTCCGACTTCAGCCAGGTCACGATCTCGCGGTCCGTGAGTTCGAGCCCCGCGTCAGGCTCTGGGCTGATGGCTCGGAGCCTGGAGCCTGTTTCCGATTCTGTGTCTCCCTCTCTCTCTGCCCCTCCCCCGTTCATGCTCTGTCTCTCTCTGTCCCAAAAATAAATAAAAAAACGTTGAAAAAAAAAATTAAAAAAAAAATGGTGTTTCTAAAGAATGTTCACGCAAAGCAAAAAGAACTGTAAAATATTACTGAGCAAAGTAGACCGTAAAGCAATTGTATAATCCCAATTAAAATTTTTTTTAAAATATTTTTATTTATTTTTGAGGGAGAGAGAGAGAGAGAGATAGGGCACAATCAGAAGAGGGGCAGAGAGAGGGAGACACAGAATCTGAAGCAGGATCCAGGCTCTGGGCTGTCAGCACAGAGCCCAACGTGGGGCTCGAAACCATGAACCATGAGATCATGACCTGAGCCGAAGTCAGACATCTAATCAACTGAGCCACGCAGGTGCCCCTGTGTGATCCCAATTTTAAAAAGTGTATATACGTATGTGATGACATGGTTACAAAGAAACATGTCGATCGTCAACCAGGTACATCCATGGCAGGGAGAGGAAGTCATGATGCTTTCCCTTCAGTCACAATCTTCAGGGCATGTAAACTGGCACCATCCTCCACCCTCCAAGGATGGTAGGCATGTCAGGAGACTATTTAACGTTCCAGAGGATGGAGGTGAGGCTGGGAATGGGGAAGGAGCCTGAGGGAAGGTCCAGGGCAACAGGGTCTAGAGAGCAGGACATTTAGGTGTCACTATCTAACGACAGGTCAGAGAGTGTCAGGGCCAGTGGACCAAGGGCTGGTGGGCCCACAATATAACCACAATCTGAGTCCAGATGACAGCACCAAGAACCAGTTCCTGGGTCAGCTCTCTGGACTTGGGCATCCTTAGGGGTTGAGTGGACCTACTGTGTGGGAAGCCACTACCACTACGAGTCAGGAGAACTGGGTCGGCCTCCGTCTTTGCCCTAAGTCACCACATGGTCTGAGCTTCTCTGGCCTCCGTTAGCTCATCTCTAACACTGGATATTAGTTCATCCTTTGCCTGCCTGTTTTGAGGACCAAAGCATGGCTGTGTAGACATGTACCTGGATCTGTATAGATCCCTGTGGGTATCTGAGGGAGGGGGCTGATCCCAGGACTCAATAGCCGTGGGCCCCTCCAAAGCCAGCTTCTTCTTGGAAACCTTCCCTTTCCGCAAGCCCCAGGCCTTCCCCCACCGGCACCCCTCCAGCACTTTCTGCCTGACCACACAGATCCTTAGTCTTCCGTTGGGTCCCCAGCTGTTTCATGTGTGAAAAGCTGGTCTTTACAATTACTTTGTCAGGTGGTTGGCTACTAATGACCCCCTCAAAGTGCCCCGAGCTCTGTTTGGAGAAGAGTGTCCCTTAGTGGCAGTTCAGAAATGTTTCGCAGTGCTTTTGGAGGACCCAAGCTCCTCTCCGAGGGTGACAGGCCCTGTGCGCTGCAATAGTATGCCTGCTCTGCCCTGGCACACCCCCTGGAGGTGGGGGTGTGCACTGCCACAGGTGACTGGCGGGCCTCTCAGGAGACCAGAGCTGGCGCCAGTTGACCCTGGAAATCCACTGAGGGACAAGGTTCTGCTGGGGGAGGGGAGGGTGTTAGATCCAGCCACTGAGGCTGTTCAACTTCTAAGTGCCAGGATGGGCTGTATTATTTCAAAGCTCTCTTCCAGATCCAAAAGCATCAAGTTTCAGGATTAAGCACCCCAGGACCTTGAGATTCAGAAGACAGAATTCTAAGCGATGTAAATCCTAAGATTCTGAGTGGGCGTTCTCAGGAACACATCGCCAGCTGCCCTCCTCCACAGAAAAAGCAGAGCCTATTCAAACCCGTGGGGGCCCTGCCTCCCATTGACTTTAGGCCAGCCAACACTGCTGCCCAGAAGCAGCACACAGCAATCCTGCCACCAGAAAGCCAGGGTTGAGTTCTCTAAAGGGGAAGTGCTAATTAGTCATCTAAAACCAGGGCCTGTGGAAATGAAACGCAGGCATGCGAGACCCTCAGTATGTTTTGTCTGCAGTGTGCCCTCCCAGGATGGGACTTCTCAGACATCTGCGGTCCCTGGCCGGGTCCCTGGGAAGGTCGGAAAGGACTAGAGTCCTTGCCCTGGGACAGACTCCTGCTTCTGTGAAGGAGACATTTCCGCGGGCCCCAGAGTTGTAACTGTCCTCCTCACCATGGTGACAAGGGTGGGGATGGCCACCAGGTGTGCCCCTGCATCTCTGTAGCTGAGTTGCTGTGTTGCAGTCTCTCCAGGGAGGCTGGGTTCACTGGGGCAGAGGGAACTTGAGAAAGACAGAGCTGAGCACACCCTGCACAGCCTCCCTGGAATGTGTGGGTGCCTGGAGGTACACAAGCACTGCCTGACCACAGGCCTGGCCCCGGGAGCAGCAAGGGGTGGTTTCTCACCCTGGTAGAGCTGGTGAGCTCATCAGCTCCTCTGACTAACGTGCAGGCCGGAACGTTCCCAATGCCGCAGAACCCTTGGGTTTGTCCCCTGCCCCCACCCCTGCCTGGTACAGCAGCCCAGAGCTGCCTGGAGCAGGGCTCTATCTGCAGGGCATGGCAAGTAAGAAGCAGAACTGGGGAGTTGCCTTGACCATGAGGTTAAGCATGGGTGTGAACCTCTCCGAGCTTGGCACTTGAGGACTCACATCTGACACAATTGCCTTCTCCAGGTTAATGTTCCACTGCCTTGAACCTCTGTGCTACAAAGGCCCAGATGTTTCCATTTAACTCCATAGTGCAGCTCGGCACTGAGCTGGGGCAGGAGCTGATCCTCCCCCAGCCTTAGTGCAGATGTCAGGCAGAGGCCCTGTAGGCTAAAATGTCCCTGCAGATGGGGCAGAACATCTCTGGGTCCAGGAGGACTGGCTCTGATCACTGAAGGGCCAGAAGAAATGGTTGTTTTCTAAGCCAAGAGCCTGTTGTGGATCTGAATACATTCACCACAATTACACACAGTCACCTCCCCAATTTGGACTTTGTATGTATGTATGTATGTGTGTATGTATGTATTTTTTAAATGTTTATTTATTTATTTCTGAAAGGGAGGAGGTACAGAGAGAGAGAATCCCAAGGAGTCTCCACCCTCACCATGGAGCTCACCCTCACCCTCCCACGACTATGAGATCAAGACCTGAGCCAAAATCAAGAGTCAGAGGCTTAACCGACTGAGCCACCCAGGAGCACCCTATCTATATATTTTGTTTGTCACTAAACAAAAACCAGTAGGTCTCAGTGACTCTCAGTTCTCTGAGGCCCACATACTGTGGCTGGCCCTAGGTACTGTGTCCCAGGTACCTAGTACAGAATTATCACCCACTCCCTTCACTCACACACACACACACACACACACACACACACACACACACACATTGACCCCTTAGCTGCTGAGGACAGGGGCCCAGAACTAACTGTTTGGGTCCCATGAGTGAAAGGGCTCCCATGAACAGTCTGGAGGAGGACTTCTGGGAGGAGTTTTGTCCTCATGTGCTAGCCTTGGGCAGCCAGAGAACTGGCCATTAAGTGCTATGGCCTGTCAGCTGTGCAAAAGGGGCAGCATGGACTTTCCTGAGCAGGAAGGCCCCCCCTCCAGCCATGTGGTCACTGCACAAGGGAACCGATGTGCTCACCAAGAGTCCTTCCATCGGATCACTTACTTCCTGGTAAAAGACCCACATGGGGGGGCTCTGACATCTGCACTTTGGAGCACCAGCCAGCTCTAGGATCCATTCCCCTCACAGGTGGGGAGGAGGATTAGGGGGGTGGTGAAGGTCTTCTGCCCCAGATGTGGAGAGAAAGGTGACTGAGGCTCCTGTGGGTGCTGACCTCCAGAAGCTCCAACTGGACCGGTGGGTCCCAGCAGCTCTCAATTCACTGCTGTGTCCCTGGTGCCTGGTACAGAGTTGGCACTTCGTCAACATCTGAATGAATGAATGAGGCCAATACATCAGAGGCCATCCAGGTCTCAGCAGTTCCTAGGCTGCCCCTGGTGGACTCCCCACTCCCCTCCAGGTAGACAGATGGGCATGCTAAGGTAGAGGCCTGTCTGAGTGGCTGAGACCTTAGGTTCTGGGCTCTGTGTGAGTCCCTTGGCCCCAGGCTTGAGCCTAATCCTCATCCCCTGTATCCTCCTCCATTCCAGCTTGGCTGAGGGCCTCCCTTCTTCCCAGAACTTCAGGGAGACACCAGTGGCAGGTGAATGGCACCCTCCATTTCCTCTTCACTGAGGTTGGGCGGCACCTTCACTGGAAGGGCTCTCTGTAGGCAACGATGAGTTTGGGTCTTCGCAGAGGGCCTGCGGGCCTCCCTCCCTCCCTCCTCTCTGTATCTCCCTCTCCCAGGTCCTTATGTCTGACTCATTGGCCCCTCATCCCACCCCTTCCTCAGCTGACAGAGCTGGCAGATGGATGGGGCTCACTGGGGTAACTGGACCACGCTGTATTTCTAGATTCAGAGTCAATCAGGTGTGGCTACGGCTCTGGGACTGAGCTAGGCATTTCACCTCTACCGACTTCAGTGATCCTTGTGGGACTCTGTGAAGAGCAGCGCATTGTCTCCACGTTCCGTTTGAGGAGACTGAGGTGCAGAGAGATGAAGTTTCTGGACCAGGATGCAGAGCTGGTGTTTTTCCACATGGCCCCCCAGGGTCCCCACCCTGCCCCTCACCCTGCTCTCTCCTGTATTACATGATACTCCCAATGCAGAGGTTCTGACCACTGGCCAGCATGACCTCTTCAAGCAGAGGTGAGCCCTCAGGGGGAAAGCCAGGCTCAAGGCTGGGACACAGGGGAAGGGTTGTCTCCATGGGGGCAGAGAGGGAGGGCTGCAGCCAGCCAGCCAGGCACTGATAGTTTATAGGGGTAAAATCAAAGGCAGTTGCAGCCACTGAAGAGGGACATCTCCATACATGTCCATGTCCCTGTGAGGCTACCAGCCCCATCCTCCATGGGAGCTGCCAAGGGAAGAGAAATCTTCTGTCATCTTCTGGACCCCTTCTCCTGCTTTACAGAAACAGGACTGAGTCTTGCTTGAAGGTGCCCATCACCAGGTCACAAAAAGCCTCAAACTTGAGCATGGCCACCAGTCCCCAGAAAGCCTCACCTGCTCAGACCCTGGGAGCCCCGAGAATCAGAAGGTGCTTAAGGATTTAATGCCAGGTGTTTGTTGTCAGACTTCTGCACTGGCCACGCATGTGGCCCACTGCCCTCTGGACCTTCGGAGCCCGTGGGATCTTGTCTGAGATTTCTGAGCAGCTGTAGACCACTGTGTCGGGGAGGCTATGAAATCCGACAGCAGCTGGAAGGCCCAAGGGGAGGCATTTCAACGTCAGCTCCCACAGACATCCAAGGACAGCATAGCCCTGGCCCTGAGGCCGCACACTGTCCGGAGGCCCCAGGGGAGGATCCCACCTTGCATCTTCCACCTTCTGTGGCCCCAGGAGTCCCTTGCTTTGTGGAGGCATCCCTCCAGTCTCTGCCTCCATATTTACATGGCCTTTTCCTCTTCTCTGTGCCCATCTTCTCAGGGTCTCTTGTGAGGACACTTGTCACTGCATGATCTCATGTCACGATCCTCAATTACATCTATAAAAACAACCTTTTCCGAACAAGGCCACTTGCACAGGTTAGGAGGTTAGGATGGCGACACATCACAATTCACCCCATGGCAGGTGATTACATTACACACCGCAAGTCTACGCTGGCCCATGAGACCCTGTGGGATCTGTCCCCCATCCAAACTCTGCACCTCCTACCTCATGGCCCCCATACCTCAGCCTACCACGGTCCACTCATGTACCCCACTCCCGCTCAGGCCCCTGCTGTTTTCCCTACTCCCCAGGCTCTGCAGGCGCTCGTTCTGCTGCCCGGGAAGGCCATACCGTGGTCGTTCTCCCAGAGATGCACACAGTTCTCCCATCACAGACAGCGTTCTTCAGGTTGTCACTCTTCTGAAGTGGGGGCCTCCCCGCCAATACCTCGTCTAAAGCACCTCGACACTCTCCCAAGCACTTCCGCTCTGTCTCCTGCTTTGTCTTTTGCCAGCACTTATCAGCACCCAACATACATGCATTTTCCTCCTTTATCTGGTGTGTGGTCTGCCCTCTGCTAGGGGGCAGGGGTGTTTCCGTAAGTTCTGCTCACTGCTGTGTCCCAATGGCTGGATGCCTGGAGCTAGTCGGCCTTGGATGAATGAATGAATAAATGAATGAATGAACAAGCTTTTGCTCAGGCTGAGTTCTGAGCTCCCAGAAGCTCTCATGGACATTTAGCTCCACCTGGGGCTTCCCTGAACTCTTGGGACACCTGGACTCTGAGCGCCCCACAAGTCAAGCTGTGTGCATCCTCCTTGTCAAGTTTAAGTCTAGAAGGGGGTCACTGCTGGTTCAGCAGACACTCCCTGAGCCCATAACCAAGTCAGCCCCAGGCCCTGGATCTTTCCTGGCCCTCCTGCCCCCACATGGCCCACACTTACCCTGGTCACATTCAGCCATATGTGCACAGGAACCAGTGTGGGAAGAATAGGCAGGCCCTGCTGCCCCTGCCCACCTCCAGAGCTGCCATGGGGGTGGGGTGCATTGGGGGGCTGGTCCTCCCAGTCCACTAAAGTCTGGCATGAAGACCTCCAGGGTGGGCATTGAAGGAAGGCATGTAGACAGGCCTGGGGGCCCTGCAACACCCCTACGTTTGGTTGAAAATCCCACACCACCAGAATCTCCATTTCAGTAGAGGTAGATTATGGTCCCCTAGAGAGAGCCCTGGCCCGGAGGTAGACAGGACACTGGCTTTCTCGTCACAGCTGTGGGATACACACACGTTCCTTCCTGTTGCTGGTCTTCTGTTTCCTCATCTCTAAGTCCAGGCACTGGAACACACAAGGGAGAGCTGAAATAGGCTGCTTCTTATATATTGACTCAGATAGCTCTGTTGTGGCTGCTTGGAGCACTGAGTTGAGAAGGATTCTGAGGTTCAGTCCAGGGTTACCAGGAAAGCAGTACAGTGGTCAATGAGGGGTGTCTGTGATGGGGACGGGGAGGAGAGTGAGTGCCAAGGTGTGCGAAGGCTCAGTGAGATGATACGTGAGGGTGCTTCAGGCTACAGGTCTACACGAGTCTGTAGATGCCTACGGTAGCCCCAGAAGTCCTTGCTGAATTTAGTTGGTGACTGTGAGGCAGCCAGTGTGAACTGCCGGCCGGGGAATCCTCCAAGAGCCAGTGCAGAGGCTGCTCCGGGGCGGGGGAGGAGGGGAGGCCGGGGTGGAGGCCGCAGGACAGTGAGCCGAGAGCCCCGCACTGCCCTTTGACTCTGGGGTAGTTGTGGTGCTTGCTGGCAGAGGCTGGCTTCTGGCCCGGGGCTTGGATCAAGAAGGCCATGGCCCTGCCTGGGCCCGGCCAAGTGTCCTCCACAGCTGTCCTCGGGACAGACACGGAGCCATCACATCCCTTCTGGGAATGCTGGGAAGACTTTCATAGCCAGAGCGGCCGGATAGGCATGAATGCCTTGGAAGGAGGTGCCCCAACATGATTAGAGTCTCAGTTTCCCATCTGTGGGGGAGGAGTCACACTTGCTGTCGACTTTTCAGGTGGGGCCGGCATCAGCTGTGCCTGACAGAAAGGCGACGGCCGAGTGGGTGAGTGGGGGCCGCACGCCCTAGGGCAGAGCTGTGCCCACCTGGAGGATGCGGCACCTTTCTCTAATTGGCACAAAGGTGCCCTGTGGACCGGTGGTAGCTCTGGGCTTCCATATCATGCCGAACCATTAGCTTCATCATTGTAATTCTTCGTGCTCTAAAGGAGGCAGGTAGACCCAGTAAGAGGGAGTCATGGCACCAGGAAGTCTTCATAGAGGAGGGAGGGTTTGAGCTGGGCCTTGCAGGGTCTGGAGCAAAGATGGCAACAACAGCCCGTGTCTGGACGACTGACTTCCCCCAGAGGGACTGCGGCCTGCTCTGTGCTGCTGCCTTTCCCAACACAGCTGTTTTCTTTCCTAGTTCTATATTTTGGTTCCCGCCTCTTCTGTGACATCAATGCAAATGAGACAACACACAAAACAACTTCAAAGCCAAGGAAGCCTGGGGCCGGAGCTATCCCCATGGGACCCTGCCGGGCAGGGAAGCTGGGCAAGTGGTCCCTCAGTGCCCGCCCTCCAGCACTCAGCTGGGTGGGGAGACCTTTTCAGGGCCCCGAGTTCTCTGAGTGGCCCAGAAGAGGCGGTAGTCAGGAGGCAGTGTTTTATGCTAACCCACAAGAGCTCTAGCACCGCTTATGGCTGGAATTTCTTAGTGTGTGTGTGTGTGTGTGTGTGTGTGTGTGTGCGTGTGTGTGTGTTTTAAATCTCTGGGAACTTAATCAAAGGTTTTCCTGTGTGGTGCCCCAGAATATAAAATGGAGGAAGACATGACCCAGAGCTTACCCCCTACCTGCTTTTTGGGGGGCCCCGAAACACTTTTTGGGCCACCAGTAGTTTGAAAACTACTGACCCACAGGATGTGACCCAAATGTTTAAGGCTCTTCATAACTCTCTCCTCTGTCCACCCAGCACCTCTGCAGCCCCACCTGTGGCCACACCAGGTACTCCCGGTTTCTGTCCAGGCCCTCGTGTATTTTTTCACCCTCTGCTTTGTCATCCTGGAACACTGATCTCTCTCCCTTTCTTCCCTCTTCCCTCCCATTTTTCTCCTGGAAAACTCCTGGTCATCCTTCAAGAGCCCGGCCAGGATACCACTTCCCCAAAGAGACTTACCTTGATCTCCGACTACCAGACACCCACATACATAGACAGAGTGGCCCTTTTGTCCTCTCTCCATACTGCATCTCCCCACCCCAACATCAAAGTCTTCCTTCTCCTGTGTTTGAAGTGCCTGTTTCCCTGTTTGTCCCCACAAGTGTCTGAGCTCCTTCAGAGCCTGGTGTTTTTTCACCTCTGCATTTTCTGGGCTGGGCCCCTAGGTCCCATCTGCCTCATACAGGTGACTGCTCGGTGCTAACCCCAGGTAGCCCCAAGGGTCTTGGCTCACTGGACTCTAGGTGGGATTTGGAGGTCCAGCTCAGGGCCACCCCTCATGGCCACACAAGGGGGCTGAGCCTGCATCATCGCTAAACTCCACGTGAAGTGGGCTCCCTCCATGTTTATGGTGTGGACTTGAAGCACGGGATTTGCAAGCTTTGAGCAGTATGAGGACCTCCACCTTAGCTCTGGCCATTGCCCACCCTGCCCAGCAGGAAACAGGCATCTGCTCCAGGACTCTGGAGTAAAAGGTCACTTTCTGGGCCAGGGTAACCCTGGCAGCATGATCCTGTCCCCTTCCCCTCCCCCAGCAGCTTCAGTCTAGCCAAGTGTCCATGTAAGCTCTGATTTGGTCCAAGTTTACAGTCAGGCTAAGGAAGGTCTTGTGACAGTTTTCGAGCCCCGGTCAGATTTCCAGACGTCCCAGCGCAGCCTGCCGCTGCCTTACTGGGGGCTTCTGCAAACCCCTGAGCCTTCTGCCTCAGTTTTCTTGGCTGTAAGACAAGGAAGCAGATTTGGTTGAGAAGTGATCAAAACTGGGCTGTAGGAACCTTAGGGATTCCACAGACGTTAGAGTACTTTTGCCAAGCAAACTACTTTGCCTGGAGAAAACGCAATGCTTTTTTTTTTTTTGTCAGACATGTTAAAGTTCTGAGTAAGATTTTTTACCCGAGAAAAAAAATAATTTTCACTGATTGAAAAAAACACCTAAAAACTACTAGATACGATTTTTATGCATTTAGAAATCCAAATAGTGTGGACTGAAATTTAGGAGGTTCTCAAAAGATCGAGGCTGAGAGAAATTCCGGGGAAGAAGAGCCGCTTTCTGTTCCCAGCCATAAACCGCTGTTGTTGTTACATCATAGCGAGGTAGGGGTGCCTGGAAAGTCTCTTTCCTCCCTGTGTGTTGCCTTCAATGTCAGAAGTTTGCTCACATAAGACTGACTTCTTCAGATATATCGTTGTGCTCTTTTTCTTCTTTAAATGTTTATGTGTTGATTTTGAGAGAGAGAGAGAGAGTGAGCTCCTGCGGGAGAGGGGCATATGGAGAGAGAGAGACAATCCCAAGCAGGCTCCACGCCCCTACTCGGGGCTCCATCCCATGACCAGGAGGGGCACCAGGGAGATCATGACCTGAGCCGAAATCAAGAGCTGGAAACTCAACTGACTGAGCTGCCCAGGTGTCCCCTATGTTGTCGTGCTCTTTAAACTCTTCTTTTAAACCTCCCTCCTCCTTCTCCAAGGGTTCCTGGGCTGGTGAGCTAAGCTTCTCCCTGGAGTATGGGAGGGAGAGGGCAGCCGCTGGGAGGGTAGGGTGGGGGTGGGGAGTGGCTGGCACGGGGTTGAGGGGGTGTGGAAGTGCCGGAGGGGCACAGGCACCCGAAGCCTGGGTGAGCACTGTCCCCCGGGGCCTGTGGCCTATTGGAGAGATTACTAAACTCTGCCGGAAAAGTTCCTATTTTTCTGTTCAGGCTCCTGGCATCCGGTCCAGGCCAGGACCTGGGCTGTGGGGGTTCCAAAACAGGAACTGGGGCAAGAAGATGGAGGGGCTGTCACAGCCCGGGGCTGCTCGAGGACACAGCAATGCCGGCACGTCCCACACTCCCCCCCTCCCCCCGGGGCCAGGGAAGTGCTCCTCACGTGGGCAAGGCTCCCAGCCACAGCCAGCCACCTGGATTCATGCCCAGTTGGGGACATGAGCCTGCATCACCCCAATCATCCTGGACACCCAGGTCAAGCAAATGAGTTGTGAGTACTTAAAATCAGATTCGGATATGTTCCAAACTGGGAATCTGTCTCAGGGGACACTACTGGGCTTGCAGACAGAGGCCAAAGGACTTTGAGCCTTCTCTGCAATGTTCTTTTTTTTTTTTTTTTTTTGTCCCCAAGGAAAATGTATTCATGGACTACTTGGGTAAAAATAATAATAATAAAAGACTTTTTTAAAGGCCAGACTTAAAGAATTTACTGTAAAAATATCAGTTGTCTTACAATTGACTCCAAACATGTTCCCTTTCAGAGATGGGGTGGCGGGGAGTAGGGGCTGACTGGTTCAGACAGTGCTCCTGACTTGCTGAATGGTTTGGAATTGGATCTGGCTCCTTGAGCCTCAGTTTCTCCATCTGTACAGCGGGGAGGTGGACCCAATATTCTCCGAGGTCCTTCCCTGACATCAGGAAGCTTCACTGTGTGTATGAGGCAGCAAACAGCTTCACTGTGTGTGTGTGTGTGGGGGGGCCTTCTTGCAGTGGTGACGGTTCACTTCAGATGCAGTGTCCTCTGAGACGCACGTCCTCAGAGGCTTGGATGTGGTCCCAGGGCAGTGCATGACAGTGGAGCATGCCTGGGACTCTTTGGGCAGGTGAGCTGAGCTGTCTCCCTGGGGAGAGTATGCCAGGCCTCAGAAAGCACCCCTCCCCCCCCCCCCCCAGGACAGTCAGGACAAATAGTGGCATAGTAACAGGTTTAGTCATGTCCCTCTCCGAGTTTGGGACTGAACAGCCATGACCTGTGTGTGTCATTAAGACAGAGATGGTCTGGTTAGGGACATTGCCCCAGTGACCCTGCCCCCGGCACCAATCACTATGACAACAGCTCAATAGGGTCCCAGCGGCCTAAGAATCCTGCTTCCACTGAGAGCGAGGTTGGCTGAGGTCAAAGAGGGATTAATAGAGCCCTGTTCTCATTACACCACAAAGCGCCATTATTACAAGTCGCAGTGGCCCTACCAGGAGATGCATCATGTTTTCAAGTCACAGAGAGCCCAGTCCACCAAAGAGAATGGTTCCAGCATCAGCCTCAAAGTCACCCTGAGCCCAGAGGAGGAGGAGGAGGAGGAGGAAAATGAGACATGTCCAAATGTCCAACGGATGGTCACACAAAGCAGGGTAAAGCCAAAGCACAGCACAACTTGGCCTCATTCACACAACGATGTTGATGACATTATTACATTAAAGTCCTCACGATACATAGAAACAAGGTTACAAAATCTGTTGACAAGATGCCATTTTTCTTTCAAAAAATCATATATATACATATACACAGTAAAGATATAGAAGAAAATATTTTAGAATGTACCAGTGATTATCTTTGGAAAGTGGGATTGTGTAATTTTTTTCTTTTGGTTTATCTGCATTTTTTGTAATGAAAATATATTTATTTCTCTTGCATTTCTAAAAACCTTTCTTAAAGTTTGGTACAGAGAATTAGAAGATTGTCATTCTTTCCCTTTGTGAACAAACTGCAGTTAATAAAATGCATGGGAGGGCACTGATTCGGAGGGTCACGTTTTCTTATAAAGAATATTTATATTCTAATATTTATAATGTAGTATTTTAGTAATTCAAGAAAAGATTTTTTTAAGAAATTTTGCATTAACCAGTATATAAGTATATACTGAAAGTATATAAGAAACATTATTCTAAAGAATCCTGTGTATCCTCATGCCTTCTTACAACAGAGTGCAATGGAAAAAATTCATCGGGGGCGCCTGGGTGGCTCCGTCGGTTGGGCGTCCAACTTCGGCTCTGGTCATGGTCTTGTGGTTCCTGAGTTCAAGCCCTGCATGGGCTCTGTGCTGACAGCTCGGAGCCTGGAGCCTGGTCTGGATTCTGTGTCTCCCTCTCTCTCTCTCTGCCCCTCCCCTGCTCTCTCTCTGTCTCTGTCTCAAAAATAAACATTAAAAAAAAAAGAATTTATCATTAGCTTTATCACTGTGAGGGGTCTGAATTCTACCATATTATGTAATAGGCTGATCTTTAGGACTATCGGATAAGCAGAGGTATTTGTATCTGCAGTGAATGGTCTCAGATAACCCTACTTATTAAGTATCTAGACTTGCTTTTTGTAATTTTTCAATCTGTCTCACCCACTGCTGATAAACGTCAGAATGAACATCCTGCCGTAGCAACTCTTTTCCTGCTCTCTCTCTAATTCGGTGCTTCAAGTCTACTATCATCTTAGGAAAAAACGTAGATACTGCACTTTGTCAAAAGTGTGAGTGAACTAAGGGAACACAGAGAGCTGAGTGGGGCCTCGAAGGGGAGGCTCTGACAAGCTGAGGTGCAGAGTGAGAGGTGTTCGAAAGGAATGGCTCCCGGAGGCTGGGGTTAAATCACGTAGCATCATGTAAGTCACCTTAAAGAGTTTGGACTTTATCCCGAGAGCAGTTGGAAGCTATTGAAGAATTTCAAGAAGGGAAGTGAGGTGTTTACGTTGGTGTTTTAAAAAGATTACCACAAGGATGGTTTCATGTGTGGAGAAACACGAAGGGAAGGAAATTTGGCTGTGAAAAGATAATTATTGGGACGTTTATGTGTGTGTTCTCTTCTAGCTGATGAGCCCAAACACATTCTCCCTTTAAGAGGGGTCATAGGAGAAGTTTCTTTCTGGCCTCTGTGCCAGGAAAAGCGAGGCATCCCCTAAGCTCTAGATATATTTTTATGCCATTGGCCTGTATATCTTATAAATAATTGCATTTTCTTCTTTGCTTTGGCCACCAGGAAGCCCCGTGTATGTAATTCTGCACACTGACTTTACCCTTCTCTCTCTGTCAGATGCAAATTTTGTCTTGCCTAGAATTCTTTATTTATAGTATCCTTCCTATTATTTGAATTTCCATAAGTAGCATCAAATGATTTTTGGATCAAAGTATAGTATTAAAAAAATCCTTTAGAAGTCTCAGCTTGAAAAAAAAAAAACAAAAAAAGATCAATAGCTTTTGCTATTTGGGTATGGGCAGATTTCACTATGTTAAATACTGCTTTTAAAAATAAGGAAGTCTATGACACCAAAAGCATAAACTACCAAAGAAAAAGTAAATAAATGGGACTTCATGAAAATTTAAAACTTTTGTGCTTCAAAGGACACTAGCAAGAAAGTGAAAAGGTAGCCCACAAAAATGGGAAAAAATATTTGCAAATTCTGATAAGGGACTCATATCTAGAGTATATAAAGAACTCTTACAACTCAATTTTAAAAGTCAAACAACCCAATTAAAAAAATGGGGAAGGAATCTGAATAGACATTTCTCCAAAGAGAATATACGAATGGCTAATAAGCACATGAAAAGATGCTCTGTATCATCAGTCATCAGGGAAATGCAAATCAAAATCACAATGAGATATCACTTCATATTCATGAGGACAGCTATAATGAAAAGACAGATATTAACAAGTGTTGGGGAGGATGTAGAAAAATCCAAGCCTTCATCCAGCACTGCTGGGAATGTAAAGTGTTGCATTTACTTCACAGTCTGGTAGTTCCTCAAAAAGATAACATGGGATCATCGTATAATTCGGCAATTCTACTGTAGGTATATACCCAGGAGAAATGAAAACATGTCTACACAAAAACTTGTATGTGAATATTCATAGAAATGTTATTCATAATAGTCAAAAGGTAGATTCAACTAATAGAATCTAACTAATAAATGGTTGAAATACTGATACATGCTACAACATGAAAAGATCTTGAAAATGTTGTGCTAGGTAAGTAACAAGTAACAAGAAGCCGTATCTTTGATCATTTCACTTACGTGAAATGTCCAGAATGGGCAAATATATAGAAGACAGAAAATAGATTGATTGCTTAAAGTTAGGGGGTGTTGGGGAGATTGGTACATGAGAGCTGAAGAAAGTGGGCTTTCTTAGATAATGAATATATATATATATATATATATATATATATACACACATATATATATTTGGTGATGAAAATGTTCTGAAATTGATTGTGGCAGTGGTTGTGTAGCTCTGTGAATATAATAAGAACCACTGAATGGTACATTTTAAGGGCAAGAATTGTGTAGTATGTGAATTATATCTCAACAAAGCTTGTTTAAAAAAACCTGGGAAGTCGCCATGCTTGGCCCGCTCGGTATACTTGGCAAGCCAGGTCTACATAGCAGCAGAGGTGGGTTTCAACTCCAGCTCAGCCACTTCCCAGCTGGGTAACCTTCTCCCATAAGGAACTTCACTTCCCTAAAAGGGAGACAGTGTTATTTGATGCAGGAACTAAGAGTGCTAGCACTCAGTAGGGACAGAGCAAGCTGCTCTCCAGAGGGCCCTCCTGTCTGATGCCAAAGCCCATGCTCTTTCTCCTGGACTGGTCCCCCAGTTTCTCCATTTCCGAAGTCAAGCAGGTCACAGGGGAGAGGGTTCTCCACTGCCCCAGCTGCAAGAGGACTCTGCTCCAGACTCAGGATTTCCAGAGTTTGCTTCGGCCTCCTCTGGTTGTGCTGCTACCCTCCCATCTTCCTTCCTCCCCACCTCACTCACTTCTTCCCCCAGCTGCTCCATTCTCCCAGCCCAGGTCTGGCCCTCTCTCAACTTGGGAGCCTCGGTTTAAACTCCCATGGGAGAGAGGGGAAACATTATAGACATCCCCAGTTCTAAGCTTGAGTCGATCTCTCAGGATGCCTTTTGTTGCCAAGAAAAATGAAACAGATGTCTGGCAATAACTTCACAAGTTTCCTGCCAAACCAGAGGAGAGCTTGTCTTTGGTTTAGAAGCGGCCAAGAAAGACAAGCCCCAGCCCGTATCATTCCCAGGAAACATGCAAACACACACGAGCTTCTCAAACCTGGGAGGCCTGCACTCCAGCAGACTCTCTGGGCAGGATTTCAACATCAGCTGTAGAAACACGCTGCCCCCTTCCTCCACCTGCCTCGCACCTTCCATCCTCCACGGCCCCCCAGATTTTCCCCGCCACCACCCTGTTCCCCATTATCCAGTGACTCTGTGGCCTCCTGGCCTGGCAGGCAAGACTGGCTTCCTTGCTGGGCTTGTTTCCCAGCATGCTCTAGGTACCTCTTTGTGTTTGTGGTAAAATACACTAAACGTAAAATTGACCATTTTAACCATTTTAAAGTATATAACCCAATGATTTAGTACACTTACGATGTTGTATGCTCATTGCGACTATCTACCTCCGAACATTTCATCACCCAGAAACGAAAGCCCATAGCTAGCCACTCCCCATTTCCCCCGCCCCCAGCCCCTGGCAACCACTAATCTGCTTTCTGTCTCTATGAATTTCCTATTCTGGACATTTCATATAAACGGCATCATGTTTGGTTTCTTTTGCTTGGCTTAATGTTTTCAAGGTTCATCCACATTGGAGCGCAGATCAGGACTTCACATGGGGATACTTTCTGGCTGAATGATATTCCGCTGAGTGGATATACCACGTTTTGTTCATTCATTCATCAGTTGATGGACATTCACTTGTTTCTGTCTGTGAGCTATTTTATGAATGGTGCTACCACGATATTCTTGTGCAAGTTTTGTGTGAACACCTGTTCTGAATTCTTTGGGGCATATACCTACAAGTGGAATTGCTGGATCGGATGATAATTTTTTAACTTTTGGAGGAACCACCAATTTTTTTTTTCCTCAGCAGCTGTACCATTTTACATTCTCAGCAGCAGTGTGAGAGTTCCAATTTCTCCATATCTTTACAAACACTTGCTATTTTTCCGGTTTTTTAAAAAATTAAAGCCATCCCAGTGAGTGTGAAGTGGCAGCTCATTGTGGTACAGATTTGCATTTTCCTGATGACTACTGGTGTTGAGCATATTTTCATGTTCCAGTTGGCCATTTGTATATCTTCTCTGGAGAAATACCTGGTAAAGTTCTCTGGCCATATTTAAACTATTTGTTTTGGAGCCCCTGGGTGGCTCGGTTGGTTAAGTGTCCGACTTCAGCTCAGGTCATGATCTCACAGTTTGTGAGTTCAAGCCCCGCATCGGGATCTGTGCTGACAGCTCAGAGCCCAGAGCCCACTTCGAGTTCTGTATCTCCCTCTCTCTCTGGCTCTCCCCTGCCCCTGCTCACACTCTGTCTCTGTCTCTGTCTCTCTCTGTCTCTCTCTCTCTCTGTCTCTCTCCCAAAAATAAACATTAAAAAAAAACCAATTTAAATTATTTGTTTTATTTTATTGTTGAGTTGTAAGAGCCGGTTATGCATTCTGGGTACTAGCCTGTATTGGATACATGGTTTGCAAATACTTTCTCCCATTTTCTGAGTTGACGTTCCACTCTCTTGATGGTGTCCTTTGCAGCACAAATGCCTTCAGTTTTGATGAAATTCAATTTATTTTTTTCTTTTGCTACTTGTGCTTTTGGGGGCACATCTAAGAATGCGTTGCCAAATACAAGGTCATGAAAATCTACCCCTATGTTTTTTTTCTAAGGGTTTTATATATTTAGCTTCTATATTTATTTAGGTCTTTGATCCCTTTTGAGATGATTTGGGTACATGATGTGAGGTAGGGCCAATTGCATTCATTTGCATATGTATAACCCCTTTGACACCATTTGTTGAAGAGACTATTCTTTCTGCATTGAATGCTCCTGGCACCTATGTCAAAATCAATTGACCATAGATGTATTGGTTTATTTCTGGTTTCTCAGTCCATTCCATTGATCTATATATGTCTATCCTTGCATTATCACCACACTATTTTGATAACTGTAGCTTTGTAGAAAGTTTTTAAATCAAGAAGTGTGAGCCCTCCAATGTTGTTTTCTTTTGCAAAATTGTTTTAGCTTTTCAGGGTTCCTTGCAATTTGATGTGAATTTTATGGTTAGTGTTTTCATTTCTGTAAAAAAGACCATTGAGATTTTGATAAGAATTGTACTGAATCAGTTGATCAATTTGGGAAATATTGCCATCTTAATAATGGTAGATCTTCTGGTACATAAATATGGGGTTTTTTCCATTTATTATTTTCCTCTTTTTTTTTTTTTTGTCTCTTTCAGCAATGTTTTATAATTTGCAGTGTACAAGTCTTTCACTTCCTTGGTTTAGTTCATTCCTAGGTATTTAATTGTTTTTGATGGCATTATTTATGGAATTATTTTTAATTCCCTTTTTTAGACAGTGTATAGAAATAAAATTGATTTTATGTGTTAATCTTGTATCCTTCAACTTTGCTGAATTCATCTATTAGTTGTAATAGTTTTTGTGTGTGTGTGAATTCTTGAGGATTTCTTACATGTAAGATCATGTCATCTACAAATAGACAGTTTTACTGCTTTTTTTCCAGCATGGATGCCTTTTATTTCTTTTTCTTGCCTAATTGCTCTGGCTACAACTTCCAATACAAGTCTGAATAGAAGTAGTAAAAGCAGGTGCTCTGTCTTGCTCCTGATCTCAGGGAAATGCTCTTGATTCTTGTTGGCTTATCTCCCCACTCTCTCCAGGGTGTCTGGCTCCCTACCCTTGCTGGCTCTGCTGCCCCAAGGAAAACCACTCTCCAGCCTTTGCTGTATCCTCCAGTCCCCACCTCTGCTCTCTGCCTCTCTGTTGAGTTCCCTGTCCTTCATACTAAGTTTTTGGAGGAGTTCCCTGTGCCTCAGTCGTGTGGCCCCACTAGTCAGGTAGCATCTCCCTGGCCCTCTCCCTCAGTTCTGAACATGAAGGGGACAGGGACAAACCTCGTAAACACAGAGGTTTGGAAAAAAACACCTGTTTTTCAGGACCCTGAGGGGTCAGGCTTGCTGCAAAGAACTATGTTTGGGCCTGCTGGGCCAGAGGAAAAACAAATCACCAATTCTTGCTGGTCTGATTGGCAGGTGCCCAGAGAGACCTGGTGGCCATCCATGAGATACGGGAGTTCTGGGTGCCTGGATCTGTGGCAGCTGGAGCCTGCTGACTTGGCATGGGAACCTCTGTTTGTGGGCAGAAACTTTTGCTCCCTTCCCTCTTAGCTGGAGGGGAATCTTGTAAGTGCCCACAGTGATGCCCATGCCCCTGAGGCTAGGCACCTCTGTGAAGACAATGGCTTGAGCCACAAAAAAGGTGGGCTTGGAGCATAAGTCCAGAAACAGAAGCCAGATGCATCCAGAACCACGCGTTCCTTTGGCTAGTGTGAGGTCATATCCTCCCAGGGGCCCTCAGCACCCCTCTGAGACTGCCAGAGTCTGCTGGGGATCCTCTGCCAAGGCTGGCACCAAACAACTCCCAGGAGAATTGCACAAAACCATCATGACAGTGGTATGCTGGGTCAAGTGGACACAGTAAATAAGAATATAGAATTCTGAGAAACCTAAATTAATAATTTAAAAATTATGTATATTCTACAAGCAGAATGCATATTTTAAAACATCTATTGAATATTTATAAAATTTGGGTATGTGCTAGGCTATAAAGAAAAACTTTTAAATTACAGAAAGAGAAATCCTACAGATTCCCATTCTCAGACCATAATGCAATAAGACTAGAAATGAATCACAGAGGGATAATAATAATAATAATAGTGATAAAATGTTGGAAGCAAAAGCACAAACATATCAGCAGTATCAGTATTTAGAAGAGCTCTTCACTTTTAAACAGGAAATAGAAACTATGAATTTAGACTTCCAAAAAATTAATGAAAATGAGAACATTTTGAAGTCTGTGGGAGGTGACCCAAACTGTGCCAGAGAAAATTCTGTGGCCTTCTGTGTTTTTAAAAGTAACAACAAAAAAGGGAAAGTAAATTAAAAATGTAATTCTAAAAAAAAAAAAGAACTTAAAAAAAGGAGAAATGGACACAGTTAAAGTGGAAATTAATGAATTAGATGGAAAAGAAGTAGGGGAGCCTGGTCAGTTGGGCATCAGACCCTTGATTTTGGCTCAGGTCATTGATCCCAGGGTTGTGGTGGGATCGAGCCCCATGTCAGGCTCTGCACTGAGCCTGGAGCCTATTTGGGATTCTCTCTCTCTCTCTCTCTCTCTCTCTCTCTCTCTCTCTCCCCCTCTCCCCACTCCCCTGCTCACACACACACACACACACACACACAATGAAAATTAAGTCAAACAGATCTTTAAAACCAAAAACTGGTTCTTTGTAAAGATGCATAGAATAAATTTCTTACAAATATAACCAATTAAGAAAGGAGAATTAAAAAAACCCTAAAAAGAAAATTGCACTATTAACCACCAATATGAAGACAAATTTTAAACTAATAAAATAACATGATATGTATCTGACATCTGGACGATTTTCTAGAAAAATATACATGATCAAAATCAATTTGAAAAGAGTTAGAAAAACATGAGCAAATTCATGTTCGTAGAAGAACCAAAATAATTATGATGAGCTAAGCCCCTCCAGAGAGCAGGCCCAGGACTTTTCACAGGTGAGTAACAGGTGGGGACAAGGGCACACTTACACCCCTTGAGGAGGGGGAGGGGTGGGCCTGGGGGTTTGCCCAGGTACTTTGGAGAGCTTGCCCAGGTGCTTTGTCATTTTTATGGTAGGTCTGTCCTGATTTCAGCGTGAGCCTAGGGACCCAGTTCTTGGATTGGGGCTCTGAGCTCCTTCCTCTCCTCTCTCTAAACTTGGGACCATTCAGCCTCAGGCTAAGGGCATGTTCCTCGAGCTGAGCCCAAAGAAACCAATGCCAAGAGAAAAATTCCTCAGGAACAGGCAGGGGCCGCAGCAGGAGCTGCCTGTCACTAATTAGCAATAATAGCACCTCAGGCTGACATTAGGGAAAGTGAGGTGACCTGTGTAAACCTCCTCGCATGTAGCCATGTAGGGTGTCCACCTTTAGGTGACCATGGAACAAAAAAAAAACAACTCTCTGACCAATGCCTGAAGCAGGATGAGACTCTCCTGGGAGGCAGAGGCCTGGCCCTGACCCCTACCAGCACCCTGACCTGCTGCTCTCACAGGGCCTCGTGAGCAGTCTTTGGCTCTCTGCCCCTTGAGAACCACATGACAGGACTTCCTTGATCTTCCAGCAAGCAAAGGTCCATGCACTCTCTGACCCAGAGGGAGAGCTGGTGGAGGCCTTCGGCAGGACTGAGACTCCAAAGCCCACTTCTGGGGTCCAGGTGGACCCCTGAGTCTCCCCCAAGGAAGGCTCATTTTCTTGAAGGTCAATGGAGCCCAAGCCGCTGGAGCTCGATGAGGCCTTTGGGACAGTCCCTGGCATGGTTTCCTGGTAATGGGGTCCCCCAGCCTCATCCCATGAGAAGTAGGAAGACCTGGCGGTGCAGCTCCATGGATTTGCTGAGGGGATCTTACCCACCTCTGAAAGGCACTGCACCATCTTGCAATAAATCCTCTCCATCTGCCTGTCCAGGACAACTACAGGGAAGAGGAAGGAAAGATGGAAATCATACAGAAGAGAGATAAGCTTTCAGGGAAACAAGGCCAGTCAATGCTTCCAGGCTGACGGGATTTTGACCCCTCATATCCCCCAGGGAACTCTGGGGTGGGTCTCTCCCTTCACAGGAGGCTTCCAGCTCCTTCCCTGAGATTTGCCCATCTGCTGGACCAGGAACCCTTCCCACCATCAACCAAACGTTTGTGACCTTCAGCTGGAACCCAGGGCTCCCTGGCGGCTATAGACGACGTCATTGAAGGTGGGGCATGGTCTGGGGTGGCAGGAGTGGGAGACATCTTCTGGGTCAGGAGCCTCAACTTGTGGTTCTTCTTTTTTTTAAAAAAAATAGACTTTATATTTTAGAGCAATTTTTAGTTCACAGCAAAATTAAATAGGGAGTATAGAGAGTTCCCATATACCCCCCTGCCTGCACACACCTCTCCCATTATTAACATCCCCCACCAGAGTGGTGCATTTGTTATAAATGATGAACCTGCACAGATACATCACATCATCAAAGCCCATGGTTTACATTAGGGCTCACTCTTGGTGTTGTACATCCTATGCGTTTGGACATATAGTGACAAGTATCCATCATGATAGTATCATACAGAGTAGTCTCACTGCCCTAAACATTCCTTGTGCTCTACCCATTCATCCCTCTGCCCCCTCAGTCCCTGGTAATCATGGATCCTTTTGCTGTCTCCACAATTTTGCCTCTTGCAGCATGGCATATAGTTGGGATCATACAGCACGTCGTCTTTTTTGATTGACTTCTTTCATGTGCGTTTCAGGTTCCTCCGTGTCTTTTCATACCTTAATAGTTCATTTCTCTTTTTTTTAAATTTCTTTTTCTTTTTCTTTTTTGAGAGTGAGAGAGAGACATAGTGTGAGCAGGGAAGGGGCGGACAGAGAGGGAGACACAGGATCAGAAGCAGGCTCCAGGCTCTGAGCTGTCCGCACAGAGCCCGACGCGGGGCTCGAACCCACAAACTTGTGAGATCATGACCTGAGCTGAAGTCAGATGCTTAACTGACTGAGCCACTCAGGTGGCCCGATAGTTCATTTCTTTTTAGTGCTGAATAATATTCCATTGTCTAGATAGATCACTGTTTATCTATTCGCCTCTTGAAGGACATCTTGGTTATTTCCAAGTTTTGGAAAATAAGAATAAAGCTGCTATAAACATTGGTGTGCAGGTTTTGGTGTGGATATAAATTGTTAACTCATTTGGGTAAATCCCAAGGAACATGATTGCTGGATTAAATGGTAAGACTCTGTTTAGTTTTGTACTATGGTTCCTCTTTCAACAGCTTTATGGAAGTATAATTTACATGCAGTAAAAATTCCCCTATTTTAAGTGCGAAGTTTAATGAGTTTTGTTTATAGTCATGCTCAAATTGTAGAATATTTCTGCCACCTCAGAAAGTTTCCTCATGCCCCTTTGCCCAGCCCCAGCCCCAGCCCCAGGCGACCACTGATCTGTTTTCTGTTACTATAGTGTTGCCTTTTCTAGAATTTCATATAAATGGAACCACACAGTATGCAGTTGTGGGGGTCTCATTTTTTTTCACCTAGCCTGTTTCTGAGACATTCACCATGTCATCGTATCTATTAGTGTTTTCCTTTTCTTTGCTGAGCAGTATCGCACTGTATGGATGTACTTGTTGGCTTATCTGTTAACCAGCTCATGGATACTTGGGTTCTTTCCTTTGGTTGGGTCTGTTATGAATAATGGCGCTATGAACATTTGTGTATATCTTTGTGGTTGTGGCTTCTTTCCAAAGGAGAATGCAGGAACCCCACCCCCAGTCCTGCCCAGAGCAAGCAGGGAAATGAGGAGGTTGGGGGAGGCTCAAGGCATCAAGAGGAAAGGGCATCACCTCCAGGCCCCCTCACAGGCCAGGCGGGCCACAAGCCTCCAGAACTGCCAGAAACCCTTCTCCCCCCGGACTTTCCCTTCCCAGCCCCGCCTAGCCAGTTGCTCTGAACAAAAGGTCAGGGGCCAGGAGGGGGAAGCAATGTGTTTATTTCCTTGTCTCCATGGTGCTGGGAAAGCTGTACTTGGTCTGGGGTGCGGGGTGCACTGGGATGAGCTCCCTGCTGCCACAGCCCTGCAGGTGTTATTAGTAATCCTCATCAGAATGACGTCTTCTCCGGAGGCTCATTTCCAGCATGTTCTATCTATCCTCCCTATGGTCGCCCTCCATGGCTCATCCAGATCTAGGACCCGGGTCACATTCCCAAACCCCCATCCACCAGGCCCCTTTGTGGATCTCAGACGACACATGTGCCACATGGACCGTCTCCCACGACCCCCACCCCACGAGACGTGGCAGAGCAGGCTGCCCACGTGGCAGAGGGGCAGACTGCGGCTCAGATAAGCCCAGAGGCTGGCATAAAACGACACAGCCTCTCAGCTACAGCCACCTTCATACAGCAAGCCCCATGACTCCCCCTTCTCCAAAGGTCTGGCTGTCACTCTCAGAGGAAGAGAAGGAACACTTGAACCCCAGAATTGCTTGTTCTGCAATAAACAACTGAGTAACAGTGCTCAGAATTTTAAAGATTCACATAGAATGTGTACTAGGCATCAGACATTGATCAAAGAACTTTACAAACAGTAACTCATCTTCTTATAACTACCCTAATGAAGCAGGTGCAATTATTATCCCCATTTTACAGGTGAGGAAACCAAGGCTCAGAGAGAGTAAGTAACTGGCCCAGAGCCACACAGCCAGCAGGCAGGAGAGCAAAGAGCGGACCCATACTTTCAGCCACTGCCCTCTGCTGCCCGTGGGGTGGTTTGCTTGTTTCATGTGCCAGTCATTAATTTCTAAAACCGTTCTATTGAGGTATAATTTAATTTAAAATTCATCCTTTTTATGTGTGCAATAAAATAATTTCAGTGGATTTATAGACCTGTGCAATCATTACAACAAACCAATTTTAAAACATTTCCATCACCCCCCCCCAAAAGATCCTTTGTGTCCGTTTGCAGTCACTGTTTGTTTTGACCTCCAGCCTGAGGCAAATACTAATCTACTTTCTGTCTCTGAGGATTTGTCTCTTCTGGAAATTTCATAGAAATAGAATCATACACTCTGTGATCTTTAAAAAAAATTTTTTTTTAATGTTTATTTATTTTTGAGAGAGAGAGTACAAGCAAGGCAAGGGCAGAGAGGGGGAGACACAGGATCCAAAGCAGGCTCCAGGCTCTGAGGTGTCAGCACAGAGTCCCATGCGGGGCTCGAACCCACAAACCTTGAGATCATGACCTGAGCCGAAGCTGGATGCTTAACCGACTGCCCACTCTGTGTCTTTTTGACCCTGGCAACTTTCACTCAGCCTGATGTTTTTGAGATTGAGTCACATTGTAACAGGTGTCAGCACTTTGTTTTTTACCGCTGGGTAATACTCCATTGCGTGTCTACCCCACGCAGACACACACGTTTTGCTTGTCCATTGGCCAGCTCATGGGCTTGTTGGTTGTTTCCACTGTTTGACTGTGACGAATCAAGCTGCTGTTGTATACAAGTCTTTGTGGGGCCATAGATTTCCCTTTCCCTTTGGGCATATGCATGGAAGTAGAATTGTTAGATCATTGTGGTAAATTCACGGTCAACTTTGAAAAACGTGCCAAACTTTCACCAAGGCGCTGCAGAATTTTCCATTCCCGTGCTGGTGGATTTTACAGTCTGCGAGGTCGGGGTTCCAATCCCAGGGCCACCCATAAAACCCAACGAGCCTGATGAGAATCCCAGACCACCAGGCAGTAAAATGAGGCCCCCGGGCCACCAGTGGCTCAATCAGAGCCTGTCTGCTGCTCCTGATGGTCGGAGAGACCATGGGTGGAGGGGGGGGGACCATCAGGAGGACAAGAAGTCAGCTGTTCTGCCATCTACTCTGAAAGAATCACCTTCTGGGACCCACAGCACTTGCTGGGGGAAATCAGCAAAGTGGCTATTAACCCAAAAGGAAAAGCAGAAACGCACACGTGGGGAAGTCGAGAGAGGTCTCACAAAGGAAGAAAACCAACTGAAGAAAGCCCCCCGGGCACCCAGGGAGGCGGCCAGCAGCTCTCACGCTCTGGAGGAAGGTCCCCCCCGCCCCCACCCACCGTCAGCTTTGTCAGAGCCCTTTCCAGCTTCCTCAGAGGCCCAGTGAGAAGACGAAGGGGTGACGGCAGGAGGGCAGCCCGGCAGCCAGCTGCCTGGGAGAGCATCCGGGCGTCCAGAGCCAGGGCGCTGAGCAGGAAGTGCCGTGGCCCCTTAGGCGACCCTCTAGGAAGGGGACGCAGCCCGCTGTTCCCCAGAACTGATCTGAGCACCGCTGACTCTCCATTTTGTGCCACAGCTTGCTCCAGAGAGTCATCTTTTAGTAAGTTTTGAAGTTTCCCTATTTAATAACGACATGCAACTTTTGATCAGGAAGTTTGGGCGTTTCAGGTGGCAGCTGCCAATGAGAGTACTCTGCCCCTGGCACGTGGAGAGTGTCCAACAAGGACCGTTCCCTCCCTGCTCCCTCCCTGACACAGGGAGGAGGTGACAGGGTACTGCTGAAATACCCACAGAGGCCACAGGATGGCACAGAGGCCGTGGCTTGGACAGGACAGGATGGGACAAGACAGGATGGGATGCTGCCTGCCTCACCTTGCCTCCAACACCCAATGGCTTAGAACAGGAAGTAATTTAGACCATTCCGGGCCTGCCACTGCGTCGGGGAAGGGGAGGCACGATGGTCCACAGGTGGGGGGGTGGGGGTGGGGCAGGGTCAGGCCACACCTTGGCCACGTGGGGAAGGACCTAGAGTTCCACATGTCACATGCCCGGTGTGTCCTGCTCCCACCTCTGGTTACAAGCGATGTACAAAGGCTGGGACGATTAGCGGCATGTTGATTCCGGCGTCTCCCAAACCTTCCATGGTAAGTATCAAATGGCACCCAACAGGCCCTCAGAGAAGGTCTTTGCCAGGCCCCAAAGATGCAGAAATCATCACTCTGCTATCGAGTAAGTCAGCCTGCTTTGAAGGTCCCAGTCCCTTAGTGACTGTACCTGGCGGAGCAGCATCCTCCCCAAATTCACATCCACCTGGAAGCCATGAACCACACCTTATTTGGAAACCAGGTCTTTGCAGATGTAATTAAGGTAACATGAGATCATACTGGGTTTTCTATACTGGGTCCTAATCCAGTGACTGGTGTCCTTACAAGACACAGACACAGAGAAGACACAGAAGAGATGGCCACATGAAGACAGAGTTGAGAGGGATGCAGCGACAAGCCAGGGACTGCAAGGAGTGCCAGCAACCACCAGAATCTGGAAGAAGCAGGGAAGGATTCTCCCCTAGAGACTTCGGAGAGAGTGTGGCCCTATCAACATCTTGATTTCGGATTTCCGGCCTCCAGAACTGGGAAAGAGTAAGGTCCTGTTGTTCAGAGCCGCTCAATTTGTGATACTTTCTTACAGCAGCCGGGAGAGCTGGGCTCAGGTTGAGAGCCGGGCTCAGGTTACACCAATGCTCCGGGCTGGCAGGTGTCAGAGAGGACAGGAGACGGGGAGGAGCCTGCACAGGATGGGCAAGGGGCCTCTTTCAGCTGCATCTGCTGTTTGGGCAGGTGGCCCAAAGAACAGAACCGAGAGGCAGGGCTCAGCATGGCTCGTGGCAGATCCAGCTTTACCAGCTCATGTTTTTCCATCTTTGCATCCTCCGTCGTGCCTGGGAAAGGTACTGTACCCCGGAGGTGCTCAGGCAATGTTCGTGGGGTCTCTCGCTCCCTGCGTCCCCTGAGCACCAGGCTGTGCCTCCTGCTTAGCCCTGGCCTCCCTCTCCTTCTCACTGATTGATGGCCTGATTGGCCAGTTGGGCTGGAGGGAGCTAACTCAGCTTTACTAAAAAACCAATTTAGAGGCTGCTATTTGCTGAGTTGTCAGAGAGACATCAGCGCCTCTGAAAGTTGTCAGTAGGGATTCCGCTTACTGAGGCCAGGGGCTCAGCCCATAAGCCCCGCTCCAGAAGCTGTGGTTTTATCCTGAATGCCGGCTGAGAAATGAAATCCTTCAGCTGTCTTTGGTGGCCGAGCCATGGAAAACAAGAGCCCGAGGTCAGCCACGAGAGGGATTACACTGGAACTCCAGGTTATTCTCACCGTGCTGTTTCATTCACCATGTTGTATGGAGCACAGCACCTGCCATCTGTGCTCAGTGCCCAGGCTGGGCGCTGGGCGCTGCACACTGGGCACTGGGCTGAGGGTGCCGGTGCCTCCTGACCACCCATCCAACAGCCTGCCATTTCCCATTAGCGTCCAGCTCGTCCTGGGCAGGGGTCCCTCCGCGATGAGCTAGAGTCTGACCAGCCTATGGAATCTCCTTCAGCACGAAGAAGAAGTCAGTCTACCTGGTCCCTTCACTTGGCACTGTGGGCTACAGGGTGGGAGGGTGTCCACAGCTGAGCTAGACTGAAACCTAGACCCTTCCATGCCCAGAGCCAGATGGCTGATTTCTCTAAGGGTCCTTCATCAGTTATCCCCACCCCGAGGCCTCAGGGCATTGACAGGGAATGGTTTGGAGTGGTCAGAGTTTGCATCCAAAACTGGCCACTGAAAGGTCAGCCATTCAAAAAGCCTCTGAGTGTTGACTGTGCCCGCTCTGGACAGCAAAGACCCAGCAGCACTGGGAGGTGCCTGCTGCCTGGCCGGGGCCGCCTTGCCAGGGAGAGCAGCTCCACTGCCCTTCTCTTTTCCCCAGGATTTGCTCAGCTGAACACTTGGGGAGCCGGAGAACTGAATGAACATGGTTTTCCACACGAGGCCTCCCTGCAGATTCCAGGGGCAGAGACAAACCAAAGCCTAACACTGGGTGTTTAATCTCCACACAGAGTGTATCAAGTGCCATCCACGATGGCAGCTGGGCATTAAGGCCAGAGGGCCCCGAAGAGAGGCTGGACTTGTGCTGTCTTGATGCATCCAGTATGAGGACTTGAGCTGCAGGCAGCCCCCTCACCGTGCACGTGGAGGCCAGGTGAGTTCTAGACAGTCGCAGGGACATGATCATGGGACACCAGAGCTCAGAAGGTGGGCACTTTCCAGTCAGCCCCATTGCATGGCCTGGCTGGGACAGGAGCTAGAATGGGGACTTTCCAGAAGAACTGAGCTCCTGGCTTCCTGAGAGGAACAATGCAGGAAGGGAGCGGGGCCCCTGCCACAGACGGCACATCCTGTCCGCCGGGCTCACAGGGGCTTCCTAACAAAGGCTGCTGCCCCAAACTCGACTTCTCGGTTTTCTCTGTACGGTGAGCTCTCGGCTGCGGGCTCTTGGCTGTGGGCTCCTTCTCAGAAGAGCCCAACTGTTTATTCCTGGGAGCCAAGACCCCAATTCAAGCTTGGCTATGAGATCCAAAACCAAGCAGTGTGGGGAGGCCAATGTTGGCCCACAGGCTGTCCCTGCTTGGGGCCTCCCTGGCTCCTGGGGACCCATATCTAGTTCTCCAGCCACTGTCAGTGTCACAGAGGCAGCTGCCCAGGACCTCTGGGGCCCAGGCACAAAGCAGCACTTCAGAATCTGAGCTCAGGCAGGAGTGTGGGGGCCAGGACAGGCTTGTGTATGGATGGAGGGGTTTATTTGATAGGGCTGTGTGATATCAGAGAGTAAAGGGCCTAAGACCAGTCCAAGCCTGGGCCAGTCCCCACTCTAAGGAGATAGTAAGTCTGGAGAAGGGAAGGGTCTTCTTTCCAAACTGTTTCAAGGGTCCTGGCTGGCCAGTGACTGACTCAATGACCCCTACAGGGCCTGGGCTTCTAGTCCCTCTGGCTCAGTTTACACAGTGGAATCTTCCCTCTGGCCTCAACTCGCCCTACCAGGCAGCAGCCTGGAGGGCTAAGTGGAGCTGTGGCAGACCCCAGGGTCCTTCAAGGACAGCTTCCCTTGAGCTCACTGTTAATAGATGCCCTCCCCCACATTGTTCCCCCTCAGCCCAGGCACAGAAAAAGACACCAGTTGGAATGAGTCACTGACATGAACTTTATTGGATTACTGGGTGTCATCAATTCACCAGTAGGTCACAGACCCATGGTGGAGAACCAGCCACAGTTTGAGCATCATTACGGGGGACGTGCACATCTTCATAAGTGTCTAGGCAGCACCAGACACAGTGGATGAACCCACACCACCCATACCACAATGGCAGGTTCCATCTGTGTCCCTTTCCAGCGGGTCAGCCCCCAAGGGCTCCAGGCACCTGCCAGCTGAGCCCTCTGCCCCTATGCCACAGCTGGTGGGAGGTGGTGAGTGGGGAGCTGGCACAGGAGAGGGAACAGAGAGGCAGCCCTCACGTCGGCACTCACTCCTTCCAAGGCCTTCCGGGGTGGGGACGTGGAGGTCTGGCAGTGAAAGGGAAGTGCAGCCACCGGGGCCAGTGCCGGGCCCTGGGGAGAGCGGCCTTGGAGGCCGGGTGAGGCCAGAGGAGAAGGCATTCACCTCTCAGGCCTCACAAGTGCCGATTTCCTGTAGCTCTGGCCCAGGCTGGAGAAGGGCAGTCTTCTCAGACTGGACAGCTGACGAGGGTGCCAGGGTACATGAGACACAGCACAGGGCAGAGGGAGTGCTCCCTCCCTCCCCCCCCCCCCCCCCCCCCCCCCCCCCCCCCCCGCAGGACCAGGCACAGCACAGAAGCAGGGTTCTAGAGACTCTGAAGGCGGCAAGAATCCAGCTTGGCCAGGGGGCCTCCCTCAGGGCTGGCTGTTGGCCCTGATCAGGAAAGCATTTGGGGGCCTAGCCCCAAACCCCCTTCCAATGTCTCTGTCAAGCAGGAAAAGCCAAGGGACAACAGTGGTTGTGTTTCATTAAAAACTGTGTTTCGTTAAAAACTAGTTCTGGACACAAAGAATATATCAAAAAAGAGATTCTTTGCTCTATTAAAGATCATTCACTGAGAATTTCCTGAGCGCTGTGCCATGCGCAGACCCGCGTGCCGGGGTGTGGAGCATCCAGGAGAAGTCTAAGGCACTGGCCCTGCTCCGGCACAGGGCTCCTTCTCCCTGGAAAGGCGGCCCCGACTGCTGAAAGGCCAGTGAGCATGTCCAGATCTGGGGGACAGGGGAGGCCTGGCCGCATGTGCCACTGGACAGAGTGCTCGAAGTGGCAGCCAAGAGCGTCCTGCCGAGGCCCACTGGGAGTAGAACACCCCAGCTGCAGGCCCAGGCAGAGCGCTAGAGGATGCTATGACCATTCTGCTCAGAGCTGCAAAGCTGGATACTGGCCATGGGGCCAGAGGCCCAAAAAGGCCAATGTGTGGCCAGGCCTTCCCTGGGAAAGGAGGAGGGAGGGAGACCAGCGGCTTGTCAGGCTTGAGAGGCAGGGCTGGGCCTCAGGTCTCCCTCAAGTTGGAAACATGGGAAGTTTCCATGCTGCTTATTAGCACCTGGTGACCAGAGCCAGCCCAGGGTTTGGGACACCCTGCCCAACCAAGAGCTCTCCCAGGCACCCACTCAGCATCCATCCCCTGGGGACCTTCTCAGAGCCTACAGGTCCCCAGGAGCCATACATCCCAGGGACTCCACCCCCTCCCCCCAGGCTGGGCAGACCCTCCCTACTATGCAGTGGATACAGTTTCCTGGAGTCCCTCTGGTCTCCCTTCATCCTGGGGGCTGAGCTGGTTAGCTCTCCCTCCACAGCCACATGGCTGAGACAATTTGGGCTCCAATTCCTATGGTGACCTCTCTCTCTGTGCCCCACAGGGTTCTCTGACACTCCAGACAAAACAAAAAAGGAACAAGGTAGTAGTACAGGGGTCCTGTGACCTGGGCGGCCACCCCCCTCCCTTGGGAATAGAGGTCCCACCCCAGCAGGGCATGTGCCCACCTCACCACATCCCTGTAGGAGACAGGCTCTGCCAGCCCAGGGCCAGCACAGGGGTGGGAGGGTCAGAAGAGGCTGGGGGTGGCCTGGCCAGGTGCATCATGGTCCCGGATATACTGCAAGATGTCCATCTCGTCCATGGCTTGAATCTGCTGCTGCTGCTTCCGCTGCTCTGCCACAGCCTCAGGTAGGCCCGCTTTGGGGGGCACAGCTGGCTTTCTGGGTAGCGCTGGCTTAGCTGCCACTGGTGGTCTGGGCTTAGGCTGGGGCTTGGGCTCGGCCCCCAGGTTCAGAATTTGGTCCAAGTCTTCTTCAACTCTAGGGAACCAGAGGGGGAAGCCCTGAATAGAATCTCCCGCAAAGGGAGCAAGGCCCAGGGCACCCCTGGGGACTGTGCCCAGGCCCTGCCCCAACTTGGCCTTCCCCCATCCTGCCCCCGGGGGAGGACTGAGGGGAGGCTTCTCCTTCCCTGCAGCCGCACAACATAGCCGGAGCAGAGCCAGCCCCTTGGCGGCCTCTGGGCCTCCTTTTCAGGTGGACCCCTCTAGATGATGGCCCTGTAGGTGGCTTGTCCTTCAACCTCTCAAGAAATAATAGCAACAGCTGCCAGATACAGAGCGCCTGCTCTGTGCCAGGCACTTTGGACATATTATCTTGTTTTATCCCCAAACCCTTTAGGGGCACGGCTGATCTCCACCCAGCAGATGTGGATGTTCAAGCCCCAGGAGGCCAAGCTACCCGCCTGAGATGACAGAGTGTGACAGTGCCTGAGTCAGAACCAAGGCGTCAGACTTCAGAAGCTGAGCCCTTATCTAGGCCAAGTTCAGCCAGAGAAAGAATAAATAAAGGGCTCTGACCACTGTGGGGTGGGGCTGCCCATCCATGGTGCCCACTGAGGGCCACATGGGTGCCAGACAGCCTACTGAAGGTTAGAGCCACCATGGCCCGGGACCTGACAGCCATCGCTGGGTGGGACTAAAGCCCACAGCAGTGTGATGGTCACACAGGACCAGCCCCAGGTACCAGATGGCAGTTAAGAAAAGCACGCCACAACCTGGTTCTGCCCTCTTTGCCTGAGGGAGCTCCTGCTGCCAGCTCCTGGTGGAGGAACTGATTTTCTGGAGACCAGATGCATAATGCAAGACCCATTCAATCCATCCACTACCCACCCACCCACCCATCCAATCAACATTGTGCTGAATACCTACTATGGCCAGTCATTTCCACATTGGTTAACTCACTGAATAATCACAAGACACTGTTTGGTAGCAGGTATTAGCCCCATTTTCCAGATATGAAAGCTGAAGTACAGAGATAAAGGGCTTTGCTTGGGGTCCATGGCCAGCTTGTGAAGGAACAAGACTTGGCCTGGGGATGGGTGGGTCTCTTGGGTGTGTCTGCCCTCCTGGGGCACCAATGCAATGAAGCCCTCCCAGGTTGGGGTTTCTCCAGGGTGGAGGATCCCTCCTTACGCTGAGGCCACAGGCCCCCAAGGCCTTTCAGGTGACACTTGCTGGATCTTTTGCTTCTAAGGACCTGACCCAGACCCCTCTTGCCTCCTCAGGGAGTCCTCTTTTCCCTTGGGACTCTGTGATAACCTCCACACACCTGTGTCCCCTCGGAATTCTCCCTGGGTCAGGCTCCAGGACACTTGCTGTCCACTTTTCTGTCCCTTGACAGATGACAGTCCCATCTGGGACACAGTGATTCAGAGAAGACCCAAAGCAAGAAGAACTGCAAGGTAAGTGACCGACAGGTCTCCTCCCCTCCCTGGGCCTCATTTCCCAATTGGTGAGGGGCTGGATGAGGTCATTTCAGGGACGCTCTCGCTTCCACAAGATGCTAAGGAAGAATGCCCTGACCAGTGCTTTCACACTCTCCTTTCGGCCGGGCAGAGGGAGGACAGCACGCTCTCCTCCGGTTCCCAGGGGCACAGCAGCCTCTAGCCTGCCCTCTGGGGGAAGCTGTGCACTGTTCGGTCTGATCTGGAACCACAGCAGGAGACCCAGGTTTGGTGGGGGGGGAGGGTCTGGTAACACTGTCCTGGGGGCTTTCACGGAGTTACATGGAAAATTCCCATTGAAATCCAAGGGCCGATGTTTGAATTCCTAAATGAGGGTTCCTGGCCCTTTACCTGCTTCTTCAGCCACCGACCAGCAGAAATATCCAGATAGGTGCGGCCCACACCTGGGCCAAGTGTCTCAGGATATCTCAACAGGCCTCATTCGGCCAGGCCGGGGTCAGGGAGGGAGGGCACGGGTGCAGGAGGCAGAAGGCCCAGGTTGGGGTGGGGGGCTTGCATAGGCCACTTGGCTTCTCCACGTTTCGGTGTCCTCATCTGTAGGATGGTGACGGTGGCATCACCCAGCAGGGCTGCAGAGCCACTGTGTAACCAGAAGCACAGCACTGCGCCCACAGCACAGTCCCATTCTGCTCCTGCTACTCCATCAGGGGCCTCAGGTCCACTTTATCACCTCCACTTCCCTGGTCCTCAGTCTCCTCATCTGTAAATGGGATCCAGCTCAGATATCAGCAGGGCTACGAAGAGGCCTGTCTGAGCGTGGAGCGCCCGGCACAACCGTCCCCTGGAGGGGCTGCCTGCCAAGTACCAGCTGCCAAAGGAGCTCTGGGTCACCCTGCCTGCTTCCTGGGTCAGCCTCCCATGGTGGGGGACACACCCCGAAGGGAGGATTCAGAGCTTCTGTGGATGGCAGACAAGTTGAGCAAAAGGTGTCCTCCCAGCCCAGACCCAGAGGGACCAGCCCAAGCCAGGCCTTCAAAGAGAGGCAGCTGTCCCGGGCTTGAGGTGATGCCAAGAAGTGTAACCCAAGGCAGGCAGCTCCTGACAACCTCAGCTCACACGTGCCCCGGCTCCCTGCAGGCAGCACCCTCCTGGGGCAGGTGCCGGTTCTCCCTGCATCTTCCACAGGAGGCTGGAGCCCAGGAAAAGCTCAGAGGGACTGAATTATCCATACCCTCGGAACTGATCAGAAGCTTCTCTGAGGTGGCAGTCACACTCGGACGACAGGTGGCTGCAGGGGCACCCCTTTCCTCGTGGGCTCCCTGAGTCACGGCTAGAAATAGGTTCCACTAAGGCACGGTTCAGCTTTCTTCTCTTCCAGGCCCTGCTAGTGCAAGGTCAACCACGGAGAGGCTGTGGGGAGTTCTGAAGACCCCAGTCCCACCTCTCCTCCCCAGGCCCCTGCAGAGGACAGGCCTTGGTTAAAGACCACACCTGGAAGCCTCCCACTGGTGTGGCTGCACAGCAAGAGGGAACTGGGGGCTTATCCGCATCCTGCCGGGCACGCCACTCCGTGCCACTTCGTGCTAGCTGACGGCCGTGACAGAATGAACGGATGGGTGACACCATCAGTGAATGAATGAGGTTTAAGAAGTTTGCTATCAGGAACCCCGATCACTGCCTGGATAGTCACGGAGCCAGCACAAAGCAGAAGAAAACATGGCTCCCGCTCTCAAAAAGTCAGTTCTCTGTCACCAGACGTCTGGCAGAGTGAAGGCAGGGCTGCAGGACTCACGTTCTCTAAAGCAGTGGCTCCCAGAGTGCTCTGTGGGATGCCAAGAGACACCACAGAGGAAAAAGTCCCAGGGACCAACAAGAATGTGAAATGCTACATGGTAATTCCCACTCATGCCCACAGAGTCCTGCTTAACACCGGTACTGCCCAGCTGTCTGGCCACAGAACCCCTCTGAAGGGAGCACGGAGTTCTGAAGAACATGGGTCGGGAAGTGCTGGTGTCATGGATTTAGAATAGGCTGTGCCAGGAAAGTCACACTGCAATGGCCTCCCTGGGTCACGCGGGGTCCTGGAGATGGCAGAGCCTCCCTGGGCAGGGCACACCAGTGGCAGCAGGGCCCTGCCACCCTCCCTGGGGCTGACTCTAGTGCTCTGCTTCCCTGTGCCTCAGTTTCTCCTCTGAAGATGTAACGACCCCAGCTTCTCCCAGCCTGTCGGGGTTGTCAGGGGTAAGGACACAGGATGACAGTGAACAGATGCCAGGGGCCATGGGGAGATGTACAGACAAGAGGCCTTCACTGTGACTCAGGTTTGGTGGGCATTCACGGGGCTAACAGCCTGAGACTGCTAACGAGGGTGCAGATGACAGCCTTCCAGAACCACATGCCCCGGCTCCATGTAACCATTCTTGGAAAGAGACGGCTCGGCTTCCTGTAAATCGCCGAGCACAGCCGCGTTCTGGGGGGCACAGGTGACCCAACAGAGACGCACAATACCAGGCATGCTCGGAAGTCCAGGGAGAGCTGCTGGCCCAGGGTGGGAGGCAGATCTCCCAGCCTCTCCTCCAAGTATTTAGAGAGTCCTTGGAAGGAAGGGGAGGACAGGGCATGGGCGGTGTGCTGGATTCCGATCCTGGCTCTGTCCCTGGGGAGCTGTGGCCTTGGGCCAGTCACCTTTCCCACACTTTATTCTCTAAAATGGAGATAAGAGCACCTATGTCGGAGGCTGGAGGACTGACTGAGGCAGTGTGCAAAGTCCAACACACTGACGCCTGGCACACACTCTGGAAGGAGGAGCCCCCCATGGAACAGACTAAGCCTCGCTCTTTCTTCGGAGACCTGCTGATGGGACCCTGCCGGGTCCGGCCACTGTCCAGCACATCTGTGCTCCCTCCCTCTGGGAGAGTTGCGAGCTACCAAGAGTCCGTTTGACTTGTTCCCAAACCTATTTATGCCAGCTACACTTGCTCTTGCGACTACCTAATTTGATTATTCTTCACATAAACTTTTAAAGTATGAGTGTGAAAAGGAAAAGAAAAAGACTTGCATTCATGAAGTCCTTTCTGGAACTTGCTGAGCTGCCCTGGGCTGCTGACCACCCCCACCCCCTGCCCCAATCCCTGCCACTGCCCCCTGGCCGGTGCCCATTCATAGGCTCCTGCCTCTGATGAGCCAAGACTGCCTCCCTTGGAGGCCGAAGCTGGTGAGATGCTCCCACACTGAGATGGGTCCCTGGCTCCGTCCAGGTACTCTCAGAGCAGGCAGAGCACCGCTGGGGGCAGGTGGTACCTGAACAGCTCCGGGTGGGGCGTGGGCCCTCCACTCCTATGGGCGGCAGGCAGCAGTAAGGGGTCACCCAGGGGGACAGCGCCGCCGAGATCAGGATCTTCAAACAACTTCAGGGCTGTGGGGAAGGCAGGAGCAGAGTGGTCAGAGGAAGTCCTGGCCCATCCTCAGCTGCCAGAGGGGGACAGGGTGGAGATGGCCTGGCCCAGCCAGGAGACAGTGAGCAAGGGACAAGGCAGAGCACAGAAGAACCAGAGGAATGGGCCCAGGTGGGGGCAGGAAGGGAGCAAGGGACAGGTGCTCAGAGGCTGCCCTACAATTGTCAGGGGATGTCCAGTCTCCTGTGGGAGTCCTGAGGCCAGGACTGTGTCTTTCTCATCCATGAGTTCTCAGGCTCAGCAGAGCCTGGCCCCAGTGGGTGGTCACCAAGTGCTGGCTGCATCAATGGGGAGCATCTACTCTCCACCCTGAATGAGAAGCTGGGTGTGATGGGGAAAGATCAGACCAATGGACCAATACAGAAGTTCCCAGGCCACTCGGCTTTCCCCTTTCCAGTTCTGCACAGGACCCTCCCGTGGGGTCTATGCAGGCAACACAAAATCTCTCATCACAATCCAAATTGTACACAGTCACAGCACAGCTAGGGTGGCTGTGTCTACTTTCCAGCCGGTGGCCACACCTGGCCCCGGAATGACAAAGATGCTTTTGCACCAATCACAACCCATACTTCTCAAGTGATAAAGATGACCACCCTCCTCTTCCACAGGATGAGGACAATAAACATACAGCCCTGGAATGTTCCAGGCTATGGGGACACAAAGCGCAAGGCTAGATTTCTCCAGCAGAAAATCTCCATAAGCTGAGTCTGTACCATGTTGAAACAGGACGAGGAGATTTCCATCATGCTCCCGTGTGGTAGGTCCAAAGCCATTGACAGAGGCTGGCTGGGTCACCAAGAGGAATGGGAACACCCAGAGGCTCTACTTACGGTCCTTGAGGGGCATGTCCTCTGCGGGGCCCTTGGGGGAGGAGAGCTTCGGAGCTGGGCCAAAGAGCCCCTCCTCAGGGTCCACCTCCTCATCAAAGATGGTGAGTCGGGGTGAGGGTTTGGGCTTCATGGCTACTTCTGGGCGTTTCTTGGGCTTCTTGGAGCTAGGGAATCAGACACAGCTCTAGGTTAGGACTTCTCATGAGAGCCCCAATGGCCAGCAGGTGGCCTGGTCAGAGGCTGGGTGAGTTTGAGCTCGTGTCAAGAAGGAACTTTCCAGTGCCCTGACAGTGGAGACGTGAGACCCTGCTACTGGAAGTGGCTGAGCCCTGTGCCCCAGGAACCACTGACGTCAGGATGTGTGGGAGGAGCAGGTGAGTGAGTGAGCCAGCAGACTGCCAGACAACTCCCAGCCCTGAAGGGCTACCCAGGACTCAGGCCTGTATGCATGGTCACAGGTCAGAGGCTGCTCTCCTTCTGGAGGCTGCAGGGGTCAATGCCCATAATGCTCCCAGGGGCCAGGCTGGGGGTCACTGCATAGCCCCTTGGAAAGGGGGCTGGACACAGACCTCAGGGCCTGGACCCGGGGAACATCAGAAAGCAGCCTTGGTGAATGCTCCCTCGTTTCCTCCACACACACACAATCTGCTGGGTTGGAGGGCAGGGTGCTCAGAGGCGACCATCCACACGCTCTGGATGTGGACTTCTGGTAGAATCTCAGGCTCCAGCTGAGATGGGAGAAGCTATGAAAGCTGCAAACGCACCTGCTGGAGGCTCCCACACCCAGGACGGAGCACACCTACACGCTCAGTGCCGAGGCCCCCTCATGGTCTTGTGCTCTCGGCCCCTCAAGGTGTCCCAGGAGCAGGAAGGAGATTCGGGATAGGGTGAGGATAAGGGGCTCGGTCCTACTGCTCTTTGGGAGAAAGTGGCACAGGTCAAGGACAAGATGGAGAGCAGAGACTCAGCAGCAGGGCTGTGCCCCACGTGCCCCAGTCCCTGCTCTCTCTCCATCCTGGGCACATCCAGACAGGCTCATGTCACAGGCCACCTGGGACTGTCTCTGCTCTGGCGCCACCCCAGGCTCTGCTTGTGGTGCTGGGCAAGGTGAAAGGGGCCTGGCCTCTTCCCTCCTCACAGCAAATACTTCCCAGAAAACTTCAGGCATGCCATGGCACACACCTTGAAGGGCCAGTTCAGCTTTAATGACCCCTGGGAAGTGGGTACCAAAGACAGGCCATGCCCCTCGTGGCAGGCCAGCCAGAGACAGCTCTAGCTGAGACCTGCTGAGTCAGAACCCTGGGGCCAGCCCAGGAAGCTGTGTTGGAGGTTCTGTGGAGCCTGGGGCCTGTGGGCTCTGCCCCACTGCTTCCCTCAATCACCTGACAGCCACCCCCGAGCTGGCCCTGCTCCTGGATCCTGTGCCCCATCCGCACCTGACCAGGGAGGGCAGGGCTGAGGCCTTGCCACCTGCGGCACTGCCCGCAGGTCCGCCCTGCTCAGAAACTAGCAGGCCCTGAAACAGCTCCTTAGGAAAGCAAGCCCGAATCCTCCTCCAGCACACAGACCCCCAGCGGCACAGGGGAAAGAGGCCTCCCGTGGACCAGAAACCAGAGGGAACATGGAAAGAAGGGGACTGTCTGAAGAACAAAGCAAGTGCGAGAGAACAATCGTGACTGATTACGTCTGGAGAAGCCCTGCAGATTTCAACAATTTCCCTCCTTACACCTACTTGTGGTTCTGAGAGCACAAACTAGGCCTGACTTTCCTGCTATGTTCGTTTTCCTCTCAGATTGGATGAATGTTCTTGTCTTTTCTTCCTGAAGACATTTCCGATCTTTCGCTGCCTTGAACTGAAATTAACTGAATCTGTGGCACATACGACTGTTCAGCTGGGGACCATCTGTATTCCACCCCGTTATTCCACACAGGCCATCGGTCTGTCTCCCCAACTCTCCCCAACTGTCTCCAGGGGAGACAGTGAATAAGGAGGAAATATGGAGCTTTGACAGCTGAAAGCCCCAGGGGCCTGCCCTCACTGGCTCCCAAACTTTAGTCTCTGGGACCCACAATGTGCCCGGTCCAGAGCAGACACTCAATAATATTGGCTGAGAGAATGGAAGGATGGATGGAGGGATGGATGGATGGATGGAAGCAAGGAAGGAAGGAAGGAAGGGGAAAGAGGACAAATGAATAGATGGATGGACACACTGACGACAGTATAGCTCTTATTCAGACTTATTTCTGCCTACTCCCCCAGGAGGAGTGGAAAGAGTAAAGAGAGGTGGTTCCCAGCACCAGTCTGAGACAGAGAATATAAGCTTCACTCTTCCAGAGCTGGCAGGCAGGTCAGCTGGTCTCATCTGCCCTCAGCCACCCTGTAAGCAGCTCAGGCATTCACTCCGAGTGCCCTCTGTGACCCAGCACTGGCTAGACACCTCCCTTGTGCAAGATCCTGGACAGGGCAGTTAGACTTGCCACGGTCCCCAGAAGCTCACAGCTAAAAATTGGAGATATATAAACCAATCATGACCACACAGAGCAACAGTTCCAGAACACGCAGAGCACAGAGGAAGGAGCCCACCAAGCTCAGGGGGTTCCCAGAGGAGGCGAGGCGAGGCGATATAGATGTGGACCCAGGCAGAGGGAATGAGGCCTCCAGCTGTGGGGGGTCTGCCAGGGGCATGACTCAGGCATGACTATGAACCAGGTCCCCATGGCAGCTTGGCTCGTGATCCCCGAAAACAATCAGTCTTGGCCTGGGGGAGTGCCGCAGTGTGACGAGGAGACAGGGTCAGGGAGAACATCAGAAGGCAAAAGCGCTCCTAGAAAATGTGGACTGTGAGGTGATCAGTGGGCAGAAGGGGCATATCCAGAATGATACCAGATTTCTGGCTTCTGGGACAGGGTCAGGAATGTCATGTGTGAGGTGAGTCTCCAAGCCGGGTTTCTTCCTTCGCTCACAGATCGCGTGGGCACGGACTCAAGCTGCACACACGGGCCATGGCCCCCGCCCCCCACCATTCCTGCTCTGCCCCTGCTCCTCCTGCGTCCACCCGGCTGTCTGTGAGATGCACCTCCCCACTGTGCTGCGCCTGCCAGCCTTGCCTCTGCACCCACACGGTAAAGGATGCCCCGCCTGTTCTTTCACCAGTCTAGTCTCCTGTCACCAGGGATGGGGCAATGGGGCAACTGGGACCTGAGCAGAGAGGTGTGCCATAGACAGACCTGCTCCTGCCTTCCTGGCGGGCACAAAGGAGGTCACCTGAACTTGTGCAGGCTCTGGCGCAGCACGGGTGGCGGGAGGTGGGGGGGGCAGGCTCCCTGGATGGGTGCAGGCATGGGGAAGCACATTCCTGTAGCATGCAGGCGTGTGCGTGGACAGACATCAACTCTCCTGCACTGCGTGCCTGATGGAAGACAGATGTCCAGACCAGGCCGCACTCTGCGGGCGGACGTGGTGCAAACTGAGATGGAGGTGGCAGACGCTGAGGCTGACGGCCCTGCTCACGTGGCTCAGGCAGTTCTGGTGACAGTGACAGACGCATGACAGTAGCCTCCCCTCTGGCCACTAAGGGGGCCCGTGTCCATGTTCCCGGATGCACCTGCCCCCCCCCCCCGGCAGACCACCAATGGGCACCAGCTGCCCAGGGCCTGCATCACTTGAGTTACAGGAGCATCTCCTGGACTAAACAGAAGGCCCTTCTGAAGCCAAGACTCACAGACAACATGACTTACCTTCAAAGTCAGGGTGACACTTAACCAAATAAGGAAATTAATCTCCTCTCCAGTCATACAATTTTCCTGCTTTCAAATAAAGCATTTTACATTTTTTAATTTTAAATTCCGTTTCTATTGCATTTAGAGAAAATTCTGAATCCCAATAAATACACTTTTGCGAAGCTTATTCCGGGACAATGCTATTTGCAGCAGCACCAGGTCTCGGGGCTTCCACAGTGGCCCGATCATCAGGGCAGTGCAGGTCACCGAGGAGAGGCTGTCACCCCACAAACCGGACCGGCGTCCCCCAGACAGGAGCTTCAGGGAAGCGCTGGATGGGGAATGAGCAGAGTCGGGAAAGCTGTGTTCCAGGCAGTGAACAGCTCTGTGAAAATGCTAAGGTGAAGGAGGAGAGTCTGAGGGGAAGTTGGGGCCACAGCCTAAAAGGCCTGGGGAAGATTCTGGCCTTTCTGTTCCCGGGGAGGAGCACTGGAGGGGTTGGGGGGATGCAAGGGAACCCATGTTCGGCCTCAGGCCAGTCATTTCACTTCCCTCATCTGTTTCCTTGTCTGTTAAATGGGAACGAGGAATGCTCTGGAAGCTGCGTGTGGAGCCCACGTGCAGGCTGGCCCAGGGCACAGCAGAAGCCTGTGATCACAGGTGTACTTGATACTGTCCAGGGTCACGTCATGTTTCGGCCCAACAGACTTCATTCTGGGCCCTAAAAAGTAAACAGGGCCTGCCTGGTAAACACCCATCATTTGCTGTAACCCCAGAGTCACTCTCAAGGATCTGTTTCTCAACAGCCATAGCCTGACTGTCCAGGCCACTGGCCCCACCTGGCGGACCAGAACTTCAGTGACTCCCCCTCCCTTCTGGGCTTGTGCATGAGGACATTCCTCCTTTATGCACTGGGGCCAAACACTGTCCCTCACCCGCCATGGCACCCACACCACTGGCTGCACCCAGTGGAAAGCAAGGACCCAGCTCTGGCCACACCCAAAACGGCCCTGCAAGACTGAATATACAAATGGGCAGCCAGCAGAGCATACGGAAGACGGAACTTTGTCCCACCACCTGCAGCGACCAGCCCAGGAGACCAAACCCCCAACTACCCGCCCAGCATGCAGGATGCCCCTTTTCCAGTTAGCAGCCTCCCCTGCCAACAGCCTCCAGTCGGGGCACACCTGTGCCTTCTCTTTTCCCACCAAGAATCGCTCCTACTCCCAGCATGCCTTTGAGCCTCTGCTAAATGCAGGTCCTGGTGGTGGACCCCTCCTTTGCTATGGCCAGTTCTGAATCAAGGCCCTTGCCTGGTCTCACAGGGGAGGCCTTGGTTTATTCCCACATCCCCGACGACACCCGAAATGTTGACATGATCATTGGGACCTGGCAGTCCCTGCAACTGAGCAACCCCATCACCCCTAACACCCAACACGGAGAACGCGTGGACAAGGGTCATGAGGCTGGCACCCTGGCATGGACTCAGTCTCAGGCTGGGGGTAATGGGTGAATTCCTGGGCCAGTGGTCAGGGGGCTGGAGCTCCCACCAGGAAGGTACATGGCTGTGTGGTCTTGGCTCCTCATTAATATCCACGAATAAACAGTGGATTTGCCTTCGAGTCCCTCACAGTTTAAAGGCTCTGGTTTTTTTGTTTTTGTTTTTTTTTAAGGTTTTATTTATTTTGAGAGACAAAGCAAGTAGGGGAGGGGCAGAGAGAAGGAGAGAGACAGAATACCAAGCAGGTTCCGGACAGCAGGCTCCGGACTGTCAGCATGAAGCCTGACGTGTGGCTCGAACCCACGAACCATGAGATCATGACCTGAGCCAAAACCAAGAGTCAAACACTTAAGCAACTGAGCCACCGGGGCACCCCAAAGGCTCCGTCGTTTTAATGCTCTTACTCGGGGGCTGCCACAAGAGTTCCAGGCAGCCTGAGGCAGGGGAATGACAGGCATGAGCTCTCAAGGTTCCATCCCCAGGGAGTCAAGCAACCATTCAATTCCATCAAGGACGGCCAATCAAGCCCCTGGCTTGAGACCAAGGCTGCGGGAGGCATCCCTCTAACCTGGCTGCAGCAAGTGTGACAGGCTATACCAGGTGACCCGGCATTGAGGTAAGTGCTGATGTTTGCGCAACACAACAGGAAGTGGAAAGGCTGCCTTTAGTTCGGCTTACACAAACCAGCACAAAGCAAATCTGAAATACTGATAACATTGTACCAGGGTAATTTCTTGTACTTCTCATTTTATTCTTCCTGTCACTGGGACTTTGTCTTTAATTTATAAAAACAGAAACTGCCCAGTGCCCTCCAGCTGGTAAAGGGGCACCTCTGGGCTTTGAACCCGGCACTGTCTGCTTCCGATTCTGCTCTGGAGTGTCCGCACATCCAGCTTTCCCAGTGGCTTTCAAACCACGCTCTAAGAGGCCCAGACCTTCTGCAGAGCCACTCAGGGCCACGTGCGAGGTGAGCTGAGGCTAAGGGGGCAGAGATCCAGTCTCCCTCTAGTCCTGTCCCAACCAGGCCAACCCTACCTCACTCTGTTTTATATATATCGAGGCTCTGTAGGAGTCTTCTCTTGAACTGAAATTTTTGCTACTGAAGGAAAAAAGGGAAGCACTGTCACACGGTGCACTCAGCCCAGACTGCGCACCGACGCGGATGGGGAAATGGACGCAGTGCTGCTCTCACGGGGGACGTGCTGCAATCGATCAGTGGGACGGCTCCAGGGTGCAGCTGGGGGTGGCTGTCACCATGCTCCTCATTGATTTTGGTTCTGGGCCAGGCCGCGGCTGAGTGCTGTCTGCTGAGGTACAGGACAAGGCCCCACTGTGACCAGGAACAACTGCCCTCTGGCAGGTGGCGGGTGACAGGAGAGAAAGCCTGAGAGCTGGAAAGGGCGGGGGACTGAGGGCAGCAGGATGGACCCCTGAACTCACCCTTCTGGAAGCCCCAGCGGATGGCAGAGCTGTGGCCGGAGGGCCTGCTGCTCCTGCGTCGTTTCCTTCCCACCATATCCAAGACTGTCATCAACTTTGGTTTCTGGGGCTTCTCAAACGTGAACTTCCCTGTGAATCACCTAAAGGGCTCCTTAAAGCCCAGGTCTGAGGGCGCTTCTCACAAGCTCCAGGGCGAGACTCCCAGCGGGGCCTGCTGTCCTAGGCAAGGGCCAGAACATTAAAGGGATCCCAGGCCCATGAGTGAGGTGGCCGAGGAGAAGCAGCTTCTGAGGTCAGGTACCTCACCAGGTACGGGTGGGGCCACCTGCATAGCCCCTCCACAGCCCACCTTGGAGGACACCTCACTTCCAAATCTCAGAACTAGTTTCTCAGATGGAGGAGTCTGCTAACCTTATTGTGGTTTATTTTGTAATTTATACATGCATTAAATCATCACATTACACATCTTAGGCTCATACAGTGTTATGTGCCGATTAGGTCTCAATAAAGCTGGGGCACAAATAAGTAAATCCCCAACTAGAGCAAATCTGGGGATACCAGGCAGTGCACTAGGAGGTTTTCAAAACCACAGAGTCATCCCAGAGGAGTGACTTTATCCAAATACAAGGAGTAAAACATTTTTATACTAAGACACGTATGACTCTTCTATGAAGATAAGGCAAAATTTGTATAAATAATTATGACAAAATATGTGATTCACTCCAAAAAAAACCGTCCAGCTTTCCCACTTGAGGCCACGCCCAGTGCAGTGGGGGCTGGCTCCCCCTCCTGTGAGCAGAGAGCGGGAAGCCTGGCCTTATGAGAAGGCATGTTCATGCAGGAACCAGCCTGTCCCTTCGGGAGCTGAGGGTCCTCAGGGGCCTGGGGCTGTAGTGGGGCTCACTGGGCACTGGAGGAAGAGGTGAGAGGCAGAGGACCTCTCGGATGAGCAGGGTTTAGAAAAGCAAAAACGCCTTCCCAGCAGAGAGGGATTAAGTCCCTAAAGAATTCTACATAACTGAGTAGCACAACTGAGGACCCTGGGCAGAAGCTTCCAGGGTCTTGCTCTGGGGCAGTTATCTGGGAGGAAAAACTCCATACGTGATAAACTTCCTCACTGCCCGTAACAGCAAAAACGTACGGAAACCACCACAATGCCTCAGGCAGGCCTGGCAAAGCCATGTGCAGGGCATTGACCCAACAGACTAGCACAGGATTAAGAATGTAGAAACCTATTTGCTGATCTGGAAAGACCCAGTACATATGCTGGAAAAAAAAAAAAAGAGCAAATTATAGAGCGGTGCACACAACATCACCCCATTCTGGTATTAAAAATGTATATCCAAAAGCTATACCTCCATGGCAAAAGGCCTTTTTGCTGTGTTTTCAATTTTTCTGTACTAATCTGTATTATTCAAGTTACAATTAAAAAATGGTTTTAACAGAGTGTTTCCAGCGGAAGGCAGAACTATTACAGTAGAACTCCACCTTTCGCAAATGTGTGAAGTCTCTACAATAGAGTTAAACATGAAAATGACGCAGGACATGGAAAGCGACTGTGAGAGAATCCACTGTGAAAAGCACAGCATAAAAGGCATGTGTGCTGTGCATGTAGTGATGTGGGTCATGCGGGGACACAAATGCCCAAAACCCTGTGAGCAGCAGGAGAGCAGCAGAGTTGTGATGGGCTGAGTGAAAGCTCTTTCTATCTTTAAGCACTTTCTACTGGTGTAGCAAGTCGTCTTCTCCCTAATCAAAATCAGGTTTAAGAGACAAAGAAAAGCCCGGGCAGTCCCTGCACGGGGCTTTGTGCTGGCGACCTCCCCCCCTTCCGGCAGCCCTGTGGTGGAGCGACAGCGCCCCACCGGGTCCAAGGCAGGAAGGAATCACGCCTGTCACCTGGAAACGTGGCTGCTCTGGAAAGCCAGGCCCAGATGGGCACTGGGGGTGGGGGTTGGTGCACATCTGGGACAGCGGGTGCCACATCTGCAGAGGAACTGAGGGCAGGGTGGGGGATGTACATGCAAAGTGTAAGTCTCCGGCAAAAACCAGAATGCTCCCCACTAAAGGGCAGGGGGGACAGCACTGTGCAAGAGTCAACAGGCCCACCTGGGTGCCCTCGCAGAGGCCAAGGGGGAAGCCTGAGTTCAAGGTGGGGCTCTGCCACATATGTATGAGGCTCAGCCAAGTGCCTGCTCAACTCTCCTCAGTTTTCCCATCTGTGGATAATCCCAGGCCCTGCCCACCTCCCAGACTGCAGAATGACTGGAACCGAGGGACAGTGCATGCAAGGGGAGGGCACTGAGTCCTGACTCTGCCTTTTGTGGTTGCATGAATTTGGATGAGCTACTTGTCTCCAAACTTCAGCTTACACACACACACACACGCACACACACACACACACACACACACACACACACAGAGCCTGATGCCTCTACTGGCTTCCTAGAGTACCATTTCCCAAACCAGACCCACACAGGTCCTGAGAGCAAGGTGGTGTGTCATGACCTTTAAAAAAAAACAACAAGAGAAATAGAAGTATCTATTCACGAGAATGGGAATCAGTTCTTGGCATTTACCAAGCTCTCAAAAAATGTTAGTTTTTACTTTTCCTGATGGGACCAACAGAACTGACCACTGTCACACAAGTCATTAAAGGAAAAATTAGCAGGAGGTCTTATTAGACCTCTGGGATCCCTTTCAGATGCTAAGCTTTCCCAGGATTCAGAAATCAGCACCCCCCACCCCTGCCACCCCGGAGTGCAGAGCTGGGGACAGTGCTGGGGGCGGGGGGGGGGGGGCGAGGGGGTGGTCCCAGATGGCTGACACATCTCCCGACAATCTGCTACTGAAATAAGTAGAAAATTCAGGGCGGCCCTTGCCAACCCCAAAGAGCATTTTCCTACCCAAAAAAGGAGCCGCTTTGCTAAGCATGACCCTCAGCCAAAGGCTGGCGCAAACCACTGAAGTCCTTCTCCGTTTGGCTTTACGTGTGGTTACTCAGAACAACAGAGAGCATGAGTTCAAACAAAGCCTTATCTTTACCAAAATAAAGCCCAAGAAGGGCCTGCAGGTTGTGCAAGGCTGATAAGGAGTGCCTATTACAAACTGTTCCCCAAATAACCTCACTGCCTCTTCCACAGGGCCGCTGATCCCTCATCCAGGTCAAGGTGGCCATGGAGGGCCAGGGGGACCTGACTCCTGGGCACCAAGGCGCTGCCTGACTTCCGGCTCTGGTGCCGTGTCTCCCAGAGCACCAGATCTTTCCCAAGAGTGAACCCTTGTCCCCTGTAGGCTGGTCTCACGGGGGCCCTGAAGCCACCCCTCTTGTGTGTGCCCTGCCTCACATCCCCTCCAGGAGAGGAAAGCTGGCGGATGGCGGGCAGAGTTTTCTGGACCGTGATTTTCATGTCATTTAAGTGGAACTTGCCCCTCCCTAATTTCTGGAACAGGACCTGCGAGACGGGTCTCCCTCCCCTCGTCTGTTGGCTGAACTTCAATCTCTCACCAGGGCAGAGGGAGTGTCGCTGCGGGTCTGCAGCTGGCTCTGCGGAGGTGTTGGGGCAGCAAGCTGGCACCATGAGAAGGGCGGTTGCCACAAGAGCCCTAAAGAGAGGTGCTGGCAGTGCTCTATTTTCACTGCAGGAAACTGACAAGGGTAAACTGCCAGGGATACACGCTGGCAAGTGGCAGAGCCAGGATTCAAGCCCAAGCAGCCTAGTCCACACCACAGTCCAGGGCTTTGAACTGGATGTGAATCCCAGTACCATTATTTACCAGCTGTCTGGCCTTGTGCATGGCACTCGGCCTCTGCGGGCTTCTGTTTCTTTAATCTGTAAAATGTCCCATTTTACAGCATCTGCGTGCAGGCAGGGCATCAATGAGGCACAGTATGTGAAGTGCAAAGTACAAAGCCCCGTGTGTGGTAGGTGCTCAGAAACACCTAGGAGTTCCTACCTTGCTTCTCACAGGTTTGGGCCAAGCAGCGGTGAGGGCCCTCGAGTGGCTGAGTCTGTCTGCTTGGGAGGCCCTTCCCACACACCTCAGCCTGTGCCCATCAGACAGGCCTTGGGAACAGATGTCTCTCTGGGCTCATCCTGCCTGTGGTCCCCTACTCCCAGCACAGGGTGGTCCTGCAGTGGGGGCTTGGGAGCAGCTCAGTGACTGGCTAAGGCAGTCAGAGGGCCAGGAAAGGAGAAGGAATCAGATGACAGAATCAGGACACTAAGGGACCACCAAGACCGCAGCTGGCTTACCTCTTCTTCTCCAGCCAGCATACGTGTGTATGCACCTGTGTGCGTGTATGTGCATGTAAAGGGGACACAGCTGACTGGCTAGGGGACCCCAGGGCTCACTCTACCTTCTTCATCACACAGTCAGCACCCTGAGGGTTATCAGTCTCCTCCACCCATGTAACTCACAGGCCTTACAACCGCCTTGGGGGAGGCAGGGCCAAGGTAAACACCCCTGCTTTAAGAACAACGAAATGCAGCCCAGGGCGCTCCAATCACATGCCACAAGTCACAGGCTATCAGTGGTGACTTGGGTGGAGACCCGGGGGCTCTTGGGCTGCTGAGGTGGGGTGTCAGGGGTCGGGACTCCCAAGACTCAGTGCGGAGCTGGAGATCAGGGGCCCGCCTTGGGGCCAGGGAGAAGGCAATGCCTGAGCCTAGCTCTAAGAATAGGCATGTCGAGAGTGAGTAGAGAGCCAGGTACATGGGGTGATGATCCAGAGAGACAGGTTTTCTCAGACTCTTGGGACAGAGGATGAGAAGAGCCATCACCAGGAACAAGCCAGAAGGAGGGCCCATCTAGGATGGGGAGACCTACCGCATGATGCCCAGAGGGTCCAGTGCCTCTTCCTCTTCCTCCTCAGAGGATTTCCCGGCATCCTGACCCTGCAGGCCTGGGATGGGTAGACCCTCATCCTCCGTTTGATCCTGCTGCTTGAAGAAGTCAAAAGCCTCCCCGTCGTCCCGGGCCTGGTTGTGTGCCTCTAGGACAGAGACATCTCTGCTGGTGAGGTCCGCAGCCCCCGGGGATCTGGTGCCTGTGGAAGGAGACAGAAGAGGGCACCTGACACCCATGGCAGGGAATGAAGAGGCATCGCATCACACCCAAGCTCCTGTGCCAGGACCTGAGCTGGGGGCTTCCTACAGCACCCTGAGACCAGGGTTGTGGGTCTGAGTGGATAAGGGGCAGCCTGGGCTCTGAGCCCCTGCTGCAGCCTGTCGGGGGTGAAGCTCCCCAGCGAAGCCTAGAGTGGAGTGGTTACAGGGAAGAGCCGAGGAACAGGTTGGCATCACAGCAGCGGCCGAACCTGCACGCCCGGGCTAAGGGCTGGACAAGCCAGCCAGCGTGCATTTGCGGGGCGTATCAGGGAGCTCCGTAATCCAGTGAAGATCTGCTCCAAGGGTCTGGGCACTTAGACTATGAGCCCAAGGAGTGCACAGTGAGCTTGCGGAAGATTTAGCACAAACTGTTAACGGTTCCATTACAAACTGGCTTACATCAGCGCTTCTCAAAGCATCCGCTGACGGATGTCCATGATGTGGTAACAAGGAAAGGGAGAGCAAGCATCCGGAAACTTCCATAACAGCTTGACACTGTCACGATATCCAAGCATGGGATTTTTGTTATTTGTGAAAATATCTGTCTGTGACAGATTGGGAATATAAGAGCTAGTCCTTCCCCACAGATGGATTGAGAAATGGGTTTAGACCACTTGTTCATCTATACCTAAACAGCCACTGAGTGGTAGATATTTGAAAGCAGTTCCTTCTTAAAAAATACCATTCTTGGGGCGCCTGGGTGGCACAGTCGGTTAAGCGTCTGACTTCAGCCAGGTCACGATCTCGCGGTCCGTGAGTTCGAGCCCCGCGTCAGGCTCTGGGCTGAGGGCTCAGAGCCTGGAGCCTGTTTCCGATTCTGTGTCTCCCTCTCTCTCTGCCCCTCCCCCGTTCATGCTCTGTCTCTCTCTGTCCCAAAAATAAATAAACGTTGAAAAAAAAATATATCATTCTTAAGTAACGAACTTACAGAACGCATGGCACATAGGGTATGAATACGTATATAAGAGTAATATGTGTTACTGTAATAAGTAAAACTAAGCAGTAATGATACACTGCCTTATGTTATGCTTTGCTATTGATTTATTAGGACAAATGTGAAAATACCATTCAAAATGTCACGAACCTTCAATTTCATGTAACAGGCATCATGTAAAAAGCATTTTACAGGTAGGGGCGCCTGTGTGGCTCAGTTGGTTAAGCCTCTGACTTAGGCTCACGTCATGATCTCACAGTTCGTGGGTTTGAGCCCCGCGCTGGGCTCTGTGCTAACAGCTCAGAGCTGGGAGCCTGCTTTGGATTTTGTGTCTCCCTCTCTCTCTACCCATCCCTTGCTCATGCTCTGTCTCTCTCTCTCTAAAAAACAACAAATAAACATTAAGAAAAATTTTTTTAAAAAAGCATTTTTCAAGTATGGATTTATTTAAATATTGTAAAAATCTCATGCGAGAGATCCTGTTTGCACCTGCACTTTACAGATGAAGAAACTGAGGCACAGAAAGGCTAGGAAAGTCAGACCACCTTGTCCTGCTTCTCCATAACAGAGGGGGCCAGGAGATCGGGAGTTCCCCCCAATTATGGATCAGCTGGAGTCCCCATCTCACAGTCAACACAGACCATTGGGAGGCAAACAGGTTGTGATCTCATAGCAAACAACCCAGGGCCCACAAGCCCATGTAGGGGGGATGGAAAAGGAGAGGAGAAACCTGGGCTCTGCAGCCTTACCCAGTCCCAGCCTTTTGTGCATTCACTGGTTTTGCTTTTATTCCTCACCCCTTAAATTTTTTTTTTCTTTTTTTTTGGGTGTATTTGCTATTTGTTAATTGTCTTCTGAAAACCTCCCATCTGTCTTGTGAAGCTTAGAGACCACGGTCATTAGGAAGAGTTAAACAGAATGGTCCAAAGAGGGGAGAAAGTCAGGGGGAGAGTCCAGCACCTCCTGATGGGACCTCTCCCCACCCAGGGGTGCACAGGCACTTCATCTGCCTTGGACGGCAAGCCTGGACGGCGCCCGGGTGTACCAAGTGGGAAGGAAAACGTCAGCCACCCTTGTACAGCACTTCCTGCACAGCAGGCTCTGTTCTACATGCTTCACACGTGTGAGCTCACTGGATTCTCTTGCCACCTGGCTGCCAGGCATTGTCCCATCTGACAGCTAAGGAAACTCGAAGGGGAAGGAGGTGGCTGAGGACACACACTACAAGGGTTTGAAGTCCCTGCCACTGGGCCAGTGTGGGCTGAGCCTCCACCTGTAGCCATACCCAAAACACATCTGTGGGGGGCAAGCTGAGGGAGATGTCCCCAGGGACCAGGTCCCCAGGCCTGGCTGGCAGGAGGCAAAATGGGGTGTGTGTGCTGGGGGCGGAGTGGAGTCAGACTACAGAGAACACCCTGTATGAGCCCCATCTGGCACCCAGGCAGTCAGTCCTCAAAGACCAGGTGCCAGCCTCTCCCTGCCCACCACCACGGCCGGGCAGCGGGTAAGGCCCACCCGCCTCAACAGCCTGGCTGAAGCTTCCTGACTGCAGGCAGCAGCTGTGGACCCATACTGGCCCAGCCAGGGCAGTGAGGCCTAGTTCTGGAACAGGGGAGACCTCAGGGGTTTGGGACAGAGCCTCAGGTACCTAAGAATTCTAGCAGCTCTGGGCTTCCTGCCAACTCGGCGTCCTTTGAGACACAGCGCAGAATCTCATTGAACAGGACTCTCCTTTCCCGGATGTCAGACTCCCCAACGAACAGGACCTTCCTGGGGAGTGGGGGAAGGCTGGCCGCGGGGTAATGACTGCTCAGTTTCTGGTAGAACTCCTCGATCTCGCTGTACTTTTTGGAGACCTGGAATGAGAGGGGCATGTGGTTTCCTGAGTACTCTCCCCCTTGCCCCAACCAGACAGCCCAGAGGCCGGGCTGTTTGGAGAGCCTGTCCCCAGGACAGGTGCCTTGGGGCACCTCTGACCCTCCACCCATCATCCTTCCTCGGCTCCATTCTCAACACCCCTAATCAGTACTAGGCTCAATTATGAAAGTCTGAGTAGCCAGAGAGAAGATACAGCCATGGTGGATTCCAGGCACTGTCACAGGTCCAGGTAGAGACATTTGGCACAGGGACCCTGGCCCGGCCCACGGGCGACCAAGGAGGCCGGCTGCCTCCATTCTGGGCCTTCAGCAGACTGGTGGGGTGACCTCATGGTTTGGCCAGCTGTTAGGTCATCTTCCGACAACCACATGAGTCACCTTTTCTCAGCACAGATCTCTGGATCATATTCCCGCGTGCAAGCAGCAGCCTTCTAGCTGGAACCATCCCTACAGGGCTCCAGTGGAGAAGAACCAGATATTACAAGGTTGTTTCTCAGCCCTGCTGTCAGCCAGAACCCCAATGCACACTGGGACCTCGGGGGAGCAGGTCGGCAGGTGGTGCCAGGCCACCAGAGTCACCCTGACACTCAGTTCCCAGCTGAGTTCACACTCTATGAGGCCACCTCTGCATGATCTCTGCCCCACAAGGCTCAGGCCCTGCACGGAGGGAGCAGCCGCGGCACAGTGGGTCGGAGGTACTGCCGCAGTCTGTGCAACCCAGCGGGGGTGCTCAAAGGGTCACCTGCTCTGACCACACACCCACCCATCAATGGCCCAGCATCCTCCCTTGTCTTGGGCTCTGTATGCTGGGCCTGGCTCCCCAGCAACTCTGACAGAGCACTGAGCATAAAAACAGAGATAGACCCACCTCTGCTCCCGGGCCAGGGCCAAACCTGCGGCACAGCACTGAATGCTGGTGTGGCTGAGGACGCTGGGGGTGTCTGGAGGTGCTGACATGAGACCTGGCGATCCCGGTGCACAGCTGTGTTGGAGCGCACGGCCCTGGCTAACTACAGCTGTCACCAGAACCCCCAGCCTGTGAGGGTTTCACATGCCGGCAGGTGGCTGGAGCACTGGAGGAATTTAGTCCCCCAGTCCCCTTCTCCACCTTCCCCCCGCCAATGGGGAGTTCCCTGGGCCAGGCGGCTGCAGCCTGCAGTTGTCAACTGGATCTGGAGCTGGCTCCAGAGCTGGCTCTGGCTCTGGAGCTGTCCTGAAAACAGCCCTCAAGGAAAAAAGTAAGAGGATCCTTTCAGGAAAGAGATGTAGGTTCTAATCCCTGGGTCCTGAGAACAGTGACTCGGCCCAATCAGGGAAGCTGTGACCTTGAGGATTGAGCGCCCTCTGCTGGCCTGACAGCCCCACGCGGGTCTGGCCCTTGGACCCAGCAGGAGTGGAATGGGGTCCTGGAAGCTTCAGGTTTCCTGAGCACTGATAGTGTGAGAGGCCAGGAAGTTTTAACTCAGGGGTGCCTTCCCGCCCCCGCCCAACCAGGACCCACATTCATCAGTGTTCCAAAGCAAGGGCTTCTCAAGCAGCTTCCTGAACAGCTGGGAGAAGAGGCTCGGGGAGAGGCCATGGGTGCAGAGATGTGAGCTACTGTTCACCTGGGGCCACCACAGGCAGGGTGCACAGCACTGCTACCCTGAGCCTCTCCGGGGGAGGCGTGTGTGCTCGTACCGCCAGCACACGTGGGCGCCGCTAAACAGCAAGCACACCCAGTGTCCCTTTTTGGGGGCTGTTTTACTTTCTGATGAGCAGTTAAATTCATGTTTTTATTGAGACATGTATCCTTTTCGGGAATAGAATGCAAAATGCTCCCCCCTCCTTTTTTTAAAGCTAAATCATGAAACTTCAGAGATTTCGTGGGGGATAAATGCATTCTCCTCCACCCTCGCAGGTGGTTCAAAATGTGTGAGAAGCCCCTGCACGCATGGCCATCCATACACGCACTTAACACCCTTTGCAGTTCTCACTGGCCACAAAAGACTGGCACCAGGGTGATGCACGGGGGCGTAAAGATGTCTCCACCATGGTCTCTCACATAAGCATGGCCCTCTGTGCAGGACTCAGACCTGCTGGGATGCTCCTCCAGGGCTCCCCGGATGTTGCTTCTCTCTTTTGCCCAAAGACACGCACCTCAGATATTCTCTTCTGCTCCCAGCCCTGAAAACGTGTGTGTGTTCAGCTCCACGGTGGGTCAAGTCAGATGATCAGGAGTTGCAAAACCCCAGCACTCAGAGCCAAGCAGAACCAGACCCAGCACCCGAGATTAGACCTTGATTCTCCCTAAACGTCATCAATTTAAGTGGGCACCTGGCTGGCTCAGTCGGTTAAGCGTCCGACTCTTGGTTTCGGCTCAGGTCATGATCTCACGGTTTGTGAGTTTGAGCTCCGCAATGGGCTCTGCGTTGACAGTGCGGGGCCTGCTTGGGATTCTCTCTCCCTCCCTCTCTACCCCTTCCCTGCTCTTGCTCTCTCTCTCAAAATAAATAAATAAACTTTTAAAAAAAGGTCAATTTAAGGAGCAAATGAAAGACATCGTGCTCTTTTCGATGCTTCCCATGCGTTAAATATCCTGTAAAGACCGTGCCATACGTTTTTCTCTCTTAGAAGGTGATGTCTCTTCTAATAGGTCACCAGAGCTAGGTAATTCATGGTTTTCCTTTCTGTCCTGGCTGCCAGGAGATTCAGAACTAAATATGTGCAAACCTGTAGCTGTTGATCCTGTCTGTACCACAGGACTCTGGCTCATTTTACCTTTAATTAAAAGCTCTCTCTTCCCTTAGCTCCTGCGACTCCACGATGCCCCCTTCTCTTCCCTTGGCCTCAGAGGCTCCTCCTTCTCCGTGACTGTCCCTGAGCTGCCTGTGTGTCTGGGGCTTCCTCCTAAACCCTTCCCTTTGCCCAGTCCCTCACTCCAGCCTGAAGTGTCTGTGGGACACTTCAGACTCCACACATCCCCCTTAGACCCGCCCCTCCGCCAGTGCTCTACAGTTGGTGCAAACAGTCAGCCAGCAAATGATATGCATGTTACTTTGGAAATACTGTATTTTACAACTCTCTCCCTCCCTCTCACACCAACTCCTGCTGGCCTGCCTCCAGCACTCCCCTGGGGCATCACTGGACTCGTGACTGGGCCCCCTGCCTCCTGCCCGGTTCCTTCCAATCCAACTCCACTCCCCACCAGATGGGCTAGTGAGTCACTCCCCTACTTCAAAGTCCTCCTTGGCTGCAAGACAAGTCAGGCTCCCTACACGCCCTCCGTGACCTGGATCCTACCCGTCGTCACCCTCATCTTCTACTTCATCCAGGATGACACTGAACTGTGCACAGTTCCCCACACACAACACCCTGTGTCCAACCTCCATGCCTTTGCTTACCCCCCGCCCTCTGCCTGGGATTCCCTTCTCCTGTACAGCTCTATGGGATCGCTCCTCACCTCCAGAAATCCTCCAGAACATTTCTCAAGGGTGGGCCAGGTGCTGCTCCTCTGCACAGCTACAGCCCCGTGCGCTCCTGTCATGGCCTGCACCTGTCTCTTTACCAGTCTGTCTCCCCTCCGACCATAAGCACCTGAATCGCTCTTGTGCCCTTACCACCCAGCACACTCTGGCTAGAGAAGCGCCCGCTCCCTGATGCTGCTCACACCTGTGCACCTGGCCCCCGGGCCCCCTCAGGAGCACCCTGGCAGAGCCCCCAGCTCACCAAGAACTGGACGACATCCTCGGGCCTGTGCTTAGCCGACTTGAACGCAGCCAGCCGGGTTACCACCAGGATCTGGTACTCCACGTGGCCTGACATCATCTTGCCCCGCACCTCCTGGTGCTGGGGCACGGTCAGGTCGAGGCCTGTGTGGACATTCTGAACTCGCCTGCCAAAGGGAAAGAAGGCAAAGGAAGCTCAGGTTCAAGTCAGCAGGCTTCTCGAGTGAAATGCAGACAGGACCTCGCGGTGGCCCTGCAGGCCTGGGGTACGAGGTTCCTCTGCTGGCTGTCCTCAGCGGTCACTGCCCCACCACACACCGTGCCTCACGGGGCCTGGCTGGTGAGCCCCAGGCCTGGGCCCTGCCCTTGGGCTGCTCCCGGACAAGGGGCTGTCCCCAGCAGGAAAACGAGTGGGAGCGGAGGAGATGCACCTCGTGGAAAATCACCAGTGGGAAGGTGTGTTAACATACTCAGTTCATGTGCCCCTGAAGGATGGAGGGGATGCACGCGGGGGCAGTATTCCCACCAAGGAAAGTGCCTGGCTATCTGCACACAGTGCAAGAATGACTACTGCCAGGAACTTGGGCAGAGACACATCTCTTCAGCTACCTGGGGGGAGGTGGGGGGCAACCTGGCTACTACAGAACCTGTCTAGCAGGGGGAGGTTGGAGAGGGCGCTGAGTGCAGGGCACAAGGCACTGAGAAGACCGCTGTACAAGGTTGTGAGAGGGTGCTTGGCCAAACATCTTGCAGAATCTGTAAACGCTACACAAACGTACTGAATTGTATGGGGGGCCAACAAGTCACGAGACATTTTCTCTGAAGTGAGAAAAAACAGTAAGGATGTCCTCATCCTCCGTAAGGGTCTGATGCAGACCCATGCAGGCAAATACACATCATGCAAACACCTACGACAGGACCCCTCCTCATCAACGTTGAGACCTATTATGTGCTGGGCAGGACTTCCAGAACACGAGCAAAGGGATGCTCTGAGGAGGGCGCTTCCGGCTAACACTGACCAGGGCAAGGCCCTCTCCCTCTCTGCCTAATGTCCCAAAGAGAGTCAAAGACACTCTCCCCCAGGACTCCTTCCACCTCCATGCTAGCACACGACACTGTCACCATGGTGATGCCGTCTGTCACCCACCAGAGAGGACAAGTGCATATGAAGAGCATACATGCACTGACCACACACCCCTGCACACACACATTTTCATGTGACACAAGGCACACAGTAATGAGCGCAAATCAATTAGGAAGGCCCAGGCGAGCCCAAACGTAACCCTGTGAGATGGAAAAACACACCTAACATATCAGCCTTTTTCCTTTTGCCAGTAATCACACGAGTGCGCTTGGCCTGATGCTGAGTAGAGGCCGTGCTGCTCCCGGCTTTGAACACGGTGTCCACGGTGCTCCAGTTACTAGCGCGGGAGCGCAGAGCGGACTAAACGTGAGCCTGGTGGCAGCCCGCACTGCTGCAGGCTCTGCAGGCTCTAAGGACCTTACCTAAGTCACTCCCGCTCTGGCAGCTCTACAAAGGGACACCACCATTTCCCCGAGAGGGAACCAGGCACGATAAAGGGGGTCGGCTGCCCAGGTCTCAGCAGGTCAGCCAGGGTGTCCTCCCAGGCAGTTGCCCCAGAGCCCAGTGGAGGGCGGCAGGAATTGGGATCATTATGCTACAGAGCATAGGCGGGAGTGCAGAGGAGGGGGGCCTCTTGGCGGAGGAAAGAAGGCGTGAAGGAACCCTGGCCTCTCTGCTGAGAGGCACCTTCTATCGCCAGCGGGGCTCACTCTCTCCCTCTTAGTACCACACACCTCCCAGGTCTTTGACCACATCGGGACTTGTAGTCCACGGTCCCACTGCCTTCCACTGATGCTCCTGTTCCTGTCACACCTCCTCAGCTAGGAGGTCCTGGTGAACCACGGTTTCTGGCCTCCATTCCCCTGCCCCATCCTGAAGTCTCCAGTTCTCTGCCTCCTTTGTCCTGGTGCCCAGCAGCTGCACGGGACTGGGATAAACACACAGAAGTGCCACCTGGTCCCACCTGAAATTCACCGCCACAACCTGCAAGCCACAGCCTAGGCCTGGCACCCCTCCCTTGGTCTAGACTTAGGCTTCTCAAAGTGTGGTTCCTGCCACATTGGTGTCACCTGGAAAATTAGGCCACTGAATCAGAAACCCCGGTGGGAGGGGGATACCAATAATCTTCGTGTTGACAACTCCTCCGGGTAACTCTGATGCCCTGAGCCTGACTCACTCACTCTCCCACCCACCCTAGACGGCAGGCAAACTTTTGCCATAAAGGGCCAGGTAGTAAACATTTTAGGCTTTGCAGGACATATGGTCTCTGTCACAACTACTCAACTCTGTCATGTGGCATGACAGCAGCCAGACAATACATAAACTTTATTACAAAGGCAAGAGGTGGGCATGATTTGGCTCACGGGTACAGTCTGCCCACCTATGCTTTAGACCAAGCTTTTTGAACCACAAGTGCATCTAAGTCGCCTGGGGAAGCTGCCAGTATGCACATCAGGTCTGGGGTGGGACCCGAGAGTCTGCGTTTCCAGCCAGCTCCCAGGTGATGCTGACGCTTCTCAGCTGCTCCTGAGACCCGCTGAGCAGCAAGATATGGCATCTAAGCCGCCTCTCTCAACAAACCCCCAGTAAACCCCCAGTACCCGTTCTCGCCTGACACCCCTGCTTCTTGGTTCACTGAGAAAGGCAGCAATCGCAGAAATCCCCAAGCCTCCCCCTCACAACTGGCCTGCGTCCCACTGGGGACAAACTGGCCAGCTCCTACCTGAGGCCATCACCTACTCAAGGCAGGCTCATGTAAGTCTTCCCCCTCCCCCTGCCTTCTCCTTCTCCCTCCCCCTCCTCCGGCTCTCTCTCCCCTGAGCACACTGTCCCCTTGCTCCCAAGCCCACAGTGCCTTACCGCCTCACCCAACACTCCCCCAGGCCCACTCCACTCCAGCCATGCTGGCCTGCTCGCTAGTGCCCAAGCACCCTCTGCCCCAGGACATTGGCTCTGCTGTCCTCTCTGCTTGGTACAGTCTTGCTCAAGATAGCATCATGGCTCTCTCCCTCACAGAGCTTGTCAGGATCTGTCCAACTGCTACTCTATCAGAACAACACTCCTGGACAAAACGGCACACCAATAAACCAGCACTCACTCCTCCTCTTTTTCCCCTACCGTTTTATTTTCCTTCATACCATTTATCATCCCTGACACATCATCCATTTACCTCCTGTCCAGCTGTCCCCACTAAAGCTCCATGAGATGGGCTTCATTTGGGTGACTGCTGTACCCTAGAATCTGAACCAGTACTTGGCAAAGAGTAGCTATGCAATAAGTAGCTGGTGGGTGAATGCAGGTGCGAACCCTAGCGGTGGGGGGCTGCGCTGGAGAGCTGAGTTGGGGCCCAACCGTGAAGAGCCTGCCTGATGGCTGGTCTCAAGCCTTTGGAATTACCCTGTGGACGGCCCCTCGGGTTTGCCAGCACCTGCCAGCAGGACGGAGTGAGCACTACCCGACTGGCCGTCATCACCAGCACGTTGAGACCATGAGCAAGCCCCGTCCGGGCTGGGGCAGGGAGGGAAGCCACCTACCTACCCCCTTCCCAAGCACCCAGCACCAAAGTCACACTCCATCTGCGTGTGGCTGAGCGGGCGTCCGTTGCTGGCCCTACTCATACCTGCCAATCTCAAACCTCCTTTTTGCAGAAAATAAAGCAGGCTCAGGGACAGGTGACTTATGTAGGACCAGGTAAACCTCTGCTGCCAATGAAGACACAACCTGTCACTTCACTGCATCATGCAGAGGACACCAAGCAGGTTCTGGCATCAGGGTTTGCTTACAGAATTACATTTTCTAGACCTCAAGCCACAGGGAAGTTCAGGTTACAGCGGGAAAAATAACAGCTGGGCTAGGCAATACATTCATTTAGGCAATAAACTGTCGTCTTCGACCAAGATTTTGTGTAGGGGGAACAAGAGCGGTGTATCAGTGAGTCAGTCACTCTGCGGAAGAGTAAAAGCGTGTGCACCCCAGGCTTTCCAGGATCCACCTTGCCCTGGGTCCTCCCGGTCTGGGTCAGGGTGGGCCCACACTGCACCTTCTGCCTCTGGGGCCTTTGCTGTCACTTGCTCTTCTCCCGAGCTACCTCGTGAGCAGCTGCCACCTCGTCTCTCCCCTCCACCTGGTTCACTCCTACTCTCCCTGCGGGACGGGACGCGCACTCCCGAGCAGTCTGGGTCTGATCAGCCCTTGCGCCGTGTTCCTATGGCAACCTGCACCTACTCCCCACACCATCGCTCCCAGTCCCGGCTAGGTCCCGCTTCGCACCGCCCCCCCTCCCCCACCCGCCACTCGCCGCAGGTCCGTGTTCATTCCGTCTCCCCTGCAGGGCCGGCCTTTTCTAATTCACCCGCATCCCCAGGGCCGCGCACCGGGCCCGGCACAGAGTGAGCACTGAAAGGAGGTATAAACTAGATTTTCAGGCGAAAAAGAAAATGAACGCACGTCGGCAGAGAAGGGCAAAGGAGACCCCCTCTCTGCCCGCCTGCGGGACTAGCCAATCCCGGCCTTCCACTGGGTCTTGGGCCAGTTCGTCACCCTTTCAAGGGCCTCAGTTTTCCCCATCTGTAAAACGGGGATACTCAATGCGCCCACCGCTCCTGCAGGACGGTGGGGCGGTCCACCCCAGAGAACCTGCAGGGCCGCAGGGAAGGCCGGGCCGCGGGCCCACGGGGTCGGCCGCCTCCGCCTGCTCCTCCGACTGGGCGCATCGGGCTCGTTCGCGCGCACCCGGAGTCCACGCTGCCCGAGACGCGGCGCCGCGCACGGGGGTCTGGCTCACCTGGAGGTGACGAGCACCGCCGGGGACTGCATGACCGCGGCGGTTCCAGGCGGGGCGCACGGTCACGGGACCCGCTGGCGCCGGCGTCGCCGCGTCCCCGCCCCGCGCGCTCGGCCCGCCCCGGCTCCGGCCCCGGCCCCGGCCCGCCCCCTGGTGGCCACCAAACTCGGCCTGCGGCCGCCGAGAATTTCCAGCCTTTCTGGAACTTTGGGTGCTGACTGAGCACTGACCGCGGGAGGCTTGGGTCCACCTGGGCTATGCCCCCTGTCCCCCCCGCCGTGCCCCCCACGCCCCCCGCACCCCGTGCCCGAACCAGTATCCTGAGCCAACCCAGTGGCCAGAAGGCACGCAAGGAAAAACAGAGGAGGCCCGTCGGTAACCCCAAGCCACCCGTTTCACCCTTAGGAGTGCCCAGTGTTCCGGTTCAGAAGGTAAATAACCTGGCTCCTCTGCCTTGGGGAGAGTGTTGGGAAACAACGCAACCAGTGGTCATGGCCCCGGGACCATGGCTCAGAGGGTCAAATTGGGTAACTTTACAACCCAGTGAACAAGATCAGTTAGACCCATTTGTGGGGCGTTATCTGAAGAAGCAGCAGCCACTCCGAGGCCTTCCAGGGCCTTCTCAACAAGAGCTTCTCAAAGCTCTTTCCTGTCCCCTGCTAAAGAGGTGTTGTTCTGACCTAGTCCCACTCCATGGAAGACTTGGTGAGACCCCTGCAAATAGGCTCTGGACTATCACACGGGGGGATGAGGCCCAGCCCAGCTCAGCACAGCAAGGATGAAGCGGGGGTGGCCAAGGGTCTGCGTGAGGGTCAGGGATGGAAAATTACTGGAGGAGACAGCAAGGGTAGTGGGTTTCTTGCTAAACGGGGATTCTTGCAGAAGGCAGGCCAAGGCCTAAGACATCAAAGGTGGAGGTGGAGAACTTGATCAGATATGGAGGTGATCAGATATCCCAGGTGGGGGCATTGTGTGTCAACTGACTTAACAGGATTCTTGCTAAGACTGGCCATCCATCCCCCAAACTGAAGGGGGAGAGTGGGGTCAAGGGCAAGGCTGATTGGAAAAGAACGATCCGAGGAGCCTAAAGTTTGGTCAAGGAGCCAGTCATTGTCACCCTAAAGTTTTCCCCTCGTAGAGCTGTTAAAACTCTCCCTCCCTTCTGTGTGCAGACCCCCCTCTCCAGGTACCCTCCCTTCCTAATGACACCCCCCCTCCCACAATGCTTCCCACCCTCTGGGAAGAGGAGAGGAGGCTTCTGTTTGACTGCATTTTCCCAAAGAACCAGCTTCCCTTCCCCACCCCCACCATCCAGTACTCCTATCAAGTTCTGTAGACACCTGTAAAGCTCTTAGGTCAGGGTGGGCAGATAGTGACATTAGTCAATGTGTTTTGTGCTGCTCTAATGGTGAGAAACGAAAAAAACAGGATTCTGCTTGGTTTCTGCCAGCAGTCAGAATCCATCACAAAACGACTCTGCTTTCTCTCATGGCCTTTTCATGCATTCATTCATTTACCCTTCCTTCCTTCCTTCCTTCCTTCCTTCCTTCCTTCCTTCCTTCCTTCCTTCCTTCCTTCCTTCCTTCTTCTTCCCTCCTTCCTTCCTCCCTCCCTTTCTCCCTCTCCCTTTTTCTTTCTTTCTCTTTTTCCTTCCTTCCCCTTCCTTCTTTCTTCTTCCTTCCTTCCTTCCTTCCTTCCTTCCTTCCTTCCTTCCTTTTTCTTCCTCCCTCCTTCCCTCTCTCTTTTCCTTTCTTTCTCTCTCTCTCTCCCTCTTTCCCTTTCTTTTCTTTCTTCCCTTCTCTCTTCTCTTCTTCTTCTTCTTCTTCTTCTTCTTCTTCTTCTTTCTTTCTCTCTCTCTCTCTCTCTCTCTCTCTCTCTCTCTCTCTCTCTCTCTCTCTCCTGAGCTGGGCCTCCATTCTGGGCCCTGTGGAGGCTCAAGCTGCTCAGTGGACAGGATGCTCAGCCCTGCGGGGGGGTAGGGTGCAGCCCCTGATGTTGGGGCCATGGATAGGAAGCTGCTGAAGCCGCCTGGGTCTGAGCCTGCATTAAGCCTGTGGAGAAGACAGCCCAGGAGGATCTCAGGTAGCACTTACTTCCCAAGCACAGGTGGGGGTTGTGCCCCCCCCCCCCCCGTTGTCACTGCAGCTGGCAGCTTGCCAGTCACCAATGCCTTGCAGGGAGTGAAACTCAGCCCTGGCCCAGGGTTCCTAAATGCACACCACCAGGGACGTGGCGCTCGTGGTGCCTGCCAAGAATATGACTGGTCCCCCACGATAGAGCGACCCCGTCCCTGAGAGCAATCCCATTTTCTGTCTCTGTGGGTCCTGCTCACCCCTATGTAGCTCCAGTGGATAATTGTATACAATGCACGGAATGTGGGATCTAAATCTGATATTTTCTGCTTCCTGCCCGACTCAAGGAGCCCCCTCCATGGCTGAAGCTGCAGTAATGCAAACCACATTGCAGAGGATCTTATAATTTCCCTTTGCACTGCCCTGGGGGAATGCTCCAGGCGTCAGTCTCCCCTCCCCGCCGTTCCCCAACCCCAGGGCCCCAGGGGCAGTGCAGTTCACACACAGCTCACAGGGAGTCAGATCTGAGCTCTGGCCGCACCATGCACGGACCTTGTTCCCGGTGGGGCAGGTCCTCTGGGGGTCTGACTTGTCTCTGTCCTCTGGGGATCTGACTTGGCTCTGTCCTCTAAAGCAATGCTATAGCACTCTAGGGGTCTAGGCGTCCCAAGTGGAGCAAGGCTACCACTGCCCTGGTTATTCAGCAAGCACTCCCAGGCACAGCTCTGGGCCTGTGACCCTGCCAGGATGCAAGAGACACAGGCTTCCTTGGTGGGACTCACACATCACTCAGGAACAGTTGGAAAGGTCAACATGGATGCAGGCCCAAGATACACAGGGAAGGGCACATAACTAACTCAGCCTGGCGTCGGAGCAGACAAGGAATTCTTCCAAGAGGAGGCCATGACAGACCTGGGTCATGAAAATGTTATCTCTGAAGCCTTGGGTTTTCTCATTGGTGAAATGCGAGTAATGGAAACCTTTAATTCAAAGTACTGCTGGGAATGACTTAAGATTAAATATGACAGGAATGAGAGGAAGTGTATGGGAAGCACTGTAGATTAGCTACCCAAAGCCATTCACAACCCCTTCCTCTTTAAATTTTACTGCCATGGAGCCTGGAAAGGTAAAACACTCATGGCTCCAGCCTCCCCTGCAGTTAGAAGGACGCGTGTGACAATTCTGGCCATGTATACAGAAGTCCCTGTGGACAGTTTACCTCTCTAGGAGAAAACTCTTTGTTTCTTCCCTGTCTTCTGCCTGGAAAGGGTATGTAATGCTGGAGAGGCAGCAGCCATCTTGTGACCGTGAGGCACAAGCTTGAATTTGGGGCCTACACATTAAGGATGGAGGAGACTGGGGACCTGATGGCTTATGAACTCTCATACAAGCCCCAGACTCTTTCTTGAGATTTATTAAGACTTTTCTTTGCATGATGCTTAGACCAGTCTAAGTGAGGTTTTCTGCAATGGGTTCCTCGTTGGTATGGTTGTAAAGTACTTACATAAGGCCTGAAATAAAAACTGCTCAATATGGGAGGGATGGTAGGGATGCTTGAAGAGGAGGAGGAAGAGAAGATATAAAGTGTGTCCTAGCCAGGGGGTGCAAAGCCAGGGTGCCTCCAGAGAGCACAGTGTGCTCAGGGCTGGGGAGGAGAGCATGCAGAGGGGTGGCGAGAAGAGGTTTGGGGGGCCTTGTGCCATGCCGAAGAGTTGACATTTATCCCAGAGAAGTGAGTGGACGCCCAGGATGAACAAAGGAAGAGTATTTCAGGATGGGGACTGGGGTGTTAATGCACAGTGCCTTTCTAGGAAGTGAGGCCAGAGTCAGGGCGGGCAGACGGGATGGGCTGAGAAGGTAGGATGGTGGGTGTGGCACCCTACTCCAGAAGCTTGATTCTGAAACAGAGGAGGCAAGCAGGTGACTTCCTAGAACGGTTACACAGATGTCATTCGTCTTTGCAGAAAAGGTACAGAAAACATGGCTAGCACAAATAGAAAATAAAATCAAATTCATTCATTCTATACCAGGCATAACAACCATTGCCCTCTTGGCGTTTTGTTCTCTATGTACGCACACCTTTTAGACAACACAAAACCATGCTGGAGGTCCTGTTTTGTAACTTGCTTTTTCATTTACCACGCTGTGAATATCCTTCCATGTTAAATTACCTCCCAAGCCATCGTTTGAAATCCTTACTTAGGAAGATGCCATGTGCCGATGTAGTGTCGCTGACTTGCCCAGTCCTTAAGCTATGGCTATGTAATGGGAAGGTGCTGGGGGTCCACGTGGGAGATGGGGGGCTGGGATCTCTTGAATGCTAGTTAGCGGTTTCAGCCAGATACACCAGGAGGCAGCTTGGGAGATAAGAGTTAGTGTGTCAGAAAACATTTTGGTGAGTCTCTGTGTACTTTCTTGAATAAGGGAGGGTCTCAGGATATTGGGAGAAGAGCAGTTAGACCAAGAGCTTCATCTTTTCGAGTCAAAGAGTGATCGACATTTGGGAGTTGTCTGCTGGCAACTTCTGAGCTCGGGGAGAGATGGGTGGGCGTCCAGCCAGGTGGGGAAGGTCCCTGTGGCGTGATGGCACTCAGCGGCAGCCTTGAGCCTGTTCTGTCGTGAGGCTCCTCCTGGGGTGTCTGGATGGTAAAGTAAAGGGACTTCCGAAGTCTGGAGAACTTGGGTGCACCCACACGGACACAAACCTCTCAGTGCCTTTGGTAATTGCCACCAGACGTTCCTCAGGGGGATGATTGCTCCTCCCAGAGCCACGCCAGCCCTGGATTCATTTTCTTTCTTTTTTTTTCTTAAAATTTTTTTTAACGTTTATTTATTTTTGAGACAGAGACAGAGCATGAACGGGGGAGGGTCAGAGAGAGGGAGACACAGAATCTGAAACAGGCTCCAGGCTCTGAGCTGTCAGCACAGAGCCTGACACGGGGCTGGAACTCACGGACCGCGAGATCGTGACCTGAGCCGAAGTCGTTCGCTCAACCGACTGAGCCACCAGTGAGATTTCTTGTTTTAGAAGTGCATTTATTTGATTCCTAGCGAGGTTAAACATGTTTCTACCAGTTTGTTGGTTTCAGAATGTTTCATCCTAATGCTCCTGTTTATTTCCTCTGTGTGTGTTAAAAATTTGGCTCTTGGGGGCACCTAGGTGGCTCAGACCGTTAAGCATCCCCACCCTTTATTTTGGCTCGGGTCATGATCTCGGGGTCGTGGGATCGAGCCCCATGCCAGGCTCTGCACTGACAGTGTGGAGCCTGCTTGGGATTCTTTCTCCCTCTCTCTGTCCCTCCCTTGCTCGCACACACCCTCTCTCAAAATAGATAAACAGTTTTTAAAAATTGGGCTGTTTGTCTTTTTCTTACTGATACGTAAGAATGCATTATAAAAGATACTAACCTTTTCTGATATGTATTCTCCCTATTTGTCTTTAACTTATTTTTCCCCCTAAGTTTTAATTTTGAAAAAGCTTCAAACTCACAGAAAAAGGGAAGGGTTCATGCCACATCTGCTCACCCTTCACCTAGACTCACCTAGACTTCACCTAGACTCACGGTGAGTTTCTGAGATGGAACTAGATCACCTGGGGAGGAAGCAGGGCTGGGCAGAGGGGGCTGAGCCCCACAGTCACAGCAGGGGCTCAGCCTGTGGCGGGAGGAACTCTGATAACACCCCACCCCCACCCCAAGTCCTCCTGAATTGAGATGAGGAGGCAGGACTGAATACCCCCATTGACTAGGCCAGTTGTTGGTTGTGAGCCACCCCAGGAGGGGTCTGACCTTGGTGAGGCAGCGTCCTTCAGTTACCCTGAGTCCCAGGGAGACTCAGTAAGCATTCCCAGCAGGGAGAGGGTAAGCACTTAAGCCCTGCAGAGGGGAGTGGGGCAGCTGAGGAGCTGTACAGGCGTTAACATCACCATTTGCTTTATCCTTTCTCTCTCCTGTGATTTTCCTGAATGGTTGTAGACGCCATGACACTTCACTCTAAATACTTTGGCTCATCCTTTCTTAGAAGGACAGCGTTCTCCTTCATAACCACAATGCGATGGTCACACCCAGGAAATGTGACCTAATTACTGTTACCTAACATACAATCATATTCCAGTGTGCCCAGTTTTTATTTACAGCTGCTCCCTCCTCCCAATCAAGAATTGAATCGAGGATCATGCATTGTATTTAACATGGTATTTAATGTCATGTGCATTTAGGCTCCATTCTAGGGTTCTCAGGCTTCTCCATCTCCCGGGATGCTGTCGTCTTTGAGGGGTCCACAGCAATCATGCAGGCTACTCCTCAGCTGGTGTTTGTCTCATGATTTCTCATGGTTTGATGCAGGTCACTGTTTGGCACGTAATCACATCAGGGAGCACGTGATGCCGTGTCTCCCATGATTGGTGACACTGAGTTGGATCATTTTCTTTTCTTTAAGTTTATTTATTTATTTGGGGGGAGGGGAGGAAGGACAGAGAGAGAGAGAGAGAAAGAGAGAGAGGGAGAGAATCCCAAGCAGGCTCTGCACTGTCAGTGTAGAGCCTGACAAGGGGCTCGATCTCACGAACGTGAGATCATGACCTGAACCAGAAATCAAGAGTTGGATGCTAAACGGACTTAGCCACCCAGGTGCCCTTGAGTTGCATCATTTTCTTAAGGTCAGTTCTGCTTTTTGAATTTTTTGCATGCAGGTTTTAAGATTTTTATGTAGTTCCAACCCTGGACATTCCTGTTGGTGTTTTTTTGTTGTTGTTGTTGTTTTTTTTACAATGAAATTATACTTTGATAAGTATTCCTTACCCCAGACTATGTACGTATTCACAACTTTTCTCCAAATATATTTTCTACAGTCGATTCTTTGATTCACTAGGAATTCATTTTGGTTTATGTCTTGAGATAAGGGTCATATTCCACCCCCCCTCCCCCCAAATACTTAGCCAAGTATCTCATTGGTAGGTTTATTGAACAATTTGTCCTTTCTCACTGGAATTGTCACCATTTTATATGCTAACTACTCACAACCATTGTTATCTGGACTCCCTATTCTGTTGTCTTGATCTGTCAACGCAACCCTGAGTGCTAAACGGAATTGCTTTACGTGGATATCTAATAATGAAGCTCGCTGAGGCAGATTTACTGTTTGACGATGTAAAAAACGTGCATCTGATTTTAGATGGAGGAGAAAGAAGTGAGAGGGATCCCTGAGGAGGGCAGAGGGCTGGGCTACAGAGCATGGGTGGAAGCACAGTGACAGACACACAGCTTTGGTGTGGACGCTCCTTCCTCTTTCTCTGTTCAGTCCCCCTGGCCTTTCAGAGTCATATATTGAGGGCATCTTTCCATGCCCCACACCAAAATCTAACTCTTTTTTTTTTTTAGTTTATTTATTTTGAGAGAGAGAGAGAGACAGCGTGAGCAGGGGAGGGGCAGAGAGAGATGAAGAGAGAGAATCATAAGCAGGATCTGAGCTGTTAGCATAGAGCCCAATGTGGGGCTTGAACTCATGAACTGTGAGATCGTGACCTGAGCCGAAATCAAAAGCCAGATGCTTAACTGTCTGAGCCATTCAGGTGCCCCTTAACTCATTCTCATAATAGAGGAAGAGCAATCCATGTGAGGGTGTATCATAATTTATTTTATTATGGCCCTGTTAAAAGCCATTTTGGTAATATCTAGTTTCCACAACTTCCTCAATTTTAAAAATCCTTGTATACTCATTTTTGCCTGTGTGAGTAGATGCATAACAATTAAATTCCTACAAGTAAAAATGCTGAGTCAAAGGATTTCCTTCTTTAAAATGTTGGTGCTGTCATGGGGTGCCTGGGTGGCTCAGTCGGTGAAGTGTCCCATTTCAGTTCAGGTCATGATCTCGCGGTTCATGAGTTCTAGCCCCATGTCGGGCTCTGTGCTGACAGCTCAGAGCCTGGAGTTTACTTCAGATTCTGTGTCTCCCTCTCTCTCTGTCCCTCCCCCACTCGCACTCTGTCTCTCTCTCAAAAATAAATAAACATTAAAAAAATAAATAAAATAAATAAAAAGTTGGTGCTGTCACATTGCTCTTGGAAAATCTATGAACTTACATAGTTCATAGTATACAGAATGCCCACGTGTCCATTGCTCACCAATAATGGGTTTTGTCTTCTGTGGTTTTACTAACCTGAGAGGTAAAGAAAAATGGCATCTCAGTGTTCTTTTAATTTGCAATGATTTGCTGGTGGCTTTTGGGATTTTGATTCTGTCACCCAATGTTTCCCTAACTCTCGCAGATTTGTGTCCCCACACATCACGATAAGCATTTTGATTAGAGTCCTCCAACTTTTTGTCCAACCCAGGAAGGAAGTCAGGGAGACAGAACCGAGCTAGGGCGCTGCCCTAAATTAAGGTGTTATTTAGAGGTGGACCAGCTACCTAGAAAAGCGGGGAGCGCATAGGGATGGCCATGGCCTAGGGCCAAGTTTTATAGGCAGCTTCCTCCTGGGCGGCACAGCCTCAGAGACTGTCTCTTGCAGACAAATCTCACAGATGCCTTTGCCACACGGGCCAGAAGACCTGAGAGAGGCCACCCAACATTTGACACTGGGTCCCCAGGTTAGCCACATGATGCTTACCTACTGGACACTCTGCTGTGGAAACCATGCACATTTTGGTCCCAATGTCCTCATCCTCGGGGGCAGCTTCGAGGTCTCACTTCTGGGATTGGGGGACACAACTGGTTCCCCCAATTCTGCTCCTGGCCCATGCCCAGCCCACATCTGCCCAGACGAAGACAGTATGGTCCCCTATTCATCGTGTGCCTAGAACAGAAACCCTGGACTCCTATTTGACCAAGATTAAAGGACGGGGCATTACAAATCATTGAACATTCTAAGAGCACTTGTTTTTTATTCCAAAAGGAGTTTTGTGTTTTTAATCTTATTTTTCTACAAAGGTCTCCAAGAAAATCTCCAGAACATTCAGACTACTGATATTCACAAGATGGCAAGCTGATAGAAGGGAAATGCCTCCAAGACAGAGGCCATACGGGGGATACTGGATGCATAGGTTAGAGCAACTAGCCTCCCAAAGGTTAAACCAAGACTTGCCCAGAAAACAATAAAAGCCACCACCAGTGAGCCAGGCACTGTGATGACTTTACCTACTTTATTTCCTTTACACTTTGGCACACCCTGACAGGTAGGATCCCATCTCCACTTAAAGATGATGGGGCGCCTGGGTGGCTCAGTCGGTTAAGCAGCCGACTTCGGCTCAGGTCATGATCTCACGGTCTGTGAGTTCAAGCCCCGCGTCAGGCTCTGTGCTGACAGCTCAGAGCCTGGAGCCTGTTTCAGATTCTGTGTCTCCCTCTCTCTGACCCTCCCCTGTTCATGCTCTCTCTCTCTGTCTCAAAAATAAATAAATGTTAAAAAAAAAATTAAAAAAAAAATAAAGATGAGGAGGTGGGGGATGGCAGGCTACTTAATTTAACCAAGGTCACAAGGCTAGTGCACTACGAAGTGCACTTCCTGGTTTGGAAGCCAGGTCTTTATCATGACCCCATACTGTAGTCTCTTTCCTGACCTCAGTGGAGGCCTGTGGCCCTTGTCCCCTCATCTCCCAGGATACCTTACAGCTTCAGGTGACCTGGTTCAACTGCAGGGGTCCTGGTGCAGGGGTTCCTGGGTCTTCCCCCAGACTTGCCGGGCAGGCCTGAGCTTTGTAGATCGCAATGGGCCAGAGTGCTGCCATACTGTGATGCTGTTATAACCAGTGACCAGCAGATGGCAGTGTCCACCAGCCCTTCACCATTTGTTCCTAAGGGAAGGAAGGGCTCTGAGATGTCCCCTGTGGAACTTCCAGGAAAGAGGCCACCCACTCCCTTCTTCTCCGTCCCCTCCCCCCACCTAGCAGACCCGGCCCAGGGGCCAGACGGAGCAGGTGGCCCCCGGGCCAGGCTGCAGCCAACCTGCTGTGGATGCCTGAGCTGTTGCCAGGTAACGGGGAGAGGCAGCCCTGGGTTGAGCATGGGAAATTCCTGGGAGCCTGAGGAAGCCCAGCCCTGGGCATCAGAGGGCTGAGCCAGAGCTCTGCTGGAATCTTCCCGCACCTGCAGCCCAGGCAGCCCCATCCCAGCTCTTTTTGGGGGAGAGGACTAAAGTACATCTCCAACTGAGGGGAGACTGGCTGCACCAGATGCAGTAGTAGGCGGCTCCCTCTGTGGGTCGATGTCACACCCTCCCAGAGAGACCTTCCCAGAGAGACCTTCTCCAGGGGCAGAGCCCAGGCTCACCCAGGGCCCTGCCCCCTCACCACCAACCCTCTCTCCAGCTCTGAGTCACAAAGAGCAGAGGCCTGGCGGGTCCAGACTGAGGGAGGCTCCCGTCTGGGTCTCTGGCAGTGGGGCCCACCCTCACCTGCTCTCCACCTCTCACAGTTGGACCCACCATGGCCACTTGATTGTCGAGCTCACCGTGCATTTGGCAGGAAGGGCTGAGGGACACGCAGCCCAAGGTTAGGGGCTGGAGTTGGATTCTGGTCTTTAGACTCTCAGGAGCATCAACCAATCATAGCCAGGGGCATCTGGCTTATTTTCCAATATAATGCTTGGCTTCCCTGGACAGGCGGAGGCTGAGCCCCCATCTGCCTCACCTACAGGGTGCCTGAGGCACAGCTGGGGTGACACCTGCTGAGCTGCATGGACAGCAAAGGCACAGGATCACAGAAGGGACCCGCCATCCCAGATGGCTCGATGCTAGTCACTTCCGTCCCCCAGAGACTTGGCTTCCTGGTGGACAACAGAGCCCTGGAGCAGGCCATCTTTAAGGGACCGGTCATCACACATGGAGGCCCAGTGTCTGGTGTGGCAGGAGTCACTTGTTCAAGACTGAGCAAGCTGCAGGTGGGGCCGGTGCAATTTCTGGTCCCTGAAGGTCACCACAAGGTGGCTCTAGTTGGCAGAATCCAGGACAATGACTGACCCTTGAACAACAAGGGGTTGAACTGCGTGGGTCCACTTATACATGGATTCATTTTGACAAATACAGGACGATACTGTAAATGTGTTTTCCTTACAATTTTCTTAACATTTTTTTTGTAGTTTATTGTTAGAATACAGTTTATAATACATGTAACATACAAAATGTGTGTTAATCAACGGTTTATGTTATCAGCAAGGCTTCTGGTCCACAGTATACTATTAGTAGTTACGTTTTGGGGGGGTCAAGAGCTACATTCAGATTTTTGACCGCGCAGGAGGTGGGGGGTGGGTGCCTAACCTCTGCCTTGTTCAAGGGTCAAATGTAACTTCCGAAGTGGCAACCCAACCCAGTGTGCCAGGCTCATGCTCCAGATGACATGTAAAGGTGCCTTTGGGAGACGCTGTGGCTCTTGCAGGTGCAGTATGAAGAACTTCCTCACGTTCAGAGCTATCAGGAGGCTATGTGGGGTATGAGGCTCCCCATCTCTACAGGTACACAAGCACAGCTGGGTAGCAGTTTGTCATGATTCAGGCACGCGGTGCCAAGCTGGCCCAAATAACCCAAAATGTTCCTCTGGATCCTAGGGTTCTGTGACCTGGTCAAATTCCGGGTGCTCTGAGCGAGCAGACAGCTTCTGCAGCGAAGGGATGAGCAGCAAAGTACTCTCCGAGGGAAGGGTCTGGAGGTCAGAATGTGGGGACCATTCCTCTCCACCTCAGTCATTAACACCCAGCCCACAACCAGTCTGCTTTTACCCTCCCCACCCCCCGCCCTTGGAGCCAGTCTCACTCCCTGTCTCTGAGGTGGTAACCACTGGAGTCTGGAGTGCTGGGGAGTTGGGAGGTGGTCATCAGACTGATGAACAGTGAAAGCTGGAAGTGCCTGGTTTTCTGAACTTCCTGCACTGGTGTCGGGGCCTCATCAACAGCTTCCCAGGGACGTCCGGGGCAACACAGAAGGCAGAGGAAACTCTGCTTCTAATGCAGCGCAAAGAACACAACTTCCAGTCCTCTTGCCTGGTCCGCCTACCAGAGGCTCCCTGCATCCCCCAAGAGGGAGCCCCAAGTGAGCCTGGGCCAGCCTGGCATCGCGGGTCCAACAAGGGCCACCTCCTCACCAGAGGCCTCAGCTTCATGGAGTCAGGGGTGGAGGACCAGGAACTCCCGGTCTCACGTCTCCCCATCCTCAGGGAGGGCGCCACCTTCACTCCAGACAGGTACTGATTCATGGGCCCCAGTGCATCCAGAGACGTGGATCAAGTCAAGCCCTGGGTGTGGGCCTGACTCGTGAAGCCATCAGGTCACATCACGGAAACTTAGCAGTTGGACCACGTGCTCCTGGTAGCCCATCCTACTCTGAGCTCTGTGGCTTCAGGAGCCACAGGCAGGCAGGCAGGCAGGCCCTGCTGCTGGTGATGACAGAATGTGCTCAAAGGCAGACGTTGTGAGCTCGTAGCTGGCAGCAGGGGCGGGGAGGAGTCCCCAGGCGGATGCTTTCATGGTCTTCACCTAGACCTGACCCGAGAGTTCATTCTCTGCCAAGAATTTTCCAGAGAGCTAGAGAGGAAAGGCAGGACATTCTGCCTCTTCACTGGGGTTGGGAGGTGTTACAAACCAAGCCTTTCACATTCCTACTTCCCCTGTGGGCAGCCACGGGATGGGCAAAAACAGCTGGTGACTCCAGGCTCTGTCACTTACCAAGTGACCCTGTACAAGGTGTGCAATTTCTTTGTAACTCAACTTTCTTTGTCTATAAAATGGGAGTAATGATACCTACCTCACGGGACACAGCAGTGGTGGGAATGAAGTAACAGGAGGTGTGTTAAGCAGTTGGCCTGATGCCCAGCGTTCAGAGAACAAATGGTTACTGTCACTACTTCAGGGGAAGGAGAGGGAGCCAGAGATCCAGACATGGCTCAAGCATCCCTGTGCCTCCCTCCTCTCTGGGCTCAGCTCTGGTGTGTCCTCTGCTGATGGAACCCCACTCCACCCCTCCGGCCCCGGCTTCCCATGTGCCTGTCCTGTGCGTTGCTAAAGCCACAACACATAGAAGACTACTGGCAGTAAGTATTTACTGGAAAGAAGGAATGAATTGGGGGATGGATGAATGATGAACGAATGAATGATTAGCTCACTTTACAGACAAGAAGCACAGGTGGGAGTGGTTAAGTCCTGGCTCAAGCACAAACAGCTGGTGGGCAGTCTTTTCCAAAGTGTTCCAGTGCCTGTGAGCCACTTCTCTTCGAGCCATCATCACCCTTGGGCCCCACAGCAGACCGGGGGCAGGGTGGGTGGGGGGCAAGGCTACTGAGTCTCATCTGTGCCAGCCTGTTATCCTGGCCACACACAAACTCCCCGAGGTGAGAATCCTCCCATTTTACAGATGAGGAAATTTGGCCTCAAAGAAGCTAAGGGGCAGCAAGAATTCAGGAACACTAATTCCTAAACCCCAAGGCAGCCGCAGGACAGAAGAATCATATAATCAACACGTGTTCGTTCAGCAGGGGCTCTGCCAAGTCTCTGCCAGCACCTTCCCATTCTGTCCTTGCTCTTAAGAGGTCAAAGCCAGAAGTAGAACTTGCACTACTGACCCTGGCCCTGGGTTCCCAGGGTGTTTGTACAAATCATAATCAAAGATTGCTCGCATGTAGCTCTAGGGGGAAAGGAGCTAGAAAGACAGCAGGGACCCAGCACTGGCAAGGACCGAGGGGCTCCCCTAGCTGGGCTGCCAAGAGCCTGACCAGTGTCTCCAGGGGGAGGCACTGCCAGACAACCTGCGTGGGTTCCTGCAGGGCCACTTTGTACCAGCACCGCCCAGAGAGGGAGACCTGTGGCCAAGGCCTTGTTTGTTGCTGGCACTCCGTCCTCAGTACCTAAAGCAGGGTGGGTTGAGGCAGCCCTTGTTTTTCCCTCCCCCTCCCCCCCCCCACCACGTCCTCCCTCCCCTCCCCTGCCTGCCGGGCCCCAACCACAGCTTCCCCACACTAATGCCTTTCTCCTCGGCCCACCTGATGGGCCTGGGGTCCCGGGGAATTGGCCCTCGCCAGACCTCCCCTCTTGCCCCCATACGTCCCCGGGGGGGGGGGGGTGATGAGTGGACCAAAGTGCCCAGATGAGCAGGTGCCGCGTCTCCGCGGTGGCCAGCATGGTCATCACTGAAGAGGTTGCTTGGGACCAAACCGCTGGTGCCAGGGAACTCCCCGGGCCGGGCATGACCGTGGGCCAGTGTGGCGCAACCGGGGAAGACTTGGGACTCACTGGGCTTTGAGTCCTGTGGTGTCATGTTGACGCTGATCAACTCAAAGTGACCATGATGCACCGACCCCCGTCCAGATTTCAAGTTTGGTAGCAAAAGTGAAATTTAAAGGAGAAAGAACGCGTCTGCGTTGCTTTGAGTGTCGTTCCGGCTCAGGTCCTCCACCTGCCTACCAAGAAGACCTCGTCCATCCGCTGGACGTTTCCGCACTGGGGCATGTTGGGCTGCCGGTGGAGCTGAGCCGATCCATACCCGTCGACGACCTCCCTACCCCGCTCGAGTGAGCTCGGGATGCCGCGCAGTGGCTGCGGGGCGTCCCCTCCACCCATCACCCGTAACGGCGGCCAGAGAAGTACGGAGTCGCCAGCCTGAGACTCTCTGCTGCCCGCCCTCCCGGCGTCTGGCCGCGCCCCAACATACCCGGTAGCCCGTTTCCGTTGGCCGGCCCCCCAAGAAGGCCGGCGGAAGGTCGTCACTTTCGCTGCACAAATGAACCCAGGGCGCTGCTCCCGCGCAGGACTCCCCACATCACCCCGTGGCTGCCACCGTAATTCTTGCGCTCCTTTGAGGTCGTGGCTCCGGCTTAAGCGCACGTTCTGAGCGCAAACCGTTGCTTTCCAACTGTCGGTCCATATCCATCTGTCTTTCCGGCCTGCTCTTCCAGCCGCTAGCCCTCTCTTCCCTACGGGTCCCCTCCCCTGCTCCCGCCGCGCGTTCCGATCTTTGGAGGCTGTGTCAGGCTGGGCAGCCTTCGAACCGGTGATGAAAAAACGCGCCTTTGTGGCAGCCCTGCGCGCCCTGTGGCCTCCGTGCGCCCTTGTGGCCTCTCTGTGCGCCCTGGCCCCGAGGTCGCAGCACTGACCGGCGGGGCCGAGCCCTTCCGTGGCCCCACCTCTGGCGTCTCAAGCACTCAAGGAATTGGAGCGGGCGGGGGGCGGGTGCTTCTCCGCAGGGGAGTGGGGACGAAGCTGGGCGGGTACGCGCGATGCCTCGGAGCCTCTAACTCCGGAGGGCGCATTTGGCTCGGGGGCGGGGTGGGCAGCGGGGGGCGCATCGCCTTGGGGAAGGGAGGAGGGGCCCCGGTTTGTGGCGGGAGCCTCGGGCGGGTAAGACTTGCAAGGCGAGAGTGGGGGCGAAGCGCTACGGCGCGGGGAGGAGGCTCCCGTCCCGGACTCCGCGTTAGGCCGGAGTGGGGGGCGCGGCGCTGCCACTCCAGTGTTCAGCAGGGGGCGCTGCTCCGGGCGTTGGGCGGGGGTGGGGTGGGAGAGGAGGGGGGGCCGCGACTTGCTGCGCACACTTCCCCCATTATTAAACACTATGTTCAAAAGGCGCCGGGGGACTTCCCGGAGCCACGGAGCCCGCGCCGCCCGCCCGCCTGGCCCACGGAGCCCATGGACCTGAGCGCGGCCGCCGCGCTGTGCCTCTGGCTGCTGAGCGCCTGCCGCCCCCGCGACGGGCTCGAAGCGGCCGCCGTGCTGCGAGCGGCGGGGGCAGGGCCGGTCGGGAGTCCGGGGGGCGACGGCGGCAGCGGCAGCGGCGGGCGGACCCTCGCCCCGGCCGCGGGCGTCTCCGCTGCCCCGGCCGCCGCGGCTCCCGGAGTCCGCGCCGCGCGCCGCGCCGCCGGCTCCGGCTTCAGGAACGGCTCGGTGGTGCCGCACCAGTTCATGATGTCGCTTTACCGGAACCTGGCCGGGAGGGCTCCGGCCGGGGCAGCCGCCGCCTCCACCTCGGGCTCTGGCCGCCACGGCCGCGCGGACACGATCACCGGCTTCGCAGACCAGGCGAACCAAGGTACTCACGCCTCTTCTGCGCCCGTCCATCCTGTCCGCTCCTAGGCTGAGGCCACCGCCAGAGCCGAGCCCCTGCTCCAGACCCTTCCGGGCGCGGCCTCCTCACGTCCCAGCCTCAGGTGTTAGAAACTCCGCCGAGTCCCACGCACCCGAACCCGCTGGACTGTGGCGAGAGGCGCAGCAGCTCTCAGGGCCCGGTCCCAGAGGGCTGAGCCGGTCCCTCCGCCGGATTGTCTTGGCCCTGCCGGCCGGCGGGTCCCCTCGAGGAGGCAGGCAGGCTGAGTCCAAGATCCGAAGCAAGACGGGGCCCGGGCCGAGAGGGACTGCGCAGTGATGGTGGTGGAGGCGGCAGCGGCTGTTTTCATTGCAGCAACCTCTGCAGCTTCTAGTCTCCTGGGGGGGGGGGGGCGCACAAATTGGGGGGAATTCAGGGGAATGAGGGAAAGAGGCAGGCATTAGACTGAAATAAGTGGCCCCGGAGAGGCTGGTGGCACCACCAGGTACACGGAGGTCCCTTTCTGGCAGGCTGTGTCAGGGTGGAGGTGTGTGGCCATGGGTGTCTGTGCCGGGCCCCTGGGACAGCCAGAGGTGGAGGACCCCAGTTGTGTGAGGAGGAGAGGGTGGTCAGTGAGACCGTGCAGGAATGCAGGCCTCTCTTGGACCCAGCACCCCACCTTACTCCGCCCTGGGTCTCTCAAAAGTAGGACGTGGGTGAGATTGTGGTGGTGGCTGTGTGTCATCTGGATTTTATTAATCTCTATTGAAGTCATTAAAGCAGATAGATAGGGAAAATTTAACTAATTTCAGGCGGAAATGCAAGTAATGTTTGCCTTAATTCTATCCAGCCAAAGATCCAGCATGGAAGGCAGGAGGGGAAAAAAGGGGGGGGGGGGGGGATAGGGCTGGAAAGGAAGCGGCAGACTGGCCGTTTCTGGGAGCCTCTGCTGGCTGTGCATCCCAGACCCTAGCCTGGGAAAGCAGGTAGATGTGACCAAGTCACCCTCCTCCTGGAACACACACACAATGCCTACCCACAGACTGCTTTATTTTGAGTGTGGGACATCCTGGGTCCAGATGGCTCTCTGGTTCAGTGGCAACCATGTAGCATTCTGTGTGCCCCCCCTGGATTGGATGCTGGATACAAAGCCTGAGTCCTAGGCCAGGGGAGGCACTAGCCCTAAGGCTGCTGTGTGGGCTCCCAGGATGTAGAAGAGGTGAATGCGCAGGGCTGTAGGCCGGCGGAGGCACCAGCTGCTCTTTCTCAGGTAGAGCTAGGCCTCTGGTTAGCCTCAGCCTGAGCTAAATCTTTTCCTGGGGAGCTCTACTTGGCTGGCCAGGCTCTGAAGGCAGCTCTCCTTCCTGCCTCCGGAAGGAGGGCATGCAGTGGTAGCACATTCAAGAAGGGAGATGCTGTTGGGGGGGGGGGAGCTCAGAAAAAGTGCCCACAGGGAGCCCTGGGAGAAAGCAGTGGCGGGGAGGAGCCCTACTAGCCTAGCACTTGGAGCTTCCCTCGCTCTCCCCTCTGGGTTCAACTTGGAGCAGAGCTACTTGAGGTCCCCAGAAGCCACCGGCAGAGCCCAGACTTGGGGCCTAGGGAGGCGAGGGCCTGGCGGTGGTAGTCCGTCAGCAGATTTCCAGTGGTGGGGGCGGTCTGCACACTCTCACCGAGTTTGGGGCAAAACGAAACCATATGACCTTCTTCAAAGGGAGCTCCTTATCTGCTGCTCGCTGGAATTTCAACTTTTTTCCCCCCCTGAGCCCAAAAAGAAAAAAGTGCCCACGACCAGAAATAAAACCCCCAAACCCTGAGAGAGAAGTCACAACGGAGGGAAATAATATGTCCGCGGAGGGATCGGTGGGTCCTGGAGGCGAGACCTCCTCGAGCCACTGCCTTCACTGCAGCTCCCCCCCCCCCCCCCATTGCTCCAAACCCTTCGGAGAAGGTTCCTCGCGCTCCTTTGCCGCCTTCCCTCCTCCATAGGAGGCCGCGGAAAGCTGGGAGAAGCTGAGACAGGAGTTTCCCATTGCGACCAGCAGCGCTCCTCGCTCTGAGACCTTGGGCCGAGACGGGCCCCTCCCTAATTGGGCCTTAGTTCCCCTTCAGCTTGGCCAGGGGGAGGCTGGATACACCAGAGGGTTTATGCAGCCCCGCTGACGCGTTTTCCTTTGGACTACTCGCACGCCTGGCCAGGCCAGCACGGGAGATCGTGGCCCGCAAGGATGTCCAGGTTGAGCTGGGGAAGAGAGGTAGAGGAAGAAGCAGTTTTCAGGGGACATGATTTTTCCGTTTTCGTACAGCCAGGACTCCGCGGCTTTCCTGGGGGCTCAGCGGGTCAATAATGAGCAGTCCGGGTGCAGCGCGGGACCTCGGCCTGGCCTCTAGACCTCGGAAGGGGCGTAGGGCTTCTGATACGCCTCCCGCGGAGCCCTCTCTCAGCCCCCGGCCCGAAAGTCTGGCATCCGACCTAGACCCCGCAAACCCAGGGCTCTGGGTCAGGCAGCGGACCTGCCGTGGCATCGGGCGCAGGGGGTATGGTCCTGTCCCCGAGGCTCAGCGATAAGTGAGTGCCCGTGGGTTGTCCAGGTGGTGGAACTTTGGTTCGATGAACCGAAGCCCCGGTCCCGATAGTCGACAGTCAGGGCGAAGGCTCCCTTTACTCTGGGTCAGGCTGGCAGGTGTCTGGTTGGGCCGAGACGACAGGGCTGGCGCCAGCTCCAGCGGGCTTACTCCCGCATCCGGGGCAGTTGGGCTATATATGCGCTTAGGAGGCCCCGCGTCCCGGAGTGCGGGCTTCGCTCTCCGCTCTCACCGCGCTCTTTCTGTCTCTGCCCGACTTCTGCAGACGAATCCGCAGCCGAGACCGGCCAGAGCTTCCTGTTCGACGTGTCCAGCCTTCCCGACGCCGACGAGGTGGTGGGAGCCGAGCTGCGCGTGCTGCGCCGCGAGTCCCCGGAGCTGGGCCCCGGCAGCGCGACTCCCCTGCCGCTGCTCCTGCTGTCTACTTGCCCCGGCGCCGCCCGAGCGCCCCGCCTGCTGCACTCGCGGGCCGCCGAGCCCCTGGCCGGAGCGCGCTGGGAGGTGTTCGACGTGGCGGACGCAGTTCGGCGCCACCGCCAGGAGCCGCACGCCACCCGCGCGTTCTGCCTCTTGCTGCGCTCAGTGGCCGGGCCCTCGCAGGGCCCGTTGGCACTGCGGTTGCTGGGCTTTGGCTCCCGGGGCAGGGACGGCGCGGCGGCCGAAGAGCGCGCTCTGCTCGTGGTTTCCTCCCGCACGCAGAGGAAGGGGAGCCTGTTCCGGGAGATCCGCGCCCAGGCCCGCGCGCTCGGGGCCGCTCTGGCGGCGGAGCCGCCGCGGGACCCGGGACCCGGCACCGGGTCGCCGACAGCGGTCATCAGCGGTCGCAGGCGGCGGCGGACGGCGCTGGCCGGCGCGCGGGCGACGCAGGGCAGCGGCGGGGGCGGGGGCGCGGGCCGGGGCCACGGGCGAAGGGGCCGGACCCGCTGTAGCCGCAGGCCGCTGCACGTGGACTTCAAGGAGCTGGGTTGGGACGACTGGATCATCGCGCCGCTGGACTACGAGGCGTACCACTGCGAGGGCGTTTGCGACTTCCCGCTGCGCTCCCACCTAGAGCCCACCAACCACGCCATCATTCAGACGCTGCTCAACTCCATGGCGCCGGACGCGGCGCCGGCCTCCTGCTGCGTGCCCGCGCGCCTCAGCCCCATCAGCATCCTCTATATCGACGCCGCCAACAACGTGGTCTACAAGCAGTACGAGGACATGGTGGTGGAGGCGTGCGGCTGCAGGTAGCGTGAGGGCCCGGCCCGGCCAGGGAGGGGGCAGGCAGCCGCGCCACCGAGGACCCCCTGCTGAAGAGCAGCTGTGGGCCGGGGCCTGTCACTGAGCGTGGGTGCGCGTCCGCCTCTGGTCCCGCGCCCGCACGGAGGGAGAGCGCACGTTCACACTCACACCATCACTCACACCCACACACTCGTTCACTCATGCACACCTTTACCGTGGGCAGCGGCCGCCAGCCCTGGGAGCAGACGACCTGACGCTACCGAATGACGCTTACCGATGGGGAATGACACATCCCCATCGTACCCGTCGCCCCCTTTTGGAGAGAGGATGGTGTTTGTGGCAGTGTTAACAGTCACAGGCGCTAAATCGGGTAGGAACGGGTTAGGGAATTGGGGGCTCCAGAGTGGGTGGACTAGTGGGGTACTGGAGTACGTTTTGTCTGACCCCTTTCTGTTTGTGGCTGAGTGTAGGGGAGCACCTGGCTGGGTGGCTGAGTGTTTGGTGTTACACCCTGGGACCAACTGAACAGCTGTAATGTCCTTTCTGAAGGTGTGCGTGGCATGGAGGCCATTTACTCTGGGAAGGAACCGCTGCAAAAGTCATCTTTTTTCCTTAACTTAAAAAAGTCTAACATGCCCTGTCAGTTTTGAAAGGGAACATTTGTCCGAAAGAATGCATCGCGGGGAACTACCCAGATCTGTGCAAAGGCCAGCACTACCCTTTTTAAAAAAATCAGTTCCAATTAGGAATGATCTAGAATGTGGAAAAAAAAAAAGTGTTTTTCTTTTTGGGGGAAGTGAAATGGAGGAGAGTTTTTTAACTGCCAGCCTGATGTGATATGGAGTTGGGGGGTGGGGTGGCATGTGCCAGGTTCTGAAGCTCCTATGGGCAGCTCAAGGAGGTATCGAGCAAGCCTTGGGGGTGCTGAGGAGGAGGCTTGGTGCAGTGGCTGGGAATGGGGAAAGGCGGGCGGCTCTGCCTATTCCTAGAGACCTGACAGGAGGTTTTGCTAGGGAGCTGGGAAAGAGGCCGGGAGGCGTCTTGGGGCGGGCTTCTGCAGAAGACTCAGGCTTGTCTGCCAGGTAGGCGCAACCGGCTCCAAAGGGTGTGCTCACAATGGGCCAACATGTGCTTGCGCTTAGCTATCAAGTCTGTGTCGGCTCTTGCACGCCTTCACAGTGTTGTTGCTGTAGTTTTTGGCAGTGTGATAGTAACGGGAAGTGAAGCTACACAAAAGTGCTTTTGTGAGATTTCAGCTCCCCACAACCCAGTGGTGCAGAGCGGGGAGGAAGGCCCCCCTCCCTCTGCAGCGTGGAGGGGCATTTTCAGTTTGGCTGCTGTGGCCCCTTCGGAAGGGCGTTGGGGGGCCTTGGTGTGGCCAAGCAGAGGTGGAAGCCTGTCTCCCAGTCCCCATTGTTTTATTTGGTTCATTTCTGCCTGGGAGTCCTTTGTGGCTTTGCGGGAAGGAGGAGAAACAATTTGGATTCCACCTGTCCAGGGCTCCGAGGACTTCTTTGAAAAACCCTGCAGCCCTGCTGGGTACTCCTATTTAAGGCTCTGTTGGGGTTTCTCCTTTACGGTTCCTGGGAAAGGCAAGCATTCCATCCTTCTGGTCTTGGATGGTAAGGTCCATAGATGAGTTATTCAAATTTTAATTCTCAGTGATTTAACGTGTAAGAGAGAGAGAGAGAGATACTGAAGATTTAGACAGCTAATTGACTTAAGGGCCCCACCTGAGTCCTTTTTTATCTTGTAAAATTCCCTCAAAGGAAAATACATTTATAGTGTGAATTTATATGCTGTGGCTATGTGAGTAGCTGTAAATAATAAGATGTAAGTCTCTTTAGGTTAAAACAAACTTCCCAAAGCAGCAGCTTTGGTATATGCATGGTCCCATTACGTTTGTGGATTTTGCCAGAGAAGCTTCACTTTTCTAAATTGATTTTAATAATTGCATGGTGATTGCCCTGTCATAATGAAGAATAAAAAAATGACACTAAAAGGTTGTAGTATTTGAAGTTTTAGAAAGGGAGTTAATAAGAAACTCGCTATTATTCTGAAGAAATTCTAGGTTATTTAATATCTTGGACAAAAGGAAACATTTTGATTCTTTTTTAGTGACTAGGAAAAACAAGTTTTGGGGAAGACATGTTTTGATTTAGCCTGAGCTTTTTTTGCGGCAAGAAAAAAATGTCCGTTTTCTTTGTTTCTTCCTAATGACCTCCTTCCATCGAGATGTGTTGTAAGTGATGTGGGAAGTAGGCATCTTCCTATGCTTGAGGTCCAGGCTGCATCATGTGTCCTTGGGCAGTGACAGCTCCTTCCAGGGTCTCAGATGCCCTCAGGGTGTTCTTGTTTACTGAATGGAAGGAATGCCTCCCGGAATTGCTCTGGAATTGGGTGGAGCCACCACAGACCACCTGTGCCCTCTACAACTCTGCCTGGGCCTCTGGCATCTTAGAGTTCAAAGCAGGTGAACAGAGAAGATGTGTCACACCTTGTAAAAATGACAGCAAAAGGGCCACCGCTTCTGGGTTTTGCTGCTATGATGTGGTTCGACCAGCGTGGCCAGGATTTGGAGAAGGATTCTGCCAGCACGTTTGGTAGTATGGTACTGTCTTCTAGGCAGTGGGGCGCCGGGGGGGGGGCCCGAATCACTCAGCTGGGAGCCCCAGTCCCTAGCCATGGGAGAGCTGGCTGCTGGCAAGCAGAGAGAAAGTGTGTCAGGACTGTGAGTGAAGGCAGCCCCCCACCTTACCCCGGCTTGGGCCCCCCTGGGTCTAGGGCCACCAAAATATTCTTCCTAAAGTACGTCGAGTTTTCCATTTTGTGGGGAGAGACTTATGTATTCTAGCTGAGACCATTTGAACCACTCCTCCTTGCTGGAGAACAGGGTGGGCATCCCTGCTTGGGGAGCACAGGGCTGGTCAGCTGGGGCATTGGTGCCTGGTCTGCCAAACACGAGGACAGGCTAGTCACTGCTTCTGGAAGCCAGACATTTCCACTGGCAGACAGCTGTGTCCACTGATGCCCAAATGCTTCCCTGGTTGAATTCTGGCGTTCCAAGCAGCAGCACTGGGCTCTCCCGAGAGGGTGGCAGGCTCTGTTGCCTTAGCTTGAGCTCTGCCCCTCCATTATGTACGCACTCCCCTTCGCCCTGGCGTCAGTGGCATGGGAAAAAGAAGAGCTGTGGATTGTGTGAAGTCGAGTCAAATCCAGCAAACCCAGTGCAGTGTCAGGTCCCTTGACAGTCTCCTGGAAGTGTCAACAGGACTGGGGCTCTTGCTGTCAGTGCTGAGGGGAGTATAGACCACCCTGTGGATGTAATCAGAGTGTAACTCAAATCCTACAAGTCATTTATCCTGTTTGTAATTTTATTCAGACTCATAGCAGAAAATAACCCGGGACTGTAGACTGATTTTCTTTCTTAAAGCAGGGAGAAAAATTGAATTCTTTCCAAGAGGAGCTTGTGCACAGAAAAAGGCAGACTCTCGCCTCACTTGAATCTGGTGTCCAGAAAGTCCGATGAGAAGAGAAAGTACAGCAGCTGTGTCTGGGACACAAACATCGTTAGGGCCTATGTCCATGGGGACGCAGAAGTGTCCCCAGGCCCAGAAAGCAGGGCCCTCTCAGTGGGCCTGGGCCAGGAGCCTCCAGCGAATGCCAGGTGGCTTGGGAGCACCGAGGGTCTGGAAAGCAGCCATCTGTCAGAGGCAGCGAAGGACCTGCGTTGTCCCCCCAGGTGTCTGGACTGGGAAGGAGAGGCAGCTGGCAAGTGAACCCAGCAGTTAGAAGACGTTGGGATTGGGATGGGAGGGACTAGGTCTCTCTGAGGTCTGTCTCAGCAGCACTGGTGTATCTGTGGACTTCTGCACACCCAGGAGTGAACTGCCCCATGCTGTCACCTGCTGTCTGACTGCTGCATGGTCACTTGGGTGCCAGAGCTCTGCAAGGCACCTCCTGAGAGGTCTGGGTCAGTCTGGGCAACCATCTCCCTGCCCGGAGCTCCCACTTCCACCCCTGTAAAATGAGGAGCTCTCCAGTTCCGTGGGTCTAGGGTTCTACTTGGTCCCAAAGCCCACTAACATAGTTCACAGGCAGAGCAGATGTGACTGTTCCTGGAAAGGGTCCCCTTCCGATATCGTAGGTGCTTCTCACAAGTATCACGGCTCTTGCCTGTGTGTACATGTATGTGTATGTGTGTGTCCATTACACTCCTGGCCTCTGTTGGTGCTTCCTGGATGTGGCTTTGATTTCTACCTGGGTCAAGGCAGGTGCAGGAGAGGCTAAGATCTCGGGGGTAGAGCTCACCTCCCCAGAGCCATGACCTTTCCTGTGTCCCAAGTGAGGGACCTGTGCTCACACAGGGGTAGGTAGAGCCACATCTGCTGAGACTGTTCTGTGACCAGATCCTGGGAAGGCTGTCCCCTGCTGCTGGTGCGTCTGTGGGAGCAGCAGAGGAAAGAAAGGCTGGGCCTTGCTGGCAGCCCAGACAGGGACCTGGGACTGTCCCAGAGTGCCTGGAGGAGGCAAGCAAGCCTATGTAGGAGTGAAGTGCGCCAGCCCTCCTCACTGCCATGCCTGTGTCTGGTCCAGCTCGCTGGAGGAGTGACCTGGGGGCAGGAATCAGGACAGCTTCTTCTTCTCTTTCTTTCAGGACAGCTTCTTCTCTTTCTTTCTCTTTCTTTCTTCTTTCTTTCTTTCTTTCTTTTTCTTTCTTTCTTTCTCTTTCTTTCTTTCTTTCTTTCTTTCTTTCTTTCTTTCTCTTTCTTTCTCTTTCTCTCTCTTTCTTTCTCTTTCTTTCTTTCTTTTTCTTTCTTTCTTTCTTTCTTTCTTTCTTTCTTTCTTTCTCTTTCTCTCTTTCTCTCTCTTTCTCTCTCTTTCTTTCTTTCTTTCTTTCTCTTTCTTTCTCTCTTTCTCTCTCTTTCTTTCTTTCTTTCTTTCTTTCTTTCTTTCTCTCTCTCTCTCTCTCTCTCTTTCTTTCTTTCTTTCTTTCTTTCTTCTTTCTTTCTTCTTTCTTTCTTTCTTTCTTTCTTTCTTTCTTTCTTTCTTTCTTTCTTTCTTTCTTCTTTCTTTCTCTTTCGGCCTGGATAATGGTGGCAGAGTTTACCGCGAAGAAACACTAGAAGGGAGGAGTCAAAAGATGTTATTCATAGTTTTTCAGACAGCTCTGCCTTTTGTGCCTGGAGCCTTCTGGCCATTTCAGCTAGAGCAAGCTTCTTCCTCCTTTTGTGCCATTTTTGGACTTGAATCTGTTAAATAGTTAAATCTGGATGGGGCTCGAGGCGAGAGAAGCCTGTTCTTGTCCGGAAGTCCACGCTTCCCTTTTGTGGAGTCTCCTACCTGGATGTAGCTGCATGAAGGCTGGGGGTTGGCTCTGGTCGTTGGGTCGGGGATACTCTCTTCTCATGATGCACACACCTCCAGCTTCCCCAGAGCTTGGCCTCTCCCTACCCGCCCCCAAAACTGTCTGTGGAGGCTCTGTGCCTGCAGCTGGCCTGGGACTTGGCCGTAGGCCTCCTGACGGGGCAGACGTCGCTTGGGGCTTCACAATGGCGGCAGCAGCAGTTTCAGCAGAGCAACCAGGGGAGGGTGGTGTCAAAGAGTGTGAGATCATCAAAAAAACTGGTCTGCGTTTCTCTTTTTTTAAATGTTTATTTTATTTTTGAGAGAGAGAGAGCGTGAGCAGGGGAGGGACAGAGAGGGAAGGAGACACAGAATCTGAAGCAGTCTCTAGGCTCCAAGCTGTCAGCACAGAGCCCGATGCAGGGCTTGAACCCACGAACCGAGAGATCGTGAGCCGAAGTTGGACGCTCAACTGACTGAGCCACCCAGGCGCCCCAAAACTGGTCTGCATTTCAAGCTGTGCTTAGAGTTGTTGAAAAGTACAAGCACGTCCTCCCAGCAGCACAAGTGGAGGGCGATGATCCTCTCGCTCCTGCCTGTGCAGGTCTCCAGGGAGTAATCCTGCGATGTCACTCACATCGGTGTGTGTGTCTGGGTCTGGGCTGCGAGAGAAAGGGCTGGTTTCTCTCCCGTGCATCCCCCTACAATGACAAGAGGGCTGCAGCATGCATGGAAGCTTCCAGAGAGAGGGGTATCTATAGTCCGGTGAGTCTGTTGACGGGACAGACAGCTGTGCACGCTGGCATATGAAGCACTTTCTTCTGCGAGTTTAGAAACTCTTCATCCCAGAGAGGCTCACCTGGTAAAAGCTGTAGTGGCAGAAATTTTGTATCCTTTTTCTAAGTCAGTTATAGGAAGCTGAAATAAGTTGTCTAGAAAAACGAGGAAAAGCTTCTGATGGTCAAGTCCCAGGCACCTTTCAGCCTGGCAGTACAGACCTTTCCGGATGCGGCCAGCGGCTTTGGTTTTGCGTTTCTAGTTTACGATCTTTTGAGCTGTTGGCAAACAGGAGTGTGGTGCAGCGGTAGCTGGAGATGTGGCTAGGCAGGAGGTGGGCCCGTGGCTGTCTTCTTTGCAAAGTCCTCTCTGCACTGCTCCAACTAGCAGTGGCGAACACACCCGCCTGCCGCGGGGCGAGATGCCTGTTCTGAGCTTACGCCCTGCTCCGACACTTGGCTGCAGGAATCTAGAACCTCATCTGAACCTTCTTTCTGGTGCCGAGGTGTGCTTGTGGCTGAACAAAAACCAGATTCCCTGTAAGGCTTACTCATCGGAGTCCTGCTGAATTGGAGGCAAACACAAACCAGTGGGAGGCACACAGGCCGCACTTCCCCTGAGGGCCCTCCCTGGGCTGCAAGATGGGAAGGGGCAAGGTGGTTTGGGGAATCTGCCACACGTTGTAGCTGTTTTACATACTTGCACATCTTCCCGACAAGCCTGGCTTCTCTCAGACCTCTTACACCTGGGCAGCCCTAGCCTGGACTTCTCAGCGGAGTGAGTCTGACAAGGTGTACAGAAAGCCTTTCCTGGTCTGCATGTTTATGTCCGAGCGCATGAAGGCTGCCGAGGGCAGCAAAAGACACACGTGTCCGAGGTTTCCCCTGGGGCTCGGACGGCAATAACTTGGCTTGAGGTTGAGCAGGCTGGTTTGAGGAAGGGGTGCCTTCACAAGCAGGACTTATTTTTCTTTGCAACTTATATTTCCGGGTCAGGGCCGATCAGAGTCCGAGGAAAGCCAGCCATTCAGCATTCTGTTTAGAAAATGATGATGCATGTTCAGGGAGAAAGCAAGAATGTATTTTCTGGCTGGGAAATACTCAAGTGTTGCAAGCCAGGAACAGAGACTCTGGAAAGTGGAATTTCTCTGGCATTCTCTGCCTTGAATAAATCACAGCTTGAACATAAGCTTCCCTACAATAATTGCTGGTCTGTCGTTGCTGTTGTCGTTTTGGATTTTTGTGTTTGTTTGTTTGTTTGTTTGTTTTGTATTTCACTTTTTACGGTAGTGCAAACAACTTTTATGTTTTCTGTGACAAAGAGTCATAACTGAGTCACCTTAGGCCTTTCAGCTGGAAGTATTTCGTCCCAAATGAAAATGTTAATGCATTTTTTTTTTAACAAGGATTAGCATGCTGACTGCAACTTGCCCTTCAGCACATGAGACAAGGAGATTCTGAAAAGTTTGGAAAACTTTTAATACACATACGTGTATATGTTTGTATAAAGAGGTTTCTGCAGAACTCTTGCACCAGCTTGTAGCATCCCTCTGTTTAAGCAGGCTCTGCTTTAAGGTGGCCAGTAGCTGCCTGCCCCTTAGTGAGCCACCTTGACCCCGCTGCCAATACTGTGATTTTAAGGAAATGGGCAAAACTCAAAGTGACAGGAATGCTGTCACAGCTCAATACATACCAAAATGTATTATTTTGATGGGGGTTGAAGTCCCTTTCATTTCGCAGTGATACCCACTATTTCTCAGCTTTGCTCGGGAGTAAGACGGGAAAAGTGGTGAGAATTTTAAACTCACTTAATGCAAGTTGAACTCTCCTTTGCTGGCAGTCCTTCTAGCTCTGGTTTGGCCAGAGCAGAGCTCTGAGACTTGGAGGCTGGAGACCAGGCTGTATCCCTGCTGTTCCACGGGCCACTGGGGCAGCATGAACTGATGTCGTGAATGCTGCCCATGCCCAGTGTGGTTGGCAGGGAGCTCTTCAAGGTCAGGTACAAATCCACTGTGTATATGTATTCTCAAGTTTAAATAGATTGTACATATCGGAATGTAAATGAACTGTAAAACAGCAATCTCTATTTTTCTTGACGTTTCTATAGCAGTATATATTTGTTAAACATGCTTGTATACTCTTCGTTAACCATTTTAATATTTTGTACAGATAAGGTGATTAAATATTTTATTGATAAACCTGCTCCTGGCTGGTCTTTCGAGAACTGTTTTTTGCCTCGTTATTCAGCCTTTCTCTGATGGTCTTCTCCCACTGCTCAACACTAAGAATGGAAGCCAACCGTTCAGGCGTTTGGATGACTGCATGGAAAGGGGGGTGCAGGGTATCGCCGGGTCTGTCCGCCTTTATGCTGACCGTCCCCCCTTGACACACCTCAGGCTGTCAAGTGCATACGGATGGGGGCCTCTGCATGGGGCTGCTGCGCCCTGGGGCTCTGTGACTGGTGTGGCTCTGCAGAACACTGCACAGCCCCACACTGCATGGGGAAGCACCCCAGCTTGGGTTCAGGGTTGAAGAGGCCAGAATGCAGTGGAAGACACGGTCCCTTTGGAAAAAGAATACTGCCTTATTTATTTATTTATTTATTTAATGTTTTATTTACTTTTGAGAGAGAGACACACACACACATGGAGACAGAGACAGAGAGGGAGTAGGGGAGGAGCAGAGAGAGAGGGAGACACAGAATCTGAAGCAGGCTCCAGGCTCGTCAGCACAGAGCCTGATGCAGGGCTTGAACCCATGAACTATGAGATCGTGACCTGAGCTGAAGTCGGATGCTTAACTGACTGAGCCACCTGGCACCCCAGACACTGCCACTTGGGATGAGTGAACATCATCACTGCAAACACAGTCCGAGTGAAAGGTTGTGCTCTTTACAGGCCAGGCTGCTGTGGGATCTGTCTCGCTTCAAAAAGCCTGAGCGCTCCCATTCCAGAGGTGGCACTGTCGAGTCTCAGAAATCCAAAGGCATAACGCCCGACGGTAGCAGCTTGCTCTGCAAGGCCAATTATAGATTTTAGGGAAACCAACAGAGTCCTACAGCAAATGGGACGGGCCGCTGTTGCTCAGTGCTCTTCAGACAAGTACAAAGATCTGCGCTCAGCGGCACCGCCTTGGCTGTCCCAGACCAGGCAGGAGAGCACCGGCTACACAGCGTTCTACAGCTGTTCCGCCCTCACAACTTTTTCTACAACAGAGGAAAGAGAAAGTGATTTCATCTGTTCCTTAAGTATTTCTGGGAGAGGATGAGTGACAGAGCAGCAGTTGTGGGAAGGGGACAGGAACTGCCCTCACTAATGACTTACCAGAATGACCTCCTCCGGGATCTGGGTACGGCCAGTGGGACCCACCTATTTGCAGAGCGATGGCAGCACATGTCTACTGTAATTGGCTGCTTCTGCAGCGTGTTAATGCTAGTCTCTCTCCCGTGAAAGGTAGCTCAAGAAAGTCTGCTCCCCTTTCGCTTCTTAATTTCATTACTAAAGAGTCTTTTTCATTGGAAGGGAATTATATTCGCCTTTCAACTAACTTATGTGGTAGGTATGTGAAAGTGTAAGACTTGTGACCGTGCCATTGAAAAGTGTAGTCTCGTCATGCTGTTTCCAACAATTCTTGGCTGGTTCTTCGCTTTCCTATTTCTCAGTCTCCACTTGGCCTACCCTGGCCTTCCATGGTTAGGGGGTTACCCGGTGAGCAGAGAAAGGGTAGTTACAGGGAGAAAGCAAAGTCAGGGGTGGCATTTAGCACTTTTATCCTGTTCCCCAGACACTGATGAGAGTAAGTCTGAAAGGTCCACAGTGACTGAGACTAACGGGAGGTGGAGACCTCCAGCCCTGCTCCCTCTGGCGCACCCTGGTGTGCCCAGTGCCCACTTACTGCCCAGCAACCAAGGCACATGCGTGCCACCTGCTGTCCCGCTGAGGGTGGCACTGCCTGACCTGGTTGTGGATGCATCGTGCTCCTGTGCTCCCAGGAATCCCGCACTCTTCTATCCAGAAGGAACAGTGATCTGGGGAGAAGCTCATCCTTTGCAACATGTCACCAGTGTGTAGCCACCGCCTGCGAGGCTGTGGGCGTCTGCCAGTCCTAATAGCATGCAGGTGCGCGGCCCTTCGGCAGTGGCCAGTAGGAGGGAGCCCAGCTGTGGTGCGGGGCCTGAGCAGGGTGGATTTGCAGAGGCGGGGTCCTAGTCCCTCTGTGAGCAGGGAGGCCCTGCAGGTGCACCCGCACCCCCTGGCTGTAATGGACGCCCAGTCACAGGGTCACATTCCCTTCCCAGGGAAGAGGAATTTTCCCATAGACTTAACCCAGCGAGGAAGTCTGTCCCAATGTAGGGAGGTCAGCACAGGTCCCTCTGCCAGAATGTCTGAGGAATGTACCACAAAATGAAAACGCTTTGCTGTCCCGGAGCGTGGTCTTGTGCATTGTTGCTGTAATTCCCACTCAGGGGTGCTGCACGGGGTTCACGCTCAACAAATAATAACTGCATATTTGGTAGTTGCTAATACCCAAACTCCAGAGGCTTTCTAACCATAGAAGAATGGAAATAACAGTTGCATTTGGAGGGGACCAGAATGGCCATGAAGTGTGGGGGTCTCGCCTTCTGCAGTCCCTGGAGCCAGAAAGCCAACAGTCGATGTCCTTGAGTCCGTCCGTCCCGGTTGTGCACAGCTCAGCTGAGGAAAGGCTTAAGGCAGAAAAGAGCTGGTCCACTTTACATTTCCACTTACACATTCAGTTGTGAGGGATGAAGAGTCCCTGAGACATGATTCCCTGAGAGTCCGACCGACTGAGAGGACTGTGTTTCTTGAGACCTTGACCCTCAGGTATGGTAGAAACTTTTATTAATTTAGGTAAAACTTATTGAATATTCTGTGTGGCAGGCCCTATTCTATAAGCCCTGAGAACACAGAGATGATGAAGACACAAGTCCCATGTCCTCAAACTTTCCTTTTAAGGCCAGGGAAGAGTTTGGCAGCAGGGGCAGGGAGGAGCAGACTGGAAAAGTAGAATTCTGGGAATAGCTAGTAAGTACTCCAGTAGAGACCTGGCCAGGGCACCGTGAGGGCTCCCTCCCTCTGGGGGGAGGAAGGGTCTATGCTGGGGGGCAGGAGTAGTTGGCGTTTGGGGCCGAGTCTGGGGGTGGGCAGTAGAGACATGGGAACTCTCAGAGCTGGAGCAGTTGACTCCAATGTTCTCAGGGTGCAGGTGCGGTCAGAGACACCAGTGCCTGAAAGGCCAAGGCGGCTGTGGTAGAGAGCAGAGGTCAGAAGGAGGGACAAGGCAGCTGTGGCAGAGAGCAGAGGTCAGAAGGAGGGACGGCAGCCTCTGCTGTGACTCCTTGCAATTCACTGCCCTATGTACCCCAGCCCCACCTCCCGCCACACACTCTGCTCCCTCATTCTTCTCAAACTATTCCATTGTTACCAACCACGTGACCTGCCAACCTGGCCCTCATTTCCCTTCTCTCCACTCCTGTGCCAGCCCTCTGCTCTTGCTGGACTGCCCACTGGTGCCTCCAGGAGGCAGCACGGTGCCGTGTAAAGGGGAGGGATCTTGGCTCTGGAGTAGAGGCTGCTACTCCAGAATTCCTGCCGCCTCTCAGTAGCTGTGAGCTCTTCAGCCAGTCACTTACCTGTCACCTCTGTGGTAATCTGTAGTGAGTGTGGCCATAACCTCATGGGACCACGAGGCCCACATGAAACAATGTGAAGGGAGGGTGGTGGCTTCTATGGGCTCTCTCCTCTCTCTCACCTGTCCTTCTGGTACTAGGAGCAGTCTCCTCCACTCTCCTTCTGGGGGTTTCCTCTTCATAGAACTATGGCAACCTAGAGCCTTCAGTCTGGTGGGAGAGGCCAGACCCATGTTCCACAGTGGTTCCCCACATGGCCCAAAGTGAGATGTGTTCACAGAGCACACTTAGTTCCAGCCACTGACCTCTCTTTAAACCTCATTTCCCATGGGACAGTGCGGCCCAAGTATGTCCTCTTCTTTCCTGCAAGAGAAGGCTAGGAACAAAGATGATGTCTCATGTTAAGGAATGTTTTGCTTCCTGCATCTTTTCTAAATCTACCGTAAGGTCCTGAAGGTGCTGTTTGAGCATCCTCTGCTCTGTGTGGGAAGACTGCATGGCCTTGGGCCAGAAAGCTGAGGGGGGAGGGGGGTAACTGTCCCTCCCCCTGAGTATGAACCAGAAATGTTAAGACTGCAAGAATCAAGTTGCAGGCTGGGTGAAAAAATGCAGAAGCTGAGAGGTCACCGGGTCCTCTGCTGCACCAAAGAGAAGACACAGTAAGAGAAAAGCAAGTTTGCTAGCCTTTTCTTTTAGCTGCCATTTTACAGAGCATCTACAGTAAGCCAGACAAGGTGCTAGATGCTATACGCATGAACTCAATTAACCCATTAAAAATAAATAAAAGCCTTCCTCAAATCTAAAATCCCATCAGTGCAGAGTCCAATGTGGGGCTTGAATTCACAAAATGTGAGATCATGACCTGAGCCAAAACCGAGTTGGACACACATAACTGATTGAGCCATGCAGGCGCCCCAAAGAACTTTACTTTCTAGAAAAGCATCCATGAGAGACAGATGCAGGAGAGAACATGGTGGATTTTTAAAACTTATTTTTATAGATTTCAAACTCATCTCAAACTTACAAAAAAGTTACAAGTACCGAGAACATTTTGTTTCCTCTGAACCATGTGAGAGCAAATGGACATGATGCCCCAGCCCACCCCCAGACACTTCAGTGTGTCTGCAGAGTACAAATAAGGACATCCTCTTTTCCACAATCCAACCACTGAAGTCAGAAAATGAACACTGATCTCTTACTCCCAGTTCATCTGTAGATCCCAGTCAAGTTGTGCAAACTTCCCAACAATGTTTTTTAAAGAAAGCATCTAATTCAGAATCAAGCATTGCATTAAGTTATCATGTCTTTTTAGTCTAATATGGAATTAATTTTAATATAATGTAGGGTGAAGAAAAAAAAAATCAAGCCTTTAGAAGTCCCTGGCTCTCCAAGGGTTGGGTGGAGAAGTGGATGGTGAGAGGTGCCTGGCCACCTCGAACATGAGAGCCCCAGGAACTGCCTCTGGAGATTCTCTCTGTCCCCTGGCCCAGAGCAGCCTGGCCAAGGCCACTGGTCATGACTCCAGCTTAGACTTTTCACTCAGCACTAGATAAACCCATATGAAGCAAAATATACTTTTTTTAATGTTTATTTTTGAGACACACACACACACACACACACACACACACACACACACACAATGTTAGTGGGGGAGGGGCAGAGAGAGAAGGAGACAACAGACTCTGAAGTAGGCTCCAGGCTCAGAGCTGTCAGCACAGAGCCCAACGTGGGGCTCGACCTCATGAACCATGAGTTCATGACCTGAGCCCAAGTTGGACGCTCAACCGGCCACCCAGGCGCCCCATTAATCCTATCTTTTAAGTGAGGACACTGATGCATGGAGAAATTAGAGAAAGCTGTCTAAAAATCACACAGGTGACAAGGCCTCCAGAGTTCCTGTATACCTTATCATGTCGTATATATGCATGGAAATATTCAGTGCTTTGTTTAATTCCTAAGGAAATGAACTCCAATCTCCTGAAATCAGATTCTTCTCTAAAAGGAGGAATGAGAAAATCCAACAGAGAGACTTGGGTCCAAGTCTAACTCAGGAGCCTGTTCAGACGGTACCATGCACCCCTGCCCCCCATACAGAGGTCAGGCCAGGCAGTTCTAAGTGTTGGTTAAACATTTATTTTGAAAATTCATTTGGTGATTGGATGATAAACAGAAAACGAGCCTGTATCTTCTACTTTTCATCATTTATTTAAGCTCTGAAAAACCACCATAAGACACAATGTCATATATACGGACAGAGTAATACAAACTAATGCTGAAAGAAGAGCTGGCGATGCTATTATCTCTGAGTAGGTGTGATTCACCAGGACTTGGTCAAGGGTTTCAAGTTAGTACTATGAGCATCTCCTATGTGCAAGGCAGTTCGGAGCCGTGAATCGGAGCTTCTGACACCAGATTTCCAGAAGGCCCACCCACACAGCGGCCAATCAGGATTTCGTGTGTAGCCCTATGCCAGTGGCCTGTGTGTCTCCTGGTTTATCTCCGGGGCCAGGAGCACTTGGCTCTTCCCCTCTGAGAAGTCATTTGCTCTGATGCAGATGCCATGCCAAGGGACAGTAACTCGTTCAACCCTCACCACTGGGTTGGCAGCATATCAGAGCTGAAGCTTTCATCAGGGGGCTTTAGGCTTTGAAAGGAAGGACAACATTCTATTGTTCTTTCGGAATGATAACGCCATGAGGGGTCTCCTCTAGGAAAAAACTGAATGCTTTTGATCAACTGTCAACTATTACTGCTGTCAGAGGGATTTATTGGCTCCTAGGATCCCAGGATTGAGTCATTTTAGGGAAGGCAGAAATATTGTGAGCCTGCTCCAGGCTAGAGAACAAGCTTCTTCTCTACTGGTCCTCAAGGCATCCAGAGAAGGTGAATTCACATAATTTAATGGATTGTTTTGGTTCATTAGTAAAATAACTTCTTTCCAACTCACAAAGCCAAGGCAGAAATGTAGAACTCATTTATGGTCCTTCTCTATTCAGCAATTGAAAGATGCCCTCTCAAAAATTACTTACTGGATGATTTACAGAAGAAAAGAATCATGGCATAGCTAAGCACTCTATCCTCAATGCCTAGCACAGTACTTAGCTCATAGCTGGCCCTCAGTGTAGTTTTATTGGAAAAAACACAGAAGGGGCAAGTCTACGAGGCAGGTACAGACCGGCTTTGGACAACCCGGGGTTTCCCCATCTGGGCCCTGCAGAAGAGGAGCCTGCAGCGAGCTCACAACCTGGCAGGCTCAGCACAGAGCTTGCTGGCTGTCTTGCGGCAGGAGGCACAGTCAGGATCCTTCAACAGCTCTTCCTGGTTCCTTCACCAGTGGAATGTCTGGTGAACTTTATTCTCTGTGTAATGCAGGAAGATCAGGAAGTCTCAGTCCTCAGAGAAGCTTTTTAGAGATGGAGACAAGCAGTACCTCCCCTGATGTTGGCCCCGCTGGGGGCCTGTGACCCAACGCAAGGTAACAGGTTGGAGCGGGGGGTCGGGGGAGGTCCTGCAGGCTGGCCTGGCATCCAGTCTGATTCTGATGAGCTCAGCCAGGACCTGTACAAAGTTAGTCCGGGCTGTTCTCTAGCTCCTGTCCTTAAGGGAGATCCAGGTCCACTGCCAAGACCCACTAGTCATCACTTCCTGCTATTGGAATGTGCGTCCTCATGATCACATACACTTACATTTCTGACTATACACTTAGCATTCACTGATATCTTTTACATTTTTGTAATTTCCTCTAGGAGAGCCTGTTCTACAAGGTAACTCAATTAAAACCAACTGAATTTAGACCTCTTTTTGTCTGCAAGGATCCTGCCCACTAGAATAAACTGCATAGTGCCAACTGGGTATCCCGTGCAAACAGAAAAGGTCTTGTTTAGATCACTGATCACTGTGTTCCCTGAGTCTTGGAAAATGTTTCTGTTAAGCCTATGGCATATTTCACCAACTGGGCTTACTTCAGTCTGTAGTGTGGGGAGCTAGCTCGGAGCTGACAGCAAGCCATGTCTTCTAGTATCAGACATTACACTGGACACTTACCTACTAAGTACACTACTAACTACTAAGAGACAGCACACCTACTACTGCTATGTACTAGCTGTCAGTGGCGCTTCCATGTGTCAGGGCTTCTATTTTGGACAGATCATCCTTTAGCCAGTCAGCTATCATGCCAGCCATTTCTCCGTAAAAATGGATGATAAAACCATGAGGTAATTTTTTCTCGCAGAGTCGAATATCTCCTTCTGGAAAATCTTTCTTGATGTCTTCATAGTATTTTGTTGGACACCAAGCATCCATAGTACCATAGTAAAATGTAAGCTAAAAGACAAGACAAAAACATTTTATTAGAAAACACTTCCTCTGCCAACACAAACATGACACCAGCAACCTGCAATGCTCTGGTAACAGCCCCTGTACCTGGCCCTATAAGATAGCCGCAAGCCTCCCTCCAGACCATGGCTCTCTTAAGGAAGTGACCTTGATGGTTTATGAGAGTGAATTAAGAGGCATCTGATGGAAAGAAACCCATCCCCACATAGGGAGAGTCTTGTGTGATAGATTTCCCATGATTCACTAAAAGGACATGCCAGCAAAGTTGTGTACATTGAGGCTGGGATGGACACTGGAGAGAAGGCTGTGGAGGACAGGGAGGAGTGACTGAGACATGATCGCTGAAGGACTAGTGACCATTCATACACACTTCACAGTTTTCACGCAGCCACATGGTAGACATATGGATATGTTTGTTGAATGCATCCAAAGATGAAGTAGAGAGACTCAGGCTTCTCAATGTAGCAGACGAAAAGTGATCAGAATCCTGAGAGTGTCTGTAACATTTCTGAATAGGCTCCATGCAGCAGGAGAGGATGCAGATTCAGTGGGCAGGTGATATAATCATGCTTCAGGTGACAGCAAGCAGCTGCATGGAGACAGAGCCTCCTTTAAGACATTACTAAGACCCTTACTGGATACTGATCTATACCTGCCCATGACACACACACACACACACACACACACACACACACACACACGCACAAGTATGTGTATGTACGTATATACACGAATGTGTATATGTGTATGGGTACATACGTATATATGCACATACAGGTATCCCCTGCTTTTCCGAAGTTCGTGTTATGCCACTTTGCTTTTATGAAACACCTATGTTAGCATCTGTTTTCGCTAAACGAAAGACACCCGAAGCGGATTTTCGTTTTTATGAACAAAAGCTAAAAGCAAAAATAGTGTTCCGTGTTTGTTTGGCAGTGGGCAGGTACAGAGGCAGCGCACACCTGGAAGAGGGAGTGGCTCCACCACGCTCCTTCCCCTGGAACTACATTTCACATCAAGCCACCATAGCTTTGAACTGTGGCTGCAAGCATCTGGGCTTTACCTGGATTTATTTTGGGCACCCACTAGCATGATGTGTCCTAAAGTATCTGAAAAGCCTAAGAGAGGTTATTTTGTGGGTCTGGGAACACTCAAAAAATTTTCCATATAAATTAAGGTAATTACTTCTTTGCTTTACGCCACTTCAACTTATAAAAGGTTTTACAGGAACACTCTACTTTTGGATAGTGGGGGAAACCTGATAAGAGCTAACAAAAGACTTCACACAATGAAGTGACACGATCAGGTCTGCATTGTAGGTCACGTACTCTGGCTACAATGGCAAAGAGAGATGGGAGCAGTCAAAGTGTGTCGGGAAGACGACGCGGGACACACGTGTTACTGCCCACTAGGTGATTTTGATCTAATAGTCATTAAATCCATTATCTGAATATGGACAAGGGAGACTCTTTTGATAAAGACACTGGTCTTTATTACAATAACCTTATGACTTAACCAATATTTAAAGGAACAGTTAAAACAATACTTTAAAGAGGAAAATATGTAGACTACTCCAGAGAGTCAGTTACTAACAACTAAACCTTGAGTTGCAGACTTACTCTGAATTACTTCATAGACAGCTTTCTGGTTGTCACCTGAGGTTTTAGTTTTGAAAGCTGCAAAGGATCTGTGGCTCACAGGCTGCTCACTTCTTCTTCCCATTCTCCTGTGTTTTGCTCACTACAATCATTTGTGGGTACTCCAAAGCCCCTAAAACCAAAATTCATTTTGCCATGGCTCTTAGCAGCGTATGAAGTTCTTTCTGTTGCTGAAGGACAGAGAACCTGGTGGCAGCCTGGCTCTTTCCCCTGGGTATCAGTCTCTCTACAGCTCTGCCATGTTGCAACCCCACCAGCAGAGGGTGACGATTCTGGCCAGCAACACCTTGCCCGCAGGCATTAATTACCTACCAATAGGGCTAATAACTTTAGGTTCTCTCTAAACCATACCCTACCCTTACCCACAAGAATCTTTTAAATTATATCCAGGAAATCGAGTACGTTACAGTCCTCATGCCCAGTGGTTCGGCACTTCCTCAGAGTATGAAACAGTGCTGAGAAATCTGCAAGTGCTGACTTGGGCCCATGACCGTCATGTGTGTTCCTCTGCCCCAGTGCACTCTCTTGCTTTAAGATTCCTGAATGCCGACAAAGGTGCTTTGGGAGCCCTCACACCTGCATAAGCTGGCAAAGTCTTGTGAAAAGCTCTATTGTAGAAGGATCAACTAGAGGGACAGCAAGGCAGAAAGAGCTCTCCAGGGGTCTCTGACAAGTAGCGCTCCATCACTCTGTGCACCTGCTGCTGCTTTCTGCCTCATATTTCAGAGACTATTCCTTTGGAGAGTTTAGCATTTACTTTTCAGTGAGGGAATTACAACTTAAAATGTCTTCATTGAAAAGTCCAGCTTGATGGGCTGGGAAACACCATCCCTTCCCCCTCACGAATGAAGGTGTGGACAGTTGAGCAGGAATAACACACGTGGATTACAGAGGCCTTACACCTACTTCAGGGTATCCAGAGACAAGTCGTGTCCAAGTAGTTAAGCTACCCAAGACATGTCCAAGGACCCTTAACACAAAATGTGCAAGATGGCATTAACAGTGAGGATTCCAGATTTCCCATAGGTTCATCTAATTTTATTTCTTAAGCCTCTATGACCAGTAACCATTTAGAGTGGCTGTATTTCGTTAAATCTCTAAGTAATGGTGGGGTAAGGTCTTTTTGCTTGGGTGTTTTGAAAGTTTTCTTCAGACTATATTCACTGAAGGGCAGCCTTCTATGAAAATCTTGGCTTACAAGTAAAACATGTGGTTATTCTAATGCCTTTAGATACACTGGCTCAAGATACTTTCCATCCCTATAGATTAGAAGTCACAGGCAATAGATCTGGACAGAAGGCTCTGCATCTGTAACCCTAAACAGGAAACAGAAAAAGTATGGGGTGTGTGGAGCTACTAGTGGGGGGGTGGGGGGAGACAGGTGAAGCAGAAAGAAAGAACTGGACACCAAAGCACGGTGGTTAAGAGTGTATATACTATCATAATATCGATGTGTCAAAACAAAGAACCGCCACAACATATAATAATGAACTGCTAAAAACTGAGAATAACATGTTAAGCTCTATATTCACTGAGTCCTTACAACAGTACTCTTGAGGAAGGTATTTTATCTTTATTTTACAGAAAAGGAAACTGAGGCATAGTGAGATTAAGTTGTTTAAATTCAAAGAATTAGTGAGTTGTAAGGCTGGGGTATAAATCCAGAGACAACATTCCTAATCTGTACCCTTTACTATGATTTGCAATTAACAGTGAACTGACCCATGTTGTGAAGAGACAAAACCTGAAGACTGGGCGGTCTTCAACTGGCCATGAAAACTGAGAGTGACAATCAAGGGCAGGAGCAAACCCAACAACCTTCACTTACAGCCTTCTCGAAGTCTATGTAGTTCTGGGGCTCTGTGTGTCACGGGTGTAGTAACTGCGGGGACATGACCGGAACTGTTAACTAAGAACCTCAGGTTATCAGCAGGACGTTTAAATTCAGAGGTTTGTAAGAAGATAAATAATTGTTTCCTGTAGTTTTATTTCTCCTTGGCACTAGCTTTGCTATGCATGAGAATTGATAAAAAGTACACATTACTGAATGGAAATTATTCCGTGTTTCCAAACTGCTGTCATGTTAAGTAATCCGTTTCTCTATTAAACACAAAATTTAATTTTCCCAGTTTTTGTAAATTTAACTTCTCAGGACTGTGCTTTTTGCTTTTCCTCGTGTGTGTTCTGCAGTAAGGTGGAATTATAGTTACTAGAGTGCCTGTGCTCACAGACGTATTTTCCTTAAACATTTCAGCGTGCCCCTAAGGAGCTATGTCCCTGCAAATTGTTGCAGTTTGCTACCAGTGAGAAGCCACATTTGTCTTTTCTCATGTGGGTGTTTTTTCTCTCACTTTTTGCTGCTGAAACTAACAGATTCAAAGCAGTCTCACCAAAAATGACTCTAACCCTCCTTCCCATCTGGCGTTGGCTAAGTGGTTGAAATTCACAAGGGAGTAAATCTCACTTCGGGAGAAGCTGCCAGACTAGGGAAGAACACAGGCATGTACACACTGGCCCTTAAACACAAGAGGCAGAGAAGGGTATAAAGTACTTCTGGAGTCCAAAGGAGGAAAACCTGGATTCTGCCCTGACGGAGTCAACAAACCTTTTAAAAATACTTATTTACTTTTTTTTATTTTAGAGAGCGAGTGAGAGGGTGAGCAGGGGACGGGCAGAGGGGGAAAGAGAGAGAATCTTAAGCAGGCTCCGCTCTCAGTGCAGAGTCCGATGCAGGCTATATCCCACGACCCTGGGATCATGACCTGAGCTGAAATCAAGAGTCTGATGCTCAGCCGACTAGGTCACCCAGGTGCCTCAACAAATCTTTTTTTAGAACACATTTTGAGTTGTTGGCTTTTATGCATTACTAACAGAGGATTTATTTTAAGAACAAAAGAAAATACCAGAAACCATCTTATGACCTAAGTTTATATATTTGATTTAGCTGATAACAAACTAAAATCACTTTCAATGATATATCTCAAAATATTAAACATGAAAAAACCCACAAGAATCCCTATCTGGTGATGTACAGACACACACACACACACACACACACACACACACACACACACAGGAATACCATTCAGCCATAAAAAGGAAGGAAATCCTACTGTTTGTGACAATATGGTTGGACCTTGAAGGCGTTATGCTAAGTGAAGTAAGTCAGAGAAAGACAAATACTGTATGATTTCACTTATATGTGGAATCTAACAAAAAAAGGAACTCATAGAAACAGAGAGGAGAGTGGTAGTTGCCAGAGACGGGCGGACAGTGGGGATGGGTGGAAGGATTGGGTGAAGGGGGTCAAAAAGTACAAACTTCCAGTTATGAGTAAGCCCTGGGGGGTTTAATGCAGGGCCTGCTGACTAGAGTTAGCAGCACTGTACTGTGTATTTAAAAGTTGCTAAGACCGCAGATCTTAAAAGCTTTCATAGCAAGAAATTTAAATTTGTAACTACGTGAGGTGATTGTGTTAACTAAACTTGCTGTGGTAATCATTTTGCAATATATACATATATCACATTCGTTATGTTGTATACCTTAAATTAATACAATGTTTTACCTTGATTATATCTCAATAAAGCTGGAAAAAAAATCTCTATTTCTATTACTTTTCTCTATTCAACAATCCAGAGGACTACAGGCATTATAGGAATCACAGGCCTAATAAAAGTGTTTCATAGTCTTAGAATGTTACTTCTTTTCTTTCTCTTTCTTTCCTTTCTTCCTTCCTTCCTCATTCATTCATTCATTCATTCATTTTATTAACCTTACGCATAAGCTGAATTTTATTTTATATTATTTATTTATTTTTAAGTTTTTTAATGTTTATTTTTGAGAGAGAGAGAGAGAAAGAGAGGGAAGGAGAAGGGGCAGAGAGGGGGACACAGAATCCAAGGCAGACTCCAGGCTCTGAGCTGTCAGCATAGAGCCCAACGTGGGGCTCAAACTCATAAACTGTGAGATCATGACCTGAGCCGAAGTCGGATGCTCAACCGACTGAGCCACCCAGGCGCCCCATGCATAAGCTGAATTTTAGAAGCTCCTTAGAATATAATTCATCATAAAGCCAAGTTTGGTATAAGCTAGTTCTTGGCAGTTTAACAAAGTGAACTTCCTCTCTTCAAGTGGTCTTCGAGCGATCTGTTTCATGATACAGTGTAGACTAGAGCAGAGGAGCAAATAGCGCTTCAGGGCCATCATGCTCAGAGTGAAAGGGCTTCTCATAAAGCCTTTGTGTTCTATTATGGTAAAATAATCTGTGAAACTGCTCAAGTTCATTATGCAGTCACAGGGAAAGAGCATGGTGCAGCGTGCAGAACTTGGGCCCTGGGCCATACCTGCCTAGACTGGAATTTTGGTTCTTCTATCACTAGCGTTCTTCTATCACTAGTTGTTCCCTTAGACTAGTTTCTTAGCCTGTCTGTGCCTGTTTCCTCATCAGCAAGGTGGGGATAGAACAGCTGCCTTGTGGGGTGGTAAGGATTAGAAAACAAAGCACATCAAGCACTTGGCATATAGTAAGTACTCTTAAAGGACACATGGTGTTATACTGGTGATAACAATGAGGACAAAGGGATCTCCTGTGGGGGCAAAATCTGTCTAGATTCTTCCCTACAGTGAGAGTTGTGCTTAGATCAGAGGAAAAAGAAGCCACAGGACCTTAAAATAATTTTTGAGAAAATATATTTTCTTCTGATAAGCTGCTTTTGATGTAAGTCAGGCTCAGAAAATGTGGAAGTAAAGAGACTGTCTTTTTTTCCATTGGATATTCTTTCCTGCTTTGTCAAAGATTTGTTGGCCATACATTTGTGGGTCCAATTCTGAAGTCTCTATTCTATTCCATTGGTCTATGTGCCTGTTTTTGTGCCAATACCATGCTGTCTTGATGATTACAGCTTTGTAGTAGAGGCTAAAGTCTGGGATTGTGATGCCTCCTGCTTTGGTTTTCTTCTTCAATATTACTTTGGCTATTTGGGGTACTTTGTGGTTCTATACAGATTTTAGGATTGCTTGTTCTAGCTTCAAGAATAATGCTGGTGCAATTTTGATTGGGGTTGCATTGAATGTGTAGATTGGTTTGGGTAGTATTGACATTACAATATTTATTCTTCCAATCCATGAGCACGGAATGTTTCTTCATTTCTTTGTATCTTCTTCAATTTCCTTCATAAGCTTTCTATAATTTTCAGCATACAGATCTTTTACATCTTTGGTTAGGATTATTCCTAGGTATTTTATGATTCTTGGTGCAATTGTGAATGGGATCAGTTTCTTTATTTGTCTTTCTGTTGCTTCATTATTAGTGTATAAGAATGCAACTGATTTCTGTACATTAATTTTGTATCCTGAGACTTTGCTGAATTCATGTATCAGTTCTAGCAGACTTTTGGTGGAGTCTATCGGGTTTTCCATGTATAGTATCATGCCATCTGCAAAAAGTGAAAGCTTGACATCTCTTTAACAAATGGTGCTGGGAGAACTGGACAGTAACATGCAGAAGAATGAAACTGGACCACTTTCTTACACCAATCATAAAGAGAAACTCAAAATGGATGAAGGACCTGAATGTGAGACAGGAAACCATCAAAACCCTAGAGGAGAAAGCAGGAAAAAACCTCTCTGACCTCAGCCGCAGCAATTTCTTACTTGACACATCTCCAAAGGCAAGGGAATTAAAAGCAAAAATGAACTATTGGGATCTCATCAAGATAAAAAGCTTCTGCACTGCAAAGGAAACAATCAACAAAACTAAAAGGCAACCAATGGAATGGGAGAAGATATTTGCAAATGACATATTGGATAAAGGGCTAGTATCCAAAATCTATAAAGAACTCACCAACTCCACACCCAAAAAATAAGTAATCCAGTGAAGAAATGGGCAGAAGACATGAATAGACACTTTTCTAAAGAAGACATCCAGATGGCCAACAGGCACATGAAAAAATGCTCAACATCACTCCTCATCAGGGAAATACAAACCAAAACCACACTGGGAGACCACCTCATGCTGGTCAGAGTGGCTAAAATGAACAAATCAGGAGACTATAGATGCTGGAGAGGATGTGGAGAAACAGGAACCCTCTTACACTGTTGTGGGAATGCAAACTGGTGCAGTCACTCTGGAAAACAGTGTGGAGGTTCTTAAAAAAATTAAAAATAGATCTACCCTATGACCCAGCAATAGCACTGCTAGGAATTTACCCAAGGGATATAGGAGTGCTGATGCATAGGGGCACTTGTACCCCAATGTTTAAGGCAGCACTTTCAACAATAGCTAAATTATGGAAAGAGCATAAATATCCATCAACTGATGAATGGATAAAGAAGATGTGGTTTATAGATACAATGGAATACTACTTGGCAATGAGAAGGAATGAAATCTGGCCATTTGTAGCAACATGGATGGAACTGGAGAGTGTTGTGCTAAGTGAAATAAGTCAGGCAGAGAAAGACAGATACCATATGTTTTCACTCATATGTGGATCCTGAGAAACTCAACAGAAGACCAGGGGCAAGGGGAAGGGGGAAAAAAAAGTTAGAGAGAGGGAAGGAGGCAAACCATAAGAGACTCTTAAATACTGAGGACAAACTGAGGGTTGATGGGGGGTGGAGGGGAGGGGAAAGTGGGTGATGGGCATTGAGGAGGGCACCTGTTGGGATGAGCACTGGGTGTTGTATGGAAACCAATTTGACAAATAAATTTCATATTAAAAACATATGGAGGGGTGCCTGGGTGGCTCAGTCGGGTAAGCGCCGACTTCAGCTCAAGTCATGATCTCGCGGTTCATGAGTTTGAGCCCCGCGTCGGGTTCTGTGCTGACAGCTCGGAGCCTGGAGCCTGCTTCGGATTCTGTGTCTCCCTCTCTCTCTCTCTCTCTCTCTCTCTCTCTGCCCCTCCTCCACTCATGCTCCGTCTCTCAAAAATAAATAAACATTAAAAAAATTTTACAAGAAATATGGAAGTAATATACACTTTCTTTAAGCCTAAAGCAAAGCGTGTTCTTATATACATTATCATGTATAGCAAACATGCACTCTACACACACACACACACACACACACACACACACACACACACACACACTGTATTCCCGTGAAAAGATCATGGGGAAAGACATTAGTTAGAAGATCCAAGATCAGTCATCAACCAAACAGTGAAGCACAACCCCTGTCTGCAAGCTACCACTCATGCTCAGCTCACTGAGTGGACGCTCAGCCACTTTACTTATAAAAGAGACCTGGAGCCTACACTGCAGCACCACCTGGGTATTCCTGGTTGAGTATCTTCCAAAATGAAGGATGGCACCAGCATTCGGAGACTACCCTCCTGGTAGGGCTCACAGAGGGAGCCCCTGGGAGTGGAGATAAGGCCCACTGCTTCCCTGGGTGCTGAATGAACAGGCTTCCCAGTATGTTTACGTGCAGATTTCTTTAGAAAGAGTACCCCGAGCCTTTGAGCCGCATGGCAGGGGAAACAGCCGCCCTGAGAAAGCAACCAAGGAGCAACGGTGTAGATGTTCAGGGAGGAGACGCGTATTCTCTAGCGTGCTCTGAGAAGTCAAAAAACTTACGCCATTCCTGCTTTCTCCACTTTTTCTTTCCTTTTCAGAAATAACTGCCACCCAACAGGTGTGGGTTTGTTTTTTGTTTTTATTTTGTTTTTGATCAAAAAAGCAAAAGATCAGATATAGGGCAGCGAGCTGCTTACAGAGAGGTCAAATTAGTACCCACACACATTTAGGTACTTCCCAGCGAGATCTCCCTGTCCTGCCTTTTTTTCCCTGTTTTCACCCCCCTCCAGCTTTCCCAGGCTCAGGGTACTAACCCTCCTGCACTGTATCCCACCCCTGGGGAGAATCCAAAACAGGTTGCTTGCTGCTCATCCCCTCTCCAAAGTCAGACCCAGCACCTGTGAAGGAGACCTGTTTTGTAACATAAGCCTCTTCATTTCAGTTATTTAAAAATCATATTCCTCCTGGGAACAGAGCAGCCTCAAACTTTTACAATTTCACTGCAAGTCTTTCCAAGCAACCATTTTTAGGAACTTGAAGAGTTGTTAAAGAAAGGGACGCAGTTTAGGAAATTCATTTTCCAATTTACCTTGTTTCCTTTCTTCCTTTTATTCAGAATTGGCTCAATGACCATTCTTGAAAACATGAGAATTAAAATCCCCAAAGATTAAGAAAAGTGGCTGAGGATGGGGGCAAGACCACTGAGCCCTCTCCCTTCTGCAGGCACTTTGGGGAGCAAGTGGAAATCAAGCGACCCAAGGAGGAGGTGAGGGCTGGCGGGTTATTGACCGGACCCCTCTCCAGTGGCTGGAATGACTGCGCAACCGACAGACTTGCGAAGTGGAGCTCTTTCCTTTCCGTGTTAAACGCAGGCGTAAAGGGTCAGAACCCACCTACTCCCAAACAGAAGGCGCTGGACCAGCCAGTGATTAGCTTTGTCTCTTTCTTACCTGGGACTAGAGTACGAAGCTGACCTGAGGCATCAATTTCCCTCTGGTGAGGCTACAGAGTATGAGGCATCGGGAACAAATCTATCCCCTTGTGTTTGTGTTTCCCCCTGGTCATATGCCTCAGGAAACTGGCAGATGTGCTGAAGGGTCCTGTTTAGGACCTTCAGCTCATCTGAATCTTCTGCATGAGGGTACTGGCCCAAGTCCCGGTAAAGATTAAGTGCTCCTATGCCTTCCTTCACCACTGTTCATTCCTGTTCAACATCTCCCTCGGGCATCTCAAGGGGAGCAGTGGCTGGGATCTAGAATGGGACTGGGGCATTCCAGGGTCTCTTGGCTATATATTTAGTATTACTGAAATCTTTAACTATAGGATGAACTGAAAACATTTAGGAAGAAGTGTGTGGGGGGAGGAGAAGTTAAGCAAATAGTCTTTTTAAAGCACTCAGAGGCACATCTAGGGTATGACTAAATTTGTAATAATATTAATAAACTTCTAGCGGAATGCTTAGGGCATGCCAGATACTCTTAAAAGGTCTTTATATGAATTATAGCATTATATTTTTGGAACAAATGTATAGTACTAGATGCTATTACTAAACCATTTTATTGATGAGAAAGGAGACAGAGTGAGGTCAAGTAGCTTAACCAAGGTCACATAAGTGAGCAAGTGGTGGAGCTGGAGTTTGAACCCCAGGCCAGGAGAAGACTCTGCTCCCCAGTGCATACCCACCCCTTTCAATCACTCTTCACTTGAGAACTCAGGGTGTGCTCACACACGTACGTAACACGAAGCTCTCAAGGTCAAAACGATTGACATAAAAACAAGCCTATGTATTTCCAGGATGATTATGACATTCTGAACAGGCTTCAAATGAGACAGGCAGAACTAACACAATCAGTTTCAGACCGAGGCGTGGCGGAAAGCAGACCTGGTTAGTAGGTCCGGGCAGCACTTCCCATGCTCCGCTAAGCAGGACGTGTGCATGTCTGAAGGATTTGCATGCCCGAATCTGCAAACAACTGCACAACGTTTGTTCCCAAAGGCAACGTGCACCTCTGGGCTCGGGTGGGCTAAGCAGGATGGGGAAAAAGCCGTAGCAGAGGGGTTCCTGTTCCTGAGGGCACTTTGCCCCTTTTCCCAAACAACACTGTCACCCTGGCCTGGCTCTCTGGGCGCAGGGCGGCCCTTCTACTGCTGTCTGCCTTTGTCAGAAAGCTGCACCTCGTGTGTTCTCGCCGGGAACGATTTTAGACCCTTGCTGACCGGCAGTGATGCCCAGATTCCGTCTGGCAGTAGCACACACCAGCTGTTTCCATTCGCCGAGGCCAGAGATGGTCACGGCAGTTTAGAATTTCCCTCCTAAGTGAGTTTTAAATGAAAACTTCAAGTTTCTAAACCAAACACGAATTCACTTTTCTGTGAATGAGACATACATTCTCGTACAGTTTAGAACAAGGGCAGAACACACGAATGTTGACCTATTTGCCTCAGACACACCAGGTGCCTCCTAACGCAGAACATACCCCAGGGGTTCTCCAAAGAATTGGGACAGGAGTGGCGAAGACGTACAGTTGATTCTCTTCCTTGGGGTTATTTCTATTCTGGTTCTCATTCTTGTCCCTCCCCCTCCCGTCTCATCCATTAGCCGCTCTACTTCCTCCCAACCTTTTAAGCTGTGTTCCCCAAGGGTCAATCTTTAGATGTCTTCTCTCCACATACTACTTCCTTTTCTTGCTATTATCCAAGCTCATGGCTTCAAATCTATCCTTACCGTTTCCAAATCAAAATTCAGCCCGGACTACCGTTCTAAGCTTCACACTGTACGGCCAGCTACCTGCCAGACATGTGCCCACTTGGGTGTCCACAGGTATCTCAAACAAAGTACCCAAATCAACTACTCTCTCAACCACCTCCCCCAACTAGCTGATCCTCCTTCCCTATCTTGTTATCAATTAAATACAGAGAAATAATCTGAGATTCTTCCATCTCCATTCTCTCATTCTTTCACTTAGTACTAAGTGCTGTTGTTTTTTGTTATAGACTCAAAACTTTAATCAGTGAACTAACATGCACACATAAAGGGCACCTTTACGCTGGCCCACAGCAACACAGGTCAGTAGTTACAGAGTCCGCTCCCAAGTACTAAGTTCTTCTACTTCCTAAATCTTCCCTATCTTACCTCCTTTCCACCCCCATCCCACTGCCTGAGTCCTTGTAAAAGCCTTCTGAATGATCTCCCTACCTCAAATTTCATTCTTATCCCATATTTTCCGTATGTTCCCCCCAAATAATCCCTCTCATTTGTTAATCTAGCCACACTCCTAGGGCTGACTGATGTGAACTGGTAGCTCTCAACTGACTGGCTGTTCACAGATGGCACATGCTCTGATGGGTCAATGGCTGTGTCATATGGTTGTCAAACATTGTGAATATCACTCCTTACTTAAACCCTACAATGGCTCCCTAGCATCTCACAATAATCTAGTCTTTTTAGTGTAACATCTCATGGCTTCTTGTTCTCAGGCCAGTGCGCAAGCCACAACACCGTGCTGCCTAACCTATATTCTAGTGTCTCCAAGGAAGGGCTTCTTCACTGGGGTCTAGGGGTCCATGTGGGTTTGTATAGAAGTGGCAGTGGGGGAGGGGTAACGTACACTTGCTTGGGAAAAAGATGACATCTTTATTTTTGCTAACCTCTAACTATAATTTAGTATTTCCTTCAATTATGTATGCAGGCAATAAATGATAATAGTATGAATAACACCTATATTTTGTCACCTATAAAATTACGGAAATTCTCAAATCACAGTAAACTTGTTGAGGATAACTAAAAAATTATTTATGCTCATTGCTATAAATTTACCCTGGGTGACTCAGTCAGTTAAGCATCTGACTCTTGATTTCGGCTCAAGTCATGACCTCACAGTCTGTGAGATTGGGCTGTGCATCGGGCTCCTTGCTGTCGATGTCAGGGCAGAGACTACTTAGGATTCTCTCTCTTCCTTTCTCTCTGCCCCTCCCTCACTCACACACATGCTCTCTCTCAAAATAAACATTTTCAGTATTAATTCTGACTGCTATTATATGTCACTATTTAATGTGTTAATAAAGGTATATATACTATGTATCACAAATTTGTTTTTAAGTTATTTTGATAAATATACTTCAATATAATTGCTTTTTTGTAGTAATTTCATGTATTTATTTTATGTACTTAGACAAATTATTTTGCGTGGGGGTCCACACATGAGAGAGCCAAAGAGACGCATGGCACAGGGAAGACTTAGACTCTCTACCCTAGTGGCTTCCCCATCCATCCATCCATCCATCCATCCATCCAGTACGCATTTGTTGATTACTCAGCAGGTATCGTACATTGTGCTGAGTCTTAGAGATATCAAGATGAGAAAAACATAGTTCCTGACCTGCAGGTGGAGGAAAGGGCAAACCGACCATTTGAATACTCTGTGATAAATGTAATATTGTAACTTTACACAGGGAGCCAGGTGAACTGGGAGAGGGACACCTAACCAAAACCAGGGGCTGGGAAAGCCTCCTGGAGATGACAATGGAGCCAGGTTTTAAAGGATGGATAAGATCCAGAGGTGCCTGGGTGGCTCAGTCAGTTAAGTGTCTGACTCTTGATTTTGGGGCAGGTCATGATCTCCCGTTTCATGGGACTGAGTCTCATGTCAGGCTCTACACTGACAGCATGGAACCTCCTTGGGATTCTCTCTCTCCCTCTTTCTTGCCTCTCTCTCTCAAAATAAATAAATAAACTTTATTTTTTAATATATGCATTTTAAAGTTTATTTATTTTGAGAGAGAACAGCAGCTTGAGCAGAAGAGGGGGAGAAACAGAATCCCAAGCAGGCTCTGTGTTGTCAGTGTGAAGCTGGACGTGAGACTCGAACTCATGAATCCTCACGGATCATGAGATCCTGACCTGAGCCACCCAGGTGCCCCTAAATAAATGAACTTTAAAGGGCAGATAGGATTCAGTCAGGTGAAGAAAGAACACAACCTATGATGCCAAAGGACACAGTATAGTCTTTTGGAAATAACTATGAGTCTGGTATATTTGCTTCAGGAAAGGGACATAATTTTATGTAGTATTAAAGCACTGCTAATAAACCTAACTGTCTGATACTGTATGTAAAGTCTCTAGACCTGGGAGGGAGGTTGGGAGGGAAGGAAGGCAGGCAGGCAGGCAGGCAGGAAGGCAGGCAGGCAGGCAATCAGCCTGGTGGATTTTTCATAGTTAAAAAGGTCCAGTTTCCTCAAGAAGATAAAAAGTTCTCTTCATGTGGACAATGGAAATCCAGTGGTAGAAAATTTGAATTTAGAACCAAAGCCTGGTGATGATAGTTTTCTAGAAGATGAGAAAGAATCCAAAAGTCATCCACATGATGTAGCAGAGAGACTATTTTTAGACTAACTTTCTTGTGGCTTCCTGACTGGATGGCACAAAGATGCGTTTTTTAGAATTGTCTTAAATTAGTGGAATATTTGAGACACACTATAAGATCTTTGTAACAAAATATATGGCTCAAAAAGTCTTCACACTGGAAGGTAGCCCTGGAAGGGCTGGAAGGGAAGCCCTGGATAGGTATGAAGTTTTTGAACATACATGTTTGGGCTGAAATGGGACTGGGTATCCTTGACTAGAGTATCTAAAAAGGGATATGTCTAGTCTTGGAAATCGGTTTTCAAGCTGAACTACTTATCAGGGTTGTTTGGAAGGCAAGAGGCATTGCCCACCATCTTCCTAAAAGTATGTACCCTTTCAAGTTTCCTTATTTTCTCAAGCAAGACTGAAACATATGTTGATTCAACTTTTACCAATATTAAATTACAGCATGTTTCCTCTTTTTACATTACAGAAAAAAAGTTGCAATAAACTTCCTGTCTCTCTGTACCTCGTTTCACTTAGGAATTGCAACTATATTATTCTAGTGGAGAGATCAAACTTAGCCAGTACAAATGATAATCAATGAACTGCAAGGTAGTTTTGCATCATTAAACTAAACAATGCTTTACTTTCCAAAATTCCACAAGTACATTTAATGCTATCTTAAAAACAAAACAAAACAGTTTTCTGTAGTTGGAAAAGTTTATTCTTGTGACTGTGTTACTATTAACCTTGAAATGCCTGCCATCTACCATTATACTCCCGTATTTCTCTCCTGAAAGTTTCAGGAAACTTACAGTGCTCCCACAGTTACCGTAAGCAGACTTCGATCTGGGAATGATTACACTTGCATATGGATTTAACTTAGGACAGGAATAAGTTAGCACCTTCTTTTGACCCCTTTCTGAGAACAACATACAAACAGAATCCCGAAATGATGAGTATTTTACAGCAGCTGGCTTACACAGGTGGTAAGGTGGACTTCGACACATGACGGGTCTAGTCATTCAGCAAGTGTGAATTTTGGAAGTGAGCTTCTGCCAGTCTTATTATTAACTGGGAATTGAGTTGTTTTTATGAACTTCTAGCCTTGAGAACTTAAATGCTTTTTTGAAACAAATTCACTTATAATCTAGCTGAAAAATAAAATACTGTTTTTCTTGAATTTTTACATCCTTCAATGACTGGAAAGAGCTGAAAGGCCTGGAGAGAGTGTCCTTCTGAGGCCCCAACCTCCTCCATTCAGCTAGTGAGGGTTTCCTTCTGGCTTCAAAATTTCAGTCTCTAGCCAAATGCTATTTTAGAAAAAGATGACCACTGTGGCCGTTAAGACAAACACAGATTTTCAAAAGTCTTCTCTCTGAGTGAAGCTACTATAGATCAATACTCTGAGAATACCTTTTGAAAGAATATATGTACATTTCATGCTTTAAGATAAGTGTATTGGGAGGTTCTAGAAATACGAATTAACACTGTGGCAAGTTTAAGTCAAAGTCTCAAAGCTTATAAAGACATTCTAAACCTGGGGTGGGGTATCTAAAATTTTACTTGTAGACTGTAGGCTCCCGGGCCCTGTTTGTGGCCACTCAGTAAGGGCGCTGCATTATACCCAGCAGATGCCACAGTTGAGCACTGACTATAAAGCTCTGGGTTGGCACAGCCCAACAGAAACATAAAGGCACAATGTAATTTAAAATTTTCTAGTAACTATACTAAAAAGCATAAAGGAATGGATGAAATTACTTTTAATAATCTATTTTATTTATTAATTCAGTGTTCTAAAATATTATCATTTCAACATGTACCCCTTTTGGGTACTAAGTTTCTGAAATCCAATGTGTATGTTACCCTCATTGCACATCTCCTTTCAGACCAGCCACAAGAAACCACATGTGGCTGGCGGCTATCCTATTTAGACAGTGCAGCTCTATCCTATTCAGGATGAACAGACAGACAAGTGATGCCATGGGAGTACCAGGGCCACCTAAATTCTAGGGTACTGAGACATATTCTAAACCATGGCACCCTCACAGTTTCAGGGTCTGGTGCTTCCAAATGTGTTCGTGTAAGACTCTAGCTAACTTGCAGCAGTAACTCCCAAGTACTAAATATTTCAATCTTGGCCTTTCTGCATCTGCTTGTATAGAAATCTGGTCTTGGGGTAAGAGCTGGACACTCCTACTCTAATGCACTGGGGAATAAAGAAAGACAAGCTGAGTCAACAGGTCATAGTGATGTCAGTTCTTGTCCAGTGTTTTACTCACATGTTAATATAACTCATTTATTCTATAAATATTATTGAGAGTCTTCTCAGAATAAGGCCCTAGAGAGAAGCATTGATTCTGAAAAAAAAACAAACCCTAACAAAAACAGGTGGTAAACTATATTTAAGTATGTATTTAAGTATGTAGTCAGCTTTACTTCCTTCCTACACAACTTTTAGAACTGCCATATTTTAACTAGAACTCTGTATGAAATCTACAAACCCTTGAGATCTTACAGACTAACCAGTTCTAGCCCTTCATGCTCAGTAAACTTTGCTGCCCATCTACTTACTGCTTTGCAGCATTAAAGTGATTACCTTAGATAAATGTGCTCTTATGGTTTCGTTGTCTCTCTCCACCACTTTCATCATTTCTTGGCCTCCAAGGTAGACAGCATTAGCTATATTAAAAAAAAAAAAAGAGTCAAACACTTGGAATATGCAGAACAAACACACATGTCAAATCCACTGTATTTAATTCCTGTTCCCCCTTTTCCTTTCAGCAAGCACTTCCTGATGTGAGATATCACTAGGCCAAGAGAGGCGTGTGAGTCAGGCAGTGTGCATGGCCTTCGGACGCAAGAGCATGTCCCACAAAAGAACCTGCTCTTCTCACCTGCCTTTCTCAATAGCAACACACAGCAGTACTATGGCCTAATATCAGACACCTCAGTAGATGGCATGTAGTGCACCTGATCAGTGTGTTTTTATGATTTAAGGATTAGAAGCACAGACTTTCACAGATAAATCATGTATACCAGGGAAACTGCATGCAGTTACTAACGTGAAACTATCCTGACCTTTTTTTTTTTTTTTTTTTTTTTTTTTTTAAATTAAAGATACAACTAAAAGGGTTTAAAGTCAAGGGGCTCCTGGGTGGCTCAGTTGGTAAAGCGTCTGACTTCAGCTCAGGTCATGATCTTACGGTTCGTGGGTTTGAGCCCCACGTCAGGCTGTGTTCTGACAGCTTGGAGCCTGGAGCCTGCTTCGGATTCTGTGTCTCCCTCTCCTCTCTCTCTCTGCCCCTCCCCTGCTCACACTCTGTCTCTCAAAAATAAATAAATGTAAAAAAAAAAAAGGGTTTAAAGTCAATTTAAAGGCTAAGCGTTTTTAATGAGGGTTAGTCCCATTGTACTGACTGCATAATGAGCAAAACTGACCATCTCCCTTTCAAGATGTCACACACCTGAGAAAGAAGAAAACAAGAGACAACATGAATTTATGCGGCTTTCTTGTACTACTATGAAAACTTTCATTCAATGCCGTGTTCCTTTTCATTTGATTGGTATTATTGCCACTTTGCTTTTTTTTTTTTTTGTCATTACTGCCTGGTATATGTGTCCTTTTCTTTATTTTCAATCTTTTCTCATTTTGTTTGAAGTATGTCTCTTTAAATCATAGGCTTCTTGGGGCGCCTGGGTGGCGCAGTCGGTTAAGCGTCCGACTTCAGCCAGGTCACAATCTCGCGGTCCGTGAATTCGAGCCCCGCGTCAGGCTCTGGGCTGACACGGCTCAGAGCCTGGAGCCTGTTTCCGATTCTGTGTCTCCCTCTCTCTCTGCCCCTCCCCCGTTCATGCTCTGTCTCTCTCTGTCCCAAAAATAAATAAACGTTGAAAAAAAAATTTTAAATCATAGGCTTCTTTAAAAACATAATTTGAAAGTATCTCTTAAATAAAGGACTTAACATAGTCACATCTATTGATCTAAAAGATCTTTGGTCTGACTCCTGTCATCCTGGTTTGTATATGCTTCACTTTCTTGTGATTTCTAACTCTTCTTTCCACACCCTTTCGTGTGAATGATGAGTTTTCTTTTCCTATTTATCTATTTAAAATTTATTTATTCATTTAAGTAATCTCCACACCCAGTGTGGGGCTGGAACTCACAACCTCAAGATCAAGAGTTGCATGCTCTTCTGAATGAGCCACCAGACACCCCTTTACTATCTTTTAAAAATTTCTTTTCACTAATAGTCTGAACGCATAAATTCTGTTTTTATTCACTGAATGGTTAGCTGTACCTAAAATTTTGTAAAATGTATTTTTTTCTACTGCGGCCTAGAATTAATCAGTGTCTATAATCTCTCCTTCCAATAAGGTGACTCTTAGCATCCCTGAACCTTCCTCATGCCTTCCTTCTACACTGTCTCCTCTTAGGAGCTGTGGGTAATAAACTCTTATTCCAAAGGCAGTTGTTCTCCATGTCTGTCATTTTGCCACACTGATTAAAACAAATTCTGGGCACATTTTCAATCAAGGCAGAGGTGGTATGGGGAGGTCAGTGTGGTGGTTTTGTAGGGCAGAGTAGTAGAGGGGGGGAGAGCTACTGAAGGAGGGGCTCCAGAGTCTGCAGAGGGTTCCTCTTCAGCTCCAGCCATGTACTGATTGGCACTATCATGTGAGACACCACCAGAAGCTGGGGAAAGAACCACTTGAAAGGATTTAGATGGAACAGTGTCCAAACTGGAAGTAGTTACTGTTCCTACCAGCCTAGCAGAAAAGTCTTGTAATTAATGGTGTATCGGGGCACCTGGGTGGCTCAGTCGGTTCCGTGCCCGACTTTGGCTCAGGCCATGATCTCACAGTTTGTGAGGCTGTGTTGGGCTCTGTGCTGACAGCTCAGAGTTTGGAGCCTGCTTCAGATTCTGTGTCCCTTCTGTCTCTGCCCCTCCCCTGCTTATGCTCTCTCTCTCTCTCTCTCTCTCTCTCTCTCAAAAATAAAAATAAAATAAACATTAAAAAAAGGTGTATCAACTAAAGAACTTGGAAGGGTTTTTGCCTTGGTAGAGGGGTAAAATTAGCCCTAAACTAAATGCTGTTCTGTAAGCAACTAATAAAGCCTAAAAGCAAGAACAGAAAGGATCAAACTATTTCCAAGTAACATAATTGTCCCATAGCAAAGCTTAAGAACATCTACATAAATACAAAAATACCCAGCATCCAACAAAGTAAAATTAACAATGTAAAGCATCCCATAAAAAGTTATCAAGTATGCACGGCAGGAAAATACAACCCAAGATAAGGAAAAAATTAATAAAAACTGACCCAAAAGTGACAAAGATAATAAAATTGGTAAACATTCAAGAAATGGTGCTGGGAAAACTGGATATACACAATGCAAAAGAATGAGTTGGACCATTATCTCATACCATACACAAAAATTAATTAAAAATGGATCACAGTCCTAAATTTAACAACTAAATGTATAAAACTCTTACAAGGAAACATAGGAATAAATCTTTATGATCTCAGATTAGGTAATGAGTTCTAAGATATGACACTAAAAGCACAAGTGAGAAAAGGGCAAATAAACTGGTTTTCATAAAAATTAACACTGTGCTTTAAAGGACACTGTCAAGAAAAGTGAAAAGATAACCCACAGAATGAAAGAAAACCGTACATCTAATAAGGATCTAGTATCCAGAATATATAAAGAACTCTTACAATTTAACAGTAAAAAGACAAAAACTTGATTAAAAATGGGCAAAGGATTTAAACAGGCATTACTCTAAAGAAGATGTACAAATGGCCAATAAGCATGTAAAAAGATGCTCAACATCATTAGCCATCAATGAAATGCAATCAAAACTATGTGATACCATATCACACCTACCAGGATGCTACAAGAAAAAAGACAAACGAAAGTCAGTGTGGACAGGGATGCAGAGAAACTGAAACCCTCATACATTGTGGGTAGCACTGTAAATTGGTACAGGCACCGTGGAAACAGTTGGACAGTTTCTCAGAATGTTAAATATGGAGTTACTGCATCTATCTAGCCATTCCAATTGTAGGTGTAAATAAACCCAAGAGACCTGAAAACAGAGGTCCACGCAAAACTTTGCGGGAATGTGTATAGCAGCATTGTTCATGATAGCCCAAAAGTAGAAACAATGTGCATGGCCATCAAATGAGAAATGGAAAAGAAACATATGATACTGCCATACAATGGAATATTACTGAGCAATAGTGAAGTACTAATACATGCTACAACATGAATGAACCGCGGACACATCATGCTAAATCAAAGAAGAAAGTCACAAAAGGCTATTATTATATTGTATATAATATACAATATATATTGTATATAATTACATTATATTATTATATTGTATATAATATACAATATATATTGTATACTATATATTGTATATAATATTGTATATAATATTGTATTATATTGTATATTGTATATTGTATATATATATTATTATATTGTATAATTCCTTTTATAATTAAATGTCCATTATACATTGAGAAATACATTGAGAAATACATTGAGAAAATAGATTAGTGGTTGTCAGGGACTGGGGTAAGGGGGAAATGGTGAGTGATGGGCATGGGATTCTTCTGAGGTGATGAAAATATTCTAAAGTCACATAATTGTCATGGTTGCACTACTCTGAGAATATACTAAAAAAAAACAACACTGAATTGTGCACTTTAAAGGAGTGAGTTTTATGGCATTTTAATTACATCAAAATTAACCTATTTTTAAAAAATTGGTATTTGCAGATATTGAGAGTTCTATGACATATACCATATATTTGAGAAGTGAGAAATATTGAACGTGTTAAATAGAATTATGGAAGATATAAGAAAGACTCATATCAAACTTCTAGAGATGAAAAATACACTAGATGGGATAATAGCAGAGCAGACATCATTAAAAAAAAAATTAGTGAACTGAAGACAGCAATAGAAACTATCCAAAGGGAAACACACAGAGAAAGAAAGTGGGGGAGAGGGGGACAGGGGCAAGAACAGAACATCAGTGAACCACAAGTGAACTTCAGAGTGGCATCATATACCATGTGATTGGAGTCTTTGAAGGAGGGAAGCACAGAAAAAAATATCTGAAAAAATATTAAAATATTAAAACCATAAACCTACAAATCCAAGAAGCTCAAAGAATTCCAAAGCATAGGAACCATGAAGAGAACTATATTAAAGTACCTAAGGAATTGCTTCAAACTAGTATAAAGAGAAAATCTTAAAAGTAGAGAAAAATGATACACAGTTGATCCTTCATCAACATGGGTTTGAATTGTGTGGGTCCACTTAAACATGGATTCTTTTTGATAAATACAGGACTGTACTGTAAATATATTTTCTCTTCCTTAGGATTTTTTTCTCTTACTTTATTGTAAGAATAGAGTATATAATACATATAATACACAAAATATGTGTTAACTGTTTATGTTATCTGTAAGGCTTCTGCTCAACAGGCTATTAATAGTTAAGTGTTTGGGGAGTCAAAAGTTATACACAGATTTTTGACTGCATGGGGGGCTGGCGCACCTATTCTCCACATTGTTTAAGGGTCAACCATCTTACTTACAGAGGAACCAAAACTTAAAATGACAGCAGATTTCTTCTTGAAATGATGTAACTAGGAGACAGTGGAGGAACACTTTTAAAGTAATGAAAGAAAAAAAAGCCTGCCAATCTAGAATTTTATAGTTAGTGAAAATAGCTTTCAGACATACAAAAACTGAAAGAATTAACTACCAGTGGAAGTAAAAGAAATGTTATGAGAAATACTTGAAGCAAAAAGATGATATCTGATGGAGACTGTATCTACACAAGGACATTAGATGGGGTGCCTGGGTGGCTCAGTTGGTTAAGCGTCTGACTCTTGATTTTGGCTCAGATCATGATCTCAGGGTTCATGAGTTCAAACCCCGTGTCAGGCTCTGTGCTGGAGATGCAAAGCCTGCTTGGGATTCTCTCTCTCCTTAAAAAAAAGAGAAATAGTTATTATGTGGGTAAATTTAAAATACAATTTTTATTTATATCTCTTTATAAGACAACTGACTGTTTAAAGAGAAAATAGTAATACCATATCAAAGAAGTAAAATATATGACAACAATATCACAAATGCTAGGAGGGAGAAAAGGCTTACTGTTGTTAAGTTTCTTACGGTATACTTCAAGTGGTAAGTCATTTGAAGACTATAAAAGTTAAAAATGTTCATTGTAAATCCTAAAGCAACCACTGAAACAGCAAAACAAAGAATGACTAATAAGCCAATGCAGGAGATAAAATGAAAGCATAAAATATCCAATTAATTCATAGGAAGGTAGAAAAAAGCAAAATTGGAACAAAGAACATAGGAGACAAATAGAAAATATATATCAAGATTACAGATTTAAGCCCAGCTCTATTCATAACTACATTAGATACAAATTGTCTCGACATTCAAATCAAAAGGCAAAGTAGGTAAGAAACCAAGATTTAACTATTTGCTGCCTGTAAGAAATGGATCTTAATATAAAGACATAAATAAGCTAAAAGTTAAAAAACAGAAATAAATCATGCTAACATTAGTCAACAGAAAAGTAGAATGACTATATTAATATCAGACAAAATGGATTTCAGAGCCAATAATACTACCAGAGATAAAGAGGGTGATTCTGTAGTGATAAAGTGTCAATTCATCAGGAATAAATAAAAGTCCTAAATGTTTATGCACCTGGTATGTTTGAACTTCAAGTACGTGAAGTAAAAACTAACAGAAATACAAAAAGGGACTGACAAATCCACAAATATAGCCAGAGATTTCAATATTCATCTTCTAATAATTAATTTTTTTAAGTTTATTTATTTTGAGAGAGAGAGCGAGAGAGAGAGAGCGAGCATGAGCAGGGAGGGGCAGAGAGAGAGGGAGAGGGAGAGAATCCCAAATAGGCTCCACACTGTCAGTGTGGAGGCTGATGGAGGGCTCTAACTTACAAACTTTGAGACCATGACTTGAGCTGAAACTGAGAGTCGGATGCTTAACTGACTGGGCCACCCAGGCACCCTGATATCTTCTAATAACTGACAGAACAGTTAGAGAGGAAAATCAGTAAAGATACAGAAAAGGACACCATCAATCAACCTGACCAAAGTGACATCTATAGAACAGTCTACCCAATGAGAACAGAATATACATTCTTTTTAAGTATCCATAGAGCATTTCCCTAGTTAAGTCATATCCTGGTCCATAAAACATGTATCAGTCCGTTAAAACAAAATCATACAAAATACACTCTCTGGCCATAATGGAACCAAATTAGAAATCAGTAACAGAAAGATATCTGGAAAATCTCCAAATATCTAGAAATGAAGTAACACATTTCTAAATAACCCCTGGGTCAAAGAAGAAATCTAAAGGGAAATAAAAGAGCATTGTGAAGTGAATAAAAAGAAAAACACAACATATCAAAATTTGTGTGACATGACCCCAGCAGTATTTAGAGAGAAGTTTGTAAAGCACCAAAAACCCAGTTTATAAATGGAAAAAGATCTCAAATAAATGACCTCTGTTCCACTGTAAGAAACCAGAAAAAGAAAATTAACTTCGAAGTAGGCAGGATAAATAAGAATGTTCACAGCAGAAATTAATTAAATAGAAGCCAGAAAAACAGTTGGGAAAATAAATGACACCAAGAATAAGTTCAGTAAAACTGATGAACCTTGAGCCAGACTGATCAGGAAAAAACAACATGTGGGAAGACATGAGACATAAAACATTACTAAATATCAGGAAAGAAAAGTGACATCCTATAGATTTTACAGATGCCAAAAAAGATAATCAAGGTAATTCTGTGAACAACTTTATGCTAAGAAATTCAACAACTTAGATGGGGCGCCTGGGTGGCGCAGTCGGTTAAGCGTCTGACTTCAGCCAGGTCACGATCTCGCGGTCCGTGAGTTCGAGCCCTGCGTCGGGCTCTGGGCTGATGGCTCAGAGCCTGGAGCCTGTTTCTGATTCTGTGTCTCCCTCTCTCTCTGCCCCTACCCCGTTCATGCTCTGTCTCTCTCTCTGTCCCCAAAATAAATAAATGTTGAAAAAAAAAAAGAAATTCAACAACTTAGATAAAAACGTACAAAATCTACAACAAAGACAAAAGTTTTAAGCTTACTTGAAAACAGATAACCTGAAAAGTCTTACATCATAGAAATTAAATTTGTAATTTAAAGCCTTTTCACAAAGAAAACCCCAGGGCACGAGGACTTCATTAGTCCACTCCATCAAATATTTAAGGAAGAAATAATGTTGATTCTACATAAACTCTTCCATATATCCTACACATATGTGGATACTGGATTTCTGACAGAGATAGCATTGAAGAGCAGCAGAAAATAGGTGGTCTGTGGCAGGCAGAATTCTAAATTGAAACAAATAATCCTTGCCCTCCCGGAATCCACTCCCTTTTGAGTGTGGGTGGAACCTGTAAATCTGATGACATATTACCCCCATGACTGGGTTACGTTATAGAGCAGAGATGACTTTAAGGGTGATTATCCTGGTGGGCCCAACCTAATCACATAAGTCCTTCAAAATCTGAGTTTTTCTCTGGCTGGTGGGAGAAGAGGAAGTTAGAGATTCAAAGTGCTAAAAGGATTAGAGGTACCATTGCTGGTTTGAAGATGGAGCATGTAGACAGGAATGGAAAGTGACCTCTAGGAGCTGAGAGGGACCCTGGCTCACAGTGAGCAAGAGAATGGGGACCTCAGTCATAAAGCCACACAAACCAGACTTTGCCAACAACCTGAATGAGCTCTGAAGTGGGTTTCTGGATGTGCAGGGCCATTAGGGAGGTTTCTGAGATCCAGGCAATGGTGACTCTTGAGATGAGTGGGAGTTACATGGGAGTTTGCTTTGGGATAATTCATGGGAGGTAAAAACATTTATGTTTTAATCACTTTTCTGTAGTGTCATTCCTCAATTAGAAACAACTTAAAAATCTGAATAACTTGGTAAGGAATTTTATATTTCTAAAAGTAAAGTTTTTATCAGGGAATGTATCTCACCCTACCTTTTTTTCCATTTTTTCTCCTGATAATTTCTCATCTAAGTATACTTTTTTTTTTTAATTTTTTAAGAAAGTAACATACCAGCTTCCTTTCCTGTAATTGCTCCAAGGAAGCCATTTTTTTTTCATTCCTCAGAAATGCTCATAACACAACACAGTGGTCAGAAATAATAATACCAAATGGACATGTAATTTCCTAAGGGGAAAACACATTTCTCTTGGCAATGACTGTCAACAGCATTCCTGGAAACCCAGCAGAATTCAGAGTTTCAAGCACCACAGTGAAGGAAATATCCAGAAGTAGGAGTAATGGAAACAAAAACATGAAGGAAAGAGAATGATTTCGGAGAGTGTGAGTTGTTTATTTTTTTTCCATTACAAATCCAAATACAGGTGTAAAAAAACTCGCCAAGGAGTCCGATACTCTATTTTATTTGCTACCATATCTTCTGAACCTGCTTAGTGTTCAAGTGTCACTACAGGCCTTCACGTTGCAGGAGAGTGGCTAATGGAACAAAAGGAGTGGGGGCCGGCGCTGGAGGAACCAGTGGGACTTGCATCTCACAGGCCAGACTAAGCGTCACTAAGCGCTTCCAAGTACACGTAATATACGACAGAACACTGCCTCCTGCTGACCTCAGTTACCTGTACTGATGTGATTTTTCATCTTTCTGGAAAAATCCCAACTCATCTTCATGTCCGAATTCATTTGTCTTCTCTTCCCTTCCTTACTTAGGTAGAACTGATTTCTCCTTTATTGGTACTACTCATGTCCTGTGGTTATTCTCATGACAGCCCTAATGGTGATGTATTAAAATTCTTCCATGCTGGAAGTTAACTTAAAGGCAGGAGCTATATTTCATTTATTACTCTTTCCAGTGCTTATCAGAGTATTTGGTTCATGGCAGGTGTCAGCGAGGGTTGTTAAATGAAATGGGAAGGGACTGAGCTGGTGTTGGTTTTTTGGGGGGGGATGGGGGTGAGAGGAAAAACCTGCTGCTTTCCTTGAAGCGGTGCAAGAGGTGATGTCTGGCCACAATGGAGGCCAGAAGTGGAGGCAGAAGCACACTGACACCGGTGAGCCCGGCGGGGAGGTAGTGGTATAAGACTGGGACAAATCACTCCAGGCGCGGGGACAGTCTAAGAGCTTCTGCTGAGACTGGCCGAAAATTAGGCCTCATAAAGCACTGGTCTCAGCAGTGGGGGACAATGCAGAGGTAAGTAAACCCACAATTAATGATACAACAGGAAGTTTGGGGGAGATGCATACATAGTTGTCTGAAGTAGAGCTTGGGCACTGGAAGCCAATTTGTCCTGCTGTTGTGGTGGCAGGTGGCCCAGGGCCACTAGTAGGGCTCCACAAAATGCCTCAGTTCATTTGGTGTTGCCATTATACTGATGATTATAACTATCCATTTAGTCTGCAAACAGATCATCTTATTTCTGTGACACTAAGTTCACCAAAGTGAAAACCACAACTGCAGGTATTTTTTTAGAAAAAATAATACAGCTTTTTAGAGTGGCAGATTATATATATACGTTTATTTAGAAAAACATAGTAAAACCTTCATTGAATGATTTAATTCTAAACCAGAGATGATATTCTAGTGTTGTATCCAATCAACTTTTGTCCTAAATCTTAATACTGACTACACACACACACACACACACACACACACACACACACACACACACAACTTCTCCTTCATGCTGCATTTTAGGCTAAACTTCCATTAATTAGTAAAGCTATAGGTGCCTTCTATAAATAGATTTTTCTAAGCTACACACATAAATGAGAGGAGAGGTAACAAAGGAGTCTGATTTTGTCTTACTCAAAAAATTATTCTGAGATTGGATTAAAAATATTTTGAGAAGAAATTTGATTCCGTAATAAAGCTTATGTTTCAGTTTGTTGAAGAGTTCATTTCATATCATTGTACATGTTTTAAAAAGCTATTTCCATATAGATCAAGTAAAGGAAAGATAATGAAAGTTTTTTGTTTGTTTGTTTTTTGTTTTGATTTTTACAAGAATGTATGCAACAAAATAACATAACCTACTAGGAATGACCTTTGTCTCTGCACTGTTTTTCTAGTTAGGTAACTGAGAGGAATTAAAACATCCATTTGGCCTAATGAAAAGACCCCAGAATATTTTTTAAAGTTAATTATCTTGACCTGTGATACTGCTAACCTAAAATATAGTTGCTTTCAGCTTTGATCAGGAAATCCAATTTAGCTGTCTCAGTGAAAAGCCTATGTCTAATGAAATAGAAGAACATCTATTGTAAAGAAAATATGTAGTAGCAAACATTCCAGAATTAAAGTAAAAAACCTCATATATTTTCTTTGAAAACAACACTTAAGACAATTTAATTATGTAAATTCATCTGATGGACACTGTGGTAAAGTTTATAAGTATGGTAATTGAATTAGGGCTACTCTTTGAATGATGGATAGGAAGTGGTTTTACTCACTCAGTTTGGTGAAGGAGGCTAATAACACAGAATCTCAGCCTGCAGGGAGGGCCGTCTTGGCCAAAAGGGCAACAGCATTTGAAATACTTGAATATTTTGGTTCCTTGAATTTTTCAGACCTTACTACAACAAAAAAATGTGTGTATAAACTAAAGGATACAGAAAATCAGTTTCTATCTAGATAGGGCAGGATTTATTATCCACTACTTGGACTAGCAAACTTCCTCTGTTTGTTTCTGTAAGATTTCTACTAAAGCACAGACATTACATAATGTGCAAACACTCCAAGCCCTCCTAAAAGTCAAGCTGGCATGTTCAAGGTCACTCTTTGGATGACAGGAAAGCCAGAGAAACAGGTCTACAGAGGATGTCACAGATTGCACAGACCCTGAGAATGATCTTGGAGCTGGTCTTCCTTTGTCTCTCTTTGTGTAACCTAAAAATCATGCTGCTGATTCAAGTGGCTGGTCTGAATACTGATTACATTTACCATTCATGGGATATAAGCTGGGAAGAAGTCCACTAATCACCTGCAAAAGCCAGGGTCTTATTAGTATGGGTATTTCTCAGCTGGGACCTTCTTCCTTTTGTAGTAAGCAAGGTAATAGGAATTGCCTAAAGGATTGCCAGGACAAGCCCAGGCAAAACAGCTTCTATGGTACTTGTTGCAAGAGGAGGCAAGGGTGATAGGAGACCCAAAGGGGATAGGTAGGAAGAGACTGGCTAGCATGATTAAAATGCTTGGTTAAGGATCAGCCTAGGATCACTACTATGAGACTTAACTAAAACCCAAGTAGACAATGAACCAAGAACCCAAAGAAGAAAGACGAGTAATTTTCACCTGCTTTCCCTTTACCCAAAGTTACACAGATTGAGTGAGTAATGGGGAAAAAAAGAGACCGCCAAAGTACTGCTTACATGGACATCAGAAGGCCTGATCTAGAACAAAGAGAACAGAACATCAGAGAAGGAAGGATGTCTGAAATAGGAGAGCTATGTTCCAAAAGTTTGTTTGCACGTTGGTTATTTGGAACAGAGATGAAGTAAGGCAGCTGAGGGCTCAGTCTGCTTTAGAGTCTAATTTGCACATAGCGTAACTCTACAGGGGTTGTTGTGTGAAAAAGGAATCCCAGGGCTCCCCAGGCAGCAATGTGGCTAGAAGGTTCTGGTTGCCTTGAGTCTGGGAGGATAGTGTGTCATGTCCAAACTATCTTGTTCCTGAATGCCTGCACTTGGGGCCACTGAAAGATGCAGCAGGAGGTCAATCACTATAGCTGAAAGGAAGATTCCTTTCTCTGAAGTGCAGCTCATACAGCCTACTTCTCTAAAAGGGTGCTTATAACTCTGGTAGAGAAAAATTGGAAAACATCTTTAATTATCTTTTAGTTAAAAACATTAAATACTTGACTATATATCATATGTGTTACATAGTTACTAAATGTATATAGAAAAACAAATAAAACTTTTGTATACTCCATGTCCTGGTTTGAGTTTAGAACATATTTCTATTTTTTTTTTAATGTTTATTCATTTTTGAGAAAGAGAGAGAGACAGAGAGACAGAACACAAGCGGGGTAGTGGCAGAGAGAGACACAGAATCTGAAGTAGGCTCCAGGTTCTGAGCTGTTAGCACAGAGCCCAATGTGGGGCTCAAACTCACGAACCATGAGATCATGACCTGAGCCCAAGTGGGACGCTTAACTGACTGAGCCACCCAGGCACCCCTGGAACATATTTCTAAAGAGGTATAAGAAAAGCACAGGTAGCTGTCTACCTAATGCCTATCAGAAACTCATGTTTTGGGTGAAGTGTTCTATAAATGTCTATTAAGTCCTGCTGGGTGAACACTGTGGTTGAATTCTTCTATATCCTTGCTAATTTTCTGTCTTGTTCTATCAACTGTTGAGAGAGGTGTGCTTAAGTATCCAACAATAATCGTGGATTTGTCCATTATTTCTTTCAATTCTATTAGTTTTTGCTTCATATATTTTGTAGATGTCTTGTTTGGTGCACACATGTTTAGGATTGCTGCCTTCTGTCATCTTGGTAGACTAAACCTTTTATTATTATTGTGCAATGTCCCTCTCTGTCCCTGGTAATTTTTTTTGTTCTGAAGTCTACTTTATCTGATATTAATACAGTCATTCCTGATTCCTTTTGATTATTGTTTACATGATGTATCTTTGCCCATTCTTTTACTTTCAATCTACATATATATAATTATATTTGAACTGGGTTGTCTGAAGATAGCATATACTTAGGTAATGCTTTTTAATCCATGTTGTCAATCTTTGTCTTTTAATTGGCGTATTTTTTCCATTTACATTTAATGTAATTGGTATGTTAGAGCTTGTATGCCATTTTATTATTTGTTTTCTATTTGTCAAGATTTTTTGTTTGCTGTGTTCCCTAACATGCAGGGGTTTTAGCACTTAGGAAAAGCAGGGAAAAGTACATCTATACCATCCTCCTGGAAGCAGAATTCCTTGGAGAAAAATGGAGTCCCTAACTGGAAAATGCTTTTTATAGTTCCCTCTATAGGGTAAAAAGAAAAATACCAAAGGGGTAAAAACTGTAAAGAAAAATAAAATGATTTATTGAAGTAAATGTGGAGTAATTTTATACATGTTTGCCAGAATTTCACGTAACTTTCACTTTGGTTTCAAATAATTTCCAAAGTGTACTGTTCCTTTAGAGATCATCTAGTCTCACCTTTGTTTTGAACAATGACTGAGGGCCAGACAGGGGAGGGGACTAAACTGAAGTCACAGAGTAAGTCTGGACCAAAATGAGTAAGAAAAACCAAAGCAAAACCAAGATGAGAATTGAGCGTTTCTGACTTGCAGTCAATACTATTTTCACTTAGGCCATCTCTTTCTCTTCTATAATATGAGGGAAGGATAAAGGGCTGAACCTTATCCTTCTTTAAGGGACTTCTCCAACTTCAATCTTTGGTGATTTTTATAACTGTCCTTATCCTTGCTTCCTTTATTCCTATCTCATCTTCCATTGCTATGCTAAGGCTGTAATAAAGAATGGACATTGGGGAAAGTATGGAGCAGACAAAAATCCATACAAATACAGAAAATATATTGAACTTGTATTTGTAATGATTGCTTCTTGCTACATATTTGGAAAAATAACCTTGTATAATCAATCTGTAGCTGTACAACAGGGCTGTGACTTGTTCCTGGATTCATTATGTACATGACTGTGTGGTGCTCTTAACACAGGTGAACACGGTAAACTTTCTTCAGGAGTCTTGCCATTACGATTAACTGGGGCAGAAAGACAATAGTAGCAACTATGGTAAAAGGAAGCTTAGCACAGTGGTAGACTGTCAAAGTTTAAACACTACCCACTAGTTGTGTGACTGTGCCAATCATGTAACTTCTCTGTACCTCAGTATCTTCATCTGTAAAACAGGGACAGTAAAATACCCAAACCTGATTAGTTTTGAGAACTACAAATAAAAGCTTAGAACGGTGCCATTAGCTGCTGCTGCTGCAACTGTTATATCATTGTTGGAGGCTTATTATAAATAAAATTTGTTATATCATTCGTTGTTGTTATAACTATATATATATGCCAGAATTTCACGTATATAAAATGTTGTTACATCATTCGTTGGAGGCTTATTATAAATAAAATATTATATAGACACATTGCACATATTATCATATTTAATTCTGCAATACCCTCTTGAGGTATAGATTAAAAAGGATTATTTTATTATGAAAATAATTTATAAGCATTCTATGAATTAGTATTAACCTACAAAGGTAGATTACATTTAAAAACAAAGGTTGAAGGCAAAAGATAAAGTAGCAAATGTTCCCTGGCACATTCAGAAAATATACTCAGCACAATACCCAGTGTTGTATTACCATGACTATTATTTATTACTTTTATCATTTAAACTCCTCCAAAAACATTTAAAGAGGAAAATAAAAGCATAGCCTGTTCCCTCTATGGGACTATCTGGCCTGGTTTCCTTGGCTTGTTTCTGTTAATTTCTCACACTGGACTAACAGGGCACATGCAAATATTCCTTCCCACCATCTGGCAGCAAGAGGGGAGAATCAGAAGGGTAAGGTTTACAATTAAAGCTTGATGAAATTAAAATTAAAGCTTCTATTTCTATTTTTATTTTATGTCTGGTTTTAAGCTTTGGGGCTCGATATTCATGGACTGTCTGAGGTTGTTCTCTTACTACTTTCTGATACAAGAATAAACATAAACCTTTTAAAATGTGCTTACCAATGCAGAATGGTTCCAATATATTCAGGACCGAAAATTCGTACTGCACGTTCATCATTTGAAGGCCAATTCTTGTTATCAGGGACCTGATTTTCTCAGGCCATGGTTTAAGTAAAAGGTAGCCAAAAACATAGAGAGCATATCGAAGCCAGCACAGAAGTGGAGTGGCGATCCTGCCGTTTGGTGTCTCAGATAGTCGCTCGATTGTTGGAAAAAGCAGAAAGCAGCGAATTATCTACAATAAAAAAACATACTTTGGTGAGAAGTTTCTTAAGGGATAACCCACTGTTTTACTGTTTCTTTTGTATAGTACTGACAAATGACTGGGTTTCAGAATATGACTGAAGATCTGTTCTAAATGAGAAGAATCACCATATGCTGTCTTCTCAGTGCACAAACAATCTGGGGAGCATAGAAGGATGTCCCTTGAGTTATTGGGGTTAATTTTCAGGGTGAGGAGCAAATCAGATTCCTAGATAACTTCCTGATTGTGACAGCAATTCACAATCCCTTTGAAGGATTGCCGAAATTAGGAATTCATATACCATGTTATACCACCTTGACTGACTAGTGATAACAGAAGAAAGTAGAGCTACATAATGAACTCTGTTTCTTGTATTTTTAAAATTTTTTTAATGTTTTTTTATTTTTGAGAGAGAGAGAGAGAGAGAGAGAGAGAGAGAGAGAGAGAGAGAGAATGTGCGAATGGGGGAGGAGCAGAGAGGGAGACACAGAATCCGAAGCAGGCTCCAGGCTCCGAGCTGTCAGCACAGAGCCCGACGTGGGGTTTGGACTCACAAACCATGAGATCGTGACCTGAGTTGGAGTTGGATGCTTAACCGACTGAGACATCCAGGTGCCCCTAAAGAACTCTGTTTCTAAGGGCACCTGGGTGGCTCAGTGGGTTAAGCATCTGACTTTGGCTCAAGTTGTGATCTCATGGTTCATGAGTTTGAGCCCTGCATTAGCCTCTGAGCTAACAGTGTGGAGCATGCTTGGGATTCTCTCTCTCTCTCTCTCTCTCTCTCTCTCTCCCTCCCTCCCTCCCTCTTTCTGCCCCTCTCCTGCTCACTCTCTCAAAATAAATAAATAAATACACTTTATTATTTTTTTAATATTTATTTATTTTTGAGAGCAAGAGCATGAGCAGGGGAGGGGCAGAGAGAGAGAGAGGGAGACATAGGATCTGAAGCAGGCTTCAGGCTCCACGTCTGTCAGCACAGAGTCCGACATGGCGCCCGAACCCACAAACAGTGAGATCATGACCTGAGCTGAAGTTAGGACACTCAGTCAACTGAGACACCCAGCCACCCCAAAATAAGTAAACTTAAAAAAAATTATGTGTGTAGTCAGCATTTCTTTTACTGATTATATTTGGGGATAGTTCACTTTTTGAAACACTCCTCTATTCCTTACTGTTACCGATAAAAGACAATCTTTAACAGGACCAGATACATTTCTAACAAATGATTTAACCTTAATAAAGTGCAGGCTAGAAACAAGCAAAGCTAGAAATCTCTACATACACAGGAGAATGTTTAAGGACAAAAATATAATTCAACTGAATTCATCAGGATGTCAGGAAATATATTTTAATAATACTCCACAAGAAAGGAGCATTGCTAAAACATTTTACATTTACCATTACGTACTATACCAATATTTTAAAAATTAATGAAAATAATTTCTATGGGGGATCAGAAAAGGCAAATAGTTAAGCACAGTCCCTATTAACAATACGGTAATATAAATGAAATAGATCACCAGTGTTAACAGAGTGTAGAACAGGAAACGAGAATGGACACAATGGTTTTACTTTTTTTAAAAAAAAGTTTAAGCTAAATATAAGATACATAAAGCATATAAAATATGAATATGCAATTTAATAAATAATGTATAAAATGAACAGCTATGTGGCTCCAGAAGCAAAACACTGACAGCATGGCATCTGCTAATCTCAACTCCCACCTCTCCTCACATCTTAGGTTATTTCTATCCTGACTTCCTTACTTTGCTCTATATAAATACTTATCATTCCTTAATACTATAATCACTTCCTTATTTTGCTTTACATTAATACTTATTGTCCTGTTATAGACTGAAGTGTCTCTCCCAAATTCGTAAGTTGAAGCCCTAACTCCCACTGTGATTATATGTAGAGATAGGTAATTAAGGTTAAATGAGGGCACAGGGTGCGGCTCTGATAGATAGGATTAGTATCCTTATAAGGAGACTGACCAGAGAGCTCATTTTCTCTGCCCAGGCACACTCAAAGAAGAGGTCTGCTGAACACACAAGGAGAAGGTGGCTATCTACCGGCCAGGACGTCTCACCGGAAACTGTCCGCGCTGGCAGGCTGATCTTGGATTTCCAGCCAGCAGAACTGTGAGAAAATAAATGTCAGTTGTTGAAGCCACCTAGTCTACAGTATTTTCTTATGGCAGTTTGAGCAGACTAATACACATTTCTTAACACTAGAGTTTAATTTTGTGTGCTAATGAACTTTACATAAATACAATCATGTAGTATGTTTTTGTGTTTTACTTCTCTCAACACTGTAAGATTCATTCATGTTGATATATGCAGCAATAGCTTATTAGCTTTGCTATATAGTTTTCCATTGCATGAACATATTGCTATTTATTTTATCTGATAGATATCTGGGTTGTTTTCAGTGCAGAGGTATTACAAACATGCTGCTAGGAACATTTTTATATGTGTCTTTTGGTGCATGTATGTATGTATTTCTGTTGATGACAAAGTACAACTTCTATGTCATATGGTATGCATAAGTTCAGCTTTAGTAGATGATTCCAAATGATTTTCATGCCAACAGACATGAGAGTTCATATTGTTACAAATCCACACTACATTTGGTACTGGCAAACTTTGTAATTTCAACTACCCTGACATATTTTCACTATGACCTTTTTTTCTCTGATGACCAGTAAGGTTGAACAGCTTTTGTGTGTTTACTGGACATTGTCTATATCTCCTGAAGTGCTTATTCAAGTCTCTTGCACCCTTTTCTATTAGGCTGCCTGCCATTTTCTCTTCTTGATTTGTAGGTTTTTTTGCGTGTGTTTTGTTTTTGTTTTTTAATTCTACATTCTAGTCCTTTGTCACGTTGCAGTCCTTGGCTTGCCTGTTCATCTCTTATTTTTTTCTCAATGGACCTAATTTCTTAAGTTTGATGCAGTTGAATTTAAGTCTTTTATATTTACTGTTTTTGGTGCTTAGTTCTTTTTTAAAAAATTAAAAAAAATTGTATTTGAGAGAGACAGTGAGTGAGCAGGGGAGAGGGAGAGGGAGAAAGAGAGAATCTCAAGCAGGCTCTGCACTCAGCACAGAGCCTAATGTGGGGCTCCATCCCACAACCCTGGGATCATGACGTGAGCCGAAATCAGAGTTGGATGCTCAGCCGAATGAGCTACTCAGGTGCCTCTCTTTATGCCTAGTTCAAAAAATTCTTGTCCAACCTCATATCATGCAGATACTACTTTTTTCATTCAAAATGCTTTTTTTTAGAAATTAGGTAATGCTACCTCTGAGCTGTTCTACAATGTATGTTTAAGCCTCTGGTTGTGTTCAACTACAGCTGTGGGTGTGTTCCTTTGATTTCAGGTATCAGTAACTCGCCATTTCCCTTTTGTATTTACATTCCTCCTTCTGGATGAACTGAATGCACTTTTCTTGGTAGGGGCTGACAGTAAAGGTGGGTTTTTGTGGACTCTTTTTCATTCTCTACCATTGACAGTCCTTTTCCATAGTAACATTGGGTGACATTAACCAAATGTTCAAGTTGATCTGTAATTTGAACTAATATGTGGTCTATTAGTGTCTTTCTTACTAATAGAGAATAGGGATTTTTTTAAAAAAGGTTTATTTATTTTAAAAGAGAGAGGGGCAGAGAGAGAGAAAGAGAGAGAGAGGGAGAGAGAGCTCCAGAGGGAGAGAGAGAGAATCCCAAGCAGGCTCCAGGCTGTAAGTGCAGAGCCCAACACGGGGCTGGATCTAACAAACTGTGAGAGCATGACCTGAGCTGAAATCAAGAGTCAGGCGCTTAACTGACTGAGCCAGCCAGGTGCCCTGAGAACAGGGATTTGAAGGTGCAACCATGGAGGACTCTTTTCTTTCTAATCATTGTTCTTGTTTTTCCTTGGTCATATCTGTCAGCTGAGTGCTCAGCCATTTCCTATAGACTTTTCCTTTTCTCCCAACAGTAGCTGAGATATTTCTTTTTTGCTCATAATAATTTGACCTCTACTACGTCTTCTCCTCTGTCACATAAATAAGAATGTACTACTCCTTGTGGCCTTGGTGGTGAATAAAAGACATTCTTTGGGAGCAGGGAGCCACAGTCTTTTCAGATGATTTTTTAAATGCTGCATTGGCAACAATACATGCAAATGCTCATAACATGCATTTGGAATGAATGCAGGGTCTCAGCTAGAATTTGGGAATTTCTGCCACCTTAGCATCTTCTTAAGTACAAAGCAGCAAAGAAGCTAAATGGATTGTGTGTATTTAATAAAGGCACTCATGGGGACTTGTGATGTAGATGTTCTGGGCTCCAAAACGTCAGAGATGATACAGAATCCTCCAGTCAGAGCCCGCTGCCTGTACTGCAATGGGTTTATACAAAGATTATATACAAAGATTCACATAAAGGTTATGGGATCTCTGTGAAGTCTGACTAACTGAGAAAAGTCAGCTAAAAGAATCCTCCCTGGATGCCATTTTCAGTGTGAACTCCAACTCCGTGTATTCAAACACAGACAGGAATGACATCAGCTCTAGAATCCCAGGACTTTTCTGACACTTGGTCTTCTTCCTCCCCCTGCCACTTAGCCCTCCTCCCACTGGGCTACAGCATTCCTGATTCAGCAGTAACCACCATGGGGTGAAGGCCAGGGTAAGCAGGGTGTGAAAGCACCAGCATGAGGCCTCTTCTGTTGCAGGAGGCACCTGTAAAGAATCCAATAGCTTTCCAACATCTCCAAGCCCTTGAACAGACCTCCCTGTTCTTGTATTCGGTGAACAGTTGTATGTTGCTACTTCACCTTTGCCTTTCTGCCCAAAGACATCCTTCAGGACCGTGGCCAGAGGCTCAAAGTCAAGTGTGACTGCTGTCTCTCTTAGAGATATGGAATATACCCTCAGACTGGCAAAATTAAAGAAGTCTAACAACACCAAGTATTAAAGATGTGGATCAACAAGAACACTTACACAGCATGGCATTAACTATTAGACTTTCCTCCTCTGTTTCTCAAAGTACATGCTCTTGAGGGGGTGTCTAGAACTCACACAGAAAGTACATTGTTAGTATTTTGTTGAACGCTAGAAGTTTAAATCGGGGATCTGGCACTTCGCTTGGGTAGCAAGCAGCATGCTTTAAGAGTCCAAGAGGTAGAAATGATGAGCTCTCTCAGCAACTGGAGTGGTGTTACAGTTAGCCATCGATTTTACACATTCAAACTCAGAAGTCTTTTCCCTCTCTTTTGGGTAGTTCTAACATCATGAGTCCTTTTATTCCTGTTAAGTGCTACCAATGTTCTATTGGACTTAACCAGATTCGAGAAATTCTAACAGAGTGGATTTATGCAAAGCAATCTTTGGTGCTGGGAGAGGCAGGTTTCTCACTGCCCTGCTGAGGCCTCCCAGCTGAAGGACCATGAAGGAGCTACTCGCCCCAACCACAGGAAGTCTTCTCCCTCGAGGCTGCAAGCAGGTGTGTCAGCAGCTGCGGTGGCCACAAAGGGAAAGATGAAGGAACTGACTTCTTGGCTTCAGCTGGCCTCTCGTTGGCCAGTCTCACCAGGAGCTATAGGAACACGCCATGCTGAGAAAGCCAGGCTGGCTACAGTCCTCAGTCACGGCAGGCTCCCCAGCAGCCAGCATTCTTTAATAGCTTCTCCAAAAACTCTGTGGTCTAGTCATCCACATTTAGGTTCATAATCTACCTGAAACTGATTGTCATGTGTGCTGTGAAATATGGGTCTAATTTAATTTCTTTCCATATGGAAACTCGATTGTCCCAGCATTATTAACTGAAAAGGCTGCCCCTTCCCTGCTTTTCTGCAGCGACACTCCTGTTGTGAATCCTGTGTAGATGTGAATGGGTCCTTTTCAGGGCTCTCTGACCTGGCCTACTAATCTAACTCTGGGCCAATAGCACAATGTCTTATCTACTAAAACCTTCACAATATCTTGATATTTGGTAGAAGAAGTTAAACCCCACGTTGTTGTTCTTCAAAAATGCCTTGGGTATTTTTGGCTCTCTGCAGTTCCATACACATTTTGGAGCTGCCTATTCAGGTTCCACGAACATCTCATTGAGATTCTGATTGTATTCAATTTATAAATTGAGGAGAAGTAATATCTTTACAATACTGAGCTTTCCAACCCATGAACATGGGATAGTTCTCCTTTTATGTGTCTCTGAAAATGTTTTAGACATTTTACATATAGTCATCTTACATAACTTTGTCAGAGTATTAGGTACTTATATTTTTATGCTATTGTAAATAGGATATTTAAAAAAATTCATTTTCTAAGTGGTTGTTGCTTATATATATGATATAAATAATATTTACATGTTGATTTTCTGTCCAGCAAACTTTAAAGTCCCTTATTGGTTCTAATAACTTGTCTGCAGATTCTTCTGAATTTTCTAAGTACACACTCATATTATCCACAAATAATATGGACACAAATATCCACAAATAATATGTCAGTGACAGTGTTGTTTCTGCCTTTCAAATCTTTTTATCTTTTTTCTCTTATATTACCTGAGTTAACTAAAACCTTAATACAATGCTGACAGAAATAATTCTTGTTTCCAAACAAAAAAAAAAAACTTTTTCCCAATATAATCACTAAGAAGCACTATGTGTACTGAAGGTTTTCTAGAGATATACTTTGTTGGATTAAAAACATTTCCTCTATCCCTAGTTTGTTAATTGGTTTTTAAAACCATAAATGAATGTTGAATTTTATCACTTACCTTTTTTGTACCTATTGGATGGTCATATGACTTTTCTCCTTTCATTTATTAATGTGGTAAACCATCAATTGATTTTCTAATGTGAAACTAACTTTTCATTCTTGGGATAAACCCACCAGGGTCATGATACATCTTTTTTACATGGTCTCCTAGTACTTTGTGTAGGACTTCTCTGTGTGTTGATTAAGTGAGCCTGGTCTATAACTTTCTTTTCTTATATTATTTTTTTCCAGGTTTGGATGTAAAGGGTTTGCTAGTTTGAAGAAATTGAGTTGGAGAGTATGGTGTCCTCTTCCATGGCCTAGAGGATTTCATAAAATAATAATGATTTATTCTCCGAATATTTGATAGAACTCACCAGTGAAGCCTAGAGTTTATTTTTAGAAAGTTGTGCCTACTAAAAAACAAAACAAAAAGCTTTGCCTATTGATGGATTCAATTTCTTTAATGTCTTAGGGCCATTCAGGCTTTTTAAAAATTCTTCTTGAATCTGTTTGATGTTAACTTTTCCTACAGGTTTGTCTATTTCATTTAAACTTCAAAAATTATTAGCATAAAATTATTTATAATATCCTGCAATTATACTTCAATCTCTGGACAGTCAGTAGCAATATCACTCCTTTCATTACTGATACTATTAGTGCCTGATAGAGTAAACCTTTACAAATAGGAAGGAACTATCTTCACTTCTGTTAATGCTTCTCCCTTAGGGGTTATTTTAATATTAACATAGCTACACCAGCTTTCTTTTGGTTAGAATTTTCAAGATGTAACTTTTCCTACTCTTTTACTTTCTACCTTTCTATGACCTTATCTTTAGGGAATATATTTGGATTATTTTTCTCTATCTAACCTGAAAATCTTTGTCTTTTACCTAATATGCTTAATACATTTACTGCATTTTTATTTAAATAATTCCTAGTATTTTGAAGCTGCATCTAAAATATAAACCTAAAATCCTACGTTGTTGCTTTTTATTTTTTGTATATCCTCACCTTATTTTTTTCTTCTTTCTTACTATTTTTTTGCATGAGAAAGATACAAATAATAAAAATATAATTGATAGTAAGTATTAAATAATTAAGTGATACAAAAATGAATAAAGAATGTATGTCAGTAAATCACAGAAATGATTAATAATTCTAAAGTAATTATATGACAATTTAAGGAATGAAGATGAATAATAATATAATAAGAAAAATGCATATGTTAGTAAAATGTCCACGGTGGCATAGGGAAGAAATAAAATAATGAAAGAAGACCAGGACTTGGTAGAAGTGACAGTATTCCCTTAAACAGGGTGTTGAGTGAAAAGTGACGTTTCAGCAAAGTCAGTCATGGAGTAAGCTGGGAAATATTTGGAAAAAAAGTTTTTCTGGGAGAGGGAGGAGCAAGTCAAGCGCAAAGGCCATAAGACAGAACCTAATTTGTTGTGTTGAGCAAAAGCAAGGAGTACAGTGTCACTGGGGTGGGGTGTGTAAAAGGAGAGCATTTCACGCTGTAATCACAGGGGCGGCAAGGGGACAGAGGATGAGGGTCTAATAGGACTTTGAGTTTTACTCTGGGTAGCCGAGGAGCCTTTGGAGGGTTTGGAAACAGAGGTGGTATGTCTGACTTCCATTTTAATAGAATTACTCTGGTGGTTAATATTATCTCAAAGGTACTAAATCAATGAAATCAGACAAGATAAAAAAATGAGTTCTAAATATTGGAAAGGCAAAATTACCATTAGACTTTTGTTTAAAATATTTAAAAAAATCTCATGTATAAAAATAATAGGTAAGTACAAATGTAAGAAAAAATGTAGTGCTTATCTAAAAAAAAAATTATACACAAAGGGGCATTTCTTTGTTCTTCTGTTGCAAAAGAGATACAAATTCTTCCACCAAGTTAATTTATTAATTCATTTCAGTCCCAATTAAAATACTAAAACATGGTTGTTATTTTGAAATTTAATGAATTCTATTAATGTTAATTTGGAAAATGAAATGCATTAACTGTCTAGGAATTCTGAAAAAGAAGAGAAGGAGATTAGCTCTCCTAAATATTAGGCAGATTATGAAGCTACAATAGTTAAAACTGTATGATATCGGGGCGCCTGGGTGGCGCAGTCGGTTAAGCGTCCGACTTCAGCCAGGTCACGATCTCGCGGTCCGTGAGTTCGAGCCCCGCGTCAGGCTCTAGGCTGATGGCTCAGAGCCTGAAGCCTGTTTCCGATTCTGTGTCTCCCTCTCTCTCTGCCCCTCCCCCGTTCATGCTCTCTCTCTGTCCCAAAAAAAACAAAAAAACAAACAAACAAAAAAAAAACGTTGAAAACTGTATGACGTCAGAAAAGGATCACATAATTCAGTGGAACAAAAAGGAGTCTCAAAACAAACCTGAAATACATGTGGGAATTAAATTTAGCATAAAGGCATCAGTGGAGAAAAAAGGAGTTGTTCATTAAATGCAGTAGGGAAAACTGGAAAAAAGAATTATTTGGAACAGCAAAGGGCTGGAGATGAGAGTTCATAATGAGGAGTGGCCCCACATATTGTGATGCACCCATACAATGGAACATTATACTACAATGAGACGTCAGATAGATTTGCACCTGCAGACCACAAGGATTTCCAATTTCACTTCTTTGAAACCAGCTGGTTGGGATTTAGCAAGCTTTAAATGAGACATTCTATGCATTTGGGCTCATATGCTCTTTGGGCTTTTAATTCAGAAAACACAAAGGCGATTTTGCTTATTTTCAGGTTCCTCAACTATGTCCTATAAATAATACCCGGAGACGTCACTAGATAATGCAGTCTCCCTCCCCTAACTGGCCTTTAACTGTTCAGCTCTCAGTCTTATTTCCTCATCTGGGCAACTTTTACACTATATTAGTAAATAACCAAACCAACCACTATCAGGGATTTGATTAAAAAAATAATTACAGGGAATAATGTGAGATCACTACCTTTCATCCTAATCCCTAAACCTTCTGCCATTTATAGAATAGCACCATGGATGATGAAGGAATATATGCAGAACTAGGACCTTTAGGCACTACAATTCTTCATTAGGAAAGTAAAACTATTATGTTCTATCGTACTCTGTTTGTCAAAGCAGAAAAATATGTTAAATGGGAAAGCTAGAAAGAAATGTTTTTGTTTTTTTTTCCCCCACCTGGCCAATCCACAGTTAAACAAGAACAATTACCTAATGAAAATTATCTGGGTTTTTTTTTAATGTTTATTTATTTTTGAGAGAGAGAGAGAGAGCACAAGGAGGGGAGCAGCAGAGAGAGAGGGAGACACAGAATCCAAAGCAGGCTCTAGACTGAGCTGTCAGCACAGAGCCCAACGCGGGGCTTGAACCCATGAACTACAAGATCATGATACGAGCCAAAGATGGATGCTTAACCGACTGAGCCACCCAAGCGCCTTGAAAATGATCTGTTTTCTAAGAAGTCTGGTAGTTTAGTCCTTTATTATAACTCATTGCTCATTTTAGTTTCAAGTTTATTTACTTCAAAACAATGGCTTCCTTATGATTATTAAAATGCCCTTAAAAGATTTAGAGAATATAAATGGTTAATACAGTTACTGTCCTACTAAAAAATATACCATACAGATTCCATACTAGTTATGTAACCCACAATATAAAGGAACTTCGGACTGATCAAATCAGCTGGCAGAAAGAGGAAGCAATCCGTTACTTTGTATAAATGATCCATTACTGTGACCCATGTTAAACAAAACTGCATGCAAGGGAAACTCTAAAAATACACGAGCAACTACAGGGTTACATGTGGTTGATTTATATCAATAACAAAATGAGAATTAAAGTGCACTCTGAAATCATGGGAATGTACCGAAACAATAAGGAAGTTCTAATATATACTCTGAATGCATCATTGCCTCTCAAAACTATAAGAAGACCAAAGATTGTTTATCACAACTAATACTTAGTTGATGAGACTGGTTTTCCTCTTTTGCCTTTGGAGAACAACAGTTATTACCTGTTGGGTGAAACTTATACTTTCCTTAGATACCATAATAGTAACTTCAATGAAATTTATAGCCCAAATTTGATAGGATAAGCCACAGTAATAAAAATTTCTTTTATTCATATAGAAACCCATTGGCAAAAAAATCACCAAGGTCAAGAAAGTGTACCCAATTTTATAACACAGCTGTGCAGAGAAGGTTTCCAAATCTGTGTACATGACAAAACATTTTCTTATGTTACTGTCTCATTAAAGAAAGAACTTCTAGGCTGGCCAATTCATTCTACTCTAAGGAAACATTTTCATATATTTCACATTCTCTTGAAATCTACCAGAGTCAACTTTGATGATGAAGCACAACCATGTTTTCTTCACTAGTACAGGAAAGTAAATATACACATTGGGACTTTTTATAGAGGTACATTTTGGGGGATTAGATATAGTATTTTGATGTTTATTTTTCCTGAATTTATTATTATTATTAATTACTTTACAGAAAGGAAGTTAGGAACAATCTGAACTACAGCCATAAGGTAAGATGCATGATGTTCAGGTGTGGGTTGTATGCAATCTGTTTCATTAAATGGGTATTTTTTTCTTAAACAAAGAGTAAAATCCAAAAAAACCATCAATAAATTTTACTGTTCAGATAATGTACTACAGATGCATCCATTCTTCTAGGGTGCAGCAAGGATGCCTCTATGATAGGACTAAATGAAGCCCATGCTCCTTTAACATGGTCAAAAGAACAGCATCACTGCTACTCTCCCTATTTGTTTATTAGCTGAGCCCACCTTCTGTCCTAATGTCAGGGTGCTTCTCCACTGCACATGTTAAAAACAAGAATGGATGGCACACAGTTTTTCCTTCTATATGATTGCCAACATTATTAAGACATGTTAGGAAACATGCACGATAAACCACATAGCCTTCAAAGATAAAGTTGCTAGGATCAAATCACAGACCTAGAAATAATCCTAGTTTAAACCTGTTTCTCTCTCTTTCCATAAGACCATGTTTTCCTCTCCTGAGGATAAGACTATTCAGCTTATTTAATCACACATATGCAGTTTATAAACTGCAGATGCCATTCTATTCTAATGATCAAGTGCTTGCTTTTTGAGATCTTATATTTTGCTTAACAATTTCATACATGAGTAAGATAGGAATATGCCCCACAGTAAGAAAGTGCTTACAATAGCAGTGGTAGTGTTAGCTTACTACTTCCTAGGAACTATGCTAATGCACCCTGTGTACATTATCTCATTTAATACCTGTAACAAACTTATCAAGTAACTGTCTTCATTCCATAGATGAGAAAATGGAGGTTTAGCGACAAAGATGAGGTATGCAGTCAAGCATAACTTTAGAGCCCATGCCATTAATGACTATATACACTATATACTTGCATACAAAATAACTTCTTAGCAATCAATATTATCTGGTGACACAATTTCCTATGTTTGAGCCAGTCACTATCATTATTGTTAGAGGCATGCCAATATTTACAAGTGCTTTGAACCATTCAGCTTCAGAAATAACTAACCCTATGTCTTACGAAATAGAACATGGGATCCTTCAACTATTGATTACTGAAAAAAATTATGCCGCTTCAACATGTTTTGCTTAAGAAAAAATTGGCGTTCGAGAAAATGACTACTTTTACCATTTTCCATGCATTTGAATTATAGTCATGACTTTCTGGGAAAGGGATTTTTCTACAATTTAATGACCTGAATGTAAAAAAAAAAAAAAAAAAGCCATTCTATGCATTTAATCTACATGTCAATGTTGCTAATTACAAGGAATGCTTGCATATTTGCAGGTATACTTATATCTTATGATTACACTTAAATGTTTAAAACATGGGTTCAAAATCTTCCCATCGCCCATTCTTCACAAGCTTTTGTCATTTTATACACTTCATATTTATTTTGAATGCAAAAACTCTCTCTTCTAATCAGCTTAATCTCTCTCGGAATTCACTTTCTTTTGAGTCTTTCAGATTCAGAATCACAAAGCACTCAAATAGAAAATAACGATGCTCACAGACCCTTGCAGTACAGCACTCCATGACACAGCATCTGTTGTCTGAACTGAACTGTGTCCTCCAGGTAGCCTCAGAATGCAGCGAATGGTGACGACAGCAGACCCATCCTCATGTCTACGTGACTACCACGGGCTTTTGGCAATTTCAGCTCTTTCTTGGTTTCCAATGGCAAAGCGACACAGAATCTAAAAGGATGGTTTTACTGACCTAAAACCTGCTACGTGGCAATTCCCTAAACTTGGAGCTGGAGTAGCCTATGTGGGTCAGGAAACAAAAAATTCCAATTGTTCAGCAGTGGGGTTGGGACTTTCCAAAATTAAAAACTCCAGTCTTTAAAAGCTTAAGCCAAGAATAACTGACAAGGAAGGGTCATTAATTAGGCCTATTGCTTGTTTTTTGATTGATTGATTCATTCATTCACTGAGGATAAATTGGCACCTACCATATGCCAATGCTACGGTGAGTGCTGGAGACTCAATGGTGAATAAGACAGAGAGTCTCTGCTTTCAGAGAACTTAAGTCTAAGCAGAGAGACATTTATAATAATGCAGGATGGGTAGTATGCTATGGGAAAGAAAGAGTACAAGAGAACCATACAATGGGCACCAGAAACCTCTGATTCATCATGGCCTAGAAACCTTTGAAAGGGGCTTTGGAAAGAGAAGCTGACAAATATTCACTGAGTACGTACATGAGCAAAGTGCTGACGACTTTGCTCAGGGTAATTCAGGGAAACCTGTACAAAAGACTCCTCCCCATTTAACTTTGCTGAAAGACACTGGGAAACATGTACACTTCAGTTTCATATACTAAAATGCCATTTTAGTACCTGAACTAAGATGAGCAAAGGTATCCATTACAGGTTTCCAGACCAAGGGACAGCATTACAATGGAGAGGCCCACGGCCAGAGGCGCACTCTGGGTGCATGCCAAAGCAGCACACAACAAGGGATTTCTGCTCAGAAGCTGTCCCAGTAAACACTCCTAGCTTCTCAGAAGTCAAAAGAAAGGCTCACAGTACGGCTCTCAAGATTCATTTTATGTGGCGACAAGCACATCCAATAGGGAAGCTAAGACTCTAGGAGGCAGAAATAAAAACTTGGGAAAACAAGTTATTTGGCCCAAATAACTGAAGTTCATGCATATGCCCCCCATTACCATGAATCAGGTAATGAAACAGGTAAGGATCTATCCTCCTTTCAGATCAGGAAAAAATAGATGTATCAAAGATGTATCTTAACATATCTTCTTCCTCATAGGTCTCTGAAGGGGGTGTTCCTGCTCCCACTGACACACAGATACAGCAGGTTCCTTACGGTAGTATCCCTCTTGGCTGTCTCCTAGGCTCAGCAAACACCTGAGGTAGTTTCCAAGTCCTCCCACATGCCTCACTGCATTCCTGAGACCTTAGCTTCTATGGAGCCCAGAGAGGGGACAAGTGCCTTGGGGAAGGCCCTTCCTTACCTTCTTGTAACGGGGGTGGACACATTCCTGACAGCCTGTAAACATCTGCTCTTAAGAGTATTTGGCATACACACGCAATAGGTCACTAATTTATCAATTGAAAATGTTCCATGGTATCTGAAAATGCTATGTGATGGACATGGGAATCATGTACAGTAAAACCTTGGATTGGGAGTAACTTGATTTGCATGTGTTCCACAAGATGAGCAAAGATTTCTAATAAATTATCTAACTTGATAAACGAGCGATGTCTTGCAATACGAGTAATACGTGACATCAAATGTCATGTGATCACAACTGTGCTGATGGTTCTTGAAATTCGCCTTGATATATGAGTGCTTTGGATTACAAGCATGTTTCCAGGATGAATTATGCTCACAAACCAAGGTTTTATTGGACTTTGTTATCAGCTTAAATTTTAGCCAGCAACTAATATTCTCTATATATCTGAGCGTGTATACACACATATAAATATAGTCAGTATATATACTGCATATGTATATATATATATAGTATATATACACCCCTACACTAGATACACGAGAAAACACAGACACAGAGACAGATGGAATATGAGAGGGTGGGGACAGGGAGAACAAGTAGTAAAGCAAATGAGGTAAAATGCTAACTATAAATGTAGATAAAGTGTATATGGTATTTTTTTTAAGTTTATTTATTTATTTTGAGAGAAAGGGAGAGAGAATGTGCAGAGGAGGGGCAGAGAGAGGGGGAGACACAGAATATGAAGCAGGCTCCAGGCTCTGAGCTGTCAGCACAAAGCCTGACTCGGGGCTCAAACTCAAGAACCATGGGATCATGACCTGAGCCAAAGATGCTTAGCCAACTGAGCCACCCAGGGACCCTGTGTATATGGTGTTCTTTGTACTATTCTTATTCTTCCAACTCTTCTTTAAGTTTGAAATTGTTTCCAAATAAAGCATTAAATAATTAAGTACAGTCCACCACTGCCCTCTATCCCCAGCCATGGCACTTCCAATACTCTTGGTCTTGTTCTACTCTTTATCAAGGTAGTATCACCATTGAACATATTAATTTGGGCATTTTTCATGTTTATTACCATTTTCCCTTAGCAGACTGTGAACTCTGAAAGCACAGAGCTTCCTTTCTGTTTTGTTCACGAATACCTTCACATCTAGTACAGGGGCTCAGTGACAGTGCATGGCACCTCGCTGACTGAATGAATGCACGTCTGGCTGACGGGCAGCAAATCTTCCAAAATGACTGCCTCATCCAATACCTTCAAGCAATTCCTCCTCTGCAAGCCAGCTCAGGACTACAGGTTTATTCTGTATAGAAACTGAAGGAGAGAGCTTTTGGAGCTGGGTCAGGCACAGAGAAAGGCAGAGGAAAGGGCCCACAGGAAAGAGGGATCAAATGAAAGCTTAAACACTGAGTGCGGACACTCTCGCATGCAAACACCAGCCTCTCGTGCTGCTTTGCTCTGATGATGCTGCCCTTAGGTGGGAGATTTGTATGCTTTTTTGGAGAAAATGAATGGCTTCAGAGAAACACCATACAGACAGTGACACTGACAAATGCCACACAAAAAATGTCAGGATACCTGCCCAATCACCCTGCAACGAGGCTGACTCACTGATAAGGCCCACTCCCACACAAAAATGCCAAGGATTTTCGGTGCTTCATTCTTAAACATGAAGAGATAACAAAGGAATGTCAGACATTTGAGCAAAGCTTCAATTATACTACAGAGGTCAACATAGACAAAATATGAAAAAAGGAATCCAGAATGAATCGCGATAGTACAAAAAGTGCAACAAAACTCCAAAAATTTGTTCTCCTCAGAAAGAGAAAGCGAGTGAGCCATAAAATAGAAGGGACACTACAAAAAGGGAAAAAAGAACAAGAAGTTATCTTAAAAATTATTTGCATGAAGGCTAAAATTAAAAGTTTAGTTATATAAATTATAAGAAAAAGTCGGGAAAAGATCCCATATTTCTCAATGTATAGAATGAAAAAGCAGGGGTGGGGGGGGAGAAGAAAGAGATTGATAATGGAAAATAAAATAAATCAAGAGAATCATTTCTGGATGTTTAATATGTAAATAATGAGACAACAAGGAAAAAAAATATACAGGAGAGGGTTTTGGTACATAAGGATGCCAGTTTTCAAATTAGAAAGGATAAACAGTCCAAAGAATATCATCATAAAATGTAATAATGGGGATAAAGTAAAGATCCTAAAATTGCCCAGAGAAAAAACAAGTCACATAAAGAATCAAAAACTCAAAATGGTATATTTTTCAACAGCAGAGCTTGAAGAACTTAAAGCCAGGCAACAGCCGGTCACAGTGGAGCAGGGAGGGCAGACTAGCTTACTGCAGAGCAATCTTCCTGCCAAGAACAATTAGAAAAGCTGGAAAAAGTATTTTCTTGAAGTGCCTTTGAAAGCATCAAAGGCAGAAGAGACTGAAAGGGCCAAAATTCTAGAGAAAAAGGAAACTCAAGAGAGGTGTGTTGAAACAGCTTTTCTTATTTACCAATTTGTGAGCAGTAGCTAAGAGGACAAGAGGCTGACATATAATATGGCTCAATGGTCTAAATTTGGGCATTTGGTGCCCATTAAAGAGAAGGCACCCTAGCCTTTCAGTGGGAACTACCAAAGGGCTACCCCCTAGAAGTAGTGACCAACTGGAAATAGACCAACTTTCACAAAGATATTGTTAGTTTAGCCTGATTCCAGATGGCATTAAAGTGATCATCCCTCACCATAATTGCTAGTCAAAAGCAAAAGGAAATTCTCCATGGAGGAATCTAGAAGCCTCATATTGTCGTAACAATTTTTCACATAGAACGTCAGGTATTCAATTAAAAAAAAAAAAAAAGAACAGCTTACTAAGCAATGATGGTTCATTTTCCATGTCAACTTGGCTCGGCCATGGGATGATCAGATATTTGGTCAAACACTATTCTAGGTGCATCTGTGAGGGTGTTTTGAATGAGATAAATATTTGAATCAGTAGACCACGTCAAGCAGACTGCCCTCCCTGATGTCAGTTGGCCTCATCCAGTCAGCTGAAGGCCTGAATAAAACAGAAAGACTGAGTATGAGAGAATTCTTTCTGACGACTCTTTCTGAGCCCAGACATTGTTTTTCTTCTGCCTTTGGACTCTGAGACGTGAGCTCTTCCTGGGTCTCTAGCTTGCCTGCTCTGGGACTAGAACTGATACACCACCTGCCCCTCCTGGGTCTCCAGTTTACCGACTACAGCTCTTAGGACTTGTCAGCCTCCAGGATTGCATTAGCTAATTCCTTAGAGTTAATCCCTTTCTATATGCACACATATCCCACTGGTCCTGTTTCTCCGGAGAACTCTGACTCCTACACAAATATACTGAGGGACAAGAAGACATGACCAAAAACAAAGAAGGGGACAGCAGGAAAGAAATGTAGCAACATGAGACTTGGATACTGAGATTATCAGACACAACAGAAGTTTAAGAATTTATAACAACAAAAATTAAAAAATGGAAATTTTATAAGCAAAAACTAGAATAACTGAATTGAGAACACAAAAGTTGGGTTTAAAAGTTTATATGTAGCAGAAGTGAAGATTGCTGAACTGAAAAGCAGTGTAGGAGAAAATATGTAGATTGGGCTGGGGAGAGAAAAAGAGTTCTTTTATGTAAATTATACCCCAACTTAAAAAAAAAGAAAAGCTTAAAAATCTAATAGTATCAAATGCATTACAATACCTATGATGCAAGGTGGAATATATGAGAACTGTGAAAAAAAGGTTTCAAAGGAAGGACAATAAAAATGACCAAGGACAATCAGGAGAGTTCTGACAAGAGTCTGCATCTGAGATGATTTTAGAAGACGGGCAGAAGGCATCTGTTGGGTGCTGGGAGGAAAAAGCAGAAAAGAAGTGGATAAGAAGAAGTGATAATAGCTAGGAGGGAGCACTAGGTATGCACTGGCAGGCACAGGGACTACGGCCACGGGAGACCATCTCTTTTAAAGGACCTGCAGGAACATTCCCCTGCAACTCAGATAACCAGAATCTGCCCCTAAGATTTCATGAAATCACTTCTGAGTCAGCATCAGTCAACATTTGTATGATGTTATGGAAGCCCTCAGAGCCTTTCTCGCCTGCAGTGGGGCTCACAAAGGTCTTCAGTATTTCCCTAAGGGTACTGAGCAATGGAAAAGGAAAAGGTTGAATCTCTAACACTCTAACACTTTGGTTTACTATAGAGGCTCTCAGGACTCTACTGGTGAGGAGATAAGTTAAAATTATTTGTTGAAATAGAGTTTCTGGACTATCTACAGACTTCATTTATGCGTGCTCCCTTCGGTCTCTGTAAAATTGATAGTGGGAATGCTGTATTGTCTGCTTTCCTAGGGACAGGCTGCCAGAAATGATGCTGGCTTCAATCTTTATCCCTTCATCAGTATATCTTTCTGACACCTGATAATCTGGCTTCTTCCCAACCCAATGCAGTTAGTCTGAACTGGCTTGGAATGCAAGATCTCAAGGCGACCACATTTTCTTGGGAAGCATCTCCCCTTCAGTGCCTGCTGGGCTTTTTCCACTTGAGGGAATTTGTTGTGGCCTACGTTACATATTGCTCACAGATTTTCCGTCAGAGCAAGAAGGGAGGGGGAAGGAGCCTCATGCACTGGACAACCATACTAGAGAGCCTTTTCCTTCCCTAAAGACCACATTCGCAGTTCTCATCTCCATAGGTTGATAGACCTAAAAAAGAATCTTCTGGCTAAAATGAACACTAGCCACAGAAGAACTTCACAGAATCTTGTTCATCTGTTTTTACACTTTTGCAGATTCTCTCTTCTCTGACTGCTGTGCTCCATTCACTAAGGCTCTACGAGTCTGTATGTCTGTGAACACCCAGTTCACTGGCATAACAAAGTCTAAATGTAGCAAGGTATGAGCATATTTTTCATACCTGTATCCTTCTAACTGTGAGGGTATTCATAAAGATAACCCTCTGCCTTAGCACTGGCACTCACTCATATCCCAGAGCCTCTTAGAGTCCTAGCCACTATGAACCTTATAGTCCGATGAGATTTGAATAGGGTTGTATTGTTCTGAAAAGGAACCTTCTTTACTCTAGCAGTATGATGAATGATGAGTTAATCCCAACTGTGATTTTTAAAAAAAAAATCACATTCAAATAACAATCATGAAGAGACCATCAAAACACATACCTAACAACAATCGAAATTATTCTGGGAGTGGTGGGGGGACACAGGTTAATAAAAAATCACCAGGAAGGACAAAAGCCTAGCTTGACTGAGTAGAGGATGAAGAGTAGGTAGGACAGGTAAGACCTGAGCATTGCTGATACTGCGAAAGATGCTGCTACCAACTTGGTGACAGTACTGGTCTTAGGGGTGGGTTTTCCTGCAGAGAGACCAGGAAGTTGACCTCACCTTTTTACTTTTCACCCTTTTATCTGTTATTGATTGCTGTCTAACAAATTACCAAAACTTTTCTCTCCTGAACCAACTTTCTGTTATGAACTCTTACAAAGTGCTTTCTTAAAAAACAAAGAAAATACATAATCATTAAATGCTTATAGCAGTGAAGAAACATATGCCATTAAAGGAAATTTTAAAAAGTTTTTTTAATGTTTATTTTTGAGAGAGAGAAAGAGACAGCATGAGCAGGGGAGGGGCAGAGAAAGAGGGAGACACAGAATTCAAAGCAGGCTCCAGGCTCTGAGCCGTTAACACAGAGCCCAAAGTGGGGCTCGAACCCACGAACCGTGAGATCATGACCTGAGCTGAAGTCGGACGCTCAGCTGACTGAGCCACTCAGGCGCCCCGAAAGGAAAATTTTAAAACACAAAGTAAATAGAAAAAAAATCACCCCCAAACTCACCACTCAAACACAATCACTATATTCACCTTGGTAATTTTATTTTCAAGCTTTTAAATGTATGTTTTCATTTAATATTTTAACACTCTCCTTAACATTCTATAACTCTTGTGTACTACAGTACCCTTTGGGAATATATTTTGATAGTTGCACATTCTATAGTCCACTTAACCTTTCCTTTAGGGTGGAACATTAGGGTGTTTCCAATTTTTTGCTACAACAAATCACCAGTTTTTGTACATGAGTGTTTTCTCTATCTTTGAGATTCTTTTCTTAATATAGATTCCAAAGAAAAGAATTAGTAGGTTCAAAGGGTATGGGCATTTTTTATAGGAATTATTTTTTTCTGATAACACACAGTCATTGTAAAATAGCAGAAACAATGTAGAGTCTCTACCTCCAACATACCCTTAACTCTAAACCCAGAGATCACTAAAACAAGCCACCTGGTGTTTACCAGTTCAGACTTTCTAAAAGTGTATACAGAAGTATATACATATACAACATTAAACTTTTCTTAAATACTGCTACTATTGTAGCAGCTCATTTTGATAACTGTTGAGGTCCATTTAGCAAGCATTATGAAGTGCTTCTATATACTCAATAAGCAGACATTATTAAGTACTACCATATACTAATTTATTAAGCACTGTGTCATGTATTTTGTGCTAGGTACATATTTTTTAATAGATTTTATTAGCTCTTCTTTAGTGAATTATCTGTTCATGTCCTCTGTGCCTTTATTGGAAAAGCTACTGTTCTTTTTATTGATTTCTACAAATTCTCTATAATAAGAAGCTAACCTTTTAGCTTAGTGGCTAGGAGCATGGACTTTGGAGTCAAACACACATGGGTTCAAATCCTACCACAGGCACTTACCAGCTGTCTAACCCTGAGCAAGTTACTTCTGTCTGAGGTCTCAGTTTCCTCATGTAGAAATTGGGAACAGGAGCCCCTCAAAGAGTTGCTGGGTGGATTAAGCAAGACCCACAAATGATAGCAACAGTAATATACTAACTTCCACAGCAAAAAATAGTTCATAATTTAATCTTTAATAATTCTAAATATCTACAAGAGAACTAAGTATCTTCTACAAAATTTTATACCCTAATATGCAACAATGCATAACAGTTCAAATTTTCATTGTTTTCTTATTAGATAAAACAATATTGAGAGGAGGTGCTGTATTATTCTCTAAGCATGAAAACTCAAGTTAGATAGGTTTAAAATGACCTACATAAAATCATGATCTATCCACACTTTTCTGTAAACAATTTCACGTTCAGTTTAAAAAGCTACGTGTTGAGCTACAAAAGCAATTTATGGTACATTTAGTATGTTAAGTCTCTCTGTCTACTACATCAACCTTCAAAGTTACATTTACTTTTTTGCCTTCCTGAAATTTAAGATCTTACAAACCAACTGTAAAAAAACATTTTGGGGACAAAGAAAATCTGAATATTGACTATATTAGATGATATCAAAGAATTATCATTTTGTTAGCTGTGATAATGACATGGTGATTATATAACAAAAAGCCCCTTTTTCAAGATGCCCAATGAAGTCTTTATGGGTAAAATACCATGAGGGCTACAATTCAACTGAAAGTATTTAAGAAAAAAAAAAAAGGCAAAGGTAGCAAGATACTAGTAGCTATATTAATCTGGATAATGGGTTCTGTAAATTCATTATACAATTACAATTATTTTTATTTTTCTGTTTGAAGTTTTTCATGATAGAAATTTTAGATCATCAATTTAAAAAGGAGTCTCTTTTTCCTTTCCATCTATATTAGCTTAGATAGCTGTATTCGTGCTTTGCTGAGATGGACTGCAACTGAATATAACTTTAAACTGCTTTATATTTTTTTAATGTTTATTTATTTTGAGACAGAGAGAGAGAGAGAGAGAGAGAGAGAGAGAGAGAGAGAGAAAGAGGAAGCAGGGGAGAGGCAGAGAGAGAGAGAGAGAGAGAGAGAGAAGAGAGAGAATCCCAAGCACACTCCACGTTGTCAGCACAGAACCCAATGTGGGGCTCAATCCCATGAAGCATGGGATGATGATCTGAGCTGAAATCAAGAGTCGGATGGTCAACCAACTGAGCTGCCCAAGCGCCCCACCTTTACACTGCTTTAAACTACTTAAACACCTTTCCCAGGCTATGTCTAAATTTCCTATCTCCAAAACAAGGTGGTTAGCTAAAGGCCCACATACAACAGTTGACTGCTGACTTCCGCCACCAGAAGAACATTCTCAGAATTTGTTATAATGCCACAAATACAGTTACTTCAGTGCCTAGAGACACAATAACATAGGCATTGGGGTTTGCTGGAATGCAGAGGCCACTGCAAAACATAAGATTGAGAATTCGCACCCTGAAGTGTGGGGCTTAAGTCAGCTTCTGCTGACAGACTTCTGCTACCTTGCCACTTAAATCCAAGCAATTACAGTGAAATATACGTTCCCACCCCAGGTTTGACCCTGATAACTCAAGGGAATGAGAAAATACTTCTTGGGAGTGTTGTTTCCCTGAACAATCTGGATATCTGCACCTCTACTCAAGAGGGTCACTGTGCTTGTGGATCGGATCGTAGGCAGAAAGAGCTAGGATACATGAAATACAGAAAAAAAGAACTTTCCTGTAGAGAACCTGATTAGCGTTCCTCCTGCTTCCAAGGGAGGATGTGAGAAGACAGAACTGACATGTTCCCGAAAGACCAGGGGCAGATTTAATTGTGCACGGAATCTCCATACGTTCTGTGTTCCCAGCTTCTGGAAAGTTTGGTGGGAGCGTGCACCAGCATCACCTGCAGCACGGATAGCTAGGTCTCAGCCCTAAAATCTCAGATTCAGTACGTCTGAGTGGGACCCAATAATCTACATTGCTAACAAGACCCCAAGTAATGCTGATGCTGCTTTGAGAAATGCCGGCTTAGCTACCTGAATGAGTGCCTCATATCATCTATTATATTCTACTCACAACTATGCCTGGGCCAGGAAGCGGTGGTGATAACATGAGTATAGGCAGCATATAAGGCTGTCTGGCTAGTAGCCACTTCACTTCACTTGCCTTACTTGTTCCTTTAAACACATGTCATTAACTCCCAATATACTGGGTCTGTGAGAGGATGGGGAGAATTTTCCATATTTGATAGTACCATGGATACACAAATACTAAAATGGTTCAATATTTAAATCAGAAAAGTGCTCAGAAATACTCAGATGAAATGCATTAGATAAAGTACTAAGTATTAACATGCATGAAGAATGTTTTATTATAAACCCCTGTTTTCACTTTCTTGCAGCTTTCCAAAAAAATTAGCCCTTTGTGGTGAAATTTTCCATGCTTGGTTTCAGCCCAAAGGTGATTTTTTTTTTTGCACAGTTTGAGAAAAATATATTAAATAGTTTTTGAGTTATGAAAAGATGAAAAAAGCCCACACAATTTTTCCACTTTGAAAGCAATTTTAGGATTTTTTAAAAAATATGCAGATGACTAAAAAATGGCTGAAGTCAAAAAGTTGAAACTTTCCATGTGTTCAGCTTTCAGCAAGGTAGTCTCCTGGGTAATTCAGAAAAGATAATGTGTATGCACACACATAAACAGATAAGTAAATACATTTAAATAAATGCATAAGTGATTGGTAAAATAGCATTTCATCATATTCTATATAAACCTTCCTCAGAACAGGGGATTTATTATTTTCTGAAATGGAGTCTTTCACCAAGCAGAGTAGCTAGCTGTTGACTGCCTGACCTCTGTGGTTTTCACGTACCAGGGGTCACTCATGGTTCACAAGGACACAAGTGTGGCATTCCTGTGCACTGTGTCTATAGAACCACCCACTCCTTCCATACTCCATCTCCCCTCTGCCCCCAGCTCCATCCTAGGATTCTGATTCATTGTCTTCTGAGTTCACTTTCTGCCCTTGGGCCATGCCTGAACACCAAGCCCCTTTATCTTCCTTGCTCTAGAAAACACACAGGTTCTCATTCCTCCTAATTCTCTCTGAACTCCCCCATGAAAGCATCAACCTGCTTCCCATTAAAGTCTTCCTTGTGTATTTAAAGAGCTCAAATATTAAAGAAACAGCAGTAGAAATCTTACATTTAGGTCCAAGAGGTTTTGGTGGTTTGTCAAAGTAACTTACTCTACCCCTTATCATCATGACCCCCCCCCCCCCTCCCCAGCTACCTCACCTGGAAAACAGATAATGGAAAAGTTAGAAAATAGAAGGCAGAGTCCTGGTTCTGCCGCTTCATGGCTAACTGACATAAAAGTCAGACACGTAACTCTCTGGAACTATGGTCTCTCCATCGCAAAATGGAAAAAATTAGGTTGTTTCTTGTCCTTATTACATGTAAACTTGTTTTGCAAATTTCACATGAATGTTGGGTATAATTGTTAGTGATGACAATAGATCAATTTTAAAAACTGTTTCAGGTTTCTAGACTCAAATGAAGAACCAAGTTAAATCACAAAAACACTTTTGAAAGGGTTTAGTCCAAGATTAATAAAAATTCAATTTTCCTAGTTTCCAAGTGTGCAAGTTTAAGAGACAAACAGATGATGATGATCCTCCAACAAACGTTCCCATTTCTCTTTCATTCTCAACATCGCTCTTTGTATGGGCTATTCCTCTCAGCATGTGAAATGCTCTCCCACTTACAGGGAAAAAAATGTTCTCTTGATCAGTGTACTCTTTAAGTTATCATCTTGTCTCCTCCTCTTCACTGGCCAATTCCTGGAACATGATCCATTTATCACCTAACTGCTTGCAATCTCCTTCTCCCACTATTTCACTACAAACGTTCTCTTACGGGTCATTAATGGCCTTCTGGTTACCAATACTAGAAGCTTGAAGTTCTCTTTGAACTCAACTCTGCTACCCTATCTCAGTTATCTATTTTCACATAATGTACCATCCCCCAACTTATGGTTTAAAACCACAATGATTACTCTTTCTTATTCTGTGAGGTCAGGAATTCAAACAGGGCTCAGCCGGACTTCTGTTCCATGTGGCATTGGCTGGTCACTCCCTGGGCTGCATTCAGTAGCAAATGAGATAGGCTGAAAGGTCCAAGGTTTCACTCACACCTGGTTCCTCCTATGTGGTCAGCATGGGCTTTTTCACAGCATGATGGTCTCAGGCAGTTGGACTTTTGTATATGGCAGCTGGCTTCCAAGAGGGAAGAAATGGAAGCTCCCAGTCCCCTTAAGCTGAGAATTATTAGAATATCACTTCCACTGTATCCCATTGGTGAAAGTCACATGCCCAGCCCAAATGCAAAAGAGAAGGGAAAGGGACTTCATCTCTTGAGAGAGGAATGGCAAAGAATCTTTGGCCATCTTTAATCCACCATGTATCCACATCTTCCTTGACATTCTCCTTTCTCTTCTCTTACTGAGTGGTACACTCCAGCTTAGGGTAATGGCTTTCAATTTTTTTTAAACCTTAACTCACAGTAAGATATACATTCTACATTGTAATGTAGGATATCAACATACTCCATAAAAAGTGAAACAGAAGCTTCGCAATACAATACACTAATACTTTCTATTCTACTTTATTAGATATATTTTTACAAATGCTATTTTATTGTTCACAAACAAGTTTCTCTGCTCTGAGGAGGATGACACTTTGCAGCCTCCTTACACTCTGCAGTCTGTTGATGGCAGACTTGGTCGTATAACTTGCTGTCTCTAATGCTGTGTGAAGAGGGACAAATGTCACTTCCAGGCAGAGGTTTTAAAATGCAGTGGCTGGTTCATTATTTCCTTTTTATTTCTGCCATGAGACTGGAATATTCCAGATGGAAGCTACTCCATCAATCTGGATTCTAGATTAAGAGTGCAAGGTGAGAACTACATGGGGCGACTAATCCCCAAAAGACTTGTATCATGAACAGTAAATAAACGTTTGTTGTTAAAAGCTACTGACCCTGTGTTACTATAGCACGGTCTACCCTATGTTGACTGAAGCCACTGCAGTGGCTTCAGAATCCACGAATGGACCGCAGTTGTTATTTTGGAAAATCATTACATCTTTTTCCTCTTCCTCTTCTTTTTTTTAAAAAAAAATTTTAAAGAATGTTTATTTATTTTTGACAGAGAGAGAGAGAGAGAGAGAGAGAGAGAGAGAGAGAGAGAGAGAGACAGAGCATGAATGGGGGAGGGGCAGAGAGAGAGAGGGAGACACAGAATCTGAAGCAGGCTACAGGCTCTGAGCTGTCAGCACAGAGCCCGATGCGGGGATTGAACCCACGAACTGGGAGATCATGACCTGAGCCGGAGTGGGACGCTCAACCGACTAAGCCCCCCCAGGCGCCCCTCTTCCTCTTCTTCATCCTCCTCTCTATCAAAGAAAGTCATTCTCCTCATATATATCTATGACCTGTTTCTTTCCTCTCTTAACAATTTCCCTTGGCAAATTCCATATACTGTCTTCATTATTTCTCATCTGAACTAGTAGTAAACCTGCCCATCACTTGGTTGTTAGCTTCTTAGTCTACACTCTCTCCCCAGTTCACTCTCCTTTTTCTTGAGACATTAACATATCTGATGCAGGACTATTATCATCACACGTCCTTCAGTGGCTCCTTGCTGTTCAAGAAATAGAGTCCAAACCTCGAGCCCAAACCTCGAGCCCACTTCTATCAGCCTCGGTTCTCACTTCCCACGGCTCCCTTCATGCACACTATGCTGCACCCTAATCAGATCGCTCACTGCTCTCTTCATGTGTCCAGGGATAAAAACCATTTTTTTCATACTGTTCCCACCGCTTAGAATATATAACAACCCCCTACCACCCAAACATCAAACTCTCTACTCCTACACATTTCTAAGTACTAACTCAGTCTTCCCCTGCTCAAATACCAGTTCTTCAAAAAGTCTTCTGATCTTCTCAGTGAGGGGCCATCTCTTTCTTCAAAACATTCAGAGCCTTAAGGTACCTCCTCATTTTGCCTTCCGTTTCTTAACACTTAATCTAGGGACAGGTCTCTCACAACAGTCACTTTGACATGTGAATGATCTCCTATTCTTCCCCCTCCCTCCAGTTTATCTCCACTGTTGATGTTATATGGATGTTTCTCACAAGCATATCTAACTTTGACTGCAGACATGAAGGTTCATCAGAATAGTGGAAGTGCACCACAGTCTAAATAATCTCATTGCTTGCAGAATATTTTTTTTCCTTACTGCAGACAAGAGGCACTCTTAAATCAACACACATGTGATTTAACATGCTATTTTAACTCTTTCAGTAAAAATTTTCAAGCTTCTCAGCTGTACTTGCAGTGTGTTTTGAGTCTCTCAAATTTTGAGCACCTAAAACACCACCAGGGATCCCAAAAGAAACAAAAGAAAGCTCCGAGCAGTAACAAAATCCATGTACTTAATTTCATCAATTTTACTCTTGTATATTCATTTAAGACCTGTCCATTCTTAACACAAAATTCTAACATGATTATCTTTTTTCTCTACTAGCAGCAAACTGCAGTAAGAAATTGCAATAGGGAAGAAACATGGAGCCTAACACTGAGGAAGGAGACAGAGAAACTGTAAAATAAACAGACAAGTTTTTATTTTTATTTTTTAAAAGCACTATTATATAAGAAAGTTTAGGACATAGGAAACTTCCTTTGATTGTGTTTTACTATAGTATAATAACACTTTTTCAAAATGATGTCCTTGAACCACTAATTCCTCCATAATCGATATGCATTGTTGAAGGATGCAGATGCAGATAAGGATGCAGATAAATAATAAATTTTAGACACAGTTTTATCCAACTGGATAAAAGAATCTGGTGTTTCAAAAAGTGAGTTCAAGTAATCTGGAAATTTCATTTAGAGAGAAGACATTTTTGCCAAGCAGACAGACAAAGGAAGCTCTATGTTATTGTGCATTTTCCCCAAGAAAAGGCCAAATGATATAAAAAATTAAGGTTTTGAAGGATCTGCTATCCCTGGAAGGGAATGAAATGTTTTCATAAAATGCTATATAAATACTTAGAGGAAAATAAAAGTTAAATTACTTGAGGTTCACCTCAAGACTCAGTGCTGAGTCTACTTAAGAATCAAGGGCTTTCAACTCCCAACCTTGAACTTTATGCAAACAATTTACTGGCAAAATCAGATGGCACATTTTTTTTAACATACATAGGATCAATGTTGAAAGAAGATTCTAAATAGTGGGGATAAGACTACTATTTCTGCTCTGATTACTCCACCTCTAGCTCCGAATTGCTAAAACAGCATTCATTCATGGAATCTCCTGTTCCCTGAGCTGCAATGTAATGGACCACGTGCAGCTTGTTGCGTATAGTCCACGAGTATAGTGAGCTATCGGCAGGCTCTGCTATCATCCTAAGTTTGAAAGACCCATCAAATATCTTCTTAGACTCTCTTTATACCCACAGCTAACATAACAGGACCCCACCCCTGGATTCAGACAGAGCTGAGACTGCATCCTGGCAAGGGACTGTGCTCTCAGTTCCCATCCATGAAAAGAAAGATGGGACAAGACTGTTCCCAAAGCCCATCTCAGTTTTAAGATCCTATGAGTCTAAAACTATGTTTATTATTAGAAGTTATGACAGCTACTATTTAACAGTCTTCCAAATATCTATTTTCTCCAGCTTCTATTGAAATTCTTTATTCTGGACATTACTGTCAAAACATAGGAAGAATTTCGATAATTCTATGTAACAAATTTGCTTAAAGAAACAAAAAAAATTTTAATTCTCGATTTTTAAAGAAGCCATTTTTTTAAGTATATTTAAATATAGGTCAGATAATACATCTAAAGTGTACAATAAGTTACTTAAAATGATTTTAAGACCAAAGTTTCCTATAATTAGTTATAAAAATATTATAAAGAACTGAACCAAAATAAAACCAAATAAACCAGCTACTAAACTACACATATGTCTTCAAAATCTTATGGGAGTCAAATATTCCAGTAAAAATAACAGAAGAGATGGAAACACAAGTTTCTTATTATCACACTTCATATGTTATAAAACATAACAGCTAACTTATTTTTGGCAAAATGATTAGGGATTGCAACACTCTGGCTTACACAAACTTATTTGATTGTCCAATGCATCTTAAATGGAGCGTGTCATGCTAACTTCAGGCACGCAGGCACCGTGCCGTCTTAGAGTAGCCCAGAGACACTGAAATTTCAACACTTCAGCAGGGATCACACCACCGATATTAACTGGGCCAGGTGTTTAAAGAGGGGTGGGGGGAACTTCAACAATGCAGTTAATTGAAACCAGATAAAGCTTTTGAATAATAATAAAAAAAATCATACAGATGTTCACCGTCTTCCCCGGGTGACCTTTATGGACAATTTATCGCACGCGTTATTTTCTAGAAAACACCCGCTTTAAGAAAACACAGTTTCACATGTCCCTCTGAAAACTCTATAATCACAGTATGAGTTATGTCTTCACAAACAGAGTACGTTAAGCTCATGTTTCATCTTCCTTCCCCCTTTTCACCACTATTCCAAGGGCAAGAACACCTGGAAGTAGAGCAACAATTAGAAAGCTCTAAAGCTAAAGGAGCTGTAAGAAGCTGCATTAACCTTAAGATGCATTTGTATTTTTTTCCCAATAGACCTGTGAATGCATGCCAAAATGGAGAGATGGGTTCAAAACAGGTGTGTTCAACAACTGCTTTCAGATATGCACAAGAGAAACCATACGTCACATGCAGAATCGATGAGAAGCAAACAAAAACCAAAAAGATCGGTGATTAAGTTAATAGACTGTGAGGGACTCAGAAATGAATATTTTCTTCTCTATGTTTACAGAATAGTGTATTTGTCAGGGCTCCCCAGAAGGAAAAAACCAATAGGAGATACACACACACACACACACACACACACACACACACACACACGCATGCACGCACGCACAAAGATATAGATATATATAAAAGGAGACTTATTATAGGAACTGGTTCACATGACTATGGAGGCCCACGATATACCATCTGCAAGCTGGGAACCAGGAAAGCCAGTGGTATGATTCGGTCCGAGTTTGAAGGCCTGAGGACCAGAGGAGCTGATGGTGTAAGGCCCAGAGTTGAAGCCCAGTGAACTCAGAGCTCCAGTGTCAGAGGTCAGGAAAAGATGGATGTCTCAACTGAAGAAGAGAGATAAAGAATCCTCCTTTCTTGAGTTTTGTTCTATTTGGGACCTGGATGGATTGGAGTATGCCCACTCACAATGATGAGAGCAAATCTTCTTTTCTCAGTCAACTGATGAAAATGCTAATCTCTTCTGGAAACATCCTCAGACATACTGAGAAATGTTTTACCAGCTATCTGGCTTTCCCTTAGCCCAGTCAAGTTTACATATAAAATTAGCCACCACAAATGGGGGCTCCTAGGTGGCTCAGTCAGTTAAGCATCAGACTCTTGATACTGGCTTGGGTCATGATCTCATGGTTTGTGAGACTGAGCCCCATGCCCAGCACAGAGCCTGCTTGGGATTCTCTCTCCCTCTCTCTCTGCCCCCACCCCCACACCTCTGCTTGTGCATGCACTCTCTCAAAATAAATAAATTAAAAAAAATTAACTATCACAAATGGTAATGCTATTATTATTTCAAATATGCCAAGGACTCTTTTCTTTAAAATATGTATTTTTTAAGTGTTTAAAACACCTGGGATAACTAATAACCCAAAATTCTATTTCATATCAGTTTGCTATACTCTATTTGACAGGATAAACTCACCTCTATACTGGGAAATAAATGCAGTCTTTTAATTTATATAGATCTATGTATCTACAGACTTGATTATACACCACACAAGTGGAATCCTAACTGTAGTAGTGGTGTGGCAGGCATCCTCTGACATGGCTCCCAGTGATCCTTACTTTCTAATATTCATGCTCTAGTGTAATCTGTTCCTCGAGTCGGGGGGGTGGGGCTAGACCTAGTGATTTACTTCTAACAAATGGAATACTGTAAAAGTAATGGGATATGACTTCTGTAATGAGGTTACAGTCTGTGACTTCCATTTTGCAATCAGACTCTTCCTCTGGCTCTTCTACCTTAGTTGCTCTAATGAGGCAAGTTAGAAAGACTCTCCCATGTTAAGGAACTGAGGGTGAACTCCACCCAAGTGCCAGCAATGAACCAAGGTCATCATTCCAAAAGCCCTCAAGGAATGGAGTCCTGCCAACAACCCCATAAGTGAGCTTAGAAGCACCTCTGTCTCAATTCAAATCTTCAAATGAGACTGTAGCCCTGGAAGACACCTTGATTGCAGTCTCATAAGATCATAAGATCAGCCAGATCCCAGACCCACAGAAACTGTGAGAGGATAAACGTGTATGGTTTTATGCTATGACGCTTTGGGGCAATTTGTTACTTGCTGTTGATAACTAATATAGTACTTAACTTAATTAGTGAGCCAATAGTTCCACTGTCATTTCCATCATCATAATAATAGCTAATAACTATTATGGAACTTCTAAGGTCTAGACAGCATTCTTACTTCTTTATATAATTCCTCACAAAAATCCTTTGGGGGAACATATTATTATCCCTATTTCACAGATGAGGAAACAGAGGTACAGAGATACTCCATAACTTGTCCCAGGTCACACAGACAAAATACGACACTGACTGTTTGAACGTAGGTGTCTTAGCTCTGGAACCAGGGCTTATGGCAACTGTGTAAACAGAAGCACTGAGTGGCAGGGCTGGGCACTGTGAAGATGGTAACCTCATCACACAGTACTGGAGGAGATTTAGAAGGCACAAAAGAGATTAGAAGCCAAGCCAAATGCTAAAAACAGAAATGAAATCTCTCCTTTCTGATTAAGATGGCTTATCCATGGGAAAAAAAAAAATAGAAACAATAAAACAGCGAATGGATTGCAATCTTGAATTTATCAAAATCACATTCAGAAATGAAAAATACATTTTCTTATACTCAATAAAAGAAAGTTAACAATTTCCATTTGGTATTAAAAAACACACCCACGGAGGCTATAGTTGTACATTTCCTAAGGGCGATTATAAGAAGTAAGTGTGCCAAGCTGGTAGAAAAAGAAAATTCCTAGTGAGCTCCGAAACTCCACTAGATGTATTTTATCATATGGAATGAGATTCCAGGAAGGAATCACTTTCAATCTTGCATTTGGATTACAAGGTTAAATAGTACTCCCTCACACCCCGTACTTATGTAAGATCATATGCTTACATGAGCCTTACCTCAAAGGCTGTCTTACTCACTGGGATGTCCTCGAAACACAGCTCAGGGCCTGACACATGGCCAGTGTTTAATATATGTTTATCAAATAAATACTTTATGTTGTGAATTGCATCCATTCAAAAGGTCATTTCAATGGTACATGTTAGTGAAAGTACAAGTTTCTGTTTTAAGTCTCTTCTAGCTCACTAGCTTTCTTGGGCACTTTAAACAGGTCTCTGTGTCTCCAGTGTCTCACTTAATATCTGACACCTAGTGGCACCCAATAATTTGCGAATGAATAAGTGAATGTCTCAAAAAGGCTGCCAAGCTGTGGAACAGATAAGGGCCCAGACTTATGACCTAATAAAGATTTAGTGTTCCATAAAGGGCAGCTGTTGTTTGCCTACTGATGATAATGATGATAATGATGATAAATTTTCTTCCTTTTGAAAGGAGGCATGAACATTTGCAAAATACTCTCCCAAGAAAGATTCTTGCTGGGTCGTAGCTGGTAACTGCTCTTCACTATTCTTTTATAAAAGACAATGAGTTACATACAACTTAAGAATTCCAGATAACCCTAGATTCAATGGCATCCATCTGGAAAAATCCCTACCCCTTACCGTATTATTTTTTGAAACACATGGAAATTGCATGAACATACATACACTAGCACAGGCCCACAGTAATACAAATAAAAGTAAACACAGCCACCAAATAACCCCTCTCTCTGTTTTACTGATCAGTTAAACAAGAGACCAAAGGGGGAAGGAGAGCTGAGGAGGATTTGTGCAAGAGCATCATCAGGCATCTACCGTCACCGCCTGAGGCATACTTACTGGCAGTTCAGGAGCAAGCTTCAAAATCTCAAGGGAAATATAGCAGCCTATTGAATGGCCAATGACCACAAGTTTCATTTCCTTTGGCACATGAGTTCTCAAGAAAGCCAGCTTGTGTTCCACTTGACCTTGTAGTCCATAGATGTCTTTGATTTCTTGAGCATTTGAATCTAAAAGCAAAAGATATGAATATGTTTTCACTCAATTAGTGAAAGTAATAAATTCACTGGGAAAAATATCTAAAAAAACTAACAACAGTAGCAGTCACCATTTATTTAAAGCCTAAAAATGTGCTAGCTACAGTGTTAAACACTTTATTTAAGTTACATCAACCAGTCTTCACAACAGTCCTGGAAAGGAAGTGTTAGTGATTTCATTTTATAGATGAAAATCCCAAAGCTCACAGACATTAGGTGATAGACTGACAGTCACACACCTAATAAGTGAGAAAGGTGAGATTCAAACCCAGGTTTTGTCCTCAAAGCCCATGAACTTTCAACTATTCCATGAACTACAGTTCGCTTAGGCCACTAGTTTTCAAACTTGATCAGGTATCAGAATCCTCTGCAGGACACGTGAAAGTGGTGACTGCTGGGCCCCACCACCAAACTTCCTGGTTCAGTAGGTCTGGGTTGGGGCCCAAGAATTTGCATTTCTAAGCTTCCCAGACATGTTGGTCCCGGGACCACACACTGAGAACCACTGGTCAGGCCAGTTTATATTATTAATAGACAACTATCCATGACAGTGCTTCATTATTTGACGTAGTTTTTGTTTGAAGAACTTTGACTGAAGGGCTTAAGGAGAAATGTTGTAAGTTGTTCCTTTTAACCAGCAGCCTTAACTGAAATATCCTTTCTTCCTTTCCTTCCTTAAATGAACTGTCTTCTGGAATCTTCAAGAGCTAATTAAAACTTTATCTAGCTAATCTCCAAGAAAAATGAATGAGCCTTCCTTTGTGTTTAACCAGTACTCTCTATCCTTATTACAACCCTTTATCATACTTGTGTTATGGTCTGCTTATTTCCTCTCGGAGGCTGTGAGCTCCTTGGAGGCAAGGTCCATCTTTTCATCTGTATCCTCTGTGACTACTAGCACGCAGTAAATATTCGTGTGGCGTGAAAATATGTACTGACTAGACATTCTCTGAGGACGCTGTCAGCTCTGATATTCTATACATATAGAAAACGTCAATAGGTTTTCCTTATGAACCTGTAATGTTTCAAAGTATCATAAGGTGTAATAAATTCTTTATTAAAATTTGGTTTACTAGAATTTGACTCCTACTAGTTACTCATGCGAACTATAATGAGCCACAACGTGGCTCATTCGAAAGGTACCCGAAACTCATTGCAAAGGACTGCTCTTTAGTTTTATCTGTACGTGCTGTTTTCATTTTCTTCGGTGCTCAGCTCCCCCTTGTTAATCTGGCCAACTCTTCTTCATCCTTCAACCTCCCAACAAGTGTCATCTCCTCTGAAAAGCCATTTTATGATTCAGTAGACGAGGAGAAAGTAGCCTTCCTTTCGGTTCCCACAACATCCCATCCACGTTTATTTCACCACACTACTCCTGATTTATTCCTACTTTGCAATTTATGTCTCTTATCTCTGTCTCCCAATGCCTGGCATACAGTTTCTGAAGACCTTTCTACCCAGTCAGTGAGGCTTAGTTCCCTTTTTCCATGGTATTACTGATCTCTCGGGTAAGATGTGGTCTGCCCTAATCCTTCTTCCTACGTCAGCCTCGAATCCATTCTCCTTTTAACAAGGAAGTTCAGCATCAAACAGACTTGGGAAGAGACAGAATCTGGAAGTCTGACTTTGGTAGGGCCCCTGGTAGCTCCCAACCCAAATGTTTATTTAATATTACACTTAAGTTTGAGTAGTTTATGCTTCCCTCTCAGTTTATCTTCTCTGATCAGTCTACCCAGAAGGGATCATATTGTTCTCAGATACTCTAAAAACAAGCATCTATAACACCTGCAAGCCAAATCCTTTATTTTTCAAAATACCCAATGTTTGAAAATGTCAAAAATCTTCCTTTCGTTGGGATAGTATGGTGTAGTAAATCTCATGGGTGCTAGGGGCAAGATAAATCTGGGTCTAAATCCCAGCCGAGAACCTCACTAAGAGGGTGGCTAGGGCAAGTCCCTTAACCTGGCTTCAGTGTCCTTATATATAATGGAGGTAGTTTTGGCAGTGTAAACACAACGCTTCTGAAGCACAGAGCACAGCTGTCTGGCATAAACTGTGACAGAAATGATAGTTACGATTGCTGTCACTTCAGTTCCTGTCATTTATGTCCTCCCTCGAATATATACCAAGGACATTTATGTGGATAGTGTAAACAGAAAGGGAACGAGCTAAATGCAGTGAACATTTTAAAACTTCACTGGCAGCAGAAATAAGGTTCTAAAAGGTTATATTTTGGATAAACTTTAATGCATATTAAAATTCAAAAGATTACTCAAATGAATATTTCAGAAGTAAATCTGGCTTTACCTCTGGGAACTCCTCAGAAGATTCCCAAGGCAAACACGTTACTTATTAGTGTCTGCTGTAGTAATGAGATTAAAGGAGAAAGCACTTTCTAGAAATAATGTTGATAGCAAATTTAAATGTGCTACCTGGACACTATTTTACTAGCAAAAACTAGAAGTTAAAAAGCTATAAACTTCACTACATATTTTCATATTTTATTATAATATACTCAGAAAAAATGCTAGAAATCATTAACTTACTGTCCACAAAATACAGTAAAAAAAACTACATTCAATTGTACCCAAATCAGAAGAATAATAATATGGAAATTACTTAAGCTATTCTTTCTATAGAAAAATGTACTCCAAATTACAATCAACAAAGTATGTTTGGAACATAATCTTTATCCAGATACAGTCTTAAATATGATACTGACAATTCCATTTTGGAACCTGGCCCTATTTCTTAGGCCCATTTCTATGGAATTTACTTTATAGCTCATTTACTGATGCTGGAGTTTATTTCAAAAGGTATATATAATCTGTTTCTACAAAGTTCATAGAGGAATTAAGTAATATTAGCACTTCATATTTACTTTTCATCTAGTTATTCAAATTGATTGATCCAGTTATTAACATTCTGTCAATCTTAGATCAAAATATTATGGGAGTGCCTGGGTGGCTCGTGAGTTAAGTATCTGACTCTTGATTTAGGCTCAGGTCATGATCTCACGGTTTGTGGGTTCAAGTCCTGCATTGGGCTTTGTGCTGGCAGTGTGGAGTCTGCTTGAGATTCTCTGTCTCCCTCTCTTTCTCTCTCTGCCCCTCCTCCCTCTAAATAAATAAATAAATAAGTAAATAAATAAATAAGTTAATTAATTAAAAAAATAAATTAAAAAATATGTATCCCTGACAGATTCCGGATACAGGAAATCTGATAACTATTATTTTGTTCCATTTCACATCAACTGAATTGACCACTCTGACAGAAAATGGTGACTAGTTGGCTCATGGTGACTTTGAAAATACAGATATAAATACAATATAATCCCTTTCTCTTCAAGGAGTTCAGAATCTAATAAGAGCAAACAGAAATAGATAAAAACACAATTGTAAAACACTGAAATAAGTATATATCAAGCATTTCCTCGAGAAAAGGACACATTTTTACTGCATCACAGCTGAAAGGTAATGCATACTGGTTTCATGAAAACTACTGTGTCCTTCTCCAAATAAACCAAGATAAACATCCAGGAAATATTCTTTACTAGTGCATACTACTATAAATGTATACTCTATACACTCAAATGCAATCTAACTAACAAAATTGGAGATTAGCCTACATGAGCCTTTTGCTGGGACTGAGTCTACAGACAGTAGCTCTCCACGCTCACACCAGAATTTCTCAACTAGTGGACTCTTCCATCCTGCCCCCATCATTACTCCAAAGCTATTTATTAATAATAACTTCAATTAAACAACTTACATAGGGATATTAAAAGGCTAAAAATGGCACTTCATATTTTAAAGAATGCTTTGAGGAAGACATATATGATTTACTCTTCAGGTAAAGCTTTAAAAACACAAAACAATATCACATGTTGTGCATCATTACATTCACGTCACTACAAATATAATTTACTCTAAATTATAACTGGAGATAGGATCTAAAAATGAAAATTTTCTGTATCGTTTTATTTATTAACAGAAAATATTGAGGCAATGATGGTAAATATGGCCATTATGGCAAAGTGTTAACTATCAAGAGAAAATCAACTAACAGAATTTGGACTGTTACACTACTGTTTGTACTTTTCTACATGTAAAATTTTTTTCTCAAAATAAAAGAAAAAATTTTAATAAAGAATGCTTTGGCATATTGTTCTTACCTATCTTACATCAGTTTTACAGGGGAAACCACCCTTCACTTCTTCATTACTCTCAATGGAATACAAAAGCCCCAAAGGACTTTACCTAGATTTATGCCAAATATCAGTGAAACAGTGGACATGAACTGTCTCTAATTCTTTATGCTTATTTAATTTACTGATCCAAAGGCCTTCCTTTTATGATGGTGCCCTGAATTTACTAAGTCGATGTGAAAGCACACCCTCATAGTTTAGGCCCTGACTGTCCCTGGCCCCCTAAGTAGTTCTGTAAACTCCCTGTATCTAAACATTGGTGTGACTCTGTTAGCCTTTAAGATATGTAACGCAGTGACGTCAGGCACTCTATTTAAAACCGCTATCAAACAAAAACCTTTGTAAAACCCAAACATGCCTTGTAAAATAATTTTTAATTATTATTTTCCAAATAGATGGTGAAAACCAGGGTCATCAAATTATGCTTTCCAAAACCCTGACAAAACCCAATGATCTGCTAAAGATTTCAATGGGGGAAATGAGAGAGAAAGAGACAGAGAGATTGATTCAGCAAGGAGAACATAATGTTATTACAGTAAATAACAAAAGCTCAAAGGCATAAAAGTGTGAGGTGTAATTTTGGAAAGTGATGAGTTCTGTGTCTATGGTTATAGAGAGGTGGGACAAGACAAATGAAGTCGGAAAGGAAGGCTGCAACTAGATCAAGGAGGACACTGAACATCACCAAGGAGTCAGGGTTCCACTGCATGAGCAGTAAGAAGATACCTAAGGTCCACAAAGGGGAAGAGACCCAGTAACAGGACACTAACTGCAGTGTCACTCTCCTTAGTCCTGCTGTGCTTCTTACTTCTGTCTCCCCCAAGACTCTACAATTTGCTTGATTCTTAACTTCTTTTCTTGTTCTGCCCTTTGGTTTTCTGTCTCTTCCCACTTACTTAGAGACTTGTTTATTTCCAATGACTGTGAGCCCCGAGCATTGACTGACTGTCCTTGTCTTGGGCTCATCTAACCATTCGATTTTACCTTCATGTTCCTCTGACAATCAAGGTTCTGGCAAGAGAGAAAACTCCATTTTTCTCTCTTTCCTTCTGTTTGAATACTGGAATGGGAGTGGTTTATTGTTTCTTTGGATAAGCATGACCCAAATTCATCATTAGTTGAAAGATTGTATAACTTTTTTAGGTAATGTTTTATCAGCTGAAACTAAACCACTGTGATTTCTAGCTTTTATGTTATACTTTTTGAACAAATGACTTAAAATAGTTGATAATGAATCTGCCATCAAGTAAGCTGACTCTATAGTAAATCAAAGCCAGAAAGAGTTTATACTTCTAATTCCTCACATTTTCTTTTCACACTTTTTTTTTTTTGTCTTGAATCACCCCCTCCTGACATCGGTGAACATCTGTTCTCCCAATTATACTCAATTTATGATTGTGATAATGTGGTGCAACTAGAATATTATTTCCAACTGTTCATAATTTTAACATGTGCTAATATGAAGCAAAACATACTTTCAACATTTGATGGGTGGTTATAGCTTATGTCCTTTCTCTCAATGATTACATCTTTTTCACGCCATATTTTGCATGTCAAAAAACCTGTACTTTAGAGCAATAATCTTGGATGATGAATAATATATCTGTCCTGCCTATCCAAAGCAATCTACCATGGATTGCATTTGCAAACATAACTTTCACTATGTAAAACAGATGAAAGCAGAACTGTTCTGGTTAAATGAGGGTGCAAGTGGGGCCCACAGCACCCTCCCCTGCCCTGCACAGAGGTTTTGGCTCCTCAGAACAGACAGAAAGGCACTAACCTGGGGCACCTGGGTGGCTCAGCTGGTTAACCATCCGACTTCAGGTAATGATCTCACTGTTTGTGAGTTTGAGCCCCACATTGAGCTCTCTGCTGTTAGTGCAAAGCCTGCTTCAGATCCTCTGTCTCTCTCCCTGCCCCTCCTCTGCTCGCATGCTCTCTCTCTCTCAAAAATAAATATTTAAACAAATTTTTAGAAAGGCACTAACCTAAAAGGCGGAGACTGGAATTTCATGTAATAACCAAGTAGGTTGCCAATAAACCCTCGATGATGATGAGTTGTCCATTCACCCTCTCTAGATAAACCACAGCTTCCTTTGGCCCTCTGGTGGCCCTCTGAGCTAATGCCTCTAGATGGCACTGTTCTCATTAGGGAGCAAAGGAACCAGGCTCTAATTACTAAGTTATTAACTCAATACTAGAGAAGAAGCCTAAGCAACAAGTATACTCAAAGTTATAAATAACAAGAACAATAAAACAAGAACTAAAGACATTTCTCAGAAATCCAGACATACAACAGTTAATTTCTACTGGTTTTCCTCACTAGTGTTTACTGGTGAAGATCTACAGCAATGGTTATGAAAATGTGGTCTCAGGACTAATAGTATCAACATGACCCAGGAACTTGTTAAAAATGCAAATTCTCAGATCCCACCCCATATCTATGTGAATCGACAACTTGGGGTGACACCCACTCATCTGCTTTAACGAATCCTCCAGGTGATTCTGATGCTGGCCAAAATTTGAGAAGCCCTCATCTAGGGTTACTCTTTGAATCTATTTTCAACTTTCAAAGTTGCTCATCATGTTCAAATGCTTGGTTTTGTCTTCACTTAAGGACTTACTGTTGATAACTGAGTTGAATGTTGCTCTCATTAGGTAATTCAGTACACAGCTTCTATTGTAGATGGTCTTTCTCACCCAGGTTAAGAATGTAGGAATCAGATATGTTAGCTAATCACCATTACATTACAGAAAAGAAGATGCATTATCCTTCACTGAGTATCCTGAGGTATTTCCACTACTTCCTGGCTCCCTCTGTCCTGGGCTTGTCTCTTCTCTTGCCAGAGGTTAAGATAACAGGTCAGAAGGGCCGGCAGCTTCTGGAGGTTTAGCATGTTAAGTGAGTCTGTTTTCTAAGAAGAATTCTTTTAACACCTCTGTTTTCCAAACAGCAAAAACACACTTTAAGCAAACACATAAATTTCCTTACAAAGGAAAAACTATGGTATTGAACCCCCAAATTTCTTTGGGCACATTATGAAGAAATAGATTAAAACAATAAAGATGTATCTTTTAAAAAAGTTCATAGCAGAGCAAGTATCTGCTCTACATTCTGTCCACCTTCAGTTACATTTCAATACAATGGCTGTTGAAATAGATGTTTTTAATCAAGGCAACAAGATCTGTGTATTTAGTTTCACTTACTACTGCTCTGAAAATCTCTCACACTAGGTAATCAGGATCGACTTACTTTTCAAAGTATACCCTAGTCTTTTGCAAAGTGTAAAAGACTCTCAATCTCAAGTGAACTGCATTCATAGAGGGACACAAGGACACACACACACACACACACATGCACATAAGTGTGCGCAAGCACACACAATAACACAGAGAAAAAGACACTATGAAAAAGGCACTTCTGTCAAAATTCTGCCACTCACCAGCAGGTGATTTAGCCTTGTTGGGCCTCATTTTCTTTCCTTAAAAAATAAGGGTTCATGGTAGGATTGCTGTAGATACTTTTAGATCTAAGATTCTATAATTATTTTTATTTCTTTAAAGTTTTTTTTCAAGAGTGGAAACTTTCAAACATACATAAAAGTAGAGAGAATAGTATAACAAATCCCCAAGTACCCATCATCCACTATCTATAATTGTTTTTCTTCAGCTTTATTGAAATATAATTAACAAATAAAAATTGTATATATTTAGGCTATGCAGGATTGTTTTTACGTGATTTGATATGTGTATACAATATAAAATGATTACCAGAGTCAAATGAACATATCCATCACCTACGCAGTGTAGTGTAAGTACCTGACCTTAAGCTTTTGATTGACGAGGTATCCACATCAAAAAACATCCATCTTCAATAAACATATTGCCATCTCTATGACACAGCTGCTAGCAAAACAACCAGATAAGGAACTAGACCACCCCCCCCCACCCACAAAGGTACCTTTCAGAAAGCCTTGGGTAATTTATTTTATTTTTTTATTTTTTTTTGAGTTAAGTATTTTATTTATTTATTTTTTTTGAATTTTTTATTTTATTTTATTTTATTTTATTTTATTTTATTTTATTTTATTTTATTTTATTTTATTTATTTATTTCAATATATGAAATTTATTGTCAAATTGGTTTCCATACAACACCCAGTGCTCATCCCAAAAGGTGCCCTCCTCAGTACCCATCACCCCCCTCCCCTCCCTCAAGCCTTGGGTAATTTAAATAACTGACTGTTGTGTGACCCACTTCTACCTTCCCAAACCCTAATTCTGGCTCTACAGAGTAAACCTCCAAAATTGTAGACACCCCACCCTCAGACCCTAATAAAGGCAGAGCCCCATATCTGTTCCCCGTGACATGTACCCTCCAGGAACTATAGGTAATAAATCTTGTTTCCTCAGAGTTCCCTGATGGTTTCTTGCTGAAGTGAATCCTGCGGATCACAATAAGAACCACAAGAGCCAGTACAGCCATAATATGTGCCCTGATGGAGGAAATGTCTGTGGAGCTCCCTACCAGCGATGTGTGTGTGGGCAAGTGCTGCAGGCATCCCTAACTAAGGGCACTGCCATCAGTAGGCTCGAGATGGAGGGAATAATCACCTCTTCTCTTTTTTGTGATGGTGCAAACACCAAGATCTACTCTCTTAGCAAATTTCAGTTATACAATATAGCATTATTAACTAGAATCATTATGCTGTATGTTAGATCCCCAGAACTTATTCATCTTACAACTGAAAGTTTGTACCCTTTGACCAATGCCTTCCCATTTCCCCTATTCCTCAAATCCTGGCAATTAAAATTCTAGCCTCTGGTTGTGGGAGGTTGACTTTTTCAATTCCACATATAACTGAGATCATACAGTATTTGTCTTCCTGTGTCTGGTTTATTTTACTTAGCATACTATCCTCCAGGTTTATCAATATGTTGAAAAGGTAGGATTCCCTTCTTTCTTATAGCTGAATATTGTGTCTACATATACATATGTCCCATATGTATATACATATGTCTACATATACAATGTCCCATTGTGTCTACATATACATTTTCTTTATTCATCCATTAACAGACACTAAGTTGTTTCAATGTCCTGGAATTATCCATATACTGTGAATAACGCTGCAATGAATATGGGATATCATATCAGATATCTGAGATACTGATTTCATTTCCTTTAGACATATATCCAGGGGCGCCTGGGTGGTTCAGTAGGTTGAGCGTCCAACTCTGGATTTCAGCTCAGATCATGATCTCACAGCTCATGAGATCAAGGCCCATATCAGGCTCTGCTCTGACAGCGCGGAGTCTGCTTGGGATTCTCTCATTCTCTTTCTCTCTCTCTGCCCCTCCGCCACGCATGCTCTCTCTCTCAAAATAAGTAAACAAATATTTTTTAAAAAGATATATATCCAGAAGTGGGATTGTTGGATCATATGGAAATTCTATTTTCAATTTTTGAGGAATTCCCATATTATTTTCTATAATGGTTGTACCAACAGTACAGAAGGGTTCCCCTTTCTCCACACCTTTGGCAATACTTGTTACTTTTTTTTTTTATCTTTTTGATAACAGTCATCCTAACAGATGTGAAGTGAGTCTCACTGTGGCTCTGATTTGTACTTCCCTAATGATTAGTGAGGTTGAACATCTTTTCATACACCTCTTGGCTATTGAAAAAATCTGTTCATTCTTAAATCAGACTTTTAATTTTTTTGCTATCAAAGTATGTAAGTTTCTTATATATTTTGGATCAGATAGATGGTTTACAAATATTTTGTCCCATTCCACAGGTTATCTTTTCATTTTGTTGATTGTTTCCTTTGCTGTGCAGAAGCTTTTTAGAGATAGTCCCACTGTTTATTTTTGCTTTTCATACCTATACTTCCAGTGTCATATTCAAAAAATCACCACCAAAACCACTGTCAAGGAGTATTTTTCCTTATGTTTTCTTCTAGAATAAGTTTTATGGTGTCAGGCCTTAATGTGAGTATTTAATTCATTCTGAATTAATTTCCAGTATTTCAGTTTATAAACTGCATTTCAGTTTATTCTTCTGCATTTGGATATACAGTTTTCTGAACACCATTTACGGAAGATGCTATCTCTTTCTTCATTGTGTATTCTCGGAGCCCCTGTCAAAGATTGACTTTATATGTGTGTGTCCATTTCTGGGCTTTCTATTCTATTCCACTGGTTTGTTTTTATGCCAGTGTGACATTGTTTTGATTACCACCTTTGCAATATAGTTTGACATCATGAAGCATGACGCCTTCAGCTCTGTTCTTATTTCTCAAGGTTTGTTTGGCTATTTGGTGCCTTTTATGATTCCATATGAGTTTTAGGATTTTTATTTCTTTTTTCTTTTAATTTTTTTAACATTTATTCATTTTTGAGAGACAGAAACAGAGTGTGAGTGGGGGAGGGGCAGAGAGAGAGGGAGATATAGAATCCGAAGCAGGCTCTGAGCTCTAGCTGTCAGCGCAGGGCCCAATGTGGGGCTTGAACCCACAAACCATCAGATCATGACCTGAGCCGAAGTCGAACACTTACCCGACTGAGCCACCAAGGCACCCCGGATTTTTTTTTCTATTTCTGTGAAAAATGCCATTGGAATTTCAGTGGGAATTTATACAAGGATTGCACTGGATCTGTAGATCTATAATTCTACATAGAAGATAATTAGGGAAGTAAAAAAAGATGGTGGAAGTGTAGCAGAAGAAATCTGAGCGACTAAAGTACTGAAGTGAAGTCTGACTTACCAAAGGCCTGAGCGCAGAGTGGAAACTGAGCAGAGAGGAGTGGAGGGTTTCTGGAGATGAGGGTAATCTTTTTCTTTTTAATGTTTGTTTAGAGCATGTAGAGGAGGGGCAAAGAGAAAGGGAGACAGTGTCAGAATCCCAAGCAGGCTCCACGCTTGTCAGCACAGAGTCTGATGGGGGGGTCTCATCTCACTAACTGTGAGATCATGACTTTAGCCAAAGTCGAGAATTGGATGTTCAACTGAGTTACTCCAGGCGCCCCTGAGATGAGGGTAATCTTACATGTGATATCTTAAAGAAAGAGGAGGACATAGGAAATCTGGCTGATGACTTACCTAACAATAAACAATATAAGTCCAACAGATTTGTTGTAAGTGCAGGCATATTTTTCCCTAAGTGCTAGCAAAGAGACAAGTTAAAATGAGTAAATTAAGTGAAATTGGTGGGGTGCGGGGGCGGGGAGGAAGGAGATTAAATTCCATTCTCAGGAGCTGGTATCTCATGTTAAAATCAACTTAAAGTTAACACAGGACTCTGGAACCAGAACTAACATTTCAGGAAGCTGATCTTTACTACCATATGTGAGAATTAAGAGGAGGTCAAGAGCCAGGGAGCTGAGACGTTCACAGTGAGGTGACACACAAAGAGTTTGAGCTACGGCTTCAGGAGGGAAAAGAAAAGAGAACCAAATTCCATACTAACAACAGAACCAAAGAGCCATCAACCTTGTAGTCATGAGGGTGGTTCTGGTTCCTAAATTCTGCAAAAACTACATTGTGTCTTGACCGTATGTTCCAGTTAACAGCCAAAAACAGGATGTGGATAAAAATAAGACACCTCTTACCTGTCACCAGCTTCTTCAAATAAGGCAATTATTACAAATTTAGCACACATGCAGATGTTCATGAATGTGGGAAGAAATTCTACTTAGAACAGAAACTTCCCTCATTACTCAAGGCTTCAAAGAACCAGTTTCTTTTTTTTTTTTCCCTTTTTAATGTTTACTTATTTATTATGAGAGGGGGGAGGGAGAGAGAGAGAGAGAAAATCCAAGCAGGCTCCACACTGTTAGTATACAGCCTGACTCAGGGCTCAATCCTATGAACTATGAGACCATGACCTGAACTGAAATCTAGAGTTGGGGGCTTAACTGACTGAGTCACCCTGGTACCCTCAAAGGACCAGTTTTGAAATACTTCTGAGGACAGACCAAAGGCAACTATTAAAACCTGATTAAATATTTAGTAAAACTATTTCAAGTAGTAACTGGTATGTTTTAGTATTATTCAGGTACAATATACATTCAGGTATATATATATATATATATATATATATATATATATATATATATATATGCTGACCTATACTTGTGATCATATTTGGAATGTCAATACGTAACATTCGTGGGGCACCTGGGTAGCTCAGTGGGTTGAGTGTCTGACTCTTGATTTCGCTCAGATCATGATCTCAAGGTTTGTGAGATCGAGCCCTGAGTTGGGCTCTGTGCTGACAGCGTGGAGCCTGCTTAAGATTCTTTCTCTCTCCCTCTCTCTCAGCCTCTCATTTGTTCTCTCTCTCTTTCAAAATAAATAAATAAAGCTTAAATATATATGTATAAAACATTCTTACTCATGACTGTCCTGGACTAAATGTTTGTCTCCCTTAAAATTCTTATATTGAAGCCATAAACCCCATGTGATGGTACTGGGAGATAGGGTCTTTGGGAGGTAATTAGGATTAGAGGTGGTCATAAGGGTGGGGCCCTAATGATGGAATTAGTGGCCTTGCAAGGAGAGACATCAGAGAGCTTCCTGGAGAACATGAAATTGTTCTGTCTCCTTCCCTGTCATATGAGGACACAAAGAGAAAGAGACCATTTGTAAGCCAGGAGGAGGGCTCTCCCCAGAACCTAACCATGCTGTAACCTTCATCTTGGGCTTATAGTCTCCAGACTACTAGAAAATAAATTCCTATTAATCAAGCTACCTAGTCTATGGTTTCTGTTATGGCAGGCCAAGTTAAAACAGTGATAAAGAGCACAATGTAAATATTAAATTATTTTTAAATTCCAGTAATTTTTAGCAGGTCTTAAGAATGGTTTTAGATTTATAGAAAATTTTTACTGATTAGTACAGAGAATTCCTTTATCACCTGCCCTTTTCTCCCTCCCTACCCACATGTGGTTTCCCATATAATTAGATGCTCATTAAAATGCTCATACCACAGGAGAGGCACACCAGGACGAGGAGCAACTCAGCAATGACACCACAGCCACCTCTCTCCCACCTCAAATTAACTAAGGGACATGCTTAGGACAAATGGCCCTTGAATGAGATGCCTACAGAGAAGTTAAGTTGTATTTTTTTTTCCCTCTCATTGTTTTATTTTAGAAGAGTGAACATGCCAAATTTTTATGCTTTAGAAGCAAGTAATTTGCAGCTATATGGTTTTATGTCCTGCATTTAAAGGCCTCCGGCAATGGAGTCAGAGCTCTCTCCCCGGGTCCAAGGCTCCTCCGTGTCTGGCCCTGCCCAGCACTGGCACACCTACTGAATCTCTCTCCCTGCTGTGCTAATTCTTCTGCCTGTTACACCTGTGCACTCGCCTTACCCCCTAGATCCAAATTCTACTCAACTGTCAAAACCCATCTATTCCACAAAGTCTTTTCAAACCGATACTGTGTTCTCTCCTTTGTTCACTTCTTTGATATCTACATGATTAGCAGGCCAGGGTTTATCACTTAATCATTCTCTAAATGTTACAGTAAGGGCCTCTTTAGAGTAAGGACCATGGCTTACAATACTTTTTCCCCCCACCACCTTGTGGTACAACTCTGGAGATATAGTGCTTGATCAATAAATATATAGCTGATTACTAGCTGGTACACAGAAAAGGCAAGTTTTACACAAATTGTTTGATCTGCTCAAATTTTTAGAGAAAATTACCTTAAAAAATTAAAATGACTCTAAAAACCCTAAAATTACCAAAATGTGAGAGCCTGGGCCCAATGCCACAAGCAGAGGTTTTCAATGATGTAACTCTTAACCTTAGCAGGCTTTCCAGATTCATGAACACTCACTCACTGTAAAGGAAAGCAGATGTTAATAAAGACATACCGTCTGAGGTTGTAAGAATCTTCTTGTCTTTGGGCGCCAAAGCATGTCCAGCATGACTGATAACCCAAATTGGAAAGCGTCTGTTTGTTAAGGAGTACAGAGTCTTTGCAAATGGTACATAAAAGGAACAAAAACCTGGATTACCTAAGAAAAGAAACACAGATCTTAGTTAACCAAAGCTAAGCTCACATAAGAAGATGTGCAGAGTGGAAATGATGGATTTATCCTCACACTTTCTTCTACAAATCTACTAACATTGACACATACACTTCAATTTTAATATCCTTTCTGCCTTAAGTCTGGGGATGATCGCTCAGAAGATTCCTGCTCCTGCTTTGTTCTCCAACTGTTTCAAGACAAATTCTTCCTCCCTATTCCTTAATAAATGGAGCCACCAACCCTACACCAAATGCTCAAGTACTAACACCAGGTTTGTCCCTGTTCTTCACAGCCAATTCCCTAGTAAGTCCTGTGAACTTTGCTTCCAAAATACATCCTTACACTGTCTACTTCTCTCCATTAGCATTATCACTTCCCATCAAGTTTTCTGCATTAGTCTCCCAATGGGAGTTCTGGCTACTCTCGTCCCCCGGGAATCCATTCTTCAGGTACCCAGAGAGATACCCTCAAACTTCAGATCAAATCATAGCTGTATCCTATTTAAACACCTTACACTGGCTTCCCATTATCATCCTATTGGTTTAAAGTCATTAATCCTGCCTCTAAAGCCCTTCAAGATATTATTCTGCTCAGTTACCAAGCTGCATGAAAACAAATCAGTGTAAGAATCATTCACAAAGCGTACTTTGAGGAGTGTACTGAGTGTTGCCTTGTCATTTATCACAAGTACTTCTATTGTAAACATATGTATAGTTTGACCTTTTGGGAAAAAGACCACCAACATACAGATTTTTCTTGTGTATGTACAGAAGGTATTTTTGACATGGGCTTGCTATAGAGAAACAGAATGAATAATAACCTTTTAGAAAAAAGAGTCAATCTGATATATCTTAGGGGGAAATGACAGTGAAATGGGGTTTCATCTTGCAGTCACCATCTGTATAATGCTTTCACAGACACTAGTTCATTTCCAGCAATATCTATTGTACAATTTATTATTTTTTCATGCTATTAGGTTTCTCTTCTTTGTAATTAGATGACATGGTTTTGTTGCACTGATATAACCTCTGCCACCCTTGTCAAATGACATTGATTTCTTCATCATTTCAGTTTTCTTGACAGGGAATGTAGCAAAGCGGTTAAGAGCAGACTCGGGAGCCAGACTGTGGGAGTTGGAATCATGGCTTTGCACTTATTAAGTGTGTGACCTCTGGAAAGTTATTTAACCTCTCGAGCCTTGGTTTCCTTGCCTTCAAAATGAGGATAATAACTGCACTACCTAATGTGAGAACTAAGTGAATTAATAAAGGTAAAGCACCTAAACACTGCTCGATGAGAATGCTGTATAAATGTTAGCTACTCAGACGTGTCATGGCTAGCGGTATGGCGGTAAATGGTCTTGTCGTCCATATTGCTAGTCTGCTTCTGTTGCATTCAGACCTAGTGACTTGAGTTCTAAATTCCTTTTTGTAACTGTGCCAGTGACATCTTTGTTAAATAGTACAGAAACTTCTTTAAATGCAGTAATATGTTCTCTGGTCAGCTGACTGGCTGACGAAGAGAGGAGGGATGTACGGCACTGGGGCTATAACATCTAAGGTGGGTGTGGGCAGCACTGTTTCATGTTTTATATTTAAATCTTTAATAAGTTTGGAATATTTTTTAGTATCAAGTACAAAGTAGCAATCCAACTTCTTTCCAAATGATTAGCCAAGTGCCCCAAGACCATTTATTACATAACCCATTCTTTCTGCATTGATTTGAAATGTCTTCTGAATTCAACCCTGAATTCTTACATTTGCTTGCTAATTCTGATTCCAAATAATTCCATTTATTTTTTCCTTTTCTCCTCTGCCAGCACCATACTGCCTTGATTACTACATTGTGTTTTTCTTCCTTCCTTTCTTTTTTTTTTAAAATGTTTCGGTAACTGGCAGGCCAAATCCCTTCTCTTAATTTTTTCCCCTAAATTTTCTAGGCTGGTGTCATAACCTTTAGAATTATTTCCACCAGGTTCAATTTTTAAAATTTATTTTTGGAATTCTGATGAAATTCACCTCATTTATACATTAAGTTAAAAAGGTTGATGTCTTTTATATTACTGAGTATAATCTTCTGGGAGTGGGTTATGTCTCATATTTAAATGTTTTAGGTCTCTCAGCTAAGTTTTACCATTTTTTTTCACATGGGTAGAAAATTATAGTCATCAACATTTTAAAGTGCTAGAACTTACTACATGCTAGGCAGCATTTGAGTGCTTTACATGTATTAACTCATTTAGTCCCAACCTGAGGTAGTACTATTATTACTTCCATTTTATGAATGACGAAACTGAGGTACAAAGAGGTTGAACAACTTGCCCAAGGTCACACAGATGATAAGTGTTCAATAAGTATTTGATGACTGGAAGAGTATACAAAAGAAAATAATAATACTGAATTTAGAAAAGAACATAAACTACCTGACACTGATTTCTTCATCATTTCAGTTCTTCATCATAAACTATCCGGTTTAGGATCTTCTGCATACCTTGTATTAGTTAATCTTACAAAAGCCCCACAGAGTAGCTGGCCTTATCATTAGGAATAATGAATGGGCAATTACTTGGACAATACCTGGCACACAGAAAGGGCTGAATAAATGGTAGCTATTATTACTGTAATTGTTATTATATATTTATTTTTTTATTGAATAAATCTGACATGTAGTGTTCTGTAAGTTTAAGGTGCACAGCACATTAAAACTGGTTTAAGGAGAATCCAAAGATAACACCTACATGAGTTAGATGCAATAATTACCACGAATTACAATGAGTTACAATATGAACCTGAAAAGTACTAGCTAATGAATTGCTACAAAACAATTTTTTCCACCTATCTCTGGGTTCTGAGTTCTTTTGCTTAATGACTATAAGATCTTAAGCAAATACCTTGAAGCTTTCTTGTTCACTATTTTGTCAGCATCAAGTAAATGATACTTTCAACTGCTTCATGTTCATTTCATTCTATTCAGTACTATAGCTTCTTTTGTATATTCTTTTAGTTACCAATTATTTACTGATCACCTTCTACGTGGAAGTCACTGTGTCAGGCACAAGACAGTTAAAGGCCTTTTTATAATTCATATTCAGTAGGAAAATATATACATATAACTAAATAAATAAAGAAGCTAATTCAAGAGTGGGAGAAGTTATATGATGATTGTGGGAGGATCCTCAAGGGAAGAGATTAGGGTGGCCTGAGAAAAATGTTTAAGGAGATGACCTTTAGCTAAGACCCAAAAGATGAAAAGAAATCGACCTTGTAAAAATTTGAGGAAAGAAGATACCAGAACAGGAGAAGAACAGGTACGAAGGCCCTCAAGCAATGAAGAGCTTGGCTCCTGAAGAAACAGAAGAGTCCACAATGGCCAGTAAGTATCAGGAAGATCCGACTGACAAGTGAGATAGAAGTGGAAAATGTAATGCAAACCGTTTAAATGTCTTTGCATACTTCACTACTTAAATATCATGGCCCTCAAATAACACTTTATGAACCATGAATTTAACTTCCTGGTTAGGAAACCACAAAAAATTGAAAGGGTCTTATTTCTGCAGCTAAAATCAGATATACACACATTCACACATGTATGTATACGTGTATTTTCAGGTATAGGGATGTTTGAAAACATTTCAATACAAAACTGCTAGTAAAACTTTTTATCAAAGGATATCAAAATGTGTTATAAACATATGCTTGATCAAACATATAGTCAAGTGCTTGAGTAACATATAACAGAGGCTGTGGTGACCATCTCTAGACCCCAACTGCCAATAAACTATTCAACATTGCAATTGTAGATTTTTGCCTTCCACTTAATCTTGTAGGAGACAAAACCTGCCACATATAAAGTTAATGTGGCATAGCATCTATATACAGAAGGTTGTCAGATGGAAAGAACACTGGGCTTGCACATGGAGCCTTGTCCGCTCCATTTCTGATCACTGTACTCAAATCTAAGACATACTGCATGACTCTATTATCCCCATATGACCACTGGAGAGTTATAATGACTCAATATATTTTACAGTGAGTTCTCAAATTGGTTCCCTTTGGTCATTTCTCTATTTAAAGAAAGTCCAAAGATATTGTTACTTAACAGAAATTCTACAACAAAGCTTCACTGGAAAAGACGAAGTTAAATTAAAAGTTCCTCAATCTGTGGATTCTAATAAATCACTTCTCATTATCATTACCAACTTAAAAGTGATTAATTTTGCTAGCTGCAAAAGCAAAGTGATTTAAAATGACATGTTACATCAATCTATCAGAGACAGACTAAATATGATGTCTTCAGTGGTTTAACAATCTTTGAAATACTGTCATCCTAATTTTCCCCACAGTATAAATAGATTAAGCCCAAATATAAAATACAATTCTGAACTCCATAAACTAATGAGCAGCACCAGCTTTCAGCTCCCATGAACTCCAAGGAAAAGGGCCAAGGGCAGCAATGAGAATAGAAGGGCAAACATAAAAGAACACTAAAAAACTAAGAACGATCTGAAAATGTCAAAGCACCACAAAACAATGACACCACAAAGCAACAAATGTTTTAAGCTTCTCTTTCTTCACAGTGTCTTCACTGAATGCTCCCTCTATCTGTCTCTTCCTCATATTTTAAACCTGGCTCTCCCCTGTGGTGGACTCTTCCTTTCAAGTGTCCACAGTAGAGCCCGCACTCTTCTCTAACACCTCATGCACCTCAAGGAGAGCAAAGACTTTTGCAACACAAGCTTCCCAGCTCTGAGGGTAAGTGAGTGAGTGAATGGACACCTCTGAGTAGGGAAGCACAGGGAACTGTCAGCTCCACCTACTCGTCTACCTTATTGCAACAACCTCTCCTCCTCCATCTCCGTCTATCAACTTCTTAGTCACTCTCACACATTCCCTGAAAACCCTGGCCCTTAAATAACAATTTTACGTGCCATTCCATGGCAGAAGATTTCAAAATCTGGGTATATTCACTGAGCCAACACCTTTGTCCCATAATTCATTACCCTGATCAAATTCAATGAACTTCCTGCACATGAAACTTAAGCAACTAATTTTGATAGCCACAGCCTAGGATCAGTGGTAAGCATATCACAATCTCCTGGAAGGCGTATTAAAACACAGACTGCTCCACCCCCAGAGTTTCTGGTTCAGAAGGTCTGGGTGGGGCCCGAGAACCTGCATGTCTCATGAGTGCTCAGATGATACTGCTGGTCCCAACACCAACTTTAAGAACCGTTGGTTTAGATTTTTTCATTACCCAGAAATGGTTAACATTCAAACCATTCTACCTCTGATAGGTCAGACTTCACTCCCAATATACCTGCTATTCCATCACAGTGCTGCTCAAAATCTACTTGTTCTCAGCTGATAATTCCTTTCATCCTGTATACCTGCTATTCTCAATGCTGACCACTTTCCTCAGGGCCCTTATCTACCCTCTGCCATATTTATTCTCAACAGATCACCACAACTCTTAATTAGAAGAAAAAACAGAGCTCAGGAGGCAGGAAATTACTTTACTCTCTCTGATGTGCTTTCACACTTTCTCCACTTTGGTAACTAACTTCACCTCCTTCATGCTAGCCTCTGAAGAATATCCTGTCTCCAGTCCAAGACAACATTTCTACTTACCTTCTCAATCCTATACTCTACCATGGCCTCAAATCTCTGCTCCATCAAACAGTACTTGTCATGCCTATAATTTCAAACTCTTCCTAGCTGTTATTAAAGCATATGTATTTTTAATTTCAATAGATGCCAACAGACTGCTTTCTAAAATGACTGTTATATCATGAAAGGAAACTGGAAATTTTATTTCCAGAAGAGGTTAAACGGAAGAGGTTTTGGGTCAGGAATCTTAGGCCAACTGAAAACAGAAGCACTAAACTGAGAAGAGCTTTGATTAACTGTTACTAAACACTGAAACTTCCTACCTTCTTTCCCTTGTTCAGCCCTGAACATTCACAAACAGGTTTCCACTCCTCAAACAGGATATTGGGAGATTCCTTCCTAGGAAAACTGAATGACCCAAGAAATAGGTAGAGATAACTGAAAGCTGGAAATTCGCCAGTGAAATGCTAGGTCCCTACCCAATTACCCTTACCCTAGCGTGGGATCTAGGGTGACCAGCCATCCTGTTTTGCATAGGACTGTTGTGGTTTTAGTACTGAAAGGCATGTGTCCTTCAATAAAATCTCTCAGACTACAATAGCTGGTCACTCTAGGCACACCTGAGGACAAGCCTCATCCCTGAACACAAAGATTCCAATAGCTGTTTGTGTCTTCCTCTTAAAAATGAAAGTGTAGTCAGGATTACCAGACATTTGAGGAAAAACAAATGCTAATGCAAACAAACAGAAAAAGGAAGAAAGTAAAAACTCTAATAATGCAAGAAGCCAAAGAAAATGATAATTTACCCATGAAACAGGTGACTATAAGAAAAGAAGAGAAAACATAGCTCTTAGGATTGAAGTATATGACTCTCTGGTTTAAAAGGGTACACAAAAACCTATAGTGTATGAAAAAAATATCCATACAACGTGCTTTATGGTAAAGTTTCAGAATCTTAGAACAAAGAAAAGATCTAAAATGCTTTTCCTTGCAGGTGAGCTTCAAATACAAAAGATAAAAAATCAGAATGATATCAAGACTTCTCAAAAGCAGCTCTGGACCATGGAAAACAGCTAAAATGCCCTCTAAATTCTAAGGAAAAATTATCTCCAAACTAGAAGTTTAAGACATTTTCTGACATGACAGATCTTTAAAAGATTACTTCCCATGTACCTCTTCTCAGGAAGTTACTAAGAGATGTGCTTAACCAATAAAGCAAGAAATAAGAAAATGTGGGATCCAGGAAATGGAATCTAACTCAGGAGAAAAGTGACAGGAATTCCCAGCATGGCCTGGGCAGCAGACCTACAGAGCAATCAGTCCAGACTGGAGCCAATGAACTGAGAGTTCTGGGAAGCGTATCTCCAAAGAAACAAAACAAAACAAAACAAAACAAAAATGAGAAAAACAAAACCAAAACCAGACTGATTACTCAAATGCATTAAAAGGACTTTTTTTCTCATTTCCTAGAGAATAATTTTAGGGTAAATTAGTGATTCAAAAGTAGAAAACTAAGCAAATAAGACAATTAGCTCAGAGAGAACAACAAGACAAAAATGTACAAGAAAAGAAATGCAATCATAATACCTCATTGGCTTAGCTATATGCAGTATGATATGTAGTCACAATTTCATTCTTAATCTTAATCTTTAAGGCTGATATGTATCTCTCTCTCTCTCTATATATATATATATTAGATATATATATATCAGATAGATACATATATCTATATAGAGATATATAGAGATATCTATCTATCTATCTATAGATATATCTATCTATATAAAGATATATCTCTATATATCTATATCTCTATATATCTATATCTCTATATAGAGATATAAAGAAATATAGAGATATATTTATATATCTCTATATAGAGACATAGATATATAGAGACATAGAGATATAGATATATAGAGATATATCTCTATATAGATAGATATCTATTCTCTCTCTCTCTCTATATATATATATACATATAATATGTTCTAACTTACAAGTTTAAAAGGGCTTTGAATATCTATGATCAAGAAACTACCCCGGACATTCTATTGATAGTGATTCTGCAAAAGTCACAAATGACCCAGCTTCCACATCTCAGAATAAATAAACGTTCCACAGTAAACTTACAATCATCTTGGAATGAGACAGAAAAAATTATTTAGAAAAATGTCACAAATTTGGTAGTTCTAATTATTCTAGGTATTAAGAAATTTTAAAAAGTTTACAAAACTATATGCATACTTCCAATTATGATTTAAAATGTATATGTAAGAGTCTCTTACGGTTTGGCTCCCTCCCTCTCTAACTTTTTTTTTTCTCTTTTTTTTTTCAATATATGAAGTTTATTGTCAAATTGGTTTCCATACAACACCCAGTGCTCATCCCAACAGGTGCCCTCCTCAATACCCATCACCCACCCTTTCCTCCCTCCCACCCCCCATCAACCCTCAGTTTGCCCTCAGTTTTTAAGAGTCTCTTATGCTTTGGCTCTCTTCCACTCTAACCTCTTTTTTTTTTTTTCTTCCCCTCCCCCATGGGTTTCTGTTAAGTTTCTCAGGATCCACAAAAAAGTGAAACCATATGGTATCTGTCTTTCTCTGTATGGCTTATTTCACTTAGCATCACACTCTCCAGTTCCATCCACATTGCTACAAAGGGCCATATTTCATTCTTTCTCATTGCCACGTAGTACTCTATTGTGTATATAAACCACAATGTTTTTATCCATTCATCAGTTGATGGACATTTAGGCTCTTTCCATAATTTGGCTATTGTTGAGAGTGCTGCTATAAACATTGGGGTACAAGTGCCCCTATGCATCAGACTCCTGTATCCCTTGGGTAAATTCCTAGCAGTGCTACTGCTGGGTCATAGGGTAGGTCTATTTTTAATTTTTTGAGGAACCTCCACACTGTTTTCCAGAGTGGCTGCACCAGTTTGCATTCCCACCAACAGTGCAAGAGGGTTCCCGTTTCTCCACATCCTCTCCAGCATCTATAGTCTCCTGATTTGTTCATTTTGGCCACTCTGACTGGCATGAGGTGATATCTGAGTGTGGTTTTGATTTGTATTTCCCTGATGAGGAGTGATGTTGAGCATCTTTTCATGTGCCTGTTGGCCATCCGGATGTCTTCTTTAGAGAAGTGTCTATTCATGTTTTGTGCCCATTTCTTCACTGGGTTATTTGTTTTTCGGGTGTGGAGTTTGGTGAGCTCTTTATAGATTTTGGATACTAGCCCTTTGTCTGATATGTCATTTGCAAATATCTTCTCCCATTCCATCGGTTGCCTTTTAGTTTTGTTGATTGTTTCCTTTGCAGTGCAGAAGCTTTTTACCTTGATGAGATCCCAATAGTTCATTTTTGCTTTTAATTCCCTTGCCTTTGGAGATGTGTCAAGTAAGAAATTGCTACGGCTGAGGTCAGAGAGGTTTTTTCCTGCTTTCTCCTCTAGGGTTTTGATGGTTTCCTGTCTCACATTCAGGTCCTTCATCCATTTTGAGTTTCTCTTTATGATTGGTGTAAGAAAGTGGTCCAGTTTCATTCTTCTGCATGTTGCTGTCCAGTTCTCCCAGCACCATTTGTTAAAGAGACTTTTTTTCCATTGGATATTCTTTTCTGCTTTGTCAAAGATTAGTTGCCCATACGTTTGTGGGTCTAGTTCTGGGGTTTCTATTCTATTCCATGGGTCTATGTGTCTGTTTTTGTGCCAATACCATGCTGTCTTGATGATTACAGCTTTGTAGTACAGGCTAAAGTCTGGGATTGTGATGCCTCCTGCTTTGGTCTTCTTCTTCAAAATTACTTTGGCTACTCGGGGCCTTTTGTGGTTCCATATGAATTTTAGGATTGCTTGTTCTAGTTTCGAGAAGAATGCTGGTGCGATTTTGATTGGGATTGCATTGAATGTGTAGATAGCTTTGGGTAGTATTGACATTTTGACAATATTTATTCTTCCAATCCATGAGCAGGGAATGTCTTTCCATTTCTTTATATCTTCTTCAATTACCTTCATAAGCTTTCTATAGTTTTCAGCATACAGATCTTTTACATCTTTGGTTAGATTTATTCCTAGGTATTTTATGCTGCTTGGTGCAATTATGAATGGGATCAGTTTCTTTATTTGTCTTTCTGTTGCTTCATTATTAGTGTATAAGAATGCAACTGATTTCTGTACATTTTGTATCCTGCAACTTTGCTAAATTCATGTATCAGTTCTAGCAGACTTCTGGTGGAGTCTATTGGATTTTCCACGTATAATATCATGTCATCTGCAAAAAGTGAAAGCTTAACTTCATCTTTGCCAATTTTGATGCCTTTGATTTCCTTTTGTTGTCTGATTGCTGATGCTAGAACTTCCAACACTATGTTAAACAACAGCGGTGAGAGTGGACATCCCTGTCGTGTTCCTGATCTCAGGGAAAAAGCTCTCAGTTTTTCCCCATTGAGGATGATGTTAGCTGTGGGCTTTTCATAAATGGCTTTTATGATCTTTAAGTATGTTCCTTCTATCCCAACTTTCTCGAGGGTTTTTATTAAGAAACGTTGCTGAATTTTGTCAAAGGCCTTTTCTGCATCGATTGACAGGATCATATGGTTCTTTTCTTTTCTTAATGTGATGTATCACGTTGATTGATTTGCGAATGTTGAACCAGCCCTGCATCCCAGGAATGAATCCCACTTGATCATGGTGAATAATTCTTTTTATATGCTGTTGAATTCGATTTGCTAGTATCTTATTGAGAATTTTTGCATCCATATTCATCAGGGATATTGGTCTGTAGTTCTCTTTTTTATTGGGTCTCTGTCTGGTTTAGGAATCAAAGTAATACTGGCTTCATAGAATGAGTCTGGAAGTTTTCCTTCCCTTTCTATTTTTTAGAATAGCTTGAGAAGGATAGGTATTATCTCTGCTTTAAACGTCTGGTAGAATTCCCCTGGGAAGCCATCTGGTCCTGGACTCTTATTTGTTGGGAGATTTTTGATGACTGATTCAATTTCTTCACTGGTTATGGGTCTGTTCAAGCTTTCTATTTCCTCCTGATTGAGTTTTGGAAGAGTGTGGGTGTTTAGGAATTTGTCCATTTCTTCCAGGTTGTCCAGTTTGTTGGCATATAATTTTTCACAGTATTCCCTGATAATTGCTTGTATCTCTGAGGAATTGGTTGTAATAATTCCATTTTCATTCATGATTTTATCTATTTGGGTCATCTCCCTTTTCTTTTTGAGAGGCCTGGCTAGAGGTTTATCAATTTTGTTTATTTTTTCAAAAAACCAACTCTTGGTTTCATTGATCTGCTCTACAGTTTTTTTAGATTCTATATTGTTTATTTCTGCTCTGATCTTTATTATTTCTCTTCTTCTGCTGGGTTTAGGCTGTCTTTGCTGTTCTTTTTTTTTTAATTTTTTTTTCTTCAACTTTTTTTATTTTATTTTTGTGACAGAGAGAGACACAGCATGAACGGGGGAGGGGCAGAGAGAGAGGGAGACACAGAATCGGAAACAGGCTCCAGGCTCTGAGCCATCAGCCCAGAGCCTGATGCGGGGCTCGAACTCACGGACCGCGAGATCGTGACCTGGCTGAAGTTGGACGCTTAACCGACTGCGTCACCCAGGTGCCCCGATTTGCTGTTCTGCTTCTATTTCCTTTAGGTGTGCTGTTAGATTTTGTATTTGGGATTTTTCTTGTTTCTTGAGCTAGGCCTGGATTGCAATGTATTTTCCTCTCAGGACTGCCTTCGCTGCGTCCCAAAGCGTTTGGATTGTTGTATTTTCATTTTCATTTGTTTCCATATATTTTTTAATTTCTTCTCTAATTGCCTGGTTGACCCACTCATTCTTTAGTAGGGTGTTCTTTAACCTCCATGCTTTTGGAGGTTTTCCAGACTTTTTCCTGTGGTTGATTTCAAGCTTCATAGCACTGTGGTCTGAAAGTATGCATGGTATGATTTCAATTCTTGTATACTTATGAAGGGCTGTTTTGTGACCCAGTATGTGATCTATCTTGGAGAATGTTCCATGTGCACTTGAGAAAAAAGTATATTCTGTTGCTTTGGGATGTAGAGTTCTAAATATATCTGTCAAGTCCATCTGATCCAATGTATCATTCAGGGCCCTTGTTTCTTTATTGACCGTGTGTCTAGATGATCTATCCATTTCTGTAAGTGGAGTGTTAAAGTCCCCTGCAATTACCACATTCTTATCAATAAGGTTGCTTATGTTTATGAGTAATTGTTTTATATATTTGGGGGCTCCCATATTCGGTGCATAGACGTTTATAACTGTTAGCTCTTCCTGATGGATAGACCCTGTAATTATTATATAATGCCCTTCTTCATCTCTTGTTACAGCCTTTAATTTAAAGTCTAGTTTGTCTGATACAAGTATGGCTACTCCGGCTTTCTTTTGGCTTCTAGTAGCATGATAAATACTTCTCCATCCCCTCATTCTCAATCTAAAGGTGTCCTCAGGTCTAAAATGAGTCTCTTGTAGATAGCAAATAGATGGGTCTTGTTTTTTTATCCATTCTGATACCCTATGTCTTTTGGTTGGCGCATTTAGTCCATTTACATTCAGTGTTATTATGGAAAGATATGGGTTTAGAGTCATTGTAATGTCCGTAGGTTTCATGCTTGTAGTGATGTCTCTGGTACTTTGTCTCACAGGATCCCCCTTAGGATCTCTTGTAGGGCTGGTTTAGTGGTGACAAATTCCTTCAGTTTTTGTTTGTTTGGGAAGACCTTTATCTCTCTTTCTATTCTAAATGACAGACTAGCTGGATAAAGGATTCTCGGCTGCATATTTTTTTCTGTTCATCACATTGAAGATCTCCTGCCATTCCTTTCTGGCCTGCCAAGTTTCAGTAGAGAGATCAGTCACAAGTCTTATAGGTCTCCCTTTGTATGTTAGAGCACGTTTATCTCTAGATGCTTTGAGAATTTCCTCTTTATCCTTGTATTTTGCCAGTTTCACTATGATATGTCGTGCAGAAGATTGATTCAAGTTACGTCTGAAGGGAGTTCTCTGTGCCTCTTGGATTTCAATGCCTTTTACCTTCCCCAGATCCGGGAAGTTCTCAGCTATTATTTCTTCAAGTACACCTTCAGCACCTTTCCCTCTCTCTTCCTCCTCTGGAATACCAATTATGCGTATATTGTTTCTCTTTAGTACATCACTTAGTTCTCTAATTTTCCCCTCATACTCCTGGATTTTTTTATCTCTCTTTTTCTCAGCTTCTTCTTTTTCCATAATTTTATCTTCTAGTTCACCTATTCTCTCCTCTGCCTCTTCAATCCGAGCCGTAGTTGTTTCCATTTTATTTTGCAGTTCATTGATAGCATTAAAAAAAAATTTTTTTTTTAACATTTATTTATTTTTGAGACAGAGAGAGACAGAGCATGAACGGGGGAGGGGCAGAGAGAGGGAGACACAGAATCTGAAACAGGCTCCAGGCTCTGAGCTGTCAGCACAGAGCCCGACGCGGGGCTCGAACTCACGGACCGCGAGATCATGACCTGAGCTGAAGTCGGCTGCTTAACCAACTGAGCCACCCAGGCGCCCCATTGATAGCATTTTTTAGCTCCTCCTGGCTGTTCCTTAATCCCTTGATCTCTGTAGCAAGAGATTCTCTGCTGTCCTTTATACTGTTTTCAAGCCCAGTGATTAATTTTATGACTATTATTCTAAATTCACTTTCTGTTATATTGTTTAAATGATTTTTGATCAGTTCATTAGCTGTTGTTATTTCCTGGACGTTTTTCTGAGGGGAATTCTTCCGTTTCATTTTGGAAAGTCCCTGGAGTGGTGTGGGACTGCGGGGCACTTCCCCTGTGCTGTCTTGAATAACTTGCGTTGGTGGGCGGGGCCGCAGTCAGACCTGATGTCTGCCCCCAGCCCACTGCTGGGAAGACAGTCAGACTGGTGTGTGCCTTCTCTTCCCCTCTCCTAGGGGGGGGATTCACTGTGGGGTGGCGTGGCCCATCTGGGCTACTCGCACACTGCCAGGCTTGTGGTGCTGGGAATCTGGTGTGTTAGCTGGGGTGGATGGGCAAGGTGCACAGGGGCGGGAGGGGCAGGCTCAGCTCGCTTTTCCTTCTGAGATCCGCTTTGGGAGGGGCCCTGCGGCACCGAGAGGGAGTCAGATCCGCCGGAGGGAGGAGGGATGGATCCGCAGAAGCACAGCGTTGGGTGTTTGTGCGGTGCAAGCAAGTTCCCTGGCAGGAACCGGTTCCTTTTGGGATTTTGGCTGGGGGATGGGCGAGGGAGATGGCGCTGGCGAGCGCCTTTGTTCCCCGCCAAGCTGAGCTCTGTTGTCCAGGGCTCAACAACTCTCCCTCCCGTTGTCCTCCAGCCCTCCCGTTCTCCGAGCAGAGCTGTTAGCTTATAACCTTCCAGATGTCAAGTCCCGCTTGCTGTCGGAACACACTCCGTCCGGCCCCTCCGCTTTTGCAAGCCAGACTCAGGGGCTCTGCTTGGCCGGCAGGCCGGCCCTCTGCCCCGGCTCCCTCTGCCAGTCCGTGGAGAGCGCACTGCCTCGCCGCCCTTCCTACCCCCTTCTGTGGGCCTCTTGTCTGCGCTTGGCTCCGGAGACTCCATTCTGCTAGTCTTCTGGCGGTTTTCTGGGTTATTTAGGCAGGTGTAGGTGGAATCTTAGTGATCAGCAGGACATGCGGTGAGCCCAGTGTCCTCCTACGCCGCCATCTTCCCAGGATCCTCTTTTTTTACTCTTAAAAACTGAGAATAAACTGAAGGTTGATGTGGGGTGGGAGGGAGGGGAAAGTGGGTGATGGGCATTGAGGAGGGCACTTGTTGGGATGAGCACTGGGTGTGGTATGGAAACCAATTTGATAAATTTCATACTAAAAACAATAAAAATAAAATGCATATGTAATACACAACATAATATACATAATATAAATGCACTGAAGAAAAACAAAAAGCCCAGCCACTAAAGTACTAAGCGTAGTTGTTATCAATAGTTTGAGTGATTTTATTTCTTTCCACAAAGCTTTTTATATTTATCAAATTCTCTTTAAAATCTGAAAAAGTTGGGGCGCCTGGGTGGCTCAGTCGGTTAAGCAGCCGACTTCGGCTCAGGTCATGATCTCGCAGTCCGTGAGTTCGAGCCCCGCGTCGGGCTCTGTGCTGACCGCTCAGAGCCTGGAGCCTGTTTCAGATTCTGTGTCTCCCTCTCTCTCACCCTCCCCTGTTCATGCTCTCTCTCTGTCTCAAAAATAAATAAACGTTAAAAAAAAAATTAAAAAAAAAAATAAATAAAATCTGAAAAAGTTATAGAAGTATCTGTATAAAGCCTCCTCATCCACATTTTTAAACTTACCTGTAATAATAAAAATAAGCAGCTTAGGCCTGTTGGCTCTCTGCTCATTGAAGAGGTTAGTCCAGGGCCCACATTTTAGAACCTGGGTTTCAACTCCACAACATAAAATGAATTCCTCATGCACAGGAACTTCCTCCTTGATACTGGAGTCCATTTCTAAATGAGAGGAGAAAAACAATAAAATGAGTTGCTAAAATGTAAAACCTTGGGCCAAAGACAATATTCAAGAATTTTTTAAAAAAGGCAAATTTCAATAAACACAAGCATATACGGTAGGTATATGACCACTCATCTATTCTGGATTATAGGATCACACACACACAAAATTAAAACAAACCACAAGAGTAAGGAGAAACAGGGAGACACATCTTCAGTGAAGTGAAAGACTTCACAGGAGTATGAATCAGGATCAGATTAGCCAGAGATCCTGCTAAATATCCTATAACACCTAGGATAACACTCACAACAAAAAAATTATCTAGCCCAAAAGTCAACAGCGCCAAGATTGAAAAGCCAAACCAAACAAAACAAAACCCTACTCTAATACTAGGTGCCTATAGAGTACAGTTTGTCCAGCATTTGGTTGGCTGCAATGTGTTTCTTCTTTCTCTAGCTCTCTATTCTGGCAGCAGTAGCAATGTAGCAAGAGTCCCAGATAATACCTCAGACCAGGTGGCTGCTCCCTGCACCCTCTCCTCAGCTCACATGCACACTGAAGAGCCAGCCACCTGACCTCTGTCACACACAATAGGCTGGAAGTGCCTTGCCCAATAGAGCTCTGGGTTGCTTAAAAAAAAAAGGAAGCTTCAACTCCCCATTCCAGCAGTAACCAAAGCAGTGTCCCAACTTCCTCTGTACCTGCCTATCAGCCTCAACTCACTTGGAGTTGCTCCTGTGGCCCTTTCATGCAGGCACCACACGCTCCAGACCTCACACCTACACCAGCACCCTGGTTCACTCTGCACACCCTCCCACCAGTCTTGGTTCATGTCCTGACATGGCAACTGTGGATCAGCTTTGGCGCAGGCAACCACCAACTTTCTCTACCACACACTAGGCTGCAACCACACCTTTTAAATAAGATCTAAACCTACGTTCCCAGTTTGTCTCTTCTTGGGTACTTTCTCTCATCCCTAGGGGATCTTTAGAGTTTTCTTTATACAGTAACTTTATAGTTTCTCTTCTTCCACAGCTTAATAATTCCTTATATTAAATTAACCATGTGAGTTACTGTGTGGCTTCTGTCTTTTGAATGGATCTAGGTTGATACATCCTGCATTGTCTATCCAGATTTTTTTCTTCAAATCTTTCCCATCTTAGACATAGCTCAAATCCTACCTCCTACTTGAGGTCTTCCCTGAACACCTCAAATAAACTCTAAACTCACAGCACCTTTCTTTAACATAAGTCAACAGTGGTAAAGGTAACCAGGTAAACTTCACCTGGTAATCTATGCACTTGTTATTCATGTCATGCCATACTCCCATAGCACAACAGTCAACAAACTCACTACCGGCACCACCCAAACCTCCCCAGATTGACAGCCACCTTAGGTTAAGGTAAGGATTGGACACAGGAAGGAAGAAAACATTAACATACACCCCAATCTCCATGTGTAACCCAAAGTCTAAAACTTGCCCAAATAAAACGACTTAGAAAATAAAAAAATTATTACTCAAAAAGTGGGGACTCCTCTTCATTCAAAATAAATTGACTAAATAAACGAAAGTATCATCTCACATTTTCTTAGGTATCGATCTTTAGTTCACTAATACATGTCACTGTACTCCAATCTCTGAAACTGTCACAAAACAGAGTATATTTATAAAGCTCTTATGACATTTATAAAATGTTGGAAACAATGAGATTTAACTGTTCTATACTACATTAAATTAGAGCACCATCCAAGAAGACACTGGATAAACCGCATACTTGCACTAGAAGAGAATCCAAAGTTATTAACTATATTCTATTCATAAATACTTAACTTTAAGCAAATGACATGTTGGGAGTTTGATTAGCCACAAAATTAACGAGAATTCAAATAGATAAGAAACTCAAACACAGTCTATAAAATCTGGAAAACAAAAAATTAATTACACCTCTACAATACCTCAAATAAAATACAACTAAGAGACCTGGAGTAAACCTATGTATTACAGAGCATCTTTTTTTTTTTTAATTTTTTAATGTTTTTATTTATTTAAAAAATTTTTTTTTAATTTTTATTTATTTTTGAGAGAGAGAGGAGAGAGAGAGAGAGAGAGAGAGAGAGAATGTGAGCAGGGGAGGGGCAGAGACAGAGGGAGACACAAAATCTGAAGCAGGCTCCAGGCTCTGAGCTGTCAGCACAGAGCCCGACACGGGGCTTGAACTCACAGTCCGCGAGATCATGACCTGAGCTGAAGTCGGACGCTCAACCAACTGAGCCACCCAGGCGCCCCAACAGAGCATCTTTTAATTTTACTCACACTTATGTTTCTGATTCCCACATAGCCAATAATAATAATAATAATAATAGTAATAATAAAAAATAAATAAATAAATGAAAAGCAAAGGAAACCCTAACAGTAAGAAATTTCAAGTTCTTCCTTACCTAAGAATCCAAGGTGATTTGGTCTGCAAACAAGTGTCCAATTAAGAAGGGACAATGTGTTCTAAGTATATAGTAGTAGAAGCTGATGGCCCTACCTACAAACACAGCCTATAAGCAATCTTAAATGAAATCAGTTTTGATAACCAACAAGACTTAGGGTGGATAAAAACCAAGTGTGAATACAATTTGTGTAACTTAGGTAAGCTTTACTTACCTAAATATAGGTGTTCATCTGTTTTTATTAATGGGTTTAATTTTATTTAGAAAAAAAAATTTCCAATTAAATCTTACACAAACCTAGACAATATATAAAACAGAAAAGCAGCATTTGATCAGTATAAATTTTACAGTTCAAATTTATAATATTTATTATAAAGTCAGCCGGCAAGACAGTGAGGCTACATTAATGAACAAAAATATTTGCAAGTGGAGTTATAAATGAGTCTCATTTAGCTTTAGCATCCAAATCCAAATAACATTCGCATTTCATTTTGGCTACTCAATAAGAATTCTGCTTTATTCATGCATGTAATAACTGCAAATGATAGAAGTATTTTTAAAAAACTTGTGTCATACAAAACAAAACACAATAAGGTATCACCTCACACCTGTCAAAATGGCTAAAATTAACAATACAGAAAACAAAAGATGTTGGTGAGGATGCAGAGAAAGAAGAACCCTCTTACGATCTTGGTGGGAATACAAACTGGTACATCTACTCTGGAAACAGTATGGAGGTTCCTCAAAAAATTAAAAGTAGAGGGGTGTCTGGGTGGCTCAGTGGGTTGAGCGTCTGACTTTGGCTCAGGTCATGATCTCATGGTTTGTGAGTTCAAGCCCCACAGCAGGCTCTGTGCTGACAGCTCAGAGCCTGGAGCCTGCTTCGGATTCTGTGTCTTCCTCTCTCTTTCCCTCTCCCCTGCTCTCACTCTGTCTCTCTCTCTCAAAAATGAATAAAAGTTAAAAAAAAAAATTAAAAGTAGAACTACCCTATGATCTAGCAATCGTATTACTAGGCATTTACCCAAAGGATACAAAATACCGATTTGAAGGGGCACATCCGCCCCGATGTTTATAGCTCCATTATCAACAATAGCCAAATAATGGAAAGAGCCCAAATGTCCATCAGCTGATGAATGGATAAAGAAGTTGTGCTATATGTATATAATGGGATATTACTTAGCCATAAAAAAGAATGAAATCTTGCCATTTCCAATGACATGGATGGAGCTATAGGATATGCTAAGCAAAATAAGAGAAAGACAAATACTATGATTTCACTCATATGTGGAATTTAGAAAATGAAACGGATGACAGGGGAAAAAGAGGCAAATCATAAAACAGACTCTTAACTATAGAGAATAAACTGAGAGTTGGAGGGAGTTGGGTGGGGGATGGGCCAAATGAGAGATGGGTATCAAGGAGGGCACTTGTGATGAGCACAACCAAATATGTGTTGCAATGTCCAGATAGTCTTCAATTAAAGTACACTAACTTTGAAACAGAGGTAGTAAGATGATTTTCTTTCAGAGCTAAAACACTAGGGCTGTGTTAATGTACCACAACTACACAGAGCAGAGCATATACTTTGCATGTACCTGAGCCCTGACTGACAGTTAATTAATGATGTTTCTGGGCACTAGTACTAAAACTACTTGTAGAATATTTAGTGACTAAACAAGTGAAAACTGAAATTTTTAAGTCCCAGTGATGAGATGTAAAATTTGTAATTGTTTTCAAAACACAACATAAGAGGGGCGCCTGGGTGGCGCAGTCGGTTAAGCGTCCGACTTCAGCCAGGTCACGATCTCGCGGTCCGTGAGTTCGAGCCCCGCGTCAGGCTCTGGGCTGATGGCTCAGAGCCTGGAGCCTGTTTCTGATTCTGAGTCTCCCTCTCTCTCTGCCCCTCCCCCGTTCATGCTCTGTCTCTCTCTGTCCCAAAAATAAATAAACGTTGAAAAAAAAATTAAAAAAAAAAACACAACATAAGAAGTACAAACATGTACAAAAACAGCAGCAGAAGCTTTATTTAAAGTTCTGTTAAGTTTTTCGTTACTCTATTAATGAACGTTAACATACTGGAGAGCTCTATGAATCTGGTGAGTCTGGGGGTTGTTTTAAATTTAGTTTAAAACGTACATTAGAATTAAGTTCAATCCCATGTTAGCAAGGAAAGCCTTGCTTATGTTGAAACCACATGAAAAGCTAGAGAAAAAACAGTACTGGAAAAAAAAATCTGTTAAAAAAATCAGTAACCAATAAAAGAACTGCTCAAGAATGTGTAATAAAAGAGGAAAAGAGGATATAATTAATATAAATATAAGAAGAAAGCAGAGAAGTAATACAGACCAAGTGTAACAAATAAATAAAAAAAAAACCAGTAAAACTACTTAAGCCCAAATATAACAGTAATAAATTAAATGTAAATAGACCAATTACACTAATTAGATAAAGGCAAAGATGATCAGATTGGATAAAAATAAAACAAGTAATTGTGTGCTACTTATAAATAATACACATTAAAAATAAGGATACATAATGTATAAAAGTAAAAGGATGGAAACAATAAACCATGGAAATAGTAATCAAAGAAGAGATGGTATAGTTATACTGAAGTCAGATTTAAAAAGTAAACTTTAAAGTAAGAAGCACATGAGACATAAACAGGAACATTTCAAAAAGTCAATCCACCAGGAGACCATAACAATTCTAAATAAGTATGTACATAATATTTTAGCCTCCAGAGATAAATTAAAAATTAGCAAATGTAAAGGGAGAAATAGATTGGACCACAATCGTGGTAGAGGATTCTGACATACCTCAATATCTGAAATAATAAACAAAGAAAAAAGCCAATAAAAATATAGAAAACTTGAATTACATAATATTTATATTAACATAATTAACACAATCAGCATGTGTAGAATTCTGTACCACATAATTGCAAAATGCACATCCTTTTCAAGTGCACATGAACATTTACCAAAACTGACCATATACTGAGCCATACAGCAAGTCTCAATAAATTTCCAAAAAAATGAAATAATAGAGTATGTTCTCTAACCACAGTGGAAATTAGATAAAAATAACAAAAATAATAAGAAAATCCCCCAATTTTTGGAAATTAAGCAATAAATGTCCAAATAACTGATGAGTAGGGGAAGAATTCACAATGTAAGTGAAAACTAAGTAATAATGAAATAAATAATGAAAATAAGAAATTTCAACGTATGGGATGCAGATAAAAGTATGACTGCAGGAGAATTTAAAGTCTTAAAATGCTTTCTAAAATATTAGGGAAAAAGGGCTGGACATTAAAGATGTAACTATTTATCTTAAGGAGTTAGGAAAACTAAATGAATCCAAATAAAGAAAAATAGAAAAAACAAAATAATAAAGAATAGAAGTTAATGGAATAGGAAAAAAGTTTACATTTGAGAGGATTAACAAAGCCAAAAGGTTAGCCTTTCAAAAGAGTTATAAGTAAATACGCCCCTGAGAAGACTCATAAAGAAAAAGGGCACAAATAACCAATAAGATGGGAAAAGAGGCTATCATTCTAGGTCCTATGGACATTAAAAATATAATGGAGTTATATCATCAAAATGATAAAGAATATCATGAAGAATTTTATGCCAATACATTTGATATGGGCAAATTCCAATACAGACAAACACAAAAAGGCTAGAAGACTCTTAATAGTCCAATAGCTAGTAAAGACACTGAGTCCATAATTCCTGGGCCAGATGAGAGTCAATGCTTAGGGAAGAAATAACACCAATCTAACAGAGTTGCCCGGAAAACAGAAAAAGAGAGATCACTTCCTAACTCATTTTATGAGCCCAGCATATCTTGGTATCAATACCTGACATTATAAGAAAGAAAAGTTACAGGCCAACCTCGCTCATGAACATAGATGCAAAAACTCTGTTCAAAATATTAGCAGACCAAATCCAGTGATTCATACCATAGACATACATGACAATCAGATTGTGTATATATCAGAAATGTGAGGCTGTTTAAACATTCAAAATTTAGTCAATTTACTGCATTAACAGAATAAAGGAGAAAAGCCATATAACCATCTCAACCAATACAGAAAATACACTTGATAAAATCCGATAAAGAATCATGAAAAAACTCTTTAGAAAAAAAAGAAAAAAAAGGGATCTTCCTTGATGAAATATAAGTATCTATAAAAGAAACCTACAGCAAACATTTTATTAAGGGTGCAATGCTGAAAACCAACCCTACCCCCACCTCCGACCCGAAAGTTTGAGATCAAGACAAATCTGCTATCAACACTTCTATTCTGTGTTGTACTTGAGGTCCTAGCCAATACAATAAGACACAGAAAAGAAATAAAAGTATGTGAATTGGATAAAAAGAAAGCAAGCTGTCATTATTCACAGACAAAATCGTATATATTTTATGAGTGTTCCAGTTACTCTTGCTACATAACATATTACCCCAAAATTTAGTGGCTTAAAGCAACCATTTTACTATATTCATGGATTCTTTGGGTCAGGAATTGACAAATGGCACAGCAGAAGAATAGCCTATCTCTAATCCATAATGTTGGGGACCTTTGCTGAGAAGACTCAACAGCCGGGTGTGCGATATGTACACTGGGGCAGGAGATGCCATCTGGAAGTATCTCTATTTACATGTCTGATGAAGACGCTGCTGTCAGATAGGTTTTGGCCAGGAACACCTGCACTGGACAACTCTATGTGGTCTTTCCACATGGACTATTTTGGGCTTGTTCAGAACATAATGGTTGAGTTTCAACAGCAATTGTCTCAAGAGGACCAAATTAAAACAGTAACCTTTTAAGACCTAGCCTCACAAGTCACATGGCATCAGTGGCATGTTAGCCACAGCCTACCCATATTCAAAGAGAGGAAAAATGAACCTCTCTCAAAATGAAGCATGTCACAGTCATTCCAAGAAGAATAGGCGGTATGGGAGTTATTGTGGCCATCTTTGGAAAACACAACCTACCAAAATAAGTTAAACAAAGATACATAAATTTCAGTTCTGCAGAACTTTTCAAGTTACACTAATAAGAATTTTTGAGCCTTTAAGAGAGGGACAGAATATACATACAACCTTCTAAAAGCTGATTTGACCAATTTTGTCAATCGTGATCGTATTAACTTTTCCCTTTAACGTCTCACTCTCTTTTTTTGAACATTTTGGGAAAGTGTTGAAGGCACAGGAAGTCTGATGGTTTTTAAAATGGGGAAGGATTTGATTAATGTAGTTCTTTTATTTTTTTACTTTAAAAAAACATTTTTTTAACGTTTATTTATTTTTGAGACAGAGAGAGACAGAGCATAAACAGGGAAGGGGCGGAGGGAGACACAGAATCAGAAGCAGGCTCCAGGCTCCGAGCCGTCAGCCCAGAGCCCGATGCAGGGCTCTAACTCATGGACCATGAGATCGTGACCTGAGCTGAAGTCGGACGCTTAACCGACTGAGCCACCCAGGCGCCCCAATGTAGTTCTTTTAAAAAGACTGTGAAAGACGGAGAAAAAAAACCCCAGAAGAATACACTAAATCTTGGATACTATCAAAAAAACCTAAGCAGGAAATGAGGCTGGGAATAAAGGAGTTGAATGAGAGACTAGAGTCTTAGTAATGATTCTGTATGACAAGCCAGGGAAGGGTGAGTGCAAAGTTGACTTAGATTCTGACGCTAAAGATGAGGAGAATGAAAGCACTAGTCCACACAAAGGGGAAATACTGGGGAAAGGAAGTTAGTTGGAGGAAAGGAAGCTGATTCAGTTACGAACACAGCAAGTTTCAAGAAAATAAGTGACAATACCAGAAGAAAGTGGGGCCCACAGATCTAAAGCTCCAGAAAGGTCACAGTAGAGAGATGATTTGCCCAGCTCCTTCTTTTTTTTTTTTAAATAAATTTCTTTCTTTTTAAAATTTTTTTTAATGTTTATTTATTTTTGAGACAGAGAGAGACAGAGCATGAACAGGGGAGGGGCAGAGAGAGAGGGAGACACAGAATCTGAAGCAGGCTCCAGGCTCCGAGCTGTCAGCACAGAGCCTGACGCGAAGCTCGAATTCATGGCGTGTGAAATCATGACCTGAGCCAAAGTCAGACGCTTAACCAACTGAGCCACCCAGATGCCCCTGCCCAGCTCCTTCTTAAAGAGCTCCTTTGTCTTGGCTTCTATGATACCTCCCCATCCTCACTGAGAACCTTTTCCTCCTCCATTGCCTGTACCCAAAGGTTCTGCCCCAGGCCCTCATCCCTTTGAGTGCTAACTACTGAGCATTTTCATCTGGGTGCCTCACTGATGCACCAAACTTTTATAAGTGTCAAAAATTAAAATCATCTTGTTTCAAAAATAAACTCTACAGATCCCATCCTAGATCCTGACTTTGTTGTTATAGAGAGTACCATTATTCACCCAGTCACCTAACTCAAAAGATTCTTTGACAGCTCCTGCTGCAATTTTGGGGGAGGGGAATTTCCCTAAGCAAGAAAAAAAAAAAAAGCCAGCTAAAAAATGAAAAGGAACAATTAGAAACAGGTATGAACTAAGAAGATACGTAAAGTCATATAAGCCACAGGGGAATGTTTCCAGAAAGTTAGGAGCTGGTAATGAATTTTTAAAAACATACAAATGTCAAAGAGCAAAAGAAGTGAGGCAATAGTAAGAACTCACATTTTAAGAGCACTTTCTATAAACCAGGCATGTGCTAAACACTTTATACATATTGTCATCACTTAACCCTCACAACAAATCTTATGAGATGGGTACTACTGTTTCCTCCCTCTACCCCAACAAAACATGTGAGAAGAAAATTGACTGAAAGATACTAAGGAATTTGCAAAAGGTCACACAACCCCTAAACTGGACTGTGGTAGAGTCAGAATTTGAACCCAGATGTCTGAATGACTCCAGGGGTCATGTTCTTTGTTTGAGAAATTTTACATACACACGCACAATTTCATTTGAATGTACAAATGAGATATAATATATACTGGGATTTTTAAAAAATGGTCAATTACTTTTTAATCTTTTATATGCCTCATTTCTACCTCTTCTTTTCACGTCCATGCATATTACTCCTAAACTCAAGTTACTAACTCAGTATAAGGTCTTCCATATCTTTCTATAATCACATACACATATACATAAACATTTATATGAATTTTGATAAATATGAATTGTCAGTATTTGGTAAGTAGGAGCATATTATACACACTCCGATGTATTTTACTTTCATAATAACACACAAAAATCCTGCTAAGTCAAATAGTGTAACTCCAATTCATTATTTTCAATGGTTCTACAATATGGATACACTATAATTCATGTGACCATTTCCCTGCTGACAGGCGCTCCACTGACTTCCAGTATTTTGAGACAATGTTGCCATAAGTACTCTTAAATCCCCATGTTCTTACATATATCCATATACACCAGTTCTTTTGTTTCTAATGGCCAGATTCCCAAGTGTGGAATTCCTGGGTTGAATTTTAATAGGTGTTGCCAGATGGCTTTCCAAAAGGGTGTAAGAATCACATTTCATCCAGCAATCTAGGAAGGTATCTTTCCCTCTATAATCCTATCATCAGTAAGAGTTACCATTATTTTTAATTCTTTTAAGTCTTCGGGTATAAAACATTGCACTCTTTAGTTTGCATTTCTCTGGCTGCTAGTGCATTTGAACATCTTCTCATGTTTGCTGGGCTTTTGGACTTTGTTTTCTATGAATTGTCTATTCATATTCTTTGCCAACATTCCAAATGGGTAATCTTTTTATTATTGACTTGCAAGAGAATTTTGTATATTGCTGACCCTTGGCCCTTTTCTGGATTCCTATATTTTACATACAGCTTCTTAGATGTTTATTTTCATTTTTGTTATTCTAGTTTTTACATTTAAAGTGTTAATCCACCTGTATAAGTATCTGCTTTGTTTTAAGATAATACCATTTAATAAAGAAAACATCTTTTCCTCCACTGAATTAAAATACAATCTTTTTCACATAATAAATTTTCATATTTACCGGGACAGAGTTTCTTAACTACAGAAATACAAAGCACCTTATAGTCAAACTTCAGAAAACCAAAATAAAGGAAAAAATCTTTAAAGGAGCCACAGAGAAATGACAATAGTATCTATAAGGGAAGAGTAATTAGAATGTCAGATTTCTCACTAGATATCAGGGAGGCCAGGAAAATGTGGCACAACATTTTTCAAGTGCTGAAGGAAAAAGACTATCAACTACAAATCCCATATCAAGAAAAACGACCTCTCAAGAATGAAGGGGAAATAAAGATATTCTCAAATGAAGAAAAACTAAAGGAATTTGTCCCTTACAGACCTATCCTTAGGAAGTTCTCCAAACAGAAAGAAGTAAGTGAATAAGGTTTAACTTCAGAGGAGGACGAACAATGGAATGATTAAAAGCAATGGTGAATATAAGGGACTATCCTTCTCCTTATGAAGCTCTTAAATCATATTTGATGCTTGAACCAAAAGTTCATAGCATTATTTGATGTGGTGCTCAGTGTATATAGAGGAAATAGGACAATTACATATGAAATGTGGAAAGGGTAGGGGCGCCTGGGCGACTCAGTCAGTTAAGCGGCCTGCTTCAGCTCAGGTCACGATCTCACAGTTTGAGCCTTGATTTGGGCTCTGTGCTGACAGCTCAGAGTCTGGAGCCTGCTTCAGATTCTGTGTGTGTCTCTCTCTCCACCCCTCTACTGCTCATGCGCACACTCTCTTTTTCTCTCTCAAAAGTAAACATTAAAAAAATTTTTGAAGTTGAAAGTACAGAAAAATGAATGGAATAAAGAGCAATTTTTTGAAAAAGATCAATAAAATCAATAAAACTCCACTAAGATGAAAAGAGAGAAGACACAAATTACTAATATTAGGAATGAAATAGGGGTTTATCACTAAAGACTCTAGAGTACTAGTGGGTTGATAAAAGACAAAACCAGACAAAGCACAAAAAAAGAAAGAAAACTACATACCAATGCCTGTCATATCTATACCTTAATAAAATATTAGCAAAAAGAATCCAGCAATGTATAAAAATTATTATATGCTATGATCAAGTGGGATCTATTTCAGGTACACTTAACATTAAGAAATCAATGTAATCCTCCATATCAAGATGGTGAAGAAGAAAAATCATATATAAATTAAATACACACCATGTGACCTAGCACAATTGCATTCTTGGGCATTTATCCCAGAGAAATAAAAACATGTTCACACAAAACCTTCAAACAAAGGTTCATACTAGTCATAACTGTAATAGTTCACAACTGGATACCACCCACATGTCTTTCAACAAGTGAATGGTTAAACAAACTATGGTAAATCATACCATTGAATACTACTCAGCAATAAAAAGAAACAAACTATTGATACACTCGACAACTTGAATGGATCTCAAAGGAATTAATGCGAAGTAATCTCAAAAAGTTATACACTGTATGGTTGTGTTTATACTACATTCTTGAAACAGACAAAATTAAAGAGTTGGAGAACAGACTAGTGGTTTCCAGGGGTTAAGGACTGAGGTAGGATGAGAAGGTTGTGGCTATAAAGAAAATGGTGGTTATATGAAGCTATATACACACACAAATGAGTGTTTATGGAATGGGGAAAATCTCAATAAATTCTGTAGATACATTAATGTCAATTTTCTGGTTTAAAAAATTATACTATAGTTATACAAGATGCTACCATTGGGGAACATTAGTTGAATGGGACATGGGGACCTCCTTATATATATTTTTTTGCAACTTCCTGTCAATATATAATTTATGTCAGAATAAGAAAGTTTTTGAAACTACACATGTACTTATTTAATTGCAATTGGTATAAGTGGAATTAAAGAGAAAAACCAGGAATCTTACCACACAGTCACATGTAAGCTTCAAAACATACAGCTGCAAGTCAACACATAATAGATGCATAAACAGAACATTTTTAGTCTGCTTACTATTAAATTTATATTCATTTCATCTTTCTCCAAATAACATATTAGAGGAAGTCATCATTTTCTATATTGACTTGATGATAATCTCACCAGTCACAACAAAACCACCTTCTTTGTAATTCTTTTCATTTGTGCAGTACATTCTCGTCCTCTCTTCTGACTTTAACAATGCCTGCACGACAGGACGTACAACTGATGTTATGTTATTTGTCCAAGGTTATGGGGCTTTTAAATGGCAAAATCAATTCTATAGTCTTCTGACTCCTATTCCAGTATTTTCCAGTCACATAGCACTCTGAAATTTTATGTAGTACTATAGAATCTGAATAAATAGCACAGTATTGTAGGAGAAAGTCAGAGAAGGAATGGGCATGATGCACATTATACCAAAATCCTGCAGGCGTTCACCTTTAGGTGGAAAAATGGGGGATGGGGGGAACCAAAAGAGACTTTCCTATTTATCATTTTAGAAAGAAGCTTAAAAAAAAAAAACTTCATGAATAAGATTTCAGAGATTTTCCCTAAGTTTTCTGGGTTTCTTTTTGTTATATCTATCTCTTTCATCACAGGGATTTGCTCTTGGAACAAAAGTGGCTAAGAACTACGGGTTCAGATATAGACTATGAACTCTTCCAGTGTTTGGCATACAAGACACAAAGCAGGTGCTCTGTTACTACTTGTGAGAGGAGAAATGAATTTGTGAATCAAAGAATACATGTCTCATCTTGCCTTGTGTGAAAAAATAAAAAAACTCAAGGGTAAGAATTTACAGTTAAGGCCTTAGGGTGAAGAGTGATTATAAAGCAGTGTGAGCACAAGATGCCTGCTGCAAAGAACATCTAGAGAGCTGTGAAGTGGGTGTGGGTATGGGTGTGTCATTCGGTAACAGTGGATGATTATGGAGTGTTTATTGTGTGTAAAACACTGTTCTAAGTGCCACAAGAATGATCTTGTTTGATAAAACAATCTTAACAAATGGATACCAATGTATCCCATTTTACAGATGAGAAAAATTGAGGCACAGACTCCTTCTTTTAAAATACCATGATGCAGGGCAAGCAGTTGAGGCAACTGAAAGCCCCAACGGTTTCCCCAACATGCTACATTCTAAGTTCAAAGGAAGGAGCTCGGTTCTGACGTTGGTGCCACAGAAAAATACTTGAGCAACTAAGGCTGAACATCAAACATGTGGTAGGGAAGTGTCAAGTTCAGACACTGGCCCACGAGTCAATACTCAAGGGTACCTGGTGTAACAAATTTGGAAGAGGATGGGGGGGAGGAGGCTGATCCGACGGAGAAAACTGAGGTCAAACCAAAACAGCCTTTAATGACCCCGCCAATGGATAAGTGGGATGCTCGAGGGAAGACAGTGACTAGTCCAGGGCTAGTTAAGAGGCTTAGAACTCTTAGAATTTCTTAGAGGTGCAAGAACTCTGATCTTTGTGGAGTCTCCGGCCCAGACTGGCCCCTGCTAGTCACTTCTTCCCGGCCAACTGCCCAATGTCCAAGCTCCTACTCCCAAAAGGGCCGCCATAAACGTCCCGCAGGCAGGCTGCAGTTAGTACAAATGGCTCCTTACCGCGCCCATAGGAGCGACGGCTGGGACAGCATCAGAGTGGATCCGAACCTCGAGCGGTCGCAGCAGTTATTTACGCCCTGCGGGCCGTCTGGCCCAGGGCAACACAGGCTCTACGAGAAACCACACAGAGGAAGGTCTCTGGCTCCCCTGTGCCTGCTTGCCTGTCGGTTCTCGCGCAAAGTCGTCCCCCCAAGGCAATGCCTCACCTGTCAGCCTAGAAAACAGCAGGCTCTATCGCAACGTTGCTGCTCAGGCGGCACTCGGAGCGGAAGTCCCGTCTACCCTTACGTCATAGCGCGGCGCCGGGCACCACTGCGGAGAGGCGGTCCTTTGAAGATGCGCGCCGTTCTCAGGTTTGCGAGGCTCTTGAACGTGGTTTGGGGCGTGTGTTCCCTGTTCAGCGAGAGCGTCGGGAGGGTGTAGCTGTTCTGGACCTTTGTCTTCCTTTTCATTTGAATGTTATCCTCCTCTTATTTCAGTCAATCTCGTTTGCTTCTTCCCTTACCGCGTTGTCCTCCCTTCCTCCGTTAATGGTTTCGTCTCTTTCTTTCCCTTACCCATATACATAGGAAAGTTGATTCTCAGTGGACCTTGTTTGTTAGCATTAAGAGGGCCAGCCTCTGCTACTCCACACTTTAGAAAAACGTGGAAAATGTCGATTCCAGAGATATTTCGAACTTAACGTACCCAAGCTCCGTGAAGACAGTTACACTGATCTTGTGAACTGTTGCATTCTCAGTACCCAGCGCATAGTAGCTGATCCGTGTTCATCTGTCCAAAAATGCAGTAGTGAATGTGACGTCGTTTTATAGCCAGGGAGGGAAGCAGACAAGTAGGCTGGCAAACCAGTAATCTTACCCACAGCTAGGAAAGAAGCTTTGATTCAACATTTCAGTGATAGGACCACCATCGAATGGGTTGTTAGCAGTGGACTGGTACCTCTTATTCATTACCTCTCCATTTTTCAGTTTTACTTCCTTAATAACAGTTATTGAGCTTAGAAAAAGCCTCTCACTTCCTAAGAGGTTTTTTTTTGTGTGTGTTTTTTTTTTTTTTTATGAATTAACTCATTTTTAGTCCTCCCAACAGCCCAATGAGGTCACTGTTAACATGTGACCATAGAATCTGGCAACACGAATACACAAACTAAATGATTACATTGCAATGGCATTACATGATATGTTCAAGGTATTTTTTCTCATCACTAATGCACAACTCAGTGTGTGCATTTCAATGAACATGATTAACTAATGCAGCCTTTCTTTGAATCCTTGTGGATACATTTGTGGTGCTTTGCTCAAGTGATTTATGTCTCTGATTTCATTAAATAAGCCTATGCCAGAAAACCTAACCAAGAGAGTTCAATCACTTAAAAACAAAAATCTCTTTCCAGACTGATGGCCACTCTATGATTATCTCCATTTTTATCTGCACGATAAAGTAAGGCACAGAAAATTAACTTGTCCAACCTCACTTGGCAGAGCTGGATTCTACAACTCTATATGGTACATCATGCTTGGATGAGTTCCCACTCCCTCTGCTATTGTTGAAGCACTTACTCTTCTATACCTGATTACTTGAAGCAGCCTCATTGTTTTCCACATCTTCTTGCTGTTTCTGGAATGCTCATGCTGTCTTCATGAAAGCTTTCATTTGTTTTGTGCACACTCTTCCCTCTGTCCAGTATGCTCTTCTTCCTCCATTCCCTAATCCCTCCACCACCCCCCCCCCCCACAGCTGCAACATATGATGCAAGATTCACTTTGGAATGGCATTCCCTGGTGCCCCAGGTATGGTGAGGTCCCTCCTTTTTAGTCCTATATCACCATTTATATTCTGTTAGGTTGCTTATTTGTCTTCAGCATTAGACTGTGAGGTCCTGGAGGACAAGTACCCCTTCCTTCTTTTATCTTTGTATTCTCTAGGTCTAGAATAGGGTATGAGACATGGTGAGCATTCTGTAAAGCTGTGTTCAGATGATTCTGCTCAAGTAGTGGAGTGGAGTGTGCTGTGAGGCTTATAGGATCCATTTGGCATTTATTCCAGGTAAACTTGCATTGTGGAATTTTTATGTGAGTATCTTTTTCCACACTGGTTTCCAGGTCTAATTAAGAAAGAGACTTCCTTGCAAATTATGCTCCATACAGTCCTTGAATAAAGACTGTGTTAATATTCTTATGCATGTATTAATTTATTTGAAGGTCTGGGTATTTTGAAATCAAATAATCTTTTCTAGTTTTATCCTCCATCAATGCTTATGAAATTTAGTGTGCATAAGAGTCATCTAGAGAGTTTGTTGAAACAGGGATTCTTACTTAGTAGGTCTTTAGTGGGGCCTAGAATTTGCATTTCAAACAAATTCAGAGATAATGCTGCTGCTACTGCTATTTCTCAAGTCATACTCTTTTCATGGCTCTGCATTACATGGTAGTAATAGAGAAATGCTTGGTGGGAGGACAATCGTCTTGATGTATAGTAATTTGTACCTAAGAACATGTATAATTGTCATCACTTCTAGCATTTACAACAGATGATCCACTAAATATTTTTGTGAAATGGATTTGCACTGCAGCGTTCATTTATTTATTCTTTAAAAAAAAATATATATATATAATATATATTGCCTGCTGTGTGCTAGGTATTGTTTCAGATGCTAGGGACAAGAGAGAAAGATCTTTGCTTTCTTTTTTGTTGTTTGTTTGTTTATTTATTTATTTATTTAGTTAGTTGTTTTTAATTTACCTCCAAGTTAGTTAGCATATAGTGCAATAATGTTTTCAGGAGTAGATTCCAGTGATTCATCCCTTATGTATAACACCCAGTGCTCATCCCAACAAGTGTCCTCCTTAATGCCCCTTGCCCATTTAGCCCATCCCCCCACCCACAACCCCTCCAGCAACCCTCAGTTTGTTCTCTGTATTTAGGAGTCTCTTATGTTTTGTCCCCCTCCCTGTTTTTATGTTCTTTTTACTTCCCTTCCCCTTATGTCCATCTGTTTTGTATCTTAAATTCCTCATATGAGTGAAGTCATATGATACTTGTCTTTCCCTGACTGATTTATTTTGCTTAGCAGCATACCCTCTAGTTCCATCCATGTTGTTGCAAATGGCAAGATTTCATTCTTTCTGATTGCTGAGTAACGCTCTATTGTATGTTTGTATATGTACATATATATGTGTGTATATATATATATATACACACACCATATGTGTGTGTGTATATATATATATACATATGGTGTCCATATACATATACATACATATGAATGGATAAAGATGTGGTGTGTGTGTGTGTATATATATATATATATATATATATACACGCACACACACACACACACACATATATATATATATATATATATATATATATATATATACATGTATATATACACACACCACATCTTCTTTACCCATTCATTCGTCGATGGACATTTGGGCTCTTTCTATACTTTGGCTATTATTGATAATGCTACTATAAACATTGGGTGTGTGTGCCCCTTTGAAACAGCACACTTGTATCCCTTGGATATATACCAGGTAGGGCAATTGCTAGGTTGTAGGGTACTTCTATTGTTAACTTTTTGGTGAGCTTCCATATTGTTTTCCAGAGTGGCTGCACCAGCTTGCATTCCCACCAACAATGCAAAAGAGATCCTCTTTCTCCGCATCCTCGCCAACATCTGTTGTTGCCTGTTGTTAATTTTAGCCATTCTGACTGGTGTGAGGTGGTATCTCATTGTGGTTTTGATTTGTATTTCTCTGAAGATGAGTGACATTGAGCATTTTTTCATGTGTCTGTTAGTCATCTGGATGTCTTTGGAAAAGTGTATATTCATGTCTTTTGCCCATTTCTTCACTGGATTATTTGTTTTTGGGTGTTCAGTTTGGTAAGTTCTTTATAGATTTTGGATATTAACCCTTTTTCTGATATGTCATTTGTAAATATCTTCTCTGAGAAGGATCTTTGCTTTCTTGAAGGACATCAGATAATTGAGAAAGTAAGAAAGAAGAAAGTAATAAAAGAAAATTAAAGGACAATGTGAAAGAGAGTGGCTAAATTAGGTTGGGCAGTCAGGCAAGTATCTGAACTGACCTAAATGGTAAGAAATCAGCCAGAAGATCTAGTGGAAGATAATTCTTACATTCATTCTCATTCCCTGTGTGTATTTTATTTATTTAAAAAAATTTAATTCCAGTGTAGTTAACACATAGTGTTATATTAGTTCCAGGTGTACAATACAGTGTTTCACCAGTTCCATACATTACTCAGTGCTCATCATGGTAAGTGTACCCTTAATCCCCTTCACCTATTTTACCTACCTCCCCTCTGGTAACCATCAGTTTGTTCTCTATAGTTAAGAGTCTGTTTTTTGGCTTGTCTCTTTTATTTATTTTTTCCTTTGTTCATTTGTTTCTTAAATTCCACATATGAGTGAAATCATATGGTATTTGTCTTTCTCTGACTGGTTTAATTTGCTTAGCATTGTACTCTAGATCCATCCATGTTGTTGCAAATGGTAAGATTTCATTCTTTTTCATTGCTAAATAATATTCCATTGAATGTATATGCCACCACTTCTTTATCCATTGATGGATACATGGGCCACTTCCCTAATGTGGCTATTGTAAATAGTGCAGTGATAAACATAGGGTGCATATATTCCTTTGAATTGGTGTTTTTATTCTTTGGGTAAATACCCAGTAGTGCAATTCCTGGATCATATAGTAGGTATATTTTTAATTTTTTGAGAAACCTCTATACTGTCCTTTAATATTAGCTGCCTCGTATCTTAGAGTACTATCCTTCATCCACTGCTCTATCTAAAGGCTTCCCTTCTCCCCTACAGCTTTAAATACCATTTATAGACAACTCTCAAAGTCACATCGGCAGCCTAAATTGCTCCCATAGGTTCCAGGCTTATAGATCAGACGGCCTCCCTAACATCTCCACTTGAAAGCCAAATAGGCATCTCAAAGTTAACATATCCCACACAGAATTATTGATTTCCAACTCCAAGGGCAAGAATGCATTCAGATCTCGGTACAAAGTTGAAACAGGACCTGAAAAAGAAAAACAAACAGTTGGGAACTGGGGTAGAATTCTCTCCTGACTTCACTTCTCTCTGGACATCTGTTTTGTCATCATTCTTCAATCCCTAGGCTACCTGAAAGTATATGGCTGTTCATGGCTCATGCAATCTGTGTTTAGATGGGGCGTCGTTAGTGCTGTTCAAATAGTTTCTACTTCCTACCTTCTAGGCATTTGCTAGGAATGCACTTCCTTTATACATGGGGGGAGAGTGAGAGGAGGAGAGAGACCAAGAGGATGTGAGCAGTTCTGTCCAATGAGTTGTGAGGAAAAATGTTATGTCACTTCCAGGCTGAGCAGTTGATTCCTTGTGTGAGATCCTTCAAAGTTTCAGCTTTTTCTTTGGCACAGTGATGACAACATTCAAGATGGTGTCTGTCCCAACAGGCTGTATCCTTGAGTAGCTGCTGTTGCATAAAGCCTTCTGATCATCCTGGGATGAACACATAGAAGAAAGAAATCCACCTCTGTGTTAGTTTTGGTGTGGTTATGGTAGTACATTGTAGGCTGTGCAGACTGACACACAGAAACAGCCATACAGGGAGGCTCTTTCTTCTCACTCTCTTGATTTTAATTCCAAATACTCAGGGGGAGAATTTCAGATTGGCTCAGCTTGGATCTGGTTTTTAGCAGTCGTCCAATCATCAGTGACATGGGCTAGGGGTCATATTGTACCTTATACAGAGGGACCCTCTGCTCCAGTGAAGGGGATCATAGGGAGTAGGCAAACATTCCACAAGAGTGTTTACTGTAAACACACATGGCTATAAAATTAGACAATTGTACACGGATTTAACAACAGTATATGAAATTGAAAAATTTTAACCTTTTACATGAAAATTTTAGACTCTCATTACTCAATGTTTATTGACCACCTATTACATTCCAAACTCTTCCAGGCACTGAGGACACAAAGGCAATCCAAAGAGAAAACACTTGGTCTCACAGAAACACAATAAACAAATGAAAGGCATTAATGTCTGATGATGGGGAGCTAAAAGGGTAAGAATCAAGAGTAAGGAGTGCATTAGTTACCTATTATTGCTTAACAAATTACCCAAAACATAGCAGCTTAAAACAGCAGGCATTTATTATCCCACAGAGTTTCTGAGGCTCAGGAATCTAGGAGTAGCCTAGATGCGAGGATCTAGCTCAAAGTCGTTCATGAGGTTGCAGCCAAGCTCATTGGTCAGAAACGCAGACATCTCAAAGCTCCCCTGGGGCTGGAGAATCCACAGCTGAGCTCAGTCATGTGATTGTTGGCCAGTCACTGTTCCTCACTGGCTGTTGGCCAGTGGCTGACCTACTCTAGAGACATCCAGGGGCTCATTTATAAGAGCATTCAGGAATGGACTCCACATTTTATTGATGTGGCAATGTCCACAAAAAGATGCGATGCAAGGTTTTCTGATTATTTAACTTCATGACTGAGTGGCAAGGAATCATTTATGGAAAGAAACCTTTAAAATGTAAATTGAGGCTTATGTCGAATAGGCTAATTATGGAACTCTAAGGAATGTAAATGACCAAAAGAAGAGACAGAGACTTTTGTCATCTAATATTTATTGAACATTTATTACATGCCAAGTTTTGTGCCAAACACTTTATATAGTTCTAGAAGGGGAAGAGAAATTTGAAGTCAGAGTTCAGGATGATGGTCTCAGATAATGTCTTCTTTTTGCCCTATCCATTCAAATTCATGTCTGAGTCCTAGAGAGAGAAGGATTATAGCAGGAAGCAGACAGAAGTAATTTTCCCACAAAATCTATGAGAGATTTTGGGATCCCAAAGTAGTTCCCCTCAGGAACTACCATGACTAAATATGATACCAAGGAAATATGTCTCTTGTTGAGCACAGAAATGTCTGCACGGTGTCCAAGGACATGAAATGATTTCAGGGGACTGTCAACCATATGCAGCCCTTACAAGGAAGAAAGTGCAGTGGAGGTAGCGTCAGAGCCTCTTGGCATTTCATGGGCGATGTTGCTGATGAGAAAGAGAGGAAAAATGGCTGCATTTCTGATATGGCCCAGATCAGCTATGTGGGGACACTTGAAGATAACTCCTAGAAACTGCCACAGTTGTTGAGGACCCTTTCATGGAAGTAAGAGAGTAGTTGGGGACACTGCAGAAGGGATGGAGAGCCCACAATAGCAGTGAGATTGAAACAGAGAAAAACGTAACACCTAGATATTTATGATAGGAAGGAATATTTCTGGTGGATGTTATAAGGATGTCAGAAGGACCTGCACTTAGTTGTAGAATATGTTCCCCTCCTCCTCATTATTCCATTGCACATAAAGTTGAAAATCTTGGTTAGACCCCCTTTGAACTAGGATATGTAGATTGAAGATTATGTAAAAAGGGACAAGAGGAAGAAAAAGAGCAAAGACACAGAAGAAAATAAAGTTTTTTTTTTTCTAGCTGTAGAAGAAAACTAAAATTTGTTCTTAATATATGTTCTAGAGATAGAACCACTAGTCATAAATATCAGTGACTTTTGAATTGTGGTTTTCCATTGGCTCTAATAGTGAATTTTATTCTTTGTGAATTTTTAAGTATAGATAATTCTAAAAGCTTGTGAAACATACAATTGCTTCATGCAGCCTCCATAGGATAGCTCTGCTGTACCCTGAGATCCACATTAATATCTTTTCAAATACCTTAGATCAAGAAAACTGATCCACTTAGTGATTTATTTATCTTAAATGTAAGTTAAAAATCAATAGCTAAACCATTCATAAAACCATATTTAACTCCTATATTATAGCTATCCTGTGCCAGCTGGCATTTAATTATGCAGAGACCCAAAGAGATAGATGGCCCTAAAATCCAGCACACTTGAGCTGTGAGACTTGGAAATTGTTGCAAAAGTACTGTTCAATGATAGCATTGCCTTCATTGCTTATAAAAAGAATGATTTTTTTTTAAATCTGGCAAACATCAACATTTAGATATTTGATACATCACACACACACACACACACACACACACACACACACACATATATATATATGTTACAGAGAGACTAAAATAATATTTTTAAGACTTTCAAGGTCATTCACCATACATAATGTAACTGCAACTCCAAATGTTTCATTTTAATCCATCAATATGACCCATTAATTCCCCTCAATGAAACCCACATCATAAGGAAGCTTTTAATGTCAGGGCAGGGTACAGTGAGGATAAGAAAAATATGGGAGATGTAGTTCAGCTATCACTATAAATTAAAGACAAAGTAGAGATTGGGACTAGCTACACATGAATATTCCTTTAGAGTACAGTATGTTTCCATTTTATTGGATTCCTCAGAAATGAATTGCTCTGTTCAACCTAGTTTTTGTGGACTAGTAATATTGTTACTTTTACAAATTATTCCATCTTACTTTTCAGTGGAGACTTTAATGGAAATTCCCTAGGAAAATAAAAATGGAATTTTTCATAAATCAAAATGTCTTTCCATATCATCCATTTGTTGAACAGTCGTGGACTGAAAAATGGTCCTCCAAAGATGTCCATGTCCTAATCTCTGGAACCTGTGAATATGTTACCTTACATGACAAAAAGGACTTTGCAGATGTGATTAAGATGTGTTAAGGATCTTGAGATGGGGAGATTATCCTGGATCATCCAGGTGGACCTAATGTAATACCAAGGGGCCATAGGAGAGGAAAGTGGAGGGGGCAGAATCAGAAAGGAGAATGTGATGGTGGAAGCAACAGTTCTATCAAAGAAACAACAAGGTGCTATGCTGCTGGCTTGAAGATGCAGGAAGGGGCCACAAACCAAGGAATGTAGGTAGCCAATTTCTGGACAAAGCGAGGAAATGGATTCTCTCCTACATCTTCCCGAAAGAACAAAAGCCTGTCACCACCTTAATTTTAGCCCAGTGAAGTTGAATTTGAAGTTCTGATCTCCAGAACTGTATAAGAGAGTAAATTTGTGTTGTTTTAAGCCACAGATTTGTGGTAATTTGTGGAAGCAGCAATAGGAAAGGAATATACCAACTAAATAAAGGCTTAGATCATTTCTGTTTTGTAAACAAATGAACAATATTAAACAAGTAGATTTCAAGCTTCAGAATAGTAGCTATTGCCAAAACACTATGCCTTCTCTTCCACCAATTATTTCCCCTCAGTGTACCTTTCTCCTGTTGTTGGCTGAATATTCCTGCTTGATGTGACTTTTGACAAGTATTTAGTCTTGACAGAGAGAAAGCCAACCGACTCAGCTAATTTATGTTTTTCTCTAATATTGAGCTTTCTTTGGGTTTAGCCATATGTGTTAGTTTTTTTTTTTATTTATAGTTTAAAAATGCATTATGTTGTGATCTTAAAAATTGCAAAGCCATCTTATTCTCAGCCTAAACCAACCAAGCTAACATATTTAATAGCTTTAATGAGACCCAAGCCTACAATTCAGCTCTCTAAATTATCCATCAGAGATACCGCCCTCTGTGATCCTGGGTACCCCATAACAGAGGAACTAAAATGTCTACTCTTCTCCTGCCCTGCATTATGGTTTCTCTGTTAAACTTTTGCCTTCTTGGATTTAGATACCTTTAAAAGAGTCGTGCTTGCCTGTCTTTTCATAGCCTAGTTCCTAAAAAAAATAAAATGTACTCACATTGTTACCATAGAGTTCAAATCCATTCTTAGATTCCATTTTCATTCGTGCTTTTCTTTAGAATTCTTTTTTTTTTTTTTAATTTTTTTTTCAACGTTTATTTATTTTTGGGACAGAGAGAGACAGAGCATGAACGGGGGAGGGGCAGAGAGAGAGGGAGACACAGAATCGGAAACAGGCTCCAGGCTCTGAGCCATCAGCCCAGAGCCCGACGCGGGGCTCGAACTCACGGACCGCGAGATCGTGACCTGGCTGAAGTCAGACGCTTAACCGACTGCGCCACCCAGGCGCCCCTTCTTTAGAATTCTTAACTGAAATTAACAAAGTTAAACAAAAATTTTTAAAAGAAATGTTAACATTCCAATATTACTAAAGGATCTCAGCTTTTAGTTCTGGCATTACCCATTTTTGTAACATTTAAGGAGGTCATAGAACCACATTCATTTTCATTTTGGGGGTGATTCTTGCCCCTGAGTAGTAAAACTGAAATATCAACCCCAAAGAGCATCTGTGGGAGTTGAGTAGATGTGTGAACTTTTGACTGCTCACATCTGGCCCTCTCCCTGTGTCTGGGGAAATGCCCCACAGATAAGTCCTATAAGATCTTAAGTATTGTTCTAGACTTGGTTTGAGTTAACTTTTTCTAGCCCAGGAGATGAGATTATCCCACATAAAACTGTCCTGATATTGTAGACGAGCTCATCATCCAGTGCCACAGTGAATAGCATGCTCTTAAGTCAGAAGAGGAGGAATTCAGTTAACTATATGTTGGGTAAGGAGAGCTTTTGACTGAAGGGAATTCTTGAGTCCTGTCTTGAAAGATAGCTGGTATTTTCATAAAGGAAAAAGAAAATGGCATTCTAGATGAGGAGATAATTTAACAAAATTAACTGGTCTGAAATGGCATGATCCAGTGGAAAAAGGTTGATTCTAGTCATAACTCTGCACAATCAAAACAAATAACACTTTTTACCTTATATGTTTTCACTAGGGTTGTGCACATTTTTTACTAATGAATTGCCCTGAGCTCTTCCATGTGTATTTCAACATCCAAACCTGTGTGCCCTTACATATCCTATGTCCTGTGTTTAGAATGCAGTTGCCTTCCTTGGTAACCCTACCCCCAAATAGACCAGAAAAGTCTGTATGCATTTTCCAATACTCAAGTAACACTGCCCTAATTTTCCTAGGCAGCAGAATTAGGCTCCTGGGATTTTGAGATACCTTGAACATCTCTAACAGTCTAGCACTTACTACATCTACAGTATGTTCACTTGACTGTCTTTTGTCTGTTTGCTTTTTTTGCTGAAACATTTAAAAGAAAATTCTTAAAATGATACTACTTTAACCTTAAATATTTTAGTGTGAGTCTCTAACAGATAAGGACTTTTAATAACAGAAACAGCAGCACTGTTATCATCCCTCATAAAATTAACAATAACTCAGTAATATCTTTTTATTACCCAGTTCTTATTCAATTTCTTGAATTTCTCTAAAATGGATTTAGCTGACTGCATCCTCAAGGTTCCAGTTGGGGGCTTCTAAGACAACAAAAGGATTTGTGTTTTACCATTGGAGTACCTTAAGATTGTCATTTAAACTGATTGCACAACCTCTGTTTTAGCACAGCAGGAACAAAAATTAAGATAGAAAAAAGAATGGAGAATAAAATTTCAGCCTTGAGGATAGCATGGCTTTGGATTTATCATATAATCTACTCTTCTGGGCCAGTTCATAGCCTTCTGGGGGAGAAATCTATCTTGTCCATCGAAGCCCCAGATCACCCAATTCTAGGTGGAATAGCCTCCTGAGGGTAAGAGCAGGACTCTCCTTATGGGTCTCTTTCTTGAGGGATGTAGACCATAGACTCATGGTCAAACCAAATGAATTTTTTTTTTTTTTCAAAAAGCTAAAATGTATTCTCCACTTCCAATGTTTCTCTCCAAGGTGAAGGATCTAAATGAATGTAATATTCCTGGCCTCTCTCAATCCCTTCTTATCTCTGCCCCAGGAAAGTGGAGTGACTTGCATCATATATAAGTTTTGGAAGAATAAACCGGGCATGCTTAGCTCATTTTTGTTTTCTTCTCCGAGCTAGCTTCCCACAGCATGTAGGAGGTCTTTGCTTCTCCATGATATAACCTGGGCAAGTCTCCACCCTAACTGAATGCTATTTGAGTAAGTCTAATTCTGGGGTTCACTGTGCAGCCCCTTTGGACTAACATGTCACCTGTGGACCCTAATATAGCCTTTATTGGAAATCCAGATGATGTTTTGGTCTCCATGTGTTCTATTCCTAGTCTTTAGATTTTTTTTTTTTAGAACCCTGATGAAAATGGAGGGCACTATTTTGGGAGTATTCTCAAAAACATAAACAATCATAAAATGTTATGTTAATACACTACTATATTCTATTGGTTAATATTTTATGTAGGATTTTATATTGATATTCATAAGTGGGATTAATATGTGGCTTTCTTTTAGGGTTTTTGTTTCCAGAATTACACTAGCTTCATAAGAAGTATTTAGACATTTTCTTTCCTTTTTTTTTTTTTCCCTATGCTCTGGAATAATTTGAGTAGTATTGGAACTAACAGCAATTTATATTTTCCTAAAACCACCCTTTTAATTCAGTTTCTCAAGTTAATTTACTAAGAGTTGAGCAAAATATTCGCTTATGAATCTTGCAGTTTCCTCTATTTGTGGTTATTCCCTTATCATTTCCAAATTTTGTGCTTTCATGGTATTGCCCATTTCCTCACTTGATCAGATGACCTAAAGATTTATGTTAATGTAGGTTTAAGATTTTTGGAAAAAACATTTCTTGGATTTATATGTTTCTCCTTTTAAATTCATTATTGCATATGCGTTATTTATGATTTTTCCCTTCTGCTTTCCTTGGCATTCTTTTTCCTAACTTGAGTCTTATTTGTAAATATAAATTTTTTTAGCTATGAATTTTCCCCTGAGCTTTACTTTGCTTGTATCCCATGATTCTGATGAGTAAAGTCATTTGATAAACAAGGAGATGTGCCCAGTTGAGAGATCTGTTGTCCTGTGAAGGAGATAGTTGAGTGATCTATTGTTTGGATAAATATGTTTTCAGGAAGTCATTTAAGCAACAAAGTTATTCCCAATAATTTCCTGCCCTTCCACCGAAAGACTTGGTTTTGGTGACCCATTGGTATCAAGCTTGGCTATATGGCTTGTTTTGGACAATGAAATGTTAACAGATGGTTCATTGAAGGATTCTCCCATTTGTCTTTCCTCTCTACCCCAAGATCAGTATGTCCCATATTGGGACTGTTCATTTGAGTAGGGTCCCAGAATGAAGAAGATACAGAATAGAGGTGCAACCAATCAGTTAAAGACATGTAATGGGAGCAAGAAATAAATCTTTGTTGTTGTAAACTGTGGAGATTTTTGGGTTATTTGTTATTGTAGAATAAGCTAGCAAAACCATCTGCTATAGCATGTACTGAATATATATACAAACGCATATAGGTGTATATTCTATATTCCTTCATATGTACCTTTATATACTATATACTATATATCATGTATACCTAGATATAATGTAGGAACATCTTTTGAAAAATAAGGTATAAGTAAATTTTATGGGACTTCAGATGCAATTCTTGCTAATTAAATTATTACAAACATTTATAGTTGTGTCTTTGCTTTTATGACACATCTGTAGTCATAGCCATGATTTGTCTGATGCTAAGTCTTGGGTCAGAAAAGTTCCTCTGTTACAACTTTTTTTCTTTGAGAAAATTCCTTGCTCTATACCCATCACCTTTGGGACATGGTTCTAGAAAGCTAATATATGAAAAAAGAAAGAAAGAAAGAAAGAAAGAAAGAAAGAAAGAAAGAAAGAAAGAAAGAAAAGAAAACACTGGCTCTACTTGTTTGCAATTTAAAAATTCTGACTTCATTATTCCTTAAAACCAGTGGAAATGACCCATAATCTTAGTAACATATTTTTATAAATGTTGTCTCTTCCAGAATAAAAGTGTCTCCTGTAACTATCAGCATGATATACGAAGATAGTTTAAAAAAATTCCTCTAAATAGGAAAAAGAAAATATTCTAATTTTTTCTTGAGGCCATAGTCAAGAAGTCAGGTAATATTTAAAGACTCTAAAATATGCATCTTATTTTGAAACCACAGATTAAGAGCTGGACTTTTATTTAGCAAGTACTTATAATTTTACAATTATTTTAATATTATGGGTTACAGAACACTGTTGTAGTAGATCTAAGCAAAAACATAAGATCAAAAAAATATTTGAAAATATTAATTTTGGTTCAATACCTCCTTCTCTGTATTGTCATTATTGTACATGGCAAAGCTGGCATAAGAAAATTTGGTTAAATATCTAATTTTACACTTGATCTTAGCTAAAAGGCTAAGAAGCGATTTTTAAATGTCTAATTTTGTTCTTATAAACCCCAATTCTCGATATGTTAGTACAAATCTGAGTTTTAGTATGCTAATCTCTGAGTAATCAAATATGCCTAGGAAAAAAATAATCCGCGGGCAACTGCATCTACAGACCATATGATTTGCATTATTAGTACTTTCCATGTAATAATTCTACACATTGTTATCATTAGCAACACTATTTCAATCATGAATATCACCAAGTTCAGAAGAAATCATTTCTGAATTGTCTCTATTAGACCATGATCAAGAGGAAAAAATACAAGACCGAGTTTTCCTTTAGTGTTGTATCTGACATTTTTAAATAGACTCATTTTCTGTGGTTTCATGTAACCTATTACATTTGTCACTGGATGGCAAGGAGGCCTGTCTCTCATTAGCACTTCCGCTAGTACTTGAGAAAAATATCCTGAAAGAAAAAAGATTCAATTTGCCTCCCCTGGATTTGGAGGCATTTGATTTTTTGAGAATTTCAGTAAATATCATCTCTAATTTTAGTTGAATACCCCTCACCATATGATATTACAAGATATAACTAACATACTATCCGCCTAGAAATATGTTTCTCTTTGATCCTAAAAATGGCTTTTGATTAAAAAATTGGCTCTCCATTATGTTAAGAGTGAGAGAGAATTTAAGTGGTGGTGGGGGGACTGATCTGTAAATGACAGAACAAAAGAATAGATCAGAATTAGATCTGTGACTTTTTTATCCATCTCTTATTTTTTTCCCTCCTTTATGTTTATCTGAGTCCCAAGATTCCCTGACAACTTCCGCAGATTTGGAGTGTGTTTATACTGGGTTTCGTGTGCAGTGTGTCAGTGTGTGTATGTGTGTGTGTGTGTGTGTGTGTGTTGTCTTTGCAAGGAAATTTTGGAAAGTGTTTTTAGCCCAGTTGTTTGCCTTGCTCCTCCTTTCTCACCCCCCCCCCCCCATTACCAAAGATGTCCTTATCGCATCTGTTAGTGACTCTCTATTGAGGTGAGCCATTTATAAGAGAGAATTCCCCTGTACCACTCACCTGTGGACATATCCTAGTGTAAGCGCTGAATAATCTTACAGTTGTGCAAATCAGACTATGTCACTCCCATGCTTAAAATTGCCTATTGGCTCTCTCTTACCTACAGGATGAAACCCACAGTCCTCTATTCAGCTTACAAGGTCTTCATTTTCTGGCTCTAATCTTCCATTCTGGTCTTTTCTCCCTTGCTGTAGGAGTTTTAAAAATCTAGAGCTTTTCTACAAGCTGTATTTTGATCCCTTTGTATTTACACATCTATTTGTTTAGTCTTAGATGGCCTTCACCAACTGGGGAGGCTAATGAATTCTTTTGTTTTAGTTCAAATGCTAAACCTTTTCAGGGAAGCCTTTTCTACCTGCCTGGAGCATCCTCCAGATTTCCCACTATACTTTGTTACACACCAACTGAAGCAGAGATGGCTGATTTACTGTCAATCCAATATCTATTCTTCTCTCCTTCCCTCATAAAGGATTTCTAATTTTATTTGGGGTGTCAGGTGCCGAGTTTCCAAATGTATTGTGGCCAAGTGACCAATCTCTGGCCAATAAACTACAAATATATGGTGGGTGAAACTTCTAAGAAATCTCAAAAGGCAGACAGTTATCTGGCACTGACCTTTTATATTTCCATACTGCTTGCAATATGGGTGTATTGGCTGGAGCTCCAGCACCTATCTTGGACCATAAGGCTCTCATGAGAATGAATACTATGTATTAGAGATGGTGGGGCAGAAAGATGGAAAAATCTGAGACTGGCACTGTAAGGCTGTCTTAACAGCCTTGGACTATGTACCTCTGAACTTCTTTTACCTGAGAGATGAAAGTTTATTTATCTACTTCGTGCTTTTGAAATATGCTTGTGGAATGCAGTCTTTAGTTGGGTTTTCTCTTACATTCACCAACTCTTGACTAATGCATCTGCAAAATGAGAACTAGCAAAGTTATAACATTGGTGTTTTATCACATATATCTCCCCTACTCTGTTATTTCACAGGAGGAGAGCTGGGGTTACTGTATTGTGTTCTTTTTTTTTTTTTATGTTCATTTATTTTTGAAGGAGAGAGAGGCAGAGCACGAGGGGGGAGAGGCAGAGAGAGAGGGAGACACAGAATCTGAAGCAGGCTCCCGGCTCTGAGCTGTCAGCACAGAGCCCTACCCAGGGCTCGAACCTGTAAACCATGAGATCATGACCTGAGCTGAAGTCGGACGCCCAACCAACTGAGCCACTCAGTCGCCCCATGTTGTGTTCTAAAATAACAAGACTATCATGCTGAGTTCTGTCAGGGCATGATCCTTGAATTGGTGGTACTGGTAAGAGTGGAGACTTCCCAGAAGGTCATCTTGGTGTCTATCATCTAGAGACCAGGCAAAGTCTTCAGATAAAACCAGAACAATTGTAAGGGGGAACTCAGTTGATAAATAACTGGGCCTTTCTCATCCTCTCTGAGCCTGAGCTATGAGGAGTTTATGTTTCCATAAGGATACTTTTAGGTGAGAAGGCATATGGGGACCCAGACTGAGTGGGACCCTTGTGCATCACAGAGTAAAAGTGAGTAAGCCATAGCTTGTAAGTTGATTCACTCTAGATGCATGCTGCTCTTTCTGTGTATTTCCACTTTAAATGTTTCTTCCCTATCTAAGTAGTATTCAGAGGTGCCAAGGCAAGGGCCTGTATCCATGTAGAGTCCTTCTGAAGTCAGTATGATGGTAGCTGTAAGAATCATCCAGGGTCCACAAGAATTAAGGGAGAACTCAGGAGGAAAGAGTGAGGAAAGTGAATCAAGGGGCCAGCCACGCCTTTCACCAAGAGTACTGCTTCTAATGCAAGACCCTCCATTAAGGAATACTGAACTTCCCTTCAGTTAGGGACACATCATAATAGAAGGGCATATGGAGGTCGTTTAGTCCAACCTTCTCATTTTACAGATGAGGAACTGAGATCAATAGAGGTTACATGAACTTGCCTGTGTTAGTGACAGAGCCAATTCAATGTTCTTCCCACTATGCAATATTAATATCAGGTCACTGAACAAACCAATTTTTAGTGAAAGAAAATAAAATTTAAAAATTGTGTGTTTGTGTGTTTTTATGGAGAAGAAAGCCACAGGTGTTTTTTAAAAAGTAAAAAAAAAAAAGTTAAGTTTATTTTATTTTCAGAGGCGGGGGTGGGGGTGGGGAGCAGAGAGAATGAGCAGGGGAGGGGCAGAGAGAAAGAGAGAGAGAGAATCCCAAGCAGGCTTTGCACTGCCACCAACATGGGGCTCAAACCCATGAATCATGAGATCATGACCTGAGCTGAAACCAAGAGTTGAATGCTTAACTTGACTAAGCCACCTAGGCACCCCTAAAAAAAAATCTAATTTGCAAGGGCATTCATGAGCCATAGCACAAATAGTAAATGTTGGGAGAATGGCAATTTTAGTAACTTCTTCATCTGTTTGTTCAAGTTCCTGTGAATGAGATTCCAAAAGACAAGTCCTTCCCACTCCCTAACTCCATCGATCAAGAAGTTTCTCCTGAAGGTAAGTAGCTTTTATTTTCACTGTAATCTTCCCTTGATGTCTCACTATACTTGTAACTAAAGCTTTAATGGGAAAATACCTTAACTACAGTAGGTGCTCAGTTCAGAGGCTTATGGATTTTCCATATGTAATCCTACCTGCATATGGATGATGTTTGTTTCTATCAGCACTGACTGCACTGAAAGGCCTGGTGCTCCTCAGTCAGTTCTGATATTTTCCTTTGTTCTTCACAAGTATTTGCTCAGTTCAACATGATAATTTGAACTTGGATGCTCACTCATTCAATATCATTTCTGACCTATGTTGACTCTGAAAATTAGGTTTATTTCCAAAGTGATTTTTCTTTACTTATTTTATTAGATATTTTATGCATCACACTCCCTTTTCTCAGAAAAAATAGCTAACAAAATAAATTTGAAAATGTTAACATCATTGAGTGGGTGAATGAATGAATGAATGAATAAACAGCATTTTGAAGGAGAAACACTGGGCCCAGGTGTAGCTGCCAATGGAATGTGCTGAGTTGCCACTCGCCTTGACTGAGTCATTGGTGTCTCATACTTATGGCCTGCTTTCAAAACCAGCATGCTGTGGTATCATGCTATTGAAATAATAATGAATCCAGTTTTGTTCCTGGTATTCTTCTGGCCCTTCTCCCACCCAGTCAAGTGGACATTCCACATTCCCTACAGTAGGGTAGGAAAGCATGGCAGAAAGCAGAAAGAAGGCAATCCTTGCTTTTGTGTTTCAAAACTCTTAAGTCTCAGTGAAAGGGGAGGAATTCCCCTCTAGGACCTGGACTGTAGACTGGAAGCCTATATGATAAGAGAAAACTTGGAGACATTTCTTAAGCTAGGAGGGTTGAGAGAGAAAGGGAGAAGATACGATTAATTAGGGAAGAGCTTGGGGAAAATGGAATGGACAATGGGAGAAGAAGAAAGATGGCATCTGGAGAACATTCAATGTTCAGTTGAGCAAACAGCCAAGGTATTCACTATCCATGAGCCATAAAGGAGTTAAGTTGGTACTCACAGGATGTCTAGTCTCCTTTTGAGTATCCCTTGAGTTGAGGAGACATGACACTTGCTCTTGGAGCCAACTTCTTAAAGAGATTTTCCCTTGCATTAGTCAACATGCTACCAGTGGCCCCAGAGGTAGTTGTGACTTTCTTTCCAGAGCTTTTAAGAAACAAATTTTTTAACGTTTATTCATTTTTTGAGAGACAGAGAGAGACAGAGCACGAGTCGGGGAGGGGCAAAGAGAGAGGGAGACATAGAATCCGATGCAGGCTCCAGGCTCTGAACTGACAGCACAGAGCCCGACATGGGGCTCAAACTCACGGACCTTGAGATCTTGACCTGAGCCGAAGTCAGACACTTAACCGACTGAGCCACCCAGGTGCCCCTCTTTCCAGAGCTTTTGATTGGACTCTATCAGATCACACTGTGTGGAAATACCTCTTACTTGATGTTCTAGGGCATTCACAATCCCTCTGAAGGAAGGCAGTGTCCTTGTCCATAAGTCTTGTGCTGAGTGAAAGCAAAAGTTTTGTGACCTTGGGTTTAGGCTTTTAAATATTTTCTGGTATACAGCACAAAGAGTCCCCCCCCCCTTTTTTTTCTGTCAAAGAGGAAGTTGATTTGGCTAAGCAAGATAAGGAATGTGGCCAGAATAAGGTACGAAAGTGGAGAGGTAAGAGACCAATAGAAAGGCCTCCTTGAAGCAGCAATACACTCTTCCACCCACCATGTGACTCTTGCGAGATGGGCAGAGATGCTCTTGTCATGTCCACCCCTTGTTGGGTAAGTTGCAGAAACACTGCTGGAGCAGTGCTGCATGTTCTCACCTCCCCATTCCCACAGGTCAGGGGTAAGTGGAAGTACTGAGGGAGGTGGAAGTACTAATTAACCCTCCCATCCATTTTCATCTCTGGACTCCAGTCATTAGTGTCAAAGCCTGGAAACACATATGCCTTTTATCAAGGCTATAACTTGCCCTCCTCTCACAGTTTATGGGGTTCTGATAAAGATCCTGCCACGTGGGTCATTTTCTATATGGTGTTAAAAGGATTTTTTCAAACCTGTTCTGTCATCTAATGAATGTTACACCCCAGAGTTACAATTTCAATGCCAATCATGGTAAATTTTGGCAGCAGAGAACGTGTACTTCTGTCATTTCCTATAAAGTCATATATACAAAAGTGTCAAGACCTCTCTAGGGCCCAGAAGAGAAATGCTGGTTTAGACAAATCATGAGCTACAAGCCTTTAATGTGTGTGATGGTTAATTTTATATGTCAACTCGGCTGGGCCATGGTGCCAAAATATTTGGTCAAACATTATTCTGGATAATTTCTATGAAGATGTTATTTGGATGAGATTAACATTTAAATTGGTGGACTTGGGTTACCCTCCATAATGTAGGTGGGCCTCATCTAATCAGATGAAGGCCTTAATAGAATAAAGACTGGCTTCCTCCTACCCCCAAGCAAGAGAGAATTCTACCACAAGATTGCCTTTGGATGGCAGCTGCAACTCTTCTTTGGGTCTCCAGCCTCTGGACTACCCTGCAAATTTAGTACTTGCCAAGCCTCTATAATCATTTAAGCCAATTCCTTGAATTCTTAATCCTTCTTGGTCTCTTTGTCTCTCTCTCTCTCTCTCTCTCTGTCTCTCTCTCTCTCTCTGTCTTTATATGTTGTGTGTATATATTTACACTGTTGGGTTTCATTTTTCTGGAGAACCCTGATTGATATAACATGTGACCTGTTTTTCTAGTTACCTTATTGTTACATAACAAACAACCCTAAAACTTGGGGTGCCTGGGTGGCTCAGTCCATCAAGCAACTGGCTCTTGATTTCAGCTCAGATCATGATTTCATGGCTTCATGAGTTCGATCGCCGAATCAGGCTCTGCATACTCACTGCTCACGGAAACCACTTGGGATTTTCTCTCTCTCCCTCTCTCTCTGTCCTCCCTCCTCTACTTATGCTCTCTATTTCTCTCTCAAAATAAATAAATGAAACCTAAAAGCAAAACAAAACAAAAAACAAACAGCCCTAAAACTTAGTGGCAGAGCTAGGCTGGCTCAGCGATGGTCTGGAATAAAGATTGACTCTTTTTTTAAAAGATTTTTTTTTTTTTTAAGCAATCTCTACACCACACAGAGCTTGAACTCACAACCCTGAAATCAAGAGTCACACGCTCCACTGACCCAGCCAGCCGGGCACCCCAAGATTCACTTTTAAGATCACTCTCACACATGGCTAGCAAGCTGGTACCAGCTGCTGTCTGGTAGCTTAGCCAGAGCTATTGGCCAGCAGCCCCATTCCTGTCCATGTGCACCACAGGCTAGTGACTCACAGCGTAGTGACTGTGTTCCAACCAGCAAACAACCTAGGAGAAAGAACCAGGCAGCTGTACCACCTTTTATGACCTAGCCCAGGAACTCACATAGCATCATCTCAACCGTGATCACAAGCCTGCCCAGACTTAAGAGGGAGAAATTCTAGGGTTGCCAGATAAAATACAAAAATGCTTAGTTATATTTGAATTTCAGATAACAATATTTTTTAGTATTGTGTGTCCCATGCAACTTTCAGGTCATACGTATACTAAAAAATTTTTTGGGTTTCCTGTATTTTCTCACTTATTACATCTGGAAACCCTCTTACAGACCTCCTCTATTGATGAGAGAAGAGTCAAAGTCACATTCTGAGGAGGGCAAATGGAATGACAGTATTGTTGCTTCCATATTTGGAAAAGACTCTGCCTGTCCCAGTCTGCCCTCTGGCCATAAGAGTTGCCACCCCTTACATGTGCGAAGTACATCCATCCCTTATCCCTAAGACCATCCATTCTCATCCCTTTAAAAATCAGCTTGAAGTCAGCATCTAGATCAGGTCCAGGTGCAGGTGAAGGTCCTCTGTGGGGTACCATCCCTCAGGTACAATTCCTTGAGTATCATTTCTTTTGTTTTGTTTTAATATTGTTATTTATTTTTTGAGAGAGAGAGGGTGAGAGAGAGCAAGTGGGGGAAGGACAGAGAGAGGATCCAAAGTGGGCTCTGCGCTGTCAGCAGCAAGCCCGGTATAGGGCTCAAAACCACAAACCCTGAGACCATGTCCTGAGCTGAAGTTGGACTCTCAACCGACTGAGCCACCCAGGCACCCCATTGAGTATCACTCTTTTTTGTCTAAGTTGATATGCTTCCTTTAAAAATGTGAGCTTTTGTATCAATTTATAAGCCTCTCTATTAGACCAAAGTCTCACTCACAAATCTCTAGATACGCCCTCCTCTACCTAACCTCCCTGAGGGACTGCAGTCAATGGGACAAGGCCCTTAAGATTCTTAGAAGCCCTATTGTTTTGTTTCTTGTTTCTGTTGTTTGCCTTAATTCACAAATAAATCAACATGAAACAATACATTAATAAAAGAAAGGATAAGAACCATAAGATCCTCTCAATAGATGCAGAAAAAGAATTTGATGAAATACAGCATCCTTAATTGATAAAAACCCTCAAGAAAGTAGGGATCATATGTGGAATTTAAGAAACAAAACAGATAAACACAGGTGAAGGGAAGGAAAGATAAGATAAAAACAGGGAGATGAACCATAAGGGACTCTTAAATACAGAGAACAAACTGAGGGTTGCTGGAGGGGAGGTGGGCAGGAGGATGGGCCAAATGGGTGATGGGCATTAAGGAGGGCACTTATTGGGATGAGCACTGGGTATTATATTTGAGTGATGAATCCTGAAACCAATACTACACTGTATGTTAGTTAACATAGAAATCCTGAATTTAAATAAATTAATTAAAAAAAAAGAAAGTAGGGTTAGAGTGAACACACCTCAACATCATAAAGGCCATATACAAGAGACCCACAGCTATTATCCTTAATGGGGAAAAACTGAGAGCTTTCCCCCTAAGGTCAGGAACATGACAGGGAGGTCCACTCTCACCACTGTTGTTCAACATAGTACTGGGAGTCCTGGCCTCAGCAATCAGACAACAAAAAGAAATAAAAGACATACAAATTGGCAAGGAAGAAGCCAAACTTTCACTCTTCGCAAATGACATGATACTCTATGTGTAAAAACCGAAAGACTCCACCAAAAAACGGTTAGAACTGATGCATGAATTTGCAGTCGCAGGGTATAAAATCAGTATATAGAAATTGGTTGTATTTCTATACACCAATAATGCAGCAGCAGAAAGAGAAATCAAGGAACAGATCCCATTTACATCTGTACCGAAAATCACAAAGTACCTGGGAACAAACCTAACCAAAGAGGTAAAAGTTCTGACAACTATAGAAAGTTTATGAAAGAAATTGAAGAAGACACAAAGAAATGGAAAAACATTCCATGCTCATGGATTGGAAGAACAAATATTGTTAAAATGTCTGTAGTACCCAATGCAATCTCACATTTAATGCAATCCCTATCGAAATAACACCAGCATTCTTCACAGAACTGGACCACACAATTCTAAAATTTGTATGGAACCAGAAAATACCTCAAATACCCAAAGAAATCCTGAAAAAGAAAACCAAATCTGGAGGCATCACAATTCCAGATTTCAAGCTGCATCAAGACAGTATGGTATTGGCATAAAAACAGACATATAGATCAATGGAACAGAATAGAGAGCCCAGAAATGGACTCACAAATGTATGACCAACTGATCTTCAAAAAAGCAGGAAAGAATATCCAGTGGAAAAAAAGACAGTCTCTTCAGCAAATGGTGTTGGGAAAACTGGACAGCAACATGCAAAAGAATAAAACTGGGTCACTTTCTTTCATCATACACAAAAATAAATTCAAAATGGATGAAAGACTTAAATGTGAGACAGGAAATCATCAAAATCCTATAGGAGAAAATAGGCAGCAACCTCTTTGACCTTGTCTCGGGAGACAAGGGAAACAAAAGCAAAAACGAACTACTGGGACCTCACCAAGGTAAAAAGCTTCTGCACAGCTAAGGAAATAATCAACAAAAACTAAAAGGCAGCTATCAGAATGGAAGAAGATATTTGCAAATGGCATATTAGATAAAGGGTTAGTATCCAAAATGTATAAAGAACTTATCAAACTCAACACCCAAAACACAAATAATCCAGTGAAGAAATGGGCAGAAGACATGAACAGACACTTTTCCAAAGAAGACGTCCAGATGGCTAACAGACATGAGAAAAGATGCTCAACATGACTCATCATCAGGGAAATACTAATCGAAACCACAAAGAGATTCCACCTCACACCTGTCAGTATGGCTAAAATTAACAACGCAGGCAACAACAGATGTTGGCGAGGATGTGGAGAAAAGAGAACCCTTTTCCACTGCTGGTAGGAGTGCAAACTGGTGCAGCCACTCAGGAAAACATTGTAGAGGTTCCTCAAAAAATTAAAAATAGAATTACCCTAAGACCCGAAGGGTCACATGCACCTTGTTGGAGCATGCAACCTAGAGAGTGTATCCTAGAGGATACTCTAGGTAAATTTCTAGCATTTCTAGGGAGATTTTGGGTTGAAGGAACATACGTGGTTCTGTTACATGTTGCCAAACTCCTCTTCACACAGGGTTCTTTCCCTTTTGAAGCTTCACCAGCAATGTATGAAACCATCAACTAACCATAGCCTTGCCAGCAGAGCACATTGCCACGTTTTCAAATTTGGCTAATCTATTGGGTAAGAAATGGCATTTCAGTGTGGTTTTAACGTCTATTCTTCCTATCATGAGTAAGGACAACACCTTTTCATATGTTTTGGAGCCACTTTTGTATCTCTTTTTGTGAATTGTCTGTGTTTTTGCCCATTTTTCCTCCCAAATTTTAGAAGTTCTTTAAAGTTAGAGTTAGGAGCCCTTTATCTGTGATACTGTCGCAAATGTTTTCTCCCAGTTTTATTGCCTTTGGATTTTGAGTTGCAGCAAGATTTTTTTTTTCTCTATCAAAGTGAAAATGGAGCTCACACATGTGTTCTAGTGCTTATGTGGTTTCAGTTAGCTGACTTTGGTATTCATTTTGTTCCCCATTTTTTTTCTTCTTCTGAAGATTCCTGACCCTTTTGTCAAGTTAAAGAAGTGCTTAAAATATTTTATTCAGGAATTGTAGTGGTGTTTATCAGGGTGTTTCATTCAGAGGATTGAATCCACCATGCTGCTGGAAATACAGGGAGCTAATCTCTTCTCTGCAGTCCTTGAAGAAGACAGTGTGCTTTACCCCCCAATTCCTGGACCTACAGTATTACAACCTGTCTATCCTTTCAGTCATTTGCTTTTGACTGATCACACTGTTTTCCTCTAAAGCTATTGGGAAAAAGAAAACAGTGCATGCTAACTTTTTCCTAAAAGCTTCCTTCTGTATTTGCTTAAGATACAATAAAATATAGATTATTCAGCTAAGTCTATATATTTTTAAAGGAAAGATCTCAAGCAAAAGCAAGCTTAATTTGAAAATATGGTGCTTGAATTCTAGACATGGTTAGCAAATATTAAGACAATTCAAATTTTCCTCAAGATATAAACCCAAACAGGAGCATACTCTTCAGTATTACAGATATTTGTTTAATGGATAAATGAAACTCAAATAATCAGTTATAAATAATTATTTTTTTTAATTTTTAAAAAAATTTTATTTATTTTTGAGACAGAGACAGAGTGTGAGTCGGGGAGGCACAGAGAGAGAGGGAGATACAGAATCTGAAGCAGACTCCAGGCTCCGAGCTGTCAGCACAGAGCCCGATATGGGACTCAAACTCACGAGCCATGAGATCATGACTGAGCGTAAGTCAGACACTTAACTGACTGAGTCACCCAGGCACCCCCAGTTACAAATATTTAAATTGTCCTTATCAATGAAGTGCAGAAATGCTGCTTCATTAGGAGATCATTACAAGGTATCTATGCTTCTTTCCCTGTGATCTAGAATTGACTAGGTATAACAGCTCATAGTAATTGTACACATGGTTCTTATGCAGCCAAAAAGGTGCCCAGATTTCACGTAATGGAATTTCTATTTCTTCGCACAATTATAGATGAAAACAAAACTCAAGATTTTTGGAAAACCCCTCTCTCTAGTCCCAGGACACACTCCTGGATTTGATCTAGTTTAATCATTGCTCCTTGTACCTGGTGCTTTTGCATTCAGCACCACAGACATTGCTCCGAGCAGATGTTTTTGCACAGGAGGCTGCTTGCAGCAAAACTTAATTTTCTATCAGCTGATTTTGGTCTCCAGCTCTCCAGATTTCACTGTAATTTCTCTCACATTCTGAATCTGATAAAAGATTTTAGATGAGCTGTTGGTTAAAAGGCAAAGCTGCTAAGATTTTTACTAGACCAAATATGATCTCTACTGCCAAGGACACATTTTGGCAATCGTTGTCATTTTTAATGATAAAGTATGGAAATCTGAAAAGAAGGTTTGCGAAAAAAAAGATTTCTCTCAAAATGCTCCAAAAATTTACTATCCATAAGGTATGCTCCTCATTATCCCCCTTCTCACTCAATTCTTAGTTCCCAGCAGCTGCATGGTCTCTGTGGCTAGCTCTCTGTGGAGTGTTTGCTTAGTCAGTGTTGGTGGACTCAAAGAATGATCCAACAGGAGCAGACAGTACATGAGGACACATTGGCAAATGTCTTAGATCTGAAATGGTTTCAGTGATGGTCTGATACTACACGACTTAAGTGGATTTAAATATGGAATAATAACCATCATAGTCTTTAGTTCTTAGGTGAGAAGGTTATTGTCTTCATAGTTGGCTATAAATATTGCAGGAAGCACAAGCAGCTATCAGATTATTATTAAATTAATTCTAAGAATGTGAACTATTTAGGGCCAAAGCTATGGACAATTTCAAAGGAAATTAAGTACACTGAAACGACGTGATGTTTGATGTGGAATATCTGTGGAAAATCTGAGGCTCCCTTTCTTTGCTCTGGCTCACGATGGGTTTTAGACTGTTTTCACAGACACCGTTCCTGTCTGAAGCTCACAACAGTCTTGTGGGGCATGTGGCTCAGAAAGTTTCTGTGCCTTTTGAGAGGCCAGGAATCTGAACCTTAGAAGGGCTGATTCACCTTCAGAGGTTTCCAGCATTATTGGCAGAGTTCAGACTGAAATACAGAACTCTGGCCTCTTCATCCAGTGCTCTTTCTTGTTCTAACATTGGAAGAAAATAAAACATAAGAAAGAAAGGGGTAAATAAGTTCACTTTCATCTGTTGTTACAAATGGTAGGTTTATATACAAAATATTTTAGATGTAGTAAATTTGGTGAACATTATAATAGACTTTCTGGGGTTAAAATGTCTTTTTACAATTCAGATATAAGGTGAAAATAAGCTTTGTGGAATAATAAAGCCCTATGAGGGAGTAAATGGTAACACTGACTCTACTGGTTAGCAGGGTGTTTTTCTTAGTAGGATCTCTTACTAGGGAGACCCTCAGCATACACTCCCATATGCAGTGAAAGTGGAAGTCCTGCTAGGCTTTGCTGGGGTTTCCTAGAGGAAACACCTCTCTTCCACACTCTGCACTGGATGGATGGATGGCAGTGCTCTGGAGAGTCAATGTGGGTTGCTACTTAGTAGGAAATTTCAGAAACCTCCCTCTAAGGCATTAGTTGTAGACCAGAGGAGAGGAGATGCTGAGAACGAAGGCAGGCAGAGATGGGACTCAGAAGGCACATGCTAGACTGTCATCATTGTTTGAAAATTTTCTGATGCAGAACCTGGTCTAACACCATCATCCACTGTGGGATGGAGGTCACTTTCCAAGGCCCAGATCGAACAATGCATTTTTATGCTTAGAGAGAGAATTCACAGGTAGAGATATCCCAGCACTGCAAAGGACAGTCCTTTTTTTTTTTTTTTTTTTTTTTAATGTTTGTTTACTTTTGAGAGAGAGAGAGAGGGAGACAGAATCCAAAGCAGGCTCTGCACTGATAGAACAGAGCCTGATGTGGAGCTTGAACCCATGAATGTGAGATCATAAGGTGAGCCAAAGTAAGAGGCCCAACCAACTGAGCCACCCAGATGCCCCAGGACAGTCCTTTTTATGGCTGTGCTTCTCTCTGTTGCCAGACATGCTAGGGCTGGTGCATCTTGAACTGTGGAATAAAATCCCCCATTCTCATTTCTTGGCTCTTAAGAAATTACTCTAGAAATTCAGCCTCCAGTTCATTTGGTTACATATGTGCAAAATGCACATGTGTGAAAATGCAGCTAAAGATAATAGCGATTAAATCAGCACTTAAAAAAAGGTTTTGGATAGTTAAAACTCTTGAATCCTGATCCCATATTCTCAGATACAATTTAGGGACTATATTAGGCCAGAAAGTTTCTTTGCAAATCCCCTCCAATTTTGTAGCATGATGTTTTGTGTTAACAGTTGTTAAAATGCAAGTTATTGGGGCGCCTGGGTGGCGCAGTCTGTTAAGCGTCCGACTTCAGCCAGGTCACGATCTCGCGGTCCGTGAGTTCGAGCCCCGCGTCAGGTTCTGGGCTGATGGCTCGGAGCCTGGAGCCTGTTTCCGATTCTGTGTCTCCCTCTCTCTCTGCCCCTCCCCCGTTCATGCTCTGTCTCTCGCTGTCCCCAAAATAAATAAACGTTGAAAAAAAATTTTTTTAAAAAAATTGCAAGTTATCGAGTGGAAAGCCTGGCAAGAGCATCTATGCTGAGCTTAGGCACCCTCCCTTTGGGTCCCTCAAAGTTAGGAGCTTTGCATCTTCCCTATAGCTGGGGCTGGGGCTGGGATTGTGGCTGGACCCAGGGCCAGTGTTGACACATAAAACAATTCTTTAGAAAACAGAGGGGATTTAGGAAGCTAAATGCAAAACTAGTAATGATTGGAAGAAATCTCATTTATGATAAACCAACTTGTAAGTACAAATTGGACCAAATCATTGAGCTACTTTCTTGAGCAGCCTTATTTTTATTCCCCCCAGTGCTGTGTCTGTACCTGCCTGGCATTCTGCTGGCCACGAAGGCATTCACGTGTACGTTCAGGTCTAAGCCTATTCTAATGGTTCACCTCATTCACAAATGGGGGTCTTCAGAGCCCAGCCCTCCTGAGGCCTTTGGGAAGCAGACAAAGGGATGAGAAGGAAGGCATTTTGTCACGAAGCTCTTAGTTAAGGCATCTTTGCAGGCTCTAATCCACCGTCCACACTTGCCACCAGAAGTGCCTTCCCAAAACACAGATCCAGTCATGTCACACTCATCTTTCTGGCACACTGCTCCAGCTTTCAAACAGTTCAAACTCAGGCCACCTGGTGTCTTATCATCTTTGCTTAGGTGGCCCCTTCTGCCTGGAAAAAACAGTCACCACAATGACAAAAGAAATCCCCAAGACCCATTTAGCTTTCGAGGCTCTGTTTTGGTGTTTTTTCTTTTGTGAACAATTCCATGATTTCCCACCTTTATCTTTACTTCTAAGATAGAACTAGGCTCCCTGTTTTTTATGTGTCACCAGAACACAGTGCTACCTATGGATTATACTGCAGGTAACTCTTTGCATACATGTGTGCACACGAATGAGCTGTATGTCAAGCTTGTGGGCTGAGCCATATCTTCTTCCCATATGTTGTACAATGGAGGCTCTTAGAAAATGATGAATTAGTCAGTTAAAGGAGCAAACACAAGAATCCCAGAAGAACCATGAGGTTTCCAGTTATCAAGATATCGTTTATTTTTGTGATTTCACCTATGCTCTAAACACTGATGATTTCCTCTCCATCCTACACCTCTTTCCTGAGCTCCAGATTTGTATCTCCAATCCCAATTAGTCATCTCCACCTGGATGTTTCTTAAGCACTTCAAACGCAACATGCCCATGGCTTACCCCACAATCTCCCTCCCAGTGCCCAGTTTTCTTTTCCTGATTGCAGTGAATGTCATCACCACTTACACTCCAAATCCCGGAACCATCAACTTCAGTAAATATTTGTTGAGTGACTACCTTAGACCTTGCACTGGGAAAATATTTTGATATGCATTGCCTTATCTTTGGCTTTGGCTTTGTCTTCATACCAGCATTTCAGCCCTACTCTACCAATCCAACCTGACTTCGATCTGCTCACTTTGCTACAGAGTTCCCCTCCCCCTCCTCTCCTCTTGGCAGCAAATGTCCTAGTTAAAGTTCCAAAACCTGTCACTTATCATTGGAATCCACACAGAATAAAGTCCACATCCAGCTCATCATCTAGAGCTCTGCATGATCTTCTCTGACCCAACTACCTAGCCTCTCCTTCGGTGCCCTCCTGCACCCCAGAGCTTCCATCTCCAACAATACTGATGGGCTAATTTGTTTTTGCAGGTCTTTCTCTACTGTGGTGTCAGGCTGGAGACGTTGTTCCATTTCCTGGGGGCCCTTTATCCTGTTCTATACTGTTTGAAATCCTACCCAACCTTAAGGGTCCCAAGTTTTCAGTATCTCCTTGGATTTTAGTAATCACGGCTTCTCCTATACTTCCAGAGTGCTTGCTTTGTGTTATGGTGGTCACAGCCATCCTGGGAGGGCTTAGTGTGAGGTGCAAGAGGGAGCAGGCTCTCTCTCGAGTCAGTCTGTCTGGTTCTACTTCTAATTTAGAACAGGACAATCCATCATTGGTCATAATCCCCATGATCTTTAATTATTATGCCTTGAATCTGTGGATGGAGAACACCCCAAACCAATGCACTTTTGGGAGCTTTGCTGCTTCACTTATTTAAAAATTAAAAAGTTATTGGAAACACATACATGTCCTGTGAAAACAAAACAAGCAAAGCAAAACTTTGGACGGAGTGTGGTAGCATCGCTGTGGGAGTTTCAAGGAAAGGGCAGGGAGTGGCCAGCTGGGTTAAGGAGGCTTAGATGGAGACAGTAATAACATCAGATGACCATGGCAGTGATAACATCAAGGCAGGCCCTAAGATAAGTGTCACATCATTTGTTGGGGGTGCATTAGGTAATTGTCCTACTTTGCCACAGCTGGCGTGAAGTGAAGTAAACTTGGCCGTGATTACTGTGTGAAAACATGGTGTGGAGCCAGTAGTAGGTAATGTTAACACTTTACCTGGAATCAGAGAATGATTAATTCAGGGTAAAGTTCAATAGGCTGAAGAAGCACATAGATAGTAGAGCATAATTTGGGCCAAAACAACAACAAAAAATTTAACATTTTTTCAAATTTATTTTACCTCTTGAATTATATGGAAAATCACTTCCAAACTTTGATATTCTGGTAACGTGGCACTGCATGCTAAGTAACACTGATTTTTAAAGTCATTTACTCAATGGGAAGTAAAGCCAGCCAGGCCCTGTTTCTCACCTGAGGATGTTACATCATTTAGTTATGAGGGCAGTTGACATTCGCCCCGTCCCCCTGTCACCCCACCCAGGCAGCCTCTCCTTCCTCAGGGCTCTTGACGCCTCATAAGCAAGCACATTATCCACTACAGCATTTCTCAGACTGTATTTAACTGGGTTTTCTGTTTCCTCTCGAGACTGAGGGCCCCTTGGGGATCTTCAGGCCATTTCTTAAATGTTTTTGTATTTTGCCTGAGATGAAATTCTAAGTTTTGTATTGCCTTTTTATAATTACCTTTACTTAGTGAGGCAAGAGAACAGAGTGAGAACCTGGAGGAAGAATGTGAGCCATTTCAACTGGAGTCCTCCCAGGCCAGGAAGGAATGAGAGGAAATCTGGGCATTAAACAAATGGAAGCATGGCAGCCCTCCCAGGAGGAGCGGGCACCTGCTGGGGAATGTCCTCACCGAGGAGGATGCTGACTGCATGAGGGCAAGTCAGGCTTTCACCAGGGAGAGCTGGTGAGGACTCCAACTTGCATCAAACCATGCAGCTCCAAGCACCAGAGACTGAAGGGGAGAAAGAGGAATGCCTTCCCCAGAGTGGAGGACAGCAGTCCCTTTCTGGGTTGCTGGGCTGGCTGCCTTTTGCTGGAAGCAAAAGAGGGGCTCCTGATGCACTCTCCTGTCTGAGAAACACTGGCTTAAGAACATGGGATATGTTGTGAGGGTTCTGGCCCTCACCCCCACCAAGCAGGTGCCGGTGTCCCTTTACTGAGGAGACCAGACTTAGGGTCTACAGCCCTGTGTTTCATGCAGGCACCATTAGAAGCCGGCTGGGTCACCTGGAGTTATGAGCATGTTTTCCATTCCATGCTACTGAGCATGAACAATCCTTCTTCTCCTCCTAGTGCTAGAAAGGAGATCTGAAAGCTGGCAGGGTGAAGGATGGGGAAGCACTTTGTGTTAGAATGTCTGATAGCCCACCATTAGCCTGTGAGCTAAGGCAAAGTCCTTAGTCTGCCTGGAAGGGGTCAGACACTAATTATCACTCATCAGCATCTTGACTCTTTCCTGAGAGACCCTATCTGAGAATGAGGTTTAAAAGGAAGAAAAAAAGAAAGGAGCCCTGAGGTCTAGACACTGATGGGGCAGGCTGCCCAGAAAACCAGGGATAAGGATATCACAGGTCATCTGTAAGAGTGAGGGAGGGAAGACAGAAGAGGAAGACCAGAGATATGGGGAGCATGGTGTTGGAAGGACAGATGGAAAGAAATAGAAAACCCTCCCTTGCCTCCGTTGGTTCCTGGGCTTGCCTTGTCCGAAAGGGAATAGATTCTGCCAGAGATCCCACCCGCTGTGGCTGACCGGGGAGCCTCACTCAGACAAGCAGACAACAGGTCTGGGAGTAGGGACAAAGCCTGAGGCCATAATGGCCTTTCTTTCCACTGAGAGCCAGAGTTAAGCTCATTTAAAGAGACTTGGTGGAGAGGGGGCTGTGCCAGAGAAAACAGACAAGCAAAACAGAACCTCACCCAAGACTGCAGGCTGAGAAAATGGACAGAGGAACATGGATTTCTTTCTGATATGGGGGCTTGGCCGTAAATGGCAAAACATGTAAAGGCCCTGTTGGGAAAACAGGTTACACAGAGAAGAGCATTTCCTTCAAGATCAGTTTGTCCTCAGCTTACATCGCATTTTTACCTCCTTGAACATGCAGCCCTTAAGTCAAGGTTTTTCAGCCTCAGCGACTATTGGCATTTGGGGCCAGATAGTACTTTCGTGGGAGGGGGCTGTCCTATGCATTGTAGGGTGTTTTTGCAGCATCTGTGGTCTCTACCTATTAGATGCCACTAGCACCCTCTCCCCAATGTGACAGTAAAAAATGTTTCCAGACATTTCTTTTTTAAAATATGTATTTGTTTTTGGGAGTGTGCATGCAGGGGAAGGGCAGAGAGAGGAGGACAGAGGATCTGAAGTGGGCTCTGTGCTGACAGGCTGACAGCAGCAAGCCCAATGTGGGGCTCGAACTCAAGAACTGTGAGCTCATGCCCTAGCTGAAGTCAGACATTCAACCAACTGAGCCACCCAGGCGCCCCTGTTTCCAGACATTTCTAGATGCCCATGGGGGTACAAAATCTCCCTTGTCTGGGAACAACTTGCTTAGATGTTCTAAAGGAGGATGTTTGTTTGTTACTTTGTTCAACGATTTCCTGGCCTCAGTTTTTCTTTTTTTCCATCCTTGGACTAAGTTTATAAACTCCATTTTCTGTAATTAATTTGTTCATTCATTCAATCAAGTTTCCTCATCATTAAAGGGGTAGTGGTAAAAAGAAAGGACATTTTGGAAGTTCAAATGAGACCGTGTTTGAGCAAATGGTAGATCAGCTGTGTCTTATTTAACTAATTAGCAGCATAATCAGTACATTTGGAAAATTATTAATGGAGGCAGCGTAGAATGCTTCACTGAAGCACTGAGTGCGGAGTCAGAAAACCTGCGGCCCAGGCTCTGCCCACACACGTGGGCTATGGCAACTCACCCTTGCCAAATGGGCTTCCTGTGGACATGTGTGGCACACCCACATGGGTATTGTCATCTTATTTTTCCACTTTACGAAGTTAGAAGCACATAGTATAAACTTTCCACTAGGAAGCTTTCTGCAGAATCGTTTGTGTCGGTCTCACTAGTAATCTGCATTAAATGCATCAAACACAGGAGGGGTGACTTGTGTAGGTAATCCCAGAGAGACACACAGGTATAAAGGAACAAAGAATCAACCAGGTAGAAATTGCAAAAGTGATCTGTTTGATGAATCATTTGGGAAGAATCACATACATGCTTATCAGAAACACAAAAATAGGAAATACCTTTAGCAAATGACTGAAACAGAAAGCAATTAGCAAAAACCTAAATTTCACAAGAGGCTAGAACTGAGTGACTTCATAGGAAATGCTCTAGTAGTTATTTTTTAAAAAAGGGAGGTGGAAGGAGCATCTGGTACATGAACCCCTGAGCAAGTTGCCTATATGCAAATTCACTTTAGAGGGATTGATTTTAGGCCAACTGGCTTTAGTTAAATTGTTTTCTTAGAAAGTTGCACTGCTCTGGTGATTCTGGGGTTACAGGAAAGTTTTTGGAGTAAAAAGAAACAGTGTAGGTGGACACAGGAAAAGTAAAATGAGGCAGTGTTAAAGGACAGGTTTCTTCCCAAAGGCTATATCCCTGCAGGCCTGGAACTTAACAAAGTGGAGACATGGCTGGCACTGACCCTCAGGGGAGGTCCCTGTGGCCAGAAGCCTTCCCCAACCAGCGTCTCCACCCTGGTGCTCAGTAACTCCTTGTCCTACTTCATTCTTCCTCACAGTACAGACCCCAGTCCAAGTTATGTATTTATTTGTTTATTTGCTTATTGTTGGTTTCCTGCACCCCATCCCCCTCAAGTAGCATACACATGCACGCATACATATGTGTGCACACATGCATGCACACACACAGATGTTAACTCTTCAGTTACTACTGTCTTCTCCAGAGCTTTTCCTTCCTGCTCCTTCAGAACCCTGAGGCACTGAATATTGTTTATTTGCTTATTTAGCATTAGATGTTGGGGTACTTACACCCTGACAGTTGATCCTCAGGACATGTCTGCCAGGTAGGGATCACATCGCATCTTTAAGAAGTTCACAGATCTAGTAGGGTGGGTTCAATGGATTCACAATAAATCATTTATTTTAGACATGAAGAATAAGGTGTTCAGAGAAGGATAGTAACACGCTGAAGATCATGCAGTTAATAATGAGACTAGCAGGTATTTAAAGCAAGCAACTAAAATCGTTCTAAAATGCCTTAGTGCTTTAAAGGAGCAATAAGCATCAGGCAAAATATCCTTCAACTTCCACCAGGACCCACTGTGAACTTGGGGTCTGTTCCATGCCTGGGGACAGAAAAGAGGCATGGAAGGCCTGTGGAAGGTCATGTGACTTACCTGGTGAGGTGGGCGACATCTCAGGTCCCCAGCTCTGGGCTCCTGAACCCGGAGATGGTGCTTGAGAAGCTCTTTCCAATAGGAATATAAAGGAATTACATTAATGGGTATTTACCCAAAGAAAACGAAAACACTAATTTGAAAAGGTATCTGTACTCCTATGTTTATTGCAGTATTATTTGCAATAGCCAAGATATGGAAGCAGCCCGCGTGTCCCTTGATAGATGAATAAAGAAGATGTGGTATATACATACAATGGAATATTATTCAGCCATAAAAAAGAATGAAATCTAGCCATTTGTAACAACATGGATGGATCTAGAGGATATAATGTTAAATGAATTAAGTCAGTTAGAAAAAGACAAACACCATATGATTTCATTCATATGTGGAATTTAAGAAACAAAGCAAATGAAGAAACTAAAAAAAAGAGACAAAACAAAAAAACCAGACTCAGAGAACAAACTGGTTGCCAGAGGGGAGGTGGGAGGGGGCTGGGTGAAATAGGTGAAGGGGATTAAAAGTACACTTATCCTGATGAGCACTGAGTAATGTATTTATTGAATTTTTAAATCACAATATTGTATACCTGAAACTAATATAACACCATGTTAATCATACTGGTTTTAATGGTTTTAAAACAAACAAATAATAAATATTTAAAAAATATGCAATGTGATCCATAATTAATTTAGAATTTTCTAGTAGCCACATTTTAAAAAAAAGAAAAAGAAATAGGTAAAATTAATTTTTAACATATTTTATTTTACCCACTATGTCCAAAATGTTACCATTTCAACGTGCCATTAGTGTAAAAATTAGTTATGTTGTATTTTACATTAGCTCTGATGTTAAACCAAAATTTAATATTCGGTTCTTCAGTTGCTCCAGCCACATGTCAAGTGCTCCATAGCCACATGTGGCTGGTGATGGCGGTGATGGAGAGCGCAGGGCTAGAAATATTTGGTGCTGGTGGCAGTGAGGAGGAGCTTCCCTCATGTGTCTCTGTGTGTAGTATCTCATTAAGGAATTTAAAGACTCTCCAACATGGCTGGACTCTCCAGGGTGGCTGGACTGTTTACACAGTGGCTGTGTCTCCAAAAACAGGACAGAAGCTGCATGCCTTTCATGATCCAGTCTCAAAAATCACATCGCATTGCCTCTACTATATTACATTGTTGTCCATAAACTAAGTTTGATGGGAAAACAGCCATGCTCCTTTGTTTACATATTGTCAATGGCTGCTTTTGTACTATGGTGGCAAATTGAGTGGTTGCAGTGCAAAACCTAAAATATTTACTGTCTGGTCCTTGACAGGAAGAGTTTGCTAATCTCTTCTGCAGAACATCAAAATTTGGGATGCCATGATTTTTAAGTGGGTTTTTATTTATTTTTTTTTAATTTTTTTTTCAACGTTTATTTATTTTTGGGACAGAGAGAGACAGAGCATGAACAGGGGAGGGGCAGAGAGAGAGGGAGACACAGAATCGGAAACAGGCTCCAGGCTCTGAGCCATCAGCCCAGAGCCTGACGCGGGGCTCGAACTCACGGACCGCGAGATCGTGACCTGGCTGAAGTCGGACGCTTAACCAACTGCGCCACCCAGGCGCCCCATTAAGTGGGTTTTTAAATGGCAGAATAAAGTTAAGATGGTGCCACCTTCTCATCTTGGAGATTAAATCAAAGCAGCAACGAAAACAAAAATCAGGCATATTTCCATATTCAACAAAAAAGGAAACATCTATAACCTCGAACCACAAACTATGAGGAAATGCAGTGGAGGTTGAGCAAGAGGAACCATGAGATGATGCGTGTGTCTGGATATCTCAGAGAAAGCTGGCAGAACAGAGTTCTCTAAAGTGGATGGCCCATCCTGAGGGGCAAAATCAACAATTTCTTATTTGGAACAATGGGGATATCATGAGCAGAGTGACAGCCGGAGGGCTCTTGAACTTGATTTCCCACCAGGGATTGTCGAAGGTAGACAGTGCTGTATCAAAGACCCTGCCATATTGTAAGAAGAGTAGAGGAGAGAGATTCTCTACTGACAGCAGCACCCTCCAAATCCCCAAATTGACTGGAAGAGGTAAAAGCTAAAAACTTAACGCCATTCTTCATTTCTTCACAGGTGTAGTATATTAGTTTCCTAGTGCTGCCATAACAAATTTTCATAAACTTGGCAGCCTAAAACAGCAGGAATGTATTCTATCACAGTTTTGGAGGCCAGAAGTTTGAATTCAAGGTGTTGGCAGGGCTATGTTCCATCTGAAGTCTCTAGGGAAGAATCCTCCCTTGCCTCTCCCAGCCTCTGCTGGTCCTGCCATTCCTTGGCTTGTCATAACTCCAGTCTTTGCCTACATCTTCACATGGCTTTCTTTCCCATGTCTCTATGGCTGTGCATCTTAACTTTCTCTCTCCTTTCTGTAATTAGGACACCAGTTATTGGATTTAGGGCCTACCCTAAATTCAGGATAATGTCATACCAAGACCCTTAACTTAATTAGATCTGCAAAGACCCTATTTCCAAACAAGGACACATTCACAGTACCAAGGTTTAGGATTTGGGGCATCTCTTTTTGGGAGACACAATTCAACCCACTCCTGAGAGTGTGGTGATTTTAATTTGTTTTTTAATGTTTATTTATTTTTTTTGAGAGAGGCAGAGACAGAATGAGAGTGGGTTAGGGGCAGAGAGAGGGACACACAGAATCCAAAGCAGGCTGCAGGCTCTGAGCTGTCAGCACAGAGCCCGACACGGGTCTCAAACTCAGGAGCTGAGAGATCATGACCTGAGCCAAAGTCTGATGCTCAACCGACTGAGCCACCCAGGTGCCCCGAGGGTGTGGTGATTTTAAAACATGGCCCCAAATTCTTTGAGATTCCTTTCTTCAAAGGGAGGAGTGTATGGCTTGTCTGTATGAATCTAGTGACCTACCCATTAAACAATAATTACTGATTCTTCCCTCCCTCCAACTCTTAGTAAACTTTATCTATGTCTCTATGAATTTACATGTTCTAGATACTTCATGTAAGTGTATCATATAATACTTTTTTTTACCTGGCTAATTTCACTTGACATAATGTCTTCAGTTTTCACCCACATTGTAGTATGCATCAGAACTTCATTCTTTTTTTATTATTATTAATGAAAAATATTCCTTTGTATGTATATACTACATCTTGTTTATCTGTTTGTCTACCTGTTGATGGACACTTAGGTTATTTCCACTTTTTGGCTATTGTGGATAACACTACTATGAACATTGGCAGACAAGTATCTGTTTGAGTCCCTGTTTTCAGGTGTATACCTATGAATGGAATGGCTGGTCCAATACGGTAATTTTTTGTTTAGTGTTTTGGAAGAACCAACAGACTTTTCCAGAGTGACTGCACCATTTTACATTCCCACCAGCAATGCACAAGTGTTCCAATTTCTCCACATCCTCACCAGTACCTACTATTTAAAACATTTTTTTTATTATGAAATTTATTGTCAAATTGGTTTCCATACAATACCCAGTGCTCATCCCAACAGGTGCCCTCAATACACATCACCCACCCACCCCTCCTTCCCACCCCCCATAAACCCTCAGTTTGTTCTCAGTTTTTAGGAGTCTCTTATGTTTTGGCTCCCTCCCTCTCTAACCATTTTCTTTTCTTCACCTCCCCCATGGTCTTCTGTTAAGTTTCTCAGGATCCACATAGGAGTGAAAACATATGGAATCTGTCCTTCTCTGTATGACTTATTTCACTTAGCATAACACTCTCCAATTCCATCCATGTTGCTACAAAAGGCCATATTTCATTCTTTCTCATTGCCACGTAGTATTCCATTGTGTATAATCTTCTGCACAGCAAAGGAAACAATCAACAAAACTAAAAGGCAACCAACGGAATAGGAAAAGATATTTGCAAATGACATATCGGACAAAGGGCTAGTATCCAAAATCTATAAAGAGCTCACCAAACTCCACACCCGAGAAACAAATAATCCAGTGAAGAAATGGGCACAAAACATGAATAGACACTTCTCTAAAGAAGACATTCAGATGGCCAACAGGCACATGAAAAGATGCTCAACGTCGCTCCTCATCAGGGAAATACAAATCAAAACCACACTCAGATACCGCCTCATGCCAGTCAGAGTGGCCAAAATGAACAAATCAGGAGACTATAGATGCTGGAGAGGATGTGGAGAAACGGGAACCCTCTTGCACTGTTGGTGGGAATGCAAACTGGTGCAGCCACTCTGGAAAACAGTGTGGAGGTTCCTCAAAAAATTAAAAATGGACCTACCCTATGACCCAGCAGTAGCACTGCTAGGAATTTACCCAAGGGATACAGGAGTACTGATGCATAGGGGCACTTGTACCCCGATGTTTATAGCAGCACTCTCAACAATAGCTAAATTATGGAAAGAGCCTAAATGTCCATCAACTGATGAATGGATAAAGAAATTGTGGTTTATATAGACAATGGAATAAAACATTTTAATTACAGCCATTCTAATAGTTGTATCTCATTGCGATTTTGATTTGTATTTCCCTAATGACTAGTGATGTGCAGAATCTTTTCATGTGTTTATTGACCATTTATAGATCTTCTTTGGGGACATGTCTTTTAAAAGCCTTTGCCCATTTTTTAATTGAGCTGTTTGCCTTTATGTTGATAGGTTGTAGGTATTCCTTCTATATTCTGGATATTAACTAACCTCTTATCAAATACATGATTTGCAAAGAATTTTTTCCCCCTTGCCATGGTTGCCTTTTCATTCTGTTGATAGTGTCCTTTGATGCACAAAAGTTTTTAATTTTAATGGAGTCCAGTTTATCTATGTTTTTCCTTTGTTGCCTGTGTAAACCACAGTATCAACTGTCTTGAGTTGTATAACAAGTGATGTCTTTCAGCTGAATTGTCCTCAATATTCCAATGCCTATAAGATGCATAATATCACCTGTTTTAGAGTCGATTTTTCTTCCTAGAGATAACCTGTGTGTGTGTGTGTGTGTGTGTATGTTTCCATCTTGGATGGGGACAAGAAGTTTGGACAATAAGGTATAGCAGTTGTGTGTATGTGTGTGCATTCAGATAAAAGCACTTTATTCTGTGGATGCAGGTGGATTCTCCAAGTACCCCAGAAACACAGAAAGTCATCCTCTAACTTTGTGGACTTCAAATATAATTTTCTTTCCATGTTTAGGAAACAAAAGCACACTCACAAAGTACATCCAAGAACCTATGGAAAGATTTGGGTCCCAATTCCAGATACTCTTTCTTTCAGAATAGATTTAATTTATGGAAACTGCTGGAATATTGACTTAATCAGTATAAAAGTTTAAAGACAAACTTGACATGAGCCTCATGATTTCCTTAAATTCATATTTCCAAGTGATAGCAACATGGAAGCAGTGGTCTGAAAGAGCAGAATTGGAAAATATTTAAATAAGCCATTAGTCCTGCCAACTCAACACCAGGGCATCTTGACCGCACATTTGGAACTACAAGAAACAAGTCATAAACCTCTGAACTCTGGGAATGATTAAATTACATCTGGCATTAGAAGAGGCAGGGTGAGGTCCTTCAAGCTAGCCACAGCTGATCCATGGAGTATGTTTCTAGCCTCTCTGGGAGGAAGCTAAATGGAGCCAATGAGCCTGAGTGGACATTTATCAACAGGAAGGGAAGGCCAAAGGTCACAAGAAAGGGTAACAGAAAATGGAAAAGAAGGGTATAGGACTAAAGTGTTGCCAAGGACAGCTTTGTATAAGGTGGAGTCTGATGGAGAAAGGAGGAAGAATAAAGCTTTTCTTCCTAGAACCACTCCAACTAAGCATGAATGTGGATGTGAAAAACTGGAGCAGGAGAATCCAGAAATTCTGTTCTAGAAATCAGTGCCTCTCCAACTTCAATATGCCTTCGAATGGCCAGAGGATCTTGTTAAAATGCGGATTCTGACGAAGTTGCTCTGGGATAGGACTGATGTTCTGCATTCATAACTACTCCCGGGTGATTCAATGTTGCTGCCCCCCCCCCCCTTTAAGTAGCAAGGCTATACATTGAAGATAAGGTAGAAAAAGAATGAAGAAAGAAATGAAGGAAGGATGGAGAGATAGATACCCTAAGACTTTCTCTGTGGATCACACCATGGGACTATCTAGATGAGGTCCTTAGTTTCTTCTGCAACTGAATCTCCTGAGTAGGGTCCACAACAGAATGCTTTCTTGTAAGAATTGCGGCTGTTGACTTCTCTTGAATCTGTGTGAAAAATGCAGAATGTGGAGTGGTTCATTCTCCTCATTTTGGGCTGGGAGACGCCATGACTTCAGAGTAGGGAAACCTTGGGGGCAGAGACATCAGTTTTCCAGGGTAAGGACTGGAACAGAAGCAGCCACATGAAATCTAAGAGTATAAGGGAGCATACATAAACCATCTCTGGGAATGCCTAGAAAAATACTGTTTTGGTGAACCTTATAAAAGTTGAAAAATACACAGCCTTCCAAGGAACTGCACTGTGCTGACAGGAGAGCCAGCATCAAGCTGTCTGTCCCAATAGCCCACAGAGAAGAGGGTGCAGAATCCATTGGCTTCCCCCCCCGCCCCACCGCCCCCGCCCTTTCCCTGGTCCTAACCCAACACTGGAGAAGCTAGAAGAGAGTGGCTATGAGAACATCTGAAAGACTCTCTCTTTCTTTGATCTTAAATAGTTCTAAAATATGCTTTAACATATATTTCTTTTGCTGTGAATCTGCATGTTTGTAATTCTTGCAAATTTTTGTTGTTTATACTTTCTTATTGAGTTATAAGAGCTCTTTATATATATTAGTACAATTAGGACTTTCTTGTATGTATATGTTTAAAGTTTTAGAACACATGGCCTGCAAGGATGCAAATACTACTTTTTGAACTTTAGTCCTGTGGATCACTAGTGTCCCATGGATATTACTGTTGCAGAACGAGCATGCAAACTGAGTGGTGCATTGAGAACAAATGGACGTTAAATGGGACTACCACCAAATGGCTAATTAAAGGTCTCATGAATACTTATTTAGTGCCTCATGAAAATTTGATGGATCACATGCCTCATGAATATTAAGTGCCTACTTGGGCCTTCCATCCATTCCAGTCTGTTTTAGTATACATTTCTTCTACTTTTTTTTTTTTTTTTGGAAAAATGTTTCTCACATGATACATATTTCTATACTTAGTTTTATTTATCCTCCTTACTTTTTTCTCTAAGGTTTTAATTGTAGAATTGAATATTTATTTTATTTTATTTTATTTTATTTTATTTTATTTTATTTTAGAGAGAGAGAAAGTGCAAGCTGGGGAGAGGGGCAGAGAGAGAGAGAGAGAGAGAGAGAGAGAGAGAGAGAGAGAGAATCTTAAACTGAGCATGGAACCTGACATGGGGCTCAATCCCACAACCCTGGGATCATGACCTGAGCTAAAATCAAGAGTCAGATGCTCAACTGACTGAGCCACACAGGCACCCCTGAATATTCTTTTCAAAAAATCACAAACATTTATTACTATTTATTACTCCCCAAGGCAGTTTGCAAAAACTGGGGAGGTGATATAAGAAGCACAGAGGTACAGTTAGAAGTCTCCTTTCATAAACTGAAGTATTTCTCCCAATCTTGACCATGTTTGGGCCCCAGAGAGCATGGGTGGCAGGGGTAATCAGCCACATTTCTTCTCCTCAAGGCTGTGTAAAGCCCACATATCCAAGTGTGAGGAGAGCTTGCATGTTCTGACAGCAAGATGGGGGCTTCTTGGAGGCCATTGTGGGGCCATGGAAAGTATGATTGTTCAGGAATTGTAGTACAGTTGTGAATGGGACTGGCTTATTGCACACACCTGTACTCTTGAGGTGGGACAGGAGTGGCTGGTGGGACTCGTGCTCTTATGTGTTAATTCCATACAAAGCAAAAACTAACTGAGATCAAAACTGGAAACATAAACAAATCCCATCTTCCAACATTTATGACATCCCATATAATTAATGCACAAAAGTGAAAACTTAAATTACCCTCATAAAATGAAAAGTTATTGGAATAAACTTTATTCCCTCCATTTAATAGGAATCATTAGGCTTTTACTTTACATGGAAAAGGGGGATCAAAGGCATTAAAGACCCATTATTTAAAGTCAAAACAATGTTTTATTGGGTTTCATGAATTAAAATAGATCAAGGTCTTTTCAAAGTTCAGAAACAAAAGTGAGTAAGTTTAGGAAGAAGATGTAGCACGAAAGGGAAGAAAGTTAAAACACTAGAAGTTCTATACTTAAAATAATAGTTCTTTGCTCCTCCTCCAACTCTTGTGTTTGATAGAAAAACAGAGATAAATCGTTTTCATTAGCTAAGCATATTCTAATGTTCTGTTAGCTAAATGGAAATCTTATTATAGTCCCTGGTGGAATAATTTAAGCTAGTGTTCTTTATGTGGCTCTGCATATAAATATCTAACTTCAGAGTTTTAACCAAGATCCAAATCAAACAAAATTAGTTAATTTCATCTTTCAGTAAGACATTGTTCAACTAACACACAGGTGTACTCTTTGGAAAGAAGCCAGCTAGAAAATACTTGAAATTGACTACAGAGAAATTACTAGAATTTACTAAAGACCACAGGTTACAGTTTTAATTACTTAAAGAGCAATTTATTCAAATAGCCAGGAGGGGTTTTAATCTCAGCTGAAAATGTTTGGGTGGGTTCCATTTTAGTTTTACCTTATTCTAGAATCTGAATCTTGTGAGTTTTTTCCTCCCCAAAGTACCATATTGCTTTTTGGGTCATGCCAATAAATACAAAGTTCTTATTAGTTGAAATATGGGCAAACAAGAAATACTCACTCACTGTCTAGATACTCTTGATTCACATGTCTAAAGTACTTAGGATGAATGATACCCATGCCCCTTTGTTCTGCAAATAGAGCTGAAAATCTCCAAAGATTAGCTTTTCTTGCAGTGCTTCCAATAATAATACTTGATTACACAAGGAATTGATGTAATAATAGTTTCAGATAATAATAATGCCTAGCCCTTAAGCATTTGTCATCTTCGAAGTGTTTTAACCATTTAATCCTCAGCAAATCCCTGTGAAATGAGGAAGTCAGCAAGCAGTACATTATTCCCACTTCATAGTCTTGAACCCCAACCACTGAAGTGTGTTTGCTTACTCCTGTATCACTTGGATCCAGCTAGGGTGGATGAATTGTGAAAAATGTTTCTTTCACCATTTCGTTTTGTCTCCTATAAACCATGATGCTGGCAGAGGGCTGCTGTTCTCATTATTATTATTATTATCATTATTATTTTACATTATAAGCATTAGCTCAATTATCTTAATGTCATAAAAATACCTTCTTTAGTATGAGTGAGACACAACTCCAAGGCCTCTGCCTCACTAGATTTGGAAATGTTCTTATTTGTTATTAGGGAAAGTCCCTTTACTTGAAAGATAGTCTAGAAATAAGAGGAAACTTAAAGACTTAAAAGCATTTAAACTTCATGCAGATAAAAAGTTTGGAATTTTAAACAAGATTATCCAGATTTAAGAGGAAAACACTTAAATATTTTTAATAAAATCAAGTGATTACTTGATTTTTAACAGCAAATTGAAAAAGGACAATAAAATGCAATCATTGTTTCTAATACCTGCTACTCTTCACTCTGCATTCAAAGCTCTACTTGAGGTTTGATTTAGAGAATTCCGAGGAATAGTTGCTATGTCAGCCGGGATAGAATAGGTTATACTGGGATAACAGATTAATCTGAGCATCTCAGTGGCTTAACACAACAAAGATTTACCCCTCATGCTACCTGTTCATTGTGAGTCAGCCAAGAGATTGGGTAGGAGAGGGGGCTCTGCTCCTGGCATCCAGCCGATGGATGCTTTACTGTCTTGTTGCTATACCCATGTAGAACACATCTCATTTGCCAAAGCAGAAGAAAAGAGGAGCATAGAGAAATCACATGTGCTCTTCTATAATTGGATCTGAAAGTGACAAGTATCATTTATGACCAAAGTGCATTTACCAGATAGGCTAGAAGGAGAGCAAATGAACTGCATGGTTAGCATTATTGCCTCTGCCACAGTTACTATGTGATCTTCATAATATTTTCTGTATACACAATATTTTTTATAGATACATACTATATAACATATTTCATATCCTTATAGCACATTATGTATATAACATAGTATTTTGTGTATACACAATGTACATTACATGTATATAGATCTTATTTTACTTATATTTGTTATGGAAAATTGAATGAAAAGTAAAAATATGTATTTCCTTTCTAATTTCCATACCATTTCAGAGGAGCAATTCCATTGAGAAAACCATTTGCCTCAATAGAAAATACAAAGAACAGTAAGGAACTAATTCTAATGTCTGTGCTATGGAACACTCTGCCTTCATCGCTGTAAGCCTGTTGAATGAAGAGTTTATCGTATAAGTTCTTTACATGTTCAACCAAAACCCATATTACATATTATACTCCTGAAACAATTCTGACTACAGAATTTAAATGGCAGCAATGTTAGAGCACAGAGGGTGATATGGTGTGTCCTAGCCATTCACCACATCCAGGCGAGAGATAAGCCAGGATTTGTTAATACTCTGGCTGCAGCATGCCATTTGCAAGCTCAGAGTCCCATATCAAAGGGATAGTAGCCTAAAACAATAACCTAAACATTATTTAATAGTGGTGGGGGCTTGGAGTAGTGGGATCTATTTTCTGGCCATTTGAAGGTTGGTCAAACCACTATAAGGAAGCATGGCTGAATATCTGTAGATGTTAACTGGACTTTGCCTGGGTTTTTTTTTTTTTTTAATTTTTTTTCAACGTTTTTTTATTTATTTTTGGGACAGAGAGAGACAGAGCATGAACGGGGGAAGGGCAGAGAGAGAGGGAGACACAGAATCGGAAACAGGCTCCAGGCTCCGAGCCATCAGCCCAGAGCCTGACGCGGGGCTCGAACTCATGGACCGCGAGATCGTGACCTGGCTGAAGTCGGACGCTTAACCGACTGCGCCACCCAGGCGCCCCAGGACTTTGCCTGGTTTTTAAGTTCACTCTAATTTTTGAGGTGTCTTGGATATTTTGCTCCAGGAAATGTAATTAAATGCGAGAAATCCAGGTGGCTAAGTAGAATGACCACATTTAGAGAGGGCTTAGTGAGTGCCAGGTATATTACTACGTGTTTATAACATTATCTTATTTAATGTAGACCCCACAATGACTATTTCAGGTAGGTAACAAATCCATTTTACTGATAAAGAGATTAAGATCCAGACAATTTAAATAAACTTGCCCTAAGCCATAAGGCTGTAAGTTGCAGAAACATGACATGAATCCACATACATTTGTCACATACATTTGTGAGCTGACTGGATGAAAGGTCTGGTCTGATATACTGGGGTCCAGTTAGACTCGACTCCATCCTTACCCCTTTTGAGTGTCACTGATGTTCTGCAAGTGCACATGCTCGAGGAAGGCTGGATGGCCCTCCTCCCTCATAGTCTGTGAAAATAGGCTTAGCTTTCAGAGAAGCTAGAGAAAACCCAAGTTAGAAGCTCGCTATTCCCTGACAATGTATCTTTTGTGTATCAGTCATTTCTTCATTCTTAACATCTTCATATAATTCCTCTTCACTTTTCGTATCTTCCTTGTATTTTTTCTTTCAGCTTGCTGTGCCTCTCTTCTGATCTGACACTTCATGCCTTTCTAAAAAAGCTGTTACTCTTATTCTTAAATATGTTTCTCCTGTAGGAGACCAGTTTCTATTCCTTTCTGGTATGTCGCAGTGATACGCAGTTCTCCTAGCATAGGGCTGGTCTTTTCTCTGCTTTATCCATTCTCCTTCCCACAACATCCACTGGAGCACCCAGGACGCCAACGGCTTCTCTGACAATGGTGTCCTTTGGCCCCTAGATTCTGTGTGGATTTTCCCTCTAGGAAAGAAGAACCAAAACTGAGCCCAGTGGGCAAGGATCTGTCTGTGGCCCAATAGAGACTGATTTTTGCCATGTTCATTTCTTCAGTCTTCCTTGTTCCAGCCCACCTCTTAAGCACATCCAGGGGGAACACACATCTTCCAAGATAACCAGAGGATAGATGCTGTCCCAGGAACATCTGTGGGAGCAGGCAAAAGAGAACTTAGCCTGAAGTAAAGCTGGAAGAGCAAATGCTTTGGAACCAGGACATCCTGCATTGGAATCCTGGCTCCAGGGACACTTATCACAGCCTCCAGAAAGCCCAAGTTGAAAGTAGTCTCAAGGTGTGCTCTGGTGTTTGCTATGACATAAGAGGAGTTTTACACCCAAGAAATTTGGGAAGTCTTTGAGTGCAGCAGGCAAGGCTCGATCCTGTTCTGAGCTACCCACCTACCACTCTGCCACCACATACCCTTGGCTCTCTACCTATCAGATAGAGATCTGAAACTCATTCCCAGTGTGAAAACCAGGGGCACTCAGCATTGAAGTTCTTTTGCGGTGTTGTGTTTTAAGCAGGTGCATGTGAGAAATCCAATAAATGTATTTTATTGAATGAATGAACATTTCTCACAGGGGATTGTTTTGCAAAGAGGGACTTTCAGTGTAGGAAGCCTTGACAGGGCCTCTAAGAGCAAATGGGGAAGTGGGGGAGGGAAGGGGTGTCCATGCTTACTTGTGAGCTTCAGCCACAAGGTACGTCGGATCTGCCAGGGAGCCCCAGGGATGATGCCATAATTTCCTGAAAAAGAACTCTAGAATGGGGTGTTTTATGTTCCTTTTCCCAGGGGTTTATTCATACAGTTGTACCCAGACCACGATGGTGGCTCTTGCTCCCTTTTCCCTTTGTTCCTCCCTTGGGCTAGCACAGACGCTTGCCATCTGAAGAACTGGGGTGACTGTGAGCTAGGTCCAGCCTCCAGCCCAGTACTAGCCCTCACGCCCTCCCTCAGTGCAGACTCCGGACTTTTTGGATTTTCTGCCCCTCAGAGTCCTGTGAAAGGTCTGGTATTTGAGATGTGTTCAGACACTGAGAAGCAGAGGTTAGGGTCCCATGGCTGCAGGTCTGAAGAACTTTAATTAGAGGCTTCTCCAGACCACCCGCCTGCCAGCCTCTCTAAGGCCCTGATGTCTGTATCCCAGAAGGGTCCTCGCCGCTGTGGGTGGCAAACCACAGCAGGACGCCTGAAGGTAGTCAAGTGGGCCTGAGGAGGCCCTCAGACCTCAGCTGGTTTTAATCCCATAAAACTGAAACTTAATATATGAGGGAGGCAAGATAAAAAAAAAAATGCTTTTGTGCTGCATCAGTGTTCCATGTTGGCCTCCAAATCCCATTGGGTCAGATTCAACCACAATAATGATGATGATGGTAATAGTACTAACAGCAATCACAACAACCGTGGGATGATAAAAGAGAAAAGCAGAAACCAAAGGGGGGATCCTGACACTGGCACTGCCTGGTGTGTGTTGTCCTGGTTGATTGAACAGGAAGCCCAAGTAATGGGTCCCAGTGACTGCAGGTCCCTCCAGTCCCAGCAGCTCTGCTGGGGGTGCTGCCAACCTGGGGTCATCCTTAGGCCTGTGTCTGGTTGCCCAAAGCCGAGCCTGGGGGTCCAGTCAGAATTCTGTTGGCTTCTCCCTAGCTATGGTGGCCTGACATCCTGGCCTCTGGGCTGAGGAGCACTTGTCTATGTGTCCTCCTAAAGATACTTTAGCAGCTGGAGTCAGGACGAGAGCAAGTGACCACGAGTAGAAGACGCATCCCCTTTTGTTACTTGATGAACTTGGTATGAAAAATAGGGGGCCTTTCATATATCTCTAGGTGAGCGCTTTCGCCAGCTTTACCACAGTGGTCTTGAGCTTTCCACTGCCCCACTCGTAGGCTGCCTTATGGTGGCCCCAGGGGAGGCTGACTTCCCTGTGCAACTGTCACCACCATTGTCCACTCTGAGTCACTGTAGTCTGGCTGCTGCCTATGGCATTGCTCTTGCTGAGCCTGTGAGCAGCCTCCTGATCAGTGAATCCAGTGGATACCCACTCAGGCCTTGTCTGTCTGGCCTCCTTGGGGCATGTGACACGTGGCACCAGTGCATCCTTTCGGCATGACTGATGCATTTTACCCCTTTCATTCCCTCCAGCCACTGTCTGTGGTAGGACCCTGTTCCTCTGCCTCGGATACTGCAGCTCCTTGGGAACCCAGCTGCAGCTCTCTGTTCTTCAAACCACTTGTGAACAATCTCTTGGTTCTTCGGCCAGGTCCCCGCAGTGAAGGCTACAATGGGCCTAGCGCAACTGAGAGAGGCTCAAGAGAGTACTATGCAATCAATCCTACCTCAGAGGATCTTCTCCAGCATCCATATCCCAAAGCTGCAGGTGAAGCATGTCTGGTTCAAACTGGACAAGTTGGGAGTTTTGATGACTGAATGCATAGACTATGGATAAGTTAATTTTATAGTTCTTAAGAAGCAAAGAAGAAATCCCCAACTAACGACAGGCAAAACAGATGACCTACATATATGGGAAAATCTGTTGTCCTCCTATCTTTGAACCGTCCTCAAAACTCTCCCTAATTCCCATAAGTAAGAGGCTTGGTTCTCTAGCTACTTTGTAATCCACTGTTCTGGAAAACAGGAGGAGGAAATCACTGTGTTCAGGGAAGTGCAGAGCAAAAGTGAAGACTTTTTTTTTTTTTTTTTTTTAACGTTTATTTATTTTTGAGACAGAGAGAGACAGAGCATGAGCAGGGGAGGGGCAGAGAGAGATGGAGACACAGAATCCGAAACAGGCTCCAGGCTCTGAGCGGTCAGCACAGAGCCTGATGCGGGGCTCGAACTCACGGACTGCAAGATCATGACCTGAGCTGAAGTTGGACGCTTAACCAACTGAGCCACCCAGGCGCCCCGAAAGTGAAGACTTTCAACAGCCTAGAGGGGAGGGGAAGGAGGCCAAAGGACAAATGTGGGCAGGAGTAGGAGCTGAGGAAAGGCCCACAGAGCCCCACTTGTTTCTTTTCTAAATTGAACAATAACCGATATTAATACAGCCATACAATGACTGAGAATACATAGGTCCTGTCACAAGTGGAGATCTTTGTAGAACGAGGGTGGGCCTACAAGAGTTCTTCTCTGGGATTGGCTGACTCAGGGCCTTGCGACTGAACAGCCAGCAACAGTTTGCCAATGCCAGAGCACCGTGGCTATAGTCAGCCAGCCTGGCAATAACTGTTGGCATCTTAGGGAAGGATTTTTGAGGGTTTAGAATCCTTACAATTATAACTGTTGTATGGTTAGGTCCAATGGGGAATAGGAAAATCAAAACTCCTGGGAATGACTGACGGTTCTCTGGATAGTTCCTGCTCCTCTTCCCCTCTCTGTGAGGTCTTCTTATCCCTGACAGAGTGAACTTCACAACCCCTCCTCTGTGTCCCCTCTGCATGCCCTTCTGCCATTTAATTTCTTTGCATCTGCCATAATCATCTGTTAACCTCTGCCTCAGCCACTGGACTGTATGTTCGCTGAGGTCGGTACATCTATTTCTGATGCCTACCATTGTTCAGGGCATACAGAAAGTCCTCAGGTAATTTTGGATAGACAAATGAATGAGGGATGAATGAATAAATCAATGAATGAAGATTTAAAGTGACTGGTTTTCAGAAGCAGATTGGGAAATCATTCCCTAGCAATGGACAGACATTTTTGGGTGTTTGTAAAGCCTTAGATGGTTGATAATGGAGCACAAGAAGCATGCCAACCAGGAAAGACATGGGAATTGTGTCATCAGGGCCTTGGAGAAGGAGCATGTTTTAGTTCATTAAATGTTCCCTATGAAATATCAGGATGACATAAAATACTGGGCCTTCCCTAGGTGAGAACCTCTTTCTAATTTATGGCCTACATACAACTAAACATTGAGCTGGACAGGCAAACTTGTGCTTGCTTTTTTTCTGTATTATTCTGAATAATTTTTCTATTCCCCCCACTACTACCTCAGGAGATTGACTTAAGGAGCATGTCTCAGATAAAAGCATCCTTACAATCTAACGAATTCACTACAAAACATTTTAAAAATGATTACAGGTTTTAGTCGATGAGTATGGCCAATGTTGGTTTTCTTATCCTGGATCAGCCTATTACCAGGTCTGAGAGCCCAGCATTGCCAATGTAGCATCCTCTCCATGATACCAAAGGGTTAGAGTGCTGACCCCTGGATGGAGCAAACATTAGATCTATCAATTGTTATCACACCAGTTGTTTTAGAAAAGCCCTTTTCCCCAACCCTATGATGACAGGGAACTTGTACCATTTTATGTATAAAAGAAGGAGGCCCCAGCAAAGGGGAGAAGGCATTCAAGTTCTGTGTGTGCTGGGGCAGAACAAGAAAAGTATTGTTGAGGAGAAAAGGCAAAGTCCCCGCTGAAGTGAAACCCTATCAACCTGCCTCTGAGAGCTGAAGGCTTTTCTGGAGCAGGAGAAGGAAATAGAGCCCAGCTCCCTCAAGCCTGGTGGGCTGCTTAGCACCCCAAGTTGGAAGATCTGGGGCTGGGACATCCTCACCGTGTTTGCATTATTTCATTAAGCTGTTGACAAATAAACACATGGAAACAATCCATAGCCGGGTGCTGATTACATTTTCCTTCAAAGGCATGGCAGGCCCTGTGTCTTCTGTGAAAAATTATCTTAATCCTTCATTGACATTGAACCCACCCTCACATTTTCCAAAATTTCTTAGTCATGCTTTTCAAAGGGTTTGATTGCTGTCCCTTCTAAATGATTTTGCACAGTGTTCACCTCTCTCTCGTCTTCTATCCTGAAGGAACTTGAGGCCAGATGACAGCTGAGCTGACCACCAGCATCATCATCCTTACAATAGACGCTGCCTCCTGTGTGGTGGCGCACTAAGTAACCCTATCATCTGGGCCCATTCTGCACAGCCGGAGTACATTCTTCCTTCTTGGTTATGTGTGTAAAACCAGAACCTTCTCAACCAGATCATAAACACTCTGCAGTTCAGTGTCTCCCACCCTCCGTAACACTCTGCTGGATTTTCATTCATTGATTGATGGTCTAGCAACCTCAGGAGTGTATACTGAACTAATTTCTCTTGTGTGCATTCATAATGGTACCAGTTCTATACCATCCTTGGAAAAATGGGGGAATAGTCATATAGTAATTTTTTATGTTCTGTGGTTCAGATGATACTAGAAAGCTCCTCAGTTGAACAGTTCACTTCCATAGCATGAACGGCAGCCTACAATCGGGTCAACTTGGCAACCTGCTCAGCAGTGTTCCACTGGGTCATTGTGAGTGAGGGAAGGAGGTTTCTTGGAGGTTTATCGTAACTTTTTTATGTAGGCTTTCCTTAGAGAGAGCATATCTGCTCAACTTGACAGTCTGTTTATGCACAGGCCTCCTGATACACCACGTACTAGTTAAAATGTCCAATATGGAAAGTATTATAACAGCTATGCAACCACCTTTGATTAGAAGCAGCTTTGGCTTCAGATGTGATCAGGGTTAACAGAAAATTGGGCATGTGCAGAGGCTGGCTTAACGACTTTAGTCTTTGCTCTCCTCTTGTTTATCATTTGGTAACCTTGGGAGGCGATTTCTAAAGTTCTGTGTTCCCTATAGAGTGTCCCGTGGTGTTGACATTGAGGAGCGCAGATATAGAACACGTGAAAACCATTTATAGTAGCAACTAAGCTTTTGGGCATAGAACTTTTTGAATGTTTTGTTCTCAAGCTTTGGCTCATTACCTGAGAGGTGGAGATCCCTTCTTTAACAAAAACAACAGACCAACATAAACCAAGTACTCAGACAGCTGATGTCTGATTACCTTGGTGTTTTCTATTTTGAATTTCTTAACTACCCATGATTATTAAGTATAGAGCCATGCCCTCCAACAGGTTCCCTTGAAATCTTATCTAAAACACAACATGGTTTTTTTTGTAATGAAAAGTAGCCGGCTCCCATTCAGAGTCATGAGGTTGGTGTGAGGCTTAAAAGTGTGTGGCCAGGGTGGGGAAGGGGCGTGGGTGGGGAAGGGGCTTGTCTGGCTGGAATGCAGCCCTCCTCTGCTTGCCAGGCCTTGCTCTCTGGTCCTAGACTGTGTCAGTGCAGAGGATAGGACATCTTTTTGTAACTTGTCATCTCAGAGGGGCACCCTTTTGGCCAGAAGCACTGCAAGGTGTGTCTGCCACATTCCTGTGGATGCCTGCTTTTCCCTGCCCTCAGCCTCCAGATGACACTGGGGCTTCGCTACTGCTGAGGAGAGACCAGAAATAGAGGAATTTCACATCTAATGCCATCTCACCCAAGTGCCTGATCTCTCCCACTTCTTTTCAGCTTCTTCAGTAATAATCCCACGCACAAATTCAGCAAACATGAAGGATTTTCTTGCATATCCATATCCTATACGTATGAATGGGATGTATAACATGGCAACATTATGACTTATGTGGTTTTTTTTTTCTCCCTGTAGTTATCTATTTGGCCCTTCCCTCCGCACTCAGCCAATTTAAACAACTAGGCTGTGCTGTGCTCAGTGCCTCAGGAAAGGCATGGGAAAAGCAGGAAACAGAGAAGGGGAAGGCTTGTCTTCACATATGTTTCCAGAAGCCGATGCTCTTTTTTTAAGTTTATTTATATATTTAGAGAGAGAGACAGAGTGTGTGCAAGTGGGGGAGGGGCAGAGAGGGAGAGAGAATCCCAAGCAGGTTCCACACTGTCAGTGCAGAGCCCAGCACGAACTGACATCATGATCTGAGCTGAAATCAAGAGTTGGACACTTAACCGACTGAGCCACCCGGGCACCCTGAGAAGCTGATACTCTTTTTTTTTTAAGTTTATTTATTTATTTTGAAAGAGAGAGAGAGAGAGAGAGCATGAGCTGGAAAGGGGCAGAGAGAGAGGGAGAGAGCGAGAATTCCAAGCAGGATCCTTTCTGTCAGCATAGAGCTGATGAGAGGCTCAAACTCACAAGCTGTGAGATCATGACCTGAGCTGAAATCAAGAGCCAGACATTTAATGGACTCAGCCACCTAGGTCTCCTGAGAAGCTGATACTGTTAAGGGAGAAGCAAGGCCTCTGTATGAAGATTAGATGAGATGGACATCCTCAATAAGAGCAGAGATGACCACTCCTGTCCTCTTTAGGAAGGGCCCTCCTGGGTGAGGGAAGGTTGATAGAGAGTTCTGTGCTCTACCTGTTGGCAATTCCATCTGGGAAGACTCTCCTGCTCCAACAGGGCATAAAATGAGTCCTGTGCCTTCATGGGCAGCACAAGAAAGCTAATGGAATAGTCAGATCTAAAGGATTTCTGCCTGGAATGAGGGGTCCTGCTGAGCACTTGTGTGGGCTGAAACCTGATGACCAGCAGGGAGGATGCCGGCATGGTCTCTAAGTGACCTTCCACCCCATCCCCTAGCCCTAAGTGGGCTTCCTGGAATACACAGTCCTGGAGAAAATAGGAGCTTGAGACCAAGCTTCTGCCGCCCCTGTGCAGTGGGATTCAAACATGAAGTCATAGAAAAACAGGTGAATTTCACACCTGAGTGGTGAGCAAGGATCCAAACCTGCTGTAGGATCTGTATAAACCAGACTTTCCCCCACCTTTCCTTTCTGCCTCACTCCACCCACACCTCTACCCATGGTTCCATAATTCTTTCCCATACCCACATTCTGGGGAGGAAACCCACTAGAGCTGTGGGGCTGCCTAGGGGCAGTTGGGGTGAGGGGCTACATGGCCGAGCCCAGGTGCTAGTGAATGTGATGCTAGCATGACAAAAGCATCCGGGAGTGTCCACTCACTTGTCTTGACACACACCCTCACCCTGTGGCCAGAGGAAGATGCCAGCTCATGTTTGAGCCTCAAGCAAGGAGTTCTGTCCCTGTTCTGTCTCCTGAGAGTCCAGCACTGTCTTCAGAATCTGGGTGAGAAGGGCTTTTGCTACCTGGGATCCAGGTCTGCCTCTCTGACTTTTGAAGGAGGCGTGCTCACAGCACAGCAGGGCTGTGTGGCTGGCGGGGCTGGCACACCCCAGCCATGACAGGTGTGAGCCACTGAGCTCTGTGCCACCGAGATCCTGGTCCTGGCTCTAGCAGGGCTTGCCGTGTGACCACAGCACTTGCCCAAGCTTCTCCGAGTCCCTGATTCCTCCTTGGGAAATGAGGAGACTGGATTAGAATGATCTGTAAGGTTCTTCTAGCTCTTTGGTATTTATGACAGTTGCTGCCATTTCCCATTTCCCTGATTTGGGGCAGCAGTTCAGTTCTTTTATAAACCTGACGGAGTTTCTGTCCCTTTTGTATGCCTGGACCTTGAGAGGGCTCCTTCCCCATCCCCACTAGTGATGACAACAGCAACATTTCTCAGGTGAACAGGGCTTTCCAGTTTAAAACAATAGTGTCACATTAATTGATATCATTCAGTATTCGGGACCTGCCATCATGAGTCCCTCTTGTACTTCTCATTCTGGTTATCTGCCTCTTTGGTGATTGATTGCCTTTCTATTTCTTTTGCTCGGCTTGGAAGGCTTCTGAGTGTGCCCAGTGCCAGCTCCTGCACATGTCTACTGTCTTCTCAGAGATACCCCATGCACACCTCCATGCCTGTTTGTAGTGACCAAACAAATGGCTTTCATCACACTTTAGTTTTTTTCATTTTAATTCCAGCGTAGTTAACATACAGTGTTATATTAGTTTCAGGTGTACAATATAGTGATTCCACAGTTCTATACATTACTCAGTGCTTATCATGTTAAGTGTACTTTGAATCCCCATCACCTAGTTGACCCATCCTCCACCCACCTCCCCTCTGGTAACCCTCTGTCCTCTATAGTTAAGAGTATACTTAAGAGTCACCTGGGTGGCTCAGTCGGTTAAGCATCTGGCTTCAGTGCAAGTCATGATCTCACACCTTGTGAGTTCCAGCCCCACATTGGGCTCTGTGCTGACAGCTCAGATGCTGGCACCTGCTTCAGATTCTGTGTCTCCCCTTCTCTCGGCCCCTCCCCCACTTACACTCTGTCTCTCTCTCAAAAATAGATGAACATTTAAAAAAAAGAGTCTGTTTTTTCGTTTGTCTCTTTTTTTCTTTGTTCATTTGTTTTGTTTCCTAATTCCACATGAGTGAAATCATATGGTATTTGTCTTTCTCTAACTTATTTTGCTTAGAATTATACTCTCTAGATACATTCATGTTATTGCAAATGACAAGATTTCATTTTTTATGGCTAATATCCCCTTGAGAGTGAGCAAGCTCCAGTGGGGAAGAGGGGCAGAGGAAGAGAGAGAGAGACAGAGAGAAGAGAGAATCTCAAGTAGGCTCCATGCTCAGTACAGAGCTCAACACGGGGCTCAATCCCACAACTCTAGGATCATGACCTGACCTGAAGTAAAAAGTCAGATGCTCTACAAATTGGCAAAGAAGAAGTCAAACTTTCATTCCTCGCAGAGGACACGATACTCTACATAGAAAACCCGAAAGACTATGTCTAAAAGCTGCTAGAACTGATACATGAATTAGCAAAGTCGCAGGATACAAAATTAATGTACAGAAATCGGTTTAATTTCTATACACCAATGATGAAGCAACAGAAAGAGAAATCAAGAAATTGATCCCATTTACAATCAATTCCATTTACCAAGAACCATAAAATATGTAGGAATAAACCTAACCAAAGATGTAAAAGATCTGTATGCTGAAAACTATAGAAAACTTATGAAAGAAATTGAAGAAGACATAAATAAATAGAAAAACATTCCATTCTCATGGATTGGAAGAATAAATATTGTTAAAATGTCAATACTACCCAAAGCAAACTACACATTCAATGCAATCCCAATCAAAATTACACTGGCATTCTTCCTAGAGCTAGAACAAACAATCCTAAAATTTGTATGGAACCACAAAAGAGCTCAAATAGCCAAAGTAATGTTGAAAAAGAAAACCAAAGTGAGAGGCATCACAATCCCAGACTTTAGCCTCTACTACAAAGCTGTAATCATCAAGATAGTATGGTATTGGCACAAGAACAGTCACATAGACCAATGGAATAGAATAAAGACCCCAGAATTGGACCCACAAATGTATGGCCAACTAATCTTTGACAAAGCAGGGAAGAGTATCCAATGGACAAAAGACAGTCTCTTCAGCAAATTGTGCTGGGAGAACTGGACAGAAACATGCAGAAGAATGAAACTGAACCACTTTCTTACACCATATACAAAAATGAACTCAAAATGGATGAAAGACCTAAATGTGAGACAGGAAACCATCAAAACCCTAGAGGAGAAAACAGGCAACAACCTCTTTGACCTTAGCTGCAGCAACTTCTTACTCAATATGTCTCCAAAGGCAAGGGAAGTAAAGGCAAAAATGAACTATTGGGACCCCTCAAGATAAAGAGCTCAGCACAGCAAAGGAAACAATCAACAAAATTAACAGGTGACTGATGGAATGGGGGAAGATATTTGCAAATGACATATTGGATAAAGAGTATCCAAAATCTATAAAGAACTTACCAAACTCAACACCCAAAAAACAAATAATCCAGTGAAGAAATGGGCAAAAGACATGAATAGACACTTTTCCAAAGATGTCCAGATGGCCAACAGACACATGAAAAGATGCTCAACATCACTTATCATCAGGGAAATACAAATCAAAACTACATTGAGATACCACCTCACACTGGTAAGAGTGGCTAAAATGAACAAATCAGGAGACTATAGATGCTGGAGAGGATGTGGAGAAATGGGAACCCTCTTGCACTGTTGGTGGGAATGCAAAATGGTGCAGCCACTCTTGAAAACAGTGTGGAGGTTCTTAAAAAAATTAAAAATAGATCTACCCTATGACCCAGCAATAGCACTGGTAGGAATTTACCCAAGGGATACAGGAGTGCTGGTTCATAAGGGCCCATGTACACCAATGTTTATAGCAATGCTTTCAACAATAGCCAAATTATGGAAAGAGCCTAAATGTCCATCAACTGATGAGTGGATAAAGAAGATGTGGCTTGTATATACAATGGAATACTACTTGGCAATGAGAAAGAATGAAATCTTGCCATTTGCAACAATGTGGATGGAAATGGAGGGTATTATGCTAAGTGAAATAAATGAGTCAGAGAAAGACAGATACATGTTTCCACTCATATGTGAAATTTGAGAAACTTAACAGAAGACCATGGGGGAAGGAAAGGGGAAAAAATAGTTTTAAACAGAGAGGGAGGCAAACCATAAGAGATACTCAAATACAGAGAACAAACTGAGAGTTGAAGGGGGTGCAGGGGAGAGGGGAAAATGGGTGATGGGCATTGAGGAGGGCACTTGTTGGGATGAGCACTGGGTGTTGTATGTAAGTGATGAATCATGGGAATCTACTCCTGGAGCCAAGAGCACACCGTATACACTGTATGTTAGCTAACTTGATAATAAATTATATTAAAGCAAATAAATAAATAAAATAAAAAGAATCCTGTAAATAAATTTTAAAAAAGTTGGATGCTCAACCTACAGAGACACCTAGGTGCCCCACCACATCATGTTTATCCATTCATCTATCAATAGACAACTTGGGCTGTGTTCATATCTTGGCTATTATAAATAATGCTGCAGTAAACATGGGGGTGTGTATATATTTTCAAATGAGTGATTTAATATTCTTTGGGTAAATACCCAGTAATGGAATTACTGGATCATATGGTAGTTCTACTTTCAATTTTTTGAGGAAGCTCCACACTGTTTTCCACAGTGGCTGCACCAGTTTGCATTCCTAACCATAGTGCATGCGGATTCCTTCTTCACATCCTCACCAACACTTGTTGTTTCTTGTGGTTTTGATTTGTATTTTCCTGATTAGTGATGTTGAGCATCTTTACATGTGTCTGTTGGCCATCTGTATGTCCTCTTTGGAGAAATGTCTGTTCATGTCTTCTGCCCATTTCTAATTGAATTAATTTGTTTGGGGGTGTTGAGTTGTGTAAGTTCCTTATATATTTTGGATACTAACACCTTATTGGATATGTCATTTGCAAATATCTTCTCTCATTCAATAGGTTGCCTTTTAGTTTTGTTGATTGTTTCCTTTACTGTGTAGAAGTTTTTTTATTTTGGTGTAGTCCCAATAGTTTATTTTTGCTTTTGTTTCCCTTGCCTCAGGAAACATATCTAGAAAGGTGTTGCTATGGCTGATGTCAGAGAAATTACTGCCTGTGTTATTTTCTAGGATTTTTATGGTTTCAGGTCTCACATTTAGGTCTTCAATCCATTTTGAGTTTATTTTTGTGTATGGTGTAAGAGAGTGGTCCAGTTTTTTTGCATGTGACTTTCTAGTTTTCTCAACATCATCTGTTGAAGAGACTATCTTTTCCCATTGCATATTTTGCCTCCAATGTCAAAGATTAATTGGCCATGTAATTGTGGGTTTATTTTGGGGCTCTCTGTTCTGTTCCATTGATCTATGTGTCTGTTTATGTGCCAGTACCATACTGTTTTTGTGCCAGTACCATACTGTTTTGATTACTACAGCTTTGTAGTTTATCTTGAAATCTAAGATTGGGATACTTCCAATTTTGTTCCTTTTTTTCAAGATTGCTTTGGGTCTTTCATGGTTCCATACAAATATTAAGATTGTTCTAGCCCTGTGAAAAATGCTTTTTGTATTTTGATAGGGATTCCATTAAGTCTGTAGATTGCTTTGGGTACTATAAATATTTTAATTATATTTATTCTCCCAGCCCATGAGCATGGAATATCTTTTCTCTTTGTTTGTGTCATCTTCAATTTCTTTCAATTTTGACCACCCTTAAATAGCACTTTATGTTTCCATTTATGTGAAGAATCTACTGTTATTCTGAGAAAAAGTGCCACAAAATGCCAAATTTTGGTATTTTAGAAAGTTTCACACAGTCATTTAGAAAGTTTGTCTCCCTAAATGGAACAATGCTAGGGTTTGACATATACTCTGCCAGTCTTTTCTGCATACAAATGTACTCTGCACCCCATCACCTCCACTTGTTTAAGTCTCCTCCTAAGATTGAGAGATTCAAGTATTTTTATTTTTTGACCGTCTAACTCAAGGCTGGATAGGGGATAAACCTTGTTCCATAATAAAGAAAAGGAGACAAGTTAGCAGGAGATTCACCTATTCAGACTGCTTTTTAGTATTTTTAGCTTCCTCTCCCCTCTCCTCCTCCATCTTCAGTGTTTGAAGCTTCTCTTCTGCTCCATTAAGATAGGGAACAATCTACACAAACAAGGTGCACATCTGGTCCTGACCATTTCCTTTTATCAGAGATTAAATTTGGAAATCTTCACTAAGATGAGTCTTTGGCTCCCCTAGCAGGTCATTCTTGTTTTCCTGCCTCTCCATTTCTCCTGTGCCCCAGGTCAGCAGAGGGGAAGTACTATTTCATATTACCTTGAGCAGGACTATCTCCTGGCTAGAAGCAGTCATCTGCCTGGGTGTTGGAATAGAGACAGGGACAGAATAGGGGTGGCATTAGGTAGAGAAGAATGCCTATGTTTCCTTAGCTGTTTTCCCACCTATTGTGTCCTTAGGGTTTCTGGCTTTGTATGGCTGCTTCTAACCATTCAGGTGTGTGTGAACTTTGCATTTAACAAAGAATTTGTTTTCCTATTTCCTCATCGGAACCTCATAATGCCCTTTGAGCTGGGCTGGGCAGAGTGAAGTTCAAGTGGTGGTGGCTTGGCTGAGGCACCTCAATGGAAGAGATAGGACCTGCTACACATACCCCCTGACTCTCAGGGCCTATGGGCCAAGAGCAGTTGGCTAGCAGTTTATCCCTGAGGCTGTGAACCAGGCCTACAGCTGCTACAGATATGGAGCACAGGGAAATTGGGTGATAACTGGCTCTTTTCTATCCTGGAGCCCTTTCCAAGATTCAGTGTTTCTGTATGGCTGGGCCTCTTAGGGGGAGAAGTGTCTTGGGGTTCTGGGGTATAGTTGAATCCCCCCTGGGTGGAGTTAAGAGCACCTTCACTGGGTAACTTTGAACTTTGCACCAGATCATCCGAGTTAGGACTGTTTATGCATCCTCTGAAAGATTGGTGTGCTCACAGAGTCATATCACCATTGCAGGTATGGACTCAATCCAGAGCCAGTGATAAATGAATGCCTACTGGCTGAATATGAATGTGAGTGTCTCTCAATCCAGAACAGCTCTTTTATGGGATCCTACATATTCTAGAATGGGACTGTGCTAGAATGTATTCCTTCTCCTTCCATCTCCCTGAGCTCCTGACCCTGAGGCCCACCTTCAGACTCCCACAGAATCTAATTTCTCTGCTGATTTTGGGCTTGGTGACAACTGTATGTGTGCATGTATGTGTGGTCATTGTTTTATTATGATCTCTCTGCTCCCCCCGCCTCCTTCTACACTAAGAACCATGAATGATATTGTTTCATTTCCCTATTATAAGATAGGCAAATGAGTATGCTATATACACATGTCAAGTGAATGAATGAATAATGGAGTCTGTTTTGTGGGTGGAGGTAGTATGTCACTGGGAACCATCTTAACGTCCTTAAAAAACAATCACTTCACCATAAGTCTGTCTCATTGCTCACAGCTAGCAAGAGGGAGGAAACCATCCCACGTGTTTGGGTATGGGCTCCATGAAAATCCTTCACTTCAGCCTGATTGACCACTTATTTCTTGTTGGCGGGGCTCCCTTGATAGAAAAGTTGGTTTTTCTATCTGATCTGGGGACTCTAGACCTGTGGGTGTAGCAGACTGAACTTGGCTTCCTGCTGGATCTCAGATGGTGCTGTGATGATCCACACTCCTTTCGTTACCCCCTTGTCAGTGCTACCGACCGGCCGAGGTATCTGCAGTGGCTGATGTCAGCCTGTCCCTGTCAAAGTTTCTGAAAAGCCCTGGCGTCTAGAAGCTTCGTGATCACAACCTGCCTCCTTATATTTTATTAGGTGTCCAGGTCTTCTCAGTGCTCCCTGTGGACCCCAGAAGGTAACACTAACATTTCTCCAGGGGAAAGTGTCTGAGTGACAGAGAAAACAAGTTTGAGCCGTGTTGCAGCCCCTCAGTCCACCTGCCCACTCACTCCACGCTGCTCACACACAGAGCAGCCGGCCTTACCACCCAACTGGCTAAGCTTAGCCATTAAACTCTGTTTGAAGTTTTATTTGCCTCTATTCTTGTTATCTCAGTGGGCAATCATTCCCAGGACAGTTTGTAACAAATAGCATTTTCTGTTCTGCTGAGAACACAGGCCCCTGGCCTGTAGCCTTGTTGTATTTGAGAGCCTAGCCCATCCCTTCCCCCAGTCCAAACCCCATTCTTTCTTGCTCCTTGTTGTTGTTTTTAATAATATTATTTATTTCTGAGGGCCTCAAGTTTACAGAATTGAAGTATACATATGCCCCCAGTTCATGTCACACTAGCACAAAGGCCTTTCGTTTTATTTTTTCCCTCCATCTCTGTCCCATTCTCTCCCTCTGCAGGAACCTGCTTGTATTGCAAGGCCTGAAATGCTGTGTGCTGCCTTGACTTCTCTGAGCTTCACAGAGCCCCACCTTGCTCTTATCAGACATGTCCCCACCCAGCGGGAAAGTCTCTCCTCCTGTCTAGTCCCCCTCCCAGCTGGACCAGCTGCTCCCCATTTGGTTCTCCATCTAATGGTTTCACCTCCCAGCCAGCCTGTGGAATTATTCAAACAAGCCAATCACATTCTCCCTTGGAGACCAGGGGCACCCCACCCTTCAGTTAATAAATGCATGTTATCTACAGACTCTGTGGGTTCCCTGTGCTCCCGAGTGCAGCCCCGGATGGCCCTGTGTCATGTGCAGTGTCTTCCCCCTGGCTGTGAGTACACATGATTAATAAACTGCTGTCCATCTTGTCTGTCCCGTGTCAGGTGTTGTATGTGCAGGACTCATACTATTTAGTACAGGGGATCCCTCCTTCACCAATGGGCTGAACAGTAGGTAATGAGAACAGCACTCCATGCATTTCATGCATGGACTTCCAAACTGTCTTCCACAATTTCATTTAGACGTATGGAGAGCCGTTTAAATTGCATGATGTGCTTTTACTTTGCAGAAGGTGTTGTGCTATAAATCTCAGTTTTTTTCCTGGAGCATTTGCTTCTAGTGTCCCCCATATCCTTTTGTCACTGAGTGTTTATTTATTCTCCTGGGACTTTGGGGGAACTTTCTCTGTTGTAGGAGTGGGGCAGGTTGTAAGTGCCGGGTGGTCATCACCCCTGGGAGCAGTCGTCAATCAAGGAAGGTTATAAAACCCAGCTTTCTTACAACCTTGGGCTTGCTCGAGGCTCTTCCCCTGAGATCCTCAGTGGGAGGGAGGCCCAGCTGCCCACAGAAGAGCCCTGCTCATGAACCAACTCTTCCCTTCCCTCCCCTCTTTCCTCTCCACATCCCACCTCCCTTGTCACCTACGAGTTCTTCCTGTGATCACCATCCACACAAACTAGTTACCCTCAGATCCTTGCCTTAGGTTCTGCTTCTGTTTTTCACCCAATGCTGTGTGTGAGAACTCCACGTGTTGCTATATACAAATACATTCAGTTGCATGGGATCCCAACATTGGGTGTTTGCTACAGTTATACACCCATTTCCCTGGTGACAGCTCCCTTGCCCTTAACCTGTCTTGCACTGGCCACCCTTGGCCCCCTGTCCATGTGGATGGGTCAGTGAGCCTCTCTGGAGTAGACATGCAGGCACAGGAGGGCTGAGGTTGAAGGAGCATGCACACTAAGTATTGTCAGATTTCTCTTTAAGGTGGCTCTGCCAGCGTATTCTATCACTAGCACAGTGTGTGAATTGACTTTCCTTGTTTTGCAGGCTGGATTTTCCAGCAACAGGCACCATGATGGAGTTTGGTGAGTAAGAAGGTATTTATTAGGGATCGACACCTATAAGGGAAGGAGGAAGGAGTAAGATTGAGTAGAGGGAGAGGCTGAGCTGTGATGTGGGCCTGGGGAAGCCTGGGCAAGTCATGGCCGACCCTGCATGAAGTTGTGAAGTGAATGTTGCCCATCAGCGTCATGTGCTGGGCTGAAGTGGTCAGGCCTTTCTTTCCCACTGTGCCCATGACAGCTGAGGCCAAACCTGAACCTTGAAGGTAGGAAGCAAGTCCTTTCTTGAATGGGAATCTGGGCATACATCTCCCTGCAATGTGAATTGAGAAAGTGGTATCTCATTGCTGTTTTGATTTGCATTTCCTTGATTACTGGTGAGTTTGAAAATGTCTTTATGTGCCCATTAGTAAAGCTGATTCAGCCAGTTAGAACCGGATGTTAAAATAGCCAATGCTTGAACCCCCAAATGCTCCCCAACACCTGGCCCAACCAACTCATCCCCTCCACTGGGACCCCCTGGATCTCCCCATAATCCAGTATCCACAGGGGTGTCTAGCACCCCAGGGGACCTCCCTGCCCCTGCCCCCGTGATTCAGACAGTCTGTTCTTTTGGTCAGTGCCCATGCCATATCTGCTCTGAAAAGCACCCTGAGAGTGAGCTGTTATGGTTTCCTTTCCCTGAACTGCCTGTCTGTAACTTTCTGTAATCTTTCAATGGAGTTTTGAAACCTTATCCAGGAGGATGCTGTTTCAGGTTTCAGGGCTTTTATGGTGGTGAGTATGGGGTAGGTGAGGGGGAAGGGTTTAGGCTGGTACCTCCCTAGGCTAGCCCCTGCAAGAATCAGCAGGTCTCCAGGTCATGGGCCAAACAGATTCAGGGCCTGAGAGAAGGTGAGGCTGAGGATACTGGGGGTTCCTTGGGCACAGAAGAGCAGGGGTCTGCACCTGTGTGTACTGAGAACCCAGGTAATCAGTGACATTCCTGAGGAAGCTCTACTGAACACCTACTGTGGCCATTCCTGGGTTGCATAGGGGAGAAGGTGTCCTGCTGTGGCCTTCACACCAGCTCAACACACCTGCCTCTATTACTCTGTGCCCTACTAGCCTCTGCCTGCTCAGGGCTGTGTCCCAAACACCTCTTCTTTACACTAAATCCCAAGTAAACTTTATTTCTAAAACACAAATCTGGACGTATCTATTGAATTTTCAAATCCCTTCAAAAGCTCCTCATTATTTATTAGCATTGTGTTATCCAGGGAGCAGAATTGGTTGGGGGCCCTTTTAGCTTTACAACGGATAAACATATAAATGTTCCTCACCACAAAAGGAAGTTTATATATAGTTTAGTTGTTTAGAATGGTGAGCGTTTAGATGTAAACATTTTAAAAGCATGAGAAGGAAATTTTGTATTACTGAGGTTGTTTTTGGGTTATACTACTCTGAATGGTTGCATTCATTGTTTCACATTTTTAATGTCCACAGCTCAGGATTGGGCTTTTTTTTTTTAATATGCCAAGAATTAAAGTGAGAATTGAAAAGAAAAAAGAAAAAAAGAAGAAAGAAAAGCTCCTTATTGTCTATAGCATAAAATCCATTAGCCAAGCACAAGACTTTCCTTAAACTGGTCCAACTCTCAACCTGTCCCATGTCCCACAACCCTCTTTCTCACCCCCACCCCTTGACCTTTTGTCTTTCCATCCCCATTACATCTTTGTTTTGTATGTTTGTTAGGGGACTGGGGTGGAGGTGGCCAGGAATGAAATGAAAGAGATAGGCAGGGACCTTGCTTCTGGCAATGGGGAGCCACTGGGTGAGTTAAGCAGACACAAGCCTGGCCAGCTTATAGTTGGGCTTCCTCAGCCTCCTCTTGTGGTTTTACCTAGGAGCTTACCCAGTTGGAGTCTTTCTCCAGGCTCCTGGGTCTCAATGAGCTCCCACTGGCCACGGGCCAGCACCTTCCTTGGCTCATGCAACCTTGGCTGCTTTGTTAATGGTCTTGCTCCATGGGTCCTGGGATTTCTGATTCTGGGAGAGCTGAACGCAGATAAAGCCTGGACTCTCTCCTGAAGCTCCAGTCCATGTTAAAGCTGTTCCTCGTCTGAATAGAACTGTCACTGAGTGGGAAGGAGTGGGCATGTGTGCCCCATGGCTGGGGGTGGGGGGTGGTCTACAGTGAAGCCAAGGTCCCACTGCCTTTCAAACAAGGTCCCACTTGTTTCAAACAAGTACTGTTTCCTTCAAATGGTTTTTGCAACTCAGTCCCTAATCAACAGGATATAAGTGCCACAAGGATGGAGGAAAAGGGGACACAGTGCCCAGCCTAAGCCAAAAGAGCCTATGTCGAGGGGCCCCCACAGAAGCCTGTGTTTTCATTACTAAGCAACTTTAGGAGGAGTATGGGGAAAGAAAGACGGTGGGGTAGTAAGTCTGCAATAATGGCTGCCATGTGGAGGGAAGGCAATGTTACCCAGCTACGAACTAGAAAGCATGGTTTATATTTTCAACAGTTGGAGAGAGAAATGAAAACTGAATATTTGCTGCACCTGTGAAAACATATTTGATCATGATGGCAAGTCCAGCATTCTTAGTGCGGGATTCATATTTCATAACTCGTGTTCAAACAAGAAAAATGATTATAATGTTAAGTATTTCCTGAGTTTATTTTGATGGATGACAGAATAAGTACTGTATCTTTCACTCATTAAAATACAGATTGGTGTAATTTAATAAATGAACTTAATACACAGATGTTCCAGGCTGTTTTACCAGGGTGTATATTAATCAACTTCTTTATATATGATCCTCTTTTATATTTTTTAAAGAAACTTGCAGGAGCCAAGAATTTATTAGATTTGTATGCTCTAGGACGAGTATCCAATGTCAGGTACACGCAGGAGTGTATTAAGATGAAACGGAGCCAGAGTCTGCAGAGCGGCCAGGCCCCCACAAGGGTCGTCCTGGGCTTCCAGCCGGCTCTCTGGGTCATCTCAGAGCCAGCTCACAGGTCCCTGCTGAGCTTACTTGCTGCCACTGCCCCAGGTCTGCTCAGAGGTGCTTCTGGAGACCCTGGTCGGAAGTGGTAGGCTTGGGCACTGAGATGGTCCAGACTGGACAGTGGCTCTGCTGGGGAAGAGGCCTGCAGCCCATGGGGCCCCACAGGCCCTTCTCAGATTCCTTGGCCACCCTCAATGGCCTCTCAACTCAACGTCACTCTCCCTTTCCTCACTCTCTCTTGGCAGCATGTTTGGGGGCTATGCTTTGTTCTGTCTGTGTTTCACGCAAGGCAAGCTTGCCTCGCTAATGAGGCTACAAACTCCTGAAGGCAGGGGCTGTGCCTTTGCCAGATCCCACAGTCTGTGCTCAAGGAATCCGCGGGTCTGTACCGATTCTATGTGTCTGAGTCAGGACCTGCCTTCTGACTGAGGAGGCTCTGGAAGGGGACATAGAAACCCTGGTTTGGCCATTCTAGAGGGTGCAGGTTGAGAGGGGTAGAGAGGGTGGGGACACAAGGCTAACTTACCTCTTTGGTGAAGGACAGAGAAAGCATGAGAGTAGGAACTTCAGCTACCTCTTCTCTCATTTATGAATCCTGTTGAAAGTGACTTCAGGTTCAGGGAAGTGGTCTCTGGCTGGCAGCAGTGGTGGGAGGACTGGAGGAGGTGTCTTGGGCCACACAGCCTGCTCTGTCCACACAGAGCCCTCAGTTGTCTCTTGAAGCACCTTGCACTCTCTCGTGGTTCTGGAACTAGAGTTTTATTTCTTGATGCACAACTCTGGATAGAGACACTGCAAGGCCGGGGGCCACATATCATCCATTTTGGCACCTCTGTCCTCATCAGAGTTTAGCCCAGGCCCCTTGTGCCCTCTCCTCATCACCTAGGTGGATGGTCAGTGCAGGTTGTCTTGTATGACATGAGATAAGCCCGCCACCCAGAACAGAAACACTGGTGTCCCTCCAGCTCCCCCCAAGGATGGGTGCTCCCTGGCAGCTGCAGGCTGAGCCGGCCCATTCCCCCTGCAGCCCCTCTGCACCCCTCGGTGGCTCATCAATCACACGGGCAGGTCCTGCGGGTGGGTAGTGGCTCTGCTGTCACATGCCTGTTTGCAATAAGCTCTGGCCATAATCATTAATCATTCATTGAAGCTGTGGTTAGCGGCCCTCAGTCAAGTAGATGGTTTCAGGTTTTCCGGGCTAAGTGCCTCTCCAGCAAGCATCCTCCTCAGCCCTTTCATGTCCAGCCATTTGATGTTCTGTGCATGCCGAGCTGGCCTCCAAGGCCAGGCTTTGTTTTGGAGGGTTGTTCTGAATGCTTCCCTCAGGGCCAGGCCAAGAGAGGTCTGGGCTCCAGCTCCACGTCTGCACAGGAAATAGAGCTTGTAGGATGAGACTCTGTTGAGCACTTCCGAGAGCCCAGTTCTCTGCCAGGCCATGGGGACCTTAGAGAAAGAGAAAGTACTCACTCTACCCTCAGACCCCCATTTAGGGACAGAGCTCATGCAAGAAGTTGGCCAGCAAGATGGAATTTATTAGGATGGAGAGGACTCAAACAGCAGTTTGGTCTGCAGATTTCCCAGGAGGGTAGATGCCTGGAGGCTGGGTGGTGGAGCCGGAGAGCTGAGGGAATACAGGAGCAGAGGCTCAGGTGAGGACAGCTGTGCTGTGTGGTCTGAGCCGGGCCTTCGGTCTGAAAGGCAGACTGAAACTGTTGGGCAATTGTCTGGAAACAGTGGTGACAATGAAAACCTTTTTTGCTGGGAGAAACATTGAGAAAAATTAACTTTACGTTTAATCTGAAGATGACAGTTTCCTGCATGTTACTAATACGGTTATTGTCAGAGGTTCCTGAGTTGCTTGAAAAGATGCATAATGCACAGGAGAGGAATATCCCGGGAAAAGCTGGGACTAGAGTTCCGTCAGGTTCAGCAAACACTTGTCGGCGCCTCCTAGGTGCTCGGGGCCACCATGGTGCCATAGAGCCATTTCTATGTCAAGGGCCCAGGAAATGTCCTGTAAATGCAGACAGAAGAGTTGGAGCAGGCTACAAGGGCCACGCCTGGCTCCACAGTTCCAGCGGGGAGGGACTCTGGAGTCTAGAGCTACAAGGAGCAGGGGCTGGAGGTTTTTGGTTGTTGAAATGTGAAGTTGATGTAGAGATATTACTGAGGCTGATACCCCAGCCGCCATTTCAGTATCTCTCCCAGAGAATGTTTCTTGCCGAGAAACATTCACTGTGTGTTCATCCACTGAGGCACAGCTTTGAACCAATAAAAGAACTGTGGGTATTAAGAAGTAAGAGACATTGCATCTGGTTGAGGGGGATCAGGAATGGGTGCATCTAGCAGATGGTCTTTGGCAAGGTCTGGAAGGATAGGAAAGACTTTCCCAGGAGTGGGCTAGAAAGGAGTTGGCCAGGTGGATGGAGGAGGGGACACAAAAGCACAGAGGATAGCCTGAATTGCTGGCTGCTAGGGTCCTTGTGCCAGAGTGGAGGAAGATGAGGCTGGCGGCACAGGGTGGCATGAAGCTTGGAGTTCCAGGCTGAGTCTCTAGCCCTGGGGAGCTCTGCTCTGCTCCTAGGTCACCACCCTACCTGCTTTATCCCTGTGTTCTCACCCACACTTCTCATCCCTGTTACATAAGATGCTCTCTGCCACCTGAGAAACTTGGGAAATTTTTCCTCTCTTTACCTCCTGGAGAATTTCCCCTCATCTTGCAAGATCCAACTTACATGGTAGCTCTTCCTTGCAGCCTTCCCTAACTGCCATGATCTGCATGGATTCCCCTCCCCACTCTGAGGGCTTATGATGCTGCCCACCACCGACTGGAAGCTGTTTGGGGGTGAAGGGTGGTGACAATCTGACACCTGCTTCTGCTACGCACTGCCTGGGTAACGAGCCATCTTGATTTCCTTATCTGTTGGAAAGAAAAAACATTGCAATAACAATGCATTAGCAATAAATGGAATAAATAAAATGGTTTGTGTGTCATGCCTGCTACAGCATTTGGAACAGAGTAGTCAGACAAGGTTAGGCTTCTTCTCACTCCCTGACCACGTTCTGCCTATGCCATTGTCAGCCATTCACAGGTAAGTCTCTGCAACCAGGCTGTGAGGTCCATGGCGGGGAACCCATGTTTCTCGTGCTGTGTCTTGCACAGTTACAGACTGGAGCATGGGCTCGCACTACTTACTACGGTTGCCTTGAAATCTGCTTCAACAGGACTCCTCCACCGTGGAGAAGGAGCACAGGAACTCTTCAGGGAAATTTGTAGATGCGGGAATCAAGTTTGTTTGTTTGTTTTTCTTATGAATGTTCTGATTAAGCCAGAAACTTCCTGAAGTCATACAATTCTCCTATCCCCAGAGAAGGATTTGAATAAAGTATCCTCTTGCTGGAAGGAAAATTAGAGATAATTAGTCTAGTGGTTTTAAAAATTTGTAAAGGACTGGAGCCATTTTTCTCAAGTGAAATTTTATATGGAACCTTAAGCTACCCGAGCAGACAGAGCATTATTTTAGGAATATATTGGTATTTATTATTGATTAACAAAATTAAGTAAATCACATTGAGAAATATATTTATTGTAAAATTTCACACTTATAATAAGTGAATGAATAATAAATCAACTTGACAAAGGTATTTATTTTATAATCTCAAACTTTAAAAAATATTTAAAATTTTTTTTTAATGTTTATTATTTTCAAGAGAGAGACACACACACACACAGAGCATGAGCAGGGGAGGGGCAGAGAGAGAGGGAGGCACAGAATCTGAAGCAGGCTCCAGGTTCTGAGCTGTCAGCACAGAGCCCAACATGGGGCTTGAACTCATGAACTGTGAGATCATGACTTGACCCAAAGTTGGACTCAACTGACTGAGCCAACCAGGTGCCCCTAAAAAATATTTTTAAAATAGAAAATTTTGAAATAAAATATTTCTGAAATCCATAATGTAACTTTGGTCTCTAGGGCCCAGAGCATGTGATATGACTTACTGATTAAGTCCACCTCTTTATAACACAGATGAGTAAACTGAGGCTTGGAATGTGTCAAGAACATGTCAAGGCCATACAGAGAATAGGTGGTTGGCTGGGGTGAGAACTTAGGTCTCCTGCCCCTACAACGCCAGGGCTCTTTCAACTATATTCTTGATCTCTCCTAATTCGTCTGAGTAAAACAGTGTTTTTCTTGTTATGTGCTTTCTAATAAGATACCCCAACTCCATAGTTTGATTTATATTTAAGGCTTTCTTATACTCCTGTGATGAACATGAAACAGGCTGCTTACTGAGCTAATAGTGCAACCCGGAAATCTCCATCTGTGTCTTCCCATCTCAGCAAGAGAATTCTGCCCTGGTGATGGATAATTGAAACGGATTTGGTCAGCCAGGCCTCTATACTGATGATGGTTTTATGTTTGCTCATCTGTCAGAAAAGTAAAAAGCAAAGCTGGTAATTTGTGTTAACTAAGCACCTTCATTATAGGAACTCAAGGGAAAGGGTGGGGAGCAAAACATTTTTTCGTCCAGCTGTCCCGGATCCTGAGGATGATTTGTGTAGTTAAGGAGAAATTCTAATAATGTTGTGCGTATGGAAAAGTTTAAGGCAAAGATGATGGGTCATTTTCCAAGTGTTCGGGTTGAATATCAAGAGCTGTGCAGCTTCCTTCCCAACTCCTGCTTTTCCTGGCTGGGTCGATCTCACATTGTGCCTCTCGCGTGGGGCAGTAGTGACCTCCATGAATTCCCAGCTCACAGATGGCACCTCTCCAGTGAGCCTTGACAAAGACGTAGATGTCACACAGGGACCCAGAATTTCCCGCTCTTCGCCGAAGAAGGCCAGAAAAAGCCTTGCTCTGGAGTATGTTGGATGCTCAACATAGAATTGCTTTCTTCCAGCTCCTACTCCTGACCCCTGGTTCTGTCTGGCAGGTGTTCAGCACCCAATTCCAGGCAGCGTTTTAAGAGTGTCCCCTCTTGTCTTAAGGCAGCCCTTTCTGGGGTTATTCTTACCTGCAGAGAGAACAGGCTAATGGTCTCCTTTATTGTCCCCTGTCCTCAGGCAGTCTTCCCCCTTCTGCTCATACAAGAAGGCTCAAAACCCCTTCCTAGGCCATAGAGCCTCTTCTTCCCTAGCTGGGATGGAGGGTGGGAATCCTGATACCTCTGAAGAGGGAGCTAAGGGTCTGATTGTTGTGTTGGGGTAAGTGGCCCACATTACCTCTTCCTTTGGAGCAGGAATGGTATGTGGGTCCTAAGAAATTGAAATTATAGGACAGGATCACAGAGAAGAAAGGAGAGAAAGTAACAAAAGAATTAGGCCACCTGACCTATTTTGCCCCAGGATAAAGCAGGTGAAGAAAGAGCCCAGTCCTGGGCATTTTGAGGTGAGGTTGTTTCCTGCCCCTTGGGACAAGGGTAGCCCTGGGTCTGACCATCTTGAGTTAATAAAGATGAAAGTTCATTCTTCAATTTGCACCAGAGATCCTCTCTTTGTTAAAAGGCTCAGAGCTGAGCTTTTTTAAAGAGCACATTTCAGGTAGGGTTAGAGTCACACGTACAGAAAGTGATTTACCCACACACTTCCAAGAACACATCCATTATCCAAAACAAAATTCTAATTGGGCCTTAAGAGTCATCAAACAAAAATGAAGAGAGTTTTTTCCTTAATAGGGAATAAGGTGTGCATGCCCTATAAATCATCTCTGCTAATTCTGAATGATGCTGCATTTGTTTATAGGTGCAGGAAACTATAATGGAAGAGGGTGAGAGGAATGTGAACTTACTGGTTTTCAACATGGGGTACCCCATAGGGCCTTGAGTTTTGGCTGGTCCAGTATGGCTAAAGATACAACATGGAGTGACGTACTATAACCAAATTTAAAGGAAAACGTTAATCTTTTGAGACCAAAATGTGCATCATTTCAGCTGCTGCTGATCACAGCTGTGGATGGTGAGGCCCCACCCACCCACCAATTTCCTTGACTAATCAGGAACATCTCTGTATGGCCACGTCTCTCAGGCAATTTAGAGCCAAGGGTAAAGCTGAATGTATCTCCCTTTGTCAGATTCAAATCTTCTTTTTGAGGAGATTGTACCTGAAGAGTTAAAGGCAAGTCTGGCAAAATAAACAGGGACCAAAATGTTTGCCAGGGAGTCTTTTTAAAAAAGAATTGCTCTTTCTCTTGGAGCCTTGGTTGACCTTTATGTGTGAGCGGGTGGAAATGTCCCCAGGAAATCTCCAAAACCTCAGAGGAAGCTGTTGACAGGCTTCCAGTGAACTGGGTTTTTGCTTGTGCTCTGGAGGTAGAGAATAACAGATGGACTTTGACAAACACGGACAGATGAATATAATCTTCAAAAAGTAAGTTTTTTACTTTTATTTTTTTCCCACTGGCAGCATTACAAGCTCACACTATAGTGTTTCTGGGCACCACAGTGGGGGTCCTGGTCTAATGGAAGTTTTAAAGAAATTATAAAGAGTACCTGACTGGAGTGAGGAACGCTGTGTGTTTAGACCAGTCACCTAAGCTCTCCATGGAGACATGGTTACTCATTTGTAAGTAGAGATAACAAAAAAGCCCTATTTACATGTCTGAGCTGTTGCAAAAACTGCATGGGGCACCGGAGATATCAAAAACTTTGTGAGCAGATTGGAGGCTGCAATAGCTCAGCTTCAGAAACTCAGCAGGAATATTACATAGAGTGCAGATTGGAGAGAGAGGGTGGTGGCAGGACAGGGCTGGATCTGAGGGAGCAAAGGTGAGTGGAAGAACCATTGTGCTATCTCCAGGGAGTGAAGACATTTTCTGTCACTCCACAGATGTATGCTATCTTTACTTGGAGATCCACTCCTTTCTTTTCCAGGCTTAGAGGCTTTTGGTCCAGTAGGAGAAAAGAGGAGGGCAGAGACTGACCCAGTGTATGAATCTCCTCAGAGTTTCCTGAGCATGTGATCAGAGGCAACACCTCCTCCCCCAAATGGACACTGATCCAGAGGTCAGGTGAGGCCTCCACATCCCTGATGTCCTTGCTTCCCAGTTCATCCAGTGGTTCTGGGATTGAGGATGCTGGAATGTCCACAGTGGGAATGGCAGGCATAGTCTCCACAAAGCACAAATGGCAATAGTCCAGAAAGATGGGGGTAATTCAAAGGTGGCTTGTCTTTTCATTGGCAATTAACCTGAAGCAAAATCACAAAAGCTGCTGAATTCTGTGCAGTCTGGGCACAAAAACTTGGGGAGCACTAGTCGTCAGTGTTAAACTAACTCAGCCATAATTTAAGGTCATAACCACCAACCTCATGTAGGCCACCTGAGCAGAGGCTGTGGAACACCTGAAACCCAATTCTGGGATGACTTCAGGGCCATTTGTATTTTTGGTATCCCTGAAATTATTGGACTGGGTATCTGGCTAATTGAGGTGCTCAGCATCAACACTTTTTTTCTCCCTGCCACCTACCTCAGAAGAATCCAGGACTATGGTCCAGTTAACTCCCCAACAGAGGTCAGAGCTGGAGCTCTCCAAGGTGCTGATAGCTCAGGCCAAGTCCCCCAGAGGACACATTATTCTGCAATGCACCTTGAAGCCCACCCAGGTCATCTGGAGGATCTTTCTTTGCCTCCATTCTTGTGCCAAGAAGGAATCTCTGGTAGGTTTGAGGGAAAGAAGATGCCACTTAGGCTCTCCAAACTGGGGTGGGAAGATTGACCAAAGGATCGGAGCAAACCTCAGAATGTAAAAATGATGTATCCCCAAGATGCCTGCAGGAGCCTAACTCAAAATGCCTTACTACTTGGATGTATCCACCCTTGAGCCAGACATGTTCACACGAGTATATTCTCATCACCTTTGAGAAGTCAGGAAATACTGCTTTTAGAAAGAGTCTAAACCCAAGGGCGGTAACTTAGGGCAGCCTGTTGATAGACTGTAGATGTGACTAGTGAAATCAGCTGGAGTCTAGTTGAGTAGTTCAAGCCAGAGACAAGTACTGAATTAGGTCAGTGACTTTATCACTGAGAGAATCCTGCAGGATTTAGTGAGTATTAGATGTGGAAGTTGGGGTGGATAGAGGTGTCATCCTTGACTCTTAAGGTAATAACTTGGGAAACTGCATAGATGATAATGCCATTCACCAGAAGAGCTAGAAAGTTTTTGGGCAGGATGGATGATGTGCATGTTGAGTGGGAGGTGCCAGTGGTACTTCTAGATGGGTTGTCTAGTAGCAATTGGGTACATGGTTCTGGAGCTCTGCTGGAAGATCAGGGTTGGTGATAGAGGCTTGGGGATTGTCCGTGAAGGGGATGTGGTTGAAGAGATAAAAGATTAGATCAACCAGGCAAAATGTGTAGAGGGAGAGGAGAGGAGGGCAGAGAACAGGTGTTGGTGGAGTGTCCACATTTTCTGGGTATGCTGAGGCAGAAGTGCTTATAAATGAGTCTGCCACAGGGATCTCATCATCTGCTCAGAGACTACTTTATCACCAACCAGACATCATTCCAGTCACTTCTTTTTTATTCTCCTCTGACATATATCTACATATATTATATTGATATAGATTTAGATTTGGATATACAGAGATAGATTTATTTTAAGGAATTGGCTCATGTGATTATTCAGGTTGGCAAGTCCAAAATCTGTAGGTTTGGCCAACAGGCTGGAAATGCAGGGAAGAGTTGACATTTCAATCTTGAATCCAAAGGCAGACTGGAAGCAGAATTTCTTCTTTCTTGGGGGACATCAAATTTTCTTAAGGCCTTCCATGGATTGAATGAGGCCCACCCACATTATGGAGAGTAATTTGCTTTACTCCAAGTCCAATGATTTAAATGTTAATGTCATCTAAAAATTACCTCCACAGGAATACCTAGATTGGTGTTTGACTACATACCTTGGTACTGTGATCTTGTCAAGTTGATACCTAAAAGCCAAACATCACAGGGTGGGACACCCACTGGAAACCTCACACCCAGGTTCAGATGAGGGCAAATAAATAATATAAATAAAAAATAACCTGTCCCTTCACAGTTGCTATAATGACCCACATGCCTGCTCCATCTCACCATGCTCACTATGCTCACCACACATATGCACTCCGGATAGGGAGGAACAGGGGGTGTTGGGCCACATACCTATTCAATCACATTTGCTCATTCCAGCCTGATCTTTATGGATTCTTCAACCTAGTTCTAATTTCAGCCCTCCTTTTCTCTGACAGCCTATTCTGGATGCTCTTCTTTGTTCTCTTCATGGAGATTCTCCTTCACATTTGATTCTAGTATTTGTTATATTGCACATTTGATCAGGTAATGGATGCTTCAGCTTCCACTCAATCTCATCCTCACAGGTATAGGAAGGTTATAAGACCAAAAACATTTTTTTTTCATTTTTATTTCAAAGCTAGAAAAAGTGAAATGGAGAGGAATTAAATTACTGCCCAAAAAAAATCTTTCAGAGAAAGTCTAGGGCTGCCAACAATGGGGTTTTCTGCATAGCTGCACCATTCCCCATCTGTGTCGGAATCCTTGGTGCATTTTTCAAGCTTAGTGTCCAAGACATCTCCAGCCTAATAAGAATAAGGTGCCCTGGGCTGGTTCCCAGCCAGGGAGGGAGTGAGCAGATATGCATTCCTTTGAAGCCCATTTCAGATTCTGGAATGCTTTCCTGGAAACCACACAATCTCAGGAGAGATTCATCACCCCCTGATGCTGCCTTAGGACTAGGTCAGGACAGGGGCCCTGGACCCCTGAAGGAGACAGTGTCTGCCCTGATAAGCAGCTTCCTGTGTGGTGGCTGCAGGATTTACTCAGAGCTAGACTGGGCAGATCTGGCTGAGATTCAGAATCAGCCCCCCACCTCATCTCTCTCCCCATCCTCCTCTCTCCTTATCCCCATATGTACTCCCCTACAAAGCATGAAAGTGGGGATTTTGTTCTTGTATATCAGGGCAGAAGGCCCAGGGCCAGAGGCACAAACAGATCTGGGTGTGGATCTGAAGACATTCTCCTATCTAGGAGCTGGGGATAGGGTTTGGCTTCCCCATTGTATAATGATGCTGAGATGTCTTAGGAAGGCAGCTGTTGGAGCAGTCATGTGAGCACTGGAAAAGGAGTCAGGAGTCTTGAGACCATGTCGTGAATCTGCTGTCCCCTTCCTGGTAACCAGGCAAGCTACAAAGTCAGAGAATGGTGATGCCAGATGGGTCCTTAGGGTTATTTACATTTCTCTCATTTGAGAGATGGGGAGGCTCTAAGAATTCACAGCATTGGCTCAAGGTCCCAGACTGAGGTGGTGTCGGAACCAGAATTAGAAATCAAGAATCCCAACCAGTATAGTTCCCATTATTGCCTCTATACCTACTTAATTTCTCTAGACCTCATATTTCCTCATCTATCAAGTGGAGGCCAGTAACATCTGCCTCTCAAGACCATTGTAAAGACCAAGTGCAATTACGGATCAAAAAAGTTTCTAAAATGGTGGAAGTATTGGGTCCTAGGAGTGGCACCTGCTTACGTGTCCTGATCTGGGTATAGGTTGCCTTCCCATATGTGATACAGCCCAGCATGGATTTAGGTATGAATTCTAGCATGATGGATGCTAGAGATGATGCCCAGCTGGTGCTCATGAGTTTGTCCATGACTGGTGTTAAAATACTGAAATGCTTACTGTCCCAATCTCCCTGAGAGCCCTTCTGCCACCTTGGACTCTCTCCCAGAAATTAAAGGATAAACATTTGACATAGCATGAGGTCTCCGAGGACTCTGCTTCAGCCCAGTGCCAGTCAGCATCAATTCTGATTGGTCAGTGTTCATATGATACCATACCATACCATAGCATACCATAGCATACCATACCATACCATATATTTTGGTTATCTATTGATATGCAACAAACCACTCTGAAACTTAGTGGCTTTAAACAACAGTTTGTTATCTCTCAAAGTTCTGTGGTTTACCAGGCTCAGCTGGATGGTTCCCCATTGGGATCTCTCCTGTGACTGCAGTCAGATGGTATTTGGGCCTGTCATTATCAGAAGGTTCAGCTGGGCTAGAATATAACAAGGCTTGATTCTGTGACTAGAAGTTGATGTGGCCATCAGTTCAGTGGAGGTGTCCACCCAAATGGAGCACTTACATTTGGCCTCTCGAACCAAGCAGTTTGGGCTTCTCATAGCAGGGTGGCTGAGTTTCCAGGGTTAGCATCCCAGGAGCCAGCGTGCCCAGGGCAGGAAGCTGAACTGGTCTGGTGCTATGTTCACCATATTCTATTCATCAAAGCTGTCAAGGCCCTTTCAGATTCAAGGGGGTGGGGGAGTGACAAGATCACATTGCAGAAAAGTATGTGGGTGGTAGATCCTATTATAAAATCATCCTTGGAAAATACAATCTATCCTGATCACTGTGGGAAAAGCTCACCAGTCTGGCACTCGGTCTCTCTGATGTCCCCCCTCTGCCCTTCCTTCGACAGCCCTTTCTCCTTCCCATGCATGCCTCCCTGGCCTGAATGGGAGCATCCTCTCCCCTTTCCAGAGCTCCCTCTCTTCTGTTGTCACATCTGCATCAGAGAAGAGAACTGACAGCACTTCTTCACAGTCTTACATCTAGGGCCTCCACAGCTACCTTTGACCAGATTTGCATCAATGACGTCATGGTGCAGCCTCAGGAGTGTGCAAGAGGCCAGTGTGAAATCTCCTCCCTTGGGTATTTGTTGGAAAGGGGGAGCATGGTGTGGCAGGAAGCATTGCTATCAGAGGTTTTTGGGTAAACTTTGACCCCTGCCAGACATGAGTTCTGAGATAATGGTAGAATATAGCAGTGTCATGAGTGAACTATGTGAAAGGGCTTTGCCTTCCCCAAACAAGATGTGGTTGGATATCTCTATATCCCTGACATCAAATCCTCACCCTTGCATGCAGTCTTGTGTCTACCTAGGCTGAATTCTGGGTGATGTTTGTACAGTTCCTCTTGCTTCTCAGATAGGTCTGTACCCTCATCTTCTGGGGCCAGGGCAGGGTTTGGAGTAATCATCAAACATCATTCCTATCTAGAATGTTCCAGTCACCTGGTTTCCCTCACCCAGTATGAAGTGTGGGCACATCTGCAATCTGTGTCTCTGCCAGGCACTTTCTCACACTTCTCCCTGTCAAAACTTTGCCAAGCTATCTTGGGGAGAAGAATTTGTATGGCCTTCCTGTCCACTGAGGAAAAAAATCAAATGGCTTTTGGTCTCTCTTTCATCCAACCAACCCCCAATGTGCTTTTTAACTGAGGGAAAATCTGTTATTCATAAAGAAAAAAAAAAGATGATAAATTGTAGAACCTTGTAAAATATATTAACATTAATCCACACTTTCTTTTAGATAATTGAATTTAGAGTGACATCGGCCAGACTCTGTAGCTCATGCAGAAATGCCAGCCTGCCTCAGTTTTTTTTCATTCTTTTAGTGTGATCCCAGAGAGGCCTGGTTAAGTCCGAGGGCCTCCATTTTTCTTTAGGCCAGTACATGTTGTAATCTTGTTCACAATTTCATGACTTGCTGTGAATTAGGAGCTTCCCTGAAATATGTCTCTCTCAGTATTGTAAATGACAAGTGACCTTCTAACCAAATGTGGCTTCATTAGATGACAGGAAAGAATTAAATATCAGGATACAGGATAGTAAGGTTTTGATATTTATGAAGGTCAAATGAAGGGTGAGTAATACGACAGAATATTCCACTTAAAGTCAGACCGGTTCCTGGGAACTGATGCGTGGCTGTTCTTCGGTGCTATAGGAAATGGGTTTTCTGCAGAGTCTACTTGTATTGCCGGGTTGTGGACTGTCCATGGTTTGCATGAAGCCACCACCATATTTTAATTGTAACTGGAAGACTGGTTGGGGGGAAAAGGTGGAAAATGTCCAGAAATAACTTGTTTCTGCCAACTGTCTTAATCTTTCACTTTAACCAATTATTCACAAGTTAACTGGTATTTTGCCAAAGAAGAGGTCTCAGGAGAAAGGCTGCTTTGCTCATGTGAGAATCCCTGTGATTTGGCTCTGCTGGATTTCCTGTCTTTGCAGACCTTGTTTTTATCTCTTCAAGTCATAGAAGTCTGGTTTTAAAAGCCATGTTCAGTGCAGTTCACTGGCTTGGGGCCACTCAGTGGAATGAGGAAGGGGCTTTGGGTCTGTCAGCATTGGCATCCTGATTGGTGTGACCCTGTGATCTGGAGGCTGTTGGAGCAGGGGAGAGTTGGTGGGGGTTCAGGGATGCTAAGACACTAGGGTGGTCCATTCCAGGTGCAAGAAGTTTGTCCCCTTAGGTCCCCAGCATCTTGGGGATTCAGAGGCAGGGCCACCATGTAGGACTGTGTAGGTTGTGCACAAGGGTACCCAATCAAAAGGATGAGCAGTGGATGAGTTTTAGCCAGTGTCTGTTTTTCAAGCCCTGGTGCTGGACTGCAATCCGTCTGGAGCAGAGGTTGGCAAACAATAGTCCATGAGTCAAATCAGGTCCATGGCCTGTTTCTATAAATAAAAATATTTTGGAACATAGTCACAGCCCTTTGTTTATGTGTTATCTATGGCTGCTTTCATGTGACAAACAGCAGAGTGAAGTAGTTGTACAGAGACCTTCTGGCCTGCAGAGCCTAAAAACTTTATCTGGCCCTCGATAGACCATTGAGCTGGGGAGAGGGGTACCTTTTTCTAACTGCGAAGGTTCTGTCTGCCTGCCAAGCCAGAGTTGCAACTGAAAGGTAGGGACTGTCTTCCCCTAATTTGCACAAAGGTGTCTTGTGGGCCAGCAAGGTCATCAGGAGGAGATCCCAGCCTTGCCTCTGAGGGTGGGAACCTCTGGGAGCCAGGGCTCAGGGGGCCTTACCGCAGCCCCTGCAGGTATTGGTGGACTCTAGAGCTGGCTCCAGGCCGTAGAAGAACCACAGGCTTGCTGTGCTGAGAGGCTTTTTGGGGAGCGAGGGGCTAGTTGTAACAGCTCCCGGAGGTAAAACAAATGGTTTCCTTGTTCCTTTTCCAAATAACCGTAAAAGAGAAGGTTTGTTTTTGGATCTTTGTCGCTGGCCACTCCATAAAGAAATGCAAACTGTCTCATGGGTTATCATCAACCACTTGTTTACACAGCAGGGCTGATTGACACGGTTTATTTTTCTGCGGTTTTTTCTTCTAATCCAAAGTGAAATATGAACTAGAGAATTCACGGAGTTCCCTTCACCTTTTGCAGCCCAGAACCTGCAAGGGAGGTGACTGTTTTCACTTGTGTGACTATTATAGGCCCCATTTAGATCTGGCCGCACCCATGTGAAAGGTCAGGTCAGCTATACTTGAAAACCTGCAGAATCACCTGTCCTCCCCAGGGAACTGATGCACGAAGCAGGACCAGGGACTGGTAGGATGCAAGGCTGGAAGGAAACTCAGAGCCATCTTGTCTTTTGACAAGTCTGGAGCCCCTTCCCTAAGCATCAGCCCCAGTGAGATGCAGTGACTTTCCCAAGGCCTCACAGCAGCTGGTGGTACCTACTCTGGTCAACCTCCAGTAGGCAGGATTTGGAGTCCAGGCAAGACACCCCCATGGCAGGAAAGAAAGCCATGGTGGTCCAGATTGCAGAGAGCAGGGTCTGGTGGGAATAATCCTGTAAAACTTTCAGCATGCCCAATGCACGATCATTTACAAAGCTCTTCTCACCTGTGATCGTACTTCTCCCCGCGATCCTATGAGGCTGACACTCTGCCCTACATTCCATTAGTCGTTATATATTGTTTAGAGATAATCTCAAAAAAAATCTGGCCGGATGGGATGGAATAATAAATCTCATAGCCTGCACATGTTAAAGGGATAATAATACAATGGGTCCTTTTTACTTTTCTTTCTTTCTTTTTTTCTTTCTTTCTTTCTTTCTTTCTTTCTTTCTTTCTTTCTTTCTTTTTGATAAAAGCAAGCAAACAAAACGCTTTCAGCCTTGTTAACTGTGCAACAACCTATTTTTTAAAAATTGACTACACAAAATCAGAGGAGGAGTGGCCTGGCTGTAAGAATGGTCATGAGGACAGACCTGGGGGTCTGAGGCAGGTGGAGTTTGAATCAGAGATGAAGAGGCTGCTCACAGAAGATAAAGCTGCGGGAGGCTGCACCATGTGGGACACAGGATCCAGAGCCACTAGTCGCCCTCCCTGTAGGAGAGGGACAGCAAGTGGGCAGCATTCTGAACCCCCAAAGCATTACCAGGCCACTTCTAGAGGCTGCAACCACTCCTGCCTGACCGCATGGAGACATGTTCCCCACTTGTCTTCCTCCAGGCCTCGTGCCACCAGCTGTTGCCCACACCCTCCTGGAGAGTGTGGGAGCCCTGGAATATCCAGAACATATGTAATCCCAACATCTGTTTGGAGCCTCCTTCCTTGAGATGTCATGTTGGCCCTTGGCCCCCCGCACAGGCCTGCACATCCCCGTACACATACGTGTGGTGTTTCTCACGGACACTCTGTATTGGCTAGGGAAGTGTCTGTGGGAGTGTGGTGGGCTCTGTTTCCTCATAAGTAAGATACATCAAGTAGCCTTAGTCAGCAGGTGAATTAACTCCCTCTAAGTAAGTTGGAGGAGGAAAAATGCTCTAAAGACACATTATGCTGAACGTGTGTGCGTGTGCACACACATGCGCGTGTGAGACCTTCCTGTAAGAGTTTTGTTAGCTCTCTCTGCCTTCACTGAAGGGACTTGCACACAGCAAGCAGCATGAGATATTTGAGACTGATAAGAGGCAGGCTTTGGGCCTGGAAGAGAGTGGGAGCTTTGGGACCTTTTCCCAAAGTTATTTCTAGTTCTCGGAGCCCCAGCTTTGGGACAGGCTCTCATTTATTTGGGAGATTTGGCTGGGCTTCTGCCCTGTCCAGTGACAGGGGAAGAATTTGCTGCTCTGTGTGGGTCTGTCCCTGCCTGTCAGTCTGCAATTCAGGACCAGGTGGAAGAGAACAGCCAAAGTCCCTTACGTTCAGGTTATCGATGAAATCAACAGTTGCAGCAGTAAGCCCTAACCTGTCCTATGCTCAGGTTTATACCTCCTGTCAGAAGCAATTCTGGAAGGAAGCTTTGTCTTTGCCAGTCTCCTGAGCAATCTTTCCTAGTGTGACTCTCCCTTTCCCCGGGTGTGGTGTGAGCCATCTGACTTTGGCGGAAGCTGCTTCAGTCGGGGCTCCAAAGCAGTTTCTGGAATCCAATGACAGGACTGTAGTTCTGTTGCTTATTAAAAGGAAAAGAACTCCATTCTTGGGTCATACTAGCTGGAAGGAGGAGCCTCTCAGGATTTATTTATCCTGAGGTCAGAGCCAAGAATTCTGTGGGGGGTGTCCTGCACTGGGGTAGAGAGAGTGGCAGGTGTGAGCCTTGGTGCATAATGGGAGAGATCAAAACACACTGTAACCCTTCCAAGAGCACAGGCATGTTTCTCAGGCACTGTCTCTTCAACCTCCCTCCCTGCTCAGTCCTCTGCTTCTTCCAGAAATCTTCCGCATCCATCCCAAGTCACAGTCCTCACCCTCCGAGAGTCCAGAGCATCCTTGGTCTTTGCCTGGAGTGCCCGACAGGGTGATGGCTGGCATGGGAAATAACCCAGCCTTGCTTCCACAATTTTCCTACAAAAGATCTCCTCTATCCTAAGGAACTGTAATGTGTAAGTTTGGCCAGTTTGGACTTGGACCCAGGAGCTTAACCAGGTAGGTGAGGCCGTGTATAAATCAGAATACCTTATCAGGACTTTGGCACTGAATTTGCCCACTGGGTACCTAAGTGTGGTGTGACCTGGGCCCCAGGTGCATAAGGGATGGGTCTCTACTCTTCCCAACTTCCCAGGACCTTCTATCTTGTCATGGATTAATGAAAAGCTTTAAGTCTTAGGGAAACATCTTTGTTAAAATAATTAGTATTTTGAAGAGATTATTTAGGACAACAACTGTTCATCTTTTCTCTGAAATGACCTGAGGCCTTGACCGCAGTTGCTTTTTCCCCCTGCTTCCCATTTTGGTCTCTGGAATTTGAGGGGATGGCATGAGTTTCTTGATACTCAGAGGACCTTGGAGCAACAATTCCAGAGTAAGGAGGTGAGGGACTCATAGGAGGTTCTGGAGAATGAGGTGTTTGTCTCTCCAAAGACCACACAAATGGTTTTTAATATTTGATGCTTGGATTGCATTTTCTTGTGCTTTGGACATCACTAAACATTTCTGCGAGCAAGGGCAAGACAAATCTCAGTCTCTTGTCATTTGGTGTAAAATTTTCCTTTTCTTTCTTTGGTTTCAATGTCTGCTGCCTCTGGTAATGTCTGGGTAATCAAAAGGTATCTGAGTGATAAAAAATAGCTCTCTCTTCCCTCCCTTTCTGCCCCTCCTCCAATTGCACTCTGTGTCTCTCTCTCAAAAATGAACATTAAAAATAATAATAATAATAATAATAATAATAATAATAATAAAACCTCTCTCTCTGAAGCCCAGAAACATGAGTTGAGTGATGGTCTTTGCGAAGAGTACCTAAGTGCATAATGGCTGGTATGTGTGACAGGTGGTCTGGTCTGGTGGTCTCACTGACAGAAGAACCCACCAGTCCAGGGAAGGTAGAACAGACTTAACCTGCCAACACTCATTTGGATTCTGAGTCAGAGCATGATGGGGGGCACCAGGACATGTTGTCTAGGGAAAGGATGATTTGGGGGGACTAGTCAAAGGGAAGGGGAAGATAGATTGCATGGTCCCAGAGATAGGCCAATAGAAGACAGAATGTTCTAACGATCAAAGAGCAGTGTTGCCGTTAGTCCTAGAGAGAGATGGCAGAAGCTGGGGGAGTACTTGATAGGATATTGCTAAAGAGTGTTTCTATAATGTAGGAGACCTATGAAGCCAAATGTACAATAAGAACATACCACCTGGTGGTCTTCAATAATAAAATGACACACACGAACTGATAAACACCTGGCTTAAAAGAATGCCCATCTTTTGTGAGAAAATATTGAAGCAGGAGGATAAAGGAAAGAATAGTACAAATTTAGAAACTTCAAAGGCATTTGATTATCGTGTGTCTTGAAAACAAAGTCGTGATGGTTCACCCAGCATTAGTGCAGTCACGGCCAGTATTCAATCCACTTCTTCCACTCAGAGGAGAATAGCTCTTGCTTGGACAAAGTCTATCAGTCCTCATGCGTTGAAGGGAGCGGTCCTCAGGACAGGTCCCCCTGGGAGATGAGGACAGTCGTGCAGGTTCCCTTTCTACCCACCATCCCCTCGAGGCCCATTCCCACCACAGACGGAGACAATGTCAGTCAGGCAGAAGGAGGCTCCCAAGGGCCTCCTTGCGTGGAAAACCTCAAAATGCTGCCCGATGCCCTCCATTCCCCCTGGCTCCACCCCCACCATGTGTCTCCTCATCTCAGAGATAATGCTGGTTGCTGGGTTGCCGTCCCACCATTTTGCTGCTGCACAAAGGGCACGCTGAGGCGACCCAGCAATAAAAGCAACTCGAAGGGAGACCAGCTGTACTTATAAATAAACATCCCAAGCACATTAATCTGCTGAAGGTTTTTATGAGGGGACGCATAAAATTTCAAATAAAGGGCTAATGGGAAATATGTCCGAAATGTTGGAACTGGTGATGTTCTACAGTAGGGAACGGCCCAGATAGATCCATAAAACGAAATGTAACTCACAACTGATTCGGTTTTAAGACCTCGGCCCTCTCACTCCCACACCTGAGTTGTATATTTTATCTGAAGGGTTGTTTCATGTTCCAGAATCAGCTCTGTTTGCAAGCGAGCTGTCACAGTTTTATGGCCTTGACTTTAAAGAGCAGGACATTTCTTTCCTGGAGAAGAGGGCTAATAGGAGGCAAAATGCAGGGATTATGGGCTCTCCCACAAATCCAGGCTAGCAGATGCACCTCTTTTCTGTAATCAAAATGAATGTTTTCTTTGGATCCAGCTAGGAAGGCCCCTTAAAACATCCCAGGAACAGGAGACATGTGCCAGGCTAGATAACAGATTGGAAGCAGACGGTGAGGAAAGCAGGTGTGTAGGTCTTTGGAGTACCTGCTCCTCTCCCTCTTCAGGACAGGTAATTAAAAAAAAATGATACGGTGATTTTCTTTTTTTTTTTAAAGTGAAAAACGGGAGATGGCATATGGTTAGCATTGGCCCTGCCCTGCCCTTCACCTCTGTTAACGAGCCACGTTCTTCCCCCTGCTGGGGCTACGCGGATGGAGCTCTGTTTTGCGTTCTTTCCTCCTTAACTTTGTTCCAGACCGTTCTGGGCTGCAGGGGAGGACACCCCCCACCCCAAGTCAGATCCTTTGGGGGCAGTGCAGAGAGCTTAGGCTGGGGAGTTAGAAGGGGTTCATATCCCTGCTCTGCCACTTGCCAGGTGGGCCACACGCCCCACCTTCTGTTTTCTCACTGGGAAGAGCAGGAAATAAGCACCGCCATCCCAGGCTCATGGTGGGGTACGTGGTGGGTCTGCAGAAAGCACCTGCCCGGGTGCGGTCAGACTGCCGAGGCTCACAGTTAATTGTTGATCGTGAACAGATCCCTTTCTCTCCCTGAGCCTCAGTTTCCTCGTCTATAAAATGGGGAAAGTAATGCCTCATGGGGCCGTTAAGAGGATGAAAGGAAATTTGCACAGCACCTTCTTATCAGAGCGCCTGCCACCCAGTAGGCACCCCTTGAATCCTCACCGTCATTGCTGTTGGGTAAGCAGAAATCCAGCTCTTCGGCAGACCACCTGACTCACCCAGACACCACAGGGCTAAAGTTCAGTGAAGTCAAAACCAGACACCCCACACACTGCTCCCTTGCTCATAATGGGGCCCTTGTCTAATTCCAGTCCCAGCCTATCTTGGACCCTTGGCTTCCTCTCGCTCTCAAGCTAGCCCATTTGCTTTGGGCTCATCCCATGAACTTGGTTTGCCAAGCTGAGTGATGGTCAGTACTGTCTAGGGATTTGGCTTAGATCCCTCTTGGGCTGTTTCAGCTCCTGGGTACCTTAGACAGGGCCTCCTGTGCTAGCTCTGGTCCCTGCATCCCAAGTACCAGCTCTGGACTGTCTGCCACCCTCAGGTGGGTCAGTTTCAACACCCCATGAGAGCCATGAATGGTCAAAGGTGAGGGAGAGTCAGGTCACACTAGACACTTTCCTCCAATCCTGTTTGGGGGCCAAACACCTGCTGTATTTACTCCACTTTGACAGCAACAGAGAACAAAACACAAACAATGTTAACGCACTTGCTACCAGCAGTGGGGAGAACAGGGGCAGTGGAGGCAGTATCATTGGTGTCAGGTTTGCGCCATACTCCTAGCGTACCGTCTGTTGTCTTGGCGGATCACCCCTCCTCTGGGCTGAAATAAACTCCTCTCCTCCTCTTCCCACACTGCCCGCCTCATGCTACCTCCTGTGGCTCTTTAGTTTTTTGTGACTTTGTTTCTCCATCTTCCAAGGGAGACTGAATTCAGGGAGGGTAGACACCATGGCCCACACCTCCCTGTCCCCCCTTACCTCACATCACAGAGCAGAACCTCAATAAAGGCTAAAGTAAGGGAGGCCAGACCACGTGGAGAGGCCATGCTGGGGATGTTCAGCTGAAGTCCCGGTATCTTTGTCTGTTAGATGTACGGAAACCTCAAGACTTTCTCCTGCCCCAGCCTCTGCTGACCACAACTACGCAAGGGACCTGGAGGAGTGCCATCTAGCTGAGCTCTGGAACCATGAAAATAATAAAAATAAATGATTATTGTTTAACACTCTCAGGTTGGAGTGGCTTGTTGAGCAGTAATAGATGCTTGGATCACTGATCACTTAAGCGTCTCTTTTGGCGATTTGTATGGTCACGAGGGCCATAAGCCATGCTCTTTAAGAGGGCTGGTGGTAGGAGGTACCCAGGCTGCCATAACTTCCCACCAGACCTGCATGCCAGGCTTCAGGATGGCCAGGGACCTTGGGCTATGGGATTCCTCTGGCTGGACCCCTTGCCTGGGGAGGCATTGGCTGCTTGGCCCTTGGGGAAGAACCCACCCTTCCTCCTCCGGCAGAGCTGGGAAGATATCCAGGGCCAGCTGTGTGCTTTGGAAAGCTACTCCTGTGGTTCCTCATCTCTCTCCCCTGTGCGGGAGTGTAAGATTAACCTCCAGTTTTATACCCTGGAACTCCAAGTACCATACAAGTTTCAGTGTTTTTCAGGTGCAAGTTCTTTGTTTGGCTTTAGCGAATGAGTACAATAACAAGCTGGAATATGCAGGTCCTCAGGGGGGTGGGTCTGGGAACCACAAGAGTAAAGGGGTTTCCAGTTACCCTCTGGCTTGTGCTCAAAGTCCTCACTCTCCCTGAAGAATGGGTGTGAAGGCTCAGGCTACGCAATGGTCTGGGAATGGAGACTTGGAAGAGAGACTGAGGTTCCCCAGAATCACAGTCCACGCCTTTAGCTAGCAAGCAGGTGGTCAGACAGAAGGGAAGGGAGTGGGGGTGGTGGTGCTGTAACGAGGGTGTGTGATAAGCACAGTATACTCTTTCAAGATGGTTTTCAGCAGCTCTACTTGTCTATTAGCCCTGCTGAATGTTTGCATCTCCCCCAAATTCATATGTTGAAGCCCTAATCTCCAGTGTGATGATATTTGAAGGTGGGGTCTGTGGTAGATTAGTGAGTTTAGATGAGGTCATGTGGGTGGATCCCCCCATGATGGATTCCTGTCCTTACAAGAACAGGGAGCGACCAGAGCCCTCTCTCGGCTATGTGAGGACACAGCAAGAAGGCAGCTGTCTGCAAACCAGAAAGAGGGCCCTTCCCAGGCACCGAACCTACTGACACCTTGATCTTGAATTTTCCAGCCTCCAGAACCATGAGAAGTCAATATTCATTGTTTAAGCCGCCCAGTCTATGGTGTATGGTATTTTGCTATAGCAGCTCGAGCTGACTAAGACAAGTCTTGAGATCAATTTTTAACTCGTCTTCTGGGCCCAGAGGGATCTAAGACAGCATCTCCTCCAGCCTGATTTGTTTACAGACCGTCAAGTCTTGGGGACTTGCCCCCATGTTCTTCCCATTTTTCTGTTGTACTATGGCTTTTTCTACTGATATGTTGGAACTTGATGGAAGAGAGGAGGGAATTTGCCTACTCCATGGGTTTATATTTCCAAGTCAAAGGACATCGGTAAGTGTAAATGGTCTGATTAGTAAGTTTGGGAGGAGGAAGTGGATACTCCTTACCTCTCACCCCCTGCCCTTTCGGATTGCCTGCTGGCATAGTACAGGTGCTTCTGGGGGCCCTTGGCCATGAGGTAAGCTTAGCAACAAAGGCATGGCAGAAGAACCTGTGATCTACTGGGCAGATCTTCACCCTGGAGCCCAGCATGAGGAGGCCCATGGTCTGCCCACCGAAGTCGTGCTCCCCAATAGCTCTGTCAGTACAGAGCTGATATCTGGGTCCTCATCCTCCTACTCCTGTGCCTACTACGAGTTGGTTTGGAATTTCAGAAGGAAAAAGGATGCTCTTTATTAGACCCCCTCAAACACCACACCAGCTTTGTAAGTATTAAGTAAATTAATCTTTTACCCATGATATGATTTCCAAATACTTTTCCTAGGTTTCCCTTGATCTTTTCGTTTGTTGTTTGGTATTTTTCCTCTTGCTATGGAAATCAAGTCAAATTTATTAATCTCATATTTTGTGGATATGGAGGTTTTGTGTCATGTGTAAAAAGCCCTTCCCGCCCTGCTGGATTATCAAATATTTTTTTGTGTGTTTTCTTCAGGTACCTACCTGCCTTCACGTGTTGTGTTTAATCCTGGTAGGGCATGTTACCAGGAGCCTGGATAGATTTTACTCAGAACTAAGGAGGCAACTCTGACCACTTTTCTCCTGGAATGGGACTTTGGGAAGTGGCAGAAGGAGGGACAAGGGAACACAAGGCCATGTATCTTTGCACTTGGGTTGGTGTCATTCAGTGGGTGCAGTTATGGGTCAGATGTCAGTCTCTAGAGTTGCATGACAACTCCAGTGGCCATGACAGGGAGCAGGAAGAGCTCGCGTAGCCTCACTCTGGAGCCCAGAAAGGGAAGGGGCTCTCTCAGCCACTCTGTGAGCTGGGTGGCAAGAAGGATTGGAGCCCAGATCTGGTGACCACAAGCCAAGGGCTTGTTCTCTGGACTCAGAGGTCCAAGCCCAGCTTGGTTCCAGCCGAACTAGAGAGCTCAGCTGCCCTGAGTCCCTGCTGCATGGCCCTGAGGTCTGCTGTGTAGCCTGGGCCTGGCCGAGCTCAGACTCCTACTGAGCATGCGTGGGCTGCCGGGATGACCAGAAAATCGAGACCGGCCTGTCACCACGGCCTCCAAGAGAAAAGTGGTGAGTTGCCTCCTCAGTTCTGAGTAAAATCAACAACAGGCTGCAAACGTGGGACCACTTAGAGACCAAAGTCTTCCTGCATCGGGTACTTGTTACTCCCTAAGTTCCTTTCACATGTTATAAAGGAACATGCCTTTGGGGAAGCAGGGTGAGCCATGTGCTTGTCTTCTTTCAGCCCCCTTGTGACTTCACAGCCTGAAGCGCAGGTTGATGAGCAGCTCAGTGTGCTCCCACCTGCCTGCCAGCAGTCCCGCCCCCTTCCCACCAGCTCATCCTCAAATAATAAAACGGTCCCAGTCTTTGTTTTTCATAAGCATAATAACAGTGAGAAATCCTTTGGTCCTTCTCTGATTCTTTTTATACAAATTTAGGGTGGGTCTGGATGAATGTGAAGATCCTTTACTATAGTTGTGGGCTGTATGTATATTTAAATTTTTTATATTAAATCTTGTACTGTCTCCTCTCCCAATGATGTGATCAATTTGATGTGATCTTTGGTTGCTGTTTCTTCCTAGCTATCTTTTCTTCTTGCCCAGAAAGCCCTGAATAGCTTCTACCAGGGCTACCTTATACAGTTGCACAGGGTGTGCACTGCACAAGGGTACCATCCATTTTATAGTCTATAGGCTGAAAGACACTCTTGAACTTGTGCATTATGGCAGCCCTATCTCCAGTGATTGTGTGGTCACAATTTACATAGGCAATTCTAATTCTCTTTATAATTAAAAGTTCATACATCATAACCCAAAGCCACATGGGAATATTTCTTGGGTTACCTGCTGTTCTGGAGTATACACACTTAACTCATATTAATTACGTGATTACGAGTGGCTCCCCCTCTCTTGGTTGAGCTGAATCAAGGATGTAAAAGGAAAATGTCAGATTAAATTGATGACTAATATGCCACCTGAGCCCTGGAAGAATGGGGAAGGTTATTCCATTTCAGAGAAGGATTTTATTGGCTAAAAGAAAGATTTAGGTTGTAAAATCCCAAGTAAGTGGGAAGAGGAGGGGAAACATTCTTGTCAGGGTGGGAGCAGATTTGAGGGGAGGATTCTTGGACCAATCAACTCATCAGTCTATAGGTCTGAGGAGAGTGTTTCTATAGTAAGCATTTTTAGTATTTTGTCTGTTTGGGAAATCTGCTAGGTGTGAACCTCCCACCTCCTGCTATGGAAGCAGAAATGGTTTGAGAATTCTCTTCAAGACCCTGACCGCTGGGGGTTACAGATATATGACAAAAGGTCAGCCAGTCAAATGCATCCATTCGGAACTGGAGCCAAAGATGCCTAGAAGCAGAAGCTATTTAGAATTCTTTCTGGCAGAGGTGGAATTCACCAAAGGTCCAGGCCCAGGGCCCGCTGGCTGCAGGGACCGTGATGAGCATCCAGCAGCATGAGGCTGAGTCTCCCATGGCCCAGATTGCCACACTCCGCCTAGTCCCCCTGAATTCCAGCCTGTTTCCTGATCCTGATTCTCCATATTTCCTATGGATTTTGTAAGCTACTGGATATCCTTCCTAAAAATCATATTCGAGCTTACCAGAGTTAGCTTCAGTTTTTACAACCATGAACCCTTAGATAAATCCCCTCTGCTCACAAAGGCCTGGGATCTTATTGAAGTCAGAGTGATCCTGTCTGGCAAGCAGTGATGTACTGATAAACCATTCTCTAGAAAAGAAATAAAAGAAAAGAAAAGAGAAGAGAAAAGAAAAGGAAAGAAAAATCCCTGATTTGTGACATTTGGCAAGGAGCCAGGACAAGCCAGCTTCTGCACAGCACCGTTAAGACTTAGAACCAGGCTCTGAACCTTTGAGCAAGAAGGACACCATCAGATGTGGCTTTTATAGCTAAGGTCATGGGTTTGCCACATACTGACTTGGTGAGTGTAAGGAAGGTAGTGGTGATCAGTGGTCAGTCTCCGAACTGGGGTAGAGACTAAGGCCAGGCCCAGGCTGCTGGGGCTCCCTCAGGCCAGGAAGAGTGCCTTCCTTACTGTGGGGAGGGACAGAAACCTATCTTTGCTTTAGCCCTAAATCTTGCCTGACTACTAAGCAGGATTCTGTGACTTAGGGCCAGCCTTCTTCCATCTGGGCCCCAGTTTGTCCATACAGAAAAAATGGTGGTACCTGCCGTAGTAACACCTGTTTTGTACTGGAGCCACAGTGGGTCAGCTCTGCAGGGACAGCTTAAAACCTCTGGGGCTGAGGCTGAGAGACTGAGTCTCGGGGGAGGCTCTGACTTGGCAGCATCTGCGTGATGCGTGCCTGGTGTGTGTGTCTCTGTGTGTGTTGTGAACAGTGTAGTAGAGCTGGGCCCTGGGGACATCCAGTCTAGTGTGGCTCCAGGCATGTGTCTTCGATTACTGGCACTCAGCGGGTGAGCAGACAACAGAGTCCTGTTTTAGGCGACGTAAAGAGGATTTGAATGTTTAATAAGAAAAGGATGGGCAAAACATGCTGTAAGAAATCCACAGAATGTCACTGGCATCGGCTGGCCTGCTCCCTCTGGCGTGTGATGACAGGATTTTGTAAATAGTCTGATTAATTGGTGTCCTCTGGTGACCTAGCAATTCACGATTGGAGTTTGGGGTCCGTTCCTGGGATGTCCTGGCCAGTTGCAGAGAGAAGCAAGGGGGCACAGCATGATTTCCTGGCCTCACATCAGAAAAGGCCTGAAAATAGCTCCTGAGCCTCCAAAAGTCATCAGTCTCCATATGCCAGCAAAGCCTGCCCTCCTTCGAGGCTCTGAAATACTAGAGCTTTCTGCCCCGCCGAAGCCCAGCCAGCCTTACTGCACAGCCTGTAATTAGGGCAAAGTGTGAAACTTCTAAGGTCTTGGGCAATATCACCTACCCTGCTCAATAGCCTGAAGTCTGCTCAAGTACCTGTTTGCCTCTTTGCCTCTCAGAGCATTCTCTTGGCATTAAACCCTGAAATGTCTGGGTAGATATTGACATTCTCAGTAGCAACTCCTTACATTGATCAACCACATTAATCCGACTCTATTTCATATCAACTGGTTTCCAAAACAGAATGTAGGTTAGCTCACATTTGCTGGTACCACTGTGCTTGCCCTCTTGGCTCCCCCGCCCCCTGGCCCTGGCATGGGTCAGGTCTCAAAGCTGCAAGGCGGTGTTGCTGATGCCCAAAGGGTTAAATGGCCATCTGCCCCCATTTGGCCCCAGCAGCTGTGCGAAGCTTGCCCAAAGCTCCCCCAGAGCTCCAGGAGCTGTAGCCCTGGGGAAGCACACTGTTGGAGGCAAAGCACCAGGCTCTGGTTGGAAGTCTGGTCTCTTCTCTTTGTCGCCAGACTCACTCACTTCCTGTTTCACCACCTGTTTGCCCCCTGACCCTGTTGCTGAGAACCCTAAGCATCTGCATTCTGGGCGGACCTAGGAGGGGGTCCCCTGACCCGTCCCTCTAGTCTGGAAGAAAGGGGCAAAATTCCATTTCGGAAGTAAAGCTGAGAAAGAAAGTCTGTGCTCGAAACATATGTATTGGGGGACAGGAATTTTCCCCATTCTCTTTTCCCCATAGAAAGCATGCTTCAGCGATATTTTAACTATTCACTTAGCCTTGAATTAGCGTGATGTCATCCAAAAGGACTATTAGTCTGAAGTTACACTTTCAAAGCCAAAAAAAAAAAAAAAAAACCAAAAAAAAAAAAAAACAAAACCTTTCCCCCAAAATAAACATTACATATGTTCAACCATAGGAGAACAGGATTATAGACTCTGGGAACTGGAAGGAATTGTAGAGTTTATTTTACAAATGAAGAAACTAAGGTCCAGGGAAGGATGCTTCCTGCCTGGATGAAAGGTCAAGATTGGGAGCCCGAGAGCTCTTGCCACATTTCAGGAGGGCGGTCCCGTGGGATTACCTGAGGCAGCAGCTGAACCAGATTATGCCGCCTGCCATTTGCACGGTAGTGGTGTTTGGTCACGGACTGTGAGGAGGGGATGTGGGCCCAAGGGACTGCTGTCTTTTCAGGTTTCTGTGCCACTTGGGACATCCGAAGCCATTGGCTTGATTGTGGCAAGGAAAAGCTCCTGGTAGTAGGCAGGGTACTTAATTTTTTCTTCCCCCATAGGATCGGAGGGAAGATGGGTCCCAGTAGGAAGAAACAGCTGTGTACATTTCTGCCGTTGGAACCTGTGTGGATAAGCCCCAGAAAATGCCAGTGGCTGGCTGGGTGACGAAAGGGTACTTGGATGGAGGTAGGCTGTTCATTTGTGAAGCTACCCAGGAATGACCAAGAAAGCCCAGTGAGGGCAGTGGGGGGTGGGGGGAGGGCTCTCTCCCACCTCAGGGCCAGACTCACCCCAGAGCCTTAGCCAGTTTCCTGAAGCCCGTGGGTGCTGAGGCGTGGGGGGTGCAGGGCAAGAGGAATTCCCTCGACCCTGAAAGACACCTGACAGTTTGATGGGACCGTTTTGACATAGGGACATGTTGTAGTGGTATAAAAGGTACCTATGAAGGGGCGCCTGGGTGGCGCAGTCGGTTAAGCGTCCGACTTCAGCTCAGGTCACGATCTCGCGGTCCGTGAGTTCGAGCCCCGCGTCGGGCTCTGGGCTGATGGCTCTGAGCCTGGAGCCTGTTTCCCATTCTGCGTCTCCCTCTCTCTCTGCCCCTCCCCCGTTCATGCTCTGTCTCTCTCTGTCCCAAAAATAAATAAAACGTTGAAAAAAAAAAATTAAAAAAAAAAAAAAGGTAGTTTAAAAAAATTCCTCTAGGGGCGCCTGGGTGGCGCAGTCGGTTAAGCGTCCGACTTCAGCCAGGTCACGATCTCGCGGTCCGGGAGTTCGAGCCCCGCGTCAGGCTCTGGGCTGATGGCTCGGAGCCTGGAGCCTGTTTCCGATTCTGTGTCTCCCTCTCTCTCTGCCCCTCCCCTGTTCATGCTCTGTCTCTCTCTCTGTCCCAAAAATAAATAAACGTTAAAAGGTACCCGTGAAATACTCAGCTCTTTCTTTTCATTTTTCTTTCTTTCTTCTTTCTTTTTTTAATTGTAATTACTAGCAATATGGGTAAAAGAGCTCCCTCTGCACCCAGGTGGGGCTTGGGGGCTGGGTAATAGACAGGGGTATGAATCATATATATTACTTGACAAAAGCACAGCAGAAAAAGAAAAAAAAAAGTTTTTAATGTATGGAAGGGGCTGCATCAAAAAGTCCCCGATTACAAACCGCTACATCTAAATATGTCACTTAGATTCTTAGCAGCCCTGGGGGAGTAGCTCAGAGGGGGCTTTTTACTACCAGTCAAGTGCCCTGAACCCCAGGGCTCTCTGCTCCCTGCCGTGCTTGCCCCTCCAGCTCTGCACACCACTCCCTCCCGCTGGGTCCTGGCCCTCTCCTGCAGGGCTCCACCCTCCTCCTGAGGAGCAAGACTAGAAAGACCCAGCTGCGGCCTCATTACTGCTCTCATCCAACCAGTCTCCTCTGCCCAGGCCCGATGCTTGGGTCTCAGTTCCCCCAAATCAGCACTTGCAATCTGCCCGAGACTTCAGCTGAGACTGAACCTCTTGAATTCTTGAGAATGACTGCCTCCAGGAATGTGTCTATACCGCCTGGGAACCGGAAAATAGAAGTCTTTGTTCCAAAAGGAATGTATTTGAATTCCCTGTAATTGCTTTGTTGGGCCAGAGCAGCGGGACCTCAGCTCAGCCTTGAGGCACCAGGACTGTCCTAGTTACCCTAATACATGTCCTAGGTCTTTTGTGTGATTAAAGAGAAGGAGAGAGGGGCCAAGGTATCAGGTCCCAGATGGCTGGTGCTGTCAGTCCTCGGACCCGAATCCACATGAGACAGAAAACCTGCCCAGAGACACAGACAGTGAGGGAGGAGGTGAGCACTGGGCTATGCTCTCTAGGTTGGGGGGCCAGCAGGCTGGGAGACCAGAGGGTCTGTACACAGTAGGGACCTAATTCATACCTGTTGAATGGAATGGGTGATGAGGCAGCAGAACAGCTTCCTAGAATGCCAGAGAGCTCTGCTCAGTCATAGGCTACCCTACCCACAGAAGCCCAGCCTTCTAGAACTTACCCATGCCCCCTTGCTGGTGTTCAACTGTCTCTGACAGTCAAGATTTTTCAACCCCAGTGCAATAGCCTTCAACTTAAGATTTGATCATATTTCTCATCTGCTCAAAAATCTTTCCGGCTCCCCAAGACCTTCAGTAGTGCTCACTACAGTATTTGTCACACTAGGTGTTATTTAAAATTGGCTTCTGTGATCTTGCTTTTGTCTTGAGGATTTACAACACACATTGGCCCACCTAGGGGCCCTGACAAGACCTGCAGGGAAGGCACTGGTTTCCCAGACTTGGCTGTGGACTGTGTCTTTTTGTTTGCTTAACATCTATTAGCACACAGCAGAGTATGGGACATGCTTTGGCAACACTAACCTTTAGCATAAAAACCAAATGAATTAATTAGTCTTGTGCTCAAGAGATTATGAAATCTGCCCTCAACCTAAGGTTCTCCTTGTCTCCCTACCATGTAGCTCCTCCTGTCCATGCACGCTCTTCCTCAAGCAAGCTGGCTGTGGGGGCGGAATCATGTTGCCCTAAAATTCACATCCCCAGTCCCTATCCCCAGTCTCTTAGAATGTGACTATATTTGGGGATAAGGCCTTTAAAGAGGTGATTAAGTTAAAATGAGGCCGTGACCTCTATATCCAAGGTGACCCCTATATCCAAGGTGACTGGTGTCCTTACAAGAAGAGGAGATCAGGACACACAGAGTGGTGCCAGACTTGCGTGCACACAGAGGGAAGACCGTGTGAGGACACAGGAAGAAGGTGGCTGTCTACAAGGAGAGAGGCTACAGGAGAAACCAACCTGCAGACATCTTGGTGTCAGACTTCCAGCTTCTGGAACTGTGAGAAAATAAGTTTCTGTCATTTCAGCCACCCTTGTGAGGTATTTTGTTGAGGCAGCCGGAGCAGACTGACTCACAGCTCTCCCCACTGTTCCCCCCCCCACCCCCACCCCCTGCCCCCAGGGTTTATGCGTTCCATCCCGTGATTCTGCTTATGTTCCCTTCCTCCTGGGATGCCATTCTCCTCCAGGGCTCCGCCACTGTCTTTCTTTTAGCAACGAAATAAACCAACAAAACCAAACAGAACAGAATTCTGCCTACCTTTTAAGGCCTCGCTGCGATGCCTCCTTTTCCAATCAGCTGACCCGGATCCTCTCACTTCTGGGCTCCCACGGCTGGTGGAAACGTCAGTCCTGCCCTCCCCTCCCGGCCTCCTGCTACAGTGAGTTGAGCACAGTTACTCAGCCCGCCATATTGTTGGATCTCTGGGGGCAGAAACTTGTGCTGTGTCCCAGACCCAGCAGCATGCCCAGCACATAACAGGTGCTCGGTGATTATTTTCCAGTTACAATTAAAATTACGTCTCTGCACCCAGCAGGCCAAGAGGAAAAGTGCCTGGCATGTTCCAGTTGTTGGGATGCTGAGACCAAAACCATAGTCTCTGCTCCAGTTCAGGGAGGGCTATGTGGAGGAGGGGCATTTGAAGGATAGGTAAGAGCTGAAGTCATGCCTCTGTGCGAGCAAGGGAACAGAGAGCTGCTTAATCTGAGTTCCAAATAACTAACGTGCATTTGACTTGATGGCTGGGGACCCTGTTCCCTGCTCACAGAAGTCACTCAGGAACCACGATGAGGACGATGAGGACCATGCACCGGCACACCCGGCTGTCGGGCTCTGCTCCTTGGTGAAGTCCCTTCCACTGATCCTGTGGAGCGGGAAGGCACAGGTAATGTGCAGCGGGCAGAAGCCAGGACCTCCTTCTGGAGGCTAGGACGGGTGGCACCTGTGCTGGGCCACCAGCATCCGAGTCAGCGGCCGTCACGTGGAGTCTGTCAAGCGAGGCATCTAGCTGGCCCGCGGCCTGGGGAGGAGGGCCCCCTGGAAGGGGAGCTTTGACACCCTCCACTCTGATCTGAACACAGGTTTTTAATTTCCCTGTAATTTGCCCTTCTCCCTCTCCTGGGCTGGCTTCCCTGTCATTTCATTTCCTGCCGTATTCTCATCTTACAGCAGAGGTGAAGAGAGTTGACCTCTCCTTGCCCCAAAGCTGAATAAAATACAGAACAGATTTTTTTTTGTGAATAAAAATAGGCTTCAATACCACTGGCCAGTCACCTGAGGCTCCTCTCAGCACGCAGGTCTAGTTCTGTCCCAGCTACCGGCCTGTGGGACAGGGCTGCACAAGAGGGGGTGGGGGTGGGGGCGGGGGGGGGGACCGTCCGGGTCCCAGGGGAAGGTGCAAGAAGGCCAGCGCCCCAGTGAGAAGGGCGGCAGCGAGAGCGAGGCCAGTCCAGGTGGCTGGTGGACACCTTCGTCCTCTCCCATGAGAGGCGGTGGTGGGCATGGAAACCGCCTTGCAGGTTGCCCTTTCCAGGGGACCGAGGAGGAAAGATTGAAACGTCAGGACCTAGTGGGAAAGAAATTTCTGTCTGGAACATTTGGGAAAATTCCAAGAGGGATGCAATTAGTCTCTCCTAGCAGAGTAGGGGACATGTGACTTTAGAGCCAGATAGACTGCACATCTGCCTGGTCCTCACTTTCTGCAGCGGGCTGTGTTATCTCAGACCAGAAACTTAATCTCTGCGAACCTCAGTTTCTTCATCTGTAAAATGGAGACAAGGTAGATTCCATAGTTCAGCTGTGGGAATTAAATAGAACAGCACATGGAAGGTGCTCAGCACATAAAAGGTGAGTCCTGTTCTATCTGTGTCCTCTATTATTTGGGTCTAGGTGTAAACATCAGAGGGGCCGCCTCTGACCTTGCCCCCCCGCGCCCCCACCCGGCCCCACCGTCTAATGCAGTCACCGGCTCTGGGCCATTGAGTGCCCTGTCCTCTGCATGGCATGGATGCTTCCTCGTTTCTTTAAGAGTTTGTGGTCTGAAGTTTCCCGGAAGGAAAGCCTGTGAAAACAGGGGCCCAGCCTCTGTGTGGACCACAGTACCCCAGTACCCACCGTTCTGGCACAGAGTGGACCCTGGGTCACGAGTTATTAAATAAATAGCTGCAAAAAGATGGCTATTATTTTTATTGTGTCAGGGCAACCTTTTAACATTTTAATTGTGTTTTTGTCCCTCCCTGTATTTTGCCATTTTCCATCCCCTTTTCAAGCAGTTAGCAGCCTGTGGGCTTCTTTCCTCAGGGGAGATTTGTGGCTTGTCTGAAAGCACAAGTCGTGTGTGAGACACTCTCTTTCCTGGATTTTGTTTCCGAAATGTCTAAAACCATTGACAAGATTATGCTAGAGCCTGGAGGGTTTAAGGAGAGAGAGAAAAGGAGGGAGGGAGAGACAGAAAGAGACAGAGATAGAGGAATGAGAGATGAGAGAGAATGAGGGAGGGGGGACAGAGGCAGAGGGAGGGAGAGACATTTGGCAGGAAACTTAAAGAAGGAGACACTCCCCATCATCCATCCCACCAGGTCTTGAAGGAGATTTCTGGAGTCTGGATGGGGCAGGAGGAAGCCCTGGGTTCTGGGAACAGCAATGGATGCCCAGTCCCCCCCGCCGCCCCCCCCCCCCCCGAGGATAATGCCCTAAGGAGGGGTCAGCACTCAGAAGGTGTGGCTGTGACATGACATAGGGAGGCAGGGACTGGGTGCCAGGGTCCCCAGTGATAGCAGTGGCACAAGAGTGGCAGCGTGGACCAGTGTGATGATGTCTGGGTGCAGCTGGCCAGGGCTGGTGGCTGATGACCACAGGAGCCATCCTGGTTCCCTGAGGCTCCTTTCACCCCGGAGCCAGCATTGCTGGTTGAAGTTAAACGTGCCTCAGAGTCAGAGCTTTATTCACCCTCCTCTGCGTTACTTACTCACCAAGGACTCATGACCCGCCTTTGGGTCATGGACTTTGAAAGGACCAATGACCCACCCTGTGCCCTGTTTGCAGAGAGGGGTGGGGAGGTGTGAGCAGTGCCAGTCTGGTCTGAGAGAGGGCAGAAAGGAGAGTGCTACCCCTGTACCTGCTGTCACTCCTGGGCCCTGCCTGGTCCAGGGCTTCACGGGTTGTGAAGGCATACAAGAGAGGTCATAATTCCCTATCTTCCGACAGCACAACTAAATCTAGTAAAACGGCCCCTGGACACAGTTGATGTATAGTATCTGTCACTTTTCGTGGCTTCTCCTCCTCACTTGTGTTATATCAGAACCTCATGGCTTTGCAACCAAGGGGAAGCATGGGAGAACCAGGGGCCTCACATGTGACCACTTGCCACCCCGGTGGCTTCTTGCCCAGGGCCACGTGGTTCATTAGAAGGCTGCTGGCTCCACTGGCAGCTGCGTGCCTGCTCTGTATGGGGGCCTCTAGGGTTAGGGTGCTCCCTGTCCACGTTTCCCCGGGGCACACAACCGCAGGTGCCCTGCTCCTGGGCTGCACGTGGGTGGGCTAGGGATCTGTTTCCTCTGCCAGCTCACATTTCCCTTGGCCACCTCCCTCTGTCTCTCCAAGAACCAGCTCCTGATTCCTTCCCCACTAAAGCTAGATAGTTCTCTTTGTGGAGCTGGCTTTCCAGAGAAGTCTGCCTTGTCTCATATAATGATGTCTCTCTCCTCTTGCTCTGAAGAGGAGGGATGTCAACAGGGTACCGGCTCCAAAAGAAAGGGCCAACATCTGCATTAGCTTCCTATTGCTGCCATAACAGATTGCCACAACGACACAGATTTATTATCTCCTGGTTCTATATAAGTTTGACAGTGGGCTAAAATTAAATTGCCCACAGTGCTGTGTTCCTTTCCGGAGACCCGAGAGCTGAAGCCACTCCTTTCCTTTTCCACCTCAGAGAAGCTGCCTCATGGCCCTTTCCTTTGTTTTGATAGCCAGCAGGTAGCCTGTCTCCGACTTGCTCACAAAGGAGCAACACTCTATCTGAGCAGCAACCAGGTGAGTGGATACATGCAATCCTACAGTAGGTGAGTGGAGTGTGGGTTCATGGAGGGAACAGAGTGGGAACCAGCAAGGCCAGGAGGCTCCTTGCCAGGGTGTTACCCAAGCCAATGCTTGGCTTAGCTCTCCAACTAGACTGGAAAAACTTGAAGTCAGGGACTGGGGTGAACTCATCATCTTCCTTCCCTCAATGCTAAGTTCACTGCTTTGTACCCTATAGACACCCAATAAATACCACTTGCAATGAACTGATTCAACTCTTTTGGAGTCATTTTTCTTCTCTTTGGGGCCACAGTTGCAGAACCATGAGGTGACGGGAAGTCAGGGACTCTGGACCATGCTGGGGGTGGAACCAGCATCCTCAGGGGGCAGAGCCCTGGCCCTAGGGCTCCCTGTCCGAGTCAGGGTTTGGAGAATTTTCTTTATTGTCTTGCATTTTGCCCCATCAGAGATGACGCTGGAAGCTTTAGTCCCATGGTGGGACCTCACCAGGAATCTTCCCAGACATCAGGGAACTGGATTTGAGAACTGCTTTTGGGTTCAAGATGGACTGGAGGATCACTTGAGGGTTGATCAGTGATAGATGTCTCCTCCTTTGAGTTTCTTCATAAAATAACATGCTAGGAGTGAGGGGATGAAATTGAGCAAGTGAAATACTTGGCAGAGTGTCAGGAAGCACTTTCTGGGCAGATCTATTAGCTGTGCCCTCCCCCAGGGGGAGGGGGCTATTGCCTGAGTCTGGGGGAGGCATGTTTTGGCTACAGGAGGGAACATCCTGGGGGCTCTGCCTCTGGGCTCCTCCCCTGAGGTTCTGGCCTCCAGTCAAAAACTTCCTGCTGCAGATTTAGCCTGGTGAGGCCCCTAGGCTGTGAGCATCTTCTGACCCTCTGGCCTCAGATTATTCCCCTACATCCCTGTCTTCTTTTTCACACAGAGCCTCTGAATGGGGACCCTACATGGCTTCTAGGACCTGCAGCCTGCAGGGGAAGGCTGGCCCCAGGGATGTCTGCAGGTAGGAATCACTGTCTGGCAGGGCTGGCTCAGGACTGGGCTGAATTCTTGGTGGTGGCTTCATGTTTGCTGAGGGAATGAATGGCAGAATGCCACGGACGGAGTGAGGCTGAATGTTAGGCCAAGGTTTGCCTGTTATTCTCCTTCTTCAACTGGAGAAACCCTCCTAAGTTCTTGTGACACCCAGGTCATACAAGGGATGACACTACATTGGACTTGAATGTCCTACTTTCCTTGGAGGGCCATTCTTCAGGCCAGCCTTCAACTAGGACTGGCAACCAATTAGTGGGCAGTGAAGTTAATGTAGCCAAACATTAAAAAAAAAAAAAAAGACATAGGAGGCGCCTGGGTGTCTCAGTCGGTTAAGCATCTGACTTCAGCTCAGGTCATGATCTCATGGTTTACAGGTTTGAGCCCCAGGTCGGGCTCTGTGCTGACAGCTCAGAGCCTGGAGCCTGCTTCAGATTCTGTGTCTCCCTCTCTCTCTGCCCCTGCCCCACTTGTGCTCTATGTCTCTCTCTGTCTCTGTCTCTCTCAAAAATAAATAAACATTAAAAAAAAAGACATAGGACAAGTACAGTTGTCTTAGGAATATAGGTATTACTTTGTAAAAAATGTGTTTCAGTTTTGTGTATGATCTATAGAATACTAAATGAGGGTTGCAATGTGCAATGTATTTCTCCCCGTGGTTCAAGATAAAAAAAAAAAAAGGTTAGGGCATCCCAGGGATTGTGGGGGATCCCATGGGGCGTGGGGAGAGATGCTGAAGCTCTGACCAGCCAACTTCATTGACTGTAAATAAAGATACATAAACCATCAAAAACATCCCTTTCCTGACACCTTGGGGGCAAGTGGGAAAGTGCTGGCTGGGAGGTGGGAGGCTGGGGTTCTGGGCCTGGATCTATCCTGTACTTCTTGTGCGTGTTGCTAAACCCTCCTCCAACCTTAGTTTTCTCCTCTCACAAATGGGGAGAGACACTGCGCACCTGTGTAGGGCTGCCCTCTGGCGGTGAGATCCATAACTTGCTGCAGCCCTTGACTTCCAACTTGGTTTGTTGATTGGCCTGTGGCTCTCCAGATTCTGTTTGCCTGTGAGAAGGGGCAAGGTGAGCTTCACTCCCAGGTGGAGTATATAGTACCTCAATGTGTGCGTTGTGAGGTGTCCTTAAAGGCCCCTGCCTTGAGAAATATTCCCGTGTGACAGTGGACAGGACAGACGTTTGAATATTGAGTAACTCTTTCAAAGTGTGGGAAGTTGGGCTATGGAAGGCTTTAGGCCATGGGATTAGGGTAGCAGCCCTCACCAGCCTCACTGGCAGCAGGAGTTTGCTGTAGGGCCCTGCCTGGGGTGGCCAGGTTGAAGGTCGGTGCTTCTGGGGTGGGCAGCCATGAGGCCTCTGGGTCCTAAGATGGTGTTGTCTCTTCTTGACTGCCCACAGCTGGTCTCCTTCCCTGCAAGTGTCTTTACCAAACATCAGAAACAGCAAGTGGCACCGAGGGATGAGGCTTCCTCCCGGGGGACCTACCATGTAGTCAAAGTTTTGATGGGGTCCACCTGCTTTAGGGTACTTTGCTATATGCCAGGTCTTCTGCTGGGTCTGAACAGTGTTTTCTGGAGCTGCTAAGAGTGAGACTGGAGGTTTATAGCATGCAACTTATTTGTCTTGCCACCTGCCTCAACCTCTTCCTTTTCTCCTGGTATCAGAACCTATTTGCATCTCCATTTAAAGCTCTAATTAAATTCCCTTCAGTTGTTGACTCAACCTCCTGCAAGAGAAGTGATTTTCTGAGAAATTTCTTACTTAAACAGTATGCTGTATTGTTCTGAGATTTACTTCTAGTAAATTAAGAAGACTAAATGCTCCTGGCACTGTCTCTGCATTGAAAAAGGTCAGTTGTCTGCAGGAGTAATGCATCTTCAAATCCTCCAAAGCGAATAGCTTGGATCATTGCATTTAAGAGGTACTGAACAACTGTTTGTTAGAAGGTTGAACGGACGAATGGGTGGGTGGAATTTTAGCAGGGGTACTTCAGGTGACGCTTCTGGGCTGTGAAGTCACAGAGTTGTGCGAAGCAATAGGATGTGTGAACCCCACTATTACTGGACAGGATAGGTGGCCTGGAGCCAAGTCTGGGTACTTAACTGATAAGATGGAATGACCCAAGTAAACATTTGGCAAAATGGAGTCAAAGCACTTTTCAAAACAGTCATTTATGTTATTAAACCCCCATCTTATGGGGATCCGAGGGTCTAAAGTAGGAGTGTTTTATCTTTAAACAATTCACTTGTCTTCCGACTTCACGAATCCCCATGATGGCTTTGTTTTGAGGACATCACCAGTCTACTGCAGCCTAGAAGTGATTACCAAATGGCCTGCTTCATGCGCATGGTTCTGATTTCTAGGCTGAGTTCAAAGCAGAATCCTTAATAATAATTTTTAAATAATATTATTTTAATAATATTAATAAGTTTAATAATAATATTTGCTTAAGAAGATAATAAAGAAGAATTGCTTTCCTTTACAATTTCCCATGCTGGTCCCTTTAGAAAAAAAATAGAAATATCCCTGTTTCTACAAGTGAAGACCTTGAGAAAACATTAGAATGTGTATTTGAGTTCTTGTCCACACCCTGTCATGATGAATCATGGAGAAGTGTCCCTTCTTCATTCTCTTGATGGAAAATGGCAGTTGTTTCTTGGAACAAATGAAGTAGGGGCTTTAATTCTCCAATCAGGAAACACCATGCTGGAAGCTGGTTTCAGGGCTCATGGAATCATGGGGAAGGATACAGGTATGGCCTTGATACCTGTATCAAAAGAAATTGATTCAGAGTTTGGAAGAAACACTAGAATTCTACACAATAATTTAGAGCTGTATTTCCCTCAGCTATGGGTGAGTAGCAATGGCAACGTGTGACATGATTTTAGCCAAGACGTGGATAAGTGTTTTTATTTTAATGGCATATATTTATTTTAACAAATTTATTTAATGGTATATATTTTGTGGAAATTTACTTAATGACATTTATTATTATTTTTTTTTAACATTTATTCCCTTTTGAGAGACAGAGAGTGACAGAGCATGAGTGGGGGAGGGACAGAGAGAAAGAGAGAGAGGGACAGAGACACAGAATCCAAAGGAGGCTCCAGGCTCTGAGCTGTCAGCACAGAGCCCAACGTGGGGCACAAACCCACGGACTGCAAGATCAGGACCTGAGCTGAAGTGGACACTCAACCGCCTGAGCCACCCAGGCGCCCCATTAATGACATTTATTTTAATGGAATTTATTTGTTTTAACACATATTAAAAGGATATACAACTAACACATCTTAGTTTGATTTCATGAATATTTTAGGAAAAGACTAAAGAAGCTATTTAAGTAAAAACAAAAAAAAGGCATGTTAATTTAAAGAAAACTAATAATAGTATGTGGTGATACTGTGAGGCTGGTACCTACGCAATGAAGTTTGGGGAACAGATTTAAAAGGAGTGTTTTTATAGCACTGTTAGGAGCAATACTTAGATTCTGCAGTATCCTTTAGAACAAATATTCAGGACCTGCCATCTACTTGGGGGAAGGCTCAGGTGCTGTGGTTGTGTTTGGGGAATGTCTCAAAGGCATGGCCACTCTCCTTGGCTGTGGGGGACATTTTGACTAAAGGATCTTCCTAGATCAAGACTCTGTGACTCCACCAGGAAAGACACCCTGTAGACAGTGATGTCTGCTCAGGAGAGTGGACCTTCTCTAAGATTGTGCCTGGACCTTAGGGGGAAGCTGACGCTTACAAAGCCTTCCCCTCTGCCCACCTGTCTAGGATGTCATTGCCAGACACTTGGACAACTTTCCCCAGGGTCATCATACCTCAGGGTGCATCAGAGAAGAGGCCAAGCTAACAGGTAAGCTTCTGTGAACTCTGGCTCCTCCACTGTTTGTGGAGGCAAGCAGGCATGGCACCTCCCCCAACCCCCCATCACCCCAAATGTATCTATCTCCTTCAGGATAAGACAGGAGGAATGGGCTCTGCCTTTATGTGCTTTCCTGAGTCTTTGGTGATCGTGAAGTGTCCTGGGAGGACACTTAAGAGGACAGTTTAACTGTTGAGGTGCATTTTCTGTGAACTTCAGCCTTGATTACAGAATCCATCCCTAAGCCTGCCCTTGCTTGGTATGTTGGCTCAAGACTCTCAGAGACGGAACTCAAAAAGTGCCCAGAGCTGGTGCTGGGGATGCCATTTGGTGGTCTGGGAGTTGCTGATTGCTTTCTCTGTCACAAAGCCTTTGATTTCCACCGGCTCATGTGTACACATGTGGGTATTCTTGGTGGCCTGACCATTGAGCATAATTAAAAGAAATGATTGGCTTTCTCTTGATGCAAACATCTGGTTTTACTTGAAACAAGATGACTTAGCTGTTTCAGAAACATTCTTGTAACCCTGGATTCACATTTTCTTCTTAAAATATATATTTTCTCTGTAGGGCAGCATGTTAATGTAAACAGTCCGTGTAACTGACAACCGACAGTTTCAGAAGTATGTGGGGTTCCAAGCACCGGAGGAACCACAAGAATGATTGCGTTTTTGATTTGATCACTGGAAATCTGTTTCAACAGTCACTCTGATTTAAACAATTACTCTGATTTATACTCCAAACGCTATAATTTGCAGAAAATGTAACCATGTGAGGACATTATTGTAGAGTATGTCTTGGCAACTTTGTTTTGTTGTGATGTCATTCCCTTCAGCTTCAGCGAAGCGCTGAGAGAATGGAAGAAGGAAAACAGGGTCCTTCCTTCTGATGTGCTTTCCCAGCCTCCAGGGGAAATGTTCTTAAGGCTTCCTGGTTTACTGCTCCTTACCAGTCCTAATCCCCAAGGCCAACTCTGCAGGGCTAGGAATGACAGCCAGAAGAGAAGTGGACCCAACGTTTTCTGAAGGTCAAAGAATTAAGGACTGAAGGATTAGGGAGTAGGTGGCTGGTTTTGTCTTCACCCGCACTGTGTACAGTTATGGAGGGTGAGTGGGAAGCGTGCTCTCACACCTTGTTCATTCTTCAAAGCCCAGGTGGGTGGAACTGGACGATTTAGACAGCTTGAGGTTTAATCCCTTCATTTCCCTAAGAAAGGAAGATCCAGAGAGGTAAAGAACCTCACTCAGGTTCTAAAGCAAGGGTCAGAGCCAAGGGAAGCACCTGGCCCCTGGGTTTCTGATTCACTGCCAGATTGAAAGGTAGGCATGGAGTCACAAGTTGGTCCCACTTTATGCACAGAGGATGTATTTCAGTAAAACGCAAATACAAAGTCAAAAATGAACAAAATTGAGTGGTCTCTATTTTGTAGAGTATAGCTTAAGAAAGCTAGTGTTTAAAGTATTAGGATTAGCTCTGTTTATACTACTACCCCTCAACCCAATTATCTCAGTTAGGTCAGTGCTGCTGGGGAAAGAACTGTGGAGGGGCAACTCCCTGTAGCCTGTCTCTGCCTGCTGGCTTGGTGACAGCTCAATTGCTACAGGCATTGTGGGTGCTTCTTACATGAAGTGATGTCATGTCTATGGGGGGGCACCAAGCCCCTCGATGGTGGTGGGGTGCCAGGCATCTCTAATCACATCTTCCTAGACCAGTGACTAGGGATTGGATGTTTTTGAGCCTCCAATTTCATATGTTGAAATATTAATCACCAGTACGATGGTATTTGGAGGTGAGGTCTTTGGGAGGTAATTAGTCAAAAAGGTGCAGCCCTCTTGAATGGGATTATTGCCCTTGGAAGAAGAGGAAGAGACCATCAGCATTTAAACTACCATCTCTCTCAGACCACAGATACTCCGAACTGGGAGACACAGGCTCCTAACTGGGATTCTGACTTCTTGCGTCCGCATGGAGCAGAGGTTCTCATCTGGGGTCAGTCCCTCCCCACCGAAGGAACATTTGGCAATGTTGGAAATCATTTTCAGTCATGACTACTGTGATGAAGGTGGCACTAGCATCTAGTGGACAGAAGCCGGGGATGCCGCTCAATATTGTACAGTGCACAGGACAGTCCCCCCACCCTCCACAACAAAGAATCACATGGCCCAAAAGGTCAGTAGCTGAGAAAACCTGACATATTTTCCCCACACAGTGACAAGAGTGATCTTTTAAAAGTATAAATTAGATCGTGTCACTTCCATGCTTAAAACAATATGGATCTCTAGTGTAATAAGAATAAAATTTAAATCATTTGCTTTAGTCTCAAGGCCCTATGGAATCTACCCTCTGCAAACATCTGCCTTTCCCTATTTCTCCATTCTGCTCATTTATAATACTCCAGCAGCAATGACCTTCTGTCCTTCTCTCCAATTTTCTAAACTTGTTTCTGTCTCAGGACCTTCGCACTTGCTGTTACTTCTCCTTGGAACAGTGTTCTTTAGATCTTTGCTTGATTGCTATCTCATCTCTCAAATCTCAGGTTAAATGTCACCTCCACAACAAGTCTTTTCTGAACTCCCTAAGTAAAACAGGCCTTCTGCCCACTTCTAACACACAGACACAGATGCAGACACAGACACACACACATCCCACATCCCATTATCCTATTTTATCTTGTTCACAGCACTTATCGACACCTAGTATTATCTTACCTCTGTTTATTTGGTTGTGGTGTGCCTCTATCCCCTGAGTTTCTTAAAGACAAAACAAATCTTCTGGAATAGTACAGAAAAGGGCTCAATAACTACTGCTGCCTGCCTGCCTGGTTGTCAATATGTTGAATAGAAGCCAAAGTGATTAGAACATCTTTTCTCTCTTGCCAATGCCTAGCTTTCAGGCTATCATCTTACTATGAAATCATATTTCAATAATATGAGCTGAGCATGAACTCTTTCTCTCTGCCTTCCTGCTATAACCATACCAGCCTCCCCCAGTCTACCTCACCCAACTAGTGTATACCTTAGCTGGCTGAAGCACATGTCATGCATGAGGAAATGCAAAAGGGAAAAAAAAATTAATCATTATTTTTCAAAATATTTCTGTTATATATAACAGAACACTGTATATAACAGTGTTTGTTATTTTTAGAAACCCCACTTCTCTGAGGCAGCAACCCCCACCCTCCCTTCTCTTTTCCCAGTGGGTAGCAAGATGTGCCCGAGCTGGTTGGCCTGCGTGCACTGGCCCCAGTAATTGAATGTTGGTCAGCTGCCTCCTTTCCTGCAGCACAAACATATTTAGGGCTATTTCTACGCTGGTGAAAAGAATTTGCTTCCTTGCAAATTAGCAGAGAAGGGTAAATGCAGAAATGCTGGATTCTCAGGAGCCATTTCCAATAGCAGGCTACCAATGGCCAGCATACAGGCAGCCTGAGATTTCACCCCCACAGTAGGTGAGGTCGTGGGAATGTTTCTCATGCGTGAGTGTGGGTCGTGGTGAGTGTGTTTGCACAGGTCTGTGTGTGTGCAGTAGGTGGGTCTCTGTGTCTATGATATCCCAGAGGTAAAAAATTGAAAAACGGGAAAGGATATTTTGTGTATCAACCCAGGAAAGAGTGGTAGGAACTGCACATTTATTTCACATGAACTAATAGCACTTGGATAGTGGCAGCTATTTGTAGCTTTTTATTATATGTTTGCAAATGACCTGAGTTCAAATCCACTTACTAGCTTCTTTTGAAAGAGTACTTAATTCTGAGCCTCGTTCTTATCTGTAAATTATGGCTCACAATTAATTTATGATGGTCAAAAAGCTACCAAAACTCTGTCTCTACCTTCCCCCTGCCCTCCCCTTGCTGGCTAAGAAGCGTCTGCTATCCTTGCCTAATAGTTTTGGGGTCTTTATTACCCAGATTTGGGGGTGTGGGTAAGGGTAAAACATGGAGCCTTGTAGGATTTCCATTGCAAATGGCAGGTGCTGGCTGAAGAACAAAGATGGAACCAGGGCAGAGAAGCAGAGAAGGAGATAGAGTCATGCAGACTTAATTGGGAGTGAGTCTCTTTCCCTCTGGGCTGAGGGAAGAAAGAGGATTCCAGGGCATCTGTCAAGCACATGAGCCATGGTAAGAGAGGGAACTGGGGAAAGACAATCTTTAAGAAGGTTCCCTGTGCGTTAGGACAGTAATGCCACTTTGGTATTTCCTTGAGGGACTACAGTGTTGATGGAGTCTGTTCTATCATTTTAATGGCTACACAGAGGTTCCTTTGAATGTGATGGTCCTCTTAAAAGCAGAGCCAAAAAGTCAGACTTTATTCAAGTTAGGTGAATTTGCGCTGTGGTTGTGAGTGTTAAATGTGCATTAAATATGATTTTTTGTGTGTAAATTTTAATACAGAATCTGGTAAACATTAAGCACTAAATAACATGTGCTCCAATTAGCTTGCTAATTACTGTCTTATCTCTCAAAGGGCTGATTTGAGTTTCAAGAGTTCACAGTCTCTTTTATTTGGCACTTACCATTTGCCACTGTTTTTCCTGGTCTGGATTTTCTTTTGGCAACTCATATCCCAAGTTCTGTTATCTCAGAACTGCTCGTGAATCTAAGACCAACTTCTCAACTTTGTTTTGAGATCCAGAGAAATGGAGCTCGGCTTTAAGGATATGAAATACCTTTCCTTAGGAACGTGTAGGCCTGGGTCCTTTGGAAATATCTTTGTGCAAGCAAGGGAGTGACAGCTGTGATAGGAAGTTGATGGGTCAGCTAGGTTCTTAGTCAAGGGTCCACTGTGTAGCCTGGTGAGGTGGTGGTGGTGGGGTCCCACGAATGCCAACCTAAACCCCTTCCTCTTCCCACCCTCCTTGTTCCTTCCCTGTATTAAACTCCAAAAAGCACCAAGCTTGCTTTGTGCTCTGGGAGGATGATTTAGTTCTTCCCAATAGGAGAGGCTTAGGATCAACTCAGTCATTATATCCTGTGTGTTGTCTCAGGACAAAGTGTGATACAGGTGGCAACTTTTAAAGAGAAATTATGATATCCCCAGGACTTTCACAGTGCCTGACCCAGTAGAAGCTTTACCATATTGTGGCTGGAAGGTGGAGAGGCTTCCTCTAGCAGTAGGCTATCTTTCTGCCTGCTGCAGTCCTTACTCCTTGCATCCCTCTTTCAGCCATCTGCTGTATTGCTCTCAGTTTGTTCCTTGTGTGCTGGTCTCAACCTTCCATCCATCCCAAGGGCAGGAAGTCCATTTCTTTTCATGGGAAAGCATTCCCCAGAAGGGCGAAGCACGGACACAGGTGTCGGTTGCCTGGGGTGGAATTACAGCTTTACTGTTAGCACCTGGTGACCCTGAGCCAGTTAATCTCTCAAGGCCTCAACTTCATCACCTGTGAAAGAGGGCTATTGCTAACACCTGTCCCATAAAGTTGCTATGGCTTAAATGAGTTAATACTGAACTCTCCCTGGCATGTAGTGATCACTATGTAAGTTTTGTGGGGGTGATGATGATGATGGTGATGGTAATGATGATGGTGATGATAGTGACTGTGATGATAATGATGGTGGTCATGGTGGTGGTGGTGCTGCTGATGGTGATGATGATAGTGGTGGTGGTGATGGTAGTAATGGTGGTGGTGGTGATGGTGGTGGTGATGGTGGTGATGATAATGATGGTGATGATGATGGTGGTGGGGTGATGGTGGTAATGGTGATGGTGGTGGTGATGATGATGGTGATGATGGTGGTGGTGGGGTGATGGTGGTAATGATGATAATGATAGTGATGGTGGTGGTGGTGATAATAATGATGGTGATGATGGTGGTGGTGGGGTGATGGTGGTGATGGTGATGATGGTGGTGATGATAGTGACCTTGATGATAGTGGTGGTCATGGTGGTGGTGGTGCTGCTGATGGTGATGATGATAGTGGTAGTGGTGATGGTGGTGGTGGTGGTGGTGGTGATGGTGGTGGTGATGATAATGATGGTGATGATGATGGTGGTGGTGGGGTGATGGTGGTGATGACAATGATAGTGATGGTGGTGGTCGTGATGATAATGATGGTGATGGTGATGATGATGGTTGTGGGGTGATGGTGCTAATGGTGATGGTGGTGGTGATGATGATGGTGATGATGGTGGTGGTGGGGTGATGGTGGTGGTGGTGATGATGATGGTGGTGGTGGGGTGATGGTGGTGATGGTGATGATGGTGGTGATGGTGATGATGATAATGATAGTGATGGTGGTGGTGATGATAATGATGGTGATGGTGATGATGATGGTGGTGGCAGCAGTGGAGGTGGTGGTAATGGTGGTGATGATAGTGATGATGATTTTTTTCTTCTCTTTGCTTAGCAGCACCCAGGACAGGTCTGTGCACAGAGTTGGTTGGTCTCAAAAGATCTGTTGTTTGTTATAGCCTGGACCTGAGCTAGCTTTGAGGTCTCTGTGAGAGGTGGTAGCAGTGTCTGAGCTGACACTTTCCTGTGAACAGTCAGGGGTCACCCCTATGAAGCAATGGCAGATGAAGAGTTTATGCTAATACTACAGTGAGCAGAACCTGATAGGGTTGACCTGTGGGGGCTGTGGGGACACCCAGGGCCCCACATAATGCTGAATTGACACACATGGTGACAATTACTATGACACAGACACTTCTTCCTTTGGCCGTGAGCTCTTACTCCTTCCTAGGAGTAGCTGCCCATATTATTGTGAAAATAACCAAAATACATTTCTTTTTTCTTTCCTTTTCTTTCTTTCTTCCTTCCTTCCTTCCTTCCTTCCTTCCTTCCTTCCTTCCTTCCTTCCTTCCTTCCTTCCTTCCTTCCTTCCTTCCTTTTACTTATTTTAGAGAGAGAGGGAGAGCACGAGAGCACACAAGTGGGGGAGGGGCAGAGAGAGTGACACACACAGAATCCAAAGCAGGCTCCAGGCTCTGAGCTGTCAATATAGAGCCCGACACTGGGCTCAAACTCACCAACCGCGAGATCATGACCTAAGCCAAAGTTGGATACTTAACTGACTGAGCCACTCTGGCACCCCCAAAATATCTTTGAATCCAAATTTTTGGAAGTTGTTACCAGGGCAGTCAGCGGGATGGACAAAAAGGGTCACTTTCCACTCCTAGCCTCTGTATCTTGAGAATGGTAGTTGGAACCAGTATACAGGTTTGCTCTGAGGGAAATTTTTATTTCATTTTTTAAAGAAAACCTCCATTTTCTGTATCAGCAAGAGGCCAGACCCTACTAGGTTGGACTGGCAGTGGTCCCACAGAGGGAGGCTGGCCCACCCAGCTACTTGGGTTCTGGACTAAAGCAAACTTTATCTAAATTCTGATTTTCTCTCTCAGAAGCCTGTTCCCAAATTTTGTGGTTCCTTGGTTCAAGTATTTACTGATGGACAGTGACCTCATAAGAGGAAAAGGAGCTTTTGGAATAGTCAAAAGAGAAGGCCCTAGATTAAGATCTGGGCCAGAGACTGAGCATTGTAATCTGAGGATGAGCCTTTCCCTAGGAAGACTGTCTTTTGGTTCTTACCCCCTACAACAGGTGACTGTAGAGATGATTTAGCACCATAACAATATGGGAACATGTATCTTCTTAACATGTGTCTTTATTACTAATTCTGACATGATTTAACTAGAAGATTTAAGTGTATTGTTGACTGGCTCTCCAGGGACCCTAGACTCCTGAAGTGGTCAGATGGCCTGGGGAACTTTACTCACCGTTGCATTAGGGACTTTATTATGGAAAAAGATCTGAAAAAAAGATCTGTTTCTGAAAATGGTTGGGTATAATCTCAACTTTAGTTAGGCAGAATGGGTCAAAATGGAAATCCCAGTAGGAGGAATGAGAGAATGAAACAAACTCATGTTCATGAGGAACACAGGGTGAGATACACAAGAGTTGGGGGAAGAAGGACAGATGCTGAAGCAGCATCTCCTGTTTGGCTAGCCTGAGTGCAGCAAACAGGTAGGAGATGCCAAAAATTAAGTGCAGTTAACTCTCCTAACTTCATTCTGAAATTTCAGACCCCTTCCTTTGGCAATTGTGACAGCTTTTCCATTAGGAGGTATTAGGGACTGAATGTTTGTGTCTCCCCCCAAATTCGTATGTTGTTATCCTAACTCCCAATGTGCTGGTATTAGGAAGTGGGGCTTTGGGAAGGGATCAGTTTGCAAGGGTGGAACCCTCATGAATGGGATTAGTTCCCTTGTTAGAAGAGACACAGAGCTTGGTTCCCTCCTCTCTGCTCTGTGAGAAGACATCACCCATGAGCCAGGAAGCAGGTTTTCACTAAACACCATATCTGCTAGTAACTTGGTCTTGGAGTTCTCAGCCTCCAGAACTGTGAGAAATAAATATTTGTTGTTTAATCCATCCAGCATATGGTATTTTGTAATAGCAGCCCAAGCTGACTACAACAGGGGTCACTGTTAGCCAAGGTCAAGAATATAGTGTCCCCAGAGGTGGCAGGGCCCTACAAGCTGCTTTCCTATCCTCCATCAGGCAAAGCCAGACTTTCTTATATTACAGAAGTGGCAAGGTCCCAGGGGAGCCTATGGAAGGCTTGAGGCCCAGGCTTGGATCTTCTGTAATGTTGTGCTCTCTGAGTTCTATTAGCCAAACTCAATCACCAGGTGAATACATAGATTCCACCTTTTGATGGGAGAAGCCACCTTTGATGGCGTTGATTCTTGCAATCAACCACAGGTGTCCTCTGTGCTTTTTGTAGCTTTAAGGATTTCCTTCCAGCCCTTTGAAGTCCATACAATAATTTGTGAAAAGAAAATCTGAGAAGAACTTCAGTGTCTGGGAGATTATAAGGATTCCCTTTTAATGTCAAAACATTTCAAAAACCCCACAGGATAGTTGATGGACTTTCACAATCCAATTAACTGAAAAGTTAATTAATAACTAAGTTACCACAAATTTGAGAAAGTTTTGAAATAAATGTATGTCTTTCAGTGATAGCAGCATCAATATGCATTAAAAAGATAGTTAACATTTATTCAAAATAAGACATACTAAAGCTTCAGGCATTAATGTGCAAACAGCCTCATGGACCTCTTGTTATAGCTCTGGGATATGATATAGAACCAGGCCCATAGGATAAGGACCACTGTTCTGCAGGAAATGAAGAACTGGCCTAATGTAGAGATGTAGAAGCTGGAAAGAAATCATGGCCGGAAATGCCTGCCAGTGGTAATGGATATATCTGGAGGGCAAAAGAGAGTCATTAACTGAGATCCATGACAAATTTCTGTGTGTTATTTTATATTTGCATTTGAAAGTCATCATCCTGGGCTTTGACAGAGGGGTGTGTTCAATATAGAATTTCTGCTTTGCCTGAAACATTGGCTTTTGGCTGTAAAAGTAACACATTGTCAATTGTCTATATTTTGGCCTTCACACTGCATTTCCTTCCCTGCTGTGACACAGTAACCAGCCACATACCTCCTCTCAGCCTGCTCTGTGCTCATCAAAAACATGCCTGTCTCTCTCTCAGAGCAATGACAACTCTACCGAGGCTGAGATCTGGCATTCAAGCCCCTCTGTCAGCCAGAGGTCTCCACCTGTGGAAAATGGCCACCAGACTTCCCAGGAGAAGTACAGAAAGTTCTGATTTGTTGAGCATCTTTGAATCATGGTGGCCCAGATCAGTGTTTGTTGTCATGGTGACAAGCTTCAGCCAGGACCCTCTGGGTATGAGGTGGCCAGGAGAGGGGTGGACAGAGAGCCCATAGACATGGCCTTTGGCAATTAAGACCATGCCTCTTGAGGTTAGGCTTGAGTTCAAACCTCTATTGCATCCATTATTAACTATGTCTCTGGGCAATTTGCTTGACTTTATTGAGCCTCAGTTTCCTTATTGTAAAATGGGGATAATAACACCAACTTCAGATGATTGCAGTGAGCATTGATTGAGAAAATGCCAGCAAAATGCTTCTCCCAATGATTGCTCTCTAGCATGTGCTTGGAAAACATTAGTTTTTTCAGTGTCAGCATTGCTTGTGCTACGTTTGCACGCTACCTGATTTTTAGTCTGGCGTAGGCAATGCATTGAGGCAAGGATAGCTTGTAGCATGCTTTAAATAGCATCTGGGAAGAATCTGTCACGTTTTGGAGATGCCAGCCAAAGAATATCTTATTTCTAGCCAAGAACCTTGTTTGTCCAGCTACAGAGTGTGGCTTATTTATCTGAGACAAAGTCACCCCAGCCCCGTTTTTCATATTTACTTCTCAAGAAGTGCAGCCAGAGGAGGAAATTAAGTTGTGGCTTGGTTGCAGCCCAAGATGCAGACATTTTCCTTTCTGATAGGCGCATCTGCCCTTCCAGTGGCCCCGTGAAACATGCAGGAACGGAGAATCACTTACGGTCACTGGAGGAATTGATACCCCTTGAAAGAGGGTTGAGAATAATGCAAATGTCACGTGATATCTGCTGCCGCAGAATGGAAGGAACAAACCAATTAACTGATGGAATGTGGAGCATCTAGGGGAGCTGTAGGGGCTCTGGAAGGCCACAGAAATCAGCAGAGTGGGTCCCCATGTGCACAGGAGTCAGCTGCCAGTGCTAAGTTTGCTTAGAGCTAAAGCCAGTCCAGTGGCTTTTTGACTGGCTCTGGGTCATCCTTCCAAATTCTGTTTTCTTATTTTCTTTTTAGAATGGGCACCCCCCTCTTTGGACTCATAAGCTCCTACGTCAGGATCCAACACCAAGCCCAAATTCCTCCCTTTCTGGAATCTTAAGTTCCCACTGCCTTGTGGCTTTGCTGTTAGGCTGCCTTCTGGAGCAGCTGTGCCTGGATATGCCTCTTTTGTTGAATTGCCAGCTCAGCTGAGGACACCAAGTCCTACCAGACTTGTACTGAGTCCTTACCCGAGGCAGAAGTAGATTTTTAGGGGGTGCCTGGTGCATCAAGTGAAGGATCTTTGGGAAAGTGTGCAGCCATTGATTAGCAATGTCTACTGTGGGCAAGGGCATACACAGCATAGGATAATCAGGGACTAGTGACAATAAGTGATTGAAAAATGTTTGTAAATCAAATAGCTGAATGAAGAATAAACACAACAGACAAGTTGAAGTGTCTTCCTGAAGCTCACATAGGCAGCTTGTTGTACAGCATGGACTGACAGCTTTCTTTTGATTGGCAGCTCTGAACTCCTCTTCCATGTATCATTTACTCTTGCCCTTGCCTTGAAACATGGCGGCTGTGGGAAGTCATCAATAAAAGTGAGACAGGAGATCTGGTAAAGGCCAGAGCTCTTTCTCCAGCGTCTCTTTGATCTGGTCAGAAACAGATGTACCTGGAGCCAGCCTGGGAAAGAGATAGACTCAACTGAAAAGATATAGACTTCTCTGGGGGTACACCTGGCTTTCTCTACCACTCAAACAAAATTTGATGGAACTTGCAACTGGGAATTGCTAGTCACGTGTATTCACCATCTAGAAATTATTTGTTAATCAATGAGTGTGCTTTTTTTTTTTTTTTTTTGTATGTTGGATCACATCTGGAAATGATCTATCCCCATAAGGGGATATTGCCCATAAGGAAGATGATTAAAACTTCTGATTGTGCCCAAATGAGTATGGTAATGTTTAATAAGGACCTGGGTCTTGGGATGCCTGTGAGGCACATTCTGGAATCCTCATGGTTGGGACTTCAGTTGAGGCAAAGGGACCAAAGGAAGGATTTGGAAGGTGTTGGCTTAGTTTGTTTCCTAGCCTCGTTGGGTGAGCAATCCCCTGCTCCCCACTTGCCTTCCACCTGTCTCTCTGGAGCCCAATTTCCCATTGCTTGATTCTCAAACACATCTCCAGGCTTGTTTCCCAGGGTGGAAGGAAGGCAGGGAGGACAATGTGGTTGTCACAGTGCTGGCAACTCAAAGAAATATGGCGAGAATCCCAGGATGTGGAGATTATCACCCATTCTCACTCTCAGAGAGTTATGATGATTTAGTCTTTATGACCCTAAAATTTCAGATGGCTCAGACAAAGTCATAGAACATGCCAGCTGCCTCAGGGCTGGTTGGCTGGACCTCTGTCCTGTAGAAGCCTGCACTGAGTACCAGGGCTGGGCCATGCTAGCCAACTTCCCTCACGGAGGAGTACAAATTGCAGGGTGAGAGAAAAGCCTAGGTGTAGCTTGGCTTGCTGTCCTGGGCAGTTTGCTACATGTGGTGACTTAGGAAGTCTGCCATGAGCCCCAGAGTTGGAAGAAAGGGCTCCTGCCTGGGCTTTCCTACCTTGTATTTCCCTGTAACCTCCATGTGGGTCTAGGGAACCTGGCTACTTGCATGATTCCAAGGGCTGAGGAGAAGGGTTCTAGCTTCGCCCCTTAGCCAGGACAACAGCCTCACCAATTAGTCAATGGGTGGGCTCCATTTACCTCAGCATCTTCTTCCAACCGGGCAGCTCTCTGGGTCCCTCAGAGTTTTTCTGTCCTTTGGCCTCCCTCCAAAGAGACTAAGGACACTGAAGACTAGAAGGAGAAGGAGACTTTCTCAAGAGCTCATGGGATTCTGGGGGCAGAACTATGACCTGAAAGAGAATTCCTGCCCATATCCCAGTTCCATATTTCCTGATACCCCTCTATCTGCCAGATGGAGATGAGTATTTTTCTTAGGCCCCCTGGACATTTGATAAATTAGATGGTGCCATGGCTTTTTCATCCCCACAAAAGTTATTGCCCAGGCATTGGAAGACAGCTGAATAAAGAGCTAGAAGCAGGAAGAACCTGAGAGAGAGAGAGCCAAGACCACAGTAACAACCAGCACCAATAGCCTTGGGAAGAGAAAGGAAGCAATGCTTACTCACCTTAGCAGATTGTGTGGCATGGGGCCCTCAGCCCAGGTTTATGTTTAGTTCTGCAGATTTCCTGTGAACCACTGAGTTCTCACTGGCCCAGGATGCCGTTCTTCTCAGCTGGTCTGAACATCTGGGGCTTTTCTTGGTGTGGCATGAACAAAACATGGTAAGGGGACTTAAGTAACAAACAAACAAAAACCCCAAACAAACCAGAAACAATATGGCTCTTGTCACTCATTAGAGAACACTAGCCAAATGATCACCTTGTTCTGGATATTGAGATCACAGGGTATGTAGTTCAGGCCTCAATGCAGCCATGTCAATGCTTTATGTTGTGCAAATTCTTAATGTTACTGAGGGGGTGCTGCTGAATTTTTCTAAGTGTGTTTTCCAGGGATGCAAGGTAATTGGGGAAATTATAGGCAAGTCAAAGCAACATTTTGTGCTTGTTTTCTCCTCCTTGTGCTACTCCAAGTGCAGGAATGGGGGAGAGAGCAAAAAATAAATTCTGCTCAGCAGGCTTTGTAGCAGAGTTTTCTCCCACTGGCCATTCTTGAGACTCCCTCGTGTCCAGCTGGCTGTCAGGGACAGTGACTGTGGTCCAGCACATGGAGAGCCCCTGAGAACTGCAGAGTTGGGTGGTGAGGCTAGGGCAGACTCTCCCTATCCTAGAAAGGACTTGGGGGTCTGAGAGTAGCTCTAGGGTCTGCTCCATACTGGTCCTCCATCCAGTGAGGAAGGCGCTGTCAGCTTAACACCCATGGATTGGGCAACGCTCTGTAAATCCCTCTCTTGGGCTGAGCATATTTGGCCCATTTTGAGCTTTAACTCGATTTGGAAATTTGGTTTGGAGCCAACAGTGGGCCTTAGCCTGGACCTCAGGGCTGCATATAGAATATCTGTCTCCTTGGGCTAGGGACAGCCGGTGTGCAGATGCTGCTTTCTCTGCTCAGAGTGGCTTGCAGCTGCATGGGGAAGTGGAGGTGAGTGGTGGGGATGACTCAATCCAGCTCCCTGGAGGCAGGAGCTATCCAGAAAACTGGCTCCCTGCCTTAACTCCTTCAGCTGATGTCCACCTGGAGAAAGCGGGCACAAGTATAGAGGTGATGGGTGGTGGGGGGAAGAACACATGAGGGTTCAGGAAAGGAAAGGGTCTGAGACAGATCTTGCCTTTGTTGAGCTGATTCTGCTGGAGACAAATACAATCAGTAGGTTTATGAGGCCATTACTCTGTGCCTGCTCCTGCTCTGGGTGTGAGGATGCATGGGACATGACAGTGGCACATAGGGAGGGCAAAGGGCTCTTTCAGGCTACAGGCAGGTGGGTGGCCCCCATTGGGAGTGGCTTGGTCCAGGGGTGACACCTCTAGTGAACAACTGGAGAATATAAATTCGCCTGGAAGGCTCCCCAAACAGCCCTGTTGGTCTTGGCAGTTAGGCCCTGTGCCTTCATCAGGGTCACCTCTGAAGTTCTTAGGGGCCACTCACACAGAATGAAACAGAGACAGCACATGGGCCGCTAGAAGAGCACTTCCCCATGAGAGAGGACCCTTAGCCAAACTTTGGATGAAGTTCTTCAGGTTGTGTGATTTTTGTGTCAGGGCATCTTATTACTGAAGTGAGACACTCCCTGGAGAAACTCGAGCCTGGAACCTGTACTGGGAGGGAGCGCTTTGTCCAGCAGAGACCACAGTTGCTGCTGTGCCCACCATGCTCAGACACTGCAGGCCTTTCCTTGAAGGCTCAGTTGTTATCCTGGCCATGAGACATTAGATGTCTCTGGAAGGTATCCTGGTAAACAAATTTAAGTCAGAAGGGATATGAGAGGTTCGAAGACTCAAATACCTTGCAGAATGGAAGGGAAGTTTGCAGCCGCAGTAGAAGTCACAGAGGCCAATAACCAAAATGTCACTGTGTTACTTGGGAATAAGGGACCAGCCTTGTAGGCAGAGCTACTCCAGACAGAATCAAGAGACTTGTGTGTTCTGTTCTCTTCTAAAAGAGCAGCTGGCACATAGAAGGTGTTCACTAAGTGTTCGCTGGATGAACGAGTACAGCCCTTCTCCACTCCTGGGCCTGTCTCAGCACCATATAGGCTCTGGCTGGAGTGGGGGGCAGGGAGCTGAGAGAGCCTCCAATTTGTGCACAGGTCAAGAGGTGTGGGCTCACCTATACAGGAGCTCATTTGAGAGGAAAGTGCTGTGATGCATTCGTGGGGATTTCTATCACTATTACAGGAAGGCCATCCTCCCTGGGTGTCTCTGAGCACCCCATGGAGAGCATCAGGCCAAGTGGGGAATGCCCTGGACCCTCACCAAAGCTGATGCCAAGCTGGGGCTCACCTGGAGCCAGTGAAACCAAAGCCTCCTCATTCTCTTTGTGGCAAGAAGCTGAATGTGTAGACTTACCAGAACCTTGAAGACTGCTGGCAATAGCACCTGCCTGCCTGTGACCAGGCTACTTCTCTTGTAGATGAGGTCATGTCTATCAAGCGGAGCACTGGTGTGTGCTAAGAGCTGTAGGCCAGGCTGAAAAAACACTTGCTCTTGGCCCTCCTTCTCAAAGGGTCAGAGCAGTCATCTGACCATTGTCACTGAGCCCCTCTCTGCCTCCACAGATCAAGTTGCACTACCCTGGATTTCAAAGAAGGCAACATGGAGCAGGAAAGAGAATTCCAGAAGCAGAGGCTGGCAGTAAGCCTGGAAAGGGTATCCCTGGTAGCTGCAGGTAGGCACCAAGAAGGATGAACCGGGGTATGTATGGGAGTGGTGCATCTGTTCGTGTGTGTATATGTGTGTGTATGTGTGCGTTCCTGCAGATGTGTGTGTGTGCATTCCTGCAGATGTGTGTATCTGTGTACATGTGCATGTGCCTGGTGTCTGTACATAGACACCTGGCAGAGGCCTGCTGTTAAAAGATAAACTGAGGCATATTAAACATTTTAAGGATTTATGTGAGCAAAATCAATTCAAATTGGGCAGTGCCAAACCAGAAGTGCTTGTGAACATGCCGCTGACAGAACTAGTCACGAGACTTTTATAGAGAAGACCTGGAAGCAAAGTAAGGAAATTATTTGATTGGCTATAGCTGAAGTAGTTGCCCTGTTTGGGAAAGTCTCATTGCTTGTGATTGGTTGTCCTTAGGTTTTGCTATCTTAAGCTTGAGGCATTTGCAGGCTGGTTGTGGTTTGCATATGTCAGCTGCTAAAGCATCATCACAACCACCTCCATCTGATGACTTCTGTGTTTAATTAATTTAACATAGGCATTTCTGAGTTTCCTTGTCCCCTGTGCACAATGCACTGGGCCAGGTGTCAGTGTAAGGAATGTGCCCACCTGCCTGTGCATGTACATAGGTTACTGTCACCAAGGGGTGACACCCAGCCTGATGTGGGCACTGGCCAATCAGAAGGGACACTGTCAGTAACACAGCATGACTAGAGTTCGGGCGAGGCCCACGGATCCCTTTAGAAGGGGCTGCAAGGACTGGGACAGAGCGGGGAACAAATGGGGAGCTTGGGCCAGTGGCCATGTACCAACTGGTTCAGGTGTATTTCAATATTTTAATAACCAGTACAGTTTTCTTTGTGCTAATGGTTAGAACACCAGTTCTGCTGACACCAAAAATAAAGTTGGGTGAGTAATTAAGGAAATATGTTCTGGACATTAAAGGGAATGACAGAATCAGATTTCCATGTTAGACGCTGTTGGCTCTAGACAAGTTACTTAATGCCCCTGGAAAATTGGGACGACCATACATACCTACCTTTACGTAAGGTTGGTGTAAAGACAAAACGAGATAACATCAACACAGTGTGCCTGGCACATAGAAGTTGTTAATACCACTGGTGTCATCATTGTTATTATGAAAATGACATCGTATATGTCACCAGATATGGTTTGGGAGACCATGTAGACCTGGATTTTAAGCCCACTTTGCTGTTTATAGCTTGTGAAAGTGAAGCTATTCAGCCTTTCTGAATCTCAGTTTCCCCACCTATAGTCCTCATAGAAACCACAATATGTTACTATGGGTTTGTTCTAATACTATTAACACCATTTTGCACAAAATAATTAGAGATGAATTCCTGACAATGACGATGATAATGATGATGATGGTGGTGGTAACAGGAGGGACCCCTCTGTAGTCGTCAGAACCCAAAGGCCTTTAGAAATCATCTGGTTCAACTGTTTCATTGTACAGATGGGAGTGTTGTGGTCTGCAGAGGTGTGATGTGTGACTGGCCTCAGGCCACCCTGGGGGTAGCAGCCTGAGGAACCAGCTGAGGCATTAGGCTAGTGGGCCTCTAGCTGGGAAGGCCTTCTTCACTTTGCTGAGCCCTGGGCTCTGATGCTGCCCCTTGGACCTTGCAAGATGGTGGTGCCACACACACCTTTCGTTATATAAAATAAATGTGTGGATGTCTGCTCCCATTGTTCATGCACCCTCCCTGCAATTCAGGCTCCTAGTGACTTTGCGAAGAGGAGAGGAAGGAGGAGGGTGTCACTGGGCTGCTTCCCTGCTGGATGCAGCAGCGGCTTGGCTGGCTTGTGCGGGTCTGTCGGCTACACCGGCCCCATCACCTGCAAAACCTCCACTCATTATGAGGCCTGCATAGATGCTGCCTTTAAATTAGTGGCAGAGGAAAAAACCAAGGCGAGGCCAGGCCTCCCCACATCTTGGGTACTGAACGTTACAGAAACTTATTGCTACTTTTGGCGATTGACGAGGTAGGTAAAGGCTGCTGTCCCATGAGATGTTCAGATGGTTCTCAACGAGTAGCAAGTTTCTGAAATCAGATAATCGGATAATAAAAATAGCACGTACTTATACAACATTTCATTGTGTCAGACACTGCTCTGAGCAACTGACACACAGTGATATCTATCATGTTCACACGGACTCTCTGAAGTAGGTGCTATTATCATCCCCATGTTACATATGAGGAATGGAGATACAGTGACCTCAAAAGGCCACATCCCTGGCTCAGGAGGGAGCTGGAATGAGATCTGGGTGGCTGGACCCTGGAGTCTGTTTTTTCCTGTGTCCTCTGTTAGAAGATGGGACTGAAGGACAAAGCTTCTTCTTTCCCCTGGGGGAGATCTGGGCTGAATGCTGGGAAATTGTAAGCGTGGACATTTCTCCCAGCAGAGAGGAAAGCCCTGGAGCTCCACGGTGTGGCTGGGCTGCGCGGAAAGGCACTTGCTCTGCATTCCACGGCGGCCATGTGCAGTTGCTCGGAGAGCCTCTGGGGAGCATCATTAATCATGATGTGGCCCCTCATGGGGACCAGCTGTACCTCACCCAGCCTCTCTCCTCTCACTTGCTAAATTCTCACTGAGAGAGGGGCCATGGCTTTCCTTTGGTGGGTAGGCTCCTAGCATTCTTGAAGGTTTGTAGTTGGGACCAATTCTGCCCCAAAGTTGATCTACAAGGTTTTGCTGCCCCACCCCCCGCCTCTGCCAAGGACCTGGGACCCAGTCACAGGCTACAGGGGGGACCAGATGTGTGAAAGCCAGGCTGGCCACACAGCCAGGAGAGGAGAGGGCTGATGGTTCAGAGGACTGGAAGGGCCCTGCAGGTTGGGGGTCTGGGGTCAGAGAAGACTTCCCGGAGGAAGAGGAAAGACAAGATGTGGCATGTCACTGGGAAAGGCGGGGGGAGGGGGTCCTGCTGGCAAAGCCCTGGGGGCCACATTTGCTGAGCCCTTTTCCTCATGTGTCAGGAGGGCTGAACACCACCCCCCAGTGCAGATTTATTTCTTCATCTCCTGTGCTCAGTTCACGCTGGCCTCTCTGTGTACCCCATGGGACAGGGCCCCAAAGCACATGGTAGGCAAGCTAAAGACAAGTAACCAGCTGGCTCCCCGCTGGGACCTTAGTGCCAGGCAGAACACCTGGAGCAGCAGGCTGGACAAGCCTGGAGGGCTTCAGTGTGGCCTTCACCTTGTCCTGGGCAAGGCTCTCCTGAGACTGCAGAGCCTCTGGATTTGTGTCTAGGCGGGGACGCTGACCCGCCCTGGTGACGCTGCATTGTCCTTCAGGACCCCACCTGCAGCCTAGGCCTTAGGGAGCCCTCAGCCCCCTTCCCGCCCACCCCCTCCCACCACGTGGGATGGCGGAGATGCAGGGAAGTGTCAGCAGGAAGTCTCAGTGCTGACCTGCATTGACCTCAGAGCAAGCACATGGCATTTCCTGGGAGCTAGGCCATGAAAATAAGAAGGCCTCTCCCTTCTCCCTAAGGAAAGACCACAGAAAATTCGGGGTGCCCTCTGTCCTCTTCCTCTTCAGAGTCTGTGAGTCCTGGGGGAGGGGCACTATCAGGAAGCACATATCCTAAGGGATTTTCAGTTTGATTTTCTGTCTGTGGGCAGCTGGAAAAGCCAGTGAGGCATTCCTGTCCCAGTGGGCGATGGATTCCCTTCTCTCTGGCCGAGAGCAGGCCTGAATCCAACCTGACGGTCCTGCCCCAGCCAGGGCGGTGACAGGGGGCGGGAGTGGCTAGATTCTCAGGGGTCCCTGGGCCTGAATTGTAACCTCTCCTGGGGCTGTTTTATATTCTCACCTCCAGGTTTTTATTTTGTTTAGAATCACTCACATTATACTTCAGCACTTAATTCAACAGCCATAGAAAATACTGCTCTTTTTACTTTTTTTCATCTTTTTGACCTAAGATCATGTTGGTGCCAATTTCCTTTAAAATAACTCATTACCTGCGGGCCATTGGCGTGAAATCCCAGCGGTAGCCCCCACTGACCCTCTCTCTGTAATTCCAAGGCCTCCCCTCCCTCACCCTCCCCTTGGGGAGCCTTGGCCTCTGTGTTTATACACTAATGTTTTTTCTCACACATTCATTGTGCGGCTTTCCTTAATTTGGTGTCCCACCGGGTGCCGGCGGGAGGCCACTCAAACATTATGTCAGTGATCTCAAAATTGAACCCCAGGGCTTTCTTCTGCCAGTGGCCGGAGCAGATGTGTGGCACACTTTATTAACTCAAGTACCCACGAGTTGAAAATTTCATTAGTTTGAGGGGAGGGCTAAGTCCCATCCAGAGACCTGGTCTGGACAGATTCTTTGTGTCAACCTGACCCCTAGCAAAACGGATTATTGTTCTAAGTGAGACAAGTGACCTAATGTTCTGCCTGTTACGCACACATGGTCTGTAACCTTTTAAAATATGAGTGTGGGAAAACAGCGCATTCTGCCACATCCCTGACCGCAAATTCCTGACAGGTGGCAGCCAGGCTCTTAGCAACACACAAGGAGCCTGGAATTATCGAGGGGCCACAGTGGTTTCCTTAGGCCAGGTATGGGCCAGGTCAGGAGACGGACGGCTAGGGGGAAGGAGCCCATGGAGGCAGAACCTCGGCCTCCAGTGCCACCCTGTGACAGGCCAGGGCACAGCCTTAGCCTGGCGGTGGGCTGGGAAGGGCCCAGAAGCAGCCCACCTCCCATGCCCCCACGGCATGGGTCATGGGTCGGTCGTAGGCTAGGACCAGGGCTGGGAGCAGTAGCTTTCCAGTAGCACTGGCGGGGGTGGGGGTGGTTAGGGGGACGGAGAGGAGGTATGGGGAATTCTGCCGTGGAATACTGGAGACTGACTAATGGGGAAGCACTGGTTTGTCTCTTGTAAAAAAGATTTACCAAGGCTCCATGCCGAATGTTGGGTGCAGCCACATCCCTGCTGAGAATACTCCGTACAAACCCACCAGCCCCCCTGGGTCCCCTTCTCTCCCTCTGTTCTAAGTGACCTCATGTTCTGCCTGTTAGGCACACATGGTCTGTAACCTTTCAAAACACCAGCGAAGGAGAACAGCATCTTCTGCCACATCCCTGACCACAAATTCCTGTCTGGTGGCAGCTGGGCTCTGTGGAGAGAAGGAAGGACATGCTCAGCTGAGTTCACCTCCTGAGGCCTCCACAGCAAGGTCCCCAGCTGGGGCCTGGGGAGGAAGGAGGGGTGCTCTGACTGTGGCCTGGGCATATGCGATGGTAGGGGACCAAGGTGGGTGAATCACCAGGTTGGCCTGGGAGATACCATCTCCCTGCAGTGTGTGGCTGGAGGAGAAAATCGGTTATAACCAAGGGACTTGGGTAGGGCTCCCAAGGGAGGAGGGCCTGAAGAGGCTTCAACAGACCAGAAGCATGGGCGAAGGAGGGTCCTGAGAAGGAAGGGGACAAGGTGTGGGTCTTGACCGGAGTTTTGGGGGGGGTGCTAACAGGTGGCTAAGATTATCCACAGCACATTTTCTCTGGATTGTGCTTATGGTACAGACACAGCGCAGTTCTTGCGCTGAGAGAGATTTCCACTTAGGTCTCCGGTGGGGCCTGCTATGGAGATGTACCCTTTGATGATCCCAGCTCCTGTAGCTGCATAGGAATGCCTGGAGACCTAGGGACACAGCCCCCAGGCCTGGGCTCGGCTCTCCCCAGAGTCTCTGTGACCTGGCCTCCCAGAGAGCTGAGGAGAGGGCCGCCCTGGCCCCTACCTTCTGACAGACACAAAGCAGAGCTGGTTGTAAAAACTTAATTAAATGAAATATTTTAACAAGAAATTCCAAGAACAGAATGCCCTTCTCGTCAGCAAGCCCTCACAGAAATAAAAGCTGACAGGAAGCGTGTGTTCTGTCCGACAAGAGAAAGTTTCTGCAAGAATCAAGATAGTGCAGGGAGTTGGCCTGAGCTGGACCAGCATGTGAGCCAGGCTCGTTCCTGAAGTCAGAGCCCACAAGGGGAAGGGTCACTGATCTGGGAAAGTATGGACTCCTGAGGATCCTTCTTCCATTCGACGTACCTTCACTGAGCATCTGTCACGTGCCAGGCGGTGTGCAAGCCTGAGTGTGCAGTGCTGTCAGCCCTCACCAGATGCTCCTATGCTTCTGAGAGAGGGATATTTTTATAAGATGAAGAACAGGAGTCTTGGAGGTTATGTGACTTCTTAGCCTTGGGTCAGAGCTGGAATGAGAACCTGGTCCTCATGATTCTCAAGGTCCAGGCTCCTTTTGATGTGACTTGCCCTTTCTACCACAATGGAATTGCTGCCTGGCTAGAAGCAGGGCCACATCCAGGGCTGGGGAATGCCATCATGGCTTCCCTTGGGGGAGCGCAACCAGAATCTGTCCCCAAAGTGGACAGAGGAACCTCATCCCCACTCTGAGGAGAGGGCCTGCAGACTAGAGTGACCCAGGCTGGGGCTGCTTGAAGTGTGGTGGCATCCCAGCCCGTGTCAGGTGGAGTGGGCCTCCGTTGTGGGCAGACAGGTGATCAAGGCCAGAGCTGTCTGGTCTTAGAAGGCTTCCTTGAGAAAACCTTGACTATTGCCACAGAGGGTCAGGGAGGGTGTTTCAGGCACAGGGCAAGGAGTAAGAACCGCCGGAGGCAGGTGGCAAAGCATGATGCATAGTCAAGGGAGCGGGAAGAGCCTTCGCTGGAGGCGAGAGTGGAGGCTGAATCAGTGACTGACTCTCCAAGGAAAACTTGCTCTCATGTATGTGTCCGTGATGATGAGGTGACAGTAAGCATCTCCTGCTCCTCTGTCAGTCTTGGCCTCTGTGAGGAAGATGCTCAATGCATGCATACGAAGCAACTTGCTTGATTGCCCTTGATTGGTTATTTCCCGGACTGGAAGTATTTCTGTAACAATTGAACCAAATCCTTCTTGCTACAAGGTGGGTTTACCACATACAGGCTTCCAGTAGCCTCAGTAGGACTTGGCTTGGTACCAACATGACTATGGGTGAAGCACACTCCATAAAAAACGTGAAATTGGCAACGAAGATTCATTTTAGGTACAATGGTTCCCTGGAGAAGAGGAAACTGCTTTCCAAGAGCATTACCCACCAGGTTCTCATATATTGTAAATTTCAAATACACTTTGATTTATCAAAGTGAATACCCAAATCTTATTTAAGCTAGTAAATGTGTATGTAAACTGAGGCAAGGCTGTGACTGTCTCAGAAATCAGCTTACAACCTAGGTGACTTTTTTTTTTTTTTTTTGCAGCAGAAAATTGCCTGCAAATTCTATCCTCTACCATCTCCCATCTGTTTTCTTTCTTTAGGCACAGAAAAGGAATAGGCAGAGAATGTTCTACCAGGAACTTGAATCCCCAGGACCCAACTCTTACAGCGAAACCAAAGACTTTACTAATTTCCCCTGAGCAGGGTTCTCATCGTGACCTCTTAGGAGGAAGCAAGTACACGGGGGCCTGCCTTTACCAATCCACTTTGTCCCAGGAAAATTGTGTGCAGAGTTTTTGACAAGAAGATTCTTTAAAAAAACATGGTAGGATGAGTCATTGCCTTGTTTTATTTGTGAAGAGTGAAAAAAATTATTTTATAGCTGGCTGCATGCACTTGGAACCTGCTGGCCTAAAAGGAAGGAAAAATGTTTCCTAGTAAGAAAACTGCTTGTTTTTTTCTTAAGTGAAAATAGGTCAATGGGCCTGTTGGTTATAAAACATGACACCCCACCCCCTTCCTAGATATAACCACAGAAGAGTTGAATTATTTCTCTTTCCACAGTGACAAGAGTCTTCCTCTGCTAGGTAGGATAGACAGGGTTTGAGGACTTGGGGAAAGTTAAAGGGGTGGACAGAGAGAGTGAGAGACCTAGACAGAAGCACATGGCTCACAGGACAGCCATGTGTTAAGAAACCTTAGGAAAGCATGTGAAATGGGGCCCAACTGGTTTATTCAGATGTTAAAGAGGAAGATCTTGAAGGCTGGGTAAGTTGGGCACATCCAGGCTGCCAACACTTGGTTACAGAGTAAGTTTTAGGCTTGCATTCTGTGTATATAGGATTTGCTTAAAATAGGACACACTGTGGTCATATTCAGGCCACAGTTTGTCAGTATGGGGAGGACCCTAAGGGCAGTGCCTGCAGTTCACAGAGGCAGTTAGGTCAGGAACAGAGATGGAGCAGGAGCAGGAGCCAGGCCCCCTGACAACCATGGAGGAACTTCTGAGTAGAGGTCTCCCCAGATACCGCCAACTGCCCCACTGGCTGGATGGAGAACTGGGAGACTAGATTTCCACTGGGGCTTCCCAGGACATGGAGGGGTGGTCAGGAGGCAGGAGGCCAGTTCTTGGGGGGACAGGGGCAGTTCCAGGGCTGGGAGCAGTTGTAGAGGAAACAACGGGGCAGTTTTGCCTCACCACCACCTTGAGCAGCCACCGGCAGCTCAGCCTCCTTTGGAGGACGTGGATAGTCTCTCTTTGAAGGACTCATGGATTCTAACTCCTTCCTCCCACCATCCAAACGCTTTTGTGAGAGGAAAATGTTAGAAATAAGCCCAATCAACCCTATCAAAGGAGGGACCCAGAGACTCACAACACACTGAAAGGAGGCTTTAATCAACATTCTTGCAAGAGTGGGTGTCAGACAGGCACACCTGGGGCAGTTTCATCAGGGAGCCTATCTCCTAGCATGCAAGTCCCGCCCCTGGTTCCTCATTGGCTGAGTACTACAGAGGTTACAGCCTTACCCAGAGGTCCCCTATGCCCATGTAAGGCAAAAAAAAGTGGTCTGACTGGAACAGAAGTACATTCCCTGAGGCAACACAGAGACTTTCAGTCCCTCCTCCCTTTGTTGTTTGGCGCATGCTCATTGCAAAGCCCAAGAAAAACCAGCCCTCGAAAGGGAGAGGGGAAGAACCGGGAAGAGAAATGTCTAAGGGTTTGGGACTCCATTGTGGGGAATGGGGAGGGTTCGTACCTATTTCCAATAGGTTGTAAACCTATTGTTAATTAGACAGAACAGCTTTTATTTGATATTTCTGAAAATGAATCATCTCCCTTATTTCTCACAGAAAAGCCTTCAGTGTCACTTCCGAGAGATGGTTAGTCAGTCTACAAACAGTGCATGCCAGTGCTGAGTGAGTTATTTCACAGGACTTCATAGAAGGGAATGATTGCTTCAGCACACTCGGTGGACCCCCAAGAAGGGCTGGGCCCATCTTCTCCCCAGCCAGTAAGGTAAAACTTAAACGAAAACTGACAAGGCCTTAGCGGAAGCCCATTGCAAATGGTCTGGTTGATTTCAGGGTTTGGTCTGGGGCAACAACATGGGGCAGCAAGAAATAAGAAACCAATGCAAGTACATGGCCCGGGTGTGCTTTAGAGATGATTGGAACAGCCTTTGAAGGCTAAGAGACATTGTTTACTGGGCCCTGAAGGATTTTCCCAGTATGCATAAAAGAAACAGCAATACAAGGAGATGAGAATCCAGTCCCTGGATCCTCAGGCCTTCACACTTGGCCATCACCATCTTCCCTGGTTTTCCAGCTTGCAGATGACAGATCCTGGGACTGCTTGTTCTCCATTTACTATGTTCCCATAGTAAATTTCTCATACCCTGTTGGTTCCATTTTTCCTGGAGGACTCTAATATATGTTTCCTTTCCCCTGCCCCTCTCCACCAGGTATAACCTACCCTGAATTTGAGTTGATCATTCACTTTCTTCTGTTTTTAATGTTTATTTATTTTGAGAGAGAGAGAAAGAGAGCACATGAATGAGAAGGATAGGGTCAGTGAGAGAGGGAGAGAGGGGATCCCAAGCAGGCTTCATGCTGTCATCACAGAGCCCAAGTGCGGGGCTCGATCCCACAAACTGTGAGATCATGACCTAAGCTGAAATCAAGAGTCAAAACTGACTTAACTGGCTTAACTGATTGAGTCACTCAGGTGCCCCTATTATTCACTTTCTTTAAAACTATAATCCTAGAAAACAAATTATGTGGTTTTAGTTGATTTTAACTTTATTAAAGGGGTATTGTGCTGTGTTTAATCTCCTGAGACTTACCTTTCATTCCATATTGTATCTGCAAAATCCTTTTAAATAGTTGTGTATAATTATAACTACACATCATTCATTTTTACTTCTGCCAATAGGACACTATTAATTTATCCACTCTCTGTGTGCCAGGCACTTGATATACATTATCTCATTTAATCTCCATTACATCCCTCTGAATGAGAGGAAACCACTTTCTACTACTGCTCTGAATAGCTCAACCTGTTCTTCCATTTTAAAGGTGGAACTAGAAAAACCAAGTAACTTTCTTGAGGTTACAGAACTCATGAATGGTAAAGCCTGAATTTGGCTCCAGTGCTTAGGCTTTGTGTGAAAAGAGGGAAATACAGGCTGCCCCAGGATTCCCTGATTCAGCTGAGTAGAGCTATAGGCAACACTTTACCCTATTCTTGCTGCTGTTTCTATGATCATCTAGTACATCATGTAATTCTAGAATGTTCTAATGACCACAGGGCCCAGCCAACCAGCACAGCCCCACTATAAATGGCTCCTGGAGCTGTTCTGGCCTCCCCACTGCTCTAGAGGGACATACATGTCAGCCTGAGTGGATCCCACTTGATGGAAAAGCAGAGAGGCAGTGGAGTTCACTTGGGGATCCAGGGGTGAAGTTGGGTGGTTTGCTGATACCCTTCCCTTAGGCTACTCTAGTTTAGAGTCTAAACTCTAAATACCTCTTCTTAGTGCAGCTTAGTGCATGCTGCATAGCTACAGCCCTAGCCATAGCTTAAAAACAAGGGTGAGGACATGAATCTACAGGTCATGGACCAGGCCACCTCCAAGGCCTGAGTTGTTCCTCTCACCTGAAACTGGGCCTCAGTGGTGCTAGTTGAGGGTGTAAAATTGATGCAAAGGTCAGATCTTAGTGCATTAGTGTCCCTGGTATCACTGACCTGAAGCACTGCTCAGACCTAAAGAAGGTATGAGCCAGTTTGTATAGGAGGAGAAGGGCAGGGCCCTCTCCTCACAGAAACATGTGTATCTACCCTACCAACTTTTATGAGGAATTGGAATGTTTTTTTGTTGGTGACCCCCCAACCAACCCACCAACAAATGGAGTGCTATGAAGGGAGTTGTAGCTGACCTCTTAATGTGAAACAGCAAGACAGAGAGATGAGCTAAGAGGTAGGGTCTGTTTCTGCACGTTTATCTCTGGTTATTAGACATTTTTAGAGGGAACATCTGTTTGTCCACTCTGGTTCCCATATTGCAGGCTCTATCTGAGGGCCAGCTTGGTCCCTTCTCTGACTTAATGGGGACTAAGTCATCAATTAGGGCCAGGAAGGGGACCTAGAATAAAAAGTGAAGGGGGCTTTGCTCAGCTCACCAATAAAGGGCCATTGGGCTCTTCAACTAACCAGCCTTAAAGTGAAAAGCAAAAAAAAAAAAAAAAAATGGAGTTAGCTTTAAATGCATCTGGTGGGGCCCACTCCCAGTTAACCCATTAATTACAATATTGTGGAGACAGCATGACTACTCCAAGCAGATACTGGGAGTCAAACTAAAGCACACAGCTTGATCATGCTTCCAAAGTTCCAGGGCCTCAGGCTGGGCTCCATTATTTCATTTCTCCTTTGGTTTGAAAGGTTGGTTTTACAGAAAGAATATCTGTGTTTATAGTAGGATTTTCCACATCATCTGATAGCATTTTTGTTTGGTTTTTGAGAGAAGGAGAAAGAATGCTCTCATGTGTGCTCGAAGGGGGGAGGGGCAGAGGCAGAGGGAGAGAGAAAATCTTAAGCACACTCCACACCTAGTGTAGAGCTTGACCCAAGGATCAATTTCAGGAGTGTGAGATCATGACCTGAGCTCAAATCAAGAGTTGGATGCTTTACCAACTGAGCCACCCAGGCATCTTCATAGTATGTTTTTAAAAGATTATTACTCCATAAGTACAGAGTTTCTATTTGGGATGATGAAAAAGTTTTGGAAATAGTGATAGCTGTGCAACATTGTGAATGTAATTAATGCTACTGAGTGTACACTTAAAAATGGTTAAAATGGCAACTTTCATGTTACATATATTTCACCACAATTAAAAAAAAGGCAGTAAAATATTTCATTCTTCCATAATTTGGCTATTGTTGAAAGCGTTTTTATAAACATTGGGGTACATGTGCCTAAATGCCCACCAACTGATGAATGGATAAAGAAGATGTAGTTTATTATATACAATGGAATACTACTTGGCAATGAGAAGAATGAAATCTGGCCATTTGCAGTAACGTGGATGGAACTGGAGGGTATTATGCTAAGTGAAGTAAGTCAGGCAGAAAAAGACAGATACCATATGTTTTCACTCGTAAGTGGATCCTGAGAAACTTAACAGAAGACCATGGGGGAGGGGAAGGGGGAAAAAGTTACAGAGAGGGAGAGGGGCAAACTATAAGAGACTCTTAAATACTGAGAACAAACTGAGGGTTGATGGGGTGGGGCAGAGGGGAAAGTGGTGATGGGCATTGAGGAGAGCACCTGTTGGGATGAGCACTGGGTGTTTTATGGAAACCAATTTGACAAAAGATTATATTTCATAAAAAATATTTCATTCTTTTTTTCTTCTCACAATAAATTTAAATTACTTCTTCAGAAAAAAGTTAGATGTATATGTTGGTTCAGTCTCAAGATAATACCTAATTAATTGCATGAGAAAAACAAACTCTGTTTTCTTGTTAAGTTTCTAAAGATACCTATAAGGTCATAAAATTAATACAACATTCAGTTAAAATTCTCCTTTGTTGCTATTCCTTTGAATATTGTCTCTCTTGCCCACATCTGCAGCTTAATATCCTGCTAGTTATTTCTGCTTAGGCACACCACTGCAACTTGAAAGTTACCACAGTTGCTTTCCAGCTGTGATAGTCTAGGAGTCCATGCCTTACACCAATAATCTGCCCCCAACACATTCCTCCTGTTTCTATTGATGCCCCATGGCTCCTACAGATCATGCAGTTTCAAAATCTCACAACTCCAAGTGTGCTTTACTCTTTCTTCTTCCTTCTTCTTCTGGTGTCCCCTGTACCCCTTGGTACCCTCTTGGTTCCAGAGATTTGCCAAGGCAGCTCCCTTTCTTATAGCTTTTGAACCCATCCCTTCTGTTCTAAACAATGAGCCCCTTGGTTCTATCAATTAGGACTTCATGATGCTTCTCATATTCTATCCTTTCTCACCATTCCTAGAAACTATGACTTGGGTAACTAAGGCACTCAGCATCTTTCATTTGGACCCTGGCACAGCTTCATATCCGTGTTCATCCCATTACAATTTATCTTGCATGAATTATCCTATCAGTTTTCTTAAATCACAACTCCTATCACCCTTCCTGCTCCAAAACCCTCATTGGATGCCCTTGTCCAGCAAAGAAGTTACCACCTTTAACTCTGGCTTTTGAGCTCTCTGCAATACTGCCAATCTTGCCTTTCCAATCCCGCCTCCCCTTACTTTTCCTGTGCTCTGGCCACTAGATGATCCAGTGTCTCTCAAACACACCCACCTATTCTTTTTTTCCTCATGTTTTTATTCATGTAGAATACCCTCTCTCCCTTATCACTTATCAATGTATCTTCAAGATTCATTCCAACATTCTCCATGAAAACTTCTTGATTCTCATTCTTTCTTATTATAGACCCTCGTAGTTGCTTTGTTTATACCCATCAGGAGAGAACACATTCCACCTATGATTGATAAATGGACAGATATCTAGGAACTGCATCTTAATGACCTTTATCTCTTCTCTAGATCCTTTGTGCTTAGCGTATAGAAGCATTTAATGAATGTTTATTGAACCGGATAGGTCTCCTTCCCTCTATTTTATCTCCTTGCCATAAACGCATTTACATTATCACCTAATAATCATGGCACTTCTTATCTGTACAACATTAAAGGTTGCAAAGCTCTTTCATACCTATTATTTCAACTGACTTTTATGAATAGCCTTTCAAAGACAGGTAGGATAAATACTAGCCTTACTTTGTAGTTAAGAAAATAGGCTCACAGAGGGGAAATAAGTTGTACAAAGCTATAAGCAAATAAGGAGTGTAGCCAGTAATTGAACACAGAGGTGTATCCTGATTTGTAGTAGAAGACCAAAGAAGAAACCAAGCAAAGTCCAAGCCCTCCCAAGTATCTCTTATTCCACCTTTATGGATGGCATAATGAAGATATTCTAAGCCACCCAGGAGTACCTCATAAAGGGATACCAGTCAGGGAACTGAATAGGTCGCATTGTGCGATTACATGGTCATTTTGAATTTGTGTTTTTTCTTTCTCTCATGCCCTAGATACAGATATTATTACATGAATACCAGATACCTTGGATTCCTTCTTCCCCTCCAATTTAAGCCATAAGTCAAGACCACCTTTCAGTTTGAACTCTTAGTACATTCTTGCTACTCAGTACATTCTTGCTCATCAGGGAAACTCTCCTAGGACTATGCCTAGGACCACTCATGTGATGCCCTGGGACCTGGGCCTAATTTTCCTCCTGCTATCACATTTGGAACTGAGCCTTCATTTACCCACTCATCAATTCTCTCAACTATCTGTCCATTCATCCATCCATCCATCCATCCATCTACCTGTCCACCCATCAGATGGACATCCATTGAATCAATGCCATCCATTGATTGACTATCCAACAGACTTTCCCCGAGTACAAGATTCATCACTACCATATATTCTACCTCCTTAGGACTCTTTCTGGCTTCTCAGTTCCAAAGAATCCTGTTAAGACAGAAATACACGAATGTGTTTTTCTTTTACAGGTAATGCTTGTGTATTTTAACAGTGACCTTCATGAAGGGAATGTGAAAGCTTTATGAAATATGGTGGAGGTTGAAGGCGTTTTTGGATGTAGAGGGTCTTTTCCAAACAAACCTCATATAGGACTTGGAGGGGCTAGTAATCTACAATTTCCTATTCCCCAAAGGTCACACCCTTCTTTTGTTATTCAACACTATTGAAAGGAAAGGTATCCCAAAGATATTAGTGATGGTAGATATTAGATATTCCCAAAGATATTAGTGATACATAGGTTCTCTGTAGCTTTCCCTTAATAGATCTCAGCTTGGATGCTCTGCCTGGGGGTTGCCAGTGTTTAAAAATAGAGCTTGAGATAAGTGGATGTGGCAGGAGAAATCCTTGGGTTTTGATTATACTTTGGATTGTTAGATATTAAATGTGGAGAAATGAGGAAATTCAAGAACATAAATGTATGCTTGATCCCAGAAATGTTAGGAGTACATATCCCCATGCCCCCTTTTCCACACTTACTTTCTGTGCCTTGAATGGATCCTGGCTAAGCTGCAGGGAGACATCTGAGGTCCCTATTATCATGAAGCCCTGGGGGCCAGGACTTCCTAGTCATCCTTTCTCAATTTCTGGCAGGCTAAGTGAAATAAAAAGCCTGTTGGTTGATCTCAGCCTAGCAGAGAGCCTTGCCTGGAAAGAGCAGACTGTGGGTGAGGAAGACTGTGTGGCACATGAAGACAAATGAGATGCTTCTTGGGATCAAATTATGTGAAAGCTTTTGCAAATAGTTTTTCCTTTTCAGTTGGCAAATACAATTCCTGATATCAGTTACCTTTTTATTTTTTAGGTGGCAAAATATTTCTCTCCTCAAATTCTCCCTTCCCCTTTTATTCTATTACTCTAAACTCAGTATGTATTCTTTGACAGGTTTTGAAATGCCAGACATTTGCTATCTTTCAATATGATTGAGCCAAATTGAGTGCTATGATACACAATAAAGAATTCATTTATTTGTTTTCCCTCCCCCAAGTTTAGTAAAACAACTCAGATACTGATTTTCTTTAACTTGCAAAAAAAAGTTATTTCCCAGAGTTCAGAGACCTTTAGCGATCTGACGCCAGCTTCAATGCAGACCCAGTTCATGTGTGCTTCTGCTTATAGTCAGCTGCTTGCCACGAGGCTGGCTCACTGTATAGTTATATTAATACATACAGTTTGAGTTTTCCCCCTACTATATTAAAGTTTAATAGGAATGGAAGAATAAATGAGAATTGCATAAGAAATTAAAAGGTGATAGTAAATTCTCCTGGAGAAACCTTTATGGAGGGGATCATGTTATTGACTGTGGCCGATTGTAGCTCTTTCAGTAATTCAGTGATATATCTCAGAAACATGTGGTATGTTTGAGTGGACAGGTCAATCAATCTTTTGGACTCAGTAATGAATTTTTCATAGTAATCAGAGAGTTGGTCTGAAAAATCCTGTAGTTTATATCTGAACTGCTGGTGGTAATCAGAAATGATTTCCTTCATTGCAGTGGCCTGGCTTTTAATTATTTCCTGAGCACTGGTAGAAAGCTCTGCAATCTTCTCTTTCCCTTTTCCATCTGCATCAGTAAGGATGCTAAGGTATTCCTGGATATCTTTCTGCACAAACTGCTCAACTTGATTTGAGAGTTGGGAAATCAAACCAGCAGTACTGATAGTGTATTTGGAATGGAAGTCCATAAGGACATCCACTAGGTTCTTGATCAAGCTGATGATCTTTTCTTCAAGTTCATAATACCTTGATGTCCAGCTGACCACAGTTGGATCAACATATTCTTTGTGAAGATCCTTTATGAGCTGATGGAGCTGTTGTAACTGTTGAGAAGCTTCCTGGAGTTGGTTTTGGACAAGTTCATTAAACTTGTCAAAGTTAATTTTCAGGAATGTAAAAGCAGTTGGAATATATTTTTTGAAGATTCTATTGATCACGTGTTGAATATCATTAATGAGATAAGTAAATTTCTTTCCCTTTAAGCGTTGAATTTCTTCTTCTATCTCTTGGAAAGCTCTTTCTAAATATCTCTGAAGATGACTTAGCATCTCTGTAGTCTTGATAGACTGAAGGTTATTAAGTGCATCCTGGATGTTTTGTGATAAAGATTTCAACAGGTTCCCAAACTCCAAGACAACATCTCTTAGTTTATAGCTCTCTGAATTAAAAGGAAATTTAATCTCTACATCCTTGATTAGCTCAGATTTCTCCATCAGGTCTTGGAAATAGGAAAACAGTATTTCTAACCCACTATGGATTTTTGAATATACCTGTGACAGCACCTGCCCTACTTCCCTCATGACCATAGTGAAGAGTTCATCTCTAGAGTATGTCCCGGCTTTTCCTGGGAGCTGGAATCTGGTGAATTGTAGGAAGTCAATCAATGAGGCAACCTGATGACTGACTTTGTCTTTGTATTCCTGAGTAACTCCCATTAATCTGTCAAACACCTTATTCTGGAGTCCCTGGAAATCAGCTTGGCCCTCCTGAGCCAACAGTTCATGGTACAGATCCTGGGCCTTGTCCTTCCACTGCTGGTAGGTTCTAGTGGTGGCCCTGGCTACCCTCTGGAGCCCCATATCTACCTCATCAGTCTGCCTCATGGTGCTTTCATAGGCCCACTCAGCACTGTTCTGCAGACTTCTTCTCAATTTTAAAGAAGCATCTCTCAGATTGAGTCCTGTGTACTCCTGGTGATACTTGTTGGCATAGTCATAAAGGACCCCGGTGGCCTTGGGCACATTGTCTTTGAGAGAGCTTAGTAGTTCAGACACTGCCTCTTCTTCCCAGCTGACTTTGATCTGACTTTTATCATCAGATTCCTGGTACCTCCACTCAGTTTTGAATATGTTGAGTTTTTTATCCAGAGAGGACTAAAACCAGAAAAAAAAAGGATGATAAGAAGATGTTTTCAATTATCCTGATTACATAATATACTATAGTGAAACTTCATTAGCAGTTAAAAGTAAAGATCAGAGGATCTTTCATATTCTGAAGGGGGTTTATCTTTAATATGTCAGTTCATGTGTTTGTCTTATGGTTAAACAAGTTCACTGCTGTTAATTCCTCTTTATCATATGCCTCAAAAAGAATAAAATTATGAATGGCATTTACATAGTAACACTTAACATTAAGGCTTTCTTAGAACTGAAGATTATAAAAGGAGGAGGAGGGAGGGGAGGAAGAGGAGGAAAAGGGGAAGGAGGAGGAGGGGAAGGGGGAAGAGGAGGAAAAAGTGGAGAAAGAGACAGGAGAAGTAGAAAAAAGGAAAAATCCCAGAGCTCATCTAGCAGAGCCCTAGAATACCAGTATCAGGAGCCATTCATTCTCCAAGCTTATGACAAACTTTAGCAGTAGAACCTGATTGCTTCTTCTTTACTAATAGCATCTTTGATTTGGCCCAGCAGAGCTTGTAGAGTATATCAGAGAAATTTGGCATATCTCAACTAACACTTCTATTGTGGGGAAGAATTCTGAAGCCTCAAATACTTTGGAAACCACTATTTGAAAAATGTATTCAGCACATGGCAGACTTTGCTCATGATTTAGGTGATGAGACATAACCTCATCTTTCTTTTTTTTTTAATTTAATGTTTATTTATTTTTGAGAGAGACACACACACAATGCGAGCAGGAGAGGGGCAGAGAGAGAGGGAGACACAGAATCTGAAGTAAGCTTCAGGCCTGCTGTCAGCACAGAGCCTGATGCGAGGCTCAAACTCACTAACCACAAGATCGTGACTTAAGCCAAAGTTGGATGCTTAACTGACAGAGCCATCCAGGTGCTCCGTAACCTCATCTTTATAAATTTGCTGAAAACTAATAAAATAATTGTGGAAATAGGATTGTGTGTGCATCTAATTATAATCAATAAAATAATTGTAATACATTCTGGAGAATAGTTTCTCAGAGAAAAAGTTGAACCGGTTCATTGCTTGGTTTCATCTACTTTGGGAAAGCCTTGGAGAGGCTTTCTGATCTGCCCAAATTCTCTACTCACTCTTGGGGTGAGTAATCCATTAGATGGGACTCACCTGAGGGCGGTAGTACAAGTTCCATTTTAAGGTATTGTTATTGCCTTCCAAGTCCAAGGCCACAGTGCCTATGGCTGGGGAGGACACTGAGGAGGAGAGGCTATTCTTATTTAGTTGGTAGTGCAGATGGACATCAGTGAATGTTGGGCTGGTGATGTCGAGACGAATGTCTTCTTTCCAGTCCCTGAAAGGAGAAGAGCAGATGCGCCATCATGAAAGGGGTATGGACATGGAAAAAATCAGAATGATTTGAAAAGGCATGAGATTTCCACAAAAGTTCCATACCAAAGTCCTCGATACTTGTTATCTTCTTTATATTCCGCACTGATGTCATGGTGTGCGAATGTTCCCTTTGTCCTATAGAATAACACGCCATCTTCAATTTTGTGTGTTCCCACAACTGTAGAGGAGAGATGTTATATTTCGTTAGATTAGTAACCGCAGGACATAAGTATTTTCATTGTAAAAGCCAGGAGAATTCTATCTTAACTATATGCTTTACATATTTGAAACATGCAGCCCACATTTAAGAAAAAAATAGAAGGAGATATTATTGGTCCTAAAAAATCATCATAGAAAAAAATATACTTTCTTTGAATCTATTCCCCTTGAATGCCAGTAGGTTTTCTACAGGGTGGTTTTTACGTGTGGGGTATGTATCTTTCTCTCTTTTTAAAATTTTGCTATGGAGAATAATTGTGCTTCCGGTCATATACAATATGTTCTTATTTATTCACAACTCTCATTGCAAATATATAGCATCTAGAAGAGGAGTCAGGACATTTTCTTACCATTTAGATCATATTCCAGGAACTGAATGGTTGAACTGCATGTGGAATTCAGGAATGTTTCAACGTATTCTACTTTGTTTTTCAAACCAGTGCTCCAAGTAGCATTATACAGGGGAGAGGCCACTCCAAAATGTGCAGTCAGTGCTCCAAAGGAGGGTATGAAAATTCCAGCAGGTACAGAGAACTTGATGGAAGGAATCTCAATAGTCTGCTCAGGCATGGTAATAGCTGGCAACTCAAAGTCTGCAATCTTGCTGGCCACCTCATTTAGATACTCAACAGCACTGCCAACTGAAATACTTTTTGGAAGGGTGAATTGGGACACAGTTAACTGAGATGCAGGTATAGTTATTTCAAAAAAGGGAACTGAGGCATCTTCTGGTTCAGAATATTTTGTTAACACATCAACTTTGGGGAATTTCACTTTGGGTAATGTTGGTATACTGAGGGCAAATGGCAAACTGCTTAGCTTCTTGTAGATTTTTATTTCACTGAAATCAAATGTGTAGGATGGAACCTGAAGATCAGTAAATGGGACTTGGAATGCAGGTATGACAAGACCTGAACTTAGGCCATTTAATTTCAGTCTGGGAACAATGAATTTATCAGCCAATTCTTGCACAGGGACAGAGAAATGATAGCCATTGGGGTTTTTGGTGTACACGAGAGAAGTTGAAGCATGAAGATACTGTTTTCTATCAATGCTGGTGGTTACATCTAGCTTTAGGAGGTCCCATAAGCTCTTGTCATAAACTGGTAGGGCAATGTCTTTGAGGAACCACAGAGACACTTTTAAGGTACTTGCAATGTCAAGGCGTGCTTCTTCTTGGTCATTGGAAAGGTGTACATTGTTCTGGAAAAACCCAGAATGAACCTGGACCTCACTTTTCCAGCTGACCTTCTGATGCTCAGAGTTAGCATTCAGGGACACATCCTGCCCAAAGTAACTGATATCAAGGAGGGAATTGGGCTGACTTGCACGGACCTGAACAAGGGCTGACATTTTCCATGGGGAGAGTTCCAGGGTGGCTTTGCTTGTATGCTCTCCAGATGTTAAAAAGAAGCCCTCTAGCTGTAAATGGTTTTTTGTATTGTGTTCCCAGATGGCATAGATGCGTCGGATAGTGGCTTCTCCAGCAAAATTTTCTTTTACTTCAAGGTTCCAGATACCATCGACTTTGGAAGCCCCTTGCAGCTTCACTAAAGACCTAGTACTCTTGGAATTCAAATAAGTGCTGGCCTCACTGGCAATAGTTCCTGAATATTCCCGTGAAAGGACTGAACCCTTGATATCTCCTTTGGTAGATGACTCAACAGAAAAGTAAGAGGTCAGGCTTTCTAAAATGAGCTTGTGGTCAACTGCCCCAGTAGCAGTAGAGTAAAGTTTGGGAGAATTGAAATCATATGTTAACTCAATGGATGAAGAGATAGTAGGCTTTGACTTGGTATTTCCATTAAGTTCTTGTTTGAAATTCATTTTCAAAATGGGAATTTGGACTTTTGCAGATGTTGTCACTGATGCTTCCATGCTTTTCTTGGTCAGACTAATAGTACTGTCATGATTGCCTTCCATGAATTTATTACTCAGAGACAAAGCTGTGGCTAGCTTTAAGCCTCTTTTCCTTGTCAAACTTGAGGTGCCCTCTAATTTGTACTCCAGTGTGTCAGTGACGGAAGAAGAGGAAGTAACAAAATGAGCAACAATATCTGACTGGTTATAAAGTCCAGCATTGGCATTCAGTGTGATGACACTTGACTTAAAGGAAAAGTCATAGGTAATATTGCCCATGGCTGGAATTAAAATATTGTTTGGGGTACTCACTGCCTGGAAATCTTTTACATAAAAAGGGATTGGGATGGAATGCTTGTCTTTGTTTTTCTTATACTGAGCCTTTACACTTAAATCAAACGATTGCTTTGTTGTCTTCAAGAATTCCTTCAAGCCTGTTTTTTCCCATAAGGAGAAATCTTTCACCTGAGGAGTTGTGAGCCCTGTGTAAGGTAGAGTCATTTCAGGAATTGTTAGAGGAATGTTCAGAAAATCCAGATTGGCTTCTCCATTTATTCCTACGTGGGCCTCAATGCTGTTCTCATTGTTTCCAGCAGAGAAGTTTTGATGGTACTTATACTGATTGAACCTGGCACTTGCTTGCCAGCTTGCTTGCTGGGCACTAGGACTCAAAAACAGTGCATAATTATTCAGGAAGTCTACCTTCCCTATCAATTTTAATGGAAAACTAACTTTCAAATTCCCTTCATTGTTTGTGGATGCAGTAATCTCAAATGGCTGTGCTGTAAAGAAAAGAGAATTTTTCAAAGTTCCAATAACTTTTCCATTTAAATGAGCATCATGGTTACCAGTTATCTCTGCCTTCCTTTCTCCAAGCAATGCTGTGCCTTTAGCAGCTAGAACACTGCGGCCCACATACTGGGATTCAACCTGTGACTGGATTTCAAATTTAGAAAAGTCGAGGAAGCCAGATTCATAAACCAAGTTTTGGCTTAGTCTTAGATGCTTGCTACTGATCTTATTAGACAATCCAAAGGATGTGATGGGTCCTTCCACAGTAAAGCTAACTTGTGATTCATGTGCTCCTTCATCTGAGAATGTCTGGTGGGCCCATTTCCATGACCCTATTCCAGAAGAAGTCCATGCTACGTGTCCAGCTTCCAACAGGGTTTTGATTTCATTACGCAGCTCAGCCTGGCTGGAGAAGTCCAATTTGGGGATGTTCAATTTGTGGAAGTACTTTGTGTTGCTGTCCAAAGTAAGCTGATTGTTTATCCTGACAAACACACCATTACTAAATTCCAGCATATTTTTTTCTGTGTGTAAACCCGCCACTGTATTTGATTTTCCCTCAACAGCATTTCCAAAAAACAGCACTTCACTCTCATGCTCTGTTTTTATGTACTTGCTGGAGAACCTCATGGATTGCTTCATAACCAGTGGATTAATATTAGAGTCTGAAAGCTGTCCATTGGCTTGAAAATCAAAATTGAGAACTTCTAATTTGGACTCTCCTTTGGCAGTGATGGAAGCTGCGATCTCAGCCTTGTTCCCTGAAGTAGTTGCATTCTGAATGTTGGCATTTGCATCTAATATGAAAAGGGGAGATTGGATTTTCAAAATGCCATGCAGCTTGCCAAAAGAAGGGACTTCAACTGTGTGTGACAGGTGGGGAAGCTGAAATTCTGGTATGTGAAGGTCAGGAATTTGATAATTTTTTAAATCAAGATTTGGGATTATGAATTCTGGAATTGCAATTTCTGGAAAATAGAAGTCTGGCACAGTGATTCCAGCAAGAATGGTGTCCAACCCCTTCAGGTCCCTCAGGTATATTTCCGGAACCGGCCACTGCAGCTCACTGGACAGCATTTGGTCAATGGTTCTGATGATCTTAACTTTTATTTCTACCAAGTCAATGGTAAAAGAAGGAACATGGAATGTATTAAGGACAGTAAACTCTGGTGTGGTAAACCTGGATGGGATTTTTATATCTTTCAAACTTTTGAAGTTGATCTGAACTGATGGAATCTTCAAATCTGTCAGGGGGACTATGATGTCAGGAGTCTGATATGTAGCTTCCTGAAGAGCACGGAGACTGACTTCAAAGGCAGGGATGGTCCCAAAGATGGTCTGGATTTCAGGAATAGTGAACCCTCGTTCTACCAATGCTTTCAGGTTTCCAGCCCAGTTTTGGAGAGAATACTGTTCTGCAAAGTCAGTAAGGTTCTTAGCAGCGAGACTCCACCAATCAGAAATGTAAGTGACAAGTGTGCTGTAAACCTGGCCAACCAGGGACAGGTATCGCTGAACTTCCTGCTGAATGTCCATTTGATACACTCTGTCTCGTATATCTTCCAGAGTCTCTTGGAATTTGGCTTTCATGGAAGTTAAAAATACTGCACTTAAAGCCTCCTGTAACCAATCAAAGAATAAGGTTATTTGGATGTCCTTTGTGTTTTCCAGATGGACTGAGACCATGGCCTTGATGTCCTCCACAAACAGTGTTAGTGCTATAGCTTTCTCTGAAAGTGCCAGGGCCTGGATTTCACCATTGATTCTCTGAGTCACTTCGCGGATTTTGTTATTGGTTTCATCTACAAACTGGTGATAATCAAATGACCTTAATTTCTTTATCAACATGTCAAGGAATCTGTTTACTTCTTCAATGATTTTTTTAAAAGACAGTGCTTTAAGTTGCTTGATAGCATCATCAATAAGCCTAACCAATTTCTCAAAGTGATCTTTTATGTTAACTTGTTGTAAGACATTACTTAGCTTCTCAACAGTCTCCTTCAACTGATATTTATGGGCCAACTGTACTGATGTATCCATTAAAACCTGGATGTGTTGGTCTATTTTATATATCTTAATTAACTTATGGACCTTGGCTCCAAAAGCATTGATTTTGTCAACTACTACAAAATCTTCCATGAGATGGATAACATAGTATTTGATGTGCTCAATAATTTCTTTTACTCTTTGAAATGGAATTGTAGTTCTCAAATTATGTAAAAGAACTCTAACATCCATAGCCTCAACCTGTTGTTTTAACTGTTCAGCAAGGTGCCGCATGTCTACATTCTGAATCTGTGTCTTGAGCTGTTGCAATTTTTCTTGCATCTGGATTCTGATTTGATACCTAGTATCCGCATTTTGAATCCAAGATGCAGGACTACTTCCAATTCTGTTAAAATCAATCTTTTCAATAAACAAATATACATCATGGATTGTTTTTACTAAATTTTCATGGATATGGTAATGTTCATCAAGAGTTTTTAATTTTTCAATGATTTGATCAATAATCTCAGCAATAGCTGTTTTAAAATCATGTAAATCATAATTATCTTTAATATACTGATCAAATTGTATCACATATGTTTGTAGTTGAGATAGTTTTTCATTGAGGTTGATTTTGGTATTGTTCAATGCAATTTGTAGATCATTTTCTGTCATTCTGTAATGTTTTGTGAAAGCACTTAGTTTTTCCTTGGCACTCACAACTTGACTCTCCCAATTGAATGCATTCAGATAATCATTAACTTGCTGTGGGAGTTTGTCCAAGGCTTCTCTGTATTTCGTCATAAATTGATCAATATTGATGACTTTCAATTCTCTCTGTATGGTTTCCAGTGCCATTATAATGACCATTCGTTTCTTCTCAAAATATTCTGGCAAGATTTTAAAGAATGGGAGGTTGATGGTGTGAACATCTTGATTCTTATCATATTTTACAAAAGCAACAACAGTGAATTCCTGAGGCTGGTCAATAGCATCCCTCATCCCTAAAGCATCGATTATGTTGGTGGGTTCACTGAGGAAAAACGGCACTTGAATTGAGAAGTCTAGCATGTTAAAGTCAGCCAGGGCTTGTCCTCTAAGCTCCACACCAACTTTGTCTTTCGTATTGTAAGCATCGAAGTCCTGGCTGTATTCATTTTTGTTCAGTTGGGTCTTGAGTTTCCAGGTGGCTGTCTGCTCAGCCGGAGTGAGCAGGGCACTGACTTTGTGATCAAGAGAAGCACTGATGCTGCTCTTCAATGGAAGATGGTGATTTGTGGATCCTTTGTAATCATGAGAGACAGTAAGGGCCAGAGGTTCTGCTTTCAACAGGAATTTGCTATACAGCTGACCAGTATGCTCTCCCCAGAAACTCAGTTTTCCATTGCCATTTGTATGTGCGTCGATGGTCATTGTAAATGGCGCCATTGCAGAGTGAAAAACGTTGCTGAAATGGAGTGAGTCAGAATTGTAGTTTGTGCTGATGTCAATGGATGAAGCCAGCCCAGCGATGTTTGTGTTGAGCCGATGGCTGAACTCTGTACCCTGCACCTTAGCTACGGTGTCTGTCTTATAACTTGCGGATAAGTCAGCATAAGAAAGGGTGTAGATGTGTTTTATTTCATTATTTTGGTAGACTCCTTTTATGTTCCCACCCACATTCAGCTTCAGGGGCTCTAGTCGTAATTTCCCACTGTTGGTTAGATCCAGAGCGCTGAATTTCAGGTCATTGTTTAAAGTAGTTACAAGAGAATAGGGCTGTAGCTGTAAGTTAAAATTTTGCTTATAAAACTTGTCAGAGCTATAAATGTTGTCAAGTTTTGAAGAGAAGTCCAGTGACAACCCTGCGATGTTCAGGTTGTTCGTGTGCTCAAGCTTCATTTCAGCATAAGAGCCCATCATGTCATTTGAAAGCTTAAGTCCCTCCTGGCTGATTTTGAAGTTAAAGATATTTTTGCTGTCAAGACCCAAAATCATGGCCTGATAAACACTTCCCAAGGACACCTCTGTGAGGGCAGCTTTTCCATCTAGGCTGAATTTTGCATTGTGTTCCCTGAAGCGGCCATTCGTTGTTAGTCTCACAGATGCTCCAGAGGGGCCAAGTGCCGCATTCAGCTCATTCTCCAGCACCAGTGGACTATACCTCAAGTTACTCGTTGCACTGGTAGACATTCCATCTCGGGTAATCCTTAGTGTTGCTTTGTGAACACCACTATTACTTTTGTCAGTGCCCAAAATATCAGCATTTAATTCAAGGCCATGGGAATTGAGTGTTCCAGAAAGTAGGGTGAAGAATCTCAATGACTTGTAATCAGCCTGATACTCAGAACGTAGCAATGCATTTTGCTCAGAGAAGGTGAGATCTATTTTGTTAGAAGTGGCAAAGTCCTCGTACTTCCCATCTGTGTCAGATTTCATAGTCAGCTCATAGTTCTCATATTTTAGGGAAGCAGTATTTTTAATGATGCCACCTTGCAGATTCGAGGTGGAGGTTAAGGAGACAATTCCATCCTCATATCTTCCTGTTATCTGGTTGGTGCCCTGGAGGTAGGAGGAGTTAAACCTCAGGTTGGACTCTCCACTTAACTGGCCAGTGGTAGAATCCTTCTGATAAGATAGATCATATGTGCCTTTGGCATGGAATGAAGAGACTCTGAGCTGCCCATCGATCTTGACTTCCTTGACATACAAATGATGTTTCCTTTTTGAGTCCACATGTACTGAAGCAGACATCTGAGGACCCCAGGCACTAGAAGCATAAAATGTTAGCAAGCTTTTTGAGACTGGATTGTTTCTAATTTTTTCTGTGTGGCTGAATACCATCTTTGAATCCAGAAATTTGTGGTGTAGAGACCCATCATATGACAATGTGAATGTATTCTTGTGGTCATATGTTGTTTCTCCAGATCCTGGCATAAAAATTAAAACACATTAGTTACATTAAGTAATAAAATTTCCAGAGCAATTTCTATGTTCAGAGTCTTCCAATAATAAAGTCCCCCTCCCCCCAACCAAAATAAATAAACTTCCACTGATCTGGGTTAGTTGTACAAGTCTCCTCCATTGATAACACAAGCATAAAATCTGAAAGCAAGAGACTTCCCTGACCACCGCAGATCTTGTTGGATTCCCTTATCAAGGGCTTCTTTGTGCCTTATACTTATCCACTATACCCTATCATGGCACCTCCTACGTTGAATTTTCATTGCCAGGTTAGCTATCTGTTTTCTCTGTTACTGCCCTAGTAGGATACTTGGTACATATTATATGCTTAATAAATACTTCTATTAGATGAATGAATAAATAGGCTCCCAAGTAGCAAGGAAAACATCTGTAAGAAAGCCCAAGTCTTTTCCTTCCCAGAGGAGGCTATCCCGCCAGAGCCTGTGATGAATTAGCCCGACCACGGCTCACCTTGCACACTGTAGGAAAGCAAGTCAACCACAGAGTCAGCCTTCATGTAGTACTGAGTCTGAAGCCTCAAATGGTTGGTGCTGGTGTTGCCGCCAGTGTAGGAGGCGGACCAGTTGTACAAATTGCTGTAGATACTCGTAGAGAGGTCTAGAACACCCAAGAGAGGTACTCGCAGTTGATACGACTTGGGAATGGTAAAAGTGGGGACTTGGAATTCCTGAGATGGCAGGTAGAATTCCACCGACTTGAAGTTGATGGCTGGTGTCCGAATAGCCTCTAACATCTTTAGATCTTTGGAGGATTTGCCACCAAAAGGCAAAGGAATCTCGATTTTCACACTATTCTTGTTCAATGTGTATTTGACCCGGCCATCACTGAAATGAACAATAAGGACAATGTCTGCAACAGTCAGGCATCAAGAATTCAAAGTTCTCTGCTATCTTACCTTCCAAGCAATGGTGTATGTGCCCCATTCCCAATCCCATACCGTACTTTTCTTCCTGCTACTCCCTGTGCCCGGAATCGTGCCTTTTACCTCTCTGCTCATCAAACACTCAAATCCATTCAAAATCCTTCCAAGAGTCAGTCCTTTACATCAGTCTCAAAGAACATGCCACAATTCTGCCTACATAGCTAGTACGTATTTGTTCATTTGTCAGTGTCTACATGGTGTCTTCTGGGAGGAAGGATGATACCTTAACTGGTTTTTATCTTCTCACTGCACCTCTTCTAGTATCTTACATGTGACGCTTGATACTTCATATTTGCTAAACTGAAATGAGGCAGCTGGATATGTGGAAGGTGCAGGTGTGGAAAGCAGTGATAGGGGGTTACAGTTTTAGCTTCCACTGAGTGGTGATGACACGTCTGTGTTTTTGACTCCCTGAGTCACAGGGATGTTATCTGTGTCATGAGGCTAACAGTACCCTTTCTGCTGACCTCACAGAGCTGGCACAAGATACCTAAAAGCACTTTGTAATATTCTCAATACTATGCTTCTACATATGTATATGTACTATGTATTATGCATATGCATATGTACTCTGCTCCTGGACTATTATAAGTTATCGTAAAGGACAAGAGCAGAATTTAAATGTTGTAAGCAATGAACTGTTGATAGCATGACTCCAACAGGGACTAGCACTGCCTATCTGGGACCCCAATCCTCAGTGGGAGGATGCTTAATAAGCCTTGTCCATTTCTAAGGTCACACGGGCCTATCTTCTGTACAGCACAAAGAAGACTGTTGGTCAGAAATACTAGCAGTGAAAGAAGAGAGTCCTGGGTCGTCTGAAGCTGACAATTTTTCCTCTTTAGTAGACTTTGGTAGACTTCAGCTGTTTTACACTTACTTGGCCTATTTAATTTTGCTGCTCAGCCATAGACTATGGAAAGGCCCACGTGACACAGATCACTTCTTACCTTTTTTTTCATTTTTAAAGTGTTTTTATTTATTTTGAGAGAGACAGAGAGAGACAGAGAACAAGCAGGAGGGCCAGAGAGAGAGGGAGAGAGAGAGAATCCCAAGCAGGTTCTGCACTGACAGCATGGAGCCTGATACGGGGCTCAAACTCATGAACCATAAAATAATGACCTGAGCTAAAACCAAGAGTTGGATGCTTAACTAACTGAGCCACCCAGGCACCCCCAGATCACTTGTTTTCTTAACCCTGAAGATCATACACAGAATAGTCAATCTAGAAAAGACTACAGTGTTTTTAGCTCCTGCTCTTTTTTTTTTTTTTCTGTTATGAAATAAAGCAAAGCATCCCACGTATTTTTGGAAATAGAGAAGTGGACAAAGCAGTTTGGAACTGACTTCCCCACAAGGATGGGGCCATATTGCGAAAGTGAATATCCCCTCGGGACACTGCCTTCCTGCAATGCTCCAGGGCTGTTCTGACCCTCAAGAGCTCCACAGCCATCCTGAAGTCAGCAATTTCTCTAGCCACTATCAAATCCCCACAACCAATTATGAGCATATCTTGATCCGGAACAAAGGGAGTTCACTTACAACGGAGGAAAATTAGATGGCTTTCAAATCCAGGTTGCAGCGAATAAAACCTCTTTGGGTGAATATACCAGAACCCCCCAGTTACTTCCTTAGGTTCTTTCCGATTGGATTGGTGTTCACATTCAGATCCCATGTTCAATAATGCAAAAATGCCACAGTGCTTATGCTATAGTTATTAATCTCCTTAAGATGCTTAAATTATTTCCCTTAAAAATGTAAATTTAAAAACAGTCTAAGTTATGCTAAGTGAACTCTTTCATTTACTTTTCATGGTTCAAGAAATTTTTTTTTTTTTTTTTTACCTTTTCAAGAAGAGGTTTTCTGGGATGTGGAAGTTTGGCAATCCCATTTTCTGGAGGTACAATTCTTTTAGGCCACTGAGGTGATCTTGCAAGTTCTGAGCATAAGGAAGACTCCCAGATGCCTTCTGTAGCCATGTATTTGTTGCCTATGAAACAACAGAAGTTTTTAGAGCAATGGGTATGGGTGGATGGGCCTCCAAGTACAATTAACATTAGGTGATAATCCATATTTGACACATCAATCATTAAGCAGGATGATGCACTGAAGGTGAAAAGCAAATCACAGAAAATTGTGAATTTTGGGTGTTAGTCATTGATCACTTCCTGTGTTTTATAAAAAGAATATATAACATAGTCAAACTCCTAGCCAGGGTCCTAAAGCTTCCTTTGATATTATACGCATAGTAAACTCTTCTGCCTAGTACTATTCATTAGGGATTTATCACACACAGCCTGGTGTAACTGGGTAACTAAACACCCGTGAGTGTTTCTTCGCTCCTCAGGAATTCTCTGGGGTAGGAAGCATACCTTATCCATCTCTGGATACCCTCTTTCACCTAACTCAGGGTTGAGTATGTAATTAGTCCTTATAACCATGTATTTATTGACTGATTTGTACTTACAACTATTAATTTGGAACCCATGTGCCGGAAAGTCATGTCTGTTTGAGGAACTCTGTGATCCAAGAGACTATTGGCATACATATGCAAGCTTTTAGGATAATCAGAGAGATCCAGGGGGAAGTTAGAAGCTGCTTTTTTGGTATCCACGTTGGTGCCTGTGTTCCATTCAAACTCAATCTTCTCTTCATCTGAAAATGCACGTATGAAACAGTTGTCAGTGGTACTAGGTCAGCCCCTAACCCACGTCCAGGTGCTCTCTGGAAGTACCCATGGGGAGAGGAAGGACATACCATAACGCCATGCCAGCTTCTTGGAAATTGTTGAGCCATAAGCTGTAGCAGACGAGTCCATTTGGAAGAATAGTTTTGTGGGAGACCACTGGGTGAGGATTTCACTTCTGGCTTCTGCTTGCAGACGGGGTATGGAAATAACACCTTTGATTTTGCCTTCTTCATTTCTGTCGTAGCTATTGGGAAAAAAAAATCATTTGATGTCAATGACCACCCATGCCAAAGAGACACACGGGATCAAACAGAAGAACCATTTGTGGTGATAAAAAGGAGATACATGAATGCCCCCCAAAATGAACTCATTAACTTCTGAGGCCAACTTCAGCACAAATTCAGGACTTTCCAGGAAGGTAAGGGGGAAAGACAAGATTTTCAAAACCTGTTTGAATCCTGCTGTACCATTTACTAGCTCTGTTGCTTTGGCCATATTATTTAACTCCTCTGCGCACCATTTTCTTATCTATTAAACAGGGAAACTCAGACCTATGTTGCAGTTTATTATGAGAACTGAGATAATTCCTTTAGCACAGTGTCTGATGAATAGTAAATGCCCAATGAATGGTAGGAAGATCCAACTGGACATTGTACAGAGGGTCAGAATGCTGAGGGCTCTATCTGCCCCTTGGAGCACAGACTGGGGACACCCCAGGTTTGGTCAGTTTTAAAGCTCAAAAGGAAGAAAGGAAAGAACCAAGACTTCAAATCAGGTCACCCTGAGCCTTCATACCTTATGTGGCCGGTAAGAGTGACCTCAGTGATTTTCTTGTTCTGGATGTCCAAAGTGAGCTTGTAAGACTTTTTTTCCATAGCAGATTCATCACGAACTCTGAGGACTGTCCCAAGGTCAACATCAAAATCTGGAATTTGGATTTCACTAGACAAAGTCATACTCTGCCGGTTATATTTGAACATCATAGTAGCCTCAGACTGCTTCACACCTGAAAGGGTGTACAAGAGAATCAAGACATGTGCATTCAGAAGCTATGTTTAGGAAGGAAGGGGAGGAAGAGGCAGAGAAACACTAAGCATTCAGTGTGCTTCAATGAGGACACAGTTCAGGATTTTACGGGTGTTCGTGCATTTGTTCAGTCTGCAAATATTTATTGATTGCCTGTCACGTGCTTGGCACTGCCCTTGGCACTGGGGAGACCTTGCCCTCATGGAGCTTACATTCTGGTGGGGGGTGTCCAGACAGTCAGGAAGCACATTATTTATGGCAGATGGTGATATGTGGCAATAAGGTGATATGTGGGCAGAGACCAGAATGAAGAGAAGGGCTGAGCTATGTCATGTTCTGGAGGGACCTGGAATGCAAAGGCCCTGCCTGACATGGGAGACACTTGGTGTGGTCAGAGAACAACAAAGGCTCGAGTCCTTCTGAGTCAGCAGACATGACATCTCTGTGTGACCCTCCACCTGTGTCTTCCTGGCTCCTTGCCACCCCTGCCCCGCCTTCCCCTCTCCCAGACTTCTTCCTTTGTCACCAGATTCCTAGGTTTTCTTTAACTCCCAGGTGTGTTCTTTTTACATTTCTGTAACATTGTTACATGACATGTTTTTCAGCATGCACCCCCTCCTGTGGGTTTTGTTTTCCTCACTTGATTTTGTGACATACCATTTCTACATTACAAAATCTTCCAAAGCGAACATTTAAGTTCGCCCCATCCCCTAAGACCTGCTCCTCCACCAGCCTTTTCTATCTCAGTAAATGGCAACCCCATTCTTCAGTTGCTTAGGCCAAAAAACCCAAGAGTCATCCCAACTCAATTTTTTCTCTTACAGTCAATACCACATCAGCAAATCCTGAGAAGCCTGATCTTCACAATATGCCCAGAATCCAACTACTTCTTAGATCTCCTCTGCCACTGCTCTAATCCAACATCTCTGGCCTGGATTATTGCCAGAACCTAAATACTAGTTTCTCTGTCCCTGTCCCCCTAAAGTCTTTCCTCAATATAAACATAAATCAATTCATGCAAACTCTCTAGTGGCTTTGTATTTCACTCAGAGTAAAAGCCAATGTCCTTACCATGGCCTACAAGACCATCCCTGCCCTACCTCCCCCTTTCTCTGTGACCTCATCTTCTACCATTTTCCTCCCTGATCTCTCTGCTTCAGTCATACCAGCTTCCTTCCTTTTCCTCAAACATGGCAGCCACAACCTGCCTCAGGGCCTTTGCACTGGCTAACCCCCCAGCCTGTAACACTCTTTCCATATGGCTTATCCCCTTACTTCCTTCAAGTCTTTTTTTTATTCTCTTTTACCAGTGCTACTTTCCCTTGTCATTTCAAATGGCACCGTCTTCCCCCATCCTTCTTCCTCCCTGCCACTCCCAGACATTCCCTACACCCTTTTATGCTCTATTTTTTTCTATAGCACCCATATGGCATTCTGAACATTTACTTGTTTGGCTTCTTGCCGTAAACTGCATGAGGACAGAGACTTTATCACTGCTGTTTATTGTTCCAGCCTCAGCTTGTAGACAGGCCTGACACTTTTTAGGCATCAGTAAATATTTGTTAACTACGTTAAAATTAAATAAGTTGTCCTTGCGAGTCCTGGACCTGAGGCTGAGGCAGAGATGTGGGAGCCCTTTCTAGATACTCGCCTTCGGTCTGAGTTACAAACTTCAGGGTGTCCACCAAGATTCCGCCCTCTCTCTGCAGTTCGTAGGTTGCGCTGGCAGAATACTGTTCTACTTCTCCAGTGGGCTTCAGTTCCAGAGCAAACCTAAAGGTGTCACAGTGTGTATGGTGCATAATGTTAGAGCTTTCAGCAATGAGATTAAGGACCCCCAAACAATTTAGCCTCTATTTCAACAACAAAAAATTTTTCCTTAACATTGGCTCTTGTCCCTAACTAATGATGACCCTTCTGATCCCTTTCAGTCCCTCCAAAAGCCACGGTTAGGGAAGACCCCCAGGGTGTTTGGACAAACAGAGCCGGAGCTGGCCGGTTGTGTTAGCAAAGCTGAGGACAAGTAGAAGTGCCGAGAGTTGAAGGCAAGGAGCCCTTAAGCATGGCCAGGGCTTTGAACACTCCAGTGGGCTCCAGGAAAAGTTGTGCTAACGTGTCTCGAGGCTCAGAAATATGGACACTGAATTAGGAGCAAATTGGAATCTGTGCTGTGATCCCATTATCTAATGCATAAGGGAGAAAAAAGGGACACCATCTACAAAGAGAGGCTTTTAAAGGAATATCTCTCACTGGCAATGCTACAGCTCCCTTGAAGGAGTGTGATGGAATCACTGTTAATTTTTGAGCTGAGACTTCCTTAGGGGTTGTGACTGCTTACCTTCCTGCCCCACCCTTCCTCACCTATGGAGAAACTCCATCCTACACTCAAAGTTTAGTAGGAATACAAGTACACTTCAGGTGCGTTGGGACAGAGGACCACTATCGTAACTAATCAAAAGGTGGTGCAAACCCCTAAAGCTGGTGGCACAGCCTCTTAGAACACACAGCAGGTTTCCCCTTTCCTGCCAGGTGGCCACAACGTAGGAGGTGAGCAGAAGCTGGGTGGGACATCAATCATCTCTGACCTGGTGCCCCCGGGCAGCAGACAGTAGGAGGTGGCTTCTGGGGAACTGGCGTTGGAGTAAGAGCCCGAGGTGCAGTAGTCCAGGCCAGTAAAGAGAGGCTTGCAAGTCGACCAGGACTGCCTGTTCTCAGTGAGAGGTGGAACCTCTTGTGTTTTGGTGGTAGAGACCAAATGCAACGTGTTACTGGTGAAGAAAGCACAAACCCTAGTTACCTTCAAGTCATCAGTTGAAGTGAACATCACTGATTCTCTCAGTGCTAATATTTGCCCCCTTAACCTGCTTTCTCTCTCCTCTCTGTCCATACCCACCCCAAATTATTTGATTTACAGAAACAACTAACAGTATGAACATCAGCAAGGCTAACAAACACAGTGACTTTTCCATTACAGACATTGTACAAGTTGTTTACTTTTGTTAGCTGTGATCCCTACAACAGCAGACATCAGGAGGCGCCTTCTTTTACAGAGGAAACAGAGACTCAGAGATGTTAAATAATGATCACTGGGACCTAAACTCAGGTCTTTTCCCATGAAAAGAAGGCTAGAAGGAACTCTTACTATACTGGCTTCTTTCCATTTCTTTCCCACATGAAACCTGTCCAGGTCACCTCTCCCATTGCGTGAATGCACGCCTGGGCACACACACTCACTCACTCACACCCCTTTCTTTCCCTGCTAGCCCCTTCTTGTCTACCTCCCAGTCAAGAAACCTGTCTGCCTTTGTGGTCTCCATCCTTTCAAAACGCTTCTCACTGAACTGTTACCGTGCGTCTGGGATTGCTTCCATCAGCATCTCCAATCACCGTCTTGCTTCCAACTCCAATAGACACTTTTAGGCATTATTTTCCTTGATCTCGCAGAAGTATTTAGTAGAGCTTCTCACTTCTGGTCAGATTAAGACTTTAGACACCCTTCTCTCAAGTATGTATTTGAACATGTTAGGAAGTGCGACAAAGTTCAACAATGTCCCGATATCTCCAAGGATGCTTTCTTTGACATATCATGTTCTTTCCTCAGTATTGTGTCCTCCTTTTAGGGGTGCCCTAAAATCTAGCTTTTCTGGGGGACCGGAGCCCTGAGTGCCAGCTTTGGCTGCCAATGGGGCGATCCACCCTGGTGGCCACTTCTGGGCTTCTATGACCCTTTAGGGCCTTGGTGCTTCTGTCTCTGGCCACTCCTCCTCACCCTTTGCTGTTCCTCTCTCACTTCACACGTTAACATTTCCCACGTTTCTGTGCTAGTCCCTCACGTCTTACCCTACACCAGTCGCTGTTTGACCTCAACAACCTCTACCTGCAGGTGCTAAATCGGTATCTGTAGCTCCAGCCTGCTTACCAAGCTCAGACCCATTGGTCCCACTGCCACTGGAGATTCTAACTGGTTGTCTCACAGGACTTCAAATGCAGCATATCCCAAACTGAATTTGTCAGCTTCCTCCAAACCAGCTGCTTTCCCTATTTCAGCGAAAGACACCCCCACTGCCTTTTCCTCTTTCTTTTTCCTCAACCCCACATCTGGTCAATCACCAAGTGCTCTTGTTTCCACCTCCTGAGACTTTCTGGAGTAGGCTCACTCCTCTCCGCACCCTCCCTGGCACTCTTGTGCAGTCTGCGACCTGTTCTCACCCACACGTGGGTGTGACAGATTCCAGCCAGTCTCTCTGGCTCCAGTCACGCTTCCTTTCCATCCCTGTCCCACTCTGGAGTCAGAGGAGGTCTCCTAAAACACCAAACTTGCTTGATTTATGCTCCCATTTTAAACTCCTTTGCCTTCAGAAGAGTCCAGCACCCTTCAGATGGCTGAGAAGGCTGACCCTTGCCAGCCTCTGTCACCTCCCTCCCTGTCCCCTGTGCACTTCACCACACTGAGTTTTGAGTTTCTTGCAGCTCCTGAACCACATTCTTGTTCCTTCGGGCTGTTCTCTTCTCTTGGCCTGGTAACACTTATTCCTTTCTCTTTTTTCTGCATATCTCTGACATGGTCTTCATGTCGATTTCTTCAGAAAGCTTTCCCTGAGTGGCCCAGGCTACCTCATACAGAACTTCATGTCCTTCTGTGCTTCCTCTCAGGCCTCCGTTTATTCTTAGAGTTTGCTTCCCTGCATGTCCTATCTGTGAACTTTAAGTGCTAGAAGGTCAGGGACCTTGTGTATCTCATTTAACATGCTTCGTATAGAGTTGGCACTTAAATACCATTTTGACTATTTTTGAATAGACAAATTAATGTGTCCAAGATATAGAAACTAAGGCAAATCAGTGTTTGAGGATATCATCAAAAATGGCGCTCTCCAAATACGCTGCCTCCCATAGTCATGAGATTAAGACTTTCCTGCTCTATCCGCTGAGCTAGTTACCACAGATCAGTATGTCCTCTGGTATTTTTCCTGTGAAAAAATGTTCATTTCCCAAGGATGATTTTTCTAGAGTTTGTGTTTCTTCTTCTCAAAACAAACAAATAAACAATAACAAAAATCACCTAATAAGAAGTGATTAATTAGCAAGTCCTAAATCTCAGTTTGGTAAAATGTGGACAGTTGAGGAAACTGTAATTATGTAATGAGTCTAGGCTAGGTTAAAAGTAGGTAATTCACTACATTCTCTCCCCCCCACACCCCCACGGCCACAGGGCCTTGAATTATGTTGGGCAGCCAAGCCCTACAGATCCAGCCGCAACCTTCTCTCTTACACTGGCTAATCAGAGCTGGAAAGAGAATTACCTGCCACTGAACAGCCTGATTGGCCTCGTAGGAGACGGAACTGTGAACTTCAGCTGCCCGGCTTTCATGGCAACTTGCACACCCAGGCCTGTCTCGTGGAAGAAGTTGGTGTTCATTTGGATCCCCGTCCTTGAAAAGTCCGGGATGATGATGCCCATATTTGTCACAAACTCCACGGACACAGAGGGCTTTGCCATCAGCTCTGCCTGCATCTTTAAGTCAGAAAACGACCTGTTCAGGTTCATTAAACACCTCAGACCCCTGGCGTCAGATCAAGTGCCCTTCCCCACCCATGTGCTAGCATCTCTGGATAGCTCACACCTTAGGAAACATTATTGTGATTTTTTTTTTTTTAATGTTTGTTTGTTTGTTTGTTTGTTTAGAGAGCCCATGCATACATGCCAGAGGGGCAGAGAGAGAGACAGGGAGAGAGAATACCAAGCAGGTCCCCTTCTGTCAGTACGAAGCCTGATGCGGGGCTCAGCCCATGAACTGTGAAATCATGACCTGAGCTGAAATCAAGAGTCAGAGGCTTAACCAATGGAGCCATCCAGGCACCCCTACTGTGATTTCTTTGGAGGAAGAAAAGCCACGTTCTCAGTTCCCTAGAGCCAGACACTGATACCCAGCACTAGGAAGTGCCCCAGTTAACTTTAAGCATAACAGGATGAAAAGATGACAGGAATCCTCATTTATTGAGAGAATAGCAGTCTCCTTACTGCCAGGAGCTAGCAAGGTGGCGCCTCCTAGTGGAATCCTAAAGTTCATAAAAATGAGTAAGGCGATTACAATGATGATGTACTTCATCTTCAACTAGCACACATTTTAAAATTGTACAAGAAACCCACCCCTGAGGAAAAGAATGATCTAAGGAATCAAAACAATGAACAGGATCTTACATTGGCTACTTCCAGCTTCATTCCACCCCTGATTCCAGGAGTGATGACTCCAGAGGAGGAGATCTGCAATTGTAACCCAAGTCCGGTGGGGAGTTCAAAGGCGTTGTCCATGAAGATGTAGTGAAGAAACAAGTCACTCCTTAAGCCTTTCTTGATGGCCTCTCCAACCTGTGGGTCCAACAGGGCACAGTAACTACAAGTAAGCCTCATCAAACTGGGGTTTGTGAAATGTGACTTCCCACATATCACACAATAATTGTTTGTTATCCAGAAGGGACAGACTAGCATATTTTGATTATCTGAGTATTTGATAAAATTAATGATTATCAGTTTTGACAGGTTGGGATATAAGAAATTTCCCTGGAAAGATACCATGTCATTTTGAACTAGTGGTTTGGAGACCCTTGAGAATATTGCCGTGCCTCAGAGCTTTATGTGCTTTAAGTAGCCTTGAATGGCATGGCTATAATTCCAGTTATTTGGAGTCTCAACATAAATGAGGTTTTATGTAAGTGTAATATATTATGATAAAACCATTTCTTTTTGAAACCAATGAGCTACTGACATGATAGACATAATAGTATGTATTAGTTTTTTTTTTTTTAATGACATTTCTAGAAAATAACTTGTGGTCTGTTTTCTTAAAGCCAACATTGTTATTTATCAAATACCAGGGAATATATTTGGATATTTTCTACCTTATTAATAAATTAATAATAGTGGAAACTATAGCTCATATTTAGATAGTGGACTACAGTTTGTCAAATACATTCCTTCATCATTATAATTTCAATATTAAAAGGAACCTGTAACATAGATATAGGGAGGTAACACTTAATATTTTTTTCCAGATGAACAAATGAATGCTCTAAAAGACATACCTAATGTTACAAATGGCCTAGTTTCTAAATGTTACCAATTATTTGCAGTCTAAGAATCTTCCTCTCTGAAATTCAAGGCAATTGAATTGCTTCTTTGAAGGAAGTACCAGCACTTTCTCTGGTTTGTGGGACAGGATTGTAAGGAGCCTGGGAGATCTAAAAAGAGCACTGGCTAATCTCATTGCCCTATCATGGGGCCTGGCCGACTTACCATCTGGGGGATCCCCTGCAGAGTGCGAACACCATTCAGCAGAAGCTTTCCCAGGAGCTGGAGGTCATGGAGCCTGACAAAGCCAAGCTCCTCTCCCAGGATGCGGAGGTAGGCTCTGGCTTCTGGGAATTCTCTGGATTTCAAATCTTTGATCAGTTTCTCAATATTGAGCATAATTCCATTGACCATGTCCTGGGATTTTAACAACAAAATGCCTAATGAGATGTCAGCATTGTCAGACATTTAGAGTCCTGATGTGGGGCCCACCTGCTGGTGCCATGATGGGCTAAACACAAGTATTCAAGGTGGGGATCTAGGGAAGCCACTGAAATCAGACTCCCACCTTTTACTGAAAAATAGATAGCTCCTCCAAATTGAGATGAAAAACAACAACGACCCTGAGGTCTTACCACGGATAGCAATGCTTCCACACTGTTCTTAATTTGAATAATGCAGGCATAGGAAGATGTCAGGATTCATAGGGCTAACCAGGAGTAGAAGACTGTCTATCCCTCACCCCTTCCCAGCTTACCCCTTTCTTCTCTGATCAGGGATGAATACTAGGGGTTTCTTGAGAAAATGCAGCTGCTGTATAAATTGGCCAAATGCTTTAAAAACACACCATCCTAGACAAGTTCTTCTTAGAGTTAAGAAGAATTCTATAGATTGATGCTTAGTCATTGAGAAAGAAGAGAGTGTTGATAGACCCAGAACACAGCAAAGAGCCTCAGCCTCAGGTGGAGGTAGTTAAATTACAAGGTGGAGGTGGGGCCATCTGTGAACATCTAGGAGTAAATTATTGCCCTGTCTTTCAAACTGAAATGTGCATACATGTCACCTAGGGAATGTCCTTAAGATGTAGGTTCAGATTCAGTAGATCCTGGTGAGGCCTCAGAACCTGCATTTCTAACACGTTCTGATGTGATGCAATTGCCTGAACCACACTTTGGGTAAGGCAAAAAATTAAAGAATAAGAAACTCCAGGTTATTCAATCTGCTTTCTACTCCTTAAGTGGGGTCTTATGCTGGCTTCAAAGTGGTTTGCTCCCACTAGCTAGTACACTGATATGAGTAAGAGCCAAAAAAAGCAGTTAATTATGAAAATATGAATTCAAAAATTGTAATAGTATCTGCTTATTGATCAATCAGTACCAGTCAGGCACTCTGCTTAGCATTTTACAAACTTTACTTCATTTAGTTTTTAAATCACCCTGGGAGGCATGGATTATTAGCACACTCTGGGGATGTAGAAACAGACATAATATCAAACAGCTTTTCTAGGTATGCAGTTTGAAGACAGTGTGGTGAGAATTCAAACCCATGCCCCCGAGTTTACACTCTTAATCATCATGTGAGAGCGCCTCTAATGAGTCTGGCCGCTGGGCACATTGAATATCCAGGAGGCTTATAATTACAGAGGACATAGTCCTTATCCCCATAGGACTGGTTAATAACAGTCGCAACTGTCACTTCAGCTAGACAGTTCCTTGATGACTTCTAGGCTTGGATAAAATGTTTTCACATTGAGACCGAAAGCCTTCCTTGAGGGAGTACTTAACAAAAACATACCTGCTCACGTTTATCATCTTTGGTATAGCCAAAATGGTCCACCAAGACCTTGGAGACATGATCAGGAACTTGGCCATCAACCCAGTACAAAGCCTTGTTGACACTGTCTGGGAAAAATCCTTGCTTTCCAAAAAGGGCTTCCAATGTTGGTTCAAAGCCTTTTCCTTCCAAACCAATCTGAGAAAGAAAATCAGGCGAGAAAATGCCATCAGGTTTCTTTGTTGTATGTCAGCCTCTAATTCCTCTCTTTATGTCCATTTAATTAAACAAGTATTTAATGAATACTACAGGGTAGGAGCTGAACTTAGCACTCCACAGGAGTTGTGGTATTTAATTCTTACTAGAATCTTGAAAGGCAGAACTTATTATTTGCCCTTTTCCAGAAGAGGCAGCTAAAGTTCAGAGAGGATAAATAATTAAACAAAAGATTCGGAGTGAGAATGAATTTGGGGTTTGAGCCAGATTAGTCTGATTACACAGCCCATGCGTTTTCTTGGGTTTTGGTTCTAAGGACTTCTCTGAGACATCTGCATTTCCATTACTACTACAGAGTCATGCCTCAGGTGACCTCTAGCTGGAAGGCAGGGGGGCAAGGGAGGTGGGAAACAAGAAGCCCTCAAACGGTTGGTATGAATGAACTGCCTGAATATAATTCCTCCCCAGGCTGCCTCACGGCTCCCTCAACTTCCTATTTGTGGTGTTGTATACAACAGGAGAGAGGACGTAAGCCTCTTCTTAGTATCACACATACCTCAAAGAGGTCCGCTGGAGCAAATCCAAAGACAGTGAGGGTTGTTTTCAGCATGCTTTCTTTAGGAAGGTAATTATTTGGATCAAATATAAGATTTCCTTCAATTTTGGCTGAGACCGGATCAAGTGATGGAAGGGAAACAGATTTGGAGAGGTGGTAGTTCCGGGAAAATTTTGTGAAGTCCATGATGGTTGGGAGTTGAGATCCTTTCAAAGCATCTTCCACTAAGCTTTTCAAGCTAGATGGAAAGAAGGAGTGTTATTTTTAGCTTACATGTCATATTACTAATCCATTGTCTGTCCCACCCCAAGGAAATAGGGATTGCCAATTGCTACTAAAAGATTTGGGTTTCATTTGCTCAAGAGCTTGGCTCAGGTCTGATGCACTTTTGCATGAATGTTGCCCAGGAGAAAGAACACTCCATAAGGGTAGGCAGTGGCCTTTCGGAATGAGGTTTAGAATTCTAGCACTTTGTTTCAGATGGGGGAACATTACTCTTACTTACTCTTTGATATACAGTTCTTCTGAGTTTAAGATGTTGGTGATGTGGGAAGCCACAAAGTTCTTCACTTGTTCATTCTGTTCCCGTGGGAGAAACTGGACAATTTGATTAATATCTGACTGGGAAGGGCTCCTCATCAGCATGAGATAGGCAGCCAGTCGCTTATCCCCTGGAGAGGCATCACTGAGGAAAACCTGAAGAAGGACTTCCCGGACCTGTAGCCAAAAAAGGAGACTATTACCACTGTCCTTTGGTCAGAACACAGAACATGCCTGGCAAACACTGGTGGGGTCTGCTAGCGGTTTATTACGCGCAAGTCGAATTTCTTTCTGATAACTTTTCAAATGCTGGTACTGAATCTTCTCACCAGTATCCCTCAGAACAACAAGCTCCAAGGAAGGGTCTCAGAAGACACGTGTCAAATGCATGTTGCATTCAACTATATTAACATACTCAAGTTGTGACTTGATGAAGGGATGCTACTAGGTGAAAGTAAAGTTGTTTTAACACAAATTATTTCAGTGTGGGAATAAAGGTGGGAAGGGGTAGTGAGAGTGTGGGGTAAATAAATAAGGCATTTTCCAAAACTCTGGAGTCATTTCCACCCAAAGTAGGGCCAGGTCGACAATCCTAGTTTGGGAAGACTGGGGAAATCAGGCATGCTTTCCTAAGATGAGTGACGGTTGATCTGGTAGGGGGGAAGCATGGAGCTAAAGTCTCATATTCTGAGTGCTAGAGTAGCAGCATGGTCCAATATTTCTCTCTTGTCCACAGTCAGGTCAATAGGCTTGCTGAAAGTGGCAATTAGAAAGCAGTAAAATAAAGTAAGCTGAATGAGGAGATTTAGAATCTCATTCCAAGTCCTTGTTAATCTGAATTAACTTTTTACATTTAGACATCCTCTGTGGACTTAACCTCATCTTTAAGTTCCATTTTCCGCAGGGCCTGGATGGCAGCCTTCTGAATCAGCAGTGATGGCTCTGAACTTTGGATACATTTCAGGATCGAAGACGTGAGTCTTGGGGATACTGTCTCCATGGTTCTGCCAGTATTTCCAATGACCTGCATTGAAAAGAAATGAGGGGGAATCAGGGTGCAGAAAGAGAAGTAGGGGGTATCCAGGAAAATGCTTCTGAAATGATGTATATTATACAAAAGACCAAAAGTACCCTCAGAATCAAGTAGGTGTGATCTTCATTCCCAGTGCAATCATCGCGAATCTGTTCCAACAGGTAATCAGCAATGTCCAGCAGGGCCTGGGTCACCACAGGGTTTGTCTCATGATAGCTACGGAATAAGAGGACTCAGCAAGCATAGCTAGGTTTACCTTAACAAACTTGTGTGTGCAGATTTCTTATTTCGGGGCTTTACTCTCAAAACGGCCAGTGGAAAAACAGTGTACGCATAAGAGTCTGGAAGTGGAGGGTAAGGTATGACCTTAGTACAGAGATGTAGGGTCTTCCTCAACTCCTGCAAGGAGGGCCAGTGTGAAACTCACTTGTTGACCACGTGACCCAGAGCATATAAAGTGGTCCGGCTCTGCTGCTCCTTTGCTGTGCTGAAGATCTCCTGCAGCCTCTCGGCCGAGGGCTCTGGCATCAGGGCCACCAGGTAGGTCACAACATCTGTCAGAAGGGGGTTGGCCTTCTCACTTCTCAGCCACTGGAGGATGTGAGTGTAACACTGGGGCTGTCCACACTGAATCAAAGCTTGTAAGGTGACGGGGCTGAGAAAGAAAGAGCAGAGGATTACGTAGATCACCTTTAGGCAGCTCCATTATCCTTGGCTCATGATGCTCCTCTGTCAGGAGTGCCCTCATCTCCTGTATTCACTCTCCAAATCTGACCATCTTCCGAAATCCAACTTGTATCCCAGGAACCAGGAAGCCTTCCCTATAAGCACTATCCCCTGGGGAAGCACCATGGAGGAAAGTCTGAAGAAGGACCCCAGATTTATCACCAAAAGAGGACAGTTATCCCCGTCCTTCATTCAGAACATAGAACATGCCAGGCAGACACTGGCATGGCCTCATTTTGGTCCTCAGTCCCTCCTCTGACATTCCCAGCACTTAGAGCCAGTGCCTTGAAGTATAGAGAAATCACGGTATTACTTTGTTTGCCTGAATTCTCTCTCCACTAGCCTAGGCTTCCAGAGGGCACAGATGTCTTTTTCTCTCAAACTTTCCAAGGTGCTCACCATAGAATGAGGGATTAGATTAGTAGATATCCATCAAAATGTGCGAAGTATTTCCCTCCTATATTAACACACAAATGCATATCTGCCTTGAATGCAGTGTGTGTGTGTGTGTGTGTGTGTGTGTGTGTGTGTGTGGCCCATGGAAGTCTAAGCATGTTAGCTGATATTTCTCTATCCAGCAAACATTAACTGATTGACTAGTTGATTAGCTGGATTGATATTTTAATGGCCCCTGAGGTTTTCTGCTTGGCCAACGTTTGCAAGTTCAGCCAGATACCATAGGTCATACGAAAGATATGGTTGCAACCATTAAAGAAATACCTGGACACCTGGATCAGCTTTGGCAAGAGGGATGTGATTGCCTCATTGTTGAGGCCTCTCAGCTCAGTAACCAGTTTATTGAAGAGGTTAGCTCTCTGGGCATTCTGGTCAGAGACGTGTAATGTTTGCAGTTCCTGGAGAGTCTTCACAATGGCCTCGGCCTGCTTTGGGGGTGATGTGGATTTGGTGATCTCAAAGGCCAGACCCACCTCCTCGGTACCTGGGAGGAGGAAAGCGTCAAAGGGATTCCTGCTTATCTACATTTCAACCACCTCTTGGTCTCCTACAAACTAGAAAGTAGGGAGGTATCAGCAAAGAAGAAAAGAAAACTATACTGTACTCGATGCCTATTATGTATCTGTCTCTGTGCTAGGTATCTGACTTCAATGTCTTTTACTTTAATGCATTTGCTCATCATACTACCCATATGGGTTACTATTATTCTTCAATTTAAAGATAAGGAAACTAAGATCCATAGATGAGCAACTCACCTTGCCTAAGACCTCTCTGAGTGTAAGAGGCAGAGCCGTAATTGAATCTCAGCTTGTCTGAATTTGATATCAGATTACCTCTTTACTGAAAGGAAGCAGAGGAGGTGCTACGGCCGAGGCTAGACCCACTGGTGCTCACCTGCCATCTTTTCCAGAGGGATCAGCTTATGACCCTCTGTGTCTCCTCCATCACCCTGCTCTGACCCATGCCAGCATATGTGTTAATGTGGGAAATGTGGGGGAATAACAAGGGAAATGTGGTACCATGGAAAGAGTCCTGACTTAGATTAGACCTGGGGGCTCATTTTGCATCACTTCTAATATTCAGAGACCTTGAGTATATCACAGACCTCTCCATGTGCCATTTTCCCCTCTGTAGAGTGGGTATGAAAGTCCACACAGCTACTACCATAGGTTATGCATTCCCTCATTGTTCTCAATGAGGGAATGCATAAGGCAGATTTAAATACAAGACAAATGCAGGGCTAGAGTTGGACTAGAGATCGCTAAGGTTCCTTCCTACTCTAAAGATGGATTCCTGACCCCAAACGCCCTCTCCCACTTCCCTACCTCATCCAGGTTCCAGGCCTAATTACTGGGTGTATAAAGTTGTCAGATCTACCAAAGGTAGACTTAGGAGGCCAATTTCCTATTTCTGAAAATCTGGGTAGCTTTGGGACACTTCTCCTTTTCTTTTGTCCCATCACCACTTGACATTCTGAAAGGAACATGCTTGCTCACTAGAGCGGCCCAGAGCCAGAACACCAAAGCCCACTGGACTCATTAGTCAGCAGACATTTCCTAGGACCCAGCAAGAAGCTAAGCCATGATACATGGTGTTTCTTGGGCAGACTTCCCAGCCCTGGCAACTGTGTGCACCTAAAATCTTACCTTCATCAAAGAAGCGGCTGTTGATCTTAGGTGTTTCTTCAAGTTTCAATGTCTGTGTAACCTGTGCCATCATCCCATACTTATTCCTGGTAACAAAGGAAGTACATCATGTCATGGATGGTCAGCTCCTCAGAGCGCACTATTCTTTTCATGTTGAGTGTTTCCCCCGTCTCATTTCTACCCAAATCCTGCCTATTTTTCAAACCATTAAATTCAGCCTCTTTGATCCCCTCACCTGCCAATGAACACCACCTACCTCCACCTGGACATGCTAGCTGTCTTTCTTTCAGAAGGACATCTGTACCTTACACCTGTCACCAGTCTGGAGTGCCCAGAGTATAAGAACTAATTTGTGCCTTGAAATTCCTGTGTATTACCCTCAGCACAATGCCAAGAATAAAGCAATTACTCAGTAAATACAAGTTGATGGATCAGGTTTCAAAATGGATTGGTATATCCAAGTCTCTGGTCCCCATCTCAAATCCTCCATAAAACTGTTCTAACTCTTAAAGTCTGGGTCTCAGATACGTTTTGTTGATATCAAATTATTTTGCATGCCTAAGATTTTCCTGCTGAATTGTCTGTTTGCTTGAAAATGGCGACAGGGATGGGCTGTGCTCTGTAGCTCCTCATAGCCTCCTCCAGGCACAGCCTCACCTACAACACGGCACCCGACAAGCACTCATCTCACACCGACTCCATTAAGTGATGAATCAGGGTGCAGAAGGTAACCTACTTGTAGGAAAAAGGCAGGAACACATGTTGCTCCTTACAGATGGCTTCTGACACATGCTTCTTCTTGGGGTCCAGAGTGTACTGGCAGGACTGGTTGCTGCTAATCAGAGTTGACAAGGGGCCGATCTGTGAATGGGATCGGGAAAAGCATTTTGATCAGTTCCTGAAGCTTGAACCTGATTCTTCTACAAGGGACATTTACCTTCGAGGAAGATGGGAGATGGGAGTTCTGCACCACTAGATAAACTCAGTGAAAGAAGGGAACTTAGTACTTGACATTGAGACAAAAGGATGCAGCAACTTGGCATACGCCAAGCTGAGTCAACCTGTACTCTTCTTATTCCACCCCAATGGACCTCTCATCCTGTACAAAGTGTATATAACCTGGTATTGTATGCATACTCACCCACTGCACATTAACACTCGACAAACTACTGCTTCTTAAGTTTTCTTTGCCTAGAAGCCTGTCCTTAAGGCTCTCTTGCACTTTTATATCCTTTGTGTCTTTCAGGTTCATGCTCCACATCCTCCACGAATCTTTGGGTCTAGACTGATTGATGCTTGCCCACCATTTCTTCTAAGTGGATCTACCAACAGCTCTGCCTAGTGAGCTGTTTGAATAGTTGCTTCTCCTTCCTGGTTGGAGTTAGGATTGCTTGTCTGTACTGCTCAGTGTATAACTTTATCAAGTATGCCATTTATTGTCCTTTATTGGCGTGTGTAGGAATCTTGTTCCTGTATTAGACTGTAAGTACCCTGAGGGGAAAAATCCATGGTTCATCTGCCGCTGTCTCTGACCCTCAGTGCTGCCTAGAGTAAGTCTGAGCATACAGCAGGTGCTCAAGATAAGCCAGTGCGTTGGCCTCTTTTGATTGTGGCCCTTGTTGTCATCAGATGCCCTATTTTTGGCCCCAAGGACAATGACCAGGAACACTGCCAAGCATGGCAGTGATTGCTCAAGACCTTCCAATTTACTGAGATAGGCTGTGATTCACGTCCCGCAAGATATTACAAGGCATTGGGCAAGCTCTGGTAATGTGGTGCTGCATGAGCCCTGTTGAGGTGACAGCAGAGAAGGTTAATACTAAGGGGGTGGCCTAGACAAGAAGCAGAGGGGCCAGGTATTGATCAGGGTTGTATATGGGATGAAAGGAAATGACACTAGAATGGTCTTGGTAATGTCACTCCATGGGAGTGAGGGAGAGGACAGCAGAACACAGGTCTTGGGGCTTCCTCAGAGGTCAGATGCCTAGAGGTGGGGGGACATCCAGTTCTCTTACAGGAAAGAGTGGCAAGTGGCTTTGCTGCCCTACATTAAGCCCTAGAACCTTCTCATGGATGGACAGTCATTATTCTCCATCGATGGCAGAAGGTTTGGTGCCAGTGACAGAATAACGGCAAGAAAGACAGAGCTCTGGGCTGACAGTCAGGAACCTGATTCTTGTCTTGACTTAATAACAGGCCATGTGGCCTCTATCAGTCCTTTCCTGGTTTGGTCCTCAGTTTCCTGCTGAAATCTATATGAAGATGAGGCTGGGTTGGATCTTCTCTGAGATTCATACCTGCTCTAACATTCCAGAATTTTAATAACCCAGAGGACTGTGCTCAGTGCAAGGAGCCATGTGGGTGTGAAACTTACCATGCCTTTGATGAGAGCAAGTGGGCTAACTCCTGTGCTAATGGGCTTGAAGCGATCACACTTCTCCAGGTTTCTTTCGATGGAGATTCCTGTTGCCACATTTGCCTTCTTTGTTTTAACAGTTAAGTCACTGGAACAGTTTCCATACACAGTATCCTATGCGAGCAGAAGAGACAACAGGTTTATCCGATGGATGTGCAAAAGCAGCCTTAGGTGCGTCAGAGGGGGTGGGAAAGGAGCCTTGGAGAAAAGGCAGGAGCCATATGGACAGGGAGGGGACTTTCTTCCTCTTAGGCAGAGTGTGGGCAATGCTGCTGCCTGGCTGGCCAGAAGCAGAGTAAGAAAGCCAGTTAAGAGTGGTTCTGGTTCTGATGCACTCCAGCCTGGCCTCCCAGGACCCAGCTAACTCTGACTTTTTATTCTGTGCTCTCAGAGCATTTTCTCTATTGCTCATTTACGGCATGTATTCCAATCTGCCTTGTATTTAATGTATCTTGGTTTTCTCCCCAGACTGCGAGAACTCCCTGAGGAAAGGCTTCTGCAGGATACATCTCTGTATTCTCCAAGTGTGGTATAGCATAGAACTTAGAACTCAGTAAGGGCTCAGAAATGTTCCCGGGACTCAAGTAAATTGAATTGTCTCTCAGATTGAAACTTGAAATTCTTATGAGAGGCTGGCAACAGATTCAATTATTTTCTGTGTTGAAAACACACACAGGCTTTACTTTGTGACACCAGGTGGGGATAGAAAAAAATCAAACAAAAGAGTAGGGAGGCCAGGACTCCTCAAATACTGCTTTCAAATGAAGCCAACTTGCTCAGCCTGTTCACGAGGATCCACCAGTGAGCCCAGGAGAGAGGGGGAGCCTTGGGTACTGTGTAGCAAGCCATGGAGCCACATGAATAACCCACTCTATGTACACAGTGGGACCCGGCTGAAATATGTGAAGAGGAGTTCAAAGGGCCAGTATCATCCACTCTCTGAGCTCTCACCAGAAACAACACTTGCTCATCCTCTTCTGTCTCTGGAGGAACCAGGAGGGCAGAAATGATGCCCCTTTTGATGTTCAGGATATGTTTAGGCTCCTCCTTCTCTGGGTAAAGTAAAACTTGCTTCCCTTCAGGAATGGCCAGCCTGAGTTCGTACCTGTTCCAGAGAGAGTGTGGTCACGGAAGTGTCTTTTCTCCACTGTGAGCCTGTTGGACGTAAGCTGGATCACTTTGCAGCCTCTTTTTTTTTTTTTTTTTTTTACTTACTGTTTTTTTCATTTTGCATCTTTTCTTTACAAAGGTACCTACACATATACACACATTTTTCAAAAAAGTATAGAGATGTGTGTATATTTTTTGGCATTCTTTTACTTCTTTACCTGTTTTCGCTTGACTCACGCATCCCGTTATCTGTTTGCCACCCACATCAGTCTCTGCTGATGTGCTCTTCATGGAACAACCCACTGGGTATTTCATTTTTATCTCCACACGCAGGGAATCCCATACAGAGGTGTGAGGGTGGAAGCATTTGCACATAAAGATTTTTTTCATTGCTTGTTTTATACAAACGACATTGTGTTTTCCACATTTTTCTCTTTCTTGCTTTTCTCACTTAATTATGCTCCATAGAAATCCTTTGACTCGTTTGGTAAAGCTCTAACAGATTTTTTTTTAAAAGCTATAGAGCATTCCCATTTTATGGTTATATATAATTTATTCAGACATTCTCCTACTTAGTGGCATTCACTTTATTTCTGGATCTTTTTTTCCCCACACGAACAACACGGAAATAAACATCCTTATGCATATACTACTGCTTTTCTTTTCACGGGCTAGAATCCCAGAGTTTTGAAATTGCTGTGTCAAAGGCTATAAGTATTTTTAATTATAATAGCTATTGACTATCGGCTCTCATTTCTACCACCAATGCATATGTACACTTTTCCTCGGAGGCCTGCCAGCAACAAGTGCTGTAGCTGTTTTAAATTTCTGTAGTCTTATGGGCATAAGGTGATAAATACCTTGTTGTTACCTTAATTACACTTCCTGACTACTAGCGAATTTGAGCTTCTACTCATACGTTTGTTGGACAGTCACTCGTATGTGGTCTCAGATCGTGTCTGAAGCCCATGTCAACTATGATCTTAGGAACTTCCCTCTGGGGACTCCCTTTTGGGGATTCAGGGCTGCATCTTTTCTAGTTAAGTCAGCAGGAGGAGAAGGGGGCCAGGCACATCTCCTACAGCTCGACATCCTCACTGACAGTTTCAGACACAGCCGTGTGGGTTTGGAAAGCCTTGTGGTGATCAAGAGCAGGAGTCCCTTTTGTTCGGAGAAAGATAAGGACCAAAAAGTAACTCCTAGTCCCTCCTGTCACTGCATCCCTGTCCCTCATACACATTTAGGTCTTAGAAAAACTATTGGTGGGAGTCAGAAGCCTCAAGGCTTACTCTGCAGAGGAAGGACTGGCTTTCATGTCTAATGTGTAACAAACCGAAGATGGGCAGAGAGCTCCTGGTGCTACCAGATCAACGAACCTCTATCACTGCTTGTATTTATTTGCACACACTTAGGACACCATCAGCTGTGATTTGGACTGGAGGCAGGGGTGATGTTCAAAATATTTAACAACTGGTGTCACATAGACATTGATCAGTCAGAAGACACGCCAGCTGTAAACACCAGGAATGGCCTGGTCAGCGTGCACCAGCAGAACGCTCTAGATTGGAGGCTGGGCTTGGTCTCCGTGCTGAACAGACCCCGCACCACCATGAGTAGCCATACCAACAAATCCTGCTGGACCCCCTCTTCCCCAACGAAGAGCTCTAGGTTCCTGTCTCGTTTAATTCTTTAAACAAAAATTCGCTTACTTAAATCAACCATCTCAGCCTTATCGTCTCAAGGAGTTTTAAAGCATGAGATTGAGAAACACAGTTAAATGATAATTAGGGGAACTTCACTAGGGGAGGGTAAATAATGCTTCCTCTTTCTGATTTTTGTGACAACTTAGCAATTCCCTGATCCGTGGTGAATACATAAAATACTTATTCTCACACACATGCCTCCTATAAACACATAGATTCATCCCTCGCTGGACACACACACACACACACACACACATGCAACACACACACGTGTATGCACGATACATGCAGCGACTCCCAGAGTCAGAAGTTTACACAAGCCCGTGCCTTACTTGGACATGGCAGCAGCAAACTCCTCAGAGTTGCTGGTCTTGTGCAGCAATGGCTTCCCCCTAGCGTTGAAGCCATACCCCTCCTTCAGTGCGCACTGGCTTGTCTTGAGGATGAAGCTACACAGTTGGGGCACCTCCAGTTCAACCTGGGAAGAGGATAGCAGCACCTGAAGACTCTCCACCAAGAATGTGAGCCCCTCCACAGCCCAGGCCTTACTCTTTAATCAGGACACTACGGGAAATACACTGGGGACCGTGATACCTGCTCCCCACGCCACGTGGATCTTTAACATGCCTTCTGGGTCCCCCATGAATCAACAGACTTAGTCCGATTTTGGGTCTTTTTTGCATTCTGAAGTACCAAGTTTTTTAAGTCTGCCCCTGTGCATGTAAAGGAGGACTTATTTTTGTATTGGTTCTAAAGAGGCATGACTGGTTAGAGGGAATGAAGCCTGGGAGCAAGAGGAAGACCAACAGGAAGCAGGAAGCAGGCTATCATTGGTTTCAACACCAAATGTTTCCTTAATGCCACCAACCCCCCCCCCCCGCCCCAGACCCCATTGTTTGTATCTATTAGGGCCTCTTCAGAGCTTCTCGTAGAGCTGGCGTCTATGGAGATCCCTAGTTGTCATCTAGCACTGTTAAAGAATTTTCTGCAATGATGGAAATGTTCTATATTTGTGCTGTCTGACATAAAAGCTGCTAGCCATGGGCACTTGATATGTGGCTAGGGTGACTAAGAAACTGAATTTTAAGTTTTACTCAATTTAAATAGCCACATGTGGCTAATGGCTACCTTAGTCGACAGCACAGACTACGGGGCCCTAGAAAGAAGAGGTCAATGTCTCAGCCTGACTTTTCTTCCCCAACACAAATCCCAATAGTGGCCCTTAGATCCATTCCATATCAACATGGGCATGAATACAGTCATCTGAACCACAGGTAAAATTTTATTCAAGAACAAACTGCATGTTTAATTTTTTCTTTTTTTCTTTTTCCTTTTAGCAAAGACACTGTTTGGCTTAGAGTATCAAAACTGCACTCCAGAATGCTTTCCTGAGATGCCCACCTCCCTTGGCTCACCCACTGGGCTTCTCTCATCATGTTAAATCTACCGTCCTGCAATGCTGGTATTCTAGATATGTATTCCAATGGCATCTTGCAAACGAATGGAAAAATAAATCTGGTTGGCAAAATTTTCTGTGGCAGACAACTCAGCAAAACGGCTGACTTTCAAACTGAGGGCCAGTCCCTGCACTTTGAGGTCCCAGCAGTCCTAGCATAAGCTGGGTTTGCTCAGCCGTGGACTCCGTGCCTCTGGGTGCTCCTCCTCTCCCTCCATACCTTACAGTTGATCCTGGTGGTACTTCTTGCATCAGCGGCCCCAGGAACACCACTGGAACTCTCAGCCTCATAGTTGTACACATACTTCCGGAGGTGCTTGAATCGAGTTGCTCCTTCTAAAATGGGGAGAAATAGGTCAACTACATAGCAGATAACTCCCCCAAGGATAGTCAACTCTGGGAAGAGAGGGGCAGTGGCCCAGATCATAAAAAATGGTAATTAAACTAAAATTATTATTTTCAAGTTTATTTATTTATTTTGAGAGCGAGAGAGACAGAAGAGGGGGGCAGGGGCAGAGAGAGAGAGAATCCCAAGCAGGAACTCAGGAACCATGAGATCATGGCCTGAGCTGAATCAAGAGTCATAGACTCAACCAACTGAGCCACCCAGGTACGCCTAGACTGAAATTATTTTTAATTGACTGCATTATACTTACTTTCCCTTTACAGATTTAACTTCCCCACTGTGTTTCATTGAGGATAATGTTTACATTTGATGGTATTTTGGATGTATCCTCTGAGGTGCAAGGAGGGGAACGTTAAACAATGGGGCTCAGAAAGTCTACAAGAGAGACCAGCAAATACCTCTAATACCTTTTCAGCTTGAAAATACCACAATTCTGTGGCTCTTTTTTGGTTCTCACAAATCCATGAGGCAGAGTTCATTAAGTTTTAGGAGTATCTGTCTTAAGAAAACCTCAAGGAGGAATATCTGGAGGTTTCCATTGTGCTGGAGAGGAATTTGCCTAACAATTTGAGAAAAAGGACATTTGGGGCATGAGCACAGATGCAGTGACGCGAGAAGGACACAAGATGGCAGTGCTGCCCCATCGAAGGCCAGCCTCCCGCTCTCAGGAAAACACTGAGTACCACCGCAAGGCCAGCTCCTTTGACCCCGAGAGGTCAGGTAAATATGAAGGACTGGGGGGGCTGGCTTCTGCACAAAGGTTAAAGTCAGCATTTCCTCACCCTCATATGTTTCGAATTAATGATTAGCCACCGATAAACAGATGGTGATGTCTCTTTAAAGTGTCCACGGGCCCACAGCGTGACAGTTCCTTCCCCACCGTGCCCTAGGCCATGTTTTTGGGACAGAATAGAACAGCAAGGAGAAGAGAATTGAGCTCCTTTGGAGGTGGGCAGAGGCCCCAGGAACTGGCTTCCTGGGGCTCAGAGCAGTGCACATCCATCCCAGCATCCCAGCATTTTAGTGAGCTGGCGTGCAGCAGGGTGGGCTGGGGGGTGGGGGCGCCCTTCCCTGCCCAGTGGGGAAGCGCCTTACTTGGGCAGCCGGGGCTGACGTTTTCCAGCACCTCGTCTTCTGTAAGAAAAGGAGAAAGACATTGGTGGTCTCTCCCGTCTTCCGATGACGGGCCCCAGCGTCTCACCGGGAGGGGCACCGCAGGGGTCTTCCAGCTTTTAGAGGAGAAGCGGCTTCTGGAGAACCCGCTCCCCAGCCCGTGCTCTCCCCGCCCCCCCACCGTGCTGCACGAGGATGAGGCCCCGCCGGCCCTTTTCCGGGTCCCCGGCGGCGCCCCCGGCCCCCTCCCCGACGACGCAGCCCCGCGCGCCCGCACGCCGGCCCGTCCCACTCACGCGCCCAGGCGCCGGCGGCCGCCAGCAGCAGCAGCAGCAGCAGCAGCGCGGGCCTCGGCGGGCCCATGCCGACGGGGTGGGCGGCTCCCTCGCTGCGCCTCGCGTGGGCCGGCGGGCGGGCTGGCTGGCTCTTCAGGGACGGGCACCCGCAGGCAGCCGCCCCGCACCCGAGCTAGGAATGCGCGGCCAGCGCCCGCGGCCCATTTATACCGGGCCGCCCGCCCAGGCCGCAACTCCCTGGCTTCGAGAGCGCGCCGGGCGAATTGCAAAAGGTCCAAAGGGCAGCCGGGCCTGTTTGCTTTTGCACACCGGGCTCGCCTGGCCTCTGAGCTCCAGGAGGGGCCGGCCGGGGGCCTGAGCCCAGACCCAGCCAGGGCCACGGCAGGCCTCTATTCCGGCCTGCTTAGAGTGGGGCCCTGGGGCGGGGGTGCTTGGCGCCTGAGAGGCCTGCCCCGGCCCAGCGGGGACTTCAGGAGATGACCGGGCACGTGGACAGAGCCCACCCCTGCTCCCTGCCCCCTGCCCCCTGCCCTGATTTTGTAGCTATTTCCAGAGCCAGTCCGTAACAGACTCTTGGTTGGGACGTTTTCCTTTCTTTTTCATTTTGGTGGACTTTGTCCTGGCAGGGTGCCCCTAATGTTCATCAGTACTGTGGCTGTCACCTGCCTGGGATTCAGCCCACTGAGAGGGAGCAGAGGGAGAGGGGAAGGAGGCCTGGTGAGCAACTGACTGAGTGTTCTGAGGAACCTGGTCTCATTCACAGCAAGCGTCAAGTGCCCAAATCTTGGAGAAACCCTGTGAGGTGCCCACCCCACCAACACTCTCCTGCCCCACCCCCACCATCTTCTTGGAAAATTGAGGAGAGGAGGCTTTTCCCTACATGCACCAGCTCCTGAGTTTCCTCTCCAGTGAGGAGAGGCGGGGCGGGGGGGGGGGGTGTGGATGGACAGGGCGTGTTGCCCCTACACACCCCAGAGCCTTCTCCACACATCCTTCCCTTCTTCCCACAGGAGACGTTGGCCAAGGTGCGCTTCCTCTCCCAGCTGTGGGGAATGCTGCACCGCATGGCTACTCAGCAGCACTGACTGTACTGACCCAGAAGCCATCCTAAAGTGGGGTGGATGGGCTGGCATAGTGGGGGGATGGACCGACGACTGAGACTGGCCTGTCCACAAGGCACCTCCAGTCTGCCTGGGGTGACAAGATGCACGGACAGGCAACTGCTGCTGAGAACTGCAGGTAGACTGTCAGGAGTGTGAAAGTGCGTGGGGGTGTAACTGCTGGATGGGTGCAGGGGGGGGGTGAGAGTGAGGGGCCTGAGCACCAAGGCCCGACAGGGGACTACTGGATGCATGAGCATGTGCTGCTCAGGCTAGCGCTCATGGTGGCGAGCTGGCGCTTGTGTACATTCAAGTGGAACAAACTACTTGTGAAGTGTTGAGGTCTTCTGGTGGTGAGAAGGATGGTTCCAGAAGGGTTCCTTCTGGAACAACAACGTTTGCCTTGTTGTCCCTAGCACTTGGGGCCACATTTCTCCTCATTCGTGTTTTGTTGTCTTTAGCCAGGAACTCCTTGGGCAGCTAAACTCCCTGCAGGGGTCAGCTGCTTTGCATCTGTGCTCTGTTAATATGGTTAAAAGTCTCAGCTGGCCATGCCTGCACCTCCGAATTGTGGACAGTCTGGAGAAAGGATCTGTCCCCAACCCCATTTCTCTGAGCATTTGATCAGAACTGTTTTGTGACTGACCTTCCACCGGGAGCTGGTGTTAGTATTTCTGGAAGTGGGTTTTCACTTTAAAGAGGATGGGTGAAAAATTTAGGTCTTAAGAACCAAAAGGAGGTGAGAGATGAAGTCAGTGTACTACTGTCAGTGTCCACAGACCACATCAGTTTTGTGATTTGGGAATCAAAAATGGATCTGGTATCTTGGATGCAGAGAAAAATCGTGGGGTGTTTAGATGCTTCTGAGCTGTCATCCTCTCCAAAGAAGGAAGCCCAAGACTTGGAAACATGGGGGGTCAACTTCTTTATTTCCCTCATCTCCTCTGGAAAGTCACCTTGGGCGGGGCTTCATCCTCTGACAGGGTCCAGTGCACAAGCATCATCAAGCAAATGTTGAATCACTGAGTTGACTTGACTACACAGGCAGCAATACTAGGAGGATTCATATGTAGATTTTTCTTAAGTTACAAATTCACGCAGATCTTTTGTCAAAAGCTATTTGAAAACGCAGCATTCATTGTGATCACAGATATCACCCTTCATTCCTTTCCTTTCTCAGTTCCCTCTCCTAAACAAGTTCTAAGTTTCAAAGGATATCTGCTAGTTTTTGTGGAGACCTCAGCTGGAATTAGGATTCAGGAAGTCTTATGGTATAAACTGTACTCATGAACAGAAAAGATGCTGGTCCAGAAAGGTCAGCTGATAGGAAGGAAAACAGTGCATTAGACTCAATAAGTCCAGAGATTGAGTCCTAGCTTTCTTGTGAAGTTTGTAACCTTGGGCAAGTGACTCTGTTAAGTCATCCCTAAAATAGGATTAAAAATATCTACGTTCCTCCTAGGAATTTTTGAGAGAAGTAAATGAAACAATTATGTAAATAATTGCACTGATAGCATGATGCCTAGCCAAAAGAAAAAAAAAAAAGAGTGACTTATTTATTAATGTGTGTATTAAAGTGGAAGTATATTTGTAGCATACCTATTGAACAAGTTAACTAAGATGTATACAGAATCAGGGATTAATAGAACAAAAATAGGAAATGAGGGTTGAGGAAAAGCACACAACAGGGCCTCCAGGAGGGCTATGCATAGCTGTGACCAAGCATCCCTTTGTCTCTTGATGATTCCTTACATTTCTGAAGTGTTTGAAATCACTGCCCTTTCTGAGGCAAATGGAGGCCTTCCTACAGCAGGCAGACTAGTGACTCTAGCAGAGACACATTCTGGTGTCATAAAGATTAATCCCAGCCAGTGGCTGTGATTTATCAGTTTATGAATGCAGAGTCCCTTTGGGTGAACCATCAGTCTGAGTAAACACAGAGCTCTGGGTTGCCATTAGAAAGCCACCTGACCAGTGGAATTTCAAGGAATTAGATAATGTTGAATTTTCCAGTTGTAGTCTCTAGAAGTGAAACTATGCATTCTGTTTATGTGCAGGTGACCAGAAAAGTCCTGGCCAAGTTTAGGGCACTATGGAAGTTATTAAAGAGCCCACAGAAACTTAATATTTTGAGTTCAGTGCAGTTTACATACTGGTATAGATGTTCAGTACGTAATTTGACGAATACTAATGAATGAATCTGTGCCATTCAGTTATACCCCTCATCGCTTCTAGGATATTTATGTACAGTGACCATGATGCCAAATAAATCTTCTCAGTGACACAAAACAAGGAAATACAATCTGATACAAATTATTCTCAGCTATGCTGTTAAAAAACTCATCTGGAAAGTAGGGACCAGTATTGACAATGACTAATTAGCCTATCTCTTTTCTGCCTCTGACTGCATTGTAATTGTAACTGATGCCTAGAAGTTGGAAAGTAAACCTTAAGAGTTGTGGATGGAACCATGCATGCCCAGTATGGTCTGTACATGTATGTGCACACACACCATGCACACACCCCCCCCCCCCCACCTCACACACACAAATGAGAAATGTCAAGAAAAACATGGTTGCATTTAGGTGGATGGGATAGGTAGAAGGTAGTGGGATGGGCCAGTGTCAACCGAATGAAGGCATTACTGATGGCTGATTAACCTCCTGTTAGGAAGCAAAAAAGAATTTTTCTCACTCCCTTATTCTGCTCTCCAAGAGATAAGGTCAAAATGTTGAGTAGCATTTCTCCCCAAGGGAGGGAACTCAGATGTCAGCACTGTTCTACCTGCCGTGAGGCTCTGTGCGTATGAACTACCACTTCCTTGAAGATGCACATCTCATCCAATCACCTTCCAGGGCAGGCTGCTGCCCTACCTACTTGGAGGAAGCTTTCTCTGGGTCCAGCCCAGTTGGACCTCACGGCTTCTAACCCTGCTCTCTTCTCAGTTTCTTTTGCGAACAACCTGTCATGGAGAGCCTTCATACAAACCTTCTGTTGTTGCCCTGAACTTATATTTTTCTCTGATAATATGATTTTAATTTTTCAAGTGTTAACCTATTACCTTGCCAACTAGAGAGATAAGTGAGGAGGGCAGGAACTGTGTGTGGTTTTCACCTTTGTATTCCTCGTCTTTCCTGCTCACCAACACCTTGTAGGAGGCTGGGCAGGTGCTAGCTAGGGAATACATACTAGGATTATAATGTGAGATGGTACTTGTGAGGCAGGTTTTTTTTGTTTTTTTTTTTTTGTTTTTTTTTTGAATGCATGAACTTCATTTTTAGTCCTGGGTGCTGCCTGCGTGTGTCTATATCTTAATTCAGAATGTGTGGTACATTTGAATCGGTATGAGAGAAGTGAAGCAGGATCATGGGACCGTCTCAAAAACTGTCTGTCCTTTACCTGTGTGATGAGTGGACAGGACTAGGTGACCTCTTAGGCCCACTGCAGCTCTGACTAATTTGATTCTGTGAAGACTCTGCAACTTAAGAAAAAATAATTTATAAGTTACACTGGGCTCACACCTCATGATTAGGGGCTGGAGCTGAGGATTCGGAATCATTGAGAAGGATGGATTTTCTCAGAGGCCACCTACCTCTGTAAAGACTTGCATTCTTGTGTCTGAGAAATAGAATGCTCCACTCATTTCAAACAGATTTCCAGCTAAGAGAGTGCATGCCTTCCTAGAGGGACTGGGCAGTTCTCAGGGAGTGCTTCCTGGTGTCTGACCTTAGTCTTCGTCTTTGGTCAGATAAGCTTACCTTGACCTCAGATAAGCTTCCTTAGATATACCTTAGCTTGTTCTTTGAGAGGCTTCTTGCTGACTTTTGTCAATTACTTTTTACTGACCTGTTTTTTTTCCCTTGAGTTTTCTTTATGTTCTCACAGGACTAAGGACTGGAATGTACTGCCCTCACAAGGCTGAGGCCAGTGCTGATGGTAAACAGATGGCTCACTGGCTACCTGCACCTCACCATTGCCACCTCACCATGAGCCATTGGTTCTCAAGTGTTTATGGAGGTCATAAGTAGTATGTCCTCTGAGAGCTTACAGATGAGGAGAAGGCATGAATAACATCCCAGCTAACAACTAGTGTATATAAAGTGCCCAATGTGTGGTCTGTGGGTCTCAGAGGTCCTGACTTGAGCTGCATCTTGGATGGTGGGCAGGATTTGGTAATTGGACTGTGTGGCACCATTGAAAGAACAGTGGCAGGAAGCTGAGATTACGATGTCCTGAGGGTTGGTAACCCAGACAGACAGCTGAGTCCATGGAGAAGGCTGGGGGTACATGGGGGGAGGGCCAGGAACTAAGCTTTCTGGCTAATTCAATCTTTGCTTTAACTGCGGGTTACTATACAAACTTCACAGTATATTTTTGGCATTAAATATAGTACATATGCCATTCAAACCCTAGGTTGCATAGAAGGCTGTGAGTATTGGGCTAAGTTCTCCTTGTCCAGAGCTCTAAAGGGAAGTGGAGGGGCAGGGATTCACAGACTGTTAGACACAAAGATCTTAAAAGACTGACTCTAGATACATAGAGAAACTGAGGCCCAGACACCTGTGGTGGTGGCTGTAGTTTCTAAGACAAGGGCAGAGGTAGGGCAAGATTATAAACTATAATATTCATTCTACTCTAATTGCATTAAATCTATGTTGACTACATAAAATTGCTTGGAGATTGTTTTATACAGATGAATCTTTGATATCAGTGTATGTTTCCTTATAATCTACTGCCCATTAAAAGTGGAAAACTTAATTGATTTTTTTGTGGATTTGTATTCAGAATAAATATTGTTATGTAACTAATTATATAGAATCATAGAGATTTGGGGGCTTAAAGGGCCATTAAGGTCATTGAATCCTACTCATCTCCCAATATAGGTGTCCCAACAGTCTGAGAATTCCTGGGCACTCATCAGGAGACTGCCTGAAGAGTGCAATTTTGTGAGATTAGATAATGCTCTAGTCTGCCAAACAATTTAAGAGTCCTAAAAGAGAAGCTTCCCAGCCTGCTTATCTACAGATGGTCGGATGGTCCTGTGCATGGACAACAATGCTCTGTAGCCCTATCTCATGTCTCTTGTGTTTATGTCCCCTGTCCAGGTCACAGACCATCTATTGCAGGGAAAGCTCTCTGAGAAGAGTGACAATCTGGGGATAGATGATGCTCTGACACTGTCATACCAATTCTGAAGTCAAAACCAAGTAATTACCAGATTGTCTGATGTCTTCACCTTACCTCCTTCCTCTGTATTAGTGCAGGGAGTGGAGGTGGGGGAGTCAGGCCAGCCCCAAAACTCAGTCTACTTTGGTTTCTTGGTCTCCAAAACAGAAAGTAGGTAAAAGTATGTGCCATTTAGTATCTGGGGTTCCTTGTCTTTCTTTCTTTCTTTCTTTCTTTCTTTCTTTCTTTCTTTCTTTCTTTCTTTCTTTCTTTCTTTCTTTCTTTCTTTCTTTCTTTTTTCTTCGTTCTCTTTCTTAAGTGGGGGCACTTAGCCTTAATAAAGTTACTTTAAAATAAATAACAATCACCTTCAGTGTTCTGAGAGCTATCCTAGAAGGGGACTTCTTTAATAGCTTTACTAAGACAAAATTCATATCATAAAATACACACTCATTTTAGGAGTATAGTTCAGTCATTTTTAGTATATTCACAGAATTGTACAACCTTTACCACAATACATTTTTAGATGTTTTTATCACCTCAAAAATAAATCCCACACCAGTTTGCCAACACTCCCTCAAATCTGCATTTCCCCAGCCCTGGGCAGCCACAGATCTATTTCCTGTCTCTAGATTTGCTTATACTTGACACTTGATACATATAGTCATAAAATGGGTGGTCCTTTTTGACTGGCATCTCTTCACCCACCGTAAGGTTTCCAAGGGTCATCCATATTGTAACATTCCATTCCTTTTCATTGCCAAATAATATTCCATTGGATGGATATAACACAGCTTATTTATCCATTCATCAATTGGCAGACATTTGTGTTGTTTCCACTTAGGGGCTATTATGAATAGTGCTGCTATGAACATTTGTGTATTAGTTTTGCATGACATATCTTTTCATTTCCCTCAGGTAAGAGTAGAATTGCTGAGTCATATAGTTAACTCTACTTGAAGGACAGTCAGACTTCAGACTTTTCCAAAGTAACTGCACCATTGTGCATTCCCACCACCAGTATCTGAAGGTTCCAATTTCTCTGCATTTTTGCCAACACTTATTTTTATCTGTCTTTTTGGTTAGAGTCATCCTAGTGGGTATGAAGCAGTATCTTGTTGTGGTTTTGATTGGTATTTCCATGACGGGTAATGATGTTGGGCATTTTTTCATGTTCTTATTGGTAATTTGAGAAATGTCCTTTAGAGAAATGTCTATTCAAATCCTTTGGGCTTTGAACTTTTTAATTGAGTTGTTTTGACTTTTTGTTTGTTAAGTTGCAAGAGTTCTTCCTATACTCCAGATATAAGTCTCTTATCACATATAGTATTTATAAACATATTCTCTCATTCTGTGGGTGCCTTTCACTTTTTTGATGGTTGAAGTACAGAAGTTTTAAATTCTGATGAAGTCAAATTTATTTTTCTTCTGTTGCTTGTTTTTTGGTGTCATACCTAAAAAATGCTACTTAAAACAAGGTGAAGAAAATGAACTTTTATATTTTCTCCTAAAATGTTTATAGTTTTAGGTTTTCTTTTTATACCTGTGATCCATTTAGAGTTTTTTTTTTTTTTTGCATGTAGAAGATTCGTTTTGAGCCTTATTTTTAGAAATGTCTAGGTTCTGTGAGCTTGTACATGGCCCTGACTAACCTTTCCTGCTACCTGCTCATGGGGCATTATCTGTTCCCCGGGAAGATGACATCAGTCCTATTGCTCAATGAGCAGAATCAGTCCCTTATCAGAGTACTGCTCCTCCCTGGTGCTTTCCAAGCAGTGACCAGTCACCTGGGACTGAGAACCACAGTCCCTGAGGGGATAGACCCTGAGTCCTTGTCTTTTCAGTAGGAAAAAAAGATGTATTTGGTCTCTGAGGCTGAAATCCAAAGCTCCTTGTGGAGTCCCAAATGCCACAATGCTGTGATAGCTGTCTTTGCTTTTTCTGCAGAAAGGATCCAGTTAAATGAAGTTTTTGTTTGCACCCGAAACAGTTCAACATGTTCTACAAGGAAACATAGTAATAAACTAGTATTAAATAAAACTAGTATTAAATAAAACTAGTAATAAATAAATAAAAGAAGTGACATAATGAACCTTAGAATGGTTACTCTGGGGGTGAGAAGGAGAAGAACGGGAGTTGAGAGTGGGGGCAGGGAGTTAGAAGGGGGACTATTCAAGAGTGTCTTGGTGGCTCATTTGGCTGGGCATCCGACTTTGGCTCAGGTCATGGTCTCAAGGTTAGTGAGTTCGAGCCCTGCATCAGGCTCTATGCTGACAGCTTGGAGCCTGGAGTGTGCTTCAGATTCTGTCTCTCCCTCTCTCTCTCTGACCCTCCCCCACTCACTCTCTCTCTCTCTCTCTCTCAAAAATAAACATTAAAAAAATTAAAAAAAAAGAAAGCTGGAAAATTATACGTTCTCTGCCCCTTTCTTAAAAAAAAAAAAAAGAAGAAGAGGGACTATTCAAACAAATAAACCAACAGACCAGTGATAACAGTATGCCAGACACTGAGGGGGGGAGAATGGTCCTCTCTCTGCTCCTGAGTGCAAACAAAATGATAGTTATATAAGTATAAATATTTTTTTTAATTTTTTTTAACGTTTATTTATTTTTGGGACAGAGAGAGACAGAGCATGAACGGGGGAGGGGCAGAGAGAGAGGGAGAGACAGAATCTGAAACAGGCTCCAGGCTCCGAGCCATCAGCCCAGAGCCTGACGCGGGGCTCGAACTCACGGACCGCGAGATTGTGACCTGGCTGAAGTCGGACGCTTAACCGACTGCGCCACCCAGGCGCCCCAAGTATAGATATTTTTTTAAACTCCAATATTTATCAAGCACCAAAAATGTACCAATCCTTGTGATAGTGAACTTTCATAAATTATCTCATTTAATTTCCAAAAGAAAAAGAATCTTCAAAGTAGATATTTTAACCACCAATCTTACAAATAAATAAGGAAGCCAGAGCTAAATTCCATACAACTCACCAGGTTCTAATGTCTGCATTATGCAAGTTGGGGCCAATTATGAATGAATGAATGCATCTCGGTGACTGTGGTCATACACACAGAAGTTGCCTTCTAACTGGGGAAGGAAGCTAGTGTCTTACTAAGAAGAGCTGCATTCCACATTGCTTTGAGGGTTTGTTAAGGGCTTTGGAATTCATTATTTCTTTTAACTCTTCTGATTGTCCTGTGAGTTTTATGCTGTATGTCACAGGTGAGGTATCTGAAGCTGCCTGGAGTTAAATGACTTTCCAGGATCACCTGGCTGATAACTAGCTGAACTAGAACTCAGGTTTTCTTACTTCCAATCCCAAGTAGTTTGTACGCCATCATCTTGAATCTCAGTGAGAAGATTAGGAAATCCAGAACTCTTTATGGCATTTGTTCGAGAATTAAGGCAGGGGTTATTGAGCCTCAGCTGTCTCCCAGAGAGGATGCTCAGAGAAGCAACATGAAAATACCGTAGCACTCACGGCCGGAGCTGGAGATGGGGCTGAGTGGCATTTCCTAAGGTAGGCTTTTGATAACATTCAGATTTCTGAAGAAATGTGCTTGTGGGGAAGCACAGACATGCGGAAACACCTGCGGTCACTGCTCTTTGGATGAGATTTTAATGTAAATGCTGTTTATTGCAATTTCCCTCTTCTACATGCCTTTTCCCCAAGTAGATACATGAGAAGCTGGCTCACATACCTTACTTCTTTTCCATATTGGTTCTGTACATACATAATGGTGTTTGCATGGCTAATCCTCCTGGATCACCCTCCAGAATGTGAGACACTGCATCACACCCTGAAAATCCTCTGAGAATGACTCAGTGTGAAACAATGTGTCTGTTCTCTCCTTCCAGACCAGGTCTTGGGACTTGAGTCCCTCAGGGGAATGGCTGATAGCATTCTCTATCACTGGCTGACCCATGAGCACAGTTAAAGGTCATCCTTATAAGTTACTTTGGAGAAGTCCAATATAAAATGGTAAATTGAGGCAATTAATTCAAATTAATCTATTCCTCTTGACTCTTACACTTTTTTTAACCTGAACATTTTAGTTGAAAATGGTGATGGATGTCTGAATTATCCAGATAATTACTTCATTCTCACTTCGTTAATGCCAGAGCTGTGTCTTCTTGTTAGAGGGCAGATGAACTACTCCCTTACTGCTCAGAGAAGCTAGAACCTTCCTGAAAGGAGGGAGGTAGACAGGTGAGGAGTTTTATGACTAGAGCAGCTTCTGAGTTCATCCCAGTGATGACCCCCATCTATTGCTCTCCTCAGCTGGCTGCTGTGCTTCCATCCCAGTGCTCCCCTGCCTTATCATTCTTGCATGGGTGGAGAAGAGGTGCTCCTATGTGTGTCTCCTCCCACATGCCCTCACCTTACTTGGGTCCCTCTCAGTGCCCTCACTACCTTGCCCTGGTCACCAAGCCTTAGCCCTCATTTCCACTTTGGCTCCAGGTTGTCTGTTCTATTCCTCCTCCTTCTTCATATTTTCTTTATCACATCCACCATTTTCGTACTCCATTATCTCTGAATGAATGATTGTTTTGAGCTATTTTGTGGCCTGTGATGCTGGCACATGTGGAATATACCAAAATGATTCGCCAAATAGCCTGAGTATTAATTTTGATAGGGCTTCGATAACAAAGTACCACAGACTGGGTGGCTTAAGCCACAGAAATTTATTTTTTCACAATGCTGGAGACCAGAAGTCCAAGATCAGGGTGTTTGCAGAGTTGGTATCTTTTGAGGGCTTTCTCCTTGGCTTGTATGTGGCTGTCTCCTCTTCCCTGTGTCCTCACATGGTCTTCCCTCTATGTCTGTTTCCTAATCTCCTCTTTTTATGAAGACACCACTCATATTGGATTAGGGCTCACCCTAATGACTTCATTTCACTTAATTTCCTCTTTACAGGCTCTTTCTCCAGGACAATCACATGCTTTGAGGTACTGGAAGTTGGGACTTCAAAATATGTCTTTGTCTGCTTGGACTGCCATAACAAAATACTGAGTGTTTAAGCAACGGAAATTTATTTCCTTACAGTTTGGAAGCTGAAATTCTGAGATCAATATGGTAGCATGGTTGAGTTCTGGTAAGAGCTCTATTCCTGGCTTGTAGGAAGCCTGTGTCCTCACATGGCAGGGGAGTAGGGATGGGGTGAGGAGAGGAGAGGGAGAGAAGTTCTGCAAATATTATTACATTAGAGATTAAGGTTTCAACATATGAATTTTTGGGTCAACACAGTTCAGTCCACAACAGCATATGAATTTTAGTGTGTCTGTGGGGGGATACACTTGAGCCCAGAATAGTCTGAATAGGGGATTAAAAACACAAGTATATGATTTCCTTACAGTGGGCTGTGATATGGACCCATACTTTCTTTGTTTCTTGAGAAGGGTTTTGAAGAGCTTCAAGAAGATCCTGTTAGTTGACTACCTTACTGTAGACTATGGTCCAAATAGTTTTGTATCTGCCTCACAGAGCTAAATATGGCTTCCTCAGTGTCTGAGTGCTTCCTGAGTTGGATTTTGGCCATGGTGCTTGTTGCACTGGAAGAATATTGTTGGAGAATGCTCCTAGGGCATATTAGTGGGCAGCATTGCTAATGCATTCTGGGGGCCACACAGCCATGAAATCCTGGGACATTTATTCCAAGGGTAAGACAAACCCAGAAAACAACTATCCTGGGACATTAAGACAGTCTGTCAACAATATCAAAATAATCCAGGAAGAAGAATGATAAAGCTTGTTGACTTTTGCTCTCCAGGAGCTATTTTTCTTCTTGCAGAGTAAACTCATCTCTGGGGGATTAAAGGCAGCCTCCCAGAGAGCTATGGACTCCCTTCCACCTCCAGGCCAGCAATTCACTTAGCTCAAGAGACAATGGTGCCAGTGACCTGAGTCTAATCTGGAAGGGCAGATTAATGCTTGACACTGTGGTTGCTTTGGGTAGGGAACAGAGAAATAAAGGTGTCTCTGGCAAGAAAAGATTAAGTGTAAAGACTGTAAATTAGGAAAGAATCATTTATGTGAGATATCAAGCTTCTTCAAGGAAGTGCTGGAAGAAATATTTTTGGTTATTTAGGAGATTTTAAAAAGTGACACTTTGGATATAAATCAGCCTATGAAAAATAGTATGGTAATAGTATATTTGGTAAAAATGATATCAAAATAAGGCAAAAATAGAATTATATTGCTTGGCTGAGTAGTCTGATTAAACCCAACCATAGTTTGATTCCATTACGGTCAGATAATTTATACTGTGTGATTTTAATTATTTTAAATATGTTGGGGTTTGTTTATGACCCAGTCTATGGTCTATATTGTTAAATATTTCATGGTTACTTGAAAAGACTATATTCTACTGGGTTGGGTGTAGTTTTCTATAAATGTCAGTCAGATTCTGTTGGTTGATGGTGTTGTTGAGTTCTTTTATATCTTTGCTTATTTTGTGTATTGATTCCATGAATTGCTGAGAGTGGGGTGTTGAAGTACCTGACTAGAAATAAAGCTGGGGCTCAAAAACCAGAAAGAATGAGGCTTCCTCCTATCAATCAATGAATGAATCAATCAATTAGTAAAAAAGGCATTTTGAGATACGGATGGGCCCAGTTAAGAGAATTGGATGTTTTCTTTAGGTGTGATATCAGTGTTTATAGGCTTATGCTGATATACTGAAGCATTTGTAACTTCCCTTTATCAAGATTTTCTATGTTTGATTAATTCATCTGGTTAGCCAGACTTGGTTCAAGGCAACCTATGGACTAAGGAGGATGGCAGAGCTTCCACCTGTTGGATGGTCTACTGAGGAACTTACTCTTGTTGTAGAACAAGTTGATGGCAGGCAGCCCCAGAAACCCACCATTTTTTTCAGAGCTGGGTACTGGTGCTTCCTTTGCTCATGTATCTATTCTTTTTAGGAAGTGGACCAGCAGAGTGGTTAAGAGCATAAATTCCCAAAGCCAGAGCTTGGGCTTACATTGGCTGTGTGATGGGGGCATGTTATTTAGTGTCTTCCTTCTGTTTCCCTACCTATAAAAAGGGAATCATAATAGATGTTCCTGCCTGATAAGGCTTTGTGATTATTAAATGAGTTAATGCAGAGAAAGTACTCAGCCCAGCTCAGGAACATGGTAAAGCGTCGGTAAGTATTAGTTATCATCACTGGTCTGTCAGTACATCCTTTCTTCTTTTTTTTTAAATGCTTATTTTTGAGAGAGAGAGAGAGAGAGCGAGCAAGTGTGTGTGTGGGGGGGGGCAGAAAGAGAAATACAAAGATATTCCCACAACATTGTTTGTAATAGCAAAGTTTAGAAACATATTGAATGTCCATTCACAGGAGACCAATTCAATAAATTACTGAACAAATACGTAATGGAAAACTATGCAGTTCTGTATGTGCACCAATATAGAATGGTCTCCAAGATACACCGTTATGTGAAAAATAGATGAAAATAATAGTTATAGCATGTTTTCTGTGTAAAACTGTGTATACATGTACAACATTGCTACAACATACAAATGTATGCTTGTATATGCATATGCCTTTTTTTCTTTTTATGAAATTTATTGTCAAATTGGTTTCCATACAACACCCAGTGCTCATTCCAAAAAATGCCCTCTTCAATACCCATCACCCACCCTCCCCTCCCTCCCACCCCCCATCAACCCTGTTTGTTCTCAGTTTTTAAGAGTCTCTTATGCTTTGGCTCTCTCCCACTCTAACCTTTTTTTCCCTTCCCCTCCCCCATGGGTTTCTGTTAAGTTTCTCAGGATCCACATAAGAGTGAAAACATATGGTATCTGTCTTTCTCTGTATTGCTTATGCCCTTTTTATTAGAGTTCTTCAGAGAAACTGAACTGGTGGGAACCTAAATTTGTGTAAGTGTATATGCTTAGGTGTATATGTATGTATATATATGCATATATATATATATATATAGTATTATATATATTAAATGTATTTTACATCAGGAGTATTATCTATTAAAAAACAAGTAAAATATAATTTTTAGAGAGTAGTAATGGGTAAGATGGTGATGGTGTGGCCTAGAAGATGGGGAGGAGAGTGCAAACCTTGCTCAGAATTTACTCTTACATTTAGGAAGATAAGGAGTAAAAACCAGTTGCTCCAAGTGAACCTTATGATAATCAAGCACCCAGAAGCATTTATGTTCCAGTGTGTATCTTATATGTGTTTTTGATGCAAGGAGGCACAAATGGTAGAAAAAGTTTGTAGACCTACGAGTCACACAAAGTACCTGGAACATAGCAAATATTCAACAAGTTTTTATTGATTGAGTAAACAGAGAGGTGGACCCCTTTGCCCAGTTATAGATGATGAAGTTCCTTTGAGCTTCAAGGAGACTGCAAGGTGAAATAAATAAACTTTCCCGGAGACTGTACGGGCTCTGGGAAGTCCCCTTGGCATTTGTGTGTTTTGCAAACATCTCAAATATGATGTGTTTGTTCAATGAATAGATGAATGAATTTGTTGAACAAAACTTTTCCGTCTTCTGTATCTCGCATGGGAAGGAGCTATCTTTATATTTGGTGGCAAATATTTAATCACATGTCTTGATTGATGGAGATTCATAACTTAATATTTCTCATCTATCATTCACAATTTGTTTCCTTTCTGTTTTGATTGCAGATCTGTTTGATCTGTTTTGAGATATAACAATTAGACTGTTTTCCTCTAAGGTAGTTTCCATTGTTCCATGGAAAGATCACCTCTTGGGGGCACCTGGGTGGCTCAGTTGGTTAAGCGTCTGACTTCGGCTCAGGTCATGATCTCGCAGTTTGTGGGTTCGAGTCCCACGTCAGGCTCTGTGCTGACAGCTCACAGCCTGGAGCCTGCTTCAGATTCTGTGTCTCCCTTTCTCTCTCTGCCCCTCCCTTGCTCACACTCTTTCTCTGTCAAAAATGAATAAACTTAAAAAAAAAAATTAAAGATCATCTTTTGAATTAAAGCACAGAGTTAATAGGAATGCTTCTGGATGCTCAGTTGGATTTGAAAAGGGTCTTGGTATCTTAAGAGACTACACATATATTTTAAAAGATCAGGAGAATATCTATGGCAGAATTATTTGCAGCTTACTTTTTAGAAGTTCTGTTTACACACACACGCACACACACACACTTTATTCACAACTCTCAAAAAATTACTGAATAAAGAAGGGAAAAAAATCCATATTCTCTTGGTGCAGTAGATGGTTTTTGGTAATTTCTACCATCTGTGTGGCCAGACTTAACTTGGAGAATGTTCTTCTTTAAAAAATTTTTTTTTCAACGTTTATTTATTTTTGGGACAGAGAGAGACAGAGCATGAACGGGGGAGGGGGCAGAGAGAGAGAGGGAGACACAGAATCGGAAACAGGCTCCAGGCTCTGAGCCATCAGCCCAGAGCCTGACGCGGGGCTTGAACTCACAGACCGCGATCGCCAGATCGTGACCTGAGCTGAAGTCGGACATTTAACCGACTGCGCCACCCAGGCGCCCCAGAATGTTCTTCTTTAGTGCTAATGTGAAATTCCTCTGGCTCTACCCTGTAAAGTATTGTGCTACTCTGACCACAAGCACAGAATCCACTTTTTAATTCATTTTTATGGTTAAGTAGTGTGACATAACTTTTATTTGAGTAAAATTCTTGGGGATTTGAAAAAAAAGGAGTAGTTCAGAATTGGAAATATAAACACCCTGGTACATAAACCACCGGCTCACTTTTTCAGCAAAATAACCTATTAATTCATACCAATGAACTATAAAGCTGCGAAGGGGAGAATATATTTCTCATTTCTCAGCTATCTGAAAACTGTCACTGGGCCAACCTTAATCAGCTTTCCCATTATCATCTAAATGTACATTGAAATGTAGCATCATAAACTAAATGGATATTTTACATTATCATGTTAGATTTTCACTGGTTATATAGCTGTCCGATATTATTTTCTATTATTTTAGAAGCCAACCAGAGCTTCTTTTATACAATGCTTACACAACTCTCCAAATCAACTTTATATAACTGAAGTCACACAGTGTAGTTAACTGTTAATTTTTCCTACTCTTTATTATTCTACTGGTAATGACCCAGTTACAACAGAGATAGTTATTGATTTAGAATGCTAGAAAAAATAAATAGAAGACAACTTATGTTTTATACGGCCTAAATTTTTCACTTGTCACACCAATGTTTTAAAAGTGAATGAATTAACATTGCTAGTGTTAATTATCTGTAAGAAACTTACTACTCTAAATAATTAGGTTTTTTCATACAAAGAGAAAGAAGCATCCCAATTTAGGTATGGAATTAACCTTCTTTGAACTCAGGAAAACTATACCTGTGAAATTAGGCCACAGTTAATCTTCTGATTAAAACACATGGATTCAGCTTATACAATTGTGTAAAAGTTATTTAGTGATTTAGAGGATGCTTCCTACAGATAAACTTTCCCCTCAGGTCCTCAGGAATGAAGAAAAAAAAAATAAAGAAAAAAATGCTTCTCCCACAACAAAAGCAAAAAGAAATAGACACTTTCAAAGAATAAGTTTTAGATTTGCTTAAACTCAAATTTTTAAAAAACAGATTGTATGTACACAATGCAATCAGATAACAAATAGCCAAACAGGACTCTGAATTGCAATAAGCCAAATAAAAAAGAAACATTGTGGCCCACTGGATATGAGATAGCCCACCTAGTCCTTTGTCTCCACATTGTCAAAAGCAGCAGTCACAGTGACAGACTCCACTATGGGGCAGTCTGTACTCTTCACAATGATGACAGAAAGGGTAGGATTGGCTGCATTGCACTACAAATTGATTACCTTCAATTTACTTGTTTTGAACCTGCTGCCACAGTAGGAGAGACACTGGAATGCTTGCACAGATGTCACAGGGATTAGTGACATATGACACTATATTTTCAGAAAATGAAGGTCAGCCCTTGGGTTTGGTCAAAGTATCTCTAATTGATCTTCCACAGGGTACATATTTCCATGGAGGCAGTGATACCCTATCACTAGGGTCTGATAACTGACCACTTAGCAAGTTGATGTTGGGGCAGTAAACTGGAGAGAAGCATGCTTCTGTTACTCAAAAGCACCTCTCACCTCCCGCTTTTTATCCAGGATTGCAGGAACTACTCTTCTTAATATAGGAATATATAAAAACTACAGTGGAGAAAACTAATCATTTAATAAACCTGGGGGCACACAGAGCCCTTTGTTGATCTGATAAGAGCTAGTAGCTTCTTACTATAAAAACCTAGAAATGTCCAGCAAATTTTGCACAAAACTTCAAGGGAGTGAAGCCCCTGAAACCCATCCATGGACCCTAACAACTCCTTAGTTAAGATGCTTACTGTACCAGCTAAAGGATAAGGTTCATACTTAATTCCTCTTTGTATCTCTAACCTTTCTAGTGCAGTGACTGGCCTGGAGTAGATTTTCAGGTATTTTGGGAATAAATAATTTACTGGGGGTTGGAGTTGGTGCTCTCATTCACAGGGAGCTCCAGAGCACCAGTAGAAAACCTCCTAGAGACTCAGTGCTCTCATGTTGGCCATTGCCAGAGGTCTACTGCTTTCCTGTTACTGCCTCTTGTCTGTGTGTTCAGGAGAGAAGGATTCCAAGAAGATAATGAGTGATGGGTGTGGGTGACAATCAAATGCAAGCAACAGCAACCCCAACCTGACTACACTGGATAAGTCATGAGTGAGGTCATTGCTGTCAAGCTGACCCTGTTTTTGGCTCTTGCCCATTATGTTAGTATATTAGAATATCATTGTACTTCAATAATTAGTATAGTTAACTGCTCCTGTGTCACCAAGAAATCTTTGGAGTGAGCCAGAGAATCAGTGCACTGAGGTACAGGTCCAGAACCAATGGTCTTGGCACGGAATCTGTGCTATAGAAAGAATACAGGAAATGGCTTCAAATTTATTCCATGCTCTGGCTTTAGAAGCATGTCTTTTTCAGGGTGAGGAGAGGATTATGATTGCTTTGTGTGTCTGTGTGACAGGGGGATGGAGAAGGAGGTCCCAAATCTATGGACTCAAACCATGCTTTGAGAGATATTTTGAGGCTATACTTTCTAAAGCACATGTGACCTGTGACATGATTTTAACTCCTGGTCCAGAGCCTTCAGTATTGTCTCAGAGCACCCCCCCCCCCCCCCGCCCCATGCCTTGGTAGTCCTTAAGAGTGGAGCTACACTGAGCCATGAAGCAGGATGTGTCACTGATAGCTAATCAGTGCAGATATCAGGTTTCTATGAGAATGCCCCAGTGGCAAAAGTTTGGCTCAATTACAGTACATCAATAACAAATGTGGCAAGTCTCCAATTACAGATTGTTTTTACTGCCTATTTCTTACTCTGTCCTGGCCTATAGATACTATGCATAGTGACTGGCCAGGGTCAGGACTGAGGGAAGATGATCCAAAGAAGAGAAGATCTAGGCTCTGCTTGTTGTGAGCTGGTAGTCGGGGTCAACCAGGCAAGCAAGGACCACAAAGGGGAGAATGGCTCCACATGGTGGCCCAGGCAGATTGTTCAGGCCCTGTCCTAGTTCCTTCTCTTTTGTTCTTCTGTGAGCCAAATGTCACTCTTTCTCTAGGGTTTGCTTTCAGTGGACCTCCTGGAAATCTCCCCTAATATCTCAGCTCCACCTCCCCTTCTGTGATTTCCTGTTACCAAAGAGGAATTATTACCCACGTGGCATTTAAATGTTCTCAATAGTCTGCAGTGTTTCTGGTCATTCTCCTTCTAGTTAGATCCTTGAGCACAAGACATCTATAGGCACTGTCCCATGGGGCTGAGGAAGTGTAGAAATCAAGAATTTCTAGATTAAGTTAGGTATCCGACTATTAAATAATTAGAGAGCTAACAAGGCTGAATCCAAATTATTTTTGAACATTGGCATGGAGAGGGCATGTAGTCTCCTCAGCATTTTTCAAACTTTTTGAAGATGACCCAGATTAAGAAATTCTTTTCCCATCACAATAAAGTATACACAAATATAAGTAATAAAAGCAAAAGTTACCTGAAACAAAACTTACCCTTACTACATGTGATGCACTCTGATATTTTCTGTTCTGTTCTATTTCATTAAAAAAAAATGTTGGTCACCACCCATTGAATTGATTTCATGATCCACCAATGGGTGGCTACTTTTTGTTTGCAAAACATTGGCTTGCCTCATGGGACTGTAGTAAACCCGATAAGGAATCAATCCTATCCTCCTTTCATTCTTCTCTAAAAACCATAAAAATATTTTCTATTTGTACATAGTTTACATAAAATCCAGAGCAAATACTTATAACAGTTCTGAAGTAGGTTTAACTGTATTTCACAGCTAACAAGTGGTGAAGTTGAGATGTAAGACTCCAAATCATGGGCTGTTTTCACTTTATCATGCTGCATCCATTATCAGATCTGTGTCTTTCTAGTTGTAAGTGCCTAAAGGACCAGGGATACACCTAGCATCAGGCTGGATGCCCAGGAAGTGCCTGGTGAATACCTGATAAACAAAAGGTTATAATAAAGTTTGTCAAAGGCCATGCCTCTTATGAGGTATGATTATACTTCATGTATAATCTCATACCTATGACAGTATATGAGCCATTGGTCGATTGGGTGGCTCTGGAAAAGTCTCCCAAGCTTAGAGGGCTTCTTCAGTGAACAGATAAGAGGAACTGACAGAGGGATATTGTTTGATTCGTCCCTATATTTGAGCTTTTCCTAGAGCTCCCAAAGAAATTTCCAGAAAGGCATTAAAATCATCAAACAGGAAGATCTTTATTTCTGCTAGTTTTCCCAAACAGCTGGTTTTCCAAGTGTTTAATTTGTAGACCTGGCTTCTACCAAACCCTAAATCCATGACCAGTAAACTATTGAGAACATGCCCCAATTTCTGCTGGACCTCTCCAGCTAAATCTGATGTCCTTGGGAAACACAAACATCTGTCCTAAGGCATATATATATATATATATATATATATATATATATATATATATTATATATATATATATATATATATATATAGAGAGAGAGAGAGAGAGAGAGAGAGAGAGAGAGAGAGAGAGATAAGGTAAGAGTTAAGACTGAACAGGCACTGAATAATCATCTGTTGAATGCATCAATGAACATTGATGTTCAATGAACATCAATGAACTCAAAGTGTAAGTGTATGCTATACATATGTAGATATTGAGGATTTTTTATATGTGCTCATATGAGGCTCTTTTCCTCAATGACCTAGGAGGGGGAAATGTGACAGTCCTCTGGGTACTTGGAAAGGAAGGGACAGGTAGAGAGAGGAGTTGAGGAGAGAAAAGGGAAGATAAGAACTGGAAAGAAAAATGAGAGGGAAATATGTGGCTAGAATAACAGGAAGAGGACCCAGCGACACTGAATGTTGATCACAATCTTTGTTAGTTCTAGAATTAACTTTATCTTACCTGTTACTCTGTATACTTTGTTGGATTCAAAGTACATGTTTCACTGGATGGAAAGTTCCTGTTTACTTACTCTTTCTGACCTAATTTTAAAAGGCTATTTAACCATTTTGGTAAGTTTCTTATAGCTGATATACCTCTGAGCTGAGGTGAGGAATGGGAGGAAGGGGTGTCATGGTGGCTTCTTAAATCCAGTTCATGTGGAAGGACTGGTAAAGGGAAGACTTCTCTAGCATTGACTCAAACAGAACCCTCTTAGCAGGAGCAAAATAGGTGATGTTGCAATGAAAGGTTTCACCTTTCAACCTCATGTTTGATATGGTTTTGGGAAAAGAACAGCATTCTGTCCAAAAGTCAAGTCAAAAGCTTCTCCACACATTGATTTCCCAATCCAGGACTGGTAATATCAAATAAAACAAAGGCCCTTTCCCCAAATGAAGGCATTAGTAAATATGTCTTTGCTCTCCTGGGAATTCTGTTCTCTCACAACATCTTTCTGAATAATCACTTTCCATCGAGAGGGGAGTTTAATCTTTCCATTGAACTATATGGTGATGGAAGAGGCCACTGGTTCCAAGGGCAGAAGAGAAGGCTGGTACTACCCTTGGGCATGGGAGAAACATTAGGATCAAGAGCACAGCTACTGGAGCCAGACTGCCTGATCTGAATTTCATTCTGCTACCAGCTCTGTAAGTTACATAACCTTTCTGTGCTTTATATGTGAAAGAGGGATAAAATAGTTTTATTTATAGGAATAAATAAGTTAATACAGGTGATGCACTTAAAACAGTGACTTAATCAGGCATTTAATAGGTCCTAGATATTAGAGGATATAAGAAAAGAAATATTCATTTTCTAAATTCAGAGTTTATTTTGGTAATTTTTTTTCATTTTAATAAGGACTAGTGGCTTCCAGAATCTTGTAATGATAGAACTGAAAGGAATGTTTATTTTACAGATCTGCAAAAAAGCCCAGAGTTGAGCTCTCTAAGGCCACATAGCTACCTAATGGCACATTCAAGTCTTAAAACCAGACTTCCTGATTCTAGACCATTCCCCACTGTACCATACTCCTTCCCTAGAGGAGGATGTCCAGGACCAAGAAAGTTCTATCAGAACAATAATTATAATCAGAACTACAGTACCTTCCCCAAGGACTCCCATGTCACTCCAAAGGCAATCTTAAGCCGACTCATTCATTCATTTATTCATTCATTTACTCACTCAGCACTGAGTTAGGCTACCCCCAGAAGGTACAGAAAAGTAAAATATAGATGTTGTCCTTAAAGGACTTCAATTGAAATTGGGGCAATAAGGTAGGCAGAAATTAAAGTGATACAATAATGTAGTTATTTCTCTAAGGTGAAAAGTATTGGAAAGGTTAGGCATCTTTTGCTGTCTAACCAATCACATGTTCAATAAGGAGTTTCTGATAGGGTCAGTAAATTTATGAATGACTAAAATAAATGAAGCCAAGTAGATCTCCTATGAGTTGGACTGTGCTTAATGTTTGCTGTAGCTATAGGTGTCAGAGGCTTCAAATTTCTGTCATGTCTGTTTTTGTCTCCCTGTTATCCAGGGATTCCCTACCTCTTCCTTAGACAGTGTCAGGGGTTTGTGGTGGTGAGGTGTTGGGAAAGGGAAGCGCTCTGTAATTGTATGGTAAATCTCAGCGCTTTAGTGTGCCTGGGTCCCTGGGATGTGACGTTCATAAGTGCTTCTTAGAATCCCCCCATCCTGTAAGTAAGAAAGGAAGGGTCCAGGGGGATGGAGTCAGGGGAGTGTACTTCTTCCAGGTAGTATAAATCTGGTTAAATCATTCCGCTGGAGAACAGGACTTTGTTATGGAAGAGATTCTGACTTTATTTCAAAAAAAAGAAAAAAGAAAGAAAAGAAAAAAGAAAATTTCTTTGTTGCCTGTCAGAGCTATGGGGTTATCTTTCTTGGCTCTTCACCATGAGAACCTGGTGGGGTCTGAGAAGTAAAGCCCACGAAAGCAAGAGAGACCCCTAAGAGCGCCGACTCCAAGAGTCTATTTCTCTCACACTAGCCTACACTCAGCTCCAGTGATTTGTCGAAATTAGCATGAAAGTGTTCCTATCAAAGTATGGCTCCAGTGCTCCAGGTAAGCAGATCTCAGTAACTCTCTGGATTCCATTCTATGTCCAGTTTTCTGGGTGGCTCTTTGCCATGCAACCTCAGCTCCCTCACGAGTCCAAGAAAAAGTTATTAATTTTTAGTTTGTTCAGTTGTTTTTCTTTGTAAAAGATTGGGAGTGCTGACAAAATCTACATGTATGGCTGAACCCTGAAGGTCCAACTTCATTAGTTTTTTGCATTTGCATATGCAGCCATACCGGCACCATTTATTGGAGAAACAGTTCTTTCCCCATTAAATCTTTTGGCATTCTTGTCAAAAACCATTTGACCATACATTTGAGATTTTATCTCTGGACTTTCAATTCTGCTCCCAATCTTTATGTCTACTCTTATGCCGGGACGACACTTTATTGTTTGCAGTAACACTGTAGTAAGTTTTGAAATTGGGAAATGTATCCTCCAAATCCACTATTCTTTTTAAAGATTGTTTTGGTTATTGCATTTCCATATGGATTTTAGAGTCATCTTATAATTTTCTGAAAGATTCCAGCTGGAATTTTGAAATAGACTGCATTGAATCGAGATCATTGGGGAGTTTTGTTATCTTAATAGTACTGTCTTCCAGTTCTTAAATATCAGATGTCTTTCCATTTATTTTAATATCTTTCAATGATATTTTATAATTTTAGGTGTACAAATGTTATACTTTATACTGTATTAAATGTATTCCTAAATATTTTATTCTTTTAATACTACTGTAAATACTACTATGAATTTGTTTTCCAAATTTCATTTTTGGATTGTGCATTGCTCATGTATAGAAATAAAATAATTAATTTTTTATTTTAATCATTTGAGTATAGTTAATATACAACCTTATATTAATTTCAGGTGTACAACATCGTGATTCAACAGCTCTAAACATTATGCTCTGCTCACCACAAGTGTAGCTACCATCTGTCACCATACGACGCTGTTACAATATCATTGACTGTATCTCCTGTGCTGTGCCTTTTATTCCCATGACTTATCAATTTCATAACTGTAAGTCTGTCCTAGTCCCCTTCACCCATTTTGCTCATCCCCTTTCCCTCTGGGCAATCAATTCTCTGTATTTAGAGGTCAAATTCTGCCTTTTTGTTTGTTTTTTCATTTGTTTTGTTTTTTAGATTCTACATATGAGTGAAATAATATGGTATTTGTCTTTCTCTGTCTGACTTATTTCACCTAGCATAATATCCTCTAGGTCAATCTATGTTGTCTCAAATGGCAAGATCTCATCCTTTTTTATGATTGTGTAATAGTCCATTGTATATGTGTGTGGGTATGTATGTATATACGTGTTTATGTATGCCACATCTTCTTTATCTGTTTATCTATTGATGGACACTTAGGTTGCTTCATATCTTGGCTATTGTAAATAATGCTGCAATGAAATAGGGGTGCATATATCTTTTCAAATCAGTGTTTTCATTTCTTTGGGTAAGTACTCTGTAATAGAATTATTGGATCATATATTATTTTTATTTTTATTTTTTTAAGGAACCTCCACACTGTTTCCACAATAGCTGTACCACTTTAGATTCCCACCAATAGTCCACAAGAGTTCCTTTTTCTCCACATCCTCACCAACACTTACTATTTCTTGTCTTTTTTATTTTAGCCATTCTAACAGGTATAAGGTGCTATCTCTAAGTTGATTTTTTTAAAGGTTTATTTTTGAGAGAGAGAGAGCACAATAGGGGGAGGAGCACAGAGCGAGGGAGACTGATGATTTGAGGTGGGCTCCATGCTGACAACAGACAGCCTGATGTGGGACTTGAGTTCACAAACTCCGTGATCAAGACATGAACCAAAGCCGGTGGCTTAACAAACTGAGCCACCCAGGCACCCCTCTAAATTGATTTTTGTATGTTGATCTTGTGTCCTGAAACCTTGATGACCTTGTTTATTAGCTCTTATGATTTTGGAGTGCTTATTTTAAGGTGGTCAGTTAAAGCTTCTCTATGGTCCAGTGAAATTGGGATTTAAAATACCCACAATATTTACCCATTAGAACCATTGTTATACTAAGAAAGCACAATCTTTTTTTTTTAACATTTTATTTTTTTTAAGAGAGAGAGAGAAAGAGAGAGAGAGCAGGGGAGGGCATAGAGAGAGGGAGACACAGAATTTGAAGCAGGCTTCAGGCTCAGAGCTATCAGCACAGAGCCCCATGTGGGGCTCAAACTCACAAACTGTGAGATCATGACCCGAGCTGAAGTCAGACGCTTTACTAACTGAGCCACCCAGGTGCCCCAGAAAGCACAATCTTAATCAGATGGTGATGATAAGATAAACAGTAGCTAGAAAAGTCATGTGGTCCAGATGATTTATTTTTATTATGGGCCTAACTAACATGAGCATGTTTATAGGCTGAAGAGAAGGAACAAGTGGGAAGAAAGAGATTGATATTTGAGCAAAAAGAAAATGGCTGGGGTGCCTGGGTGGCTTGGTCAGTCAAGCATCTGACTTTTGATTTCAGCTCAGGTCATGATCTCATGGTTGTGGGGTTGAGCCCCACATCAGGCTCTGTGCTGAGAGCATGGAGCCTGTTTGGGATTCTCTCTCTTTCTTTCTCTGTCCCTTTCCCACTTGTGTGATCTCTCTCTCTCTCTCTCTCTCTCTCTCTCTCTCTCTCTATCTCCCTCTCAAAATAAATAAATAAACTTAAAAAAAAAAGAAGATGGCTGATAAAGTGTCAAAGGAGTCAGAAGGGGGTGAGTTAAGTGTAGGCACTGACTTTAGATACCTTAAGGTTTACCTTATGTTCTTAGATGTTGAGAAAGGAGTCAAGGGTACAGATATGAATGAGAATGTGAGCTTGAATGTACATTAAAACTGCTGACTAAAAGCAAGAAGGTGATGGAGAGTAAGCTTGATGATTTCAGTTTCTCCATGACATAGGAGCCTTGGTGATCTGCTGAGGGGAGGAGTTTTGGGGAGAATGGCAAAGGTTTGGAATAATTGTTGGGGAGGTTGAAGAGCAGTCTGACCAAGAGCAAACCAAAGGGTCAATAGGTGTTGCTAAGGGACATGTGCATATATAAAGAGACATATAAGTAATAATGCTGCATCAATCTTGGGCTAGAGATTTACCATACAGTTGCTGTAGCAGGGAAAGTATATTAACAAAAAAGTGTTAAAGATGCTGGTAAAGAATAATGGAGACAACTAGTCATGTTATCACAGACTAGGTTGGCAAGGGAGCTTTAGAAGGTCCCCACAGAGTATGAAAAAATTATGGCGTTAAAGAACTGGAGGTCCTTACAGTCAAAAAGTAGGTTTAGTGGAAATAAAGGTACAAGAAAAGTAGAAAGATAAGATGTTAAGACCCATAGTAGAATAATGGAATTCAGAATTTCTGATGTGGTACAGCTAGTAAGATTCCAGATGTGACTCGGCCAATTATAATAGAAGTGACAGCCACTGGAATTGTGGAGGTCCAAGTCCGTGTTTCTGGATGGCTCATTTACATGAACCTTGATATCACCCAGAATTATGATAGTAACTGGGGTAGAGAGAAAGATCCAGGTCCTGTCATTGTCAATTAATGAAGAGTGGTAACTGGGAAGTTGGTAGATGTCATTAACAAAGTGAGGCAGAGGTTGGTATACCTGAATGACCCAACCTCATAGATTCAGATTTACCCAACATACCTGAGGGATACAACATTTCCATTAATAAGAGTGACACACTCTGGAATGGTTCTTAAGGTGAGGGAACATCATAAGAAAATGTTTGGGGGTGACATAGGGGGATAGTCCGTATCTATGCTAGAAAAACTTAGTTTGATAACTCTGATTATACCCCCTTAAAAAGTGTTAATTTCCACTGTCCCTCTCTTCCTAGAGAGAACTGCTCTTTTACGGATGGGTACAGAAATTCAGGGAGAGTTCCTGAGGAGCATGTAGCTTCTATCCCATCCATACTCCTGCTTGCTACTGAAGACTATATAAAGACATGAATCTAGATTTCTGACAGATCTTTTCAAGGAAAAATGCACATAATTTTCATAATTACACTCAACTTGATACAAAAGAGCCTAAATTCATATATTTGCTTTTTATAACTGAGATGTTACTTATAGTGAAGTGAACAGATCTTAACTGTTGGTGAATTTCTACAAATGCATAAGCCCTCAAGCTATAGAATATTTTCATTACACCAGAAAGTTCTCTGGTGACCCTTCCCGCTCAATTCCTGCCCTTCTTGAGGCAACTGTAATCCTGATTTCTAGCATCAAAGGTTAGTTTTGCCTGTTTTAGGACTTTATATTAATGGAAACACAGCAGGTACTCTTTGGTGTCTTTTTTTTTTTTCTGCTTAGCCTAGCAAGGTTTAAAGTTAGAATTTGGGGATTAAAGTAAGTCATTTTAATGGAAAATTCTCATTAGTACTAAGGTGGCTAAATTCAGACCAGAACAAAGGCAGGTGTGTGAAAGATCTCTGGTGTGTTTCCACCTCCTGTATAGTTTGCCAAGAAAGCCTAAGACAAATTTTAGTTAAGCATTACAGGAACTATCCTGTGGCCAAAGCCCAGTAGGCTTTGTGGCCCCATCACCTGAACTCCCCATTCCTGAACTCTTTATTGTCTCTGAAATGTATCAGAGGAAACAGTTCCTTTCTGTACCTTCTGAGAGGGATAATAAACCTGCTATGTGCTTGGTAGGATGGTACTGTTCCTGCCTCAGGGCATAAAAAGAAAACCCTAGAATATATTCTCCAATGTAAAAATGAAATCCCAGCTTAAACATGGTATCCTGGAATAGATTTCTTAACATCTGTTTTAATAGAAACCAAAGTCTGAGCAAGTATCTTTCCCTTCCTTAAAACTGTGCTTATGTATGTGGTGATGCTATGGATGAAATGTTTGTGTCCCCTCCAAATTCATCTGTTGGAGCTCTAACCCCCAGTGGGGTGATATTTAGAGGTGAGGCCTTTTGGAGGTAAGTAGGTTGGATGAGATCATGAGAGTGGGGTCCTCATGATGAGATTAGTGCATTTATGAGAAGAGACCCAGAGAGTAGTCTTTCTCCCACTCCCTCCCTCTTCCTCTCTTCTTCATCTCTCTCTGTATCTCTCCCTCAATATTTCTCCCTCCTTCTGTCTCTCAGTATACTGCCCCTGCCCGCCATCTTCCTCCCTCTCTCCTTCCCAAGAGAAGACTTAGAATGAAGTTATCTTCTTGGTATCTTGATCTTGGACTTCCAGTCTCCAGAACTTTGAGAAATCCATTTCTATTGTTTAAGCCACCCAGTCTGTGGTATTGTGTTCTGGCAGCCCACACTGATTAAGATAGGAGGTAAAATTTGTTAAGCACTAACTACATGTGGGACCCTCTGTCACATGTAATCTTTGAAACAAAACTAGGAGGTAGGTACTAGTATCTCTGTTTTGCCAGGAAGGAAGATAAAGCTCAGCATCACACAGCTGGTAAGTGATGACAGATATCAGCGAATCACCCTCTGCTCCAAGGAAGTTGTGCCCATTTATTTTCTCACTACAACCCTCATACACTTACTAATCTTCATAAATAACCCCCAACCCTTTAAAAAATTCCTGATGGGTCTGTCTCACCATAAGGTCTTGATATCATTGCTTCCTTTTTTGAGCTAATGGTTGAGAATGGTGACAGCTTCTGCAACCAATGAAATATTGGCTTTGATGCTTCCGTATCAGCATATACTCATCTACAGGAGGATTCTTAAGGAAACAGAAGGGGGCTGGGTACTTGTACAGACAGGCAATGGTGCCTTGGCAAGGGAAGGCACCATGGGCAACATTTAGGGAGGCAGCTGGAGGGAGGGATATTCCGGTTTTTTCTTGTCTTAATTGCCACATTGTTCTAAGGGGGTCTTGGATCAGAGATGAGATTAGGGGAGCTGAGACTGCTTTGGGATTGAGTGGTATGTCCCTAATACAACATACATTTTGACTGAAGTCTGCTTACTAGGTGAGGAACTTAGGAGCAGAGTCCCACAAAATAGGGGCCTCAAAACACAAAACAAATAAAAATACAACTGAAGGAATACACAAGGATGTATCATCTCTTCCCTATTGCTTTCTCAATATGGAAAGTAGTGCATTGGCCTGAGTCAATAGGATAATGTCATGATGGTGAAGGCCGTCTTGGATGGGTAGCCTTTACTAAGATAGGTTCATATCAATGTTACACAGCTGGGAAGAGGCTGAACTAGTATTTGAACCTAGTCTCTTTCTCTCCCTTTCAGATCTATTGAGTTATAATTGACATAAAATTGTAAGGTATTTAAAGTGTACACTGTGATGATTTGACATATGTATATACATTTTAAAAAGATTTCTCCCATCTAGTTAATTAGCACATCCATCACCTCACATATTTTTATGTGTAATATATATTGTAATGTTATGTATATATTTTATACATATATATATATATATATATATATATATATATATATACACATATGTATGGTGAGAACACTTAAGTTCTACCCTCTTAGCAAATTTAATTATAAAACAAATATATAGTGTTACTAACTATAGTCACTATGTTATACATTAGATCCTTACTCATTTTATAGCTGAAAGTTTGTACCCGTTTACCAGCCTCTCCCTATTCCTTCCCCCCACCCCTGCTCACCCCCAGTCTTGGCAACCGCTTTTCTACTTTCTGTTTCTATGAGTTTGGTTTTCTTTTTAGCTTCCACATATAAGTGATGCCATGTGGTATTTGTCTTTCTGTGTCTAACTTAATTCACTTAGCATTATGCCATCCATGTTGCTGTCAATGGCAGAATTTCCTTCTTTCTCATGGCTGAATAATACTCCCTTGAATATATATCCCATATCTTCTTTATCCATCTGTTGATGAACACTTAGGTTGTTTCCATATCTTTGCTATTGTGAATAATGCTGCCATGAACACGAGAATGCACCTATCTCTTATATATCCTTTTTTCATTTCCTTTGGATATGTACCCTGAAGTAGGATTGCTGGATCATATAGTAATTCTATTTTTAATTTTTTGAGGACTCTCCATGCTGTTACCCACAGTAGCTGCACCAATTTATATTCCTACCAATGGTGTTAAATGTTTCCCTTCTCCCCACATCCTTGCCAATGCTTGTTAGCTCTTTTCTTTTTGAGGAGAGCCATTCCAACAGGTGTGAGGTGATTTATTGTGGCTTTAATTTGTATTTACCCAATGATGAGTGATGTTGAGTACCTTTTCATGTATCTGTTGGCCATTTGTATGTCTTCTTTGGAAAAATATTCACTTCTGCCTATTTTAAAATCGAAGTGTTTGCGTGCTCATCTCCGAGTTTCCTTGGAGCATTACAAGACCTTTGGGCCAATACTGTGGAATATATTCAATAAAAATAAATAATGTTCTGTAAAAAAAATAAATAAATAAAATAAAATAAAATTGAAGTGTTTTTTGCTATTGAGTTGTGTGATTTCTTTATATATTTTGAATATTAACACTTTGTCATATATATGATTTACAAATTGCCTTTTTAGTTTTAGTTTTTTAAAATTTTTTTAATGTTTATTTATTTTTGCAAGAAGGACAGAGAGTGTGAGCAGGGGAAGGGCAGAGAGAGGGAGACACAGAATCTGAAGCAGGCTCCAGGCTCTGAGCTGTCAGCACAGAGCCCAATGCGGGGCTTGAACTCACAAACTGTGAGATCATGACCTGAGCTGAGGTCGGACACTTAATTGACTGAGCCACCCAGGTGCCCCTGCCTTTTTAGTTTTGATTATTTCTTTTGCTGTGCAGAAGCTTTTTCATTTGGTGTAGTGCCACTTGCTTGTTTTTGCCTTTGTTACCTTTGCTTTTGGTGTCAAATCCAAAAGATCACTGCCAAGATTAACGTCAAGGAGTTTACCACTGATGTTTTCTTCTAGGAGTTTTATGGTTTCAGATCTTAAATTTAAGACCTTAATCCATTTGGGTTGGTTTTTGTATATGGTATAAGATAGGGATCCAGTATCATTCTTTTGCATGAGGTTGTCCTGTTTTTTCAATTACCATTTGTTGAAGAGACTATCCCTTCCTTACTGTATATCTTGGCTCCTTTGTTGTAAATTAACATTTTTTAAAAAGTTTATTTATTTCTGAGAGAGACAGAGCATGAGCGGGGGAGGGGCAGAGAGCCAGGGAGACACAGAATCTGAAGCAGGCTCCAGGCTCTGAGCTGTCAGCACAGAGCGTGATGCGGGGCTCTAACTCACAAACTGTGAGATCATGACCTGAGCTGAAGTTGGACACTTAACCGACTGAGTCACCCAGGTGCCCCTCCTTTGTTGTAAATTAAATGACCTTACTGTAGATAGGAGTTTATTTTTGGATTCTTTGTTCTGTTGATCTATGTGCCCATTTTCATGCCAATACTATCCTATTTTGATTACTATAGCTTCATAATATATTTTGAAACTAGGAAATATGAAGCTAAATCTGGTCTCTTTCATTATAATAACTATATTCTTTCTACTATGTAATTTTTCCGCTTTACCCTAAGGGGTTTCCTACTGCTCTGTTACATTGGCCCCAGTTGGTATATAGGTAATTTTCTTAATTTCCCACAGCACAGCTGGGAAATATTTTTTAAAACAGTTGATTTATTCAGATTTTCTATTCCGTCTTAGGTCAAATTTAATCACTTGTATTACAGGAAATGTATTCATTTCTTCTAGGTTTTCCAGCGGATTAGTATAAAATTGTTATATTCTTGTAATTTCCTTTTATCTTTTACATATGTAAAACTCATTCCTAATTTTTTTTTGTGGCTTCTCTTTTTCCCTTGATTAATCTTGTGAAAGGTTTTTTATTATATTCAATTAACAATGAAAAAGAAAAAACAGGGGGAGTTTGGGGAGTTGACAAATGCCACCTATTTGATAAATATTTTTATAAACTCTCTGCCATGTACTGATCCTAGTTAAATGCTGCTGATAGGTGGGGTGACCATATGCCCCAATCTATGCCTATTTCAGGTATAAAAATTAATATAACTCCCTTTTAATCCCAACAGTAATTTGGGCCAAATTAAAGTTGACATGTATAGTGGTGGCTTTAAGATAAATTTTGGTGGAGTTTTGAAGATGGAACCCTGGTTGGAAGGACTTACAAAAATGGAGGCGAACATCTGGAGACAATAAGAGATGATTATTTTGAAGAGTTTTGCTATAGGAAAGGGAAGAAATGAGGTAGGAGGCAGAGGAAATGGAGTTGTTTGCTATTTTACCTGTTTCTGCCTTTATTATTTTTGTTTCTTCTTTATACTTTCTATGGGCTTATTTGAGTTGTTTATTTCCTAGCCTCTTAGATTAATGTGTAATGCATGTGAAGCCATATATATCTTTCCATGAACAAAACATATAGGTTCTGATATGGGGTGCTTTCATTTTCATTAATTTCTAAATTGTTTGAAATTTCAATGTTGACATTTTCTTTAAGCAATGAATTATTTAGAAGTGACTTAAAATATCTAGATGCCTGGATTCAATTAAAAAAAAAATTCTAGTTTCAGGGCACCTGGGTGGCTCAGTCAGTTCAGCATCTGACTCTTGATTTCAGCTCAGGTCATGATTTCGTGGCTTGTGAGTTTGACCCTCATTTCAGGTTCTGTGCTGACAGTGCATGGAGCCTGCTTGGTATTCTGTCTCCCTCTTTCTCTGCCCCTCCCCTGCTTGCTCTCTATATCTCTTTCAAAATAAATAAAAATAAACTTAAAAAATTTTTTTCTAGTTTTTATACACTATTTTCAATTAAGTGGTCTATATATTTCTACGTATCTTCTTTGTTTAAAAGTTTTTAACGTTTATTTATTTTTGAGAGAGAGAGGGAATGAGTGTGAGCAGGGGAGGGTCAGAGAGAGAGACCAAAACACAGAATCTGAAGCAGGCTCCAGGCTCCAGCTGTCAGCACAGAGCCCAACGTGGGGCTTGAACTCGAGAACTGTGAGATCATGACCTGAGCAGAAGTTGGATGCTTAACCGACTGAGCCACTCAGGTGCCCCTCTATATGTCTTTTTTTAAAAAGATTATTGTAATTTCCTTTCTGACCTTCTATAGGACCAATTTTTATAAATTTTAACTGAGTAAAATGAACAAATTGTGTATTCTCTATTGAGTATGAGTTCTATGCACATCTATTAGCATCAATTTGTTAACTATATTATTTAAGTCCTCTGTATTGTTACTCACGGTACATCGTGGTGGGAGACTTTAACAGACCTCTCAGATGTGGATTTGCTAATTTCCTTTTGTGATTTTACCAATTTTTCATGTACTCCAAAATGATGTTAGGAGCATTTAAGTTCATGATTATTCGATCTTCCTGGTGAATTATTTAAAATGTGAAATATCCTTTTTTAACTTGTAATCTTTTTGACTTTCGATTCTGTTGTGTGTGATACTGATGCTGCTGTTAGCAACTTTCTGTTCGTGGTTGCCAGGAATATGTTTTCAAGCCTAGAGTAATCACAGTTTTGGCTTTTCCTGGTAAGCTGCACGTGGCTGGATTCTTAAAATCCAACCGATTTTACCTTTTATAAAACAGACTAATCCAGTTCATATGTATCATTATTTTGGATGTATTTAGACTTATTCCTGCCATGTCATTTTGTGTTGCAGTTTAACATCCTTTCTCTCATTTCCGCTTCAGCCTTTCCACGGATGGCTGGGATTTCCTTTGTTCCTCTTTTCATTTACTGGTTTGAAAACCATACACATTTTATTTTTATGCTTCTAAGAGGTTACACTTAAATTTTTATCATTAGTGTTTAAATTTATATTTTTCTAACAGCGTGAGGCTACTCACTACCTACTAACTTTTTTTAATTCTTTTTTTTAACTTTTAACTTGTTTTATTTTTTATTTTTTAAAACTTACTTCCAAATTAGTTAGCATAGAGTGCAACAATGATTTCAGGAGTAGATTCCTTAGGGCCCCTTACCCATTTAGCCCATCCCCCCTCCCACAACCCCTCCAGTAACTCTCTGTTTGTTCTCCATATTTATGAGTCTCTTCTGTTTTGTCCCCCTCCTTGTTTTTATATTATTTTTGTTTCCCTTCCCTTATGTTCATCTGTTTGTCTCTTAAAGTCTTCATACGAGTGAAGTCATATGATTTTTGTTTTTCTTTGACTAATTTCACTTAGCATAATACCCTCCAGTTTCATCCACGTAGTTGCAAATGGCAAGATTTCATTCTTTTTGATTGCCGAGTAATACTCCATTGTGTTACACCATACCACATCTTTATCCGTTCATCCATCAATGGACATTTGGGCTCTTTCCATACTTTGGCTATTGTAGATAGTGCTGCTATAAACATGGGGGTGCATGTGTTCCTTCGAAACAGCACACCTGTGTCCCTGGATAATGCCTAGTAGGACAATTGCTGGGTAGTAGGATAGTTCTATTTTTAGTTTTCTAAGGAACCTCCATAATGTTTTCCAGAGTGGCTGCACCAGCTTGCATTCCCATACTTACTAATAGCTTTTGACAAATCTTCAAATACTTTTATTTTCCTGAATTCTTCATTAGCATCCCCACTTCCATCTTCTATATCCCATGTTGGCATAATCTGAATTTTTACACCAGAATTTTGTTTTTAAAAAATAATTTTAGGGGAACCTGGGTCGCTCAGCCAGTTAAGCATCCATCCGACTCTTGATTTCGGCTTAGGTCATAATCACAGGGTCGTGGGATTGAGCCCTATGTTGGGATACACGCTGAACATGGAGCCTGCTTGGGATTCTCTCTCCTTCTCTCTCTCTGACCTTCCCCATCAAATAAATTAATTAAAAAAAATTATAATTATGTCTCATAGAAAAAGTAGTTGTATTATTTTCCTGCAACTACTGCAGCTCGTTTTTAAATCTTGGATTCATTTTCCTGTAGAGTCTCTAATAGTTCTCTTAGCTTTCAGACAGGATCTATTGAGTTATTAAAACTCTGACTTCCTGGGTATTTGAAAAAAATCTTATATTGTTCTCACATTTGATTAATATTATGTCTGAATATAGAAATTTAGATTTGAACTTCTTTTCTTTCAGTGAAGATATTATCAAATGTCTTTTCTTCATCCAATACTGTTGATGAAACACCTAATGTCAAATCTGATGAGAATGACTGTGAATAGTTGCTTTATCACCCTCTCTGGAAGCTTCGGCAACTTCTCTTCACCCTCGTAGCTATCCTCAGAGCTTAGAATGTTGGCTAATATTCTGAATTGTCACTACCTTTGTAATTGGCTTTTGTGTGTGTGTGTGTGTGTGTATTTTAATCCTGCTCTATATTTGAAGGACCATTTCAATCTGAAGATTTATGCTTCTTCAACTGTAAGAAGAAATTCCATTATTTTTTTTAGATTTTATCTCTCTTTTATCCTCATTATTCTCTATTAGATAGATGCTATGACATACAGAACTTTCCTCCATATATCTTCAAGTTTTCAACTTTTCTTCACCTTGTGCTTCATTCCAGATATCTCATTTCCTTCTCAGCTGGGTCCAGTCTTCTAATCCTATCTACTGAATTTTTTATTTCAGTAATTACATTTTTTTTATTTCTAAGGTTTATGTTTGGTTTGTTTTACACCAGACTGTTCCTGATTGTCACTTCTTCTTATCACTCTATTAATATTTCATAATCGTAATTCTTCTGTTGGCTAGTTATCTATTTTTCATGGTGGCTTCATGTCAGATGTTGGTGATTTTGGCTATGGGCTCATCTTTGTGGTTTGGATACCCTGTTGGTGTCTATACTTCTAGTCCCATGGCCAGCCATCAGGGAGGTATTGGGGTAGCTACTGAGGTTTGTGCTCCATAATGTTTTCTGTGAGAATAGGAGAAAGGCTCTGTGTGTGCTGGGTAGGATATCTTAGAAGCCAATATTCTGGGCTTAGTCATTCCATCTGGGCATTTTCAGGTTCTACTCTCCTTGAGCACGGCCCCTGCCCAAGAATAGGCCTGAATGGATGTGGAGGAGGACAGCGGGCTGCACCAGGCACAACCAGTGTGGGTACCCAACTCTTTTCCCTGTCATTTGCATCGAATGCCTCCTCTCGGAGCCTGGCTTCCACCACCTGGAGGCATGAGATGGGCTTGGTGATGCCCCTATCTTCTGTGGCATACTTTCCAAAAAGCTTCAGAACAAATTCCAGGCTGCTGTTACCTTCTTCAAACTAATCTGGTGTATTTTTAGACCCTCAGGAATTTTTCATAATTTTGATTAGCTAAAAATTTCTCTTTGAATTTACAGAGTAAGGTATGTATTCTCATACTCAAAAAAGAAATGTAAGGCTTAGAGTAGAAATATAGAGCGCATTGGGGAAGGAGAGAACATCGCTGTCTGCAATTAGTTTCCTATCTGGAAGGCAAAGCTTCCACTTTTACTTTGGGTTGTTTGCCTTTTTCTCATCTATACTAGAGACAGTAAGCAATTGTCACTTATATTGTAAATATTTGTTACAAATGCCTTTTAATTTTGCTTATGGTCACTTCTGAGATACAGAAATTTTATGTTTTTATGAGGACAAACCTGTCCATTTTTTACTCTAAGATTTCTGGATGTTGTGTAATGCTCAGGAGGCCTTCCTAATACATAATTGAAACCTATTTTTATTATAGTGCCTTTTAATATTTCATGGTTCAATCTTTTGTGATTAGATATTTCATGTTTAGGTATGGATTCATCAGGGTTTTAATTTTGTGTTTCGTGTGAGATCTGATGTGTGTCCCATTCCCTCTTTTCTAAGATGAAAGTTTTATTGCTAATTTCCTTCCTTGTTCCGTTACCTTGTTTTGGCTGGGTGGGTGTGCAGGGGCAGTTAACATTTTTTAGTGCATAGGTCATCAAACCATAATGAACCAAACTGGTATTTGATGGATGGACTGTACAACACTCAGAGTTCTTGAACTTTGAGATGAATGTAGTACCTGCCTGGAATTTGGGGAGGAGACGAGTGTGAAGAAATGTAGGTACATGAAGCCAGAGAAGCTGACTGTGGCAGAGAACACCATCCACTGAAATGATTTTCCGGTTTTCCCCTTGGACACATAGCTAGAGTTCATCTCCCTGCCCCTCTCTCTACATAACCGGGTGACTAAGTTCTCTCCAGTACAGAGTGAACAGTCTTCATGCCAAGCCCATAAAAACCTCTCATTTGTACTCCTTTTTGAAGCCTGGATATATAGGTGATGAGGTTCTAGGAGATGGGGCCACAAGATGAAAGGATTTTAAATACAGACAAGGCCGCGTGGAGGAGAGTTGCCTCCTGGCCAGAAACATTCTCCTTGGACTAATACTGAAGTGAGAAATAAGCTACTTTGGTATCTGCCCAAATAAGACAGGGGATTTAAGTTTCTGGAAGATATGCTGTATTGAGTTAGGGAAGTTTCCTTCCATTCTTGACTTACTGTTGTTTTAATCAGGAGAGGGTACTGATTTATTGCTTATTTTTATTTTTTTAACATTTATTCATTTTTTTTTTGAGAGATAGAGACAGTGTGAGTGGGGGAGGAGCAGAGAGGGGGAAACACAGAATCCGAAGCAGGCTCCAGGCTCCGAGCTGTCAGCACAGAGCCTGATGCGGAGCTTGAACTCACAGATGGCGAGATCATGACCTGAGCTGAAGTTGGATGCTTAACTGACTGAGCCACCCAGGTGCCCCTTATTTTATTTTATTTTTTTAAGGTTTATTTATTTTTGAGAGAGACAGAGAGAGAGAGAGACAGAGAGAGAGAGAGAGACAGAGAGAGAGACAGAGATTGGAGGGGTAGAGAGAGAGGGAGATACAGAATCTGAAGCAGGCTCCAGGCTCCAGGCTGTCAGCACAGAGCCGGATGCTGGGCTCGAACTCATGGACCACAAGATCATGACCTGAGCCAAAGTTGTATGCCTACCTGACTAAGCCACCCAGGCACCCCTGTTGTTTTATTTAAAAAAATCTGACAACTACTTAACTCTAGAGAAAAAACTGATGGTTACTCCAGAGTATCATAGAAATATTATTATGCTTAAATCCCCCAGTGTAATAAATTATAATTATTTTGTTGAGTTTTGATTTAACAATGTCACCATTTTCTAATTTATTTATATTTGCTTTTATTTTTATGAATTCCTTCTACTTGGTTTTATTTTGTTTTCTTTTTCTAATATCTTGATTGCTGTTAATTTTTTGTTTGTTTAATTAGAAAGGTATTCAGGGGTAAGAAGTTTCCTATATTCCATGAGTACTGATTCATAATATTCTTTTATTATTTGCTAACTGGTGTGTTAATTCTTAAAGTTCTCCATTAAGTGATTTCTGTAATAAACACTGGAATTGTGTGCCTTATACCTGTCACTGACCAGCAGGATTTTGGAGTGTTCTGGGCCATACTTTACTTTTTGTAACTGATATCAGGGTAATGAATGAGGAGCCAAAGCAATCCCACATTCCTCTATAATATGTTTGGTATTTTTTTTTTCAACGTTTATTTATTTTTGGGACAGAGAGAGACAGAGCATGAACGGGGGAGGGGCAGAGAGAGAGGGAGACACAGAATCGGAAACAGGCTCCAGGCTCTGAGCCATCAGCCCAGAGCCCGACGCGGGGCTCGAACTCACGGACTGCGAGATCGTGACCTGGCTGAAGTCGGACGCTTAACCGACTGCGCCACCCAGGCGCCCCATATGTTTGGTATTTTTGAGGTAGGGTTTTACCCATGCAAGTCTCTTTATAGGTAATCTATTTCTTTTTCAGTATTAATTGGAAAAATGTACATATTGAACAATAGCTGTATTAAAACTTTTGAATTCTAAAATAATAAAAAATATGAAAGCCTTAAGCTATGAAAATTGGTATATTTCTGTCCTTAAATATTTTAATGCCTATAGGTGAAAATTAAGTATCTTATTAATATGACATGGTGATTTAGGTTTCTTTATTATGTTTATCTTTAGAATTAGTTGCTGGGTGGAAACTTAGTGTGACCATAAAGTAACCTTTACATGATTTGCTATGGGGATTTAAAGATGCATTTTCTTTTGTCCCCTCTGCTCACCTCCTTATTAAAATCAAAGTAGCATCTTTTTATGCATAGTGAATTTGTTCCTTAGGGGACTATCAAGTATCATCTTTGGTCTATATTACTGCACTTTAGATTATGGACTCCAGTGCTAACATTTATCAGCTCTGTGACATTTGGCAAGTTTCTTATTCTCTCTGTGCTTCCGTTTCCTCAGATATAAAGTGGGGATAATCAGGGTCTCTGCCTCATAGGATTTTCCCAAGGGTTAAGAGTTCAAAATTTAAAGTTCTTAGAATAGTCCTGGGGATGATGTTAGTTCTATGTACGTTAGCTATTTTTATTATAATCTAGAAGCAATCACAGCTAGCTTCTCTAAAAACTTTTTTTTTTTTTTTGCTAATACTCTCATTATTAAACTGCCCTTTAAGTTTAAGGGAAATTATATAAACTGTCACAATCTTATCACAAACCCAGGATTTAGATATTGTTATGCTATATGAGAAGCTAAGAGTGTGAAATAATTTTGAGGTTCACATGGTAAAACGTGACGGAATTGGGATTTGAACTTATGTCTGTCACTGAAGTCCACATGCTTCGCATTGTAACACTCAGCCTGATGTGACCACTGTCTATAAAATCCAGCACCATAAACTTTTCCTGTCATTACCAAACCAGAGCTTCATCTTTTTTGGTACGCCAAAAAGTTTGCACTTATAGCACCAAGGTAGTATGTCTGTAGTTCTTTTAAGACAGTAGATAGCCCAGCACTGTTGACCTGGAGTAGTGCTCACACTAGCTCTGCCTGATGAACGACATTCACTCTTTAGAACCACAGAGAGGAGAATGCAGACATTAATGGTTTACTGCTGCTTATCTTAGTTAACCCCAGATAATTTGTCAATCAGTATCTAGCCTTTTGATTTTCTCTATGTCATAACTCTCCCAGCCCCTGGTTTCAAATGGGTGTTGAAGATTGCCTGTCTCTAACTCTCTGGGCAGTCTCTTGGCAGGAAGGCACTACACAATATCACACGGGTTCCTGGAGTTCATGTAGGAACAGGAGGATAATGGGTGCCTTCTGAGGGAGAGATAGGAGAGGTAGTTGCTGGGAAAATGCGTCCTAGGCCTGAAAATAATTAAGGCTTTGATTGCGGCCATTCAAAAACCTATGCCCAGACTACGTCGGCACCTCCATGACAAGCCAGCATTCTCTGGCCCTTCTGATCCCACATGCTCACTAGTGCCTCCTTCCGCCTCTCAGAGCAGCCTCCCATTACACCATTACACAGTGCTGCCCATTGGACTGGATTGTGTTATGTATTGTCCAGTCTCTCCAACAAAATAGTATCCCCCATATCCTCTGCCAAGTGGGGACCGTGTAGTGACCATTATCTTCTTTTTTTTCATCATGCTAAAATATACATAACATAAAACTTAACCTTTTAACCATTTTTCAGTATACAGTTCAGTGGCATTAAGTACGTTTACACTACTGCGCAACTAATCACCACCATTTATCTCAAGAACTTGTTCGTTATCCCAGAATGAAACTCTGTACGCTTTAAATGACAACTCCCCAGGATCCCCCTCCCCCATCCCTGCAGTCAGCATTCTACTTTCTGTTTCCATTAGTTTGACTACACATATGCAAGTGGTGCCAGTCATGCGATCTTTGTCCTTTTGTGTCTGCCTTCTTTCACTTTGCATAATGTCTTTGGGGTTCACCCATGTTGTAGCATGTGTCAGGACTTCCTTTTTAAGGATAAATAATATTCCATTATGTGTATACACTGTATTTTGCTTGTCCATTCATCCATGGTGGACATTTGGGTTTTTTTCCCACTTTTGACTATGGGGAATAACACTGCTATAAATGTTTTGTGGAAGTCCGTTGAACCCTTGCATTCAGTTCTTTGGGGGTATATGACCAGTAGCAGAATTGTTCGATCATATGGTAACTCTGTGTTTAATTTTTTTGAGGAGGCTCTATGCTATTTTCCACGATGTGGCACCATTTTACATCCTCACCAGCAAAACACAGGTTTCTTTCTGATTTCTCTACATCCTCCCAATATTATTTTACCATTATTCTGATTTAATCCTCATGACAGGTGAATAACAATTACTCTATCTGGAATCTTTATTGTACTTCACAATTTGTTTTTGCATATATGAGCCTTTGAACCTTTATAATAATCTTTGGTGTAAGTATTATATCTGTATAATTATATATAAGTCATATATAATTATATAAATATATATAATTTCTATATAATTATATAGAAATTGATGTTTGGAGGTGTTTCAAGATCACCCAAGGTCACAAAACTAATATGTGGAAAAGTCAAAAATATGAACTTTTTATTCCTGATTCTTTTTATTATTTGGAGAATTAAACAGACAATACTCTGTTCACTGAAATCAAAGCAAAAGGAAAACTCACACATTGAGAAAATATTCCCAAAAAGGATACCTACTATTCTCCCATATGTCCTAAGGTATTAAAGAAAATAAATGGCTTAAATAAGTGGCAGAAAGGATTTAGGTTAGATATTAACTGGGTGGCTGATGTTGGTGAGACATTGAAAAAGATTACCAAAAGATACTTTGAGATAATTAAAGTCCTGAAAAATGCTATGTGCATTGGATTCCATCCCAGTATGTGCCTGAGGGTGCAGGAAGTGATTCAGTGAATCCTTGTTAATTATTTGAAAGCAGGGGGATAAACTGGCTGTCTTCACATAGTTTCTTTGAGTGAATTCTCTGATTCTACAGCAAAGATTCTACTGAATGCATCTGTACTACTCAGGAGTGGTGTTCTTTGGTGTTTGGGGATAGATCTTTGTTTTCTTGACCACTTCATCCTTGCTTTCTGGAGAATGCAGGCTCCCTCACTCAATTCCATTTCAGAACCTTCATTCATTCAGTCCTCTGGGGAGAAGTCTGATATGACCTGACTCACCTGGAGTCTTGAGCTACTACTGGGGCAGTTAACTTTCTACACCACTGTTGGTTTGGTTTCACTCTGCTCCCCAGGGAGATTTGAAGAAGATGAAATTTTTGCCCTGAGATTAAAGGGGACAGTTTCAGTGGGTTTATGGCTTGTCAGTGTTGTAGGATAAAGAAGAGACAAGGTAGCTGGTTTAAGACAGTAAATAGCCTAGCTTTTCCAACGGGCCAGCACTGTTGACATGGAGTAGTAATCACACTGCTCCCTGCCTGATGCAGGACATTTAGTCTTTAGAACCACGGAGCAGAGAATGCAGAGCAGGTGAGAGTTGCTGGTGATGACCCCATGCAACCAACTCTGTCACTGTGCAGATGAAAAAGCACAAAGATGAAAAGATGAAAAAGGAGAGGTATCAATTATTTTTCTTTTACATTTCAGAGTTGGAAATTGAAGAATGCAATGGAAAACAACAAGAAAAAGGCAAGGGTGTGTACCCATCAATCCCAGATGCAGGGAGACATTCCTTCTGAGTAGCCGTGCCTTCAGATGCCCCATAGGGTCTGCAGAGTTTACAGAACAATTTAAGAACACTCGAGACCAAATATAATCTCAATTAACACATGCAATTAAGGCCAACAGAACCTGGCTTAGTACTTAGCTTATCCTCCTTGTCACCTTCAAGGCCCAGATAACTTCACATAATGTTAGGAAACAACTTCCTTGATCTGCCTCTTTTCCTCTGAGAGCAGTTGGCAGCTTCTGTAGGGATCCCTGATCAGTGCAAGATCAACACAAATCCATGAACCTCAATCACTCTGTTTTCACCCACTCTAGATTGCTTTCTCTCTAATTTAATTGCTTGAATTTCAGTGTCTGTGATAAGAACTCAGGGGTAATATCACACACCTCTGGAATCTCTCCACCGATTATGGGCTGTGCCCTGAAAGTGAGGATAGCAGGATTTGGCCAGTTATGAGTACAGGGTTCTCTCGGCATTGCCATGATCTTTATAGAGAATGTCATGCTATGCACACTCCCCTGAAGCTGGCTCGATTTCACAATTTTTCACACCTATTGTGATGTAACCCTATCTCGAACAAGGTCCCTGTCCAAGTATGCTTTGATGTTTTATGCAATAAGTTGCAGAATTCAGGATTTAAACATCAAAAGTAGAAATCCACAATTTTCTTTTTTATTCTGTAAGATTTAGCATGTTCATTTTTCTTTAATCACAACAGAGCATGGTGAACAAAATGTATTGTGGTGGATTATGAAAATATTTTTCTTTTTCCCTATATTGTACACCTGAAACTAATATTATACTGTATGTTAACTAAAGGGAATTTAAATAAAAACTTAAAAAAATTTATACAATGAAAATTTATTATATTTATGAATCAGATCAATGTTTTAAAGAATCTTTCCAGGTGTAGTGGGGGTTGTGGGACCTCTGAGGGGTTTTGTGACATTGGATCTTACTCATTCCATCACTTCTATGATGAAGTGAAACACTATGACTTCCAGGTTGTTGGCTACGTTGAGGTTTTATGGCTGTATGAAAGGCCTAAATTCGTCATCATTTAACATGGATCTGTAGAGCCTGGGGGATGATTCTGATACTAGCTTTATTGTTTCAAAACCTGGGATTTGGAGCTGGAATGTGCCAAGAAATCTCTACTTGAGTTAAAGGGAAAGCAGGTGGTCCTTCAGGAGGGGAGGGGGTGTGTGTGTTATGAACTCCCTTGTGGTTTCTGCTTCTTGGGTATTTTCCTCAGTGTGACTAACTAAAATGCTCTTTGTTCTTTGTTCCAGAGTCAGAGACATCCCTGCCACGCGGCACAGAGATTTATAACTCTGAGCAAAGGTTTCAACAAATACTATTTCTTTACTCCAAAGTCCATCTATGTGTGCTTCCTGAAATAAAGAACAGAGCATTTCTGTCTTCTGGTCTCTAATCCCAGGAGCCTTAGCAGCAGAGGCTGGGGGAGTTCCAAAAGGTCTTCTTATAACTCTGGAGATAATGACTGGCTCAAACAAGCTGGCGCCGTGTGGGGACACCCATAGACTTTATTTATCTCTCTCTGTCTCTTTTTTTTTTCAGGCTGACATAGTGTCTGCACTGACATACCCAGTCCAGAAAAAAGAAACTGTGTCTGTTATAACTTTTACTTAAGTGGTATAAGTGGAAAGATCATAACGCAAAGATTTGTTGAAAACACACTTCTTATCCAGACAATCCATTGTAATGTTTCAATTAAAAAGTTCTACTCACAGAAAGAGATTTTAAAAAAAAAAGAAGAAGGACAAGATCTGGGATTAAGTTTAACGACCTGGAACAGGCAAAGAACATAATAAAATTTCTGATTCGGTATCTGGGTTGTGGGTATATGATCCGAGATATAAATGAGACTCGTCGATGGCTATTATTACCCTGCCCCCACCACATCCCTTCCCGTGAAGATAGGCAACAGGGAAGGTGCTTAAATTCTTTCAGGGCCTATGGTTGTCACTGAGCAATTTACTTCTTTGGTATCTCACATACAGATGGCTGGTATAACACACGAAGCTCACCTGGGTGGCAGACTGGGGAAGTATAGTTCAAATATCCCCAATCCATGTGACAATGTTATCTGAAAAACATGTGACTTGAAGCCAGTGTAATGACACTAAACCCACTCTAGTGCACATTTTTGTATAAGGCATCCATTTTGGAGCCCAGACCCAATGCTAGTAGAACTCAGTATTACATTACAGTCTGATTTACCACAAGGTCTGGCAGCAGAGTCCAGGTATGGTAATCTTGGAATTACCTAATCTGGGAAGGAGCCAACTGGCCTATGGAATACCTGAAAATGAAACACTGTCTACCAGAGATGGGGAAGTATATCCACCTTCGAAACTGTTAAGACACTCTTGAAAACTTAAAACCACACAAATGCCAACAATGTCCTGGTTCCTGTGAAGTTCACTGTCTAGTAATAAAAGGAGATAAAAAATACCAATCTTAAATAATTTAAGTGGTATACTAAGGGTATATCCAGGGCACTGTCAGAACACAGAAGAGGGACACACTTATCCAGCCAGACAATGAGGACCAGGGAAGGTTGCCACTATATCTAGTTATAAGAAGTTCGGAGTACAGTTAATGCATCTTGTCTTGAAGGTGACGCTTGTCCTCCAAATAACTCAGACTCTTCCCAGAACCATTCCAAAGGACTTAGCTCTTCCCATAAATGCTCTATGTATTTATTCATCTCCATCCTCAGTGAATGGAAGAAAGGTCAGAAATGTGTCACTGCTTTGTAACCTAAGGTCTTCTGCCTTGTCTACTGAATGAGTTACTGAATTAATATTCCTTCCTACACAAATTTTTCTTTAAGAAGTCTGTCCTTTCCTGCCTTGCAGTCTGAGCCCCTACTTCTCTGTACATAATTCTTCACAGATCTCTATCTAACCACTTAGACAAACTGTTTAACTTCATTTGACATTATTTTTTCTGGAAGAGTAAAGCAAAATTGCCTTAGATTTTTTTTGGTTTTACATCATGAAAAATTTTACCCCACTTGCTATTTGCTGTTTTCCTTTTCCCATCTTCTGCATTCTTCCAGGAGGCCTCCTGAATAGTCCATGCTTAAGCTAAAGAAGACTGACAGTTATTTTCAGTACCAAGTCTCACCTAATAACGAAAAACCTAGGCACATTTTCATTTCCTGTAAAGTTAGCTGAGTCAGGTGAGCTGAAAATCAGAGAACGGGCTCTTTCTGGGGCTTCTGGGAAAACTCAAGGTCCTAAAAGTGAATGTTCTCTTCTAATTGCCTGACAGAGCTATTTAACATCCATGACTTAGCGTTTTACATCCTGGACAGGGTCTGACCAGCCTGACTTAATGACAAAGTTAGTTTTGAAAGCCTCTTATCCATTTGTCTTTTCTCATTGGCAATGTCCATGAGTCCATTATTCCTACGGACTAGAGAGGAACTCAGGAATGACAAGGATGGGCCCTTTTGGTTAGTGGCTGGCTAGGATTTTGTAGTGTATCCTCTGAATGCATTCACTGTCCTACAGTGGGTCTCAGGGTGTGGAATGATTTGTTATTGAGTAAGGGCCATGCTTAAAGTTTTCCAGCCCGCGTTTGGATGCAATGCAGGGTCACTTCAATTACCTTGGAAATGAGAGTGCTGGTAACCAGTGTAGAGACTATTTTGGAATAAGATAATAACATTATCTAAAGCCACTTCCAGTTTGATAATAAATATCATGTACTGATTGATATGATGGTGCAGATTTTCTTGTTAGATCTGCTTATGGAGTGAATTGCACCAACAGAGGTTTTAACAACATTGTTGAAATACAATTCCCATACCATGCAATTCACCCAATTAAAGTGTATAATTCAATAGATTTAGTATAATCACAGAATTGTATAGTCATCACCACAATCTAATTTTAAAACATTTTCATCACACCAAAAAGAAACCCCATAATCATTAGCTATAACCAACCAATGTCCTCATTTCACGCCAGCCCTAGATAACTGCTAAACTACTTTCTGTATCTATAGATGCCTCTGTTACAGACATTTCATGTAAGTGGAATCATATAGTATGTGGTCTTCTGTGACTGGCTTATTTAATTTAGCATAATGTTTTTAAGGTTCATCCTGTTGTAGAATATATCAGGGCTTCATTCCTTGTTATTGCCAGATAATATTCCATTGATGCATATACATTTGTTTATTCATTCATCGTTTGTTAGACATTTGGATTGTTTCCACTTTTTGGCCATTATGAATAATGCAGCTAGGCAGTGTTGTTTACAAAAGCCAATACATGAAAACAATCTGACTGTCCATGGACAGATGAATGGGTAATGAAGATGTGGTAAATCTACAATGTAATCTTATTCAGCCATAAAAAAGGAAATCCTGTCATTTGCAACAACGTGGATGAACCAAGGACATTATGCTAAGTAAAATAAGTCGGACAGAGAAAAATAAATACTGTATGATCTCAGATACATGTGGAATCTGAAAAAGCAAAAAACAAACTCATAGGAAAAGGAAAGATTTGTTGGTTACCAGAGGTGGAAGGGGGATCCAAAGAAGGTCAAAAGGTACAAACTTCCAGTTATAAGATAAGTAAGTACTAGGGATGTAATGTACAACATGATGACTATCATTAACACTAATGTATAATGTATAGTATATATGGAAGTGGTTAAGAGAATAAATGCTAAGAGTTCCCATCACAAGGAAAACACTTTTTTCTTTTTCATGTTCTTTTCTTTTTGTGATTATATGAGACAATGAATGTTAACTAAGCTTATAATGGTAACCATTTAACCACATATGTAAGTCAAATCATTGTACTCTATACCTTAAACTTATACAGTGCTGTATGTCAGTTATATCTCAATAAAACTGGAAAAAAACAAAGCAGCTATAACACTCATGTTCAATTGTTTGCATGGACATACACGTCTTCGTCTCTTTTGGGTATACATCTAGGAGTGGAATTGCTGGGTCATATGGTAACTCTATGTTTAACCTGCTAAGAACTGAGAACACCAGACAGCAATGGGAATTTTTCCTAAGAAAATGTTAAGGACTGATAATTAAAGGAGATCAAGATTGGGACTGAAGGGGGCTATCTCACCAGACTGCTTTAAGTCTCATAATACAGATATGAAAGGTAGTAACAGAAAATATTACATAGACAATACTTAGAAAGCAAAGCTGCAAGTAAACTTTCCATTAGTCATAAAATCCCAAGAGTTCTTCCGGTTCAGACAGGAAGGTAAGTAGATTTTTCTATTCTTGTAAATTATTTCTACATGGTATGTTTCAGAAGCACTTAGGGTGACATTGTATATAGATTTCACTGCCCAGAGTAGATCTGAATCTTGTAAAGTTGTGCTGTCCAATGTGGTTATATGTGGCTTTTATAATTACATTAGTTAAAATAAAATAACACTTAAAATTCAGGTCCTTAGTTGTACCAGCCACATTTCAAGTGCTCAATAACCACATGTGGCTTGTGGCTACCATCTTGGATGTTTCTCTCATTGTAGAAAGTTCTATTAGACAGGGCTATTCTAAAGCAGTGGTTCTTAAATGGATGGTGATTTCAGCCCCCGGAGAAATATGGCAATTTCTGGAGACATATGGTTATTTTACAACTTATGGAAGGGAGGGTGTGACTGGTATCTACTGAGTAGAGGCCAGGGATAATGCTAAGTATCCTATAATGCTAAGGGCAGCATCCACAACAATTAACCTTCCACAAATATCGGTAGTGTCTAGGTTGAGAAACCCTATTCTGCACCGTACATTCAAACTTGGCTAGCCCTTTTATAAAAGTAATCAAAAGAATTACCTGTTTAGCTTTTAAGAAATCCATGTGCATGAGCTGTACCCCTAAGATTCTGATTAAGGATGTGTGAAGAGAATCCAGGGATCTGTGTTGTTCAAAGCTTTCCAAGTGATTCTTCTGATTGGCCAGATCCAAGAACCATTGCGTGAAAGTAGACTGGCTCTCAGCTCTTAGTTCAGATGAAAATCGCCTGGTAAACATTAGCAATACTCCCAGAATAGATGAATGGCTCCAAGGCCATTACCTCTTTTGTTTAATTTCTTCAATTACCTATCTCTCAATTAATGGGGTCATTAAGCACTTAAGACTTGCATTAATTTCCCTTCTTTAAAAAAATTCCTTCATTCTGTGTAAATCCAGGTTGCAAATGATTACATCTTGTTAATTATTGTACACTTTCTGTTTACAAACAGAACAAATGACCTAGAAAATGTTTGGCAGCTGTCTTTGTTCACTGGTGTTTAATGGAAAATAGCTGAGCAAACACGCACACTGGCCGTGTAGGCGGTCCGGCGCAATGTGTCATGGCCCATTGCTTTGCTACCAACTGACTAAATACATGGAAGTGGGGCTTCATTTTAAACAGTTTGAAGTGGTATACTTTAAGGTCAATATAATTCTGCTGAACTTAGAAAAGTATAAAAATAAATTAATTTTAGTTGTAAGACTTTTTTTTTCTATTTTCCATCATTCTGTAATAAATTACAAAAAGGGAACAGTCCTTGCTCTTAAACCTAAAAGGTAGCAATGAAAATGAAACATCAGCACAAGTATCTGTAAGAATAGATGTTAAATATTGTAAGAGGATACAAGTTTGAGAGGAAGAGATCCTTCTGGCTGGAGAGAGCTGGGGAGTTTTCATGGAAGTAGCAGCACCTTTAGCTTTCCCTTCACTTATTCAATATGTTTGTGGATTCCTACCTCATGCTGGGTCCACCATATTAAGAGCTAGGGATAAGTAGGCACAATCCGTCTGTTTATGGAGTTTCATTTCCTGGAGGCTAATAAGTCAGCCAACAATTATTTACTGTGTCCCTACTGTGAGCCAAACATACAGACAGGTGATGATGATTCCAAGTGATCAGTGTTAAGGAAGGACACGGTACAATTAATTATGGGTTGGATTTTTATCACACTGAATCCTCCTTTCTAAGCACAGACGTATCTCTGACCTCACTTGCAAGGCCAGTATCATAGGGCGCTCACTCACCCTCAGTGATAATTTAATCACGCAGCAGCAGATATTTAATAACATTCTGCCAGGATCTGGTGGATCACTAGGGTTGACTGGCATCCTCCAAGGAATCAGTAAAGAAGTGTAATTAAGAAACTACTGACCTGGGTGCTGGGTGGCTCAGTCGGTTAAGGGTCCAACTCTTGGTTTCAACCCAGGTCATGATCCCTGTGTTCTCAGATGGAGCCCTACGTCAGGCTCCACGCCTAGTGTGGAGCCTGCTTGGGATTATCTCTCTCCCTCTGTTCCTGTCCCCTGCTCACACTCTCTCAATCTCTCTCTGTCTCTCTCTTTCTCTGAAATGAAAAAAAAAAAAAAGAAACTAATGAACTGATCCTCAGTTTGTTAATACTTCTGATGAAGTTTCTGAGAGAACTAATATGTATTGACTTGTCTGTAAATCTGAAATCTGTGTCAATTGTGAGATAATTTCAGGAATATGATTACCATATTGGACACTTTGTAGTGCTGGCTTTATTCAATGTCAAAATAATATGAAATTATAAAACATTTCAAACATCAAAAGTACCGAAAATAATATAACAGATACCTATAGATACTCCCTATAATGCCTAAAAGATCACATTTTTTTTTTTTTTGCCTTCAGTTCCATCTCTGTCATTTTCTCTGGGACATAAATGAAATAAAACATTAAAGATATAGCTAAAGTCTCCCCTTGCACCACCCCCCCCCCCATTCCCTCAGGCTTTCTTCCTGCCCAAGGAGACCAATAACTTGAAGCTGATCAATTAGCATTCTAATTCTCATGTATTAAATGAGAATTTAAAATAAAATTTTTAGCTGAAAAATTGAGTTTTCTATATATGTAGGCATGAATAAACAATATATACTGTTCTTTGTTTAGTGTTTATGTAAGTGTACAATATCGTACATAGCCTTTGGCAACTTATTTTGATTCAAAGTTATATTTTTCAACATATTTAGGTATATGTAGCTTCAGTTCATTCCTTTTCGCTGCTGGACAGGAATCCATCCATTCCACCTTTAGGTCTCTTTTCCCTGGAATATTCTTTATATGGGTTTTCTTTTCTTTTCTAGATCAGTCCTGCAAGAGGTCTGTCTGCATTATTAGTTTTTTTCAGATAGGTATTTATTTATTTATTTGTAGCAATTTATATTTTCTATTTCATTACTTCTTGTTCTTTATTAGTTTTGAATGTCTTAAAAGGTTCCATCTTTATTTTTTTGTCAGTTTTTTTGAAGTACAATTCACATACAGTAAGATTCACTGGTTTCAAATGTATAGTTCAATGAATTTTGACAAACACATGCAGTGGTGTAACCACAAACATGATCAAGAACATTTCTATCACCCCCAAAAGTATTCTCATAACATTTTGCAGTCAATTTCTTCCCTCCTACCCATAAGCCCTGTCAATTACTCATCTGCTTTCTGTTATTACAGCTCTACTTCTTCTAAAATTTCATGTAAATATAAACAATATATAATATTTTGTGCTTGTCTGCTTTCAGTTAGGATGATGCTTTCAATTAAGATGACCCATGTTATTACATGTTACCAGTAGTTTGTTTTTAGTGCTAAATAGTATTCCATTGTCAAAAGTGACCCTCTTTTTTTTTTTAATTAATTCATTTCAATTCAAGTTAGTTAACATACAGTTTAGTCTTGGTTTCAGGAGTAGAACGCAGTGATTCATCACTTACATAGATTACCCAGTGCTCATCCCAACAAATGTCCTCCTTAATGCTCAACACCTGTTTAGCCCATCCCCGCCAACCTCCCCTCCAGCAACCCTCAGTTTGTTCTCTGTGTTTAAGAGTCTCTTATTTTTCCCTTTCCCTATGTTCATCTGTTGTGTTTCTTAAATTCCACATGAGTGAAATCATATGCTATTTGACTTATTTTGCTTAGTATAATACATTCTAGTTTCATCCATGTTGTTGCAAATGGCAAGATTTCATTCTTTTTAATTGCTCTCAGCACAGAGCACACTGTCAGCGCAGAGCACAGCGGGCCTGGATCTCATGAACCATGAGATCATGACCTGAGCCAAAACCAAAAGTCAGACCCTTAACCAACTGAGCCACCCAGGCGCCCCTCATCATTTATTTAGGTCTTTAATTTCTTTCAGAAACAGTTTTATAATTTCTAGTATACAGGTATTACATATATTTTGTTAAACTTATCTCTAAGTATTTCATATTATTGATGCTACTATAAATATTTAAATTTTCAGTTTCTAATTGTTCAGTGCTAATACACAGAATTTATTTTTTATATTGACTTTGTATTCTGATATTTGCCAAACTTGATTGTTCTTTTTTTTCCAAAAAGGCTTTATTACATACAGAGGGGAGGGGTTCAGTCCTTCTTAGCTGCAACTTTCTGCATGGCTACCAGGACTTTGCACAGCAAATCTCTCTTGCTCTTGGCAGGGATGTGTGTCCCCACCCTTTTCTTGATGAACTTGAGAGAGAGCCTGTCCTTGGAGACCTTGAGCTGATTCATGGATTGCCATGGCTCCATGGCCATGGCTCCATGGCTCTATGGCCGCTCATACGGGGCTTGCTGCACACCTCTAAGATCCTGTGCTGCTGGAACTTGGAGTGCTTGGTAAGGCTCTGGTGGTGGTGGCTATGCCTCAGCTTGCTCACGTTCTTGGTCACCTTGTGGCCCTTGGTGAGGCCCAGGGCCATAGGATAGTGTAGAGCCATGGTTGCTAGTCCTTAATGGCTCCTGGGGTGGAAGCACCAAACTTGATTTTTTAAATTCTAATGGTTCATTTGTGGATTCCATAGACAGCTTTACTTCTTTTTTTCCATATATGGATGCATTTATTTCTTTTTCTTGCTCTATTAAGCTGGGTAGAACCTGCAGTACAATCATGAATAAAAATGGGAAGCATGAATGTCTCTGCCTTTTTTTCTGACCTTATGAAGAATATATTCAGTCTTTTATCATCAAGTTTGATATTAGCTGCAGATGCTTTTTATCAAATTGAGGAAGTTCCACTCTATTCCTGATTTGGAGTTTTCATCATGAATGGGAGGTGAATTTTGTCAATGGATTTTCTGCCTTTATTAAAATGATTATATGGTTTTTCTACCTTAATTTATTGATTTGGTGAAATACATTGATATTTACTTATTTTCAATGTTTATTTATTTATTTTGAGAGAGAGAGAGATAGAGCATGTATGTGCATGAGCGGGGGAGGGGCAGAGAGAGAGGGAGACAGAGAATCTCAAGCAGCCTCCAGGGCTGTCAGCAGAGAGCCCAATGTGGGGCTCGATCTCACCAACCATGAGATTGTGTCTTGAGCAGCAATCAAGAGCCAGACAATCAACTGACTCAGCCACCTAGGTGCCTCAATAGATTTTTAACTTTTAAAACCAACTTTGCATTCCCAAGATAAATCCCATGTGGCAGTTTCCCTTTATATATTTCTGGACTTGATATGCTAATATTTTGTTAGGGATTTTTGCATTCATGTTTGTGAAGGATTTGGATTTGTAGTTGTTTTCTAATGGCTTTATCTCATTTTGGTATTAAGGTAATGCTTACCTCATAAAATAAGTTGTTAAGCATATTCTCTTCTATTTGGGGGAAGATTTTACATAAGATTGGTATTTTTTTTAAATGTTTATTCATTTTTGAGAGAGACAGTGAGCATGGGCAGGGGAGAGGCAGAGAGACAAGGACACCCCTGTCCAAAGGAGGCTTGCTGCTGATAGCAGAGAACTCACAAACCAGGAGATCATGACCTAAGACAATGTCTGAGGCTTAACCAGCTGAGCCACGCAGGTGCCCCAAGATTGATATTATTTCTTACTAAAATGTTTGGTATCATCCATCATGGGAAACTTATGGATCTAGAATTTTCTTTTGGGGGAAGTTTTAATCTACAAATGCAATTTATTTACATGGCCTAGGGCTAGTCATGCTATCAGTTTCTCTTGAGTGATCTTTGGTAGTTTGTCTTTCAAGGAATTTGTCAATTTCATATAAATAGCACAAATTGTTCCTAGTATTCCTTTATTTTAAACTATGTAGTATTTGTAGTGTTGTCACATTTATCCTTTCTTATTTGTATCTTCTTTCTTATATACTTGATCAGTCTGACTGATCAAGAGTCAGACTTGTGGGAGTTTTGCCAGTTTTATTGGTCTTTTCAATGAACCAGGTTTTAGTTTCACTGCTTATTCTTTGTTATTTATTTTCTGTTTTATTGATTTCTGCTCTGATGTTTACTATTTCCTTCCTAATACCTATGAATTTAATTCATTTAATTCACTTTTTTATTATCTTAAAGTAAAAGTTTATAATATTAAATTGAAAGCATTTAATGATATAAATTTCCTTCAAAGCACTGCTGTAGCTTTGATTCATAAATTTTGATATATTATATGCTATTATCATATATATTATATGCTATACATGCTATATTATATGCTATATATAATATGCTATGTATCATATATATATAATGTGCTATATTATATTACATATATTATATGCTATATATCATATATATTATATGATATATTATATGCTGCTTCATAATTTTCATTTAGTTCAATGTATTTTCTAATTTCCCCCATAGTTTCTTCTTAACTCTTATTTGGAAGCATGTGTTTAATTTCCAAATACTTAGAGCTTTTCCAAATATCTGTTTGTTGATTTCTAATTTAATTCTACTGCGGTCATAACACATACTTCTTATGATTTATTCTTTAAAATTTTTAGAGACTTGTTTTGTGTTCTAGAATATGGCTTATCTTGGTAACTCTTTTGTGTGCACTTGAAAAGATACTGCATTCTGCTGTTGTTAGGTGGAATTTTTATTAAATGGCAAATAGGTCAAATTGATTGATGATAATGGTCAGGTATTCTATACCTTCACTGATTTTCTTTTTACTTTGTCTATTAATGTTAAAATCTCCAACTAAAATTGTGAATTTGTCCATTTGTCCTTTCATTTCTCACAGTTTTTGCTTCAGGTATTTTGAAACACTGTTGTTATTTGCATACACATTAAAGAATATTATGTCCTCTTACCGAATTGACCCTTATATCATTACGCAGTTACCCTCTTTATCCTTAGTATCTTTGTTCTGAAATCTGATTCCTCTCATATTCCTATGCCACTTTAGTTTTCTTTAGATTGTTAAGCATAGTATATATTTTCCGCTTCACTTTTAACCTGCGTTTTTATATTTAAAGTGGGTTTCTCTTAGACAACATATAATCGATTCTTGTTTTTTTATCCAATCTTACAACCTGTGCATTTAATTGGAATGTTTAGACCATTTATACTCAATGTGTTTATTGATATGGCTAGGTTTATATCTAACCATCTGCTATTTGCTTCTTATGTTCCATATGTTTTTTTTTCTCCCTATTTTCCTGGGTTTTTTTCTTCCTATTTACCTACTTATTTCAATTAGAATTCTCATGGTGTGGTAGATTAATTACAAAAACCTTTCTTGTCTTTATGCGTTCCCATACCACACACTTTGCAAAATGACTGTGAAGATCTAGCCATCAAGTGGAAGGGTTTATTTTCCTTCCCCTTGAATCAGGGCTGGCCCCATGATTCACAAGGTATATACTTTTTATCTCTTCAATTTCAATCTGTGCATATGGTGCTCCTTTTGTATGTATTTTATAAGTCTCATATAGCTGGATTTTATTTTATATTATTCTTTTATATTGCCTATAGCTATGGCCTGTAACTTTACATTCTAATTCAGTCAATAAACCTATTTGTACTTATATATTCTTACTTTGTCTGAAACTAATCAATTTTATAGTCTCATTATACCAAATAAGATAATTCTTTTAATTGATTTTAACTTCATATTTAGCTATGCTAAATCTTTTCTTCCAAATCATGTTGACATTGTCAACAGTGTTAATTCTACATAATCATTAAATTTGTTTAAATAGTATTCTACTTTTATTTTGAGGAATCCTCAATTACATATTATTTCACAGATGTGTCATCAGTGATTATTTAAATTTATGCTAATTATTGAATTAGCAGAGATTCTTTTCTTCTCATTTAATCCTTCTGGTATCAGGAATTCTGTTGGCTAACATGGATCAAATCACAATGCCAACCAATATTTAAGGGGAAGGGAAAAAATTCTCCCACTTGGTGGTAAGCTCTGCAGTCTTTGTGCATTTTAACTCTTCTGATACTTACTTGCCCCCAAAAGGTTAGAAATCACTGGTATGTCTTAAAATTGATGGTGTTTTAAAAATGAGTTTGCTACATACACAGTAATGCCAACTTAGCTCACTTCATTAAGTGTTCATTAAGACATTACTCCTTCATTAAGAAATATGCATTGAGTATCTGTGTGCAATACACTGTATTAGGTACAAGAGGTACCAGCTGTGAGACAGATGTGATTCTGGTCCTTACCTAACCTACAGTGGGTCTATAGTCCATAGTCACAAGGTCCTGTCAGTTTGATGTTCTACATAATGTTGAATCTGACCCCTCTCTATTTCCTACCTCTGCTCTAGTCTAGCTCAAGCCCTTATGTCTCATATCTGTTGGTTCAACAACCTCTCTCCCTACAAATCCATTTTCTACAAAACTTTGTGATTTGACTTCATCAGTTCTTAAACTTAGTTCCAGGGTGAAATTTAAACTCTGTAGAACATCATACTCTGTCCTTCGTAATCAAGTCCCTGCTACCCATAGGCTGTGTCTCTGAACAAGCTTCTCAATTTACTCTTGTGTGCCACTGACCTGATTTTAGTTCTCTGTGCATTTCCTGCTACGTTTCTCTTTTTTGCCCTGGTCTCTATTATTCAGACATACCTCCATGTCCTCTCTCTCTGCCAGGCCAACTCCTCCCTATCCTTTGAGGCTTACTTCACTGCCACCTCCTGGAGCTTAGAAGAAGGGGCAGAGTGGAGGCTTCAGGAAATACTGTGAAAAGGGACTTGAAGGCAATGAGGGTAGAGCTGGCAGCTAGACTGAGGAAGGTCTGGGCAGGAAGGAAATGATGCTGGAGCCATGATGGCAGGATGAAACCTGGGCTTTGGAACAGGCTTTCCAAAGCTCTCTCTCTCTCTGAGCTCCTAAGGATGATGGAGAAAAGAAGAGTGTGGGTTGGTGTGGGAATTCTTAGCCTTCTAGCTGTTTAGGAGGAGGCCATGATGAACCAGGATGGTTCTGGGAAATGGGAGCAGATACAGCGAAATGGAAACAGTGTCCTTCCACACACCATTGACATTGTCCCATGTACCACATCTTGTGATATATATACCACTTATTTGGAAAACATTTCAACGATATCCTTTTTGACAGCCATATAGTAATCCATTATACAATCTGAATCCCTTATTGATAGACCTTTACATGGTTCTAGTTTATGTTATTTTAAGCAATGCTGTCCTGAATGTCCCGGTAGCTAAAATTGCTCCCAGCCACAATAATCCCCTTAAATGAAATGACAGGGGGTGGGAGAGTGGTTGTGGGAAAGGAGAATGCTAGAGCAAAGGATATTAACAATTTTAAGACTTTAACTATGGAGTTTTCAAATCGTCCCAAAGATCACTTCCATTGAAAGTACTTAGCAGTGTCTCCTCCCCCCATGTCCTCATTAACATTGGGTATTATTTGAAAAATAAAAAGGTCAGGTTTAATTGTATATTAAATAAAAAGACATCTTCCTTTAAGAAGTGGCAGAATATAGATATGAGATCTTTACTAACTATGTTCGTGCTGCCTTCTGGTGGCACCTGAAAGACCTGGACAAGGCAAAAAACCCAGTCAAACTGAACTATCTGAACAACTCATCATTGTTAATTAATCTAGGGCTAAAGTAACAGAAAGTGGGTAATAGACACATAGAAAAAAAATGGACCTGACTCTAGGATATTGGAGGATACAGAAACCAGAGGAGAAAATTCTCACCCACATGATATAGCATGTGGTCTGATGCGCAGGAGGCACTCAGAGATGCTTTGCTAAAAAGAATGATAGAAGAAGAAAATTAATGTTTAAATGGCTAGTTGCTAGGGTGCCTGGGTGGCTCAGTTGGTTGAGCATCCAACTTCAGCTCAGGTCAGGATCTTGTGGTTTGTGAGCTGGAGCCCCACAAAAGCTCACTGCTGTCAGTGTGGAGCTGGTTTTGGATCCTATGGCCCCCCCTCTCTGCTCCTCCCTGCTTGCACTCTCTCTTTCAAACATAAATAAAACATTAAAAAAAATAAATGGCAAGTTCTCAGGGGGCATTTTGTGCAGCTTCCTTAAAGGGGAGGAGGGAGCTACTATATTTTATGCATTAAAATTTTTTTTATGTTTTATTTATTTTTGACAGAGAGAGAGACAGAGCATGAGCAGGAGAGGGGCAGAGAGAGAGGGAGACACAGAGTCTGAAACAGGCTCCAGGCTCTGAGCTGTCAGCACAGAGCCCAATGCGGGGCTCAAACTCACAGACCGAGAGATCATGACCTGAGTCTAAGTCGGATGCTCAACCAACTGAGCCACCCAGGCGCCCGTATATTTTATGCATTTAACATCCATTTCTCCTATAGGATGGTGAAGACAATAAAGATCAAAGGGATTGAGAAATTTGCCCAGTGCCATAGTCTTCTAAGGTAATTGTTTCACTAAAAGAACGCTCTTAATGGTAGTTGTCTACTCTGGATCTTAGATTGGTTTAGCAAAGCAGGGTCATTTTTACTTTTGTATTGTTCCTGTATGCAAGACACTATGCTCCTTATTAGGGATGAAGGAGGAAAGGACAAGGAAGAGCTAAAAATGCAGATGACACAGGTGTGGCCCTAAAAGGAGTTGCTAACCTACTTCTGTTTTCCAGAGTTCCATCCTCTGCTCTGCACACACATTCTGGGTAATCACATCTATGCCTGGGGAATTCAAATACCACCTGTACAGTAATGCATTTGCCCATTTAATCTTTCCCTTAAGATTCACTGAGGAAGGGGTGCCTGGGTGGCTCAGTTCCTTAGTCTGAGTCTTGATTTCGGTTTAGACCATGATCTCATGGTTTGTGAGTTTGAGCCCTGAGCCCTGCTTGGAATTCTCTCTCCCTCTCTCTCTGCCCCTCCCCTGCTCACTGGTGTCTGAGCACATGCATGTACCCTCTCTCTCAAAATAAATAAACCTAAAAAAAAGATTCACTAAGGAAAAGCAATTTGCTCAGTATGTCTCCTATGAGACTTGATGTTGTAGGATAAACAGACATCAAATAGTCACACAAATGAATATATATTCATATATTATGATAAGCAAAGGAACAAGTCCATGTTGCTATAACAAAATATAACTTGGTGTTAGTGGTATTTAAACTTTATTGCTCTTATATTCTTAATGCTCTCATATCTATAACGATTGATTGAGGGGCTGACTAGATTCTTCAGTCTCCTTCCCCTCCTCTTCCTCCTTGTCCTTCTTTTTATTTTTAGTGCTACAATTAGAGACCACTTGACTTGAAAAAAGATTTCCTACCTAGCCTTCTCAGAATTATCTACTTTCTGAATTTCTGGGAAGTTTAACAAAAAGGCCTTATCATAAGTTACCAAATTATATGTGTTATTCTTTCATTTAAATGTGACTTAGCAGATATATTTACTTTTTATATTTTTAAATTTTTATTTTTTATTTTATTTTATTTAAAACATTTTAAAAAGTTTATTTATTTTGAGAGACTCTCTCTTTGAGAGAGAAGCGGAGAGAGAGGAGGAGAAAGAAGCTGACAGTGCAGAGCCCAATGTGGGGCTCGAACTCATGAACCATGAGATCATGACCTGAGCCTAAACCAAAAGCCAGACACACCTATCTGAGCCACCCAGGCACACCATTTAGCAAACATATTTAGAAAATACATTGTTAATGTTAACATTGCTTTCCAAAGGCTTTTTTTTCTTTTTTCATTGAGGTATAACATATATAAAGTGCATTCGTCTTAATTGTAAAGATCAATGAACTTAAAAAAATTTGTTTAATGTTTATTTATCTGAGAGAGAGAGAGAGAGAGAGAGAGAGAGAGAGAGAAAGAGAGAGAGGAGAGAGGAGAGAGAGAGAGAGCGCGCACATGACCAGGGGAGGGGAAGAGAGGGAGGGAGACACGGAATCTGACCTGTTAACACAGAGCCTGACTCGGGGCTTGAACTCACGGACCGCAAAATCGTAAGCTGAGCTGAAGTTGGACGAGCCACCTAGACACCCCCAGGTCAATGAACTTTTAACATGAAGACACAGGTGGCCATGAAATCTTTGATAACATTTATTTTTATAATGTGTTAGTTTCTATAAAACCCTGGAGTTGAAGATTTGGTGAATTCAATATCTGAAAAGTTCCCACACGTAACCTAGTTGCCAAAGTGAGTTCTCATTTTCAAATCATTTAGCCAAATCTGCCTTCTTTTCCATCAGAACAAGTCTGACTTTATTTTTCATTTCAAATCAACATATTAGTAAGCATCACTATGATAACCATCTTACTTTGTAATTCTAATTGTAAGACAGATTGCTAAATAAGGAAAAGACCCTTGCCACGAGTTTGCAGTCTGGTTGAAATAAAGTGCCTCTGCTTTAAAACTTCTTACCTACATTTTTGGGTTGGTTTTGCTCTAATAGAACTCTCTCTTGGGAACATTGTATTATTTAAAAATGGCAAAGAGATGAACTAAAAAATGAGAGTTGTTCTTAATACTAGCTACAGTTGTTGGATAAAATACAGGATGTGCAGTTAAATTTGAATTTCAGAGACTAATAATTTTTCAGTGTTTTAGTATATCTAGGTAATCTGTATATTAAAAAAATTTTGCTATTTGAAATTCAAATGTAACTAGGTTTCTGTAGTTTTAATTCCTAAATCTGGCAACTCTACTCTTGTTTTACTCCATATTATATCTGCTTATTAACAACATAACATGCACCAAAACACTCCATTTCTAATGCTTTGCCTTTCAGAAAAATATGAATAACACAGGGAAAGACAAACATGGAAGTTTCACTGATGCTAATATTTTGAACTACTGACTGGTGTTTGAGAGGAATTTATTTTTTTAAAGTTTATTTATATTTGAGAGAGAGAGAAAGCGTGAGTTGTAGGGCAGGAGACAGAGAGAGAGAGAGAGAGAGAGAGAGAGAGAGAGAGAATCCCAAGCAGGCTCCACACTGTTAGCATGGAGCCTGATGTAGGGACAGAACCCACAAAGTGTGGGATCATGACCTGAGCCAAAGTCAGACACTTAAACCGAGCCACCCAGGTGCCCTTGAGAGGAATTTATACTCAAGGGCCAAACCAAACACTATGGTAAATAAAGGTAATAGAGACATACCTTTTTTTTTAATAGAGATATAGGAACTAACTATCTGATTCAGGCTTGTGGGTAGCTTGTTTCTCAGGCAGGTAAATATTAGGGAAGACTATATATAAAAGGTAATGATCCAGAAATTGAATCCTCTAAAACTATTATGACAGTGCCCCTTGGGAAGTCTTTGGGTATTTCTAAATACAGAGTAATCCAGTTTGATGACTACTGACCCAGACTCCAGGGAAGTCTGAGAGGAAGCTGAGAAATGAAGGATGAGTAGGAGTAATTTAAGTACAGGGGGTAGATAGTCTGTCAGATGTTCACAGAAATTCCTCCCAGCAGATCTCAGGAAAAATCATATAAGTTAGAAAGGGAAAGGTGATAATTGAAGTTAAAATGCCCCCAGGTCTTTGTATCATTTAAGAAGAGGATGAAGGAATTGACTCATTTCAGAATTCATTCCATTAAACACATGTTACAAAATGTAGGGCAAACACTAACAGATAGTATCAGAGTGAATAACTGCCAAAGTAGTAGAGAAGAAAATGGCAGGCATGGGTGTGGGTGGGGTAGAGAAGGATAAGTTAATTTTTTTTTCAACTAATCTCAAAGAAAACATTAATGGAGAAACCTAGAAAAAGTATAAAAACCTTAACACTTAAAATGGTAGGAATGAATCACATAATATTAGAAATCACAATCAATGTCAATAGACCAAAGGTAAAAAGAAGCTTCTAAGTCTGAATGAACATTGAACAAACAGAAAACGAGTAAACATTGGGCTACATGTTATTTACAAGAGACACTTAAAACATAAGACACAGAAGATTAATAGGAAAAAGGAGAGAAAACAATAAACAAACCAAAGCAATAACAACTAAATGAAAGCTGGCATGACTAAATCAATACCATGCAAAATGAACTTTAAGGCAAAACTTTCTGGACTTGAAGAAGTATATTAAAATTGATAAAATGGTAGATTCATCAGAAAGAAATTTTACACGTTTATGTACTTTATAAAATATATTCAAAATATAGAAAGAAAATACTGGCAGATTTACAAGAAGCTGACAAAAAAAATCACTTTCTGTACCTTATACTTGGGCAAAATTAACAACTATTCTAATGGATATATGTTTTAAAAATGACCAGACACTAGGCCATAAAACAAGTACCAAGAAATTTTAAGTAATCAGTATTATATAGACCATAGTCTCTGATCACAATGCAATTAATATAAGTTATAAATTTATATCAAAAAGATAACAATATACCTCATGTTATCTAGAAATTTTAAAAAAAAGTATCTTTGCCCCATAGACTACAAAATAAGTCTCCATAGGAATTAGAAAAATTTTAAACAGAATAATGAAATTATCATATTTTATCAGTATCATATATTATTACCATAAAAACTTAAGGGATATAACTAAAACAGCTGTTACAGGAAAATTCTATAGCTTAAGTACATTTTTTAGGAAATGAGAGGTTAAAATAAAGCCACTAAACATTCAACACAAGAAGCTAAAATAATTAATAGAACAAACTCAAAGAACTTTTTAAAAGGGAAAGAATATGATATAGAAAAGAAATATGAACTAGAGAATAATTAGAACAAGAAAATCCAAGAAAGATTAACAAGATCTGTCAAGAAAAAAAGTGAGAAGATATAAATACAGAATAAAAGAGGAAATGGTCACAGACACAGATTTTATATTATTATTTTTTCTCTTTTTTAAAGCTTTTATTTTGATTCTAGTTAGTTAACATACAGCGTTATGATAGTTTCAGGTGTGTAATATAGTGATTCAACAATTCCATATATCACAAGGTGCTCATCGCACTGTATGTTAACTAACTGGAACACATAAGGGTCCATGTAATCCCTTCGAATTGGGGTTTTTGTATTCTTTGGGTAAATACCCAGTAGTGGAATTACTGGATCATATAATATTTCTATTTTTATTTTTTTGAGGAACATCCATACTGTCTTCCACAGGGGCTACACCAGTTTTCATTCCCACCAACAGTGCGTGAGGGTTCCTCTTTCCCCACATCCCCACCAACACTTCTTGTTTCTTGTGTTGTTGATTTTAGCCATTTTGACAGGTGTGAGGTGATAGCTCATTGTACTTTTGAGTGGCATTTCCCTTGATACAAGTGATGATGAGCATCTTTTCATATGCTGTTGGCCGTCTGTACGTCTTCTTTGGAGAAAAGACAGACACAGATTTTAAAATAATGTGGTTGTATTATTAAGACTATATGTTAGGGGTGCCTGGGTGGCTCAGTCGGTTGAGCGTCTGACTTCAGCTCAGGTTATGATCTCACAGTCCGTGGGTTCGAGCCCCCTCAACGGGCTGTGTGCTGACAGCTCTGAGCCTGGAGCCTGCTTCAGAATTCGGGTCTCGGAATTCGGGTCTCCCTCTCTCTCTCTGCACCTCCCCCACTCTCACTTTGTCTCTCTGTCTCTCTCTCAAAAATAAATAATCATTAAAAAAATTCAAAGATTGGGGCGCCTGGGTGGCGCAGTCGGTTAAGCGTCCGATTTCAGCCAGGTCGCGATCTCGCGGTCCATGAGTTCGAGCCCCGCGTCAGGCTCTGGGCTGATGGCTCAGAGCCTGGAGCCTGCTTCAGATTCTGTGTCTCCCTCTCTCTCTGCCCCTCCCTCCCCCGTTCATGCTCTGTCTCTCTCTGTCCCAAAAATAAATAAACGTTGAAAAAAAAATTAAAAAAAAAATTCAAAGACTATGTTAATAAATTAGAAAATCTAGGGGAAATGGAAAAATTGATAGAAAAATAAAATGACAAAATTCATGCAAGGAATAGAAAACTTGACTAAACCTGCAGAAAAGAATTTATACGGAACTCAAGATTTTGTCTTCCCCCAAATACCCATACCTAAATGATTTTATAGCTGAGTTCCTATTCTTTCAAGGAACTGTTAATTATTGTGTAATATAAAGTGGTACAGAATACAGAAAAATAGTGACAGTTGCATAGCTCATTTTATGAAGTTAGTATAATTTTTTAAATTAGATTTTTCTTTTTCTTTTGAAATAATTTCAAATTTGCAGAAAAGATACAAGAAGAATAGAAAGAACATGCTCCCCACCCAATAATCTGAAAGTATATTGCTGACATCATAACCCCATCACCCCCAATACTTTAGTATTTATTTATTACCAGCAAGGATGTTTCCTTGCATCACCCCTATACATTCATTGAGATCAGGAAATTAACACCATAGAATACTACTATCTAGTTAATCAGAGATCCAATTCAAGTTTCTCCAAAACAGAGATACATAATTAAATGCAATAATATACCTAAGTAAGTGATTAATAGGTGCTCAATAAATGGCCATTACTTTCACTAATCTGTAAATTCATTAGGGGCTCCTGAGTGTCTTTCTTGGGCAGCCACAGGGTAGGTCTGCCCACGTACTCCACAGTCCTTACACAACTAGAGAAGTGGGGTGATCCTACCCCAATGTGCCACACCCTCATGACAAATTTACATTCTCTACACCACCTTAGTCTGGCTCTGAGACCCCCTACAAGGCTGTCATGGAGGCTTTAGCCTATCCCAGATAAATAAAGCTGGGAGGTCGTCCACGTGGAGCTTGTAGCTCAGATTGGGCACTGCCCTTCCTGGGCCCCACGCAGCAGTCTCTGCCTTGCCCTGGGGCAGGAGGAATTGTACCCACCTGTGAGTCTCTCACCCCTCCTCTCCTGGTAGCGGCCACGCTCTGCACATGCGCCCTGAGACCTATAAGGCGGGGGCGGGGAGGGGGACACCAGGCGTCAAGCTTGGTGCCATCTTGTGCTCTGGCGCTCTTCTAAGAGCCGTGGGAGGAACGGCCTGGCTGGCGCTTCTTTGTAAGTCTGCATTTTTATTGTTAGCCTGCTGACACCCACCTCACCTTTTTCCTTTGAACTGTCGGGGCTTTGGTCCCAGAGGAGTGGGCAGTGGCCCCCTGCCTCCTGTGGGGGATCCTCCAGTCCCCCCTGCCCTCCCTGTCCTCTAATGGCGTCAGCTGTTCAGCTTGCTGTGACAAAATGCCGTTTTCACGCAGGGTGTCTCTCAGGGTCGTTTCCGTAATGGCTGAGACTATGGCCAGTGGTTTTTACTTGTGGAGCCGGAAAGACGCCAAGAGCTCAAAACTAGGTTTTGTCTGGAAGTGCTCTCTTGAAGAAGCTTATTTTTAGAGTCACGTAATTGTAATACGTTAATACACATTCAGAAATAACTTTACCTTTTGGAATTTTGAAAAACAAATGAGGACCCTTTGCAGCGTGTCAGCTAAGTAGAAGGTAAAATTAACTCCCCTTCTGTTCTTCCATGCCACTCTCCTCGTTTACCCTTCATGCCTTTTGGGCACCTGCAAGCACTTATTCATGTACCCCTGTAGGATATCGTGTTAGTATTCTCTACATGTTACTCGGACCGTCCTCCCCGCCCCCCCCCCAACTTTACAGGATTCCTAAGACCTATTCACCAGAGCCAATGAAGGTAGATTTATTTTTAAAATAATAATTGAAAGGATAAGAGGTGTTCTATAATTATTCCACCATTAATATACATTTAGGTTGTGTGGTGTGTGTTTTATAGCTTTACTGAAGTATAATTGTGGTACAAACCACCCATGAAGTATGCAATTTGATGATATTTGAAACAGGTACTCATGAAACCACTGTAATCAGGAAGATAAACCTTTCCGTTATCCCCCCCAGTTTCTTCTGGTCCCTGCCCCTAGGCGCACTGATCTGCTTTCTGTCACTATAGTTTGTATTTTCTAGAATTGCATATAAATGGAATACAGTACACATTCTCTTTCTCCGGTTTCTTTCACTCAGAATAATTATTTTGAGATTCATCTATGTTGTATGTATCAATACTTTGTCCCCTTTCATTGGTGATCGTTTTCCATTGTGTGTCCTACCACCATTGTATGGTTCCACTTTGATAAGAGACAAACTGTGGTTATTCAGATTTGAGTATTTTATAGACATTTCTGCAAAAGTGAGTGAAACAAGCTTGATATGTTAAGGAAAATGGACAATATTTATTGATGATAAAATTCATGCTTTAAAGCCAAAATTATAAACTTGGAAAACTTGTGCCTGTCACTGCAACCTTTAGAGCTTCCCAATATCTGTTTTCTGATGAGGTTTGTTGTGATATTTGATTTTTGAAATGTTGGGTAATTGCGGTATGTCAGTATGCAGAAGTTCTGCATAATTCTGAACCAGTATTTTCAAACAAATCAATGTAGTACCTTTAAAATAATTCGTGTTTTAAAGTTCCATTCAAAGTTCGAGATTAAAGGATTTAAAAAAAGTTTTTTTTAACGTTTATTTATTTTTGAGACAGAGACAGAGCATGAACGGGGGAGGGGCAGAGAGAGAGGGAGACACAGAATCGGAAGCAGGCTCCAGGCTCTGAGCCATCAGCCCAGAGCCCGACGCGGGGCTCGAACTCCCGGACCGAGAGATCGTGACCTGAGCTGAAGTAGGATGCTTAACCGACTGAGCCACCCAGGCGCCCCCGAGATTAAAGGATTTTAAAGTAAAATTACAAAAAGTTCACTTACATGGTTTTCTGTATTGTATTTCCATACTGTAAGTAATGTCTAAGAAGTCACCCCTCGGGGCGCCTGGGTGGCTCAGTCGGTTAAGCGTCCGACTCAGCTCAGGTCATGATCTCTGGGTCCGGGAGTTCGAGCCCCGCGTTGGGCTCTGGGCTGATGGCTCAGAGCCTGGAGCCTGCTTCCGATTCTGTGTCTCCCTCTCTCTCTGCCCCTCCCCCGTTCATGCTCTGTCTCTCTCTGTCCCCCCAAAAATAAATAAACGTTGAAAAAAAAATTAAAAAAAAGAAGTCACCCCTCATTGAGTTTTTGTGACTATCAAAGAAGAGTCTCTTCGGCTATGTGAAAAAGCTATTAAAATACTACTCGCTTCTCTAATTAGGCATCTGTGTGTGGCCAGATTTTATTCACATACTTTACCCAAAGCAGCCTATTGCTACACACATTATAGAAGCAGCTGTGAGAATCCAGCTATTTTTCTGTTATACCGACATCAGGACTTGAAAAACTGTAAAGGCATGACCCTCTTCTCACTATATTTTTTGGTTTTGAAAAATATCCTTCATGAAAACATTAATATTTAATGGGTTTATTATGCTTTGAAATGAATAAATACTTTCAAAATGTTTTCTTTTTTTTAAATATATGAAATTTATTGTCAAATTGGTTTCTATACGACACCCAGTGCTCATCCCAAAAGGTGCCCTCCTCAATGCCCATCACCCACTCTCCCCTCCCTCCCACCCGCCCGTCAGCCCTCAGTTCTCAGTTTTTAAGAGACTCTTCTGCTTTGGCTCTCTTCCACTCTAACTTTTTTTTTTTTTTTCCTTCCCCTCCCCCATGGGTTCCTGTTAAGTTAAAAATGTTTTCTTAATATGGTAAACATTGTCAGAAGCTACATAAACACTCTTTGGGGTCTGTCTTGTCTTGGGCAGCTCTAACAAAACACCTTACGCTGGATGACCTAGTAAACACCAGAAACTTCTTTCTCACAGTCCTGTGTGCTGGGAAGTCCAAGATCAAGGTGTTAGCAGATCTGGTGAGCACTTCCTGACTTAACAGATCTCAGATGCCCATGTTCTTGTGATCTCCTCATACGGCAGAGAGAAGTTCTTTTATGACTCCTATAGAGGCATTAATCACATTCCCAAAGGCTCCATACTCATGCCCTCTAATCCTGATTATCTCCCAAAGGCCCCATGTTCTGATACCATCACATTGGGAGATGGAGTTTCAGTATAACTGGGGGGGGGGCACAAAAACTCCTTCCGTAAGAAGGTCCTCATTTTTAGGAATATAAGCATTCTGAGACCAAATATTTGAAAACCATTGGTTTAATAGAACTGTTTTTGGTGTTTGAGAGAGGTTAGGGAGGAGTCTAGAAACTTCTAAATTAGGGGAAGGCTATAGTTTAAATGGAGTGGCCAGGGACTGCTTCACCTAAAAGGAAACCTCTGACAAAAACTTGAAGGCCGTTAGGAAGCACACTGAGCTCTGAGAGCAATAAACCCAAAACCCAGACTCAGGAAGTTCGAGGAATGGAAAGGCACTGTAACAGGTGTAATGAGTGTAGTAGGAATAAGGTAACAGAAAAACGTGTGTGGAGGGAGAAGAGGAGTCCTGGTGGTAGTGGTTACATGTTGTAGGACTTCTAAGCCATTCTGATGGCTTTAGTTTTCACTTTGAAAATAGCTACTAAAGTTTTTGAACATAGTAGTGCATGCGGCATCCTATATTTTAGACAGGTCCTATGATCCCACTCATGTAGAATTTAAGAAACAAAATAGATGAACATATGGGGGGGGGAGAGAAGGGATGGAAGCAAACCACAAGAGACTTTTAACGATAGAGAACAAACTATGAGTTGATGGAGGGAGTGGGGTGCGAAATGGGCTAGATGGGTAACAGGTACTAAGGAGCGCACTTGTGATGAGCACTGGGTATTGTATGTATGTGATGAATCACTAAATTCTCCTGAAACCAATATTGCAGTGTATATTAACTAACCAGAATTTAAATTAAAAAGGAAGGAGCACCTGGGTGGCTCAGTCAGCTGAATGTCTGACTCTTGATTTCAGCTCAGGTCTTCATCCAGGCTCTGCGCTGAGCGTGTAGTCTGGTTAAGATTGTCTGTCTCTCTTTCCCTCTGCCCCTCTTCCCTGCGCTCTCGTGTGTTCCTTTCTCTCAAAACAAAAATAAAGAGAAAAAAATGTCACTTTACCTCACAAGGTTGATGTGAGGATTAAGTGATTTAAAAAGGTCATTCTGGTTACAATACTGAGAATCATCATGGATGGGTAGGGTTAAGGATAGAAGCAGGAAGACAAGTTAGGAATCTAGGCTGTATCTGCAGAGATGGAAGAAAGTGTGTGTGTGTGTGTGTGTGTGTGTGTGTGTGTGTGTAATTTTTTAAATGTGCTTTGGACATAAACCCAGTAGGATTTTCTGATGGGTTGTGTGTAGGATGCAAAAAAGTGGAATCTAGGATGATTGAAGATAGTTGGCCTGAGCAAATCTTACATGTGGTAGATTATATTGATTTTACTTTTGTTCAAGCTTCATTTTTTTTGCCAGTGACTTTATACATGTTTAACTAGGTTTTGTCTCTTGAAAGCCTTCTTTAGCAAAACAAAATTTCTATTTCCTCTTAATTCTTTTAGGGAGTTTTAAAAAATTCTTTTATCTGTCTGGTAGTTTTGCTTTTAGTAAAGCCATGTTTCATAGCCTTCCCACTATTGACATTTTGGGCTGGAACTGAGTTCTTTTTTGTGGGGGGCTCTTCTGTGCATTCTGTGATAATGCCTAGCACCTGGTTTACATGTGCTACATGCCAGTAGCTACCCCTGCCCTCATCCATGCCCAGTTATGACAAGCAAATCTATCTCTAGACGTTGCCAAATGTTTATTTACTGTAGGACAAAAAAGGGCCATGGTTGAGGACTAATTCAATAAAGAATGTTAAATGGAAACTCTGAGTTTGAAATATGCAGATTAAAAAAATACTGTTTTATTTCCACTGCATCTGTGTCCTAAAAGACCTGAATCTAGAAATCAATCTGAAAAGAGAGGAGGAGAACCAGGGCACAGATGCTTAATCTGAACCAGTCTTTTGCAACACGGTAACTTTGCCAGGGTACTAGTCAGAGTTTTATCAGAATGATCTTAAATTTTGAAAAAGGGACAATTAGTAAGCTGATTCTATCACAAGGGTGCTATTTTTATTTGTATGTTTTTGCATTTGTGTCTTTCACTTTTAGTTCTTGTACATAATTATGTGATTTAGTTGAAAGAGCAGTGTGAAACAGTGGGAGTTGTGTACGTAGAGAACTGGACTGAATCAAAACCTAAATTCAAGCTCCTGAATCCCTTTTATCTTCACTGTTTTTTTTTTTTTTAAGTTTACTTACTTAGAGAGAGAGAGAGCACGTGTGCAAACTGAAGAGGGGCAGAGAGAGAGGGAGACAGAATCCAAAACAGGGTCCAGGCTCTAAGCTGTGAGCACAGAGCCCAACATGGGGCTCGAACCCAGACTGTGAGATCATGGCCTGAGCTGAAGTCAGATGCTCAACTGATTGAGCCACCTAGGCACCCAGGTTGACTTCACTGTTTTGAAATGAAAAGTGACAATCTCGGTTAAACTAATGTACTGAAAACCTCTAAAAATATTAAAGTGTTATAATAAGGAGCTATTAATACAAAGAAAGACATTTACATTTCTTTTAGAAGATTTAAAACTTAAAAATTTAAAGTTACGTATATGGATCAACTATATTTCTATCAGGTTCCACTGGTCTAGACTTTCTGGATGTGAACTCCTAGAAGACAGTTGCCAAAATCGTCAGAGTGACATCTGTAAGATCTATTCTATAGAATTGGGGAATTCTAGTGTGGAAAGTGCTTTCCATATCTATTTTCTTAGTGTTTATAGATAGTATTTTCCACAAACCCTACGGGAATTGTGATGCTGTGAATTTTTAAATTTAATTCAGAAGTTTGAACTTTTGAATTTAGTTTTTAAAAATAGCCTTTTTAAAAAAGAAAACATTAAAATACGATAGATTTAAAAGCAGATACAAGCACTAATTAGCATCATCAGATAAATTTGATTATTTAAGGTGTAGATTTCTTTATCTGAGCCTGTCTGTATCTGATCATATGTTGTGGAACTATTACATATGTCTGAGCTTGATTTTCTCAGTACAGTGCTATCAAACACGATAATAAGGCAAATTGTTTTATATGTACGTATAGCCTTATAAGACAAGTGATAATGTTATCATTTGTTGGTTTTATAATTGTATCAATTTATGAAATTATTAGAAAACCACTTATGAATCCAGTTTATGGAAGTTTTATGTTTTCTATTCCTGCATCTTATATTAGGTTAAGAAGGATTTTTGCTGCTGTTGCTGCCAAAAAAAAAAAGTTTGAAAGTCCTAATTCAACCCTCTCACTTTAAAGATTTGGTATGATTCTAAGAAACAGTTCCCCAAATCTCACACAATTGAATCTCATAAAACTCCTTTCCTGATGTCTTAATCTTGTATACGCAAAAGTACTTTCCATGAATATGGTAATAGTCTAAAGAATAGAATATTGAGTAAAGATTGTTGGATGTAGAACTTCTTAATTTAAATTAGGTCTTTAAAGGTCCATTCTATAGAACCATTGTTTAAAACCAATCATGTAATTTTCTCTGAATTGTTACAGTTTGACCTTCAGAAACACAAGGGTAGGAGCTTTATCCGTGACATTGGAAACTTTCTTCATGATCCTGTTGAGCAAGTATTGAAGAGGCAGGTGAAAGAGACTGACACCCCCAGAACAGGTTATTCTGTCTACGTGATCAAGAATCTTTCCCAAAGTAGTGCACTTTGGTAATCACATAGGACCTACGAATTTACGTGTCAGTTCTTTGGGGCCCAAACACCTTTTTCCTCTTGAGATTTCTTTATAATAAATCCTGTCTTCTCCTGCAGAATTAGCATAGATTCTTATGGCCATCAATTTCTTCAGGCAAAGTAGATGTACTGTTAGTTCTGTCAATTGTGACTATCTGTTTCTCAGACAAGGCCTCCCCAAGTGCTTCAGCAATCTGTTTCTAGATGTTCCTGGCATTGGGTGAGAACATATGCAAACCAGGCTCAGATTTTTTTTTTTATCTCCTCCCTTCTGCTGTGAAACTCCACATGAGGCCATTTATATTGTTTGAGGGAGGGTTAGGCTTCTGGTAGTTTATTCTATTCAACTTCTTTGTGTGTTTGGGCTTTCTTTGGCTTATACTGTATATACGCCTTCATTTAATGAAGGCATCCTGGCAAATCTGCTTCTTATACCTGAAGAGTGGTATGTTTCCAGAAAGACAAGTATTTTTTTCCTTTTCCTATGTTCTCAGGTGAGTGGTCACATCACCCTTTGGGTGCATGCCAGGAAGAATGTTCTTGTGTTCTAGCACAGGATCCTTTCTTGAGTACTTGGTCTTCCCTTTATGTAAGGAATAATAAGCCTATAAATTGACTTAAGTCTGGGAATTGGGTAAAGGCCTGTGACTTTAAAGGTTTAAGGTGGTTTAAGGCCTTTCTTGTCCTGAAGACAAAGTTTATTCTTGTTATTGGTTAATTCTAATGAAAGTCTTTAATGTATTGCCCATTGATTCTTTTATTCCTAGACACTCCAGGATCAAATAAGCATAGGCTATAATTTATAGATCAGACCGTGATGATTACCTCCAAATTAATTATTTAGGAGGAAATAAAAACCATAGTTGTACCCAGATGTTCCTAAATCTTAACTCTTTCTCTAGCCTTGCAGTGGCCTGTTTCAATTTTTGGACTTGGGTTTTAAAGGTTAGAAAGGGCTTCTGTTTATCTTTGAGATCATATTTATACTTGGATAAGTTTTATTTTTTTGTCCTATATGTTTCTCTTTCATGTTTTTACCTTTTTCCTCTGAGTTTTGGGCTTTCTCTCAAAATTCTGGTCCATTTATCTTTATTGTGTGTTCACTTTCCCCATTGCAGTCTTAAATTTCTTACATGTATTTCTTTGTAATCTCAGTTGTTGCATCTTAATGACTACTTAGTCCTATAAAAGTGTAGTGCTCTCTTTTGGCCTTTTGAAAACAAACCAGACTTTTGAAAAGCAATTTTTTTCTGTTTCCTTCAGCATATTTATTCCTTAGGGGAGCATTTCCTTGGTTTCTTTTAAGTGGTTTTCTCGCTCTCTTTTTTGTTAGGTCCAATGTTTTTCTCATCATGGAAAGAAATTGATAGTTGTGAAGTGTTAACTCCAAGTCAAGTAGAAGTTGAACTGAGCTGTGACCTATCACAATAAGTGTTGGTTCTTGCCTGAATTTGGGGAATATTTTATCCCTGAATATTTGTTTTACTATTTTTAGAATTGTAACAATCAAGAGAAAATTAGCTGGAGCCATAGTTAACAGCTTTACCTCTGGGCTAAAGATTTCTTTTCCTTCCACACCTTTTGTGGCCAGCCATGCCAGGGAAAAGGTCTGGATTTACTTAACCTGCCTTAGGGTCTTAATAGGCCTGGCTTTCTTTAATGTTGTCTAGAACTTAGCCTATTGCCCTCCATCAAAGAAGTATACGGGAGTTGTATAATGATGCTGATAGGGTCCAAATGTTACTAATTGATAGAATGGGGAGTGCAAACATCATGTGTCCTGTGGGTTCACCATCTGCCCTTGCTGGTGGCATTCACCCCTTTGAGTTCTGTGTTGTTAGAAGAAGTCTGCATGAGGGAAGGTAGTTTTCTCACAGGAGTAGAAGGAGGACTTTATTTGGCTTCCTTCTATTACACCACATCTGTCCAATATCTAGTAGAAACTTAAGTTTCTAGAAAATAAACATTGCACTCCTGTCTTTTCCAGTGATTGTATGTATGTGTGTGTATATATATATGTATATATAATAATATATAGTATATATAATATATAATATATAATATATAATATATAATATATAATATATAATATATAATATATGTAAAATATATAACACACATAGCATATATAGTATGCTATATAATATATATTATATATTACATATAAAATATATAAAAATAAATATATAATATATATTATATGTATACATATTTCCTATTTTTTCATGTTCTCAGTTATTTCAGTAGACTTTTTTAAAAGCAGAAGGCAGTGAAGTTATGTTTTGTCTTCATCTTGTCTAACGAAATTTTTTTTTAACCAACATGTTCAATTTGATAAATACAGGCATATAATGATTTTAAGGTTTATGTCTACATACCAAATTTATATAAGGCTAGTTTCAGGTTTCTATGTGGCAAATTTCATTTAGTTGTGACAGTTGCCTGTGCAGAAGCTAATTAGTACTTATTATTTGCTTTTTAGAAAATGGATTCCACATCTCTGTTACCAATGTTTTTAGACATGGATCTGACAATATCACATATAGAATGTTTTCCTAAGGACGTTCTAGTGAAATTTCAAGGCAGAAATAATACTGAATGTGAGTTTGACTACCACATATTACAGAGGGAAATTCAGCATATTCCAAAAGTAAAAGCTAATGTGGACATTGATGAATTTTGTTTGGTGGAAGAAAGAGTATCTGGAGAATGGCAGAGAGGAAGAGTCATGGAAAAGAAAAATGAACTCTATACAGTGCTCCTCATAGATCACGGAGAAGAACTAAGAGTTGATAGTACACAGGTTGCTTCAGCCTGTGGCAACTTATTTGAGCTACCACCACGGGTAATATTTGGTATTTTTGCCAACATACTACCAAATGGGGAAAGATGGCCTCTTAAAGCTTTGAATTATTTTAAGTCATTAGTTGGACTACAAGTGAAAGGTTGTGTACAAGCTGTGTTGCCTTTTCAAAGGACTCTTCTAGAAGTACCAAAAATTATATCCCAGGTTCTTGAGTTACAATTAGGCAGACTTATTGATGGGGATTCATTTCGTCTTATTGTGGAAATGTTAAAAGAATTCCCACAAGAAATGCCCGATTTACTACAACATAGAAGACCTGAATTGTTAAGTAAGAATGATCCTCCAGTTGATGTTCAACATGTTCTGGATAATTTGCAGCCATCTTTGTCAGTAGGCAGTATTGAAAGTATAAAGGTATCCTCTGCATTGAGCCCAAGTAAATTTTATTGTCAACTAATTAAATGGATTCCAGAGTTAGAAAATTTAACAGCGTGTATGACTTTGCATTATGATGCTATCGGTCAAGTAAGTAGTCCCACATGTGATAACTTTGGACTACTTTGTGTTGCCAAAAGAAGAAATGGACAGTGGTATAGAGGAATTCTTCAGCAGCTCTTGCCCAATAATCAGGTGAAAATTTGGTTCATGGATTATGGCAGTACTGAGGCTATACCTTCAATCCACGTAAAGAAACTTAAACAGGATTTTATTTTAGTACCATTATTTTCATTTCCATGTTCTCTGACATATTTAAACAGTCCAGATAGAGATGCCAGAAAATCTCAATTGAGTGTATTTAAACAAGCCTTGTTAGGACAAACAGTATATGCACACATTGATTGGTTCAATAAAGATGAACATTTGTTTTATGTAACACTACAAACTCAGGAGTCTACAATTAATTCTAAGTGTCTGCTGAAGACTATAGGCACACAAGTAATCTGTCCAGTGTCTGAATCAAAAATCTCTAGTATGTTTAAAGAGAATAGTGCTGCTGATGTAAATGGCTTTGCAGTTGAGCATTTTGTTGGAAATACTGAATTGTCAATAGACTATCTAAATAAAAACTCTTTGAAAGTAGGTTTTCCTATTAAAACTGTAGAGATGGAGATAGAGGCTGCCTATATAGCTTTTGTAGTATATGTATTAAACCCATCAAATTTCTGGGTACGTACTAATGAACATCAGAATGAACTTCAAGATATAATGAAAAATATAAACAAATTTTATGATTTGTGTGAAAATAGTGAACTGATTCTAAGAAATCCAGAACCTGGATTATTTTGTTGTGCTAGATACAGCAAGGATGGACATTTTTACAGAGCTGTCATCACTGAAATTAATGGCTGTAAGATTAATGTTTATTTTTTAGATTATGGAAATACTGATTCCATACCATTTTTTGATGTAAAAGTTTTGCTTCCAGAGTTTTGTGACTTGCCTGCCTTAGCCATGTGCTGTTCACTTGCACATATATTTCCTATTGAAGATTTATGGGTGAAGGCAGCAATTGACTATTTTAAAAAAATTGTCTTGAACAAAGAAATTTTGCTGCAGGTTCTAGCAAAAAAAGATGACAAATACATTGTAAATATTCAGAGTATTGAAGCCTCAGAAATTATTGATGTTGTCCCTCTTATGTTACAAGCTGGATATGCAGAATATTGGGAAGTAGAGCCAGAGTGTTATCCCAAATCTGCAAGTGAATATTCAGTGTTAAATTTAAAATTTAAAAACAAAGTTAATATTAAAGTCCTATCTGCCTTTCTTGAAGGACCTAAACTTTACCATTCAAATAAGCTAAAAGAAAGTAGCTTGTCTTTGGTAAAAACCCCAGCTGTTAATTTCTCAGACTTAAAAAGTCCTTTCACCTTGTCTGTGGGGACTGAGTCACCACGACCTTATAAAGAATATATGTTTAAACCAGGAACAGTCCTTGAAGTTAAGTGTTCTTCTTATTGTGGCCCAGGTGACTTCTCATGCCAGCTTCAATGTAAGGTAGAAGACCTAAAAGTACTAATGGAACAAATTCAGAATTACTATAGCATTCATTCAGATCCTTATCAGATTGGGCAGATTGCTTGTGTTGCTAAGTATTCCAAAGATGGGAAGTGGTATAGAGCTGCTGTTTTGACTCGAGTATCACGAAAAGAATTTGACATAGTATTTGTTGATTATGGTTACCAGCAAAGAGTTTTAATTAAAGATCTTTGTGCTATTAACCCACATTTTCTTATGTTAGAAAGCCAAGCCTTCAGATGTAGTCTTAATCATTTAGTTGAACCCATTAGTTGTAAATCATTCAGTTGGACAAGAGAAGCATGCAGAGACTTTGGGAATTTTATTTCTTCATCTAAAGGATTGACTTGCACCATTTATGCCTTAGTTCTTACACATCCAAACTCTTTATGTCACTTAGTGGATTTGCAATCTCCACTTACTAGTGCAAAAGAATTTCTTATGAATCATGGCTCTGCACAGTATACTACATTATCAAAGCCATTCCCATCTTCAGTTAGTCTTTACAGTTACTGTTATTCTTCCTTTAACATAAAAATTGGAAGTGAGGAAGAAATATACATATCTCACATATATAGTCCCAGAAGGTTTTATTGCCAACTTAGTAGAAATAATAAAGACCTGGAGATGATAGAAACAAAAATCACAGAGATTAGTAATCTCAAAAATTGTCCAAAATATGATCCTAGTAAAATGAGACTGTGCATATCTAAGTATGTAGAGGATGGTCTCTTTTATCGAGCTTTAACAATGCCAACAGATTCATTAACTGACTTTCTGGTCTATTTTGTGGACTTTGGAAATAAGCAATTAGTAGAAGGAAGTACATTGAAGGCTATTTCAGATCAGTTTCCAGAGTTGCTGTTCACACCTATGCAAGCTATTAAGTGTTTTTTGTCAGATCTTAGAGATGTAGATGTTCCAGCAGAAATCAATAGCTGGTTTAAAGATAATTTTTTGGGAAAACGATTAAGGGCAATAATATTGTCCAGGGAGTCAGATGGCCAGCTTGGTGTAGAATTATATGATGGATATCAACATATAAATCAGAAAATTAAAATGTTGCTTCATGCTTATGGAAAAAAACATTGTGATCAAGCACGCTGTGTGGAAAAGGGTCATAAAATAAGTGAGAATAAGAGACTTACTATTTTTTTGAAAGGCAAAACAGAAAACCACTATCCCAATAATATAAATAAGACTCATGTAGTAACATATTCTGAAAGCAAAACAGATCAGTTAATGAATCCCAGAAGTACATATGCCAAGCTTTTGAAACCATCGGCCTGTTTTAAAATTGAACCTGTGTCAAAAAACAAAGTGAAGTCTTTGAGTGATGGATTCAAAAATAAAGGTGTAAAAATTGTCCCTGGATCCGCACATACTCTTGATGAAAATGATGTGGGCCAGAAATCAGTAAGGGTTGTATCACCATCTTTTATCCAAGAATTAAATCAAGCAGACTTTCAAAACCCATATAATCTTACTAGACCACAGATCAAGGATCTTCCTCAACCCAAAATTTACTTGAATGCCAAAGTTAAAGGATATGTTTCTAGTGTCAATAATCCAGCAAGTTTCCATATTCAGCTTGTTGATAATGAAAATGTAATCATCAGACTTGCAGATGCTCTAAATGAAAGAAGAACAAAGATAGTGAAAGAGAGAAAATCAGTTAAGCCTGTGGTGGGAGACCTTGTAGTTGCCGAACACTCTGGTGACCATGCCATTTACAGAGCAGTCATTAAGAAAAATTTGCCAGGAAATTCTTTTGAAGTGGAATTTATTGACTATGGTAACACTGCGGTAATAAGCACATCAAAAATTTATGAATTTCAGAGGGAATTCTTAACAATTCCTCAGCTAGGAATCCATTCTTTTCTTAGTGGAGTCAAGTGGAATGAGCCTGATGAAATATGGGACAGTAAAACTGTGGATTATTTTGCATCAAGAGTAAGTAACAAAACAGTTGCATGTGAATTTTTGAAAAAGCATGAGCAGAAATGGGAAGTAAATATCATTTGTGATGGAACATCTGTTATTAATGAACTACTGAAATGGACAGCATGTTCAAAACTTCAGCAAACAGGATTGCAGATGCCAGCGGTTTTCTCTCAAAAAGTGAGTTCTGGTGAGGATAATGAAATTAAGAAAGGAAGATCAAATGAATATGAAGGTTCTATGATCCTTCAACCACCCTACCAACAGCTGGGTAATATTCCTTTTGAAGAGTTAAAACCTGGCCAACTGGAAAAGGCTGAAATACTTTATGTCTCAAAAAGTGGGACATTTTATGTGAAGTTATCAAAAAATAAAAAAATCTTATCAGATTTAACAGTATTAATCACTAAAGAAGTAAAAAAACCTTTATCAATGGGAACTATTAAAAAAGGCCTAGAGTGCTTGGCAAAATCTAAAAAAACCTTGAAATGGTATCGATCAAAAGTAGAAAAGAAGTGTGTTGATGATAAAGTGCTTGTTTTTTTAGTAGATCGTGGTAGGTATGAAATAGTACCTTTAGGTAATACCAAGGTGCTTAGTAATAAAATAAGAAATATTCCAAGACAAGCTGTGGCTTGTAAATGGATTTGGTTTGAAAATTTTAGAAACAGGTCATTTGAGTCTATTGTGTGTTTATTTGGTCATCTGGAAATAAATATTCTTTTCCTGAAATATTTAGACTCTGTGTGGGAAGTAGACATTTTGGTAGATGGCCTGTTACTTTTTGAATATTTAAATTTAAATACAGTTCGTGTTGAAAACAAACTTAGATCTTCAGAAACGATTTTTAATATGGAATCTAAGTCTCCTGTGTCATGTACAATAAGATCATATACTTGGGCCCAACTCCAAAATGGAAAGCAGTATTCTGGTATTGCCACTGCTATTTCTGATCCATCAGATTTCTGTGTTCAGTTAGAAGATTTCTTTGACACAATGAAATCTCTCTTTGTGTTGCTTTCTGATCTACCAGAAAACTTACAAACAGTGCCTCAAGAGTGCATATTTCCTGGTGCTAGTTGTTTGTTCAAATATGAACTGGAAGATCAGTGGAATCGAGTAGAAATTTCTGAAGTCTCTAATCAGTCTTTACTACTTGTGTTGATTGACTATGGATTTTCTGTTTACATACCTTATTCAGATACAAAAAATCTCAAAGTTGTTCCTGTGGAACTTCTGAATTTACCAAGGTTAAGTTATCCTTGTATCTTAGGTGGTATCTTACCTGCTAAGGGGAAGCATTGGAGTGAAGAAGCCAAAAGCTTTTTTCAAGATCAGCTAAGTAAACCAGGCTTAGTTTTTCAGTTGAGGAGGTATAATTTTGAAACAAAACTGGAAGTAGATGTCATTCATGAGAAAAACAGTTTGGCAGATATGTTGGTTGTATCTGGTTTTGCAGTATATTCTAAAGATTCAGATCATCTTAATGATGGAGTTAGTACTAGTGGATCTACTGAAATCCAGTATCAATTACAGAGTAAGCCTGTTTTCCCATTGTTAGATCAAAATTGTTACAAAAGAGAAAATACAAGCTGTATATGCACTGAGAAACAAAAACTAAAAGAGAAAACCGTAAAGAAAGAGGTCTATAAGAACTTAAGGAAAAGCAATATCAGTATGCGATTATATTCTAGAAATTTAACTCTGAGGAAGGCTGACATTGGAAAACATAATCCCCGAAGTACCATCACATTTGATACATGTACAGCAGCTTCATTTTGGGAACTACTGAATGATTTGAAGAATAACACTAATTTCATTGAAAACATTTTTGAAAAACTACCAACTGAAGAAATACAAGAAAATAACACAGTGGATTTGAGAACAAGGATAAAAGCACTGCGTGTTAATGAAAAAATTATATCTGAGGAACACTTAAAAGGTAGGTACCTATTTAAAAAAAACAGCTTTTTTTGTATATTGTTTTTTATTCCTTGAAAGTTTATTATATGCTAAGATTATCCAAATTGAAAAAATCATAGTGCAAGAAGCTCACTAGACAATCAATAAATGGATAAACTGGGAGTGATTACTTAATTATAAAATGATACTTGAGGATATTTTCCTGTTTTGAATGGTAACCTTTGAGAATGTAATGAAAGTGGAGAGAATTTTTAACCATATGTGCATGTACACATACATGACATTTTATAGATAGTTTCAAGGGTTTCACAAAACTAAAGGCCCATAGATCTCTAGTTAATAAATCTTGCTATTAGTGAGCTCCTGGGCTCATTTTGGAGAACCAATTTTCTGTTATGTGTTTATCAGATGAAATATATCTTTATTTAGATTTTTTGAGTGTACTTTTAGCATATTGCTAATAAAGTTAAATTTATAGTATAAACTGACTTGAACATATTTCCTCTTAAATTTTTTAGATGTCAAACTGATTCTATAATAAATTTTAATATTTTATGTTATCTGATTTTGCTTATGCACATTGTATTTTATTTTCTGTATGGATTAGTTACTGAGGATTTCGTAGGCTATAAATGTTGCCTGCTTTTAATGAATGTTTGTTCTGACTATAAATCTATTATTCCATATTATCTCTAGTATTATAGCCGGTTACATTCTTTCAATGAGGGGAGGGATCTTGTTTTTATTGATGTATTTTAGGAGTATTTCATTTGAATTCATATTGAGGTGTTTTATAGTTAATTGATAAAGGCTTTAAAATTGGTCCTCTTGGGGCGCCTGGGTGGCACAGTCAGTTAAGCGTCCGACTTCGGCCAGGTCACGATTCTCGCGGTCCGTGAGTTCGAGCCCCGCGTCGGGCTCTGGGCTGATGGCTCAGAGCCTGGAGCCTGTTTCCGATTCTGTGTCTCCCTCTCTCTCTGCCCCTCCCCCGTTCGTGCTCTGTCTCTCTCTGTCCCAAAAATAAATAAACGTTGAAAAAAAAAATTAAAAAAAAAATTGGTCCTCTTATTTTTGAGTATTTTGTTATTAGCAGTTATGGTAGAGTGCTTACTATGTTCTAGGTACTGTGCTAAGATTTTTTGATGTATGATGTCTTTTAAAGCTTACCAAATTCTATGAAGTAGGTGGATATTAAGGTTTAAATGGAGTCCAATAACTAGTACTCATTTCTTTGCCTGAATTCTAAACCATTTTAGAGATGGACAAGGAGAGAAACCATTGATGAGCAAAATATCACATTAAAAACAAAACAAAACAGCCAATGGGCACCTGGGTGGCTCAGTCAGTTCAGCTTCTGACTTTGGCTCAGGTCGTGATCTCGCGATTCGTGAGTTTGAGCCCCACATTGGGATCTGTGCTGACAGCTTAGAGCCTGGAACCTGCTTTGGATTCTGTGTCTCCCTCTCTCTCTGCCTCTCCCCTGCTCGTGCTCTGCCTCTGTCTCTCAAAAAATAAAATGTTAAAAAAACCCACCCCAAACCAGTATTGATGGATGTGGGTTTGTATCAATGGGAAAGGGGTTTACCAACACCAAGTCAACAATTTAGATTTACCCACAGAGGCGAATTTCTCCATATTGGGGGTCTACCCATGTAAAACTTACAGGTTGAGGCGTTTATCTCCAAAAAAGAAAGGGAGGGAAGGAGGAAGAGACTAAACTGACCTATATTTTTGTCCTTCTGCATGGCCCTACTCCAAGTGTAAGTAAGGGAGTGAACAAACCAGAGTATTAGGCTGGGAGAATACCTCACCCGTGAATACTTGTACATGGAAGGAAACCCCAGGAATGGGAAGAAGCACCCCTCCCCCAAATTATTATCACTATTTTATGAATGATGCTCAGGGAAATTAAGTAAATTGCCAATGGCTCTAAAGAGAAAAATCTCAGTTCCTTGTTTACTAGCAACTCTGATGTTTCCACATCCAAAGTCTTTTATTAATTACTGATACTGCCTTTTGGAAAGGAGTTAGATATTTGAGGAAGAGTTTTCTATAAGCTTTTGACCATCAGCCCATACACTTTGGCATTTCTATACCTTCTGTTGTTACTTTACATGTGTTTATTTCCACCGTCTTTGTTTTTCCTTAAGAACCCACTCTTGGTCCCCATCTCTATCCTACCTCCTGCATTCCTAGTACAGAGTGAACCAGTAAGTGAATTAAGTAAAAGTAGCTATTATGAAAACAAAGAACCAAACATTAAATTAAAAAATCTTCACTAGGGAAAAATCATAAATTTGAGTGAGACAAATACAAGAACCATGGTTTCATGGACTAAGAATTTTCTAATACACTTGCCATGATCCATGTAAAACAAAAAAATAAGAAAACATCAAGTGGTTTCATTGCCTTGTGTACTGTCCAAACTCCTAGCCCCGATTACTTGTCCAACAGTGGTAGTGTAGTAGCCACTGCTGTTTGTTACTATTGTCTGCACGTGCTTTGAATCTAGGGCAAAATGGTTTTAGTTCTTGGTTGAAGTTAGCAATATTTGAAATTGTTGCCTATTAAGGAAACTGGAAAAGTGGCTCTAATGGCCATGCTGTTGAATTTATACTTTGCACTGACATTAAGAAAGAAAGCTTTAAAAAATTCTGATGCCTGGGTCTCACTTTGAGATTGTTTTAATTGGTCAGGCTACCGCCTCCATGAGGATTTTAAAACCCCCTGGGTGATTGTAATGTACAGAGAAGGTTGAGAACCACTGTTTTAGAGACGATTGTGGATAACTTTCTGAATTATTTTGTGAGAGAAAACAATTCTGGACTTTGTGAAAAGTCTTAAAATCTATTCCTCCTGTATTTGGAGGCCAGACTATACATAGTGAATTATAGCAATTCTGTGCTAAACTTAATTTGAAATAAATATAGTAAAAATGCCACGATGTTAGAAATGACCTCAAAGTGTAATACATTTATTTTGCCTTGCCCAGGTATTGTTTTAATTATAGAAGTTGCTGCCTCTTATGTTTAGAAAATTGGCTTAACTTTCCCCTAGTTTCACCCTACTGTAACATACCAGTATTAAAATATTCAAACTGGTTGTTTTTGTTTGCAGATTGTTTTCTTAAAAGTTACTAGTCTTTTCCCAGGATGTTTTTGCAGGTTTTTGTTGTTGCTTGTTTGTTTTTCCTGGAAGTCCTTGAATAGATAATTATGGGAACTAAAGAATGTAACAACCCTTCAAAAAGCACAGAAGTATCTAGTCACTCTTTGGTAATGAAGTACTGCGTTATGTTGATTTGTGCTACCTTCCTATGCTTCCTTATTTAACTGGAGGACACCTTTGAAAGAAATTTGGAATGGCAGCCAACTTTAGAGGAGAATTTTGTCTGACATTTTACATTTGAAATAATACACCTAGACATCCAAGGAGAATGGCTGACAGGCATGTAAAATGTTAGACTGAATTTTGAAAATACGAGACTCGTAGGTGATACACACTTATGAATCACTTGCATCGGATGTAGCATGGTATTTAAAAGTAAGGTCAGTGAGGCCCCTTGCTCCTTGAGTTTGAATTCCTGCTTCATCCCTTCTTAACTGTGAAACTGTAGGTAAGCTTTTTAACATGGCTGTGCCTCAGTTTTTTCATCTGGAATATGGAAATAATAACTATGCATTTGGCTTCTTGTGAGGACTGAATAAGTTAAAATGTGTAAAACCTTTTCACTAGTATCTGGTGCAGAGTAAGTGCTCAGAAATTTTAGAAATATCAGCCATCCCAATAAAGCTCTAATGTATTTGTTTTGTAAATCTTTTGTGAAATTGCAATTTGAAAAATTGCTGATGCTGCTCTGCAAGAAACTGAAATATGTAGGGCAGTGTGTGTGTGTGTGTGTGTGTGTGTGTGTGTGTGTGTGTATCTATATCTGTATCTATATCTATATATCTATATATTTATAGTACAATGGTTAGATTAACAGTTAAATTTCTATTTGGAAGATAGGATTTATGATTGAGATAATTATAGTTCTAAATAAAGATTAGAACAGGCTATATGTATTTTTTCCAAAATGGGTATATATTAGTGATTGTTTAAGAAAAGATCTTTTCAGTTGTTATGTACAATTATATGTATATATTATAGTATATGTGTAATCTGATTATGCCATACTTCACTCCTCCTTTACCTTTTTCAATTGTGACTTTTAGAAATTGTTTACTAAAAAAATTCTGTTCATAGAAGGTATTTTCAAAATAAAATCTTGACTATGAATTAGACCCATAATGCTTGGAAAATTATATTACAGCATATTAATTATTACTGTTTTTGCTTGTGTTTCAGTGAAGGGAGATGAAAGCTCAGATCCTCTATGTATCAGTTTGGCAACAAATAATACATAGGATACCGAATAATTACTGTTTTGTTGTAGATGCTCCAAATATATAATAAAAGTGGTAAGCATATGACAATTTCTAATATTAAAGGTATCTTCAAGGCATCTAGATTGTTCAAATTATTTCCCTAGGAGACAATGATTAGAATGCTACAGAAATTTTATGTGACCAGGAATTGTGATGATTTGTTTGTAGATTACTTAGGAAATGTGGTTCACTCCTCAAGTATTTTAAACATTTGATAAACCATTCTTTGCTTGTGTTTCCACAGTCATTAGATAATATTTTACCATTATCTGTATTTTTCAAGTGTCTTTCCTGACTGAAACCTTTGTTTCAGTTGCTGCTTTGTAGGGACATCATTGAAATCATGGAAAATACATAGAGAGTTAAGGCTATAGGACTGCATTCCCAGGAAAATATGGGTGCTTTTAGGACTGGCACTTATTAATAGGATATGGAAGAGAAGTCAGAGTTAATCCTATTCTTCCCTTTCTTTAGATCATACAGTGGGATTTTTCTTTCATTTTATTTTGCAGTCATACCTTTTTTTAAATTTGGTTTTACACTTTTGGTTGTTCATTAGTTGTAGATATTTGTGCTATTCAAGAACACTGCTGTTTGGTTGGGGGGGTAGATATTTTGTCAGTGTATTTAACTGTGAATTAGAATTTATTTTTCAAGTAAACATTTATTGAGCAAATTTAGAGTATTGTTTTGGTGCCAGGATAGAACCATAAAATCATGCAAATGTACTTAAGAGTCAGTGTCCACCAAATAGTTTTGAAGAACTAGAGATTTGGTGATTTAGAGAATATTTGGGGAAATTTAGAAATTTCCTAAGCTAGGTATGGAGAATCCAGTTTATCATTGTACATGTATATTGAATGTATTAATACTGTCATTTTTTTGAGGTTAGGAAGTAATTTCCAGAAATGCTGTTGTTTATGAATATATAGGAGTTTAAGTTGGGTATCTTGAAAGTTTATTCAGTGCAGGGAGGCTTCATATTTTTACGCTCCAAATTAATCTGTGGCTTGTGATTATTTTAGAGCAGAGAATTTAATATTTACTCTTTGTAATCGAATTTCTTTGAATACTTTTGTGTCATTTTCCTCCAAACTTCACCAGATCTCACAGATTATTTTGTGCAATTTAGAAAAGTACTTCTATTAGAAAATGAATTCACTTTATACAACTTCTGTGACTAATACTGGGTTGCTTTTGTTGTTTTGTTACCATAAAACATGGCAAAGTTAATGATTTGGATAATGAAACAAAAGAAATGAATAAAGTAAGATAAAGTAGTATTAATGGGTGTTTTTTGGTACCAGTTTTATCATGAAGGGCCTCATACCTCTTCAGTTTTTCAGAGTTCTGTTAATTTCATTTATTTGTCTTGAGGTACAGTATTTTATGTTTAGAAATGGACAAACTTCACAAATTTATTTATAGCATTTATGTTATTAAATACTGTAGAAAATGTTTTTACAAGACTACGTTTCAGTTAATTCCTAACTGATTTTTTATTAGACAGAAGCCCAATCTAGAAAGTAACTGAAGAAAGGATTAAAATTGTTTCCTTTTAAGATAAAAAGAGCTTAATTTAAAACCATTTTCCTCTTTTTTATGGAGCTACATTATTATTTTTGTTCTACATTAGCTAGTTTGTTATACTGTAAAATTACAACATGGAGGATGTATAGTAATATAGTTATTCAGAGTACTTTCAAGCAAAAACAAATAGCGTATCCATCTTAAAATTTATATTTTCTTAGGATTAAGTTTTATTAGATTTTACAGATAAGTCAATATTAAAATAATGCTTTTTCCTACTCTAAAACACTTGTATGAATTTAAGTTAGTAGAAGCTGTTATTTTATGAATGTTGGCAATAGACTATTGATTCAAAATTTGGGAAGTAGCACATTTACATTTTTAGATTAAAATATTTCAAAGTTGAGGATTGCTAAGCTTTACTTTTTAAATTTACTTTTTAAAAATTTTTCTCAGAAACATACTTGATAATTTTTTTAAGTTTATTTTGAGAGAGAGCACTTGTGCATGCTCAAGCAGGGAAGGGATAGAGAAAGAGGGACAGAGAGGATCCATGATATCAGCATAGAGCCCTGTGTGGGGCTCGATTCCATGAACCATGAGATCATGACCTGAGCTGAGATCCAGTCAGATGTTTAACTGACTGCACCCCTAAATTCATTTGTAATTTTGCTTTACTCCTATAAATTAAAAAATGTTATTTTTTGAACTCATGTAAAATTTTATAAGAATAGAAAAAGTATTCTTTAGAAATGATAATTGATTTGGTTTTTAAAAAATATTCACATATGCATTATTCAAATATGTGTGTGTATTCAATTTTTTTTTAAACATTTATTCATTTTTGAGAGTGAGAGAGAGCATGAGTGGGGAAGGGGCAGAGAAAGACGGAGACAAAGAATCTGAAGGGCCTCCAGGCTCCAAGCTGTCAGCACAGAGCCTGATGTGGGGCTCAAACTCACAGACCATGAGATTGTGACCTGAGCTGAAGTGGGACGCTCAACCTGCTGAGCCACCCGGATGCCCCCCTTTTATTTTTTTTAAGTTTATTTCTTTTGAGCGTGGCGGAGGGGCAGAAAGAGGTGGGGGGACAGAGAGAATCTCAAGCAGGTTCCATGCTGTCAGTGCGAAGCCCGATGTGGAGCTCGAACTCTTCATGAACTGTGACATCATGACCTAAGCTGAAATCAAGAGTTGGACACTTAACAGCTGAGCCACCCGGACACCCCTATAACTTTTTCTGACTTTTATATGTGTATTTAACTCTGCTATTGCTTAAAAACTTCTTTTGTTCTAGTTGTGTACGCTCAAGGGAAATTATTTTTGTTTTGTATATTGAGTATTTTGAGTTACTTTTTCACAGTAAAACATTATAAACATAGTTTGCTAAAATCTCAATGAGTATGTTTTAAAAGGGCAATATAGCATTAACAGAATCATACCTTGTGCATATAGTGATGAAAAATTGAATTCACTTTAACATTTCCTTTAACCAAAATTAGTCCTTACTCAGACACTTGGCACAATTTTTTTTCTCTTTAAAGGTATTTCTAATTCTCAAAACAGTTTTTAATTTTTCATTTTTTTTCACTTTTGAAGGAATGCTGGAGTTTTAAAAATTATAAATCTTTTTATTTGGCCTATAATTTGGATATATTTCTCAACTTTTTAAGAGTCTCCCGCATTATATTTATTTTCTACATTTGACTTCTAGAATTTTTCTTAGGTTATATCATGATAGCCATACTACGAGTATTTAAGATTCTTATAGAAGTTCCCCTTTGATGATACATTAACATCTTGTGTAATGGTTTTAATGTGTTTTCTTAGTTTTCTCATAATTTTTCATTAATCACAAAGTGATCAGTTATTGACTAATGTTATAATGCTATTTCATAATATATTTGTCTCTGTGTCCTTGAACATATTGATAATCTCTGAAAATCTTCTCCTTAGTACTAAAACCTTATCTTTTATAATCTTGTTACAGTCTTCTATATGGTACATTCATTCATCAAACTGTGTTAGATATAGGAGATACAAAAACAAGTCAAATTCTGGTTTTTAAGATACTTACATTATAGCGGTGGAAGCACATTAGTAATTATAACAAAGAATGGTACATGGTATGTAATAAAGGTATATAATAAGGTGCTTTAGGACCACAGAAGACCGTGCACTTTACTTCCTGGGATTGGGGGACTGGTTGGAAAAAGACTTTAAAAATATGACCTGTGATGGGGCGCTTGGGTGGCTCAGTAGGTTAAGCATCCAACTTCAGCTCTGGTCATGATCTCACAGTTCCTGGGTTTGAGCCCCACGTCAGGCTCTGTGCTGACAGCTCAGAGCCTGGAGCCTGCTTCAGATTCTGTGTCTCCTCCTCTCTCTGCTCCTCCTTTGCTTGTGCTCTGTCTCTCTCTCAGAAATAAATATACACTAAAACAATTTTAAAAAATGACCTGTGAGCCTGATTCTTCAAAGATATGCTAGGGAACTTAGACCTACAAGGAAGGAAATTAGAGGCCACATGGTACAGCCACGCACAACTGACTCAGTACAATCACCCTATTTTGTTTTGATCGCCAAGGCCTGAGGGGAGTTGGGAATATAGAAAGTGACTACTCATGGGTGTGGAATTTCTCTTTGGGGCTCTGAAAATGTTCAGAAGTTAAATGGTGACAGTAGTTACACAATTCTTTGAATATACTAAAACTTATTGATCTGTACACTTGAACAAGGTGAATTTTATGACCCCTGAATATTTCAGTAAAGCTTCTTAAAAATTACATGTATGAAGCTTATGTATAGCTTATGAATTCAATAAGCTATTCCTTGAGACTCTTTAGAGAAGAACAGAGAAATGTAATGAAATTCTGATATCTAGTTTAGGGATTTCAAAATTAAAGGGAATAAAATCTCAAACCTCAAGAACCAAAAAATAAATGAAAAAGGAGATCGCTAGGGTGGGGAGAATGCCATCCTTAGTCTAGATCATTCTATGCATGTCATTATTAGCTCTTGGTCATAATAATAGCTATTACTAGCTATTAGCATTTTTAAACCTTTGTTATTTAAAAAAAGTTTTTTTAATGTTTAGTTTTGAGAGAGAGCAGGAGACAGAGTGCAAGTGGGGGAGTGGTAGAGAAAGAGGGAGACAGAATCTGAAGCAGGCACCAGGCTCTGAGCTGTCAGCGTAGAACTGGATGTGGGGCTTGAATTCATGGACTGTAAGATCATGACCTGAGCCAAAGTTGGACACCTACCTGACTGAGCCACCTAGGCACCCCTAAACCTTGTTATTTTCTTAAAAAAGGTTTTTAATGTTTATGTTAGACAGACATAGTGTGAGTGGGAGAGGGCAGAGAGATAGCGAGGCACAGAATCTGAAGCAGGCTCCAGGCTTTGAGCCTCTGTGCTGACAGCTCAGAGCCTGACACCGGGCTCAAACTAACAAACCGTGAAATCATGACCCGAGCCCAAGTTGGATGCTTAACCGACTGAGCCACCTTAGGCACCCCTAAACCTTGTTATTTTTAAGTGTAGACCTAAAAGTGTACAAAACCAAGATATATAGCTACAGGCTTTCTGATAAAACACCTGTGTAACTGCTACACAGTGCAAAAATGGATCATTACCAGGACTCCAGAAGCTCTTTTCCTGTCCTCTCAAATATTTATGCCCTCCTCTCCAAAGGAACTACTACCCTGACTTTTGTGGCACTATGTTCCTTTTTTTGTGTCTTTAAAGTAGTTTTACCACCTAATTTTGCCAGCAACCAAGAAATAATGCTTTTTTCTTTTAATGGTTATATATGGAACTGATAGTATGCTTTTTTTTTTTATTTAAGTTTTTACCTGAGCCAAAACCAAGAGTTAGACACTTAACTGAGCCACCCAGGCACTCTAGTAGTATGTTTTTGTTTCTTTTTGCACAATTTTTAAGTACGAGATTTATCCATTTTTTTTTGTGTGTGTAGTTATGGTTCATTTATTTTAATTTCTTAAAATTATGTATTTATGTATTTATTTATAACACAAGCAAAAAGGGGAGGGGTGGAGAGAGAGAATCCCAAGCAGGCTCTGTGCTGTCAGTTCAGAGCCCTATGTGGGCTTGAACTTATGAACGATGAGATCATGATCTGAGCTGAAACTGAGTCAGACACTTAACCAATTGAGCCACACAGGCACCCCATTCGTTTTCATTTCTGAATAAATAATTTTTATTGTAGGGTATAAATTTATTCATTCTACTCTTGACAATTTTTCTAGTTTCCAACTATTGCAAATAATAAGGGAAATAACTGCGTGCCATTTCATGAACATGTATGTGCATTTCTGTTGGATGTGTCTGGGTTTCATTGCTGGAATTGTTGGGTCATTGTACACTAGAGGTAGAGAATAGAGGTAGGATGAAACCCTCTGGATGGGTAATTCTCTTCATCTGGTTGAGCGTTACTCCTGTGGAGGATGTCTATGATAAGCATTGAGATGAATCACCAAGATTGATATGCCAAGATTCACATGGTCATTACCACTGGCTCATCCAAATGGCTCTTCTGCAGGTTTCCTTATCTTTGTCTTCCATACTTGTACCTTCTGAGCCCTAGCCAACCAACTTAACCAGTTACCACTGTGTGGCAGTCTATATGTGGTTACCTTAGGTTTCTTCCATTTCCATTCAGAAAGGATGTAGGGTGTGCCCAAAGGGAAAGTTTCTTCTTAGCATTGTTCCTTCAGGGATGTCCCTGAATGGGCATGTAGTCAGGCAGTAGTGCATGCTGGCTTGCAGTGGCATACTGTGTTGACCAATTTATGGATCATACTTGATTGTTAAAATATCCTCTGTCAGCTGGTCATAGGAAACCTTCCTGGGAAGACCAAAATATGATTTTTGAATGTTAAAACACCCTTGCATTTCTGTGATGTCTCATGTAGGCATGTTATGCAATCTTTTTAATGTCTTGCTATATTTGGTGCTAGCGTTATTAAAGGAATTTTGTTTATAAGGAATATTGGTCTATGGTTCTTTTTTCCCCACTTTGTTATGTCTTCTCTGGATTTGGTATCAGGGGAACAGAATGAGTTGGGAAAGGTCTCCTCTATCATCTGAAAATTTTTATGTAGGATTATATTTCTCCTTTGAAAGAAATTCCATTTTTTCCCCATGGTTCTTCCATTTTCTGTTTCATTTCTGCTTTGACTTTTACTGTGTTTGATTTGCTTTTTCTAGCTTCTTAAAGTAGCTATTATTTTAGATCTTTGTCTTTTGTAATAGAAGTGCTTAATGCCAGAAACTGCTTTAAAGTTTATATGTTGAGAGAGACAGAGTGAGAGAGAGGATGAAGAGTAGGGATGGGGTGGAGATAGAGGGAGAGAGAGAATCCCAAGCAGGCTCCGTACTGTTAGCACAGAGCCTGATGCAGGCTCAAACCCATGAACCGTGAGATCATGACCTGAGGCAGAACCAAGCATCGGACACTTAACTAATTGGGCCACCCAGGCACCCACAGAAACAACTTTTTAAGTGTTCTTCAGGTGCAGCCCATATATTTTGAAGTGTGTCCATTTTTTAGGTTATTTTTTAATGCCCCTTTATATTAATTTGGATCCAATAACAGTGATTTTCTCAGCTTTTGTTTTCCTCTGAATATCTTTAACTTTAGGCATATTTTCATATCATATGATAAGCTCTTTTCTTTTTTGATAAGCTCTTTTCAGATGTACAATTCAGTGTTTGGTATTTGTCACAAGTTGTGCAACTATCCCCATTAAAAACTTTTACAACATCTTATTATTCAATATTCCTACATACATTTACTGTTAATTCCCATATCCTTTTCTACCCCCACTCCCTGTTTCAGGCAAACATTAATTTCTGTCCTTAACACTTCTCTTTTCTGGACTTTTTATATAAATGGAATCGTGATATTTGGTCTCTTGTGTCTGGCTTCTTTCACTGAGTAAAATGTTTTTGAGCTACATCCATATCATAGTGTGTATCAGTAGTTCATCCTTTCTTATTGCTTAATAGTATTTCATTGAATAAATATACATATTTCTAAGTTTTGACTGTTAGGATTAATGCTGCTAAAAATATATATGTACAAACCTTTATGTGAATGTGTTCATTTCTCTTGGATATATACCTAAGAGTGGAATTACTGGGTCTTTTGGTAAAGTCATGTTTAATGTTTAAAAAATCCAAACTGTTTTTCAAAGTGACTGTACCATTTTTATATTCCTATTGACTATATGGAGGTTTTGCTGATTCTCTGTATCCTTATATCCTTGTCAATATGTTGTGTCTTTCTTTAAAATCCACCCACCCCGCACCGGCAACCACTGTTTCTCTCCATTTAAGGTCTTTTTTTTTTTTTTTTAATTCATTTTGGCTTAATCTCTGACCTATTTCACTTAGCATTATAGCCTCTAGGTCCATTTGTGTTGTGTACCTGGGAAGATTGCTGCCTTTTTTTTTCTTGAGTGACTGATATTTCATTGCAGATACATGTACCAGATTTTCTTCATCCATTCGTCTATGGATGGACTCTTGGGTTGCTTCCATTTCTTGGCTATTATAAATCATGCTGAAATAAACATAGGAGTGCATGTATCTTTTTCAAATTAGCGTTTTTATTTTCTTTGGGTAAATACCTGGTACTGAAATCATTGGATCATATGGTAATTCTGTTTTTAATGTAAGAAACCTACATACTATTTTCCCTAGTAGTGGAACCAATTTACATACCCTTCAACAGTGCATGAGGGTTCCTTTTTCTCCACATCCTTGTTTACACTTGTTATTTATTCCGTTTTTGATGTTAGCTGACAGATGTGAGGTAATATCTCATTGTGATTTTAATTTGCATTTCCCAGCTGATTAGTGATGTTGATCATCTTTTCGTGTGTTGGCCATCTGTATGTTGTCTTTAGAAAAACTCTATTCAAGTCCTCCACTCATTTGTAATTTGATTGTTTGTTTTTTGGTGTTGAGTTATAGAAGTCCTTTATATATTTAGGTTATTAGCCCCTATCAAATATGTCATTTATAAATATTTTCTCCCATTCAGTAAATAGGCAGTGGTCTGCTTTGTGATGGTTTCCTTTGCTGTGCAAAAGCTTTTTATTTTGGGGTAGTCCTAGTAGTTTAATTTTGCTTTTGTTGCCCTTGCCCAAGGTGACCTATCTAGAAAAATATTTCTATGGCTGATATCAAAGAAATTACTGCCTATGTTTTCTTCAAGGGGTTTTATGGTTTCAAAGTTTCACATTTGGGTCCTTAATCCATTTTGAGTTTACTTTTCTGTATGGTGTAAGAAAATGACCCAGTTTTATTATTTTTCATGTAGCTCTCCAGTTTTCCCAGCACCGTTTGTTGAAGAGACTGTCTTTTCCCCATTATATATTCTTGCCTTCTGCATTGTAGATTCATTGAACATGTAAGTGTGGGTCTGTTTCTGGGCTCTCTATTCTGTTTCATTGATCTGTGTGTTTGTTTTTGTGCCAATACCATACTGTTTTAATTACTATAGCTTTGTAGCATACATTGAAATCTAGGATTATAATACTCCAGCTTTGTTCTTTCTGGAGATTGCTTTGGCTATTTGGGGTCTTTTGTGGTTCCATACACATTTTAGGATTATTTATTCTAGTTATGTAAAAAATGTTGATTATTTTTATAGGGATTGCAGTAAATCCATAGACTGCTTTACGTAGTATGAACATTTTAACCATGTTGGCTCTTCTAATCCATGAGCATGGAACATCTTTCCATTTGTTTGTGTCTTCAATTTCTTCCATCAACATTTTATAGTTTTTGGAATATAGGTCTTTCACCTCCTTGGTTAAGTTTATTCCTAGGTATTTTTGGTACAATTGTAAGTGGGATTGTTTTCTTAATTTCCCTGTGCTATTTCATTATTAGTGTATAGTAATTAAGTAGATTTCTATATATTTTGTATCCTGTGACTTTACTGAATTCATTTAACAGTTCTAGTAGTTTTTTTTTCCTGGAGTCTTTAGGGGTTTCTTATACACATTTTAATATAATCTGCAAATAGTAAAGTTTTACTTCTTCATTACCAATTTGGATGCTTTTTCTTTTTCTTGTCTAAATACTGTGCACAGACTTCTATGTCAAATAAAAATGGTGAGAGTGACCATCCTTGTTCATGATCTTAGAGGAAAGGGTCCCAGTTTTCACCATTGAGTATGATGTTAGCTGTGCATGTTTCATATATGGCCTTTATTATGTTGAGGTGTGTTCATTCTACATCGACTTTGTTGAACATTTTTTATCATGAATGGATGTTGTACTTTATCAAATGTTTTTTCTGAATCTGTTGAGATTTTCTCTTCTTAATGTGGTATATAATTTTGAATATATTTATGAATATTGAGCTACCTTTGCATATCTGGAATAAATTGCACTTGATGTGAATGATTTTGTTTAATGTATTATATTTGGTTTGCTAATATTTTGTTGAGGAATTTTTTATGTTTATCACAGATATTGACCTGTAGTTTTCTTTTTTTGTAGTGTTTGTGTTTGGTTTGGTCTCAGGGTAATGTTGCCCTGCTAGAATGAATTTAAAAGCTTTCTTCCTCTTCTGTTTTTTTGGAATATTTGAGAGGAATGGGTACTGATTCTTCTTTAAATTTAAATGCTTTAAATCATGTAAATGTTTAGTAGAATTCACCTGTGAAGCTGTCTGGTCCTGGATTTTGTTTGTTGGGAGATTTTTTGACTACTGATTCTATTTCATTGCTAGTAACTGGTCTGTTCAAATTTACTGTTGCTTCCTGATTCAATTTTGGAAGGTTATGCTTCTAGGAATCTATCCATTTCTTCTAGGTTGTCCAATTTGTTGGCATAATAGTCTTACCTTTTATTTCTGTGGTGTAGTTTGTTATTTCTTCATTTATCATTTCATTTGAGTTCTCTTTTTTCTTGATGAGTCTGGCTAAAGATTTATCAGTTTTGCTTATATTTTCAAAGAACCATCTCTTGGTTCTTCATCTGTCATTTTCATTCTTGCCATCCTAGTGGATGTGAAAATGTATCTTTTGGTTTTAGTTTGCATTTCACTAATGATATTGAGTATCTTTCCATGTGCTTCTTAGCCATTTGTATATCTTCCTTAAATAAAAGTTTTCAAAAATTGTTACCATTAATATTTTTTTTGTCCCTTTATTGTTGAGTAGTAAGAGTTTGTTTCTGGATACAGGCCCCTTATCCTGTATATGGTTTACAAATATTTTCCCCCACTTTGGGTTGTCTTTTCACTTTGATCTCCCTTTGAAACACAAATTATTTAATTTTGATGGAGTCCAGTGTGTATCCATATTTTTGTTGCTTTTGCATTTGCTTTTGGTGTCATACATAGGAAGTCATTACCTAATCCAAGATGGCGAATATTTATAAAAGTTTTTCCTAAGAGTTTTAAAATCTTAACTTATATTTAGGTCTGTGATCTATTTTGAGTTAATTTTTGTATGTGGTATGAGGTGGGATATAACTTTATTTTTTTGCAGGTGGATTTCCGGTTTTTACATCACCATTTATTTTATTTTTATTTATTTTTTCAATATATGAAATTTATTGTCAAATTGGTTTCCATACAACACCCAATGCTCATCCCAAAAAGTGCCCTCCTCAATACCCATCACCCACCCTCCCCTCCCTCCCACCCCCCATCAACCCTCAGTTTGTTCTCAGTTTTTAAGAGTCTCTTATGCTTTGGCTCTCTATCATTCTAACCTCTTTTTTTTTCCTTGCCCTCCCCCATGGGTTTCTGTTAAGTTTCTCAGGATCCACATAAGAGTGAAACCATATGGTATCTGTCTTTCTCTGTGTGGCTTATTTCACTTAGCATCACACTCTCCAGTTCCATCCACGTAGCTACTAAGGACCGTATTTCATTCTTTCTCATTGCCACGTAGTACTCCATTGTGTATATAAACCACAATTTCTTTATCCATTCATCAGTTGATGGACATTTAGGCTCTTTCCATAATTTGGCTATTGTTGAGAGTGCTGCTGTAAACATTGGGATACAGGTGCCCCTATGCATCAGTACTCCTGTATCCCTTGGGTAAATTCCTAGCAGTGCTACTGCTGGGTCCTAGGGTAGGTCTATTTTTAATTTTCTGAGGAACCTCCACACTGTTTTCCAGAGTGGCTGCACCAGTTTGCATTCTCACCAACAGTGCAAGAGGGTTCCTGTTTCTCCACATCCTCTCCAGCATCTATAGTCTCCTGATTTGTTCATTTTGGCGACTCTGACCGGCCTGAGGTGATATCTGAGTGTGGTTTTGATTTGTATTTCCCTGATTAGGAGCAACGTTGAGCATCTTTTCATGTGCCTGTTGGCCATCCGGATGTCTTCTTTAGAGAAGTGTCTATTCGTGTTTTCTGCCCATTTCTTCACTGGGTTATTTGTTTTTCGGGTGTGGAGTTTGGTGAGCTCTTTATAGATTTTGGATACTAGCCCTTTGTCCGATATGTCATTTGCAAATATCTTTTCCCATTCCGTTGGTTGCCTTTTAGTTTTGTTGGTTGTTTCCTTTGCTGTGCAGAAGCTTTTTATCTTCATAAGGTCCCAGTAGTTCATTTTTGCTTTTAATTCCCTTGCCTTTGGGGATGTGTCAAGTAAGAAATTGCTACGGCTGAGGTCAGAGAGGTCTTTTCCTGCTTTCTCCTCTAGGGTTTTGATGGTTTCCTGTCTCACATTCAAGTCCTTTATCCATTTTGAGTTTATTTTTGTGAATGGTGTGAGAAAGTGGTCTAGTTTCAATCTTCCGCATGTTGCTGTCCAGTTCTCCCAGCACCATTTGTTAAAGAGACTGTCTTTTTCCATTGGATGTTCTTTTCTGCTTTGTCAAAGATTAGTTGGCCATACGTTTGTGGGTCTAGTTCTGGGGTTTCTATTCTATTCCATTGGTCTATGTGTCTGTTTTTGTGCCAATACCATGCTGTCTTGATGATTACAGCTTTGTAGTAGAGGCTAAAGCCTGGGATTGTGATACCTCCTGCTTTGGTCTTCTTCAAAATTACTTTGGCTATTCGGGGCCTTTTGTGGTTCCATATGAATTTTAGGATTGCTTGTTCTAGCTTTGAGAAGAATGCTGGTGCAATTTTGATTGGGATTGCATTGAATGTGTAGATAGCTTTGGGTAGTATTGACATTTTGACAATATTTATTCTTCCAATCCATGAGCACGGACTGTTTTTCCATTTCTTTATATCTTCTTCAATTTCCTTCATAAGCTTTCTATAGTTTTCAGCATACAGATCTTTTACATCTTTGGTTAGATTTATCCCTAGGTAATTTATTCTTCTTGGCATCACCATTTATTTTAAAAGGCTATTCTGTGTTCACTGAGTTGTTGTGGAACCTTTGGCAAAATCACTTGACCCAAAATGATTTATTTATGGACTCTTAATTCTCTTCCGTTGATCTATGGGACTAGTCTCTTGCCTGTACTTCACTGTTGTGATTACTATAGCTTTGGGATATTTTTGAAATCAAAGGGTAAGTTCTCTCTCTCTCTCTCTCTCTTTTTTTCCGGATTGCTTTTGCTGTTTTGGGTCTATTACATTTCCACATGAATGTGAGGATCATTTTTTATTTCTAAAAAAAACAAAAAAGCTAGATTTTATAGCAGTTGATTCAATCTATAGATTCTTTAGGGGAGACTTGCTATCTTAACAATATTGAATCTTCCAATCCATGAACAGGGAATATCTGTGTGTTTATCTTTAATTTCCATCTACAATGTTTGTAAGTTTTAGTGCACAAGTCTTGAAACTCTTACTCTTTATTTCTAGATATTTTCTTTGTTGCATGAAATATATTGTTGATTTAATTCTCTAATTCATTGTTTACTGGAATACAATTGATTTTGAATTTTAACCTTGTATTCTGTAACCTTTCTGTACTTGTTTATTCTAATTTATATGTGTATGAGTATAGTTCTTTGGATTTTCTGCATATAGAATGTTGTATGCAAGTAAAATTTAAGTTTTCCCTTTCCATTTGGATCCTTTCCCCCTTTTTTTCTTGGCAGAGAGTACTCCAGTATAACGTTGAAAAGTGGTGAAAGCAGGCATCCATGTCTCATCCATGTTAGGAGAAAGGCCTTCTGTCTTACACCATTAAATGATATATATTTTTTTTAATTTTTTTTCAACGTTTATTTATTTTTGGGACAGAGAGAGACAGAGCATGAACGGGGGAGGGGCAGAGAGAGAGGGAGACACAGAATCGGAAACAGGCTCCAGGCTCTGGGCTGATGGCTCAGACATGGGGCTCGAACTCCCAGACCGCGAGATCGTGACCTGGCTGAAGTCGGACGCTTAACCGACTGCGCCACCCAGGCGCCCCCATTAAGTATGATATTTGTGATAGGTGTTTTAACCTTTAATCAGGTTGAGGAAGATATTTTCTAGTCCAAGTTTGAGAGTTTTTATCATTAATGTCTACTTTAATAATTTCTCTTGGTTATCTGTTGCTTTTTCCTCTTTCTTCCCCTGGTTTTTAATTATATGGAAGACACTGTGTATGTATATTGTAGTTTTGGATTATGTTATCCTCTGAAGATTTAAAATTTTTGTTTTGGTAGGTGGTTAAATTGCTAATGGATCACTTGGATTTTATCAAGATCTAGCTTAAGGGCACATCTATTTAATTTTGTTTTCATGCTTTTTGTATCTTCTATGGCATAACTTTTCTGGGGTCTCCGCTGAATGCCTGGGTTGTTTTTCCAGGGTGCTTCTATTCTGGCTTGGCCCAAACTGCAAAATCTCCCAAGCACTCTGTTGTCTCCAGAATCTCTTCTCAGCTTTCAACCTCTTAACATAGCTACACTAACTATGGAGTCTTGCCCTGTAGCTTTGTGGACTAGGAGTTCACTGAGGACCTGGAGAATTACCATGCGGGCTTCTGAGTTTCATCTTCTGTGGCTCTAACTGTGGCACACAAATCCCAGTTGCTATAAATAGCCTTGACCTTTGATTTCTGCATCCTTAATTCAGTAAAACTGCTCCATGCTTGACCTCACTTCCTGCCCATGGTTCAAATAATTTTGGACGAATCACGCATGTTACCTTTCTCAAGGATTGTAACCCTTCCATGGATGCTGTGCAACGCCTGCAAACAGTTTTATATGTTCTCTAGGTTTTGTGTCCAGTTGTTTATCATAGGGCAGTTACTTTTGCAGCCAAGACAAGACTTCCCTAGTTTGCCATTAAACTTCTACCATTCAATAAGGAAGCACTTGGAGGTAATACAGGCAATCATTTGGATTCTGGGAATAGTCTTCTCATCTCTTGTTTAATTTCTACCCTAGTTCTCTAGTAGAAGCTGGATCAGGCGCCTCAGTCAATATATCCAACTCTTCTTCTTTGTTCAGCGCATGAGGAACCCAAAGTGGCTTTTTTTCCCATATTATTTTTTTCCATGTTATTTTAATAGGATTTGGAGAGACAGAAAAAACACATGTGTTACAAGCATTCGTGTTCCCTCCTGTCATTGTGTGTATTGCCTGTAGTACTTTGTTTTCATCACTCATTTCTAGATAAACTGACAGAGAGGATTTTAGCTTCTGAATTTGGCCACAACACTATCTCCTGTCTCCATACTCTTTTCAAAGAGTATGGAGAAGTGATGGTGCTTGATTGTGAGGGTGGGTCATATTAGGCTATGTACCTCTGACTTGTTCACTAGAATAGTTATGCTTAATGCTGCATTGCCATGTAAGTAATCCAATTACCTTGAGGCCGCCATGCTTTGAGGGAACTGAAGTTACATGAACAGGTTATGTTTAGATCCTTTTTTTTTTTTTTTTTTGATAGTTCTAGTGTAGGACCATTTGAGTCTCCCTAGATAAGGCCCAGACATTGTGGAACACAGATAAGCCAACTTTTCGATGTTTTCTCCAAATTTCTGTCTCATAGAATCTGTGACATAATATTATTATTTTTATCACTGGGTTTCAGAATAAGTTGTTACATGGAAATAAATAATAAATGGAATAGACTTTGGTACCAGACATGAGATGTTGCTATAACTTTAGGACTGAAGAGTGGGCAGAAACTGGAAGGAAGCCTGAAGGTCCTCAAGGAGGCTGTCAGTGAGGGCTTTAAGGAAGTTGAGGAAAATGTTGAAAGCTGGAGGAAAGGAGACTGGAAATCTTTGTTATATATATTAAAGAAAATCTAGCAAAATTGCCACTGCCATAGTATGGAAAACATGAAAATCTCTAATGAACTGAGGATTTAGTTTCCAAGCAATTTGGAAATTCAAGAGATTTCTAAGCAATTACTGCATGTGTTCTGATTCTTAGTTTTGAATGAGTGTGCCTATAGAAGTTGTTCTATGCTTGCCCCACAGTGGTATGTTGGATGTGTGTGGGCTAACATGCCACTTTGTTTCATAGGTCTTCAGATCAAGAGGATTGTCCTTGGGGAACTACTTCTGGGAGCCTAATCTACACTTGGACCTGATTTAGATGATGAGGTCTGAGACTGTTCTGATGCCATAATGGATTGAGACTTTGGAGGTCTTGGGGGAGGGTGTAGTGTATTCTACATATGGGAATGATATGAACTGGGGCCAGAGGGCAAACTGCGTCACACTTTATTATCCAAAGATTGTCTCGGTAATATTTTCGAAGCTTTCATCTACTATGAGTTAGCTGTTCCCATCAAGAAGTGGAATATAATTATCCTTCCCTTGGATCTGTGCAGGCTTATGAGTGCTGTGACCAAAGCATAGAGTAGAAGTGATGCTGTGTGATCTTAAAAAGGTAGTTCACAAACAGTAACGTAGCTTTCACCTTATTTTCTGGAACACTTGTACCTGGTGTCTTGGACCATCATGCAAGAAATCCAAATATCACATCCAGGTTGTGAGGAAACCCAAGCCATGTGGGGAGGCAATGTGTTGGGACTCCTGTCAACAGTTCCAGACCCCAGCCATTTGAGTTTTCCTTGCTGAAGCCATGGGTATTGTACAGAGACAAGCCAGCTCCATCATGTTCATATCCAAATTCCTAAGCTTCAGGACCCATAAACTTAATAGAATAGTTGTGTTTTATACACTAAGCCTTGAGGTAGTAACTGGAACAACTGGATAACTTATAAACCATGTTATAAAGAATCATCAGCGCTCTTGGTGTATAGTAAGAGTAAAGAGGCCTGGTAATGAGTAAAGTGAATTTCAGTGAAAAAGTCTGACACATTTTATCTGCCTAATGGCTTGCTTATTCATGTATTTGGTTTTGGGATGCTAAGTCCTTTGGCTATCTGAATTCCAGAGAGTAGATGTGCCACTGTACTAGTTTATTTGTAAACGTTCCATTTAGTTTGCATTGTGTCCTACTTGATTTAAAACTCCATAAATATGATTCCTTCAGTTTGCCTCAATATTTTACACACAGATTTGAGATGAATACATATTAAATATTTTGTCAACTTTTTCGAGGGCATTATTCATGAGTTTTAAAAAATGAAAATGACTTATAGATGACCTAGGATATAGGTAATTATATATTAATGTTAACCTCTTTTATTAATAAGGGTTAAAGTCTATATTTTAAGGGACTTTATTCGTGATCTATATATACATAACTTGAATACTTTTATGAGATGAAGATAAAAGCAAGTTTTTCTAGCAGATAAGAAAATGTTTGTATAATTTGAGGGTTTTACTGCCATCTAGTGGCATTCATTTCTGTGGTTTAAATTCCTTTTAGCTTTATTTCTACTCCTCTTTTAGGATTATTTTCTCAATACTTAAGACTTTTTTTTTTTAAAGGAAAAATATATTTCAGCTGCCTAAAGAGACGATAGATTTTTTTGAAGAAACATTGTATTCTACAGAGGCCTCATATATATATGTGTGTGTGTGTGTATATATATATATATATATATATAAATTTAATATAAATGAATAAATATGACCATGTTATTCATTCTTAGGTATGTTTTTTTTTTCCTGCACTTTATTTTCATTTGCTTGGGTTCCCCTTATTTTTCCATCCATAGAATTTCTGACTCCTGCCCCAAGGTAGGTCATAAGTCTAGGTTTTCTTCATGTGCATATAATTCAGTGAATGAAAGAATATAATTATGTAAACAAACACAATGTACATGCTTTTGTTATGTTTTAGAAAAAAGATCACATGTAATTTTCTGCATGTTACTTTTCTTAGCACATCAAAAACCTAAGTAATGCAGTTCTGTTAAATGGGTGCGTGATTTTAAAAAGTACAGATGTATTTTAATTTTGTTTCAGCAACTTCTCTTTTGATAGACATTTTTTTTGCCACCTTGAATATGACTGTGATACATATCTGTGGATGTATATCATTATATAGGGGTAACTTTGTTTCTCTGAGATAGCTTTTTAGTAGTGAGATTGCTAGGTGAAATAACGTATTTTTAATCGAATACGTGTTTGAATAGATGTTACTATATTGCTTTTAAAAACTGTGTATGAGAATACCTTTTTCCCTACATTATCATTAATACATTTTACACCATTTTAAACATTTCTGCCTGTATTAGAAGGTTAAATGATTATTTTAATTTCCTGATTACTAGAGAATTTGAACAACTTTACATGTGTGTTGATCCTGAATTTTTCTGAGTTTTCTGACTTTAATGCTTGCACTTTGTATATTGTAAGATGTTAACCCCTTGTTTATCACCTCAGTTTACAAATATTTTGTACACAAGCCAACAAAGTTTTAACACTTCATACAATTAAACAGGTGTATCTGTTTTAGGCACTGAATTTCCTAGGCATGTAATTAAAATCTCTCTCACACATGGATCGTATATTCCAAGTTCCTTCCCTGCCTTTTTTTCACTTTGCAAAGTTTTTATTGTCTGAGTTTTAAGTTTAAATCTTAATCCATCTGGAGTTATTAAACTTTTCAAAATTGAAAGATAACATATACACAGCAAAGTACAGTATTAAAGGATTATCCCAAGGTAAACAGACCCATGTAATCAGCAGCCAGTCACTGAGAATAATTTGTATTTTTTTTTAAAGTTTATTTATTTTGAGAGAGAGCACACATGCATGTGTTGGCTCTTGTGGGGGAGGGGCAGAGAGAGCTGGACAGAGAGACAGTCTCAAGCAGGCTCTGTGCTGTCATTGCAGAGCCCAAAGCGGGACTCAATCCCACAAACTAGGACATCATGACCTGAGCCCAAACCAGGAGTCAGATGCTTAAACAAGTTACTCAAGTGCCCCTCTTGTCTCTTTGTAATTATTAAAACTGCGTTATCCTCGATATCCTTGTCATGATATCTATGATCATTGCCTTCCTGGTTTTCTTCCTATTTTTGCCTCCTAAACTGGATCCCTAAACATTACAGTTCAGTTTTTTTGCTCATTGACCTTAATATAAATTAATACAATATGTATTTTTTATATTCAATATCTTCTTAAAATTTCATTGGTGAGTGTTACCTACATTATGGTGTGCAGCAGTTCTCCTTGCTGTGTGGTATTCCATTGTATGAATATGTAATTATTCCACTGTTGATGGATATTTGGATTTCTGTTTCAGTGAATGGCTACATGGAATATGGCTATGAACATTCTTGAACATTACTCTTGATGCTTTTGTGCATATATTTCAGTTGGATATATATTTCAGAGAGAAACTGATGGCTCATAGAACATGTAGATTTCTAGCTTCAGTAGGTCAGTAATTATTGTCCCAGAAGTTTTCCAAAGTCATTGTACCAGTTTATTCTTCCACTAGTGAGTAAGAATTCCATTTCACATCTTCACCAACACTTAGCATTGTCTTTATGGGTGGTTACAGGTATCTGACTGTAGTTTTGGTTTCCATTTCTGATAAAGTAGAACAACTTTTCATATGCTCAGTGGTCACTAAATTAAGAATTGTTCATTGTTCTTTCTGGGCCACTTTCTTATTAGGCAGACATTTTCTTATTGATTTGCAGGAATTCTTTATATATTTTGAATCATGCCCTTTGTCTTCCACTTTTGGTCATCCTTTTCTTTTTTAACTTCTTATGGTTGTACATATTTTATGATTATTGCAAGCTCTTAATTCTACATTTATTTTCCTTTATATTTAGTGCTTTTTTGTGTCCTGTTGAAGAAATCTTAAAATATCCCAAATTAATGAAAAAGTTTCCTAGAAGAATTTTATTGAGTTCAATTTACAATTCACTTAAAATTTTTGATGTTAGTTATGGGAAAGTGGTCAATATTCACTTTTTACATATAGAAATTCATTTGACTTCATAGCATTTATTGAAAAAGGCTCTACATGCTCTGTTGAACTGATAAATCCTCTTGAACATAAATCAAGTGTTTACTATCCTGGATGTGTTTCTGGACTTGGTGTTTCTTTCATTGACAATACCATAAAGTTAAGGACCCTACTGTATTTAATTACTGTAACCTTACACTAAATCTTGAAAGCTGCCTGTATTCACTAGCTTTTTAAAGATTGCCTTAGCCTTTGTTGGCTTGTGCATTTCCATAAACATTTTAATGATAGCTTTTTAATCTTTTCTTTTTTAAAATAATTTTTTTTTAACATTTATTCATTTTTGAGAGGCAGAGACAGAGCATGAACAGGGGTAGGGCAGAGAGGGAGACACAGAACCTGAAGCAGGCTCCAGGCTCTGAGCTGTCAGCACAAAACCCCATGTGGGGCCCAAACCCAGGAACCTGGAGATCATGACCCGAGCCGAAGTGGGATGCTCACCCGACTGAGCCACCCAGACGCCCCTAGCTTTTTAATTTTCTATAAAAGTACACTGTTGTGATTTTTATTGAAATTTCATTCAATCTCTAGATCATTTAGAGAAGAATTACAGCTTCATAATATTTAATTTTCAAGTCTGTGAATATGGTATGTTCTTAAACTTAGCTTCTTTAAAATCTTCTAAAAATATTTTATAATTTTCATAAGAATCTTGTACATCTTTAAATAGACATTTCTAGGTGTATTTCATATATTAAGTGTTATAATTTTTAAGGTTTTTTTCTGTAGAAGATATTTGTCTTTTCTCCCCCATTTTAAATATTTCATCATTCCTTTTTGTAAGTGTGGACTCATGGATATTTACTTCATACTGTAGGTTATATTCCAGTGCTGTGTACTTTATTATTCTAATTGTTCTGGCTTTGGCTGTTGAACCCTCTTTCACTTGCCTCTTGTGTTCCTTTGACATAATCCCATTGTTTTGTTCTTAAGCACTTGTTTATTTATTTATTTATCTTTAAAAGTTATTTATTTATTTACAACCGAGTTAGTTAGCATATAGTGCAATAATGATTTCAGGAGTAGATTCCAGTGATTCATCTCCTGTGTATAACACTCAGTGCTCTTTCCAACAAGTGTCCTCCCTAATTCCCCTTACTCATAGCCCATCCCCCCACGCACAACCCCTTCAGCAACCCTGTTTGTTTTCTGTATTTAAGAGTCTCTTATGTTTTGTCCCCCTCCTCGTTTTTATATTATTTTTGCTTCTGTTCCCTTATGTTCATCTGTTTTGTATCTTAAACTCCTCATGAGTGAAGTCATATGATACTTATTTTTTCTGTCTAATTTCGCCTAGCATAATACCCTCTAGTTCCATCCATATAGTTGAAAATGGCAAGATTTCATTCTTGATTGCTAATACTCCATTGTACATATATGTGTGTGTATACATATATACACACATACATATATATATATATATATATACACACACATATATGCTTATATACACACATACATGTATACCACATCTTCTTTATCCATTCATTCATCGATGGACATTTGGACTCTTTCTATACTTTGGCTGTTGTCGATAGTGCTGCTAGAAACATGGGGGTGCATGTGCCCCTTCGAAATAGCACACCTGTATCCCTTGGATTAATACTTAGTCGTGCAATTGCTGAGTTGTAGGGTAGTTCTATTTTTAATTTTTTGAGGAACCTCCATACTGTTTTCTAGAGTGGCTATACCAGTTTGCATTCCCACCAGCAGTGCAAAAGAGATCCTTTTTCTCCACATCTTCGCCAACATCTGTTGTTTCCTGAGTTGTTAATTTTAGCCATTCTGACAGGTGTGAGGTGGTGTCTCATTGTGGTTTTAATTTGTATTTCCCTGATGAGGAGTGGTGTTGAGAATCTTTTCATGTGTCTGTTAGCCATCTGGATGTCTTTGGAAAAGTGTCTATTCATGTCTTCTGTCCATTTCTTCACTGGATTATTTGTTTTTGGGTGTTGAGTTTAATAAGTTCTTTATAGATTTTGGATACTAACTCTTTAATATGTTATTTTCAAATATCTTTCCTCATTCCATCAGTCACCTGTTAATTTTGTTGATTGTTTCCTTTGCTGTTCAGAAGCTCTTTATCTTGAGGGGTCCCAATAGTTCATTTTTGCCTTTACTTCCCTTGCCTTTGGAGACAGGTTGAGTAAGAAGTTGCTGTGGCTGAAGTCAAAGAGGTTGTTGCCTGTTTTCTCCTCTAGGGTTTTGATACTTTCCTGTCTCACATTTAGGTCTTTCATCCATTTTGAGTTCATTTTTGTTTATGTTGTAAGAAAGTGGTCCAGTTTCATTCTTCTGCATGTTGCTGTCCAGTTCTCCCAGCACCATTTGCCGAAGAGCTCATTCATTTTAATTGCTGTATGATACCCTACTATATGGATATACCACAATTTTCTGTTTGGACATTGGTATTTTTTCTAGTTTTGGTGTTCTACAAATGATGCCATAAGACATTTTTCTATACGTCTCTGCACATATGCAAGAGTGTCTTAGAGTTTATTCCTAGGACTGGCTGCCAAGCCATACTGTGTGGCAATGTTCAATTTTATTAGTTACTGCCAGACTATTTTACAGATTTTTAAAATTATACTAGCAGTTTATGAAAATTGGTATTTCTTAATATGTTGACCAACACTTAATATTGATAGGTATTTAATGTTTACTAATTTGGATGTAAAATGAATCTCATAATTTATTTTGAAATTTTAAAATTAAATACTTCTACAAATTTTTCCTTTTAAATCTTCACCCAGATTTCTCAATTTACCATACTTGCCCTGTATTTCTGAGTTTGTATATGTATGTATGTATATGTGTACATACATATATGGATTTGTGTGTATGTATATAGCATATGGGTGTATATAAATATACTTAGATATGCAACCTATTCTCAAATGGTTAATTTTAATGCTTCAGTGTATATTTCCTGTAAACAAGGACACTGCATAAAATCAGGAAATGGACATGTAATCCCTACAATCCAATCCATAGACCTACATTCACAATTTGCCAATTATTCTAATGGTGTTCTTTATAATTGCTCTTTTTTTGATCTTGGATTAAATCTAAGTCATGTGTCGCCCTTGGTAGTCATGTTTCTTAGTCTTCTGCATTCTGGAGCGCTTTCTCAATTTTCTTGACATTCATGACTTAGAGAATTTTGAAGAACACAGGCCAGTTTTTGTAGAATGACTCTGAATTTGGGTTTGATGTTTTCTTGTGATTAGGTTTCTGGTATGCATTTTGGCATGGCATGAATTCCATAGGAATTATGCTCTGTTCTTCTGTACTTCTATGAGGAAGCACACAATATTAGTTTGTCCCCTTACCGATGATGTCAACTTATATCATTTTCCTAATATCATTTTCCTAGGGTAGTGTCTCCCAGATTTATCTGTAATTTTTATGTTTGATTAATGAGTAGTTGTAATTATTTTATAAGGTTGTATAAATAGCCTCTTATTCATCATTCACCTACTAGTTTTGGAATCCTTAATTCTTGTTTAATCAAATATGACTATAATGGTTGCCAAATGATTTTCTAATTCCATCATTCCTTCTAGATACACAGATTATTAACTTATTCATTCCTGTACTCATATCAGTAATGAGTCATGGATTTCTATTTTATTTTAAAAGTTATAATCCATTATTATCATTATGCATTTTGATCCCTAAATTGTCACAGGAATGGCCAGTGTGAACGCCTTTGAACTGATTGCTCTATTTTAATATGTACCCATAATACTTTGAACCCTTCCTTACCATAGAGTACCTTAACCTTAGAATCAGCCATTTCAAGGATTCCTGCTATCTTTTAGTGAATAATAATTATAAACTGAGATCTGGACTTTTGTGTGTTGATTTATACTGTCTGTCTTGTTTCTACCCCTTTCAGTTGGTAGTTATATTTGTATTAACATGTATATGTCTACATATACATTCATATCTACTTCTACATATATCTTCTCTAAATATTGAAAGTCACAAGTATTTACTGAACTCTAATTATACCTTCCCCTTTTTCATAATTGTAATGAGATACCAGCCTCCACTAATTCTCAGTATATTTACTTAACTGTTCAGTCCCATTTTAAGTAACCAATCACTTGACCAGCAGGTCATGTTCACCACCCCAGTTCTTCTGATATGGTGGCCACAAAGGCCCAACTCTCCATCTTCTCACCATGGCTGTGTTCCCACTGTTGTTTTAGTGGGCATTTCTTAGATAATAAATTAGTTACACCTTTGGCTTATTGCCCATTTATGCTACTGCCTTAATAAAATCCCTGTTCCTTTATTCCCCCCACTGCCCCCCCACCTTCTAGTTGGGTTGTTGTCTTTTCTGTATTGATTTTAGATACTAATACATTTTTTTTAAAGCTTACTCATTTATTTTGAGAGAGTGCGAGGGGAGGAGGGGCAGAGAAAGAGAGAGAGAGAGAGAGAATCCCAGGAAGGTTCCTTGCTGTCAGTGTGCAGGCCAGTGCGGGGCTCAGTCTCATGAACCCGTGAGATCAAGACCTGAGCCAGAATCAAGAGTCAGATGCTTAACTGACTGAGCCACCCCAGTGACCCTTGGATACTAATACTTCTTAATTTGCATTGCAGTTATTTTCTAGATTCATTGGTGTTCTTGAATCTGTAAATTGGTGTCATTTGTAAGTCTGAAAAATTCTCACCATATTCTCTTCCAGTATTTCTTCTCCATTCTCTCTTCCTTTAGGAAATTCATTTAGATACAAATTAGATATTCTCATTCTAGACCCTTTTTCTTTTAAAAACCACCTTCTATGGTTTTAACTTCTTTGTGTGTTCTGGGTAATTTCTAGCAGTGACTTTTGATCATCAATTCTTTCTTCAGATGTTAAAACCAAGCCATTCAGTTTTGTCACTGATGACAAATGTCATCATTTTGGATGATGGATACCTGTATCCATCTCTCTTCCTGTCTCTATCTCTATCCCTCTGCCTCCCTTCCCTCATATGTCCTTTTTCCTCTTCCTTTTCCACAGTTCTTTAATGAATCCTACATGTTCCAGTGATGGATCTTGGTGATAATTTTTAATATATGTCATGAATAGGATTTCTGAGAAGGAATACATATATTTGAGAAGTGTTAGATTGCTTTCCAGAATGGCTTCCCTAGTGTACGCTTCTACATGATTGTTCCTGTACCTTCACATTCTCATCAATACTTGACATTGCCCAACTTTGATTTTTTTTTTAGTATTAATGGTATAATAATGATATACAGTATTTTAGGTTTTAGTTGTGTTATTACTACTTTTGAGCATTAAAAAAAATTCTTGTTAACCTGTACATGTCCTTTTCCTAGTTTACTATTGGGTTTCCCCCCTACCCCCTACTGATTTGCAGGAGTTTCTTGTATACTCTGGATCAGAAATATCCAATAGAACTTTCTGTGATGTTGGAAATGTTATTCTGGTATTTCCACTACAAGGATCACTAGCTACATGTAAGCTATTGAGCCATAGTAACTACTGGATTGTGGAGTTGACTTCTAAATTTTAATTAGTTTAAATTTAAATAGCCACATGCAAATAGTGCCTCCTGTACTGGATTAGTGCAGGCATGGATATTACTTCTTTGTCATTTTGGGACACTGTAAATATCTTCTGCTTGGTAGTGAACTACATTGTACAAAGAGGATTCATTTTGGGGCTCCTGGGTGGCTCAGTCGGTTGAGCATCTGACTTCAGCTCAGGTCAGGATCTCATGGTCTGTGAGTTCGAGCCCCGCGTCGGGCTCTGGGCTGATGGCCCGGAGCCTGGAGCCTGCCTCCGATTCTGTGTCTCCCTCTCTCTCTGCTCCTCCCCCGTTCATGCTCTGTCTCTCTCTGTCTCAAAAATAAATAAAAACATTAAAAAAAATTAAAAAAAGGATTTATTTTATGTAACATGTATTTTACTTTCTGTTTATGCTTTGGTATTTTCATCATACAGTTCTATTTTAGTCCTAATTTAAAGTTAACATTCTATAGTGTATTTGACCATGAATGGGGTTGTAGGAGTGTGGGCATACTTAGTTTCAGAAAACATTATCAGATTGCTTTCCCAATGGTTGCATCAGTTTACACTCTCAGAATGAAAAAGGGATCCTTTTCTCTGTATCTATGGTAGCCCCTGTTGTTGACCTCCTGATTTTTGCTTACTATAAACGTGCTCTGGGTTTCCTCTTTTTTATAGAGTGTAGTGATGGATATTTTCAGGGATAGCTCAAAGTCATCAAAAATGTTTGCAATTTGTTCATTATATCCCACTTAAGAGATTTTTGTTGGGAATCTGAACTAAGTTGGACCTTTGGGGCAGGCACAAAAGAAACAAGAAAAGTTTTATTTGGAGACTTTGCACCAGTAAGCTTTCCTGTAAATATCTCTGGACTGCTTGGATCAGAAATGCAAGGAAAAAAAAAAAAAAAGGACCATCTGCTTGCTATATCTTTGTTCTCCAGACTAAACTCATTATGGGAAGGTTCCCTAATTCCATGCTGGATATTATCTACCTGATTATAAAAATGGCTCCTCCTTTACATTCTGAATATCACCCTAAACCAAAGAAAGAGACTCAATTAACTGTTCATTCAGCAAACATTTATTAATTGAGGTCCTACCCTACCCCACTCTAGATAGAGCTAAGAATGCAATATAATTTATTAGTATACCTAATTATGTTTATTAAGGATAGAGACTATCATATCAATCTCTAATACTTAAAAAGTATCATCTCAAATTTTAATACTTAATATAGGGCTCAGTATATAGTGAACATTCAACAAATATGTCGAGCAAAAATATGTGTTGACTTAAATGTATACCAGGCAGCAGGAATTTTACTAGCCACAATGTTGGTCATTCTTTGTCAGAAAACTTGATCTACTTTATCTCCAAAGGAGAAATCTGCACAGTGTGCTGAGATTTTCAGTGTTTGGAGTATAACCTTTTTATCATGAATTTACTGGTAATATTATCTGTACATAGAAGTTTACATTATGAGTATGAAAGCAGCTAGCCAGAACAACAAATGTAGTCAAGTCCAGAAATATGAATCTCATATGACTTAAAAATTCACTTATCTGGGATGTTTTTACTTGACTATATTACAGAATTGGGATGTTCATGTGACTTACTATTTGAAATACTTTTCCTAAATGTGAAATGGAATTCTTAGATGTAATTAGCTTTTTAAAAAAGTGACAAGTTTTGTTTTCTAATTAGCCTTCTGGTCATGTAACTACCATTGTCCTTCTGGCCTTTGTCACTTCATGTGATTCATGCTTATTGTCGTGGATTTTCTTTCCCTGCTATCTTTCTCATTCTTATTGCTTGTTTCATGTTTTTTTTTTAATTTTTATTTATCTTGTCAGCTTACCAGAACTGAAAGCTTCTGTGTAGTGACTGAAACTTTTCTTTCCACATTATATTGCCTGACATTATATAATGGTCAACACGTATGAGGTGCTTTGAAACTAATCAATAGTAAAATTTACCCACATGTCCTGAATTATTTTGCCATCAATTTGACATGTGTTCAACTCATTCTGGTAGATTATACTGAGTGAGCCATTCGTGGTTTCCCGTTGATTAACAACACAAGTTACAAAACACTTGCTTGGGGTTTGTATCTCCATTTTTATATTTCCCTTGCATTGTAGACCCATATATCCTACCACATATTTGAAATTTTCAACTGGATGCCTAATAGTCAATTCAAACTTAGCATGCCTAAAATTCTTATTTTTCTTCCCAAAGCTGATGTTCCCCAGTGTTCTTCATCTTAGTAATTGACGTCTGTTCACCTACTTGTCATGAGAAGAAAACTTTGATGTTATCCTTGATTGCTCTTCTTCTCCTCCTTCACAAACCTCCCTGTTGTTCTGCCTCTGAAACGCATCCCTCTTGTACTCTGTGCACTGCTACCGCCAGAGCTGGAGCTGCTGCGTGTCTGACTGGGACTATTGCAGCAGACTTGTAACTGGTCTCCCTGTTGCCTCTTTTGCCCTCTCCCCTGTATACCAATTCTGTCTTACAAAGCTGGTGGAGTGAGCCTATTAAAACCCAATATGATTAGGTCCAAAATCTCCAGTGGCTTTCTTCCGAATTTGGAATAAAATTCAAAATCTTTGAGTGGCCTCTAAGACTGCAAGATCTGGCGAATTGCTGCCTCTCCTATCTTTCCTTCTTCAACCTTTGTCATCACTCAGTCTTCTCCGGCCACGCTGTTCACTTAATGATCTTGAAGCATGTTTCTACCTTAGACCCTTTGTGCATACTATTCCTTGGCCTAAAATACTTTTCCTTAGGAGTGTATACAGTTTTTATTTCATTCAAGTCTCTTATTCCAATATTGCCTGATAGAAGCCAATCCTGACCTTTCTCTATAAAAGAACATATCCTCACTTCCATAACTCCCTATCCTCTTACTCTATTCTATGTCATAACATTGATGGCAGACTGATCTTATGGTGTATACTTGTTCATGTTTCTCTCTCCACAGTAGAGCATAAGCTCTTTGAAGGGAAGAAATTTGCTAATCTTCACTATAGTCCCTATACTTGGGGGGAATTGTCGACATATGTGCCCCATAAATATTTGCTGAATACTAAGTGCAATTTCTGTGATAGAATTTCTCAATTCTGTGCTCAATTCAGAACATACTTATGTTTTTGTTTTTCTTGCGTGAGATTTGGCTCAATTCTTAAGAGTTGTTGGGCTCTATTTTATAAGTCTACCTTTAAATTGTATATTATCAAATTTATAATCTTCTGAATTATTAACTACATGAGTTTGTCCATTCTTTTTAGGATAATTAATCGTGTCTTTTATCGTCTGTAATTCACTGTCAAGAAGATAGACCAAAAAATAATGAGGTCCTTTAGAATTTAAAAATAGAAATTTTGGCCACCAGGTGGAGACCCAGTACTAACTTTTTATGATGAGCTGACTATCCAAGAAACAATCATAAAAATAAAAATCGCTTAAACCAAATGCTTTAATTTTTTTCCTTCTCTTTTTTATGTTTCTGATGATTTTTATTCTTTAGATATATTCTTCCCAGTATTCAGGAAGGTTTGGTGTGGCTAGCAAGTTGTAGTGAAAAAGGAATCCTAGATTATGATTCATTTAAATCTCATTCAAGATCCATACAAAGATCAGGGTACTTGGCTAGTTCTGTGGTCAGGTTGGAAGAACAGGCTCTTGAAGAAAGTCAAAATGTGTGAGTAATGCCAAGTGATAAAACTTCAGGAGTCAAGGGATTAATATTACTGGGAAAAACGGCCAGTCAGGGAAAAGTTTAAAAGGGAAAGTAACTCATGATAAAGTCAGTATAACTAAAGTGTGTTTTCCTGGTACAGCAGTGTGGAGAGGCTATGAAAGTCACAAATGGAGGAGGCTTCCAGAAATTTGTGAGCAGCAAGATGTTTTGAGGAGTTGTCTAACTGGGCAGGTTGGATTGTTTGTTCTTTCCTAAAGGAGTGGAGGAGTTGATGGTTCTGTCACTTTTTCTTTCTTTCTTTCTTTCTTTTTTTTTTTTTTGAATTTTTGGTACCATTTTTATGTAGTGCCATTTAATTTGGAAAGTACACATGACACATTTGAAATACCTAGAGCAATGAAAAGGTTTTCCTGGTATTTCTTAGCAAACGTGGTTTCCTCATACCTGAAAGAAGAAATACCCCAGAAGGGAAATTTAAAATAATTTTTCTGGTTTTCTCACTGGATTTCATTTAGCTGGCTTCTGGAAGTGCCCCCCAAAGACACTCCAAAAAACGTAGTCTTTTTTTAAATGTTTATTTTTGAGAGTGAGAGAGAGAGAGAGAGAGAGGAGATACCAAGTGGGCTCTGCACTGACAGCAGAGAATCCAATGTGAGGCTTAAACTCATGAACCTTGAGATCATTACCTGAGCCAAAGTTGGATGTTTAACCAACTGAGCCACGCAGGTGCCCCCAAAAACTTGAAGCCTTTTTATGGTAATGCTAAGAGAAGAAAAACATTTCATGGCCTATGTGCTATTTGACCTGAACTTTAGAGGAAAGTTTTGCTTTGTGTTTCACAGTCACCTCACAGAGGTTGATGAACTCTGCTCTAGTTTGCCCTTTGCAGGGAGTGAAAGAAATCACCTCGTAACTGATTTTTGTTCTCTCTTGTGTCCCATTAGCCTTTTATAATCTTGTCAATCTAATGTGCCTAAAACAAAGGTGACCTGCCCATGTCTGTCAAAGACAGCATTCAGTGCGAGCTAAAATCCCAACTCTTCAGCATGGTAGAGTCCTTTATTACTTGACCCTGGCTCAACTCAAGTTTAGCTTTTAAAGCCTGCCTTAACTGAACAAAGGTGACACAGTGCCCTCTTTGGTGCTCCCATGTTTTTGTTTGTGCTGTTATATTATCACTTGCCTTGTATTTAACTTTATTGATTTAGATCTTACATAGATTTTTGAGTTACCGGAAGCATGGAATTGTGTCTTATTTCTCAGGATCTTCACCAATGTAAGGACAATTAGTAAACTAGTGACTTTGTCATTGACTCTGTGTTGTTTCTGTAGAAACATGTAGAATCATTTCTTTCCTGCCATGGCATACAAAAGACTTTAGATAACTAATTTGATTGTTTTTAATTCCTGCTTTTTAGTGCTCAAAATTAATATAGCCTGTTGGACAAGATGACAAACCAAAGAGGATATTATCATTTTAACCTCTTAAAATGTAAATAGTTCGTCACTTTTATATCCTACTATGGATAATAGTTAATAAAATGTATTTCTCTTTTGAAAGTTACATGCAACTTAGACATCAGTGAAGTCCATTCATAACCTCATAGGATTCCTGAAAACAAAGAATGCATGGTCTCCTCCAAAATACCTACACAAACACACACAGAACAACAGTATACATATTAATTAAAGTATAGGGTGACTTTCTTGGTAAACTCAATATTGAAGAGTGCTTTAAGATTCATTTATTCATTTATCAAAAATTTATTAAGTGCCTACTGTTCGTCCAGCAGTATCCGAGGTTCTGGAGAATATAAAGTGGCCAACTTTTAGCACTTGTGGAGCTTATCACCTTATGAAGAAGAAGACAATAAGTAAACAATGAACAGTATGATTTTGGATAATGGTGATTGTTATTAGGAAAATCCAACAGAGTAGAATAGAATAGCTGGAAGATTGAGTGTTTTAACCTTTTTTCCTCTTTCGAAAGATTATTTGAGCAGTGATGATAGTTTACTGTAATGAGGCTTAATACCAGAAAACAGTATATGTAGAATATATTTTGGAGGTTGAGCCACCAAGTCTTGCTGATGGATTGGATGTGAGAGGTAAAGAAGAAACAAAGATGGTTTAAAGTTTATTTTTTCTTCGGGGCACCTGGGTGGCTCAGTCAGTTAAGCATCTGACTTTTGTCTCAGGTCATGATCTCGCCGCTCATGGGTTCCAGCCCTACGTAGGTTTCTGTGCTGACAACTCAGAGCCCTGGAGCCTGCTTCAGATTTTGTGTCTCCCTCTCTCTCTGCCCAGAGACTATGTCTCTGTCTTTCTGTCTCTCAAAAATAAATAAACATAAAAAAAATCAAGTTTGTTTCTTTTGCTGGAGAACCTACAGACTTTAGAAAACTAATTTGATTTTGAAATTCTTGTATTTTTGCACACAAAACTATGAAGATGTAGGGGCTGTTAACTGGGAGGACATTCCTTAGAGAAAGAGTGAAAGAGTACCACGCAAAGTACTCTTCAGCCCTAAATACTCTTGCTTACTCTTCAAGACCATTTTCTTTCTCTTACCTAGGCAGTGTTGTATCTTTGTAGTATTATGAAAAAATGCTGTAAATTTTGGTATCTTAACCCTAATACCTTTTGCCATATAAACCTGAAAATGAACTGAATGACTAATAAGAGGATCTGTTAGAGTGTGCTAGATATTTTCACCTTTTCCCTCCAAATTTATTCTCCACTATTCTCCAACCTGCTCTATTTTCCAAAGGATGACCTTCATAGACTGCACCAATAGGCTGTTTTGCCCTCTGGTGTTCGGTTAGGTTTGACCAATGGGATGCACTGGCAGGAGATTAGAAGGTGGGAAGACAGCAAGATTCCTGTGTTTATTTACTGTCTTCCCTGACTGCTATCTTGCTGTAAGTTGGGTGTGTCCCTCTACTGAAGGCCACAGCTTCAACTGAATTGTCCTGTCATACTGCTACTCTCTCTAGGATTCAATATCCACTCTGTGTCCTTGTTCCTTCACACTTTTTGTTGCTAGTCCCAGGATACTGCACCATTCTTTTTTGATTTCCTTAACCCTTTAGAAAAACCTTTTTAAAAAGTCTCCTCAAAGACCTTGAAACCATTTGTGTCCTTTTAGGATGCTAACTGAATCATAGTGTTCTTATTTGAAAGTCACAGATACACTGGCTGAATTAAAAAGCATAAATTAAAAAGGGTATTATATATCTAGTAGTTATCCAAAATCATATTGCCTGATTTGCCCGATGAGAAAATGTCCACTGTTGCCCTTGTTTCCATGTAACCCTAGATTAAGTTGTTGAATGTTTCCTACTGATGCTAGTTTTGCATCAGGAACAGAACCTTATAATCAGTGATAAATGGCCACTCCTGCCACTGCCACTCACGTAAACCCAAAATATGAAGTTTTCTGCAGAGTGAGTTTTATTGTCTTTTTCTGATTGGTCAAAAATACTATATGCTCCTTCTGTTGATGTGCCTTTTCCTACACTTTCCATTTCTAATCCTCAAATATCTTATTTCAAAGATTTTGATCAGGCATGTGGACATCTTAAATTCCTCACAACATTTTACATCTCCATTGTTCTCTGCAAGGCTACTTGAGTAATAATGCTGCATCAATCTGATCTTCCTCAGTCAGCTGGTCACTGGGAACTTAGCCCTAGGCCATAGGGGTGGGTTAAGAGGGAGGTGGCAATGCAGTGTACCATGCCTGTTGCCTCTGGAATCCAAAGAAACCCTCCAAGCAGTCAGTATACTTGCTTTTTGGAAGTGGAGACGAAATGTATGGATATTTGCCTTTTGCTTTGTTAGGGAGTAGCCTGACCTGCCTCAGATCACTGGAGTCCACGATTGTCACTGATGTTTCAGACCTCTATATTTTCATGGAATTTTTCTCAGGTTCTTTGCCACATGTGTCTTATCAAGATGAATATTTCATCTGATGCTTCCTGCTTTCTAGAATCCATCAGTGTGTTAGTATACACTAAAGCCTTACTCTGTGGAACTGGGAAAAATCAAGGTTCCTATAGATTACTTTGTTTTGCAGAACCCGAGAGTTGGCCTGCCCTGAAACAAAACCATGAAAAGTTGCTGCTGTCACTGTTAAGTGAGCACAAGCTGCCTTGACTACTCTGTCTGTTGGATGGTAGAAAAAGAATTTGCCAGAAAAGTAGCTGCATGCCAGGTTATAGGAGTTAGGTTGACTACTTTAATAGCCACAACTGGACCAGCAACTTCAATTGGAAAAATCACTTGATTAAACTTTCCTTCTTTAAGGCCTGTTGTGGGGGGTAAGTGGGGATGTGTTAGAAATCCTTACTTGAGCTACTTGGAAGAATTTGGTGGTGGTGCTTATCTCTCTAATTCTCCAGAGCTATCTGGTGTTTCTATAAATGTACTACTTAGGTAGATGGTACTTGAGGTGTCCACTTTGTCCTTCCCGCTCTAAAAGAGTTTTTTACTTCATAAGAGCTAGTGCAAGGATTCTTCTATTTCCTAGTATATCTGTTTCAACTGCCTACATTAAGGACCTGGGGAAATGATCATGGGATGAATCCATTGTTACGCTGATGTATCTGTAAGACTGGCTTATGTCTGACTTTGATTCATCTTTGATTAGTTGACCACAGTGGCTTTCTGAATTCATAGGGTTTAACATTAACTCAAAGCTACCATGCAGCAGTCCTCTGAAGATCTAGGTATATCCCTATGCCTAGTGCCTCCTGTTCCCTTGGGGAAATGTATGGAATGTAGTAACCCCTACATTTAAGTGGCTTGGGGTGTGTGGAGTAACTCAGAAGTATTTTGTGGAGGACTATTGCTCTATTTTGGTGGCTCATGTCGGTTATGCTCACCAGACTCAGGTTTTTGAGTTCTATAAATCATGTATAAATTTAGCAGGCTACTCATTCATCTTAGTCCTCTCATTAATTATCTGATACCAAAGGTCACTACTACTCAAACTTCTGACTGCCACTGTAACAATAACAATGTTCTCTTTCCTTCGAGTGGTTAAATGAAGCTGCTACCCTTACACCATCCCGAGATCTCATCATTCCTATTGACATTAATGCACCTGTGTTACTTGTGGGCATTATCACCAGCAGCCTTGCTCAACAGAGAACAGATACTGACTCTTTTCAATGATACTGGTATTTTCCTCAACCGATACATTTCTAAATTCCTCAACTGAGTATCTTCTGGATTCTCTTGGGGGATGTAGGAGTGTGGGTGAGTAGATCATTCATAATGAATGAACTCTGGCATTACTATTTTCCCAAGTTTTTGGATTCTTTCCTGTATATCATACCAAGAATTTTCTGACACTTCAACTTCATTTAATGTAACCAGTTGAGAGCAGCAGGGGTTTTTGTTTTGTTTTGTTTTTCAGGGTAGTGGGAGCTCTACCAATATAATTAGCTGCAAACCACCTGTAAATAAAGGATGTCTAGAGTACTGGGAAGTGGGGTGGAAGAAGTCTGGAGGGTTCCATACTGGACAAGTATCAAGTATTCAGTAGCCAAAATGGATAGTCTCAGCATCTGGCTGCCACTCTTTCTTTAGGCTGTCTGGAATTGTAAAGGCATAAATATTCAAACCAGCCAAATGGAACTGTTTTAACGACAACCACTTAAAAATCACTGGGTTTGGATGAAATCTGGGGTTCCTTCTTCATTATTGAAATGGTTATAAATATAAATCAAACTATTCATTTAAATTGATCTGGAACTCATCTGTATCATGGCTGTTTCTCCAAGTCAGTGGATGCAATGGAGGAGTATGGCTCCAAGAGAATAGGTAAATTGTTCAGTTTTTGACACAAGGAAGATTACTCTTCCACACCTTGAAATTTAACAGTCTTTGGTCCACTTCTGAATTTTTTCCTCTGTTTCTGCAACCATACTACCTTCTGTTAAGTATTATAGACTTATGTGTTTTCTTTTTTGTTTTAATGACTGTCAGTATAAATCTTAACTCACTTTTTATGGAAGATTTTTATGCTTATTTTCACCTAGTTATGCTTCCAGGTTTAATATAAAATTTTATTCATCTTTCCAAAAATTTGAATCTTACGATTAATTTCAGAAATTTGTATGGGAATAGTTTTCATTTTCCCTCTTTTGTGGCCATTGGGCAAAAATAATAGAGTTTATATTATTTCTCAACTCATAGCTTATTTCATTGATCCTTGCCTTTCTCTTTGATTTCATGCTTTTTTCCCCCTTGATTTTTTTTTATTGCTACTTCCATTCCTTTCTCCTGATAGGTACACATCCTAATATGTTTGACATATGTCCTCAAATGCATGTATTTTTGTATATTTCTAGTGACATTTTGGGTGTATGTGTTTTTAAACACATTACAAACATTGCATATTTCAAACATAGTACAAAAATAATACTGTACTTTAGATTCTTTTTTCACTCATGACAGTACCTTTGGGATCAATCCATGTTGCTGTGTGTGTCATCTAATTTGTCATAGTTAATTGAAGAACATCTAGTTTTTACTATTGGGTAATATATTTTTTTACACATCTGCATGTTACTCCATTTTCCTGCTAGTGGATACTCACCTTCATTTCTCTGTCTAAAGTGCACCGCAGGGAATGACCATGTATTTCTTTCTTCATGGCACTCTGGGAACAAGGATTTATCTGCGATGCATCATCAGATGTGGAATTGTTGGGTTGTAGCGTAAATAGATACTGCTAGATTGTTTTGGGGTAATGACTACCAGCAGTACACGAGGTCTGTCCTTTGAATAGTGTTGTCAACCAAACACTTGGTGTTTGCCTCCTTTGAATTTTTTGTAAATTTAATTGTATAGATTGGTAGCTCATTATTAGAATTTGCATTTCTCTGGTAACTAGAGAGTTTAAGCATATCTTCATTTGTTAGCCTTTCTGGCTTTTCATATAATTGTTTGTTATTCTTTGGCCATCTATAAGTTTTCCTTTTTTTATTCCCTTCCTGATCTTGGTGTATAAGTATTTCCGAAATATTCTAGATATTAATCCATTATTGGTTTTCAGTGTTAAAATTCTCTTCTCCCAGTCAGTTAATACTGTTGATGGTGTTCTTTGTTGAAGAGGGTCTAATTCTGCATCATTTCTCAGTAGTACGATTTGTGCTTTTTCAGTTTTATTTAAAAAGTCTTTATCATTAATTGATGTAGCTGTTTATTAATGTTTCCTTCTATAATAATTTCCACACTTTACATTTTTATTTTTGCCTTAATATTTAGATCTTTGATCTATCTGAAATTCACCTTTGGTTATGATATAATGTAGGGAACTTTTTTTTTTTTAATTTTATTTTTGGGACAGAGAGAGACAGAGCATGAACGGGGGAGGGGCAGAGAGAGAGGGAGACACAGAATCGGAAACAGGCTCCAGGCTCGGAGCCATCAGCCCAGAGCCTGACGCGGGGCTCGAACTCACAGACCGCGAGATCGTGACCTGGTTGAAGTCGGACGCTCAACCGACTGCGCCACCCAGGCGCCCCTGTAGGGAACTTTTTTATATTTTTTCTTCTTTTAATTTTTTTTACTCTTTTTTGATTATACCCATTTATATTCCTGTTAACCTTTTATCCCACACCATGGCCAATTTTTCGTTTATTTTTAACATGTTTTTGTCTGACTTCACTAAATGATAAATGATACTTTATTGCAGTTGAACATTTTTCCTATGTTTATTGAGAAATTAAAATTTCTAAGTATGTCTGATTTACCATTCATTTCTTTTGCCTATTTTTGTTAAAATGTTACCTACTCAATGAGTCCTACCTTAACTATCCTGTTTTAAAATTGCAACACCTCGCCTTGCACCCTTGATCCTCTATACTGCTTTTAGTTTTTTTCCATAGTGCTTATCACCTTCTAATATATAACTCATTACGTTTACTGCTTATTGTCCATCTCTCATGGACATCTCTGTAGAAGTCAGCTCCATAGGGTAAGGATTGTGGTCTGTTTTGTACATTGATGTACCTAGAAAGTTGCATGGCAAATAGTAGATACTTCTTACAGGCTGTCTTCCCTCCTTCTTCTCCCCACTTCTTCCTCCCTCTGTTCCTGTGCTGAAGTTCTGAGTACATCAGAATGGGACTGTATTTGGATAGAGGTTCTTTAGTAATTAAATTAAAACAAGGTCATTAGGGTGGGCTCTAATCTAGTGTCCTTAGAAGAGGAAATTTGAACACAGACATAAACAGAGGGAAGACTATGTGAAGAAATTGGGAGAAGACAGCCATCAACAAGTCAATGAGAGAGGCCTCAGAAGAAATCAGTCCTGCCAAAACCTTGGTTTTGAACATCTAGCCTCCAGAATTGTGAGAAAATAAATTTCTGTTGTTTATGCACCTCGTGTGCTGTACTTTATCATGGCAGCCCCAGCAAGTGAATACAGTGGGCTTAATATATATTTGTTGAGTTGAATTCTATATTTTTCTGTTGGAATGTTTGCCTTCTGTTTTTTAGGAGCTTTTTAAACAATTTGTTTTAAAGTTTATTCATTTTGGGAGAGAGTGAGCATGAGCAGGGGAGGGGCAGAGAGAATACCAAGCAGGCTCCATGTTGTCAGTGCAGAGCCTAGTGCGGGGCTTGCTCTCACCATGAGATCATGACCTGAACTGAATGCTTAACCAACTGAGCCACCCAGATGCACCTAGGAACTCTTTATGTTGCAAGAATATTTACTTTATCATATTAAAAATTTATTTTTCTAGTTTCTTCCCCTTTAGCTTTGTTTACATTTGATTACCTTTGAACTTTGTTTGAAGTGAGGTTTTAAAGTTGGTATACAGAAATTTTTAATGTCCGTGTAAAACCAATTATTGCTTGATATACTTAGGGTTATTTCTGGGATTTTTATCCATATTTGTTTATTCTGGTGCCAGTATTCATACTTTTTGTAAATTTATGTGTTTTAACATCTGTCTCTATTCTTTATAGATGCAGTGTTTGAAAATTTGCCTGAGAATACTGAATTAAGATTTAATAATATGATTTTTGCTCTAAATCTTCATAAAAATGGATTTGTTTAAATTCCTTTAGATTGGTCATTTTCTTTTACATTACAAAATTCTCTCATATGGCTGCCTCTTTTTTGTTTTTAAGTTACTGTTGTTCATTTTGTTATTGATGGTTGTGTTTGGAGTGGGAGAAGTGTATATTTGTTCAATGTTGGAAGTTAAGTAATTTATGTGAGAAAGAGTAGAATTATTTAAATTTTATCTAGATTAGAGATCTAATGACTTTTAAAGGTGTAGAGAAAAAGAGTAGGCAGTAGCCTCTTGGCAGTAATCTCACCCATTATGCTGATGGGCATCTTTTCAGTGTTTTATTTTTTAATGTGGCCCAACTGGTTAGACACTTAGAGAACAGTGTGAGGCAAGCGAGCTTCCTGGTGGGCAGACCCTGAGAATGGGTGTTTCCTTAAATTTTGTGCCCTGGAAGCTTCTCTTGCCTTAGTCTTGACTCTTATAAGGGTAGGCTGGGTGTGAGTGTCAAGGACCACCCTTCTATCTGTGGGAATAGGTGCCTGCCTTTGGAGCTGCTGGCAGGATTTGCCCCCTACTCACTACTTCATAGTCCACTCTCCCCTGCAGTCGCTGCCACCCCAGGATTTAGAATGGATAGTGGAGATTCTGCTTGGGGTAGCAGTGCTATCTATTTACCTCCAAGTTAGGAATTTACTTCATATATCATAATTTAGAATTTGCCTTTTTCTCATTCTGGTCTTACAGGATGTTTTACAGAAATTTCTGGTGTGTGGATGTATTCCCCTTCCTACTTCAAGAATGAAGTGGGGGCATGGTCTTTTTGCATTTAGTCATTTCAGTTTCAGAGAGGAGTTAAATATATTTGATCATTTTGTGATCTTAATGGTTAATACTTTGGTGTATTTTCTTTTAGTTTTTTTTAATTCAAAATATATATTAAAAAAATTTTTTTTTCAACGTTTATTTATTTTTAGGACAGAGAGAGACAGAGCATGAACGGGGGAGGGGCAGAGAGAGAGGGGGACACAGAATCGGAAACAGGCTCCAGGCTCCGAGCCATCAGCCCAGAGCCTGACGCGGGGCTCGAACTCACAGACCGCGAGATCGTGACCTGGCTGAAGTCGGACGCTTAACCGACTGCGCCACCCAGGCGCCCCTCAAAATATATATTTTATACATAAACTGAAATCAAAATTCTGTGCTATTTAGTGTTCTTATTTTCACCTAACGTTATATCATTATATACCAAATTTTGGTAAGCATATTTTTAATGGCTGTGTAATTCTCTGTTAAAAAGGCATAATGAATTTTGCTCCTCCATTTGACTGCTGGTTGTTCCTGTGTAGGAGATCTTATAGGCTTATTGAGAATTGAGTTTGCTATAAATGAGTATCTACTTTATGTAACACTATATTTTATGACCCTGGTGACAGTGGTGGGGGGATGTGTAAGTGGCAGATTTAATTATAAATTGTAATGAAATGTATCGAAAATGCTTTTGGAACATTGATGAGGAAATAATTTATTTGGCCTTGGTATTTGGGGATATGGTCTCACTGATGAGTGGCATTTGAAATGACCTTAGGGACTTAGTAGAATTTTCAGAGTTAAAAAGAAAGAGCATTCAAAGTAAAAACAACAGCATGAATAAAGGCATGGAGTAAAATACTGTATGTATGTGTGTATGTGTTTATATATATATGTTTTATATATATAACATAAATAAAATATATATATAACATATATATATATAACAAAAATATATATATATGGAATTCAGTGCTGACCTGTTTATATGTGTTTATAGCAATCTACTGATAAGTCTAGATACATCCTAGGAAATACTGTAACCATATCCCTTTTTAGACCTTTATTACTGCTAACAAAATTTAGTCAATTATGTTATTTATACATTATGTCTACATATTTTCCCTTCTTTCTCTGATGGCAGCTGTGAAAACTAAAAGGTTTAGGCAGCTGGTTGGATATGTGTCTTTTGTTCTCTTGTATTCAGCATTTAAATCCATTAGTCTTCTAAGAAATTGTTTTGGGAAAAGACAGTAGCCATCAGAAGATAGAAACCAACTTGAAAATGTCTTCCAGGTCTCATATGGATATGGATAATTTCTCCAGAAACTGTGGTGTTTTTAGCTAGTGTGAAAACGAGAATATAAAATAGAAATAACTTTTGACTTTCCTTACTTGTGTACTGTTCCCTTAATATTGAGAAGATTCGAGAACTGCTGAGAGTGCAGAATTCTGAGAACAAAGAACTTCTACATATTTTAAGCTTAAAGTGGGGATTTTATATGTTTTTTAATGTTACCAGCATATACATTAGGGGTGGAAATCACCAACTCTGGAAACAAGGAGGCCCTTTATCAAATAAGTAAAAGGGCAGTGAGATTTGTTAAGGCTGGAGATATAATGGTTAGGTAATATGTCAAGTCTGTGGAAAGCACTAATTACAGCAAGAGATTAAAGTCTCTTGAAATCACTTAAAACTCTGAAGATTTGTTGAAGTAAATCAGAGCAATGTCCCATGTCTCAGTGATGTCAGCACCTGATGCATGAACATCATAGGCTGCTGCTTTCTGCCTTGGGTGTTTCCAAAATTGTCTTCAGGACACAGTGGCTGTAGTTAGCATTCTGAGTTGGATCAAGAGCTTTGCACCTTTAATAGCAAACCTCCAATTACCTGATGGGGAAGGACACCACAGATGCAGCACAACAGGGAGATCTGATTCCACTTAGTTTACCCAAGCCACCAATCTATTGAAGCTACTTAATTAAATAATTCTGAAATTTACACCAAGATAAGACTTTATGGCAGTCATCTTTTAATTTGAAAACTAGTAGACTAGCCTTTCTAAGATAACCGTGGCTGCCTTTTCCTTCCCCTACTCTAGAAGTGAGATGCTCTCTAGGGTTAGATATAAGTGCATCGTGTCTTAGATGAATTCTGGTCACTTTCTGGTAGACTGAGTGACTAAGAATAATTTTCCTGTACTAGAAAATATAAGACTATTGACAGTCACACTCTGAAGTTAAGGTGCTGGTAATACAAATGTTAGGTGTTCTTTAATTTTGAGCTTTGTAATTCAGAAGATGATGTGTCAGGAAATTTTAGGATCAGAGGTGTAGAATAGCAGTCAACTTGAGAGACATGGGGAGAAATGGGTATTTTTTAAAAATAAATTTTAGATAAAATTTAAATGAAATTTTTATTTTGTGGACTTAGAATATTTGTGTTCATAAATTCACAAAAATCTTTTTTTTTAATGTTTATTTATTTTTGAGACAGAGGGAGACAGAGCATGAATGGGGAAGGGTCAGAGAGAGGGAGTCACAGAATCTGAAACAGGCTCCAGGCTCTGAGCTGTCAGCACAGAGCCTGACGCAGGGCTCAAACTCACGGACCGCGAGATCATGACCTGAGCCTACGTCGGATGCTTAACCGACCGAGCCACCCAGGTGCCCCAACACAAAAATCTTTAAACCTATGTTAAAGCAGGGCTTATAAAATTATAATTTTTTTCTATGGAGATCTAAAGGTCTATTGTCATATAGAAATATTTCATAATTTTTCCTAACTTGGGGAAATACTGTACAAACTTCTCTTAAAAAATATAAAACCCAGGGAACCTGGGTGGCTCAGTTGGTTGAGCATCTGACTTTGGCTCAGGCCATGATCTCACAGTTTGTGAGTTCGAGCCCCATGTAGGGCTTGCTGCTGTCAGTGCAGAGCCTGTTTTGTGTCCTCTGTCCCCCTCTCTCTTTGCCCCTCCCCTGCTCGTGCTCTCTCAAAAATAAACAATACACACACACACACACACACACACACACATATGTATGCGCATGCAAGGTGTGTGTGTGTGTATATAAACACCCAAATGTTTTTCATGATTTTTACCTAATAGGGCTTTTTTTTTTAACTAATTTTTTTTTTCTTAATGTTTTTATTTATTTTTGAGACAGAGAGAGACAGAACATGAGCAGGGAAGGGGCAGAGAGAGAGGGAGACACAGAATCGGAAACAGGCTCCAGGCTCTGAGCCATCAGCACAGAGCCCGATGCGGGGCTCGAACTCACAGACTGTGAGATCATGACCTGAGCTGAAGTTGGTTGCTCAACCGACTGAGCCACCCAGGCGCCCCCTAATAGGGCTTTTTAAAGGCAGTGACTCCATTTTTAGTAAAACAAATTCCAGAACTTAAAACTTGAGGGGCACCTGGTGGCTTAGTCAATTAAGTGTCTGACCCTTGATTTGGGCTCAGGTCATGATTTCATGGCCCATGAGATGGATCCCTGAATCAGGTTCTGTGCTGACAGTGTGGAGCCTGCTTGGGATTCTCTCTTGCTCTCTCTGTACCCTTCCAGTGCCCACGGGCTCTGTCTCTCTCTCAAACTTAAGGGTGCCTCAGTCGATTAAGCATCCGACTTCAGCTCAAGATCTCATGGTTTGTGAGTTCCAGTCCCCCCCCCATTCAGACAGACTCTCTGCTGTCAGTGAAGAGCCTGCTTCAGATCCTCTGTCTCCCTCTCTCTGTCTCTGCCCTTCCCCTACTTGTTTGTGAATGTACATGCTCTCAAAAAATACTAAAAAAATAAACTTAAAAAAAACTTGAAAGAAAAATCTTGGGTATGGAGGTATGGTAGGAATTAGATTGTTCCTAATTTTGTCCCTAAAATTATTTTTCTTTGGGACTCTCCTTGGACTACTACCTTGCTGGTTAAAGAGGGTCTGTCTCCAGCTACAAGACTATAGAGGCCCTAAATACTAAAAATATTGCAGGGGCAATGGTATGTAGAGGGTTTTATGTCATTATTAAAAATAAAGAGTAAGGGAGGGGCGCCTGGGTGTCTCTGTCCGTTAAGCGTCAGACTTCCGGCTCAGGTTATAATCTCATAAATGAGTTCAAGCCCCACATCTGGCTCTGTTCTGACAGCTCAGAGCCTGGAGCCTGCTTTGGATTCTGTGCCTCCCTCTCTCTCTCTCTCTGCCCCTCCCCCATTCATGCTCTGTCTCTCTCTCTCTCAAAAATGGACATAAAAAAGTAAAGATGTCTAATTGTTTTTCTAATGACCACTTCAATGCTCTTTATGTACACACAAATATATATGTATATATACATATACATTTTGTATATGTAGGAGAGAAAATTTATTTAAAATATTTTTATGCCTATATTTGCATGTGCTCAATCACTGGCTGCCTCCTAAGAACTCAGGCACAGGATTATTTTTTTTTTCACATTTTCTGCCTAAAACTTTCTCAGCATCACACTGATAGCCTTTAAGCTATCAGCCCACTGTACATATAGATGATATACACACAGACACAAAAACACATAGTACAACTTTATTTTATGTGTTTATTAGGACCCCCAGTGTTTTCAAAACTATATACTATAACAGCAATATATTTGGGATAATTTGGAGGAAGATAAAAAAAATCCTCGTGTTACCTTTCTAGTTTGGAAACATGAGGATTTTATTTTAAATGTCCACCTTGTTTCCTTTCCTAAATTACTACTAGCCAGCGAGATTTGTTACTTGTATAAATACACTATACTTGTCTCAAATATCCTGACTCTATAAAAGATCTTGTTCCCATATCATTTTCCTCCGGGACTCTGAATTGATTCATTCTGCAGATATTTTGGTGTGTCTGCTAGATGCAAATCATTCCATAAATATTTATGCAAGATCTGTGTTTGGGACGCAAATGAATATCATTCCTGACCTCAAGATGTTTGTTTCTGATTGGGGAGACGAGAAAATTAGTTATCTGTAATAAAAGGTGGGCTAGAGTAAGTTCTGCATTGATGCCCCCCTAATATTTAAGGAATAGGACAGAGTAGGATTTAGTGTCACAAATGTATTTTAATTTTAGCTCAGACCAACAAAGACATTGTTTTTTTAATCCTTGTACTCCATGGGCTTGGAGGTGAATTTATTTCCAGAAAGTCACTTTGTCATTAAGAGACAAAGCAATTAGATGGAGAGTTTGAAATTCTTCTGTGTACTTTGCCTTATAGGAAGTTACCTTGCTCTTCCCACTCAAATAACAAAAGCAAACAAACAAAGGAAAACACCTGCTTATTTCATCTCTAATTGTGTTTTCTTTCATCTTGGGCCCCAAGGGCCAGATTTAGTCAACAGCTGTGCACCATGTATGCCCAGAAATCTGTAGAAATTTGTGCCATGGATCTGCAGAGCACAGTCCCCCCCCCCATATAGTAGATTGAGTTTAGTTTTTCCATTTTTGTGTCTATGCGTGATGAGAAATAATTGCACACATATACACACCTAAAATTAGCTTTCAGAGTGCAGTGGAAATACCGTTACACCCATGTCTTAAAATTTGGCAGCTATAAAGATACATGAAAAACTGCCCTCTGTATGCCTGCCTCTTCATATGGAAGGGAAGAGGTCTAGCTGTTTACACAGTGATTAATTTGTAGACTGTAATGGGGGAATCATACAGTTATGGAATGTTTATAGTCAATCAGGGAAATGAAATCTTCATCTTTGGAGCAGGACATTGCTGAGGAAGATGGAGCTATGCAGGGGCCACAATTTAAATAGTCCTATTTCTTGAGTATTTTTGGTTGTGTGTGGGGTAAAGCTAGATATTCTTCATCAAGGGTTTAAAAGTGTTACCAGTTTTTTTCTTATAAATCCTCTGGTTTCATATGGAGATACAGAGCTGATTTATCAACTAAATGTGCAGTAAAAGAAAAACAGCCTTCTGATAATTTTCTGGTAACTTCATCCATATTTGGAATTTTGCCTTATTGGTGGAGACTCTCAGTTACGTTCAGGTGCTTCGGTAAACTGCTGGGCCACAGCACTTTTGCTAGGTTATAAGTGAGCTTACTTATTTTAAGTATCCCTTATTTTAAGATAGCCTATATTCTTTTAAAACAACGCTCCCACACCAAATAATAGATGAGAGCTCAAGATATTATCAGTCCAGTTTGTCAAAGTCCTGATGTTGTCATGGTGAGAAAAAGCAGCCACTTAAGATGACAAATGGCAAAAATAAATGGCTAAATTAGTGTTGTTCCCTTTTAAAATTATGTTTATAACTTCATGTATGGGATTAGATCTTGGTTCTGGTAATTCATCAAACCCACTATGCCATATGGATTTATGTTTTCACCAAGAAAGAACGTGTAGTCTTGAAATTAGTAAGAAAATAGTTGATTGCTCTATAGTGAAATCATAAAAAGTCTTTATTTTACTCTTAGTTTCAGTTATTTGTTCCTTTGCCTGATGTTTAGGTAGTCTTTGAGGCACTTTTTGCACGATTCATTTTTGAGCTTGTTTCTTGTAAATGATGTTTCATGCCTGTGTCAACACTCGTGATTGCTGCAGCATGTGTCTCCTCTCCTTCTGGACTTTGGCCAGAGGCACACCAATGCGGAATATCAGTGTCCCCCTCTGTCCTGCTGGTCATCTTCCCATCCTGGCCAGGCACAGCCCATTAGGGTTTTCCTGCATCTCATGATGAAGGTTGGAGATTATTTTCATAAATGATCATGAGACTGCTGAAAGGAAACTACAGGGCACAAGTTCTGCAGATATTTTCCTTAACATAAGTTACATGAAAATACAAGTTGTAAACGAAGTGAAGCCTACTGGCTTCATTGCTCAAGACATTTCTAAACTTTGTATTAAGTAAATGGACTTGAATTTTATGGGACTGTGGCCTACGAAATTAAATGTGGTAATGAAAATTATTAAGATAATTAGAGGCATTCTGGTAGAGGTTCTCAGTTGATGTATACATGAATCATTGGTAAACTCCCTTCGCTTTCTTCCCTGCCTATAAAATCCCCCCAGACATGCATTGTTTTGGAAACTACTCTTTAAACTGCCCATCATAGCCAAAATGTTGGATTATCCTTTGGGCTGCTATAGTGTCTATGTTTGTGATTTGAAAGATTTCATACCCTTGATGAAATAGAAGTAGTAGCAACATGGCTAGAGGAATCCTCTGTCCGATGATATTATTACTTGTTCATGTCCCTATTCACACATAGATGCTATCATGTCACGGAGTGTTTCACATAGACCACACTATTGGATTGTTAGCACATGCCATTGCTTACCTCTTTCTTGGGATAACCAATACACTTTCAGAGAAAAAAATGGCCCCAATAAATTGGCATTGATTTAAATTACATTTACTCTTTTCATACTGTCATGTTTATTCCTTCAAATACCAGAACATTTGTTAACAAAAAAAAGTTTTCATATCTTACCAGTTTTGCTCTTTGCTTCGACTTTTTTCTAGTTGCTGATGTCACTTCTCAGAAGATTAAGGGCAGTTCTGCACAAACTTCTCTTTGTATTCTTTGCTGAAAAAGTGTCTTTTGATAAAAAAAAAAAATTACCTAGAATTTTTTTTGTCAAGCTTAGGATCAGCCTCTTTACTAGGATACATTTTCGTAGTTGTGGGGAAATGAACATGCTGAGCTTACATCTCAGATTCTTTTGAAAAACAAATACTTATAAAAAGCAAGCCATACTGAACATTTGAATGTTTCTTTTTTGATTTAAAGTTTTATGGCTAATATAAAACTTAAAGTTCAGTCTTTATCATTCAAACATTTGATCTCCCTGTTTTTCTTATTGAGTGGGTGGGTTGAGTTGGGGGAAAATAAAAATATACCCTTTTAAGAGGAGATTCTAAATAAAGAATATTGCCAGCACTGAATCTCTCATCCAGCTTAGAGGTTTCAATATTTATGGTTTATTTCAGTGGTGTATTGTTACTATGTAGTATCTCTCTCTGTAAGAAAAGGAAGCATCTTGTAAGGTCTGGGCTGTTTTGTCAGACTATTTGTAGCAGAAGCTTGTGTCTGGAGAAGGAAAAAAAAGTTCTCTTAGTCTTTGCTTAATTATGAATGTATTTTGACAGTTTGAATGTTGCTAGTTCTTATTAAGGAATTTCATGACTTTAAAAATCAGATTTATTGTTTAAATATTTAGAAAACAGGTTGGTAGTTTTTTTGTTTTCACTAATAACAATAAAGAAAAAAAACTCCTGCCTTGAGAAACAAAGCCCCATCCTAATACATCATTCTCTTCCTGTTAATGTAACTATATTTCTGATTTTCATCATTAATATTCCAATGCTTGTCTACATTTGTATCTGACTCAAATTTATGCTATTTAAATTTTCATTTTTCAGTTTTTATATAAATGACTTTTTTCATTGGATAATATATTACAGAAGTTCATTCATTTTGATGAATGCAGCTATAATTTCCCAATATTGATAATTTGTATTTGTTTTTATTTGGGTGATTTTCAACTTTATTGATCTTTTCAAACAATTGGCTCTCAGTTTCTTGGATTTTCTCCATTGTTGTCTGTTTTTCAAATTTATTGATTTCTTATTTTCTTCTGCTTTTTTATTTTTCTAGTTTTTAGTGTAAATATTCAGGTAATTGATTTGAAACCTCTTCTTTTTTTATATGAGCTATGTATTATCTTCTAAGCCCTGCTTTGTCTATGCCCCACACATTCTGTTCCATTGTGTTTTTATTTCATTTAATTCATATTTTCATTAAAAATTTTTTAGGAGAGCCTCGGTCATTCAGTTGGTTAAGCATCTGACTTCAACTCAGGTCATGATCTCACAGTTGGCTGAGTTCAAGTCACAACTCTGGCTGTGTGCTGACAGCTCGGAGCCTGGAGCCTGCTTCGGATTCTGTGTCTCCCTATCTCTCTGCCCCTCCCCTGCTCACACTCTGTCTCTCTCAAAAATAAACGTTAAAAAATATTAAAAAAAATTTTTTTTCAGCACAGAGCCAGACATGGGGCTCAAACTCATGAACCATGAGATCGTGACCTGAACTGAATGGATGTTCAACTGACTGAGCCACCCAGGTGCCCCTAATTCAGCATATTTTCTGAATCATATTTTCTTGTGATTTCCTATTTGGCCCCTGGTTATGTGGAAATATATTTTTAATTTCCACGTATTTGGATTTTTTCCAGATATCTTACTATTGTGGATTTATAGCTTAATTTTTTGTGACCAGAAAACTCACTTTGATGATTTAAATTTTTAAAAATGTATTGGCTAGAATATGTTTTATCTTGGTCAGTGTTCCATGTGTGCTTAAAGAGACTATGTATTCTGTTGTTGTTGGGTAGAATATGTTATAAATATCAACTAGGTTAGGTATCCTGTATCCTTAACTGATGTTTTATTTCCTATCTTTATTCATTATTAGAACGGTTGAAGTTTCCAACTGTAGTTGTGAATTTTTCTATTCTTTTTTTGTTTTATGCTTTTTTCTCTTTTTAATTTTTTTGAGGCTCTGTTCTTTGGTACGTACACATTAAAGATTGTTATATCCTCTTGATGAATTATCCTTATTAGAATAATGTAATATCTCTTTTACACCTGTTAGTGTTCATTTATAGAAGGTCTAATTTGTCTTCTAAAAGTGATTCATTTCCTTTGATTAGCATTTCCTGGAATATCTTTTACTTGTAAATTCTCTGTTTTTATAGTTAAAGTTCATTTCTGGTGGACAAAATATAGTTTGATCTTAATAATTTTCCTTCAGTCCTTCAATCTATGTCTTTTAATTGGTTTTTAAACCATTTATACATAATGTATTTTTTTATATGGCAGGATTTAAAAGCTACCATTTTACTAACTTTTCACTTACTTCTTTTTTGTTCCTTTTTCCCCTTCTATCTTCTCTTGGATTAATTCAGTATTCACTATGAATACAATTTACTTCCACTATTATCTATGTTTAATTAGTTATATATCTCTGTTTGCTTTTTTTTAGTTGGCTGCTCTATGGTTTGAAATACATATTTTTCACATTGTATTAACTATTTTATATTCCTCTTTTACGTAGTAATTTTATTAAAAGAGCCCTTTGAATTTTATCAAATATATTTTTGGTATGCATGATTATATTGTGTGCTTCCTTTTTGTTAAGAAACAATTCACTTGATAGACTTTGTGAAGCTGAACTTCATCATAATGTATGTATCCTTTTGCAACTTTCTTCATACATTCAACATTTTGTTTCTCAGATTTGACCAATACATGAAGATATGATTTATTCATTTCAGCTACTTTATAGTGTGGAACCAAAAAATTGGTGCAACTCCAAATAAAAGTAATAAGCCTATTTACCTCATTTATACTCACTGCAGGGGCGCCTGGGTGGTGCAGTCGGTTAAGCATCCGACTTCAGCCAGGTCATGATCTCGCGGTCCGTGAGTTCGAGCCCTGCGTCAGGCTCTGGGCGGATGGCTCGGAGCCTGGAGCCTGTTTCCGATTCTGTGTCTCCCTCTCTCTCTGCCCCTCCCCCGTTCATGCTCTGTCTCTCTCTGTCCCAAAAATAAATAAACGTTGAAAAAAAAAATTTATACTCACTGCAATATTTATCCTACTTCTACCTATCATCATGTCCAACACTCAGTTATACAAAAATAGCCTATATCCCCACTATGTAAAAACCACAATCTCTTACGCCTTTGCCATTAGCATGGTTCCAACTATAATATTTATCTCCTCCGGACAAGAAGCAGTTATCTCATATGCGTAAATTAGTTTGTGTATCTGATTTCTCTACTTCTGGGAAAATTAGTTCTTATTTTTCCTATTCTAATCAGTGATGCAATGAATATTTTTGTATATGTCTCCTTATACTTATTTTTTTGATGAGAAGTGCAAATAGTGGGCAGCTTCATTCTATAAATGTCAACTAAGACAAGTTGGTGAACCATGTTGTTCAGGTCTTCGAAATGCTATTAATTTTCTGCTTACAATCCTAAATGTTTATGTTCTTAGTGAGAGAGCTTCATAATAAATGAAGGAAAAAACCCAACAAAACTAGAAAGGAGAAATAAATCCAATAATTATAATAGGATATTTCAGTATTCCAGTATTAGTAAGGATATAGAAGAGTTGAGAATACAATCAACCGCTTTGACCTAGATGATATTCATAGAGTAATTCATGCAGTAAGAGCAAAGTACATGTTCTTCTGGAGTGCACATAGGATATTTACCAAGACAGATTCTATTCTGGTCCATAGGACAAACTTAGTATTTATAAGAATTAAAATCATACTAAATTTGTTCTTTGACTACAATGAAACTAAACTAGTAATGAATAATAGACACCTGGAAAATCTTCAAAATAAAAAAATCAATACAAACTATAATTAAAAATTATGTGGAATATTTAAAAATATTTTCACTTCAGTGAAAACAAAAGTACAGTGTATCAAAATGCTTAGGTTGCAACTGAAGCAGTTTTCAGAGGGAAATCTTTAGCATTAAATATTTATATTAGAAAAGGGGAAAGGTCTCAAATCAGTGATTTAAGATCTACTCCTAGGGGCGCCTGGGTGGCTCAGTCGGTTGGGCGTCTGGCTTTGGCTCAGGTCATGATCTCACAGTCCGTGGGTTCGAGCCCCGCGTTGGGCTCTGTGCTGACAGCGCAGAGCCTGGAGCCTGCTTCGGATTCTGTGTCTCCCTCTCTCTCTGCCCCTCCCCTGCTCATGCTTTGCCTCTCTCTGTCTCAAAAATAAAAAAATAAAAACATTAAAAAAAAAGACCTACTCCTAGAAAAAATGAGAAAATAAAACCCAAAGCAGATAGAAGAAAGTAATATAAGATCAGAAATAAATTGGAATCAGAGAAACAATAGAGAAAATCAATAAAAATTAAAGCTGGTCTTTAGAAAGACCAATAAAAAAAAGAGTGATTAAGAAAAGGCAGAAAAGGATTAAAGAGGAACACCAGTATAGGTCTTTCAAATATTGAAAAGACAAGGGAATATTATCAACAGTTTCATGCCTATAAATTTGACAATATTGATGAAATTGACAGATTTCTTCAAAGACACAAACTACAGAAGTGCTTTTAAGAAGAAATAGATTACCTAAGTAGTTATTCATTAAAGAAAATGAATTCATAGTTAAAAACATTGTAATATTGAAAATTCCACACTTAGTTTCACTGGTGGATTCTTCAAAACACTAAAGCTGAAAACAAAATCAATTCTACATAAATTCCTCCACAGAAAATGGGAGACAATGAAAACACTCCCTAACTAGTTTTTCAGGGGCCCCCATTACCCTGATACTAAAGCCAGACAAAGACATTACAAGATAATAAAAGTGTAGACCAGTATCTCTCATGTACATTTTTGAAATTATCATCAAAATGTGTACTGTCATTTTAGCAAGTGTCTTCTGTCATTCTCCCAAAATATGTACTGTCATCCTGGTAAGGATTTGAGGGATGGAAATTTAATCAAGAGAATTTTTAGCATCACACATGTTAAAATTGTTTTGCTCTATTTAAAGCTTGTCTCAGATTTTGACATTTGGACTTTCAATTAAAGTCAGACCTTTTGTTGAGTTTGAGTTGATTAACCTTTTGCAGTAGATAACTTTCCTTTAAATAGTGCCAAGAGATCTCAGAAACTACTCCAATGAAGACTTATTTATAGCCTAATATTGCGATTAATTGGTGTCCAGTTTTTATATTTTAGATTAAAGAATTAACTATCAAGGAAAATTAAGCTTATTGTAAAGTTTTTTTTTTTTTTTAACAAAACCAGCAAGAGTCACTTATTTGGCATTGCATGTGGAGAATTTGAAATTCTGAGATATTTGGCTGAGACCATATAGCATCAACTTCTTATGTTGGAGCTTAGGTGTAGACCCTACACTTAGTCTATAATAATGTGCTATGTCAAGTCATACAAATATATTCTGATTTTAGACCTGACATTAAAGTCAGAATGATAAATGACTTTTCAGTTGGCCCTTAGTTAAAACTATCTTTGTCACAACTCTAATCAATAAAGTGTCTTGGTGGCCAACTACCCCATTTCCCCAGGGCTGTGGTGTTTTCAGTATCTGAGAATAAAACTGGGCAAGACCTGGTTAAACTGTAGGAGTTGAACACCCATATCATTATAAGTTTTTTTTTTTAACGTCCCTCCTTATGATTAACACATTCTTTTCCATGTCATACATGAAAAACAAGTAATATGTGAATCATTGAAACTACACCTTTATCCTCAAGATTTTTCAAATGTAATAGAACATCACTTTTATTGCTTGTTACATACTTGTTTTCTACATGTCCCATCTATTCTTTGTTCTGTTTTTTCTTTCTGCCTTCTTTTTGGATTGATTCCATTTTATCTCCTTTGTTGGCTTATTAGGTATAACTCTTAGTTTTGATAATTTAGTGGTTTCTTTATGGTCTATAGTTACATCTTTAAACATACCAGTTTACTTTCAAGTAATATTACACCACCTCAGATATAGCATAAGGATTTTCAAGTTGGATACTTCAATTTCCTTAACATATTATTTTCATACATTTTACTTATACATATTTTATAAACTCCACATTACATTATTAGTTTTGTTTAATCACATTTTAAGGAGATATAAATCATAAGAAAGAAATCTTGTATACTTGTCCATGTAATTACCATTTCCAGTGTTCTTCATGGCTTTGCATAAAACCATATTTCATCTGTTATCATTTTTCTTCTGCTTGAAGAAAATGCCTTTTTTTGCCTACTTTAACATTTTTGGTAGTGTGGGTCTGTTGGTGATGAATTCTTTCAGCTTTTTTAATGACTGAAAAATTCTTCATTTTACTTTCCTATTTGAAAGATACCTTTACTGGATATAGAAAACTAGGTTGACAGTTTTTTTTTTCTTTCAGCACTTAAACGTGACAGTGTTTTCTCATTTGCAGTGTTTCTGATGAGATATTGCTATCATGATGATATTTGTTTCTCTCTACTTAATGTATTTTCTTCTCACATCCTTGGCTGTATTTAAGACTTCCTTTGTATCACTAATATAGGTGAATTTGATAATGTGCTATGGTGTAGTTTTCTTCATTTTTCTTTTGTGCTTGGAGTTAGTTGGGATTATTGGATCTGTAGGTTTATAGTTTTCTTTATTTGGAAATTTTCTATCCTTTCTTCACATATTTTTTTCCTGTTCCCATTCTGTCTCATCCTCTTCCCCCCAACATTGAAGTTGCTATAAGAAATGGCTTCGGTGAAATCTACCATTAGTTTGGCACTTTAGATTTGACTTGTTAGGATCTCACCTATATTTCCTGGAATTAAATACTCTTTTTTTTTTTTTTACCTGAAAGATATTTACCAACATTACCAACTTCCAGTGCTCTTGCAACTTCCTTTCTCATTCTGAGATTTTCTTTTTTTTGGTGCATTTTGACAAGTAAATGAAAAATGATTGAGTGAAAGTGCTGCTATCTGATGTAACTTTTTGGTGTTAACTTAGAAGTAAATTTTTATAATTTTTCCTGGGCTCTAATGTTGTTTCATTTAAAATCAGGACTATCTGAGTACTTTTGAATGTTAATGATTTATCTCGTGTGGAGCTAAATTTAGAAGGCTACAGTAGAAAGAGTTGGAGTAGGTTTGCTGCTCATTGAATTCCAATATTGTAAAATGTGGTTTACTTTTTTGTTTTAAAAGGCCTGATTTAAATTCCATAAGTATCTATGCCTTCCAGGTTATATGATAAAATTAAACTAAGTTCTGGTAAACATCATGCTATAAACTACGATATGAATGGAGTATTAATTTTTGAGGAGTGGGAGTCACTAACATGGATATAGTGATTTGTCATTTAGACTAACAACTTCAGACTTGTTTTTACATTAGATTAAAATAGTAATTTAGCTGCTTAGTAAATAATTAAATGTGAAGAGTGTTATGTAATCTGTTCACTAAGGGTTGGTAAATGTTTTCAAGTACAAATGATTCATTTCCTTAATAACATGAGGGATTATGAGGCCATAAGTTTCAGTTAAGGAGGTTATGTCAGGAGTGGACTTGGCACTCGTGCGGAAGCGGCACAGTGAAGTGGGAAGAACATAGCCATGTCTGCAGGTATAGAATTGGATCCTGGTGGTTACACAACCATGAGCAACTTCATCTCTCTGAAAGCTCAGATTTCCTTCTGTTAAATGCCCTAACATATTGTACAATTATAATCATTGTAAATAAACAGTAGCATATGTACTTAGTGTGTACTTATATGATTGTTAGGGGTTGAACTACAGTGTATCTCAGGATTGCTTTCTGTTACGTCTAAGATGGGATTTTTCTCAAGAAAACAATACTTTATAGGGAGGGAGTGGAAGAAATTAGTATTTGTTGCAGAGATTTTGAGGGGAAGATGAGGCACCCTTACATTATGATCGATTTTTAAAAATTTCTACTTGTTTTAATAATGAATAAATTCAAAGGAGAAACTAGGAAACAAAATGTCTAACTGCTAGCTTTCAACAAACATAGTATGGAAATTAAGAACAACTTGTTTTGTTGTTAAATGTATCTTAAATTAGGGAACTCAAGGTTTTCTCAAATAGTAGCAGAATGAGAAATGGGCTTGATTTTATTTTTAGGTCTAATGGCTGCATCTTTTTTTTTTTAACACTTGGAAAGTCAGTGGATCCAGGTTCGGCAATTTGTGTTTAGGAATTAATGGAGGACGGTGGAGCTAATCTGAATTCAAAGTATAGAATAATCAGTTTCAAATAGTCTTTTTTTTTTTTTAAAGAAAAACAACAAAATGCAACCACAAAAACTAATTGATAGTGGCTGCAGCCTAGGGTGTAGGGTATGCAAGTAGAATGAATAAAAAAAAAATAGTGATTTGAATTCTTGTGAAGTTACAGATAAAGAATCTTTATTTTCAGAGGAGGCCCCTAATCTTAAATTCTGTCACAGGTACAAAGACTGTCAGTGGTTGTTTTGGTGCTAAAATCACATAGTCTACACAGTGTTAAGACTATTGTGCACACTAATTTTTTTCAGTGTTAATTCTTTTAATGAACATTTACGAGTACTATTATGAGTTAGAGAATGAAGATATAAAAGTATATAGACAGACAAAAATCTCTGTTGTAATTGAGCTTATAATAATGGAAGGTAGACAATAAAAATGTTTACTATGTTGGAAGATAATAAATGATCTGAGGAGAAATAAGGCAGGAAGGGGGATTGTGTGTGTGTGTGGGGGGGGGGCACTCATTGAGAAGGTCATATTTGAGCAAAACACCTGAAAGATGTCTATAAGTTAGCCATGAGTGTCTAGAGGAAGAACAGTCTTCCACATAGAGGGATCAGCAAGTATAAAAGCTTTGAATGGGCTTCTAAGTGGCCTCTTCTATTTGAAGAACAGCAAGGAGGCCAGTGTTCTTGGAGCAGTTGGTGAAGGGAGAGGAGGAGATGTCAGAGATCATGGGGGGTGGGGAGATCATAAAGGCCTTATAAGCCATTGTTGCTTGGCATGAAATGGGAAGCCAAGACAGGGCTTTGAGAGAAGACAGATATGATCTAACATATTTTTAAAGGTTTGCTGTGGCTTCTGTATTGAAAGTAGAATGTAAGAGTACTAGAGAGGAAACACAAAGACCAATAGTTCATTAAATAGAACTAGGTTAGTGAGTTGCTGACTTGCTTCCTTGTATGTGTTGTGCCAGGGAGAAGATTAGGAGTACCCATTAAACCTCTGAGATTGGAAGGGTTGGCTTCCTTGAGGGAACTGTGATTTTCTCTTGGCAGTTAAGGAAATATCCTAGGTATTTGCAGAGGCATCCTTTCTCCTATTAGTGATGACTTGGTGACAGGAAAGTGAACTTGCTGGCTCTGGCCCACCTGGATGTTTCAGATCTATTTCTGGAATGCAGGTTTTATAAGGTATGCATGGAGCTTCTTCCTTTTATTCCAACTTAAAAGTTTCCTAATTGGGTTGAGTTCAGATTCTGTGTCATGGTTCTGTTTTGCTGGGAGAAGCTAATAAAGAAGGAAACTATGTATTCTTAGGTGTTGGACAAATCTTGTATAGTAATTAGACAGGATTGCTCCTCAGTGGGACAAAAGCCTTAAGAAGCTCAGGCAAACACCAAACAAAAACCTGGCCCATGAATTTAGATGTAGATATCTGATGAAATCTTAGAAAATGTGCTCACATTTATTCTCCAGCAGTGATATTCTTCTCACAAAGCATTGCACACTGTGAGAGCTGAATTAGCCTGATAATCTCAAGTTAATTCTCAATTGCTTTTTACATGGTTTGCTCTGTAGTATTGGTTAAAAGAAGAAGGCTAAACAGCTTAAAGAGATTGGTCTAAGAAATTGCAGATTAGGTGGGAAAAGAAAATTAGAACATATGTCTAATAGTCTTCACATTTTTAGGGGATTTATTTATAGAAAGGAAAATAAAGGTGATTTCATACTTCTTAATTTAGAATGAATCAGGCTAAAAGCAGGAAATATTTTTTCTATACATACATTAAAAGTTGCTAATTTTAAAAGGTAATCACTTTGATGACTTTAGATGAAACAAGATATGTGAATAAAATTGAGCAGGTCATAAATATATATATTTAAATTATCTCTATGACAATTGAAACAAGACTGATGTTGGCTTCTATTTTGTGTTAACTAAAAGAATAAAAAAATGAAAAGCCCATAGCTAATATCATCCTCAATGGGGAAAAACTGAGAGCTTTCCTCCTGAGATCAGGAACACGACAGGGATGTCCACTCTCACCACTGTTGTTTAACATAGTGGTGTTATGTTAGCCTCCTAACCTCAGCAGTCAGACAACAAAATGAAATAAAAGGCATCCAAGTTGGTAAAGAAGTCAAACTTTCACTTTTCACTAATGACATGGTAACTCTACATGGAAAACCCAAAAGACTCCACCAAAAAGCTGCTAGAACTGATACACTACTTCAGCAAAGTCACAGAATACAAAATTAATGTACAGAAATTGGTTGCATTTCTATACACCAATAATGAAGCAACAGAAAGAGAAATCAAGAAATTGATCCCATTTACAGTTGCTCCAAGAACCATAAAATACCTAGGAATAAACCCAACCAAAGATATAAAATACATGTATGCTAAAAACTATATAAGGCTGATGAAATAAATTGAAGAAGACAAGGAAATGGAAAAACATTCCATGCTCATGGATTGCAAGAATAAATATTGTTAAAATGTCAATACTACCCAAATAAATCTACACATGCAATGCAATCCCAATAAAAATTGCACCGGCATTCTTCTCAAAGCTAGAACAAACAATCCTAAAATTTATATGGATCCACAAAAGACCCTGAATAGCCAAAGTAAAGTTGAAAAAGAAAACCGAAGCAGGAGGCATCACAATCCCAGACTTGAGCCTCTACTACAAAGCTGTAATCATCAGTATGGTATTGGTACAAAAACAGACACATAGACCAATGGAATAGAATAGAGAACCCAGAATTAGACCCACAGATGTATGGACAACCAATCTTTGACAAAGCATAAAAGAGTATCCAATGGAAAAAAGATAATCTTTTTAGCAAATGGTGCTGGGAGAACTGGACAGCAACATGCAGAAGAATGAAACTAGACCACTCTCTTATACCATACACAAAAATAAAACGGATGAAAGAACTAAATGTGAGACAGGAAACCATCAAAACCCTAGAGGAGAAAACAGGCAACAACTTCTTTGACCTCAGCTGCAGCAATTTATTGCTAGTCACATAGCCAAAGGCAAGGGAATTAAAAGCAAAAATGAACTATCATCAAGATAAATGGCTTTTGCACTGCAAAGGAAACAATCAACAAAACTAAAAGGCAACTGATGGAATGGGAAAAGGTATTTGCAAATGACATATCAGATAAAGGGTTAGTATCCAAAATCTATAAAGAAGTTATCAAACTCAAAACCCAAAAAACAAATAATCCAGTGAAGACGTGAATAGACACTTTTCCAAAGAAGACATCTGGATGGCCAATAGACAAAAGATGCTCCACATCACTCATCATCAGGGAAATACAAATCAAAACCACGCTGGGATATCACCTCACACCAGTCAGAGTGGATAAAATTAACAAGTCAGGAAACAACAGATGCTGGTGAGGATGTGGAGAAATGGGAACCCTCTTGCACTGTTGGTGGGAATGGAAACTGGTGCAGCCACTCTGGAAAACACTGTGGAGGTTCCTCAAAAAATTAAAAATAGAACTACCCCATGACCCAGCAATAGCACTACTAGGAATTTATCCAAAGGATACAGGAGTGCTGATTCACAGGGGTGCATGTACCCCAATGTTTATAGCAGCACTCTCAACAATAGCCAAATTTTGGAAAGAGCCTAAATGTCTAACAGTGGATGAATGGATAAAGATGTGGTTTAAATACACAATGGAATACTACTTGGCCATGAGAAAGAATGAAATCCTCCCATTTGCAGCAATGTGGAATGGACTGGAGAGTATTATGCTAAGTGAAATAAGTAAATATATGTTTTCACTCATATGTGGAACTTGAGAAACTTAACAGAAGACCATGGGGGAAGGGAAGGTGAAAAATAGTTACAAACACAGATGGAGGGAGGCAAACCATAAGAGACTCTTAAATACAGAGAACAAACTGAGGATTGATGGGGGAGCAGAGGACAGGGAAAATGGGTGATGAGCATTGAGGAGGGCACTTGTTGGGATGAGCACTGGGTGTTGTATGTAAGCAATAAATCACGGGAATCTACCCCCAAAACCAAGAGCACAGTATATACACTGTATGTTAGCCAACTTGGCAATAAATTGTATTAAAAAAATTACTTGCTCTATAGTGAAAAAAACTAACACATTCACATGAGAAACAATGGTGTAGCTTCCGTAATGATTTGGGGGAGGAAACCCCTCTAAGCATCCCAAATATTAAAAAAAATCATAATTTTAAAGTTTTTTCTTTTTTTAAGTTGATGAAATATCATTTATTTTTTTATTTTTTTAAATTTACATCCAAATTAGTTAGCATATAGTGCAACAATGATCTCAGGAGTAGATTCCTTAGTGCCCCTTACCCGTTTAGCCCATCCCCCCTCCCACAACCCCTCCAGCAACCCTCAGTTTGTTCTCCATATTTATGAGTCTCTTCTGTTTTGTCCCCCTCCCTGTTTTTATATTATTTTTGTTTCCCTTCCCTTATGTTCATCTGTTTTGTCTCTTAAAGTCCTCATATGAGTGAAGTCATATGATTTTTGTCTTTCTATAATTTTGCTTAGCATAATACCCTCCAGTTTCATTCATGTAGTTGCAAATGGCAAGATTTCATTCTTTTTGATTGCTGAGTAATACTCCATTGTGTGTATGTGTGTGTGTGTGTGTGTGTGTGTGTGTGTGTGTGTGTATACATACACACACACACACACACACCATATTTTCTTTATCCATTCATCCATCAATGGACATTTGGGCTCTTTTCATACTTTGGCTATTGTAGATAGTGCTGCTATAAACATGGGGGTGCATGTGTCCCTTCAAAACAGCACGCCTGTATCCCTTGGATAAATACTTAGTGCAATTGCTGGGTCGTATTTTTAGTTTTTTGAGGAACCTCCATACTGTTTTCCAGAGTGGTTGCACCAGCTTGTATTCCCATATAAAGTTTTTTTCTATCTCTACCAGCTTTATAGAGCTCTACAGCTTTATAATTTAATAACTACAAGGGGAAAGCACATGGGAAAATATTCTCATTTGTTAGTTATGAAATGTTTTTGTTGAATCAGCAAACTCCACAAAATTGGTAGGACCCAGAGAACTTAGAGACATTCCTGACTTATTAGGGATGTTGTAGAGTAGTACTTTTTGAAGATGTTCACACCACCCAAATGAGAAACCTGTGGAATGTTAGATCTTAGCCCCATCTCCCCATGGTATCTATGAGGCTCCTGAGGGCTGTCACAGGCAACCGAGAATCCATCATGGCTGATTTCTGCGTGACTTGAAATGGCACATCATGCAGTCAAACCTTGGCAACCATCTCAGGCTGTTGCCCATCTACTGAGATCATGTGATCTGGGACCATCACTCTTCTTAGATCTCTGTGGCTTCCTTATACTTACTCATTCACTTTTTCCCTCCAGTAACTCTTTTACAAAATATACCATTTCCTTGCTTCTTGAATATTATAGCATTCTTCTTTTAAGTTACATTTTTCCGTGTACTTTGTGTGGTTATATTTTGTCCACTCATTCTTAATTAAGAGATGTTTTCCTAGATCTAGCATTTTCTGATGCCTACATAGAATGATTTCTTCTGTTCTTACTACCTACTTACTTTTAAAAACTGCTTAATTTTACTAGTGTATTTTTCAAAATTGAAAAATTAATAGGTACAATAGTAAAAAATTAAAGTGGAACAGGAAGATATACAATGAAAGTGTCAAAGAAAGAGCATGGAATTTGAAGTTAAGACCTGTCTTGTTCATGCTCAAGTACACCATTTACTGCTGCATATGTCTGAACAAGTTACTTAAACTTTCTGAATCTTGGTTTATCAATATGGAAATGCAGATCAAAATGCTCATTTTGTAGCATGTTGTGAAAATTAATTTTAAAGTAATAGAGTGTTATATAAATGGTAAATTGCTATGTAGATGTAAATTATTACTAATTGTTACTAATGAAAAAAATTAGCACTTTCCCCCCTCATATTTTGGAATGAAGGCTGGGGAGATGGTTCCAATTGCTTAAGTGCCATTTATGTATGCATGTACATATGTATATATTAAATATTAATTTTTCTGGGAAATATGGAAATCTTGAATGTAGAATTTGAGGGCCAACTTTTGGACATACCTGTGAAACAATCTGTTTTAAAAAATTGGTCTTTCAAGTTATAAGTATCACCACTGTTCTTTGTATATCTTTTTTTAACATTTATTTTTGAGACAGCATGAACAGGGGAGGGTCAGAGAAAGAGAGAGACACAGAATCTGAAACAGGCTCCAGGCTCTGAGGTGTCAGCACAGACCCCGACGCGGGGCTCGAACCCACAGACCGCGAGATCATGACCTGAGCCGAAGTCGGACGCTTAACCGACTGAGCCACCCAGGCACCCCTGTTCTTTGTATATCTTACCGAATTATTTTATTTACAGATGAACTATAAGTGAATTATTGTGTGTTTTTTTAAAACTTGAAATGTTTATCTATTTTGAGAGAGAGGAGGGGAGGGGTGGAGAGAGATGGAGAGCAAAAATCCTGAACAGACTCTGCACTGTCAGTACAGAGCCCAATGTGGGGCTTGAACCTACGAACTGTAAGATCATGACTTGAACTGAAATCAAGGGTTGGATGCTCAGCCGATGGAACCACCCACGCACCCCATATGAATTACTTTTAAAAGAAGCTCACATACTGTGGACATACCATACACTTTCTGAACTTCAAGCACGGAACACTGTATTTTTGGAATCACTTTTATATTCATATGAATCCAGGATAAAGAAGATGTGATGTATATGTACAATGGAATAATACTCAGCTATAAAAAAGAATGAAATATTGTCATTTTTAATAGTTCTACAGCATTATTTTATATGGATGTAACCATAATTTATGAGTCTACTCATTATAAGTTTTTATATTAATGCTGCAATGAATACCACATACCTTAGTACATATCCACCAATAACCCAAAAATCATGCAGAAATGCCGCATCAAAGAGTATGGGATTTTTACATTAGAATATGTGTTGCCAAGTTGCCCTCCAAAGAGGCTGAACAAATTTTCTTTCCTGCTACCAGTGTGTGAGAGTATCTTTTCCCCTTGAACTTGAAAAACTCATTTCCTATCAAGTTTTGATCTTTGTCAAAATAATTTATTAAAAACTTTCTTATTTTAATTATAATTTATTTAATTATAACTTCCGTTAAGTGTCTTTTTTAAGTGTTGATTCTGATTTTTTTCTATGAAGTATTTTATACACTTACCCATTTTCTTTTTTTTTGAGCTACAACTGACATGCAATGTCATATTAGTTTCAGGTGTACAACATAGTGATTTGACACTTGTATACATTGTGAAATGATCACCACAATAAAGTCTAGTTACCATCTGTCACCATACAAGTAATACAGTGTTACTGACTATATTCCCCATGATGTATATTTTATCCCCACGACTTATTTGTTTTATAATGGGAATCTTGTACTTCTTGATACCCTTCACTCATTTCACTCCAGACCCCAAGCCTCCCCTGACAGCTGCCAATCTATTTTCTGTATATCTATGAATCTGCATTTTGTTTATTTTGTTTTTTAGATTTACTATGTAAATGAAATAAGGCAGTATTTGTCTTTCTCTGACTTAACTTCACTTAATGTAATACCTTCAAGGTCTATCCATGTTGTTGCAGATGGCAAGAGTTGATTCTTTTTATTGTATGTATACACATACCCCACATCTTATTTATTCATTTATCCATCAATGGACACTTAGGTTGTTTCTAGGTTATTGTAAATAATACTTCAGTGAACACAGGGGTGCATGTTTTTTTTTTTTATTATTTAAAAAAATTTTTTTTTCAACGTTTATTTATTTTTGGGACAGAGAGAGACAGAGCATGAACGGGGGAGGGGCAGAGAGAGAGGGAGACACAGAATCGGAAACAGGCTCCAGGCTCTGAGCCATCAGCCCAGAGCCTGACGCGGGGCTCGAACTCACGGACCGCGAGATCGTGACCTGGCTGAAGTCGGATGCTTAACCGACTGCGCCACCCAGGCGCCCCAGGGGTGCATGTTTTTGAATTAGTGTTTTCCTTTTATTTGGGTAAATATCCAGTAATGGACTTGCTAGATCATATGGTAGTTCTATTTTTAATTTCTTAAGGAATCTCCATACTCTTTTCCATAGTGGCTGCACCAGTTTTCATTCCTACCCACAGAGCACAAGAGTTCCCTTATCTCTACATCCTCACCAACATTTGTTATTTCTTATCTTTTTGATAATAGGCATTCTGACATATATAAGGCGATATCTCATTGTGGTTTTGATTTGCATCTCCATGCTGATTAGAGTTGAACACCTTTTCATGTACCTGTTGGCCATCTGTATGTCTTCTCTTAAAAAAAAATGTCTATTCAGATCTTCTGCCAATTTTTAAATTAGTTTTGTTGTTATTGAGTTGTATGAGTTCTTTGTATATTTTGGATGTTAACCTCTTATCAGATATGTGATTTGCAAATATTTTCTCCCATTCAGTAGGTTGTCTTTTCATTGTGTAGATGGTTTTCCTAAAATGTTCATAAGCATTTTAGTTTGATGTCATGCATTTGTTTATTTTTGCTTTCATTTCTCTTACTTTTGCAATCTAACCCAAAAAAGCATCACTAAGACCAATGTCATGGAGCTTACTATCTATACTTTATTTTAGGAGAGTTTGGTTTCAGGTCTTATGCTCATGTCCTTAATTGGTTAGTTTTGAATTATTTTTTGTGTTGGTGTAAGGTAGCAGGCCAGTTTCATTTTGTGCATGTGGCTGTCAAATTTTCCTGACACCATTTGTTTAATAAATTGTCCATTCCCCATTGTATATTCTTGTCTCCTTTGTCATAAGCTATTTGACCATAAATTCAGGGGTTTATTTCCAGGCTTTCTATTCTGTTCCATTGATCTGTGTGTCTTTTTTATGACAGTACCAAACTGTTTTAATTACTATAGCTTCATAGTATAGTTTGAAATCAGGGAGCATGATACCTCTGGCTTTTTTTCTGTCTGAAGATTGTTTTGGCTATTTTGGGTCTTTTGGTTTCAAACAATTTTAGGATATTTTGTTTTAGTTCTGTGAAGAAGATCATTGGGATTTTGTTAGAGATTGCATTTAGTCTGTAGATTGCTTTGGGCAATATGGACATTTTAATAATATTCTTCCGTAAGCTCAGAATATCCATCTGTTTGTTTCATCTTTATTTTCTTTCATCAGTGTCTTAAGTTTTTAGTGTAAAAGTCTTCCACATCCTTGGTTAAATTTATTCCCACGTAATTTATTCTCTTTGATGCAATTATGAATGGAATTGTTTTCTTGATTTCTCTTTTTTGATAGTCTGTTTCTAGTGTATAGAAATGCAACTAATTTTTGTGTATTAATTTTGCATTTTGTACCTTTATTGAATTCATTTATTTAAGTTTTTTTTACATTTATTTATTTACATTTATATATTTACATTTTTTTAATGTTTATTTATTTTTGAGACAGAGACAGAGTGCGAGTGGGGGAGGGGCAGAGAGAGAGGGAGACACAGAATCTGAAACAGGCTCCAGGCTCTGAGCTGTCAGCACAGAGCCTGATGCGGGGCTCGAACCCACGAACTGTGAGATCATGACACGAGCCGAAGTCGGACGCTTAACCGACTGAGCCACCCAGGCGCGCCCCCCCCAAATTTTTTTATGTTTATTTGTGAGACAGAGACACAGCATGAGTGGGGGAGGGGCAGAGAGAGAGGGGGACAGAATCAGAAGCAGGCTCCAGGCTCTGAGCTGTCAGCACAGAGCCTGACGCGGGGCTCAAACTCACAAACCATGAGATCGTGACCTGAGCTGAAGTTGGACGCTTAACCGACTGAGACACCCAGGTGCCCCATTAACAGTTTTTTGATGGAGTCTTTAGGGTTCTCTATCTACAGTATCATGTCGTCTGTAAATAATGACAGTTTCACCTTTTCCTTTTTAATTTTTATGATTTCTTTTTTTATGCCTAATTGCTTTGGCTAGGACTTACAGCACTATGTTGAATATATGTAGTGAAAGTGGGCATCCTTGTTTTGTTCCTGATCTTAGAGGAAAAGCTTGTAGCTTTTCACTAACGAGTATGATATTATCTGTGGGTTTGTCATGTATTGCCTTTATTATGTTGAGGTATATTCATTCCTTTTTTACATACTTTGTTGAGAATTTTTATCATAAATGGATGTTGAATTTTTTTCAAATGCCTTTTTTTGCATCTATGACATGACCACAATTTTATCTTTTATTTCATCAATGTGTTCTATCATATTGATTGATTTGCAGTCTTGCATCCCTGGAATAAATCCCACTTGATCATGGTGTATGACCCTTTCAATGTATTAATGAATTCAGTTTGATAAGATTCTCTTAAGGACTTTTGCATCTGTGTTCATAAAAAATATTGGCCTGTAATTTTCTTTTATTTTTGTGGTGTGCTTGTCTGGTTTTGGTATCAGGGTATTGCTGGCCTTATAAAATGAATTTGGAAGCATTGTCTCCTCTTCAGTTTTTTTGAAAGAGTTTGAGAAGGATAAGTATTAAATGTTTGATTGTTTGGTAGAATTCATCAGTAAAGCCATCTCGTCCTGGAGATTTGTTGGGAGATTTTTGATTACTGATTCAGTCTCTTTACTAGTAATCTGTCCATTCAGATTTTGTTTTTTTTCATGAATAAGTCTTGGAAGAATGTAAGTTCTTATACACTTCTAGGTTGTACAATTTGTTGGTGTGTAATTGTTCATGGTAGTATCTTACAGTTCTCTGTATTCTGTAGTACTTATTGTAACATTTCTTCTTTCATTTCTTATCTTTCTATTTTAGCCCTCCCTGTTTTTCTTGGTGAGTTTAGGTTAAATATCAATTTGTTTATATTTTCAAAGAACCAGTTTTCAGTTCCATTGGTCTGTTCTATTGTCTTTTTAGTTTCTATGTCATTTATTTTTGCTCTGATTTTTATTATTCCCTTCCTTTTACTGAGTTTTCAATTTTTTCTAGTTCCTCTAGGTGTAAAATTAAATTGTTTGGGATTTCTTTTGTTTCTTGAAGCAGGCCTGTATGTCTTTGAACCTTCTATCTTAGAGTCACTTTTCCTGCATCTCTTATATTTTAGTATGTCATATTTCTGTTTTCATTTGTCTTTAGATATTTTATTTTTTCTTTGATTTATTATATGATCCAGTACTTGTTCAGTAACATACTGTTTAATCTCCTGTTTGTAGTTTTTCTAGTTTTCTGCTTGTAATTGGTTTCTAGTTTTATAGCATTGTGGTTTGAAGGGATGATTAAGATTTCAGTATTCTTGAATTCATTGAGACTTCTTTTGCAGCTTAACTTGTGATCTGGCCTGGAAAGTGTTTTGTGAACACTTGAGAAGAATGTGTTTTTCTGACTTTGGTTGGAATGTTCTGTATATATCTATTAAGTCCATCTGGTCTAATTTGTCCATCTGGTCTTGTTTGTTTCAAATTTTTGTTTAAATTCTAGTTGGTTAATATATAGAATAATATTGGTTTCAGGAGTAGAATTTAGTGATTCATCACTTACATAAAACACCCAGTGCTCACCCAGTGCCATACACAAAAATAAATTCAAAATGAATGTAAGGCTGAAATTTTTAATTGATTTTATGTTTTTATAGTCTATCCATTGATATAAATGGGGTGTTAAAGCCCCCTACTACTATTGTACTGCTGTCAACTCCTTTCAGGTTTTTAATATTTTTTGCTTTATATATTTTAGCCCTCCTATGTTGGGTACATGTAGATTTATAAATGTTTTATCTTCTTGGTGGAATGACCCCTTTATTATTACATACTTCCTTCTTTGTCTTTTATTATAGTCTTCATTTAAAGTCTGTTTTGTCTGATGTGAGTAGGCACATCGGTTTCCTTTTTGTTTCCACTTGCAGGGAATATCTTTTTCCATTCCTTCACTTTCAGTCTATATGTGTTCTTACTTCTGAAGTGAATCTTTTGTAGGCAGTATGTAGATGTGTCTTTTTTTTTTTTTTTGATCCATTCAACCAGTTTGTGTGTTTTGATTGGAGAATTTAACCCTATTACATTTAAAGTAATCATTGATAGGATGTGCTTATTGCCATTGTGTTAATTGTTTATTGGTTGTTTTGTAGTTCCTTTTTTGATCCTTCTTTCTTTTTCTTTCCTACCTTGTGGTTTAATGACTTTTAGTGTTATATTTAGAATTCTTTATTTGCTTTTGTGTATTTACTGTAAGTTTTTGCTTTATGGTTACCATAAGGTTCACATATTATCCTGTGTATTTAACAGTCTGTGTTAAGGAGATAGCAATTTAAATTTCAGCAGATTCCAAAACTACATTTTTATATTCCTCCATGTCTTATGTTTTTTTTTTTTTTTTTTTAGCATTTATTTATTTATTTATTTTGAGAGGAAGAGAGAGAGAGAGAGAAAGAGAACGGGGAAGGGGCAGAGAGAGAGGGGGAGATAATCCCAAGCAGGTTCTGTGATGTCAGTGTAGAATCCAACGTGGGGCTAGAACTCATGTACCATGAGACTGTGACCTGAGCTGAAACCAAGAGTTGGATGCTTAACTGACTGAGCCACCCAGCGGCCCCCATGTCTTATGTTTTTGATGTCACATTAAAAAAAAAAATTTTTTTTTTTAACTTTTGAGACAGAGAGAGACAGAGCATGAATGGGGGAGGGTCAGAGAGAGAGAGGGAGACACAGAATCTGAAACAGGCTCCAGGCTCTGAGCTGTCAGCACAGAGCCCGATGCGGGGCTTGAACTCATGAACCATGAGATCATGACCTGAGCTGAAGTCAGACGCTTAACCGACTGAGCCACCCAGGCACCCCTGATGTCACATTTTACATCTTTTTATTTTTGGATTCCTTAACAAGGTTTTATAATTTTAGTTAAATTTACTACTTTTGTCTTTTAACCTTTGTAATTTACTACCTTTACTGTATACTTTTCCAGTGCGATTTTTACTTTTCTCTGTTTTCTTATTATTAATTAGTGCCATTTCTTTTTCAGCTTAAAGAAGTCCTTTTAATATTTCTTGTAAGTCGAGTTTATTAGTGATGAACTCTTTTAACTTTTGTTTGGAAAACGCTTTATTCCTCTTTCAGTTCTGAATGAAAATTTTGTTTGGTAGAGTACTCTTGGTTGGTAGTTTTATCCTTTACAGCACTTTGAATATGTCATGCCACTCCCTTCTGACCTGCAGTTTCTGCTGAGAAATTTGCTGATAGCCTTATTGGGGTTTCCTTTGTATGTAAAATTTGGTTTTCTCTGCTGCCTTTAAGTTTCTCTCTTTAATTTTTGACATTTGAATTATAATGTGGATTTATTTAGGTTCATCTTCTTTGGAACTCTTTGGGATTCCTGGACCTGAATATCAGTTTCCTTCCCTAATAGGAATTTTTCAGTCATTATTATTTTTTTAAAGTTTTCTTTAAAACTGCCCCTTTCTATCTTTCTTCTTCTTCTGGAATCTCTATAATGTGAATGTCATTCCACTTAATGTTGTCCCAAAGGTCTCTTAAATTATCATTTTTTAAAAATTAAATATTTTTAAGTATAATTAACATACCATGTTATATTAGTATCAAGTATATAATATAATGATTCAACAGTTCTATACATTTCTCAGTGCTCATCTTAATTTTTTTTCTTTTTGCTGCTCTATCTGGGTGAGTTTCATTGCTTTGTCTTACAACTCACTCATCTGTTCTTCTGCTTCATCCAATCTATTGTTGAACACCTTAAATATATTTTTTCAGCTCAGTTACTATGCCAGCTCTGTGCCTTCTGTTTGGTACTTTTCTTATATTTTCTATCCCATTATGGAAATTCTCATTGTGTTCATCTATTCTTCTGAGTTCAGTGAGAATCTCTGTGACCACTACTTGGAATTCTTTATCAGCTAGATTACTTACCTCAGAACAACTAAGGCCTTTTTCTGAGGTTTTGTTTTGTTAATTTAGAATGTATTTCTCTGTCTCTCATTGTACTTGACTCTGTGTGTTTATTTCTGTATATTACCTCTCGTAGTCTTGAAGGAGTGGGGTGGCCTTGTGTAGGTGATGACTTTTCTTACTCAAGTTTGCCCTAGCTTTTGGATGTCTCTTTAACTTTTGTGATTATCTAAATTGCCTGATTTATTTTTAATATGTCCCTGTTGTTGAGGGTGTGCCAAGACCTGTCAGTGATCCAAGGGGAGGGATTTCATTTGGTACTTAGTTTCAGGCTGATTGGAAGCCAGTCCTCCAAGTAGCAGCTTTAAGAGTATGAAAATGTATACAGTTCTGTGCAATAATAATCTCTGTTGGTTTCCAGACCAGGAGATTTGGAGGTATTCGCTGGGTGATAGTTGCAAAAATTGGGGCTGCAGATAAGTATATGAGCTCCTTTTTGGGAGATGTAATCAAACTGTGGTGAGGCCAAGGGGGTATGCAAGGATGGTGTCTCTGCTTATGTTTCCTAGGAGTACCTCCTTAGCCTTTAGATGTGGGACAAACCTGAGTCTGTGCCTCAGGCTAAAGCTTTAGGTTAAGTAAATAATTATCTTTCATAGAAAGACTGGATTTGTGTTTCAGTATGCTGTATCCACAGTACCCTGGGATAGTGGCCTGCCAAGAACTGTCATTGGTTGTTACATTCACATGGAGTTCAGGAACTTCACCCCCCATGGCCACCAGAGCCAGGCAATCAAGAGGTGTCTTCTATATGTATTATGCCTGCTGGTTGTAGCTAGGCAGCTGGTGAAAGTAGGGCGTGGGGCATGTTTGCCTGCTTCAGAAAGGCAGTGGGATAGTTGGGCCTCTGCTTGCCCTTAGCTGTCTTAATAAGGTGACAGGAGGGTGCTGCATCTGAACATGCCTACCTGTGCTAGCAGGATAGGTGGGGAGTGGAAAAATGGCATCTGCCATTGCCTCTGTCTCTGGGGAGAGGTTCACCTGCCCCTTTCCCTCCAGCAGATGCTTTTATATTAGCAAATGAATCTCCATATATAGCCTAGGAACTTTTCAAATTGCTATGTGTTTTTTTTTTTTTTTTGCTGGGTCTTAGGGTGAACAAAACCATAGTTAAGCCTTATAAAAGGGGAGTCTTAGTTTCATGTGGCTTTGGGTTTCTTGTACATAAGCCCTTTTGGTTTTCTAAAAATCAGACTATTTTGGAGGCTTGTATCTCTAATGTAGATCCCTTATGTGAGGAACCAACCCTTTGCTCCTCCAAGGGAATGTGGCACTGGTGAGATCCTTTCCTACTGTAGGTCGCACTTCTGGGTGTGAGGTTTTTGCTGAGACTGTATCTCTGCCACTCTTGTGCATGTCAATGTGATATTTTTATCCTTTGTGGTAGAGAAGCAGTTCATGTGGTTTTCAGATCTTCCTCAGGGGGAAATGATTCATATGTAGCTGTAGATTTGGTGCATCTGTGGGAGGAGGTGAATTTAAGATCTTCCAATGCTGCCACCTTGCACAAGTCCCACTTGCCCATTTTTCTATTGGAGGTTTGGTTATTTTATAAGTAGACTTTGGAGGAAATCTTCTTTTGTATTTTATAGAAATTAGACTTCATTGTATATGTTTCAGTTAGATATTTGTCCTAATTTTATTTTTTCCAAGTTGAATTTAAAAATATGTATAGTTAAATTTCTTGATTTTTTTCTTTCATGATTTCCAGGATTTTGATTTTATCCAATCTAAGATGTTTTCCTCTTATTGTTTTATAATCTTTTTTTAAACTTTAATCTCCATTTCCTGGTTTTAATAATGTACTATAGTTATATAAGATGTTAGCCCTATGGGGAGATGGGTGGTTGGTAGGGGGACCTCCTCTCTGTATGATTTTTGCAACTTCTTGTGTTTCTGTTATTTCAAAATAAAAAGTTAAAAAACAAGGTAAAACAAAAGGTAAAAAGCACTTTAAACCGTAAGTGATACATAGGAAAATTTGGTAACCCTTGTCTGTACTAAGTGCTCAAAGAAGACATCTTTTGTGCTTTAAGTAGCGGTGTGATTTGTTGGGTTTTCCAATAGAGATAGTGGATAAAAACTAAAAAGAGCAACCAGTCTGCGCCTGGGTAACACTAATAACAATTTCCTCATTTGTGTAATACTTTGCAATTTTCAAGCCACCTTTACATAAATACTGTCATGTAATCATCAAAACATTCCTGTCACCACAAGTGTGTTGTTCCCTCTGTGTACATGTGGCAACAAGCTCACAGTTTAGTGACTTGTATAAGGTACTGGATTCCCAGGTGACAGAATTGAGGTTGTCTGCTGTGCTGGTGCTACTTCTAGTAGCATTGGACTTTGACGATTCTCTTTCAGAGAAGAAAAGGTCTCTGCCTCTAGTGTAGGACACAGCCAGTTGGCCTGATAGGAGCCATGTGGGTTTTGCTGTGAGGAGTGCCATAGGAGATGGAGAACATGGGCGGGGGTTGAGGGCAAGATGAACCCGATCAAAAAGGCACAACTGCTGTATCCATACAACTGCTATTATTTCTGTTAATGAACTACTGACAAATAACTGGAGTACATAATACGTCTAAGTGTTATGCTTAGAATTTAGTAGGTGTTATTATATGTAAGCTATGTAATGTAGTTTTACCTTTATTTTATAGTTGAGGAAACCAAAGCTTAGAAATAGTAAGTAATATGCCCGAGACCACGGAGAGTGGCCAAACTTAGATTGGAACTCTGGGCTACCTGATTCTAAAGAGTCTGCAGAGAAGGGAATAAGTGAAATGGCATTCAATAAATGTTCACATTCTTCTGTGCTTCCTTTCCAAGAAACTCGACTACTCTATTTTTACTAATTTGCATATGACATGATGATGTGAAGGCACTTTTCTAGGTAGTTATCACTGTCTTTCCGACCAGACACAAAGTTCCTAGTGCTGTCAGATTTTTATCTTTTTTTTTTTGTTGTTGACTTTCTCCCCTCTCTGGAGTCTGGCAGCAGGCTCTTCACATAGTGAGCTTCACTATCAATTGCCTTTGGGCTTATATACTTAGAACCACAACAGTTGATGATCTAATACTGGAATGTATTAATGTATTTTAGAAGGCCTTGTTTCCTTATTCTTAGCCTCCTGTCCTTTTTTTTTTTTTTTTTTTTTTTTGGTAGATGATCACTGTAATGAGATCAGATTAGAGAGAAGCAAAGTCTGCAGTTAGGTAGGTTAGTGACCTCTCTTGTCTAAGAATTGTAAGGCCTTAGAGGGTAGGCATTCCAATACAATAATTCATTCAGATTCAATAGGCATTTGCTAATAAGCATTACTATGTACTAAACACAGGGCTAAGCTCTTTATATCTGTAATCCTTGGAATAATCCTGTGAGGTGGAGGTATTATTTTCATTTTGCAGATGAAGAAAGTCTGAGTTCACTTGAATCTCCCAAGATCACATCCCTTGTCCTGATAGGCATAGGAGTTTAACTCACATCTCTCTGGTCCCAAGTGTATCTCCCTTTTTTACAGAACTGATGGGCGAATCATTAGGCATACAGAAACATTTATGAATTATAAGTGAACTAATTTTGATATTTGGGAATTCTGCTTTTCTGAAATTCAGTTACCTATGGTGCACAACCACTGGCAGGGATCTTCTAAGGTTTCTTTTCAGCAACCCAACTGTCTATCCATTCATATCTGAGTGGTATTTATTCATTTTTGAATATGTTTTATATTGCTATGGGTGAGAGGTTCTTAGGGGCCCGTCTTCATTACATGCCCCTTATTTCCTCTTATTCTTCTAGCCAGTGCCTTTTAATTTTATTGGCAGGTACCTTTTCCTTACTGGATCCCCTCAGAGTGAATGCTTCTCAGGTCTTGTTCTCTCAGTCTACATACTCCTGCACTCTCCAGTGGCAATATCATTCATTTCAGTTACCACCTGTAAGTGACAAGGTTCAAAAGCCTCTCCAGGGCTTCAGCTCTGATGACTTATTAAGGATCTTCATGATGATATCGCATAGGCGTTTCAAAATCTATCCTTCCCTACTTCTATGATTGTGTCACTTCAAATTCTCCCTCCCTCCCTTCCTACATCCAGCAAAGCACCACATCTTATTTATTTGACTTCTAAATATTTTTCAAAATCAACTCCTTTATGCCTTTCTCTACTGTCAATCCCCAGGGAGGGCTGCCACTATCTCTTGACTTTTTTATGTCTTTGGACTCCTTATTTCATTCCATCCCCATACTACAGATAAAACATCCTTCGGGGGACCTGGGTGGCTTTGTCAGTTAAGTGTCTACGACTTCGGCTCAGGTCATTATCTCACAGTTTGTGAGTTCGAGACCCACACTGGGCTCTGTGCTGACAGCCCAGAGCCTGGAGCCTGCTTCGGATTCTGTGTCCCCTCTCTCTCTTCCCCTCCCTCGCTCTCTTTCTGTCCCAAAAATAAAATAAAAACATTAAAAAAAAAGAACATCCTTCAAAAAATTTGGGCCATTATCTGCTTTAAAATTCTGCAGTAACTTTGCACTGCTTTCAAGGCAAAGTCTAACTTACTCATATAACCTATAAAGCTTCCTGTCTCATTCTGTTACCTTTATCTCTTCCCTGTTCCTCCAAAAGAGCTACTAATGTTTTTTGACCTTGTGATCAGTCTGAGTTAGGGTCCCTTATTTGCGTCCTGCTTTCCTTTTTAATAGCATTTATTATATAGAATTGTAGTTGTTTATGTGACTGTATTCCCCCACCAGATTAGAGATGCTTGAGCCCAGGAACTACCATTTTCACCACCTTACCACCGCTGAGCACAGTGACTGGCACATTGTGTATGGTCAACAAACATGGGTTGAGGCTCCTTTTGACAGCCCTGAATCTAATACCTTGTAAAATCAGGCATATAGACATTTACTTCTATTTGGAAGCTGTAATAGAAAGCTCAGAAGATTCAGTCATGTAGAAAACAAGAAAAGCTCTTTGTTTAGTAGTAATTGTCTCCTGCTTCTTATATTCCCTTAGTGAAATATAGGTGGTGTGATAAAAATAATTATTATGTCATACAAAGTGCAGCATCTGTCTCATCTTTGCCATACGTCAATCTTGAAATTTCTTGCAGATAAGTGTGCATTTTGTATTAAAGAGAATTCAAAAGATCAAGAACAGTGACTTTTTTAAACTGAAGAGACTGATTTCAAAGAAACGATGTTATAAATTTAGCAAGAAGTAAAGCATCAGATTATCTGTCAATTTACCTTAACTGATTAAAATATGCCCAGGGCATGACTTCTCAATATAAGGGTCAAATGCCATAGGAAGAGTTTGCAGAGTATTTATGAGAATCTGACCAGAAATTCAAATCACCTTTTCATGTAGAAAAATGCACACTGCTGCTTGGCGGGGGGGGGGGGGGGGGGGGGGGGCAGGCAGGAGATTAGAGCCACTGTCCATGTACAAGTAAGGTGAAGATCTGTTTATGGAGAGTGAGAGAATGTAGTGCAAAGGTTAATGATGTTCTTTGTCCCCACGGAGAAGCCTCATGAATGGTGCCTCAGTTTTGCTTTATCTGTCTCAGGTTTTTTGCAGGCATAGGAATAAGGTACAGTGTATCAATATTAAATGCAAATTAAGAAAATTCAGGAAAGTATAATCCAGTTTCAAACATAACTGGATTGGGGAGTAGTTATGAAACTGCTGCAGCATTCTCTTAATGCTTTCAAAATAAAAGAAGTGTATTTGAGTTCAGTTTCCACCTAAATGTGAAGAATCTCCCCTTGGGTTAGTGATGTACAATGCGAGTGAAGAGAATGTGGCTCAGTGCAACAGTTTAATCCTTGAGCTTGTGGGAGAATGAGATAGTACGAGAAATACACAAAGGGGGCAGGGAGAATTGGGCCACTTACAGTAGAAGCCTTTGCCTGTAAAGCAATGGTACTGTGTCTTGAGCCAAATGTAAAAGGGGTAGAGGGAGCTGAAGAGTGGAGAATAGAATAGGAAAAATTACAGTTGCAGAAGGTATCTTGGCCACAGAGGAAAGATCCTAATAGCCTTCAGGTTCCAATTTCTCTCTCTCCCCCTCTTTTTTCTCATCTTCCTTTTTGACTGACCTGGTTGCATGTGAAATGTATATACACTAATGTAGAGCCTTTGCTATCTCCCAGACACTTGCAATCAGAGACAATAATATTTCAAAACCCTTTCCTGTCCTTATGTAAACTTTGAAAGCCCTGTGTAGACATGTCAGGACTGTGATGCCTATCTGATAGACAAAGAGAAGGGCTTAGAGAGGCTACCATGACTTCTCTGAGGCCACTTAGTGATTTATGTCAGAGTGGGGACTGCAGCCAAAATCTCCTACCCTCCTGTTTTGTTAAGCAGCATGTTTGTGAAATATGTGACCATTATATAGTAGATGTTTGTAAGAGTTGGTACTGCCTTTCATAAACACAGGATCCCAGCCAGGGTGGAAAACAGAGGGTGATCTGAACAGTTTGTGTGCCTTTATCTTCTAATATTTTGAGAGAGATTTTTTTCTACTAGAGGAGGCTATCTTCCATCATAAATGATGCTCACAATAAGACTAAAAGCTTCATTAAGCTAAAAAAGAAGAAAACAGAATCACATTTCATGGAAGCATTTGTGGAGAATACATTAAAATTAATGATTATTAGACTACTTAAATTATTTAAAAGGCTTGAAAATTCTAAATATTTGTGTGGAAATGTAAGCTTGTTACTGCCCATATTCTGATCAGTCTCCTGGATTGTAGGGTGGCTGGCCATTTTCTCTGGGCTTTGAGGGAGGTACCTAAATGGTTTAAGCTTAGAGAAAATAAACATCTGGCTCTAGCACACTGTCAGATGTTTATACAAGAGTTCCACACCCTGCATCCCTTGTCTTCTACAAGTCACCAATTCTGTGCCATTCTCAATTCACTCTGAGCATTGAAAGTTTCAAATCTCCTGTAGATACTTTCCTCTTCTAATAGAATTCACTGTAGAAGGCAATGCTGAAATCAAAAGAGTGATTCTTTAATGGTGGGGTCTCAGGCAATGTTATACATACATTTGTAATCTACTCTCCTGTCCAAGTATGAATGTTCATCTAGTTGGCCTCTTCCATACTCTCTGCGGATTGTCACAGTGTCGCTCCTGTCTGGGTCAGGCAGATACACCCAAGATCACACTTTAAAATCCTTCTGAAGAGTACGGTGTAGAAGAAAAGGGCTTATCTGGGAATCAGGAGACTGTCCTTATTCCATTTGTATTAATAACCCACTCTGTAGCTATGAGGAAGTCTAGTTTTCTTTCAGGATGCAAGTTTCTGCAATTGCAAAACGAGTTTTGGCCCATGTAGAAAAGAATTGTTAAATCACATTAGCTATAAGGTTCATTCTATCTAACTCTGGCACACAAACACAGGACTTTATTACAATATATTTTAAACATATAAAGCTAATTATAAACACACATTAGCCAGTATTAAAAATTGCCATCTTTGCTTCTGATTTTAAATAAAACATTGTGCATGAAGTTGAAGGCTATTGGTGCCACAAACTAATCCCATTCTTCTTTTTCCCCTTTTCCGATAGTAATTACTGTTCTGAATTTTGTTTAATATGACCATCTGTGGTTTCAGTTTTCAACATAAGTATATATACATAAAAATATATAGGATTGTTTTTAATGTTTTAGAACTTTATACAAGTGGCATTATATTGACACACCAATCTACAACTTGCTTTTGCTCCTATGTTTTTACATGTGCTTTGATATTTTGTTGAGCTAGTTTATGTATTTTAACTGCTGTATTACTCCATCGTATAATACACCACAATTTATATTATCATTGTTTTACTAATGTGAATTTTCATTATTTTTAATTTTTCACCACTCTAAAAGCAATATTACAATAAACATTCTTCTGTAAACTTGTCTCCCAGTGAATGTAGGTGAGTATTTCTCTAGTAGAGGAACCTAGAAGTGGAAATTGCATCATAGGTCATCTATGTCATCAGTTTCACCAGATGTTGCCTGGCACTCAAAGTAGTTAGTTGCTGAAACTCTGACCAATAGTAATGAGATTTCTAATTGCTTCACTTCATTGACAACACTTATCATGGCTCACTTTAGAAGTTTTGCCAATCTGATGTTTTTGAAATAGTTTCTCATTTTTATATTTCCCACATTACTGTTACTGAGGTTGAACACATTTTCATATTTTTATTGATGTTTGGGCTTCCTGTTCTGAAGGAAGTCTATTTGTATCCTTTACTATTTTTCCTATTTGGTTGTTTTTGAATTTTAATATTTATATGGGATCTTTATGTGTTGTAGGTAAATACTTTACAGTAGCATGTGTTGAAATTTTCACCTAATCTGTAGCTTCTTTTAATTCTGTGAAATTTTTTATTTTTTAAGTTTATTTAAATTCAAGTTAATATACTGTGTATTATTAGTTTCAGATGTGCAATACAGTGATTCAACACTTGTATTTTCCAAAGATATAGCCACATTGTGTGTCTCGTCTAACATGCTCTTCTAGAACTTTGCTATTCCCTTAGTTAAGGGATGGAATCAATGTCACTTGTACTTAAAATTGGGAGGGACTTTGTGACTGCCTTGATGTAAGGTTTGGCAAAGGTGATGTTATATGACTTTGAAAACCAAGTCTCAAAAAATGTCATTCTTTTCTGGGTGCCTGGGTGGCTCAGTTGGTTAAGTATGGCTCAGGTCATGATTTCATGGTTGGTGAGTTCAGCACTGGGCTCTGCACTGACAGCACCGAACCTGCTTCAGATTCTCTGTCTCCCTCCCTTTGCCCCTCCCCCATTTGTGTGCTCTCACACGTGCTCTCTCTCTCTCTCTCTCAAAAATAAGTAAACATTTAAAAAATGTCATTCATTTCCATCAGGTTATCTTGGGATGCTTTCTCTTGGAATCCAGCCATCATTCTGTGAAGAAGTACAAGCAGGCTTTAGAGAAGCTCACAAAGGTGAAGAACCTAGGCACCTGGTCCACAGCCCTGGTTGAGCTCCAATCGACAGCTAACACCAACTTGCCAGTCATGTGAGTAAGCCATCTTGAAAGTGGGTCCTTTATGTTTCCTGCAGCCTTACTGAAGCATAATTGACAGTAAAAATTTAGGTATATTTGAGTTATACAGTGTGATGTTTGAAGTATTAATTGTTTGAAGTAATTAATTTATCTAGCACTGTCAAAGAGATGTCTGAATTCCCATGTTCATTGTGGCATTATTCACAATAGTCAAGTTATGGCAAAACCTAAGTGCCCATCAATGGATGAATGGATAAAGAAAAGGTGATATATATGATGTATATGTAATATACACATGATGGAATATATATACACTCACATGCGTACATACACACTGGAATATTAGTCAGTCTTAAGGAAATCCTGCTATTTGTGACAACATGGGTGGACCTAGAAACATTGTGTTAAACGAAATAAGCCAGACACAGGAAGAGAAGTACTGCATGATCTCACTTATATGTGGAATCTAGTAGAATGGTGATTTCCATGAGTTGGGGCATAGGGAAATGGGAGATATCGATCAAAGGGTATAGAATTTTAGTTTTGCAGAATTTTGCAGAATTAAGGTCTGGAGATCTAATATATAGCATGGCAGCATGGTGACTATAGTTAATAACACTGGATATAATCTTGAAATTTGCTAAGAGGGTCGATTGTGTTCTCACCACAGACACAACAAAATCGAAAATGGGTCTTTTACCCATAGTCATGGGACACCAGACGTAAAGGGAAAAGCCATCCCCACTGAGCTCTGCATAAATTATGTGTTTTTGTGAGCATAATAAACCATTAATTTTTGGGGTAGTTTGTTAAGCAGTAAAAAATATCTGATATAATCAGATGTATCAGTCTTATCCTTCACCGTGTATATGCATATATGATAATATATATTGTATAACAATATATAAAAATATATATAGTCAAATGGTGCTCTAATTTTGTTTTACTATATGAACAATGTTTCCAATACAATTTATTGGCATCTATCTGTAGATTTTAATGTTACCTCTGTCCTATATATATTTCCATATACTTGTGAGTCTAAGTTCCTTAAATTTTTCTTAGCTTTGTTTGCTTATTTCTATGCCACTATCACATTGTCTTATTTGATATATATTTAGAGTCAGTATTCACATCTGTCAGAACTTATTTCCCTATTTGGTTTTTTCTTCATAATTGTCATGACAATTTTTGGCCTTTTGTTCCTAATATAAATTTTAATATTAGCTTGTCAAGTTATATAAAATACTTTATTGCTATTATTTGTAGGTTATTTTAGAAATTAAATCTTTCTCTTTTTTTTGTTATAACAAAATTATAAATTTTAATTTATAAATTATAAATGCAAATGGACAAATACCCATATTTATAGAATAGAAAACAGAATCCACGTATGTATTCACACACACGTAAAAATTACATGTTTTAATTATAAAGTTGTGTATTTGTCTTTTTATTTAGGAATGATTTTTGTGCCATAAAATATGCCAATCTTAAGGGTGCAGTTTGTTGAGTTCTGACAAATGTATACATGCCTATAACACACACATTAATTAGGATATTACCTTCATTTCAAAGTTTCCTCATGCCTTTTTCTGAACAATTTTTTCTCACAGAAAGGGTGGGAAAGTGTTCTGGTATCCCTCACCATAGAGTAGTCCATCTCTCTTAATCTTCATGTAAAGGAAATAATTAAATGTGTACTTATTTGAGTCTAGTTCTTTTGGTTATTATAAAGTCTCTGAGATTCATCTATGTTGCTGCAGATAACAATGGAATGTTTCATTTAATTATTGAGAAGTAATGCATGGCATAAATATACCACAGTTTACTCATTCTCTTATTGATGGACATTTGGATTATTTGTAATTTTTGACTATTACAAGTTACTAAGAACATTCTTGTACAATTCTTTATGTGGACACTTATTTTCATTTCTCTTGAGTAAGTACTTGGAGTGAAATTTCTGAGTCATAGGGTAGATGTTATTTCACTTTTTAAGAAGCTGCCAAACGGTTTTGCAAGATGGCTTTAGTATTTAAATTCCTAGTAGCAATACATTAGAGTTTTAGTGGCTCTACATCCTCGCTAACGTTTGTTTTATCTTTTAATTTTTACCATTCTGGTGAGTGTGTAGTAGTATCTAACTATGGTTTTAGTTTGTATTTTTCTTACTACTAGTAATGTTGAAAGTCTTCATGTGATTATTCACTGTTTATATATCTTGTTTTGTTAAGGGTCTCTTCTACTGTTTTCCCATTTGTAAAATTTGGGTTGTCTTCTTCTTCCTGAATTGTAGGTCTTTAAAACTATTTTCTGTATATCATTTATTGCAATAATTTGCCATTTTTTGATGATGTCTTTCAAAGAACAGATACTAAACAGTTGATGAAATCCAATTTATCATTTTTTCTTTTGTGAGCTTTGGCATGCTATCTAGGGAATCTTTTTTTTAATATACTTTATTTTTTAGAGCAGTTTAAAGTTCATAGCAAAATTGAGAGGAAAGTACATAGAGTTCCTATGTACCCCATACATGTATATACATGTGTAGATTTCCCCATTATTAACATACCCCACCAGAGTAGTACATTTGTTATAATTGATGAAACTATATGGACACATAATAATCTTAAAAATCCATGGTTACATTAGAGTTCACTTGTGGTGTTGTATATTCTATGGGTTTCAATAAATGTATAATGACATGTATCCACCATTGTAGTGTCATACAGAGTCATACTGTATCTAAGAAATAATTGCTTACCCCAATACTTTGAATATTTTTTCTTCTCTATTTTACTAATTTTAAAGTATTAGTCTTTACATTTAGGTCTGTGATCCATTTCAAGTTTGTTGTGTATGCAGTGAGGTAAGAAACAAGATTCATATTTGTTCCAAATGAATATGCAGTTTTTCCAGCATGATTGAAAAGATTCTCTTTTCAGATTGAATTACCTTGGCACCTTTGGCAAAAATCAAATGAGCATATATGTGCTATCCTGTAGATCCTTATGTCACTACCACATTCTCTTGATTCTTATAAATTTATGGCGAGTCTTGATAAAAGGTAATACAGCCTTCCAGCTTTGTTCTTTCTAAAAATTGTTTTGGGTAAGTCTAGGTCCTTTGTATTTTGATGTAAATTTAAGAATCAGCTTGTCAACTTGTGCTCTGACCTAAAATCTAAAACCAAAAATTTTATACATTTTATCTAGTTTTCTATTTGATTGTAGTAAGAGAGTGAAACTTGTGTGCCATATCCAGAATGAAGGTTTTGATGGTTAAATTTATGTTAGCTGGGCTGGGCTGTGGTACCGAGTTGTTTGGTGTGACATTCACTTAGATATTGCTCTTCAGGTATTTTGCAGATGTAACTAACATCTAGTCTGTCAACTTTAAGTAAAGGAGATTGCCCTCAACAATGTGGGTGGGACTTATTCAATTAGTTGAATGCCTTAAAAGCAAAACTAAAATTTCTTGAAGAAATTCTGCCTCAAGACTAAATTATACACCTGAAACTAATATTACACTCTGTTAACTCAAGTTGAAATAAAAACTTAAAAAAAAAAAGGAAAAAAGATTGGAATGTAGAAATTCTGTCTGAATTTCTACCTGGCCAATCCTACAGATTTCAGACTTCAGATCCCTAACTGATACAGAAGGGTGAAAAACATCATTATTTTAGTCATTCACATTTCAGAGAATTTTTCCATTGACTTACTGTTAAGTGTGGCATAATTCTGAGAGAAAGAGAATGATAATCTTTTATAAAGGGAAGAATTAAGAAAACATCATGGAAACAACCCAGAAAGGGCAGCTCCTCAGTGTAGGAAGCTGTGGCTGGAATGACTGGGAATATGCAGCCTGCTGACAGTGTGCCGTTTACTGAGCATTTTCATACAACTAATCATGCCTTCTTTTTATGCATCAGTACAACCTCTGGGAGAGACCCTGGTGCTTAGCACACAGACATCCTCAAAGAATTCATGGTTTAGTGAGACAGTCACATAAACAGCATGAATTGAATGCTGTGATGGGGCTAAGTCAAGGTTACTGTAAGAATATTTCAGAGGCATGGACTGTCCTTTAATTAATCAAGTACATCAAGTGTATTATCAGTGATAGGAGGTATTTAAGAGAGCAAGTAGCTGAGAGTATGGTGGGAAGCTTCAGCTTATGCCATGCCCAGGACTGATAGGACCAGACCTTGTATATCCCACAAAGCTCTCTGGAGGGCAAGCCATGTGTGAGGAAAATCTTCTACATCCTTGCTTTTCTACACTATGCTTTCTAGTCTATATCCCTGTGTCTTTAGGGATGCAGTGTATACTCTGAGAGCTGTACTGGTGCATGAATTACTATTCACAAGAGAAAGTGGAAACTCAGGCCAGGTGTTGTGTTCCTAAGATCTTTGAATCAATTTCAAACTTATCATCCTTGATGTAAAGATGATACCCATCCTCAACAAGAATTTTACAAGCAATAAGTAGGTTTTCTGGGGTCCTCTTGTGCCACAGTTTCTGAATTTCTCATTTTTTGAATTAGTGGGAGTGGCAATGAGGAGCCTGAAGGATATCTATTACTTCTAGGCTCAGACGTGTGAAGGGTGGGTGTGGAAAAGTAAACAGCTATCATGTGAGTGCACTGTGGGGGAATAGCATGCCTTTCTGGGGTAAAATAGAGCAAGAACGTATAGGATTTGAAGATACCTGTGAAACTATTACCATGACCTATATAGGCAAACTCATGAAGTTGTAAACATTAAATATGTATAGCTTTTTGCATGTCAGTCCTACCAACCAACAAAAAAACCAAGACATAGGGAACAGTCACTGAAAGGGTTGAGGATATCAGGGATTTTGTTGATGATGGACCATGAGTTCCAGAGGTTTGGTGAAAGAGAGTTAAGAATGGGTGGAAGACGGTGTCAGAGGATTTGAAGAGCCATAGAGGGGGATGGCGTGAAAGATTTTGCCATTTTTCCAGTTGCTCAGACCAAGTCTTGGAAACATACTCTCTAGCATTGAACAAAGATGCAAATCCCACTTCTTTTCACTTCCACTAAGCTAGTTTTTTCTCCCTTGGCTGGACTTCTAACTGGCCTCTCTTCTTTCACTCTTGCTTCCTCTTTCTTATTCTCCATACAGCAGCCAGAGTAGTTTTTTAGGAAGCACATTCAAATCATGTTATTCTCTTGATCAGAGCCTTTGCAGGTATTCTCATCATGTTTAGAACAAATTCAAACCCTTACCAAGACTTATACAGATGTGTATACACTGGCCCATGGCACTTCCTTCCCTAGCCTCATTTCCTACTGTTCTATTCACTTCATACTGCCAGTAGCCATGCCAGATGCTGTGTATGCTCCTGTCTTGGGGCTTTTTCTTTTACTATTACTTTTACCTCTGGATATTTGTGTGGCTCACTTCCTCATTTCATAAGATTTGTTCAAATGCCATCTTATTTGACAAGCCATCCATGGCCACCTTGCCTAAAATAGCACCTTCTTACCATTCTCTGTTTATCCTGCTTGTTTTTCATAGCACTTAACATAATACTTTGTTTATGTTTGCCTGTATACTGTCTGTTGCCCTGATTCTCTTCCTACCACATGAATGTTCTGTGCAGAGACTGGCCATTGCTGAATATATTGTCTTGCAATAAATATTTATTAAATAAATGAATGAATGATTGAATTAAATGAATCTATATTATATAGTGTTTCCTAACATTTATATTTTAATTCCATTTGCCTCTTCTGTCATGTCAGGGAACTCTCTATGGAGTCCTGTCACTTCTTTGCTTGAGAGACTATTTCTGCATTTTTTGGACAGTGATTCAAGTCCATCTGTGATTTGACATCACCCTGTATATTTGTTTTTATCATCCATTACCCCAACCAGAAGCCACTGCTCCCATATTTGTCTTATTTTTGCCACTAGAAGTTTGCAAATCTGTGTCCCTACTTGTCTCTTCTGAAAGCTGTGTAGAGCTTGAAAGCTGTGCCATGAAACTTTTCACTTGATCATGTGCTTTTCCATATATTTTGCAGATAAAAACTTAGGGGTGCCTGGGTGGCTCAGTTGGTTGAGCGTCTTGAGTTTGGCTCAGGTCATGACCTCACAGTTTGTAGGTTTGAGCCCCACGTTGGGCTCTGTGCTGACAGCTCGGAGCCTGGAGCCTGCTTTGGATTCTGTGTCTGCCTCTTTCTGCCCCTCCCCTGCTCATGCTCTCTGTTTCTCAAAAATAAATAAAAAACATTAAAAAAGTAAAAAAAAAAAAAAGCTTAGGTAATAGGGAGATTAATGGATACTTCAGGAGAATTTTAAGAATGTCACAAGCCTCTCAACTCTAGTACCCTAGATTTGTCTTTCCAGCAGGATTTTTAACTACATGGGGAACACGTTTTTATGTGGTAGATTTTTCTGGAGTAGAAATCATCTGCTTTCAATTTGTATTTTAGAGACCTTCTCCCAGTTTGCTCTTCAAGAGCAAATGCTTATTATTCAGAGGGGGAATAAAAGGACTGCAGGGTGGGCCTAACTTTGGACATTAGAGAACTGCCAAAACTCCCAACATTTTTTTCTTTAGATACTGGCAAAATTTACCATAAACCTCATTCTTCTAGAAAACAGAATAAGCTAACCAGATCTTACTCTAATTTTTGCCTTCTGTAAATCTGCAAGAACTCTATAATCTTAACTATCATCTCTGATATTATGATAGTCTGTATCCGAAGGTGTAGATCCCATCATGACCGCATTCTAGTGGAATGGAATTCTATCCATTATGGGGGTAACAAATATTTTAATTAATAGGAGACCTGTCTTCAACCAGGTGTCATGTTTTAACAGACTGTCATCCAATAACATGAAACAAATTTCAGTGCAGAATTAATTTGTTTTAAAATTAATGTTCAATCTTTGGTGCCAAATGGGTATAATAATTTAATAGTAATAATTAGATTTTATTGTAATTAGCTTAAAATCAAGTATACATTGAGACATGCAAAGTAATGCAGGAGTTGATTTTGTATTTATGTGTTCTCTACAGTAGATGACTACAGATGTCAGTTCTTACCAAAATAGTCTATAAATTTAATGCTGATTCAGTATAAATTGCAAGCTTAAAAAATATTGACAGATTGATTTTTGCTTTCATCTGGAAGAAAAAATGATTAATAATGGCCAGGAAATTTGGGGGACAACACTGGGGGGATATTCTCTTCCAGATATCAGAGTAAGCTGTGATGTACATGTAATGGTATTAATGCACTGGCAAAGGAATAGGTAGATAAAGAGAAAATTCATAAGTTTATGTTAGTGTTTTATATATGATGGAGTCAGCACTTCTAATGAGTGAGAAAAATCTTGATTATTCAAGCAATGATTTTGGAAAATATGCATTGAATTAGCAATAAATTTAAGTTGGATCTCTATCTTACATTTTACCCATTAAGAAACCCAGATGGATTAAAGATAAAATGATTTAAAAAAAAATCTAATGTATTATTAGAAGAAAATTTTCTTCTAGTCATTCAGTGGAAAGATTGGCACCATGGCCAGAAACTATAAAGGAAAAGAAAGAATACAAATATGACTTCATAAAGTCTAGAATTTCTGTTTGACAAACTGTAACATCTATTATTTCAGTTAACAAAATTTATTGTGTAGCTACTATATGTAGAACTCAGATGGGAACAATATATAGTTAGTATGGAATACAAGATAACATTTTCAATGTGTAAGGAATTTTTACATAGCAATAGAAAAAAAGATGAACAACCTGGGAAAAAATGGGAAAAATACACATAAAGGTAATTTAGTAAAGTATGAAAAGCCAATAAACAAATGAAAGAAAAAGCCCATAATCAAATATGTAATTTAAAATAACCATTAGATACAGCTTTTCACTTACTGTATTCATAAAGATTTAAAGGCTTGATAGTATCCACTATTGGTAAGAGTATAAGCAAATGGGCATCTTGATTCATGTTATGAAAATAAAAATTGTACATTTTTTGGAGGGCAATTTGGCAATGTGTAAATTTAAAATGTGCATAACTATTCACTAGCAATTCTGTTTCTGTGTCTAGAAATGAATCCTAAAGAAATTACACAAGTGTGCAGAGATTTTTATGCAAAAATATTTGATTTGTAGCAATTCTTATAGTAACTAAAGGTGAAAAAATCACCTAAACATTGACCCATAGGGTTTGGTTAAATAAATTGTGTTATATCCATACAATGAAATTCTGTGAAGCTGTCCAAAATAACTACAAGGAAACGTGCCCACAATATAATGTTTAATTGAAAAATCAGTTTTACATTATGTAGAGAATGACTCGATTTTAAAGTGTATATAGGAACTCAAAAATTTATGTATGCAATAGTAATACATTGAAGTAGCATAAAATGTTAATGATAATTATCTATGAGATACAGGATTTCAGAGGATTTATATTTTCTTTATATATGTCAGTATCTTTCAGATTTATTAAAGAACAAACATGCATTGCTTTTATAAAAAGAGGTATTTTCAAATATTAAATAATAAAACCATAAAAATAAACCATAAAAATTATTTTAAGGTCACAGCTCTCTCTGCGTACATTTTCTGGGAGGATTTGTAGGATGTTTAGTCCCAGATTTTTGTTGCACTGAGAAATTAGCTTTGTCAGTTCTCAGCAATCATTTTCATAAACATTTCTGTAGGGACAGAAACTGAGATTCAGAAAGACGACTAGGATAAGCCAATGGTTCTTGACATCTTATAACATAGTCAATTTACTATAGTAAGAAGAGCTTTTAGCTGGAGGAGTCTGGTCAATTCACCAACAATAGCACCTATATGTCCTTAAGAAATGTATTTGAGGGCATCCTAAAAATTCATAATAAAGAGATTTATAACATTGGCTTCTGAGTTCAGCCCACTGCGTATCTTTGGTCATCCTGCCCAGAAGTATATTCTTCTTTCACAGAATGGACTAGAATGCACTGATTGCCTAGTGGTTCTATTAGATCTGTGTGTTCAGATCAGCCCTTAAATCCCCACTTCTGGTATCACCTCATTCTTTGACTCTCCATTCTTTAAAAAATGAAAAGTTGCCTTAACAACACTGGATAGTGGCAGGCTAGTTCTTTTGGCCTAAAGGAAAGTGGACAGTCATATGTCTAAACATAAGTTTCCTAACGGATGGATTAGCTTCATGCCTGGGTAGAGTTTACAGAGATTTGGTTCTTGAACCAGTGCTACCATCAGCAGTTACTGTAATTCCTCTGGACTCAGGAACTCTCTTACCTCCTTCCTTTATTGGATTACATAAAGTTCACCTGGCTTCCTGTGATAAGCAGAGCCTTTAATGCTAGTTTGCTGTGGTCTATGATAGAGGCCTGGCATTATTTTTTGGAACTCATATAGGTGAGAGTATAAATGTGTCAACCCAGAGAGACATGATTATACATGGGCTCTATTCTTTTGGAGGTCTCCCTATATCCTATGGAAATGGGGGGTTAAGCCATTCATACAGCTAACCCAGTGTGCTGTACAGAATGTGAAGAGCAAGCAGGGGACTGTGAAGGCTCAGAGAAAGGAGAGTTTTGTACCATTGTAGAGACATAGGATGCTCAAAGGAACGGGTAGGGAATGTATAAGATTTGAATGAATAGGAATGATAAGGAAAATGTGAAATGTGACCCTTTTTGTAAGGGTCAGGTGGCTTCTAGGATGCAAGGTTTGCATCCTTGGGGTACTTGAAGGTACCCAAAAATATATGATTGTTTCATAAGGCCTTTTTTGGAACACAGGAACATGAAGGGGGATAAACAGAATCTGAGAAGTATACATCACTGGGATCTGAAAGATAGGTTTATAATGCCTCTTTGTCAATAGTATCAAAAAAAGAGAAGGTCATAGGACTTCCAAGGACCTTCAACAGGAAATCAGAAACAACAGGATCATTGTCTGAGAAGTTTGAGATTCTGATTGAATCTTGCCGCACATGCATAAAGTATTTTTTCTCAAACCATGACTTCTTTCTAGAATACCCTTTGCTGCTTCAGTTTGTTTATATCCTGTCCATTCTTCAGTGTTCCAAGTGTATTTTCCATGATGTCTTAATTGATTAACCACAGTAGTGATGTGCTCATTCTATGAGCTTCTGTGGCTTTTAATACCTCTTTTATGTATAGAATAAATTATGTACTGTCTCATGGCCTCTTGATGATTGTATATGTTCCACATCCCCTAATAGGATGTAAGATCTGTGGTCCTATCCCTTAGCAATCACCATGCTGGAAATCTATTAACTATGCAATTTGTTGAGTAAGCTGCAAATGAATATTCAGATTTTTGTTTAGATCCGTGGTTGTATTACAGCCTCCTTAGGGGTGTTTTGGAAATGTATGGAGGGCACTTTTGGTTATAATTATTGGGGGGATCACTGACATTTACTGGACATGAACTAGGTATGCTGGATATACCGCAGTATGTGGTACTCTCCTGCATAATGAATGATCCCATGTCTTACATAATTTTTGAATGACCCACCAAATACTCAGGTAGGTTAAAAACATTTTCATAATTATTTGAGCCAAGAAGCAAACTATATTCTATATATGAACACAAAATTTATATTTGTACTAGTTTAATATACACTGAATTTTCCAGGAATGCAACCGCTATGTAAATTAAGAGATAATAGTATATTTTTGGGGTTTAGAATTTTGCCAAGTTTTCATTCACTATTTTGGAAAAATCCCATCATTGGCTGGATCACCAATATAATACATTTGTATAGATTTGTATTTATAGAGGTTTCATTCATGGGGCAACCATCTCATTATTTTATGTGTTCTTTGGTAGGCATGCCCAAGAATTCACTCATTGAAATACATGTTATTTTATGATAAATTACTTCATTTCTATTTTTATTTTATATTACTGATAACATGTTTTATTATTTTAAAATTGTGCACAAGAAGGGTATATTGTCTTTGAATTTCATCTCAGGATAGTAAAAGGGCTGTTAGGTCTGATAAGATTCAAAACTGCTGATATAGATTGTCAGTTTTTCCAAATATTAACCATGGAAAGTTTGGGTACCTTGCTACAGTTCCAGAAGTGTTGTCTAAGGTGTTGTCAATGAAGATCAACCCAATTCACACTAATGGCTTAAGTTAAAATTTGACATTTCAACATAGCTTGATGGATATCTAGGGAGTTGTTTGCAATATAATCATTAGAAGTCACATGATAAGTTAAAAAAAATTTCGAAGTGTTAAGATGCTCAGATCTTCTAATCCAAGGACAATACACATTTTAAGCCCTACCCACTCTCATTTTCAGGGCATAGCTCATGATTCCAGGAACACTGGAAGTTTATCATCTGTTAAGACAGTGGTTCTCATACTCTAGCATACATCAGAATCAATGGAAAACTTATTAAAATAAGGATTTGTGGCCCCTGTCCCCAGAGTTTCTAATTCAGTATTTCTTTTTTAAAAAATTTTAATTCCAGTATATTAACATGCAGTGTTCTGTTAGTTTAAGGTGTGCAATATAGTGATTCAACAAGTCTCTAATTACTCAGGGATAATCACAATAAGTGTACTCTTAATCCCCTTCACCTATTTCAGCCATTACCTCACCCACCTCTCCTCTCATAACCACCAAGTTGTTTTCTATAGTTAAGAGTTGGTGTTTATCTCTTTTTTCTGTGTTCATTTGTTTTGTTCCTTAAATTGCATATCAGTGCAATCATATGGTATTTGTCTTTCTTTGACTAATTTATTTCACTTAGCATTATACACTTTCGATCCATTCATTATGTTGCAAATGGCAAGATTCTATTCTTTTTTATGACTAACATTCCATTTTATATATTTATACTATATATATATACACACACATACACTATATATATACTAGTACATACTACTGTACACACACACACACACACACACACACTACTTGTTTATCCATCCATCTCTCAATGGACACTGGCTGAACTCATAATTTGGCTTTTTAAAATAATGCTCCAATAAATGTAAGGGTGTGTATATCTTTTTGAATTAGTGTTGGAATATTCTTTGGGTAAATACCCAGTAGTGGAGTTACTGGATAATATGGTAATTCTATTTTTAATTTTTTGAGGAACCACCACACTGTTTGCCACAGTGGCTGCGTCAGTTGTGTATTCCCACCAACAGTGTACGAAGGTTCCTTTTTCTCCACATCCTTTCCAATGTTATTCCTCAAATTTTTAATGTTAGCCATTTTGACAGGTGTGAAGTGATATCTTATTGTGGTTTTTATCTGCATTTCCCTGATGATGAGTGATGTTGAGCATCTTATCACATGTCTGTTGGCCACCTGTATGTCTTCTTTGGAGAAATATCTATTCATGTCTTCTGCCCATTTTTTAATTGAATTATTTGGTTTTTTATGTGTTGAGTTATACATGTTCTTTATACATTTTGGGTGCTAACCCTTTATCAGGATGTCATTTCCAAATATTTTCTCCCATTCGCTAGGTTGTCTTTTAGATTTGGTGATTGTTTCCCTATCTGTGTAAAAGATTTTTATTTTGATGTTGTCTCAATAGTTTATTTTTACTTTTCTTTATTTTGCCTCAAGAAACACATCTAGAAAAATGTTGCTACAGCTGATGTCAGAGAAATTACTGTGGTTTCTTTTGGGATTTTTATGGTTTTAGGTTTCACATTTAGGTCCTTAATCCATGTTGAGTTTATTTTTGTGTATTGTTGTAAGAAAGTGGTCCAGTTTCATTCTTCTGTATGTAGCTGTCTGGTTTTACCAGCACCATTTGTTGAAGAGACCCATTGCATATTCTTCCTTTGTCAAAGATTAATTGATCATATCATCATGGGTTTCTTTCTGGGTTCTCTATTCTGTTCCATTGATCTATGTGTCTATTTTTGTGCCAGTTCCTGCTGTTTTTTTATTACTGCAGCTTTGTAGTATGTCTTGAAATGTAGGATTTGATGTCTTCAGTTTTGTTTTTCTTTTTCAAGATTCCTTTGGCTATTCAGAGTCTTTTATGGTTCCATACAAACTTTAGGATTGTTTGTTTTAGTTCTATGAAAAATGCTGTTGGTATTTTGATAGAGATTGCATTAAATGTGTATATTGCTTTGGGTAGCATAGACATTTTAGCACTATTTGTTCTCCCAAACTATGAGTATGAATTACCTTTCATTTCTTTAATTTCTTTCATCAATGTTCCATAATTCTCAAAGTAAGGTCTCTCACCTCCTTAGTTAAGTTTATTCCTAGGTATTTTATTGTTCTTGGTGTAATTGTAAATGAGATTGTTTTCTTAATTTCGCTTTCTGCTACTTCTTTATTAGTATATAGAAAGCAATAGATTTATGTATATTGGTTTTGTATCCTGTGATCTTACTGAATTCATTTACCAATCCTAATAGTATTTTGGTGGAGTCTCTAGTTTTTCTACGGATCATGTCCTGTCACCTGAAAATAGTGAGTTTTACTGCTTCCTATCAATTTGAGTGCCATTAATTAATTAATTAATTAATTTCTGTATAATTGCTGTGGCTGGACTTCCAATACTGTGTTGAATAAAAGTGGTGATAATGGACATCCTTGTTCTTGTTCCTGATCTTAGGGGAAATGCTGTGTTTTTCACCATTGACTATGATATTAGCTGTGGGTTTTTCATATATGGCTTTTATTACACTGAGGTATGTTTCCTTCAAACCTATTTTGTTGAGGGTTTTTATCATGAATGAATGTTGTACTTTATCTTTCATCTGTTGAAATGATCATATGGTTTTTATTATTTTTCTTATCAATGTGATATATCACATTGATCGATTTGTGAATATTGAACCACCCTTGCATCCCAGGAATAGATCCCACTTGATCATGGTGAATGATTTTTCGAATGTATTGTTGGGTTCAGTTTGCTAATATTTTGTTGAAGATTTTTGCATGTGTGTTCATCAGAGATACTGTCCTGTAGTTCTCTTTTTTTGTAGTGTCTTTATCTGGTTTCAGTATCAGGGTAATCCTGGCTTCATAGAATAAATTTGGAAGCTTTTCTTCCTCTTCTATTTTTTGCAATAGTTTGAGAAAAATAGATATCAATTCTTCTTTAAATGTTTAGTAGAAATCCCCCTGTGAAGCCTTCTGGTCCTGGACTTTTATTTATTGGGAGATTTTTATTACTAAATAAATTTGATTATTGGTAATTGTTCTGTTCACATTTTCTGTTTCTATCCTGATTCAGTTTTGGGAGGTTATGTTTCTAGGAATTTATCCATTTCTTCTGTGTTTTCCGATGTACTGACATAATTTTTCATAATATTCTTATATAATTCTTTGTATTTATCTAGTGTTAGTTTTTACTTCTCCTATTTCATTTCTGATTTTCTTTATTTGAGTCTCCCCTCCCCTCCTTTTCCCCACAAATCTGGCTAAAGATTTATCAGTTTTGTTGATCTTTTCAAAGAACCAGCTCCTGGTTTCATTGATTTGTTGTTTTCTTAGTTTCTATTTTATTTCTGCTCTAATCTTTATTATTTCCCTCCTTTTACTGGTTTTAAGTTTTGTCTTTTTCTAGCTCCTTTAGGCATAAGGGTAGGTTGTTAGAAATTTTTCTTGATTCATGAGTGAGGCCTATATGGCTATAAACTTCCCTCTTAGAACAACTTTTGCTACATTATAAGGATTTTGGAACATTGTGTTATTTTCATTTGTCTCCATGTACTTTTTGATTTCCTTTTTGATTTCTTGGCTGACCCATTCATTGTTTAGTAGCATCTTATTTAACCCCCATGTATTTGTGCTCTTTCCAGATTATTTCTTGTGGTTGATTTCTAGTTTCATAGCAGTGTGGTTGGAAAAGATGCATGGTATAACTTTAGTCTTTTTTAATTAGTGGAGACACTTTGTGGCCTAACATGTGATCTATTCTGGAGCATGTTTCATGTACCTTTGAAAAGAATGGGTATTCTGCTATTTTGGCATTGAATGTTTTGAATATATCTGTTAGATCTTCTGGTCCAATGTGTCATTCAAAGCCATTGTTTCCTTATTGATTTTGTTTGGATGATCTCTCCATTGATATAAGTGGGGTATTAAAGTTCCTTACTATTATTGTATCACTATTGATTATTTCCTTTGTGTTTATTAGCTACTTTATGTACTTGGGTGCTCCTCTGCTGGTTGCATAAATATTAACAATTGTTATATCTTCTTGTTGGATTGTTATCTTTATGACTATGTGGTGTCCTTCTCTGTCTCTTGTTACAGTCTTTGTTTTAGCATCTATTTTGTCTGATATAAGTATTGCTATCCTGGCCTTCTTTTAATTTCTATTTGCATGATAAATGCTTTTCCTTTGCTTCACTTTCTTTTTTTCCCTCCAAAGGTTTTATTTATATTCCATCTAGTTAACACACAGTGCAATATTAGTTTCAGGTGTAGAATGTAGAAATTATCACTTACATACAACACCCGGTGCTCATCACAAGTGTCCTCCTTAATACTCATCACTTATTTAACTTCCCCTCCCACCCGTTCAGTAACCATCAATTTGTTCTTTATAGTTAGGAATCTGTTTGTTGGTTTGCCCTTCTTCCCACCCCACCATGTTCAGTTGTTTTGTTTTTTAAATTCCACATGAGTGAAATCATGGTATTTATCTTTCTCTGACAGACTTATTTTGCTTAACATAATACTCTCTAGCTCCATCCATAACACTGCAAATGGCAAGATTTTATTTTTATGGCTGAGTTATAATCCATTATGTATATTTAACACATCTTCTTTATCCATTCATCCCTTCACTTTCAATCTGTAGGTGTCTTTAGGTATGAAAAGACCTAAAGCATATAGGCACTTGTAGGCACTCATAGGCAGTATATAGATGAGTCTTGCTTTTTTATCCATTCTGTCACCCTTTGTCTTTTGATTAGTGTTTAGTCCATTTACATTAAAAGTAATTATTGATACATAGTTATTGCCATTTTTGTTACTTGTTTTATGGTTGTTTTGCAGTTCTTCTTTGTTCTTTTCTTCCCCTGCTCTCTTCTCTCATGGTTTGCTGGCTTTGTTTAGGGATTTACTTAGATTATTTTTCTTTAGTTTTTGCACATCCTTTACCAGTTTTTGATTTGTGGTTACCATTAAGTTCATATGTAACATCTTCTGCTTATAGTAGTATATATTAAGTTGGCAGTTGCTTAAGTTTTAACCCATTCTAAAAGCACTAGATTTTTACTTCTCATTCCCCCCACCCCATGTTTTAGGTATATGGTGTCATAATTTGCATCCCTTTATTTTGTGGATCCTTTGACTGATTTTTGTAGTTACACTTAATTTTATTACTTTTCTCTGCTTCCTACTTTTCTTACTCGTATTTCCTTTCCATGCAGAGTCCCCTTTAACATTTCTTGTAGGGCTGGTTTAGTAGTGATGAATCCCTTTAACTTTTGTCTGGGAAACTCTTTATCTCTCCTTCTATTCTGAATGATAGCCTTGCTGGATAGAAAGAATACTCTTGGTTGCAGGTTTTTTCTTCTCAGCACTTTGAATATATCATGCCACTCCCTTCTTGCCTGCAAAGTTTCTGCTGAAAAATGAGCCAATAGCCTTATGGAGTTTCCCTTGTACATAACTTTTCTCTTGCTGGTTTTAAAGTTCTCTCTTTATCACTACTTTTTGCCATTTTAATTACTATGTGTCTTGGTGTAGACCTCCTTGGGTTGATTTTGTTGGGGGAATCTCTGTGCCTCTTGGATCTGGGTTTTTCTTTCCTCAGCTGGATTCAGAAAGTTTTTAGCTATTATTTCTTCAAATTTCTGGCTCCTTTTCTGCCTCTTCTCTGTGATCCCTGTAAAGTGAAATGTTAGTACACTTGATGGTGTTGCTGAGTCTATTCCAATTATATATCATTTTTTTCTCTCTTCTGTTCATCTTGATTTCTTTCCATTAGTCTGTCCTACAGGTTGGTCATCTGGTTTCTCTGCTTCCTCTAGTCTACTATGTATTCCCTGTAGTGTATTTTTAATTTTGGTTATTGAGTTCTTCATTAGTGATTGCTTCTTTTTTATGTTTTCTGTCTCTTTGTCGAGGGTCTCACTGAAGTCTTCAACTCTTTTCTTGAATCCACTGAGTATCTTTATTACCATTACTTTTTTTAAAATTTTTTTTAACGTTTATTTATTTTTGAGACAGAGAGAGACAGAGTATGAACAGGGGAGAGGCAGAGAGAGAGGGAGACACAGAATCTGAAACAGGCTCCAGGCTCTGAGCTCTCAGTACAGAGCCTGACGCGGGGCTCGAACTCACGGACCGTGAGATCATGACCTGAGCCGAAGTCGGACACTTAACCAACGAAGCCACCCAGGCGCCCCTATTACCATTACTTTTAATTCTCTACCAGGCATATTGTTTACTTCCATTTTGTTTATTCTTATAATTTTGTCCTGGTTTTTCATTTGGGACTTATTCCTCTGTCTTTTCATTTTGTCTAATTCTCTGTGTCTTTTTTAAAAAATATTTATTTATTTTTGAGAGAGAGAGCACGAGCATGAGTGGGGGACGGCAGAGAGAGAGGGAGATCAGAATTTGAAGCAGTCTCTAGGCTCTGAGATGTCAGTTCAGAGCCCAAGGTGGGGCTCAGACTTGTGAACCATGAGATCTTGACCTGAGATGAAGTCAGATGTTCAACCAACTGTGCCACCCAGGTAACCCTCTCTGTGACTGTTTTTATGTGTTAGGAAAGTCAGCTACATCTCCTGCTCTTGAAGGTAATGACCTTATGAAGAAGAGTCTTTAGTGCTCTGTGTACACCATCCCCTGTTCACCAGAACCTGGCCTTTCAGGTGTGTCTCTTATATGTGTTGCATGTGCCCTACTGTTGGGCTGAGCCACCTTTGCCTTAAGTTCAGTCTTCTACAATGGCTCTTTTGCCTGTTATGGGCAGGGTTTGGTCCCTGTGTTTTTACTGAGCCAGTCTGGGGCTGCCTTGGTCTTGGGTTGCGTTAGACCTGACATTTGCCAAAGCTGCACCAATGGAACTGCAGGGCCCTCTCCCTGTGTTGTCTCCTGCGAAGTTTTTGTTGGTGGGAAGGGCCATAGTAAGATCAGATGTCTGCCCACAGCTCACTGCTGGTGTTGAAGTGGAACTGGTAGGTGTGGTTATCTTCCTCTCTCCCTGGGGCAGGAGTAACTCTGGAGTGGTGCTGACTTGCATTGGGGCTACTTGCACACTGCCATGCTCATGGTGCTGCTTTGTATGGATTTTGTTGAGTCCAGACAGGAGGGGTGGGTTTACAGGAGGATGTGAGGGCAGGGCATCTGTGTTTGCAAGGTATGAGCAGGTCTGCTGTGGAAAGGGACCTGTAGCCATTGTTGGCAGCTGCACTGGTTCTTGTAGGTATCAGTGTATCTAGGCTGGACAGGGGGAGGGTGGGGTGGGAAATGGCATCCACCAGCTCTTTTATTCTTGGAATAGTCATCCAAAGATCTTTGCCCCTTCAGCGTATGCTCTGAGATTATTAAACAAATCTCCCTCTTGTATACCCTAAAAGTTTTTCAAGCTAGTGCTTCCATGGTATATATGAGCAGGGCTGTTTGTTATGCTGACTCCATTTCCTGTTGCCTTCTGCCTCTCCCAGAACTGTGGTTGATGATATTTAAATTTCCATGTATAAATACCACTGATGGTAAGAACCTGAGAAGTTAAGCCCCTTTGTTTTTCAAAGCCAAGTGTTATGGGGATTCATGTTCCCAGTGAGGGTCCCATGTGCCTAGGGTGCCAGGTATGGGGTTTGCTTTGCTTCTCTTCCCTCTTGATGCCTACAGCATCCCTCCATCTTGGGGACAGTCCTATGGGTCACTTTGGCTCCCCATCCAGTCTCTGCACTTCCTACCCTCTTTGATGTGACCTCTTTACATTTTAGGTGTGGAGAGTATATTCTACCAGTCTTCCTGTCATTTTCTTGGTTATTTACACTGATGTGGGTGTTATCTCAATGTTTGTGTGAGACAAGGTGAACCTAGGATCCTCTCCCTTCACAGCTTCTCTAATTTAGTATTTCTGAGGTGGAGTTTGAGATCTGGCAATTTTAACAGGTCCTCAGGTGACACTGCTGCTGCTGCTCGGGAGCCCACATACTGAGAACTACTTAGGAGATGCTAGAAATTAATATATATTTGTCCCTGCCTTCGTCCAGTATGGGCTTAAAGTAGGTAATATATATACACACACACAAATTCAAGGATCTGATATATTTGCTGGGGGGGTGCGTTGTGCACAAATATAGTGCCAAGTGTTTTGAAAGTCTCTACTGCCAGAAATGCTGCATGTTTTTAAAATAGAATCACCTACAACATCTGGAAAAGAACCATTAGACTACTCAGAGCTTCTTTCGGAGACAGAGTTCCCATGGCCAGCATGAAGAGTGGGCAGTCTGATACTCTATTATGAATATATTTTAAAACGATAAATATATAGGCATGTGCACATACATACATGTGCATACACATATGGGATGGATTAAGTAACAGATCTACATGCACTTCAATTCAGACAGTTGTGTCATTGCCATTTAATTTTAAGTACATGACTATAATTGGAAGCTCTTTTTACAAATTTTGCTTATTCTATCAAGATAGTTCATTTTTCACTTGCAGATACTTAACTGGAAAACAAACTGGATGGTAAGTGGAGGAATTGCCAGCTTAAACTTTCTTCCCAAAAGAACAGGGCAGAATTCCATTTTATTTATTGTCCTTTATAAAATCAGTTCTAATAGTCACAATGAATCCTTTACACATGACCAAGTTATTTTTTGTTTCTCATTGTCTCCAACAGCGTTTATCTTAATGTTCTTCCATGTGTATAATTTCCCAGAAAATTTAGTACTTAATATTCTGATGGTTTTCAGTTCATGTTTGTCTCCCCACTGAGACAGTAAGTGATTCAAGGGCAAAGTTTATGCCTTACACCATTTCTTTATCTTCCAGGCTGAGCCCACATGAGGTGCTTAATAGCTAGACCAATAGTTTTTTGTGTGGGGCAGAGGTGAGAGAACACGTCAGAATCACATAGGGAGCTTTAAAAAATACATGCACCAGAAAGTCCCATATAATTCTTAAGGTACATGATTTTATTTTTTAATTCATATTATTTATATTTCTGGTGATAATTTCAACCTGCTTTTTCAAAATCTAGTACCTTAAATATGGGAACTTGGCTTATGATAAAGTCAGCACCACAAACCAATAAGTGAGTGATGGGTTATTTTGTAGCAAATAATAGGAATGCTAGCTCTCATTTGGAGGTAGAAGAAGCTGAACTGAATCCTTTCATTGAATCGTATAAAAGTTTATTCTTTCATTTATTTAGCTGAATATCCTACATATGCCAAGCACTTCTCTAGATTTTGAGGAAACAGGAGTAAGCAAAAGAGACAGTGTGATGTTGGTCTCAGGAAGCTTTCATTGTAGTGGGGTTTTATGGACAATTAACATACATGTATACAAATACACATGTATATTTATATACATACACACATTAGATTTCAGCTTTCCCTAGTCAAAGTGTGATAAACAAAACAAAGGCAAGATAAGGAAATGGGGGCAGATAGGGGAGATAAGGTATGGGGAAAGCCTATTTGAGAAAGTGACAGCTGCGCAGAAATTTTAACAGAGGAAGAAGTGGGACAATGAAGCAGTTGGAGAACAGGGAATTCTGGGTGGAGGGAACAAGTGACTGCAAAAGTCTTCAGGAAGGAAGGAGCTTGTTTGGGTCTTTGAGGTACAACACAGAGGCTGGGGGGTGTAGCTGAATGAGTGAGTAGAAGTATATTATGAGGGTGGGGAGGGGTGTGTGTCTTTGTCCTTGATGGTTGAGAGTAGGAATTGGGAGAGTGACCCAGGGAAAGGTGAGGTACTAATAAAAATCCAGGAGTGGAGACATAGTCTTTTCCAAATATGTGAGTGGCACATCCATAACTCCTTTCATAAGAAGGCCACTGGACTCCACTCAGAAAATGTTAATTTCCATGCCTCAGATGTTAAGCTGAGTGATGTAACTAATTGTATTGAGCAGGATGTGGTAAGTGCACCAAGCACAAGGAGATTTTAGTGCCTGCCTTTGGGGTGCTATGACAAAATAACACAGACTAGGTAGTTTATAAACAACAGAAATTTTTTTCTCATTGTTCTGGAGGCTAGAAATCTTATAATAGGGCACTGGTACGGTCTGGTTAGAGCTCTTTTTTGGGTTGCAGACTTCGTATTATATCCTCACATGGCAGAAAGGGAAGAGGGAGCTTTGTGGGATCTTAGAGGTGGTGCACTAATCCCATTTATGAGAGCTCCACTCTTGTGACCTAATCACCTGCCAAAGGTCTCACTCGCTAATACCATTATCTTTGTTAGTTAGGGTTTTGGCATATGAATCCTGGAGGGACATAAACATTCAGATCATAGCTGTGTCCGAAATAGAGAAGCAAGGAACAGGTTTTTTACATTGGGCACTGTGTGAGCTGGAATTGCCTTAGGAAAACACCTCTGGATGTGGGAGAGGTGGCCTCATTTGTGGATCAGAGCATTGTCCAGGACTCTCTGCACACAGTATGGATAATCTTACACTTGATGGAAGTTTCACTGGGGAAGAATATGGAAGGATGGGGTTTTGTTTCCCCCAACACCTTTTTCTTTTCATTTTTTTTCTTTCTTTTTTCTTTTTTTTTTTGTGTTAAAAGTACTTTTATTTTTTTTTCAATATATGAAATTTATTGTAAAAATGGTTTCCATACAACACCCAGTGCTCATCCCAAAAGGTGCCCTCCTCAATACCCATCACCCACCCTCCCCTCCCTCCCACCCCCATCAACCCTCAGTTTCTTCTCAGTTTTTAAGAGTCTCTTATGCTTTGGCTCTCTCCCACTCTAACCTCTTTTTTTTTTTTTTCCTTCCCCTCCCCCATGGGTTTCTGTTAAGTTTCTCAGGATCCACATAAGAGTGAAACCATATGGTATCTGTCTTTCTCTGTATGGCTTATTTCACTTAGCATCATACTCTCCAGTTCCATCCACGTTGCTACAAAGGGCCATATTTCATTCTTTCTCATTGCCCTGTAGTACTCCATTGTGTATATAAACCTCAATTTCTTTATCCATTCATCAGTTGATGGACATTTAGGCTCTTTCCATAATTTGGCTATTGTTGAGAGTGCTGCTGTAAACATTGGGATACAAGTGCCCCTATGCATCAGTACTCCTGTATCCCTTGGGTAAATTCCTAGCAGTGCTATTGCTGGGTCATAGGGTAGGTCTATTTTTAATTTTCTGAGGAACCTCCACACTGTTTTCCAGAGTGGCTGCACCAATTTGCATTCCCACCAACAGTGCAAGAGGGTTCCTGTTTCTCCACATCCTCTCCAGCATCTGTAGTCTCCTGATTTGTTCATTTTGGCGACTCTGACTGGCGTGAGGTGATATCTGAGTGTGGTTTTGATTTGTATTTCCCTGATAAGGAGCGACGTTGAGCATCTTTTCATGTGCCTGCTGGCCATCCGGATGTCTTCTTTAGAGAAGTGTCTATTCATGTTTTCTGCCCATTTCTTCACTGGGTTATTTGTTTTCTGGGTGTGGAGTTTGGTGAGCTCTTTATAGATTTTGGATACTAGCCCTTTATCCAATATGGCATTTGCAAATATCTTTTCTCATTCCGTTGGTTGCCTTTTAGTTTTGTTGGTTGTATCCTTTGCTGTGCAGAAGCTTTTTATCTTCTTAAGGTCCCAGTAATTCATTTTTGCTTTTAATTCCCTTGCCTTTGTACTCCTGTATCCCTTCCCCCAACACCTTTTGTTCTTGCCTCTATTCTGTCTGGGAAGGGTTTCTTTCAGTATAATCAAATATGAAAATTATGCTTGGATTAGCATCCCACATAAGCAAGATTTTAGACAATTGGAAGACTTAAGTCTACTTAGTTGCTGTAGATCTACTCTCACCCTTCTAGGAATTGGCTCATTTGATTTTAGCGGCTCGCAAGTCTCAAATTTGTAGAGCAGGCTGAAGGGATAGAAATTCAAGTAAGAGTTGATGTTGCAAGTCTTGAGACCAAGTTCCACAGAGTAGCAGGCTGGAAACTCAGGCAGTGTTCTATGTTGCATTCTTTTATTTATTTATTTTTTAAAATATTCTCTATCTACCCATGTTTAGCATTGATATTTAATTTTTTTCCAGCTTTAGGGAAGTAAAACTTACAAATTGTATATAATTATTTTCTATTTTTTAATTAAAACATTTTTAATGTGTATTTATTTTGAGAGAGAGAGAGAGTGGGGGGGGGGGAAGGCAGAGAGAGAAGAGAGAGAATCCAAAGCAGGCTCCATGCTGTTAGCACAGAGCCTGGCATGGGGCTTAGTCCCACAAACCATGAGATCATGACCTGAGGTCATGACCTGAACCAAAACCAAGAGTTGGACATTTAACTGACTGAACCACCAGGTACCCCAACAAGTTGTATATATTTAGAGTATAGGTTGTAATGGTTTGATATATGTATACATTGTGAAAGGATTATCTTTCACCTCAATAGTTGCTTTTCTTTCCCCCTGTTGTGAAATGCTTACGATCTACTCTCCCAATGAATTTCAAGTATACAATGCAGACTGTATTGCATTCTTGAAGAGAATTCCTTCCACTTTGAGGAATCTTAGTCTTTGCTCTTAAAGTTTTTGCTGTTTAGGTGAGGCCCAACCACATTATGGAGGTCATCTGATAATTTACTCATTTATTTACTTTTTATTTGTTCACTGGCTTACTGATTTTTTAAAGTCTACATCTAAAAAGTACCTTTACAGAAACATCTAGACTGGTGTTTGATCAAATAACTGGGCACTGTAAGCTAGGCTAAGCTGATACATTAAGTTAACCATCACAGTGCACTAAACTGTCTTATGTGTCAACTGAACCAGTGTTCCTTGGGTGCAGAGATTGTTCTTTGGATATGCAGTATAAGAGAGTAGTTCAAACCATCATCTCTGGAGTCTGACTCCTGCATCTGAGTTGTAGCCTGCACCATGTACCAGTTCTCTAAATCTTGCATAATTTACTTAAAATATTTGTGCTTTAGCTTCCCCATCTATAAACTATGAATATAATGTTACCCATATCTGAAGGATATTTAGATGATTAAATGAGTTAATGTAGATAAAGTGCCTAAAAAGGTGTTATATGGAAGTGCTCAGTAAATATTAGTTATAGTTATAAACATGAGTATCTTTATTAGATGGTTTTGGGGACAGGGTTGGGGGCCCAGGAAACAGGCAAAGACAAGGCAGTAGAAGGAACTCTGGTATGAGCAAGGGCAGACCCAAGCAAGAGGGTTAGGGCTGAGGAGGGAAAGAGTCAGTAAAGGTTGGAATGGGTTACAGCTAGTAGATTTTAGGAATACTTAAGTTTTATTTTTCGGTATTGTAATTTCTTATGACATCCTCAGGTGTTCAGAAAGTTGGTTAAGTACTACATTCTGTGTCAGTAATGGTTTGCAATTGGGGACTAGGAGTAACCACGTGGTTACATTCCCAAAGAAGTGGTATGGTAGGGAAATGAAATGTGAACTCTGATGATTTTATTTGAGTATTAAAGGAAAGAATGACTCCAGAATTGGAATTCTCAAGGACATTTCAATAATACAAACATATGTCATTGCTTTCCATCTGATATCTTGTACACCATCTGTACTCATTACTTACTGTCTGCCATGTTGGCCTGTCCTTTTCTATCTCTTGGCTTTTGTGTATATGACAACATTGCCTTTGGATATTTTATTTAATTATTTACTTTATATTTTAAAGACAGGAATAATAATAATAAAAGATGGAGAGTGGTTAAAATCAGGTACTTGGGATACTGTTTTGCAGCTCTGGTCAGGCTAACGTTGGTAAAGAGAGGTGGTTCTAAAAAGTGGCCAAATGACCTTGGGCACATAGTGATAAGGGCCTGGAGCAAAGCAGGTAAAACTTTGATTGCTTCCCTTAATTGCCCACCCCATCCTGAACCTGTGGATTCCAGGCTTAGCCTTAGGACTGGAAAAGGCCAATTTGAGATTGGTCAGACTTGAGTACCTCACAAACAGCTCTCACAAGCCAAGTCACTGGTGCCCGGCAAAGAAATTAGCATTTATCACATTTCAGTAAAAATGATGTGGCCCAGTTAAATTAGATTTCCTTTCATTTACAATAGACTTAAAATCCTATTTAGCTATAATCCAGCTATCATAAAATTGGTTACAAGGATCCTAATTTTCTGAGATATTGAAGCCTCCCCATTCTATCAGGGCATCTTGATTTTATCCATTTTCATCCATCGTTAAATTTCTTATGGCTGAGAATGCCAGAGGCGACCTACCTTTCCATCCACTGCTGCATTCAGCAGTAACTGGATTGAGATCAGAAGCATTTATTTTATTCAATGCCTTATCTGCTCTTTTCCACTATTTTAAACACTACTGAGGGTCAGACTGAAAATCCTTCTCTGATTCTAACTGTAATCAAGCAGGAAATGGTTTTATTTTATTTTAAACTAATATCAAGCCTAAGAAGACAGCATCATTTCATACAATGGCATTGAATGGCCCATTCTGCCATTGCTGAAAACTTACAGTTTGCATATCTTAACAGCCTTCTCTCCACTTACATTGATGTGTCTCTTACTTGGGAGCCAGCTCAGGCTTTGTCACCTTTAGGAGCTTACGCTTGCAGGTGATCTCTCTCCTTCATGTGGATTTGTGCTGCTCTGAAGGTCTGTGCTACCCATACAGTCTATTCATCCACACTATGATGTCCTTACTTCTGGGTGAGTCTTGACTCTACATTCACATAGGGCACTTTGTGAAGGTTGAGACCATGGCTCAAATGGCTTCATCTGCTTCATTTAGTTGGAAGAGAACACCTATTAATGGACTGATTCTAACAAGAGGAAACCTGGTGTGTGCAAGGGTCTGTATGTTTCTGGGTTTCTGGCATTAGGATCCTTACGATGTTAGATAATGTGGTGAGGAGCTTCTTTTTCCCCTCTTTCCCTCCAGTTTCCTATAGGCCTCTATGCTTTCCATGGTAATTGGCTCAACAGCTCAAGGCGTGAGGTACTTTGTGACCTGGAAGATAGGGATGGGATGGAGTAAGAGGAGCTGTGTCTCATTGTCCATGCTGAACTCATTGGTTTCCCAGACACTGCAGCTTCTGGGAAGCACAGAGCAAGGATTGACAGCCATGAAGAGTCACCATTCCTCCTCCCTGCCCTGCCTACATGGAGAACACTTAGGGCTTCCCTTGGGGCCATCTCTAAAGAGATGAGAAAGATAGGATTGGAACATTTGTAGGAATCTTGGGTTGCTCCAATTCAGAGAAAGAGACAGAACAGGAGATAGTGTTTGTGGTCCTGATCTTGGTGCTTGGTATTCTCAGGTAAGCTGGAGAGCTGATATACACCAAAGCATGATGCCCCACCAGCTGCACATTACTGAGACAACACTGACTGAGCACAGTCTTTGAGTCCTGCTCTGTTGGAGATGCTACTGTTTGGCGTGCAGAGACTTGTACAGTGTCCAGTATGGCCCCTGTATTTGAGTTGTTGACTGTCTACCTGAGAGAACTAAACCTGACCCTAACACCAGGCTGAGTGTCTCCGGAGTCTTAAAACTCAAAGCAGAGGAACTCTCAGAGTCATGTAGTGGGGTAGGCAGAGAGACACATAGGAGGATCAGAGAAAATGAAACTCTATTTGTTATTCAGAAACCTGATGAACTTTCCATATGCCAAAATGCACAAAACTGAAAATGTTTTCTTGGAGGGAGAGAAAGCAAAGGGCAATAACAATATGGTGTGATATGAGCTGTGCTGTGGAGAGCATGGGAGGTGTGTGAGCCCCGGGCAGAGGCACTTTACCAGTCAAGGCTTCTTGGAGCTGAAGGAGCAGAAGCCATGGAAAAGACCAACAAAATGCCTTTCTTTTTCAAACTTACTGAGAAGGATCATCAGAATACCAACAGGAAGAAATACTCATTGTTCCAGAAAGTTTGGGTCGAGTTTGTCTCCTTTGTTTTATTTTGTTTTTTGAATAGCCTATTATGATGATGTGAATAAGGAATCTTCTGGGGCTCTCTCTGGCCTCAGTCATACTTTATCTCAGAAAATACACGAAAGGAGGAGTTAGATGGGAGCTTAGGTTGCCCTAAATATCTTCCTCAGTTACACGAGTGCTGGGATGCTGTGATTTCAGCCCTTTCCAAGGAGACTCCCCCTCATGTAGGGCCCATCATGGTTCCCTTCCTTCCTGTCACATGTGTCTGTCCTACTAGATGGCACACAGGATATGGAATGAGCCTGAAAGAGGGAATCATCCTTGAGAGATAGCCTTGACCTATTCTGGGATCTGGCTCACCTTTTTGTCCTCCTTGCCTACTGAGGAGGTCATGGGTCCTTCTCAGGAAGGCATTTCATCTCACTTTCCATCAACAACCAGCCCCATTCTCCAACATTGGCTAAAAATGTGGTGTTAGTGGGATTAAAATCAGAGAGCAGAGAGAGTGGCCTCAGGACAGTGTTTTTTGCTCACATTACCCTTGGAGGTTATCTATTAGAGGAATATGGAGATTCTAAATATGATAGGTATGGGGCTTCTTTGTGAGTAATCCAACAGAATTTGAAGGGAGTTTCCCAGAGAGGGTCAGGGCTCTTTGGCCTGGCCATTTATACCCCACTGTCTTCTTTTTGTACATATATAATTTTTTTTATGTTTTGTTTATTTTTGAGACAGAGGGAGGCAGAGCATGAGAAGGGGAGGGGCAGAGAGAGGGAGACACAGAATCCAAAGCAGGCTCCAGGCTCTGAGCTGTCAGCACAGAGCCCGATGTGGGGCTCAAACTCACAAACCATGAGATCATGACCTGAGCCGAAGTCGGACACTTAACCGACTGAGCCACCCAGGCACCCCCTATAATTTCTTTTCATGTTTTCATTTTTTTGAGACAGAGACAGAGTGTGAGCAGGGGAGGGGCAGAGAGAGAAGGTGACACAGAATCCAAAACAGGCTCCAGGCTCTGAGCTGTCAGCACAGAGCCTGATGTGGGGCCCAAACTCACGAACTGTGAGATCATGACCTGAGCCGAAGTCGGATGCTTTATTGACTGAGCCACCCAGGTGCCCCAAAACCCCACTGTCTTCTAAGCCCCTGTTTTCATGGCTCACTCCCCAAGCTCTGAGGGGCAGGGGTAATCTGGGCAGAAAGCTGTGCTATAACTGAGGAAAGTGGCAGTATATTTTTCCCTTGAGGGGAGTATAACTGAGGCAACTCCCATTTCATTAGTCTTGTGGGCCAGTGGCACTGTTACTGATCAGTAGCCCTCTTCCTCCTAGCCTCCCATAAAATAGTCTGCTGGGAAGTGATCTGAGGGAGTCATACTGAAGAACTAAGGATAAGGGAGCCCACAGTCTGATCTAAGGGAGAATCTTCCCCTTCTTGTCCAGCCTTCTTTCTCTTGACTTCTTGCCATTCAGATTCTGTGTAGCTCAGAGATGCTGTTTTGAAGTTAAGCCATCAGAGATAAGGTGAGATAAGTAAGACTCCTGTGTCTGTTTTCCAGGGACACTGAAAGCTCAGTTCTATACAAAGCTCTTCCCTAATTTTCAGTGCAGCCTTCTTACGGTGGTAACTTTTCATGGTGGTAACTTAAAAATGGTTGAAGTGAGACCCTAGAATTAGAGTTAACCACCTGGATGTTGTTTAACATAAGAGCTGGAATCCAGCCTTACTACCTCTGTCTCATTCATCTTTTTACTTCTGCCACCTGTCAGGCCTTGTGATATGCAGCCTTGAGAACATTATCTTACCTAATTTGTAAAGTGGGGTGATCAATCTAATCTTATAGGGTCTTCAAAAGAGTATATCAAAACAGAATATTTTATATCGTGTATGGAACATAGTAAACCCCTCTGAAAATAGCAGTTACTAACGTAAGTTTTTGATCATGAAGACTGGGTGACCACAGCTGCTTCTGAGGGCCAGGACACTGCAGCCTCTAAGGATAGTGGCAGGGGTGGATAGGGAGATCTGACCCCTTGATATTTGACCCTATTACTCTACTCTCTCTGATTGCAGACTTGTTACACAGATGATTAGCCTTAGTCCAGCACCAAGGCTGCCTGGGATTCTGGTTTGTATTCAATTGGGGCCTGGAACAAAGCCAGAGAGGCACAATGAAGGATGTTTCCCTTTGTGTCTACAGCTGCTTTCTGGTTACAATGGGCCATTGTTGTGCTAAGTCACAATGGAAAGGAAGTGTAACTGATTGGTCAATTGATTCTGTCTCATGTTTTAGGCCTCAGAGGCCCTACTCTGTCAGGGTCATCTGGGGTTTTGGGAAGTTGTCTCATATAGTAAATTAGTTATTACTGACTGTAGGTGGATTATTGATCTTAGCTCTTTTCCTCTCTATAATAGGATACCTTCATGAGCATTGCCATGTGACTTTGGTGTACCTCTCATTAGAGCAGGAGCATATGCCACATTGTTGTTGAGCATGGATTAGTCAATGAGATATTAGTATTTATGATGTGACCAGAGGCTTTGAATGTGCTTTGGTTATTCAGCTTGACCTCTTGTGTTTATGCCACCTGCCATGTAATAACATGCTCTGGATAGCTCCTGGCCAACAGAGAATAATGAGACAGATGAAACAACTCTATGCATAGTCCAGGTCCAAGCCTAGTGGAGCCTGTTTGGGATGAGCTGAATCCTAGCCTACTGACATAAGGGAGAAAAATGAATGTTTATTATAAGCCAGTGAGATTTGGGTATCATTTGTTATGCAGCATTGTTTTTGAAGTAAAAGCTGACTAATGCACTGACACATGCATAGTAAGGAAAGGACCAGCAGGAGAATCTGATGGCTACAGACTGGGTGATATAAGCCCCTTGTAGAGGGACTCAGACGTTTCTGAACTAGAATGTTCAATTATCTTTTATCCTGGAAGAGACTGTAGAGAGCACAGGTTGGGTATGGTTTGTCCCCTTTCTGCTCCCAATACCCAGACTAGTGCCCTGCTCAGAGTTGAAAGTTGATAAAGATGTGTTATATCTCACAAGAATGATTTGAAACATAGGCTAGGGAGAGTTTATTTCTGAAAACTTCCTGTGAGAGTACCCAAGATGCAAATCAGAGAAGAGAACATGAAAAGAATAGACCTAACCAACCCAGGGTAAGGCCAACTCCAAGAGAAATTTTAGAAATGCCCCGAGCCTTTGAACAGTGTTGATAACTTTTGTTCTCTGAGGGTTGTTGGAGAAATGATTAGAAATGTATCATTTTCTGTCTCAGCTGTTATACCAGAATATCATAAAGATGGTAGTTTAAACAATAGGAATTTATTTCTTATAGTTCTGGAGGCTGGAAAGTCTTATATAAGCGTGTCAGCATGGTCAGGTACTGATGAGAGCTGTCTTCTTGGTTTGCATCTGGCTGTCTTCTTGGTGTCCTCTTGTGGCTAAGAACAGAAAGAGAGGGGAAGCAAGCTCTCTTGTTTCTTCTAAGGGTATTAATCTCATCTTGAGGGTTCCAGCCTTATGACCTAATTATCTCCCAAGGACCCCACCTGCAGATACTATCACATTGGAGATTAGAGTTTAACATTTGAATTCTGGGGGACACAAACATGCAGTCTACAGCATTTTCCCTTTTAGAAACAACTCTTAATTATGTAGTCAAATATCCTTCTCCCTCCTTTTTCTGTGTTGTCTTCTCATTCTCCCCTGCCCTCCAAAAACATCAGACACCATGATGATGTTTCATTCCAGCAAGGGCTGGCTGTCAGCTGATCCCCACTAACCTGATGCCATAGAGACATCTATGAGATGAGAAATAATTTTTCTCTGAGATATTTGTATTTCTAAAGGGAATTATAGGAATTACAAAAGACTTCTCTAGGCAAATAAATGAATCACCAATGATAGAATATCAAAAATTGTGTTAGTCTGTCACTCTTTTTGAGAGGGAAGTTATGTGTACTGCTCACCCTTCCACTGCAATCTCACTCTATAGGTTCCCTAAATCCTCCTATATTAGGATGAGACCTGATCATCTGTTTCTGTGCTCCTTTTCCTCTGTGTTTGGAATGAAACAGGTGTGGACAATGTATTATACAAGCTTGTTCTATTTTAAATTATTGGGTGAGGGAAGCTTAGGGCATATACCTTTTTTAAAGTAGCTGGTTGTGCTGACACCTGCTGTTGGAAGGTAAGAAGATGCCCTGGGATTTCTCCAGGAGGTGGGACCCTGGAGACTGCTTTCTGCCACTCTTGGAGAGATTGGACTTTTAGGTCATTGTTTCCAGGTAAAGGCTGACTGGAATTAATGGAGGATTGGGATTTAAAAACAACTGTGTTACTTTGTGACTGTATAGGAAAGCAGCAGAATAGTGGAAATGTAAGGTGGTAGGAGCCTAAGATTTGGGGTCTGAGGGCTGGGAGCTCGGTGTTCTCATCTGGGAATTGCAGGAAGTAAAAGCTTGTCTCACATGGATGTTGTGAGGATAAATTAGATATGGTATGCAAAGTCCTCTGAGGGACAGAATTTGTATAAATGTTAGTTGTTAACAGAGTGATTCTAGAGATTAATACCATGTATTAAGGCTGATGCAGATTACTTCACCTGCCTCCTGCCAGATGCAGTGTCAGGGGGCAAAGCTGTGGTCAAGCAGGAATACTCTGCTACCAGACAGCCTGGCTTCTAATCCCAGCATTACCTCCTATCTTCCTTCTGTGGTGTTTGTCAGATTTGAGTTGATAACTAAAATGAATACCTAAGTTTTAATTTAAAAAAGTGTTTAAACAGTACATGGCAGACAGTGATCTTTCAAGAGATACCAGCTATTTTTTTTTTTTTTACTTATTTTGAAATAACCATAGGTATGTAGGAGGTTGGAAAGATAAATGTATAGGGAGGTTTGTATACTCTTCACATAGCCTCCCCCAAAGTTGTCACCTTGCAGAACTATGGTGCAGTATCAGTACCAGGAAATTCATATTGGTACAATCTATAGAGCTGTTATGGATTTCACCAGTTTTACATGCACCCGCATGTGTGTGCATGTGTGTGTGCATGTGTGTGGGTTCATACACAGCTTCATGTAATCACAACCACAATCTAGGTATAGATTGGAGACTGGTTACCAGTGCAGTAACCATAAGCCTCCCTCTTGCTACCCTTTTATAGCCACACCAGGCAACTATTGTAATTTGTTGAAGTAGTCAGGAAACAGAATTCTTAGAAGTGTATTTTTATAGTAAGAAATGCCTGACACTGAACTTGTGAAATTGTTAAGCTCCTTGTCCTTGGAAGCATTCAAATAGCAGCTGAATCCTTTTTAAAGAGGTGTTACAAGAGAGTGAGGAGAGAGGATGGAGGTAAATTGAATTCTGAGGTCCAGTTCTAAGCTTCCAGGATTCTACAGGAAGGTACCCTAAAGGAGATGAAGTTTCACATGGGCCTTAAGGAACAGAAAGGCAATGGGGAGAGGGGAGAACATACCAAGTGAGTAGTGGGAGAGCCAGCCCTTCTCTGTTCCCTGACCCTAGGTGATAAAGGTGTACCTCTGAGTAGATAGGTTAGGTTTCTCTGAAAAAAGCTTTCTGGGCTATATGGAGCCTAAGTAGTAGGCTTCTTTATCTTTTTTATGGGCCAAGGATTTAACAGCTGCATTGGTGCAGTAGTCAAGGTATCCCTCAAGTGGCCAACTCTTAAACAGAGGGATCCTAGATAAAGACAGGTTTCCTGTTCTTCTGGGTTGCCATATCGCCTGATCAAGCTGCATAGAGTGGTTCCATAATTGTTTCTTCTTTATAACCCAGTCCAGTTTTTGAAAATGAAATATGAGCTGGCCCAAAGGATCTGCTGCTCCCCTGTAACATTGTCTTTCTCTAGAATGCATTCATTCATCCTTTTTTTTAAAACAAAAAAAACCCAGAGAACCTCAGCAGGTAATTTGAAAGACTAACAAACTTTGGCATAGATCACTTTAAGAGCCTGAGAGCTGGCTGGAATATTAATGAAGCTATCTAGTGATAGAATTGCTTCCTGATGCAGGAACGTATCAAAGAGGTTAGGTTCCTGAGTGTTGCTCTGCAGAGCCCCATCTCTATTATCTAGCTCTTAATTACTTCATTAAAATTCAGCAGAGAAGCTGCCCAAATCCGGTAGCTTGCCCACAGCTTGCTGGGTGCTTTCCCTGCCTCTGGCCATACGAAATTTTTAGTTCTTCAGGTCTCCAGAGATGGGAGGCCAGATCTTAGGCAGGTAGATCTGCTGCTGGCTGCATTAGCTCACAGTGCTGGGGCTGCTGCCTGCCTTCTACACAGCTGGATGTCTGCCCCCTTTCCCAACAGCTGGACCTCTGCTTACCCTGTGCTCTTGGGGAGAAAGCTGCCCTATAAAATTGTTCCCCAGATCACAGAAGTCTCCTCCATTACACACACATACTTTCTGGAACTCTTTGGAAGAGATAGATTGCCCCTGCCCTTTTAAAACAGCATTTGGGATACCATTTCAGCTTGGCTGGCTCATTGGGAAAGAAGTTGACATGGTGGCTTTGTAACATTTTGGCTCTATTCCTAGTTTTCTATCATCCCTGAGCCTCAGTTTTTCTGTCTGGTTTGGTCCCTCCTTAGGTCTAAATTCTCTTGGTCTTTAGGAGTATCCATTTTCTCCTAGGGCTGTAATACAGTGACACCTTCTGGCATGAAACTGTACCAGTCTGCTTCTCTCCTAAATTGTCCCCACTGGGTCTCACTTCTAATGCTGTTCCTTTTAGTGATATCCCTCATTATTGCCCTCTTTAACCCCAGGACTAGGGAAACTGCCCAAGGTATCTTTATGTTTAATAATAATTTTTAGTCTACAGGGAATAAATAACAAGAATGTCATTAGAATCCAGGGGGTCCATTGGCTTTTTGATGGCTGGTTTTAGATCCAGAAGCTTTTCTGTTGTCTCTGGGTTTCTGTATATGCTCCAAGGGGGAGTGCAGTTTTTAGAATCACACTGGGTCAGCAAAAAACAATGCATATAAACATGTCTATTGCTTAGTGGGTGCAACATGTGTTTGTTAGTAAAAGTCACAGATATTTCATCTGCCCTTTCTTGTGCTGCTTCTGCCTTCCTGTGTTTCACTTTTTTTTTCAAACCACTGTGTCTGTGAAAGGTCCTTCAGGAAAGAACAAGGGCATTCAGGATCTCCTGGGTTGTGGTTTTGAAGGGGCCCATAATGGAGATCCTGATCTGACAGAAAACTTGGCCAAGGGCTCAACGCCAGACATACTCAGGCAGGCAGTGCAAGACTGAGCCCCCAGACTCATGGAGGTCATGGAGGAGCACAGAATTTTGAAGAAGGAGGATTAAGGAGAAGAGCTTGTGCTGAAGTTGGAACCAGTCACACAAATGAGCCAGACTGAGATTTCTGATAAACATTAAAAAAAAAAAAAGTAAGTATGCACCTTCTGAGTATTTCTAAGGTAAGGAGAGCCTCTGATAGGTCCAGGTCCCTCTTCCCTCTATTCTTCCCTGTAAGAGGAGAATCTGGAACCTTCCCTAACCCAGTCCTTGGCTTTTGGAGGCATCTCCAAATTCAGGAGGTAGAGATGATACTTGAGGACTTGTCATTTGGCAAGTAATTGCCTCCAGTGCCAAATACTGCTCCTGGATTCAGGGAAATGCTAGATAGGGAAAGGATTGTTGGTCCTGGGTAGCATGGCATTAACCAGAGGACTTCTTCATGTTTCTTTTTCTTTTTCTTTGTCTGGTGGTTAAAACTTTGGGGGAGAGGATGATCTCATCATAATATTTCTCTTAAATATATTCATCCCTTAAAGTGCTCATAATTCCCACAATTATATTTGGACTCTCAGATTTCTTTTAAAAAAGTAATTTTGCTTTGTTTTTTCTATCTGGCTCAGCATCTTTCATCTCTTTGGTAATGGGGTGCTTATGCCATTTGGTAATGGGTGGTTTCTCTATACTGTATGATTGGTTTTAAGGACATGTGACATTGAAAGGCTTCCTGGGACCCTTCTTGTTTTAGCTATGATGGTGCCACAGTAAGGGGCCTCAACTTGGTATGAACTTGGGCAAATCATGTTGGCGTTTGCAATCATCGGTGTCCCTATGGGTTAGATGTCCATTAAGTGGAAATGCTTTATACTTTGCTTCAGAGATCTGCTACAAGCATCAGATGAACTACAGTCTGTGTAAGAGTCTTGAAAATTGTACAAGTTTGAAAGATGATGTAATGGTAAATTTTATGTGTCAACTTGACTGGGCAACAAGAATGCCCACATTGAATATTATCTCTGGATATGTCTGTGAGGGTGTTTTTGGCTGAGATTAGCATTTCAGTTTGTGGACATGTGAGGTAGATTGTCCCTCACAGTGTGGATAGTCATCATCCAGTCCACGGAGGGTCTATATGAAACAGAAGCAGAGGAAGGGAGGATTCATCCCTCCAACTTGGATTCATAGCATTAGCTTCCCTGGTTCTCAGGCCTTCAGACCCACTGATTTAAACCCACCAGCTTTCCTGGGTCTTCAGCTTGCAGACAGCAGACTGTGAGATTATCAGCTTCCACAATCATATGAGACAACTCCTCATAATCATTCATTTGGTGTCTCTCTCTCTCTCTCTCTCTCTCTCTCTCTCTCTCTCCCCATCTCCATACACACCATTGGTTCTGTTTCTCTGGGTAACCCTGACTAGTACAGGTAAGTATATGATACTTGACGCTTTCCAGGGCTTCTTAGAGAGCAGTCATTTGAAAAGGCAGCATTGGCAGAAGCTCAGAGGCTCATAACTCTAAGTAGAAAGCATTTTGGGGTTTATTTGGTTTATTTCTGGCTCTAATATCCTCAATTCAGTGCAATATATTTTACCTCCTTATGGAATACTTACTATGTGCCAAGCCCTATGCTAAGCAAAGATGGGGTGATATGGCAGAGAGATAAGTTACATAGAAGTTTTGTCCCCAAGTCTCACATTTGGGCTTTGATGGGGCCTATCACAATTTACCCAACCTTCGTGTTTGGCAAAGCCGCGTGTGCTTCAGCTAGGCCCTTGTGAAAGACGTGCCTGTGGCAAGGATTAAAGTATTAACACTTTAACACTTTTGCGAAGTATAAGGCCAAGGTAATGAGAGTGAAGGCAGAAAAGAGGAAATGAGGCAAGGAAAGATGTCAAGCAGTGCAGTGCTGTGTTCCTGTGCCAGCTGGAGACAGCTTTATGAGAAGCATTATGAGGACACATTACATCCTTAGCAGGAATGGTCACTTGTCATACTGGGCTTCTTGGGAAGGTTTGCCAGGAAAAAAAAAAAAACCAAAACACAACAACACATTTTGAAGCAGTTAAAATTGAGGACAAAACACTGTATGTATATGTCCAGTTTCCTTCCATTTCTGATTCTCTTTGGTCAAGGTTACAGAGAGAGTTGACCCAGTTGAACTTCCAGGTTGTGTTGTCTAGCCCATAGAGGATGATTGGAAAGCCACTTCCCATGCTCCATGATGATGTACTTGATACAAGTGCAGAAGTGAGGGGACAGCTTGGCAGAGGTGGCGTCTGGCTAAGAGAGTGAAAGAGACATTTTGGGTTATCCGAGAAGGCCTGCAACCTTTGGTCTTAAACACTGACGTCTCCTTCTCAAGGTTAGGAAACCTTGCAGTCAAATAGAGCAAGGGTATAGTATGGCTCAGCTTCTAAATTCCTTCCTTCATCTCCATCTACTGGAAATGATTGCATCCTGCTGACAGCCTCCTAAGCTCAGAATCCTCATCCAGGGGCTTAACAGTAACAAAATGGCTTCTGTTGCCCCACCTCATCCTCCCCTGGGGACCCAATCTAGCCTTATCCTCTTCACAATCCCTTATGAGAGGGCCAGATCCTTATTAAGAAACACTATGGATTTTTAGAGTAAAAAATCTATAGAGAGACTTCAGAAACAGTCTGGGGAGATTATGAAGAAATGTGGGCCAGTTTTCCAAGGAGATTTTATAGAATATTCAATAGTACTCATGTCATAAAAGGCCTATGGAGGTTTCCAAAGCTGGAGCTGGCCCTGAATTATGATTCCCTGATGCAGAGCCCAGCGAAAGGTCACAGCATAACAGATTAGGGCTTGATTCTGAGGCGCTTGTAAAAATAGAGCCACCTCGCTAAAATGCAGTGGGGATATTAATTTCCAGGGCTGAAGTTCAATTTAACAGAAAGACAGAGTAGAAAATAGAGCTGTCTTTTCAATCCCAGTGGTCATAATAGAACCCCACCCCACACCTCTCTGGAAACTGTCTCCTAGCCAGCTCCCAGACATTCTAAAACGTGCCTTGTGCTTTTCTTTCGGTGATAACTGGAGCTGAGTTGCTAGAGGGACAGCAATTACTGTTCACAGATGAGGAACCTGAGGCATTTGGAGGTTAATCTACTCTCTCACATGCACAGAACAAGTCAGGGGGTGAGCCAGTTTGCATTTAGTAAAATCCTACTCCTATCTGGGAGCAGATGACCACGTGTACATTTAACTTTTATATAAGAAGGAAGGCTGTTAACATGTATCCCTACTGTGTTGAGACCCCATGTGAAGGGCTTGACATCCTCTAACTCAATATTACAGTGAATTTGATAGATTAATATTCTCTCCATTTATTAGCAACCTGAGGCTCAGGACGGTAAGGACATTGGTCTAAGGAAATTATGTAGCTGTTACAAGGCCTGGCACAGAGAAGGACTGGCTTCACATGGTCTGACTGGTGTAGATTCACTCTCCTCTTGACCCTACAGCATCTATTCTGTCTTCTCAGCAACTGGAACCTCCACTAGATTAGGAACTGTGTGTGCCCTCCCTGTCAGTACCTAGCTCAGGGTGGGGGCTCTTAAGGCTGCTGAGAGTAGGTGAGTTGGTGGAAACTCATGATATTTCTGGGTTCTTGGGAGGATCTGGCCTATTCTTTGAAACTGGTGTGAAACTTTAACTTGAATTTTCTCTCCTTAAGACTCAGTGAAACGTCAGTCTGGGTGGATGGGAAGAATCTGAGGGTGAATTTGTTCAGTTAAATGAGAATGGTTCAGAGCCATTTGAAGGTCAGACAAGAGACCTCAGTTGATGAGGTGCAGAAAGACAAATGGAGAGGTCCTGATATTTCACCATTTAAAAAAATTTTTTTTAACGTTTATTCATTTTTGAGAGAGAGAGAGGGAGACAGAGTGTGAGCAGTGGAGGGGCAGAGAGGAGACACAGAATATAAAGCAGGCTCCAGGCTCCGAGCTGTCAGCACAGAGCCTGACAAGGGGCTCAAACTTATGAACTGCAAGATAATGACCTGAGCTGAAGTTGGATGCTTAACTGACTGGGCACCCAGATGCCCCAAGATTTCACCATTTTTTTTTAAGATGGACTCAAAGTAGGCATTTAATTAACATCTCCTGGGTTTATGACAGTTGCTTCCTTGGACTCCCACCATTGGTCAACAGTGACTACTAGCCTAGGCTGGAACCCAGTGTGATGGCCAACTCATATGCCTAGGGGTAGTGGGAAGATCTCAGTTTTGTGAGGGTTCAACTCCAGGAGTTGTTGCCCAACAGGTGTTCTATGTAGGGCCTGGTGCCCGGTGCTCTTTCTGGAGGCAGAGGGGAAACAGAGGTAGAGGCAGACCCTGGGACTATGAATGGGTCATGGATGGGTTTTGGGCTTAGCCCCACCCAATGACTGAATTGAGGGAGGCATTAATGACAAAATGCATGCAGAAGTACCACACAAAACAGAGTGCTCTTATTATCTGCCTTCCCTGCTGCCTCAATTTGCTGGCCACCACCCTCCTGGTCCCTCTCAGGGCCCGTCAACAGGATGAAGGCATTCTACTGTTGCCACAGCAGTGATGACAATGGTGAACTAATGAGGACATTATCTAAGGCAGTGATAGCTATATCTCCATGACCCTGGCCTGGGCTTACAAACAGGGACTCCAATTCGGCTGTGGTCTGTGATACTTGTTGCTATAGTATATATCACACTCCAAAAGGATCTCATTAGTGACTGGGGAAATCTTCCTCCCTGGCCCTTTTCTTTTCTATCAGTGAGCAGTTTTAATTGTGTTCAATCACCTTTTTCGATGACCTCAATGTCATCTAGCCATTTTCTTATCTTCCAACTTCTTTGAGAGCATATTTGTGCATGTAGCCTGCACTTGGTGGGTGTGAAACGGTTGTACACAGGACAGTGAGCAGGGGATTAGATTGATGTTTAATGGAATTACCCATGAAGTGTCATGGCCTCCATATTTGTGCACAATGGAGAATCTATTTTCAGCTTACACCCTATCTGCAAGTTACTTTTCTAGGCAAGAAAACAAACAACAAATCCAAAAAAAAAAACCCAAAAAACAACAAAAAACAGAATATACCCACCTACTTCCTATTACCACATTGTGACCAGAACACAGAGGCACCTAGAGAGAACAAAAGATTTGATCAGAGTAATTGGCTCTCAAATTTCAGTGTGTGTTACACTTTGGGAAAGAGGTCTTAAAATATAGATGCATGAGCCACATCCTTGGAAGTTCAGATTTAGTAGATCTGAAGTAGGGACCAGGCACCTGCATTTTTTTGCAGCCTATTCAGGAAATTTCCATTCCTGGGCTGTACTTTTAGAACCACTGGATTAGAAAAAATGAATTAAAGGCAGATAGCAGCAGGACCCTCCTACCCTGGCCTCCCCCCACACAGAGAAACCTTTCCTGGGTAATAGTTAATTAGCAGCTGGGGGATATAAACCTCTTCAGTGAGTCAGTTGATAGAGTTCTACCGTCCGGGTGGCTGTATGCCCCTTTTTTTCTAGGGTCATGGTTGTTGTAGATCAATTAATACCTGTTAATTATTTTTAGTGTCTCCTTTCCCCCTTGAAAAGTGTCTGGGTTTGGACGATGAATTATACAGTCACCCCACTTTAAAGTGAACTTGGAGTAAGCCTTATAAAGGAAAGAAACATTGCTTCATAAAAACATAAGCTCCAAGGATGAGCTAATCACCTCCCTGACCAGTGTTCTTGGAATTTGAGGGTGGGAGGAATAAGTATATGTTTGCTCAGTGGTCCCCTCTAATGTCCCAAACTCGGGATCACCCCAGGAAGGCTAAAAAGCCCCTAATCTCATTGACATTTCTATGGCATAAATGATTAAAAAAGGCCACAGGCATGTTTCTAGAAGCATAACAATCTTATTAAAATCATGCCTCACTCTCAACAAATTCAAATCTGTTTACATCCACTTTCCTACATATGGTAGCAACAGAAAACATTCATTTGTTCTAATCTCAACCCACTTCTGGCTTGTTCAACATTCAGATTTTATTTTCACAAATACAGAACTGCATTCTACATTTGAGGATGTCATTTAAGGCCAAGAAACTCCAATAAAAAAGCATTTATCAGCAGTTAAGTTTGTTTGAGGATTACCCACTGCAAATAAAGCCAAGCTCCCCTTTAAACTGAAGCATGCTATTTCGGGAATGTGACCCCTTTCATGAATAAATGACATGGTGACATTTACAGATAAAGCAAGATTTAACTGCTATGAAAGGAGGTGACAAATGTCAGGATGTCAATAATGATCCGTGAACATAATGGTTTCTTGCCTGAGTGCTGAGCAGATACATAATGTAACTACTGCCTGCCAGTGTTCTGCAGGGAATGAGCCCTGCAGTCTGGGAGCAACCTAGAAGGCTCCCAGAATCAGAAGACCATGAGTCTTGAATGGTGGGTACATGAGATGGGGTCTGAGTACAGTCTGGCTAATCACTGAATCCATTAATTCTTTCATATTGCTCTCATATCTGCACTCCAGGAAAGATGAAGTTTTTCTATCATCGATGGCTAAATGTTGGCAGAGGAGGATTCAGATGTTGTGAAAATAGCTTTCTTATTATGCCTTCATTTTCCTAAAGAGCCAAGGGTTTAGAGAAAGTGCCAGGAATAAGTATGCACTGTCACTAGCATGATGAGGCCAGGGCCGTGGGTGGTGCCTTGCGAGGTGGTGCAGGCATAGAGGCCCACACCAAGGGCATCTCCCTCGCCAGCACGGGGCCAGCTAGCTGTCTCAGCAGCGTGTGGCTGGTCACAGAACACACTAGCCAGATTGCAGGTGGCTCAGCTGGACCGGCTCACTCCTACAGCAACCCTTCATTCCCCTTCCTCTGGACCATTTCTCCTGGCTTGGATTCAGGGCACTGTTCCCTCCTCGTTCTATTCCTACATCTTTGGAGCTGTTTTTTGTTTTCTTTTACTGGCCTTTATCTCTTCTGTTAAAATTAGATGCTCTAGGGCAGTGGTAAATGTTCAACAACTAGCTCTTGGAAAACAAGCCCCAGTTAGTGTGCCGTTTTCTGTGACATAAATACTCTTTTCACCCTCCTCACCCCAGTTATTGCTCTCTTTACCAAGATGGAATTATCATTTTCATGCAGAGAACCCCAAGTGTCTATTTCCAGCCCGAGTAAGTCTCCGCAGATCCAGCCACATATAATGAATACAGAAGACAGCTTCCTCTGCTCCACCTTTGCAATTGTCCTTCCTGATCTCCCACTTCTCTCACCTCCAAGGTGAGGTTACTCCTGACCTTTCTTCCTCTGTGATGCTTCCTGGGTCTGGCTCATGGTCTCCAGATCCACGGTGGCACCCAATCCCCAGGTCTAGGCATTGTTCTCTTGTCTTATAATACGTCAAAACTCATGAGTGTCCCCATTGTTACCTTATTTAACAATAAAAATGAGAAAACAGGCTCTGGGCTGTTAGACTTGCTAGAGGCCCTGTGGTGTGTTGTATCCAAGTTGTGACTAGAACCCAGGTTTCTTGATTCCCAGGACCAGTGCTTTTTCTTGTGTGACACCCCATTTTACTTTGCTCCTAAAGGCCAGGGCCCAGTTAAAATCTCTACCTCCTCAGCCCCTGTACTCCCACCTGCCCCGCAGTGACCTCCTGGCCCTCCTCTGAGTGCCTGTGACAGGGCCACTTCATTGGTGGGAGGAGAAGAAGTTGTTGACAGTTACCATTCTGGAGCCTTTAGCACCATATGGTGGCACATTTTGCTTGGCCTTCCTTCAGCCTCTTGGTACAGATGTAATTTTCTTGACAAATACCATGGTCCTGTCCCCTGTGGCTGCCAGAAAAACTGTGAACTTTAAGAACAAGAGCAGGTCAGGAAGTGGGGTTGTCATAACTAGCACTGACAGGCCACCAGCCTCTATCAGCAGTGTTGAACAAGGCTTTGGGTTTTTTGGCTCTGCTGGGGAAAGTTTTTTTCCCTATGGGGAGGCCTTTCTAAGACAAAGGGATGACATCCTTCTCTCTTTCTGTACTTTGTGGGTCTAGATTACGCTCCCTGCCTTGTGTGCATGGGTAGCCCTAGGCTCCATTATGCTGTAAGGTGAAGCCAGAGGCCTTCCCAGACCTGGAATCTGTGAGGCTGGATCTGAGTGACAGGATTTAGTTTAGGGAAGGGAGAAGTTTTTGTTGACTGGAAGAGTCAAGGATGATTTTCTGAGCAAGGAATGTATGAGCAGAGCTTTGAAAACAGTCAGGAATTGGTGTGGCAGTGGAATCAGGACATCTGCGGTGAGGAGGAGGCTGCGGTGAAGAAGAGGCTCAGAGGAGGCGAGGAGTGGCTCTCCTCCTCAGGTCCATCTCCCATCTTCGTGAGTCTGCCAGTGAGAGCTCAGGCTGAGAAAGTGGGTCCTCTGGGGAGATGATGCAAAGGCGTAAATGACTTTAGAAATTTTCCTAAGAAGGGGAGCAGATGGGGGGCCCCTGTAGAGAATAGTCCTAACCCTGTAGGGGCCACAGAGTAGGGTGGGCCTAGGTCACAGGCCAGGGCAGCCATTCACCTGCTCACTTTCCCATATGTAGTCTGTGACCTCGCTGGTCACAGCGAGGCCCGTGCCTTGGCCATTCCAAGAAGTCAGTGGGGCCACTGTGGGCAGCACGGGTGCAGGCTGGGGGCCCTGCACATCCTTAGTAGGTTCTGAGGCATTGCCTCAGAGCCTGACTGACCTTTTTCTTTCTCAAGGAAAAACTAACTCACCTCCATCTTGCTTTGCTCCTACAAGCTGACAAGATTTCAACCCAAGGCAGGAGACTCTCAACACTGTCATAAAGTACATGTGGAGAAGAGCTAAGAGGTAAATGCATTTCACTGGAAGTCAGTTTTGTCTGGAAGTTTCCCTGTGGTTGGAAGTTTCTTTGAAAACTTGGTGATTATTAAGATGTCAGTGGTGGAGAGAATTTGCTCCTGCCTTCCTGCTGCCTAGCCCTGTCTGCTCTGACAGGCCTCCTCCTTGGTCCTCTCCACTGAGCAGGGCAGAGAAAAGACAAGGGACATTACAGGGTAATGGGTGGCAAAGAGCACTCGCTAAGGCCAGAGCCCTGCAGGGCTTGGTGGGGTATGTCCCGGCCACCTGTGCTGGAGGTCCTTGAAGATTTCTTTCTCTCTCCACATGTGACAGATCCCAGACAATTACCCAGCTAAAAAATACACACAGCTATTTTGTTATCTAGGAGTGGCCACAGAATCTGTCTTTGAAAGGAGCAGTGTTCTATGGCCTGAGAAACTTTCAATGTGCTCTTTGCTTATGCAGAAGCAAAGCCAGAGCCTCACATGGGAAGAAGAGGTGGCCAAAGAGGACCTAAAACTGCTCTCTCTGACAGTGGGGGCTGTGCCCTTGCTGTGTTCTGGGTAGGAACTCTGGCATTGTTATTCTGAGATGGTCTGTTTCGTTTGGGCTGGTGGAGTTGTGCAAAACAGGACAGAGGACTCCCAATTTGGGGAGCAAGGAGAAGGGTCCAGTAAACCGCCATCTGGAAGTGTCCGCAGCTTCATGGGGGAGTGTGTGAGCATATATGTGTGACGTGTGTGAGGGTCTGTGTTGTCTAAAGTGAGATCTGACCTCCATGCAGGAATTGCTTTGTTGATACACTAGAAGCTGTGGGTTCTGATACTCAACTTTGAGGCTTTCCTTTTTAGCACTGTATTCTCTTGGCTTATCCTCACGCAGCACTGAAGTTCTGAAATTCTTTAGCTGAGTGTTGACCTTGGTATGGGGAATGACAGCAAAGAGGGTGTCCCCATGTGGGAAGAAGCAAAGCAGGAGGGGAGGGAACTCAAAGACCTGGGGTTAGCAGGAAGGAGCTCAGCAGATTGGTCTAGAACTAGCAGTGAGGAGCGGATCCTGCAGGGTCCTAGCCACGCATCTTTTGCGGGGTTCAGAGCCAGCACTGAGGAGGTCTGCAAAGAGACATGGTCTTTTTGCAAGTGCAGAGGAGAAATTGAATTATTAATATTTATTTAGATGTAAAGGGTATTGGTGACCATGGAAGATAGCAAAATTAGGAATGCTTGCATTTAACTATGTTTTTCTTCATGTAGCACTTTATCCATTTATTTTTTTAATGTTTATCTATTTTTGAGAGAGGGAGAGAGACAGAGACAGAATGCAAATGCAGAGAGGGGCAGAGAGATTGGGAGACACAGAATCCAAAGCAGGATCCAGGCTCTGAGCTGTCAGCACAGCTGAAGTCAGACGCTTAACTGACTGAGCCACCCAGAAGCCCCACACTTTATGCAGTTAGTTGAAAACTTTTTTGGGTTCAGGCTCTGTCAAGGATACAGAAGAGAAAAAGACCCAGTGTCTCTCAGAAATCTTTCCCTGGCTAGTGCTGCCGTCATTGCTTGTTGTTGTTGTTGTTGTTGTTGTTATTACCACCACCACCACTACTGCTACTATTAGAGTCTTACTTGATTTAGGAAATTTACAACTCCTGAGGGGAAAGCTGGATCTGCCCAGAACTCGCAACAGTGCCGCTCTAGTCTTGTATTCTGGTCCCCGGAGGCAGCTGTGGGCTGTGGTATCCTGCTGAGAAGGGACAGAGCATTCAGGGGCAGGGGGAAATTGTACTGACTCTTATTAGGTGGAAATAATTTTACTCTGAGAACTCTACAGAGTTAAGAGCAACATACATGTTGGGCTAGAGGTGGCATTGTGGAGACAGTCTCAAGTTTCTGCTTTTGAGAACTTGGACGCTTCTCTTCATGTTCTTCTTTAATCTTGTAGTCAAGGTGTCTGGCCCACTGGACTACAGGCTTCTGGAATTCAGAAGCTGTCTCCAGAGAGCAGAGCATGGGTCTGAGCACCCAGCAGGTCCCAGTCTACATTGGCTGAATTAAACAAAGCGCACAGAGCTCACTTCCAAGGGATTTTCTGTCTCTCCACCAGAGAGACCGCTTGAAATTAGCAGCCACTGGTGTTCATGGTTCCTTGAGAAGGACTGTTGGGCTGGCAGCCTTGGCCTTTCCTCTCTGTCTTAGGCATCCCAGCCAACATACCACAGACTTCATGGCTTAAACAACAGACATTTATTTCTCACAGTTCTAGAGGCTGGGGATCCAAAATTAGGGTGACCACCACTTCAGTTCCTGCTGAGAGTCCTCTTTGTGGTTTGCAGACTGCTGTCTTCTTGTAATGTTCTTACATGGTGGAAAGAGATAGTGTTCAATCTCGTGTCTCCTTTTATAAAGGCACTGATCCCATCATGTGGTCTCTACCCTCATGACCTAATTACCTTCCAAAGGCCCCATTTTGAAATATGATCACATTGGGGATCAGGGCTACAACATATGGGTTTTGGAGGGATGGTCAGAAACATGTAGCCCAGAATACTCTCTGTATCCCCTTATCCCTGCCTTTGGGCCTCTTTGATTCCCTTACCTGGAGACAAATAGGAACCATGCTTTCTCTCTCATCATGCTCTGTTCCTGAAGGGCTGTAGCACCACTCAAGAGAATGGGCTTCCTACTCCAAGAGCTGTGTTCCCAGCCAGGTTTCTCAGAAGAGGGGAATATTGTTTTTTTGGAAATTATGTCCTCAGCGTCAGCCTGTGCCTCTCATTCTTTGGTCAGTTTGGTTCAACTTCAGACTCTGATGGTGTCCTTCTGACTCAGCTCCCTGGGGATCTGTGCCCAGAGGGAATCCTGTGGCCACTGCTGCTGGAAGAGTGGGCATCCTGATAAAACCATGGCCGTGGGAATCCTGCAGGAAATGAGGCTTTTCACTCTCAGTGCTTTATCCTATTGAAACATCAGGGTTGTAATGATCCAGATAGCATGAGGGAAGTTAGGATGAAACCGAAGTGTTATGTTAACATATCTCTGAAAATAAATGTGGCTTGTGCAAGTGTTTCTGGAAGAAATATGTATGTGTGTGTGCCTGTTTGTGCCTGTATCTGTGTGTAAGCCTGTATGGGTCTGTATGGTGTGCATTACAATGTAGTTAGAAGATTATTATTTTAACCTAAAATTTAGAAGAAAACATTGAGCTACAGTTTGTGTACCTATAGTTAATTTAAAAATATTTTCTTAACTACTATAATGAGAGAATAATTTAAACAGGACAATAAATCATAAAATTCAGTTTCCCCTTGACTAGTCCTTTGTGTTGCCCCAACGTCTGCTTCCTGCCTGTCCTGTCTCACCTTCCTGACATTTGTATGTGTGGAACAATGGACACCAGTGGGATGAGCAGGGTCTTCTCTGTGGCCTTTGCTTGACTGGGCTCTACAGTCAGAAGCATGGCTCTCTGTGACTTTTAAACTTCGAGGATGAAGGGTATGATGCCAGTTTTCGGGTGTGGCATTTCTGTGAATGAGCCAAAAGCAGCTGGGGAACTATAAACATGTGTATATTATGAAGCAGTATGTAGCGCTCAGGCCTCAAAGGCTGATGTTTTCTCATATCCCACGGTTTTATGACCCCATACCTTTAAATATTCATTTCCATTGCTCTACATGAGGACATAAAGTCAGATTGTGCTTCTACAAGTCATGGTGGGTGCCATTCCCTGTGGTCCTAACAGCCACTTCCTTGGGAAAAGAGAACTGCCTCCTGCACGAACCCAGCCCGTGAGAGAGTGACAGCTCCAGGCCAGAAGAGCTGGCCTGACAATCAGTATTTGCAGTGTCCTCTGCCAAGGGTCATGTTAAGACACTCCTTCTCTCTTTTTTCTTCTGGTGTCAGACCTAGTTACTGCATTATATGTATGTGTCTGTGGGTTAACACACCAGGAGGATTTATACACCTTTCCCTTCAACCTGGGGCCCGCCCCACAGCTCCTGAAACATACCAGGTAGTCAATATCCATTTGTTGAACTAATGAAGGTTTCTCCCTCACAAAAGCTGTTGCTTCATTGTGGCTTTCACAAATGAATAACACTGGGGTGTAAGTAAAATATGCTGTGGGAAGAGCAAGTAATGAGGCCACACTGTCAGGTGAATTGGCAGAGTTATTCATTTACTACTTCACCTCACAGGTGAGGCCTGTGATTCAGGGGCGTGGTACCAAGTGATACCTCTGGCCAGGGCAGGCACAGGTGATGGAGCTTCCATGGCAGTTAGAGACCTTCTGTGTGTGTGTGTGTGTGTGTGTGTGTGTGTGTGTGTGTGTGTGTGTGGTCCTTGGCCTGCAGTACATTTGTTGGCCGAGGAGAATTACTGGGCTTTTGAAACTGCTTACAGTTTATAAAAGTGACATAAGCTGAGTACACAGTTCATTTTACTTATGGAGTATCCTTCAGTTCTTCAGTTTCTTAGTTCCTGGGCACATAGAATCACTGATAAGCTGAATCATTTCAGCTATGTACACAATCAGTATTATTGGGTAGGGCATCAGTTCTGGAGTGATCAGGAAATCAGGATCTGGGGCAAGACCCACAATGCCCCACAGCAAACACTTAACATTTTACGTCTCTGTGTTTGATTTTCTTATATCAACAACATCCTTAGTTCATCTAAGCTCATATTAATGGAACACGACCATTGAATGAGAAAGGAGGCTCCGAGTTGGGGTCATAGAATGTTGAAATGTAGTATTGTGACCTAATGTTAAACATGATGTTAGAACACCTGTCTGTTGCAACGTTTCCGCTCTCCTGTATCTCTTGCATTTTTTCATAAGAGCGAGATGCAGCCCACTGAACACACTGTCCCCGCCCCAGCGTGACTGATGACTTCCAGGTTTAATTGGAACAAAATGATGTAGAGAGTGTAGCAGGCATGTAGTCAGTGGGCCTCACATCCAGGCATTTCCCATGAAATGTGAAGAGTCACGCTACAGCCATCGAAGCCAGACTTGGCTCGTCATCTTCACTCTCTCTTTCTATGATTTAGGGGCTCACTTCTCCCCCCACATCCTTCTGTGCCACCTTCCATTATTATATGTTGATACCGACTGCATGATTGGTAACTGTCACATTGCAAGTTATAAAGCACTTGCCCATTCAATAGCCTCCATGTTTCTCATACCACCCCTGTGAGGTGGGCCAGATGACTGTTGGCAACCCATTTATACAAGTCTAGAAACTAAGGCTCAGAGAGGTCAAGTGACTTACTCAGAACCATCCAGCTGATAGGAGACAGGGCTGGCACCAGAACTCTGCACTGTTGAGTTCTAATCCAGTGCCATCTATGCTCCCAGCTCACTGTTGCCCTAAACCAAGAACCGCCTTTCTGAAAAGGAACAGTGTGTTTCCCCCAGTGGTGCTTGACCTTAACAAATCATTTCAATCTTACTCTTTGAAATGTCTGAAGTAAATGGTGGTTTTATCCCCACACAACCTCTTTTCTAGCCTCTCAACTCCATTTTTGGGTGCTGGCCTGATGCCATTCCAGGGCTGTGGATGAGATTATTTCTGACCCCTTCTGCTCTCTGCCCTCCATGTGTCCTTAGAGAGGAGCCTGGAAAGAGCCAGGCCTGGGCAGTAAGAGCATGTGGTCTGCCCGGGCTGGCTTCTCCTTGGAGAACGTGTGTGAATGTAGCTGTGCAAGGCTTGGCTCACAGCAGGGACTCGATAAACATTAGTTCAATGAAAACTTCAGAATCCAAACAGTGATACAAGGTGAGGCATGGTCTAAATGGTGAGTTAAGAGCATTTGCCTTTGGGGTCCCTGTCTCTCTGGCAGCTCCCTTAATGCTCCTGACATCCACTTTCAGAGGATTTGTGCTTTTCGTTTTCTAAACATGTTCTCAGAAAAGGCCAGAGATTCATCGATTCTTAAAAATGACTGATGTTGGTATTCAGATAGACTTTGGGGATTAGAAGAAGTAAAGCCTAAATAAAAGAAGTCTTGGCAACAGAATTCTTGACATTGGGCAGCGCGTGGGGCCACAAGTGGGACCAGGAGAAAGAATCTTTGGGTTCCCTTCTCCTGAATAAAGTTCTTCTGAAAAGGAACTGAACCAAGTTCTCCTGCCATGGTTGGAATCTGGCAGTTAGAAAAGATTTTAGATGCTGCAGCATTGCACCGGTAAGCTGTGCTTTCTGCCCAGTTCTGGGCATAGCACACTCCCTTTCCTCCCTGAGCCAACTGAATTAATTGGGAAAGGGACAGAGCCCCAGTGACTTGTGCTCTGACAAGCCTTGGTCTCTTTGAGCTCGGTGACAGGCAGCCAGACTTCAAAGGCCCTCTGTGCCCTCCTCCTTTTACCCTGCCTGTCAAGAGAGGCTGCAGAGGAGTGAGTGCTGGGGCTGGGGGAGGGCAGCCGGGAGTCTGTCTCCCTGACATTTGTCCTTCCCTTGCTGCCGACAGCCAACTCCAGACCAGCTCTGTAGCCTGCTGCCACGGCCCGTCCAACCTCTCACACCAGGGAGACAGCTCGGCCTCTAAATTTAGCAGGAGGAGAGGAAAGGGAGGTCAGCGTGTGCAGGGTGAGGGCTGAAGGTGGAAGCAGAATGAAAGCGACAGTGGACAAGCGGGGGGCAGTGAGAAAGAGAAGAGGGAACAAGGGCAGGGGCTTCATGGCTGAGTGGCTGGTAGGGACTGAGAGAGAGAGGCGAGTCTTTTAAAGAGTTTGTAAAAATGTAACGTGTGAATTTTCACTATTAGTAGCACGGGGCATTACTAATGTCAGTTTGCATTTGTGAGGAGGCTGAGATGGAGCCCTCTTGTCATGCAGCGCTAACCAGCCTGTTGAAGTGGTTATAGCGGCTGTAACCAAAATGGGACCAATAGAAAGAAGGCAAGGCAGTTCAGGGGGAACTTACTCAGCACTTACTATGAGCCAGGACTGGAATTTGCACATTTCACTGCTTACCTCATTTAATCTCACAATAGGTGGGTGGGATAGGCTTCAGGATAATTTCCTTTTTGGATTATGGATTAAAGCTGTGGCTCACCTTGCAGATTTTAGGTGAATAGTCTAGAATTCTATTAAATCTGTCAGATCATCAACCCATGCTCTTCGCACTCCTATAATAAATGAATGTGATTGCGTTGAAACCTCTCCCACCAGAACGTTAGTCCGGAGCTCTGACCTCTTCCTTCAAAAAAAGTCCCATTTCTTACTTTTCTCTTTGATGGACATGAGAGTGATTTGTCCTTTTAATTCTCTGGTGATTTTGTTTACGCTGTTGCTTACCTTAGCAGACCATGTGTGTCTTGAAGGGGGCTCAGATGAGTTTCAGGAAGATTTCCTCATCAGATCAGAGCTGAAACTCTGAATCAAAGCACATGTGTGGCTGGTTGGGGCTATCAAAGCTTAATGTCTTCAGTAGTCAGACATGCCTACGTGAAATAACTTTGGTATATATCCTGACATCTCAAAGAGAAACTTTTGGGCAAGAGAAGCATTGAGATAGAGACGTGTCCTTAGCCAGACAGGATGCCACATTCAGCAAGGAACAACTGTAGCATGAACACATCCTCTGAATTTTACAATTCTCCTTTTTGTTTTAATGGCTGAATGACAAGATTGAGATTATTGTGAAGTGTCTTTATCACTGCACTATTACCACCCATTGCTTGGCAGCCAAGAGTTTGAACAGTCATCGGGGAGAGGACCAGCATTTCCAGGTGCGTGTCTGGTTCTGCTTGGCACTGTTGTGGGGCTTGGCGCTGGACAGGAGACGCTCAGCTGGCTTCTGTCTTTGTGAGCACATAGTCAGATGAGTGAGGGAAGGGCTTGTGCTGAAAGGATCTTCTTTTTTTTTTTTTTTTAAGCTAACCCCTCAATGAATCCTGGAAGTAGTTTTAAAAAGGGAAAAGGTAGAGCAGGCCTCTGAAAGGAGAGTGTGTGTGTGTGTGTGTGTGTGTGTGTGTGTGTGTGTGTGTGTGTGTGTTTGAAGGAGGAGAGGGAGGGGAAAGATGAGGTCCTAGCACGTGGTGAAAGATAAATGTTTGAGGGTTCTCAGGTTCTCTTTGCAGCTGCGTTCCCATCAACTACATATGCTGACATGCAGGTCAGGAACCTGGCCGCCCTCCATCCTAGCATCCTAGCATTCTCTGTAGCCTGCATGACCACTGCTCTTCCCTGGTGCCCAGCGCTGGCTAGGAAGGTGGCTGTTTACTCTTTAACAGGCCAGGCTCTGCCTCTCCCACCGCACCTGGTAGACGACATGGTGACCTCCAGAGTGTCGGGAGCATAGGATTCCCTGCTCTGTGCACAAATGCACCCACGTGAGCAGTACAGGCCTATTTGTTGTACAAGAAATGACTGCCGTGTTATGAAACGTGGCTCATTTCTAGCTAACGTGCCTTGTTTCCCCTGCAGCTCTTTTTATGTTAAAGCCTGTCTCTCCCAGTGTTATCTGATGGTTTCCTAGGAGATGCCCTCACTGGCCAAGCTCTCTGCTGATGCAGGAGTTGGATATTATCTATAGGCACTAAATATCTGCTTTGTTCACTCAGCACTGTTCTGCCCTTTCTCCCTGGGCTGGTGGCTAGTTTCTTGCAAGGGTCCCTAATGGCTACACAGAGAGGGAAAGGCTAAATGTATCTGCCTTCCCACATCTTCCGCAGCCATGAGCTGGGCTCTGTCTCTGCTCTGATAGATTTGTTCACTAGTCATTTTTCATTTCAGGCTAATGTAAAGAATTTGTTAGTTGCCGGTGGGTTTTCTAAGTTGAGAAAAAGTTGGTGCCCAGACATGTTGCCAGATTTCATATGGTGGAGCACAGAGACCCCTTCCTCAGAAGGGTAGGTGAAGTTGTCTATTTTTATTGCACCTCAGGTTCTATCTCTATAAAATGGAACCTCTGTGGGACACCTAGAAGCATCGGCAACAGCTGCTGGAAACTTAAAGTAGGGAGCTTTGCTTCCTGTTTGTTAGTCTTCTTTGACAGAGAGGTCCAAATATAGCTCCAGGCTGGCTTTCCATAATGTGATGAGAAGACAGGGAATCCCTGAAGTTTGAGGGAGCCTGCTGTCACTGTGGGAGGAGGAGGAGGGCTTGACAACTTGGGCAGTATCCACACAAAGATACAATTTCTAATCTGTCAAAACTGCTTTTTCTTAGAAGCCCTGATTATATTAACACATTATCTGATCTGATTGTGCCTCTCTTAGAAATTTTCTTCTTACGACTGTAACCAAAGAGAATCAAGTTAATCTGATGTCAGGAAATAAATACACCCCTTGGGGGGAAACATATGCATATATGTGTTATTTCTGAACCTGAATTTAAAGGTAAATCACATATATCATGGTTTAGCACTAGATTTCTGAAGTGAGAAGTCATAGAAGATGACAAACAGGACCTGAAAGGAAATAAGAACTGTTAAAAGAAAATTTGACATAAATGAGTGTCTGAGAGTAAAATGCAGCTTCAACCCATTTCCTGCAACGGCACAAGAACAGGAAGTAAAAGAAAAATAGAAGGCCACTATTTGGTTAAGTGAAGCAAAATATCCTGAGAGACCAAATAAATCAGTATTTACTTTAAAAAGGCAACCTTTTTCTTATCTCCTGTCATCCCCAGCCCTGTATGGAGGGACACCTATTTGGTTGAGTTCATCAAGAGGGTCCCAAAATAGAATGAGCACAAGTGCTTGAACAGGTGACCCAGTCTGTGCCTACACTGCAGCTGTTTGCAAACAGAATTATATCATCTACACTCTGACAGCTTCATTTATCCATTCTTTAACTGTAGATATTTGTCTCTGGGTGGGCCAGCTGTGTGGTCAAAGTTAAATCTGACATCATGACACGTTAGATAACAAGCTTAATCTGATTCTTGTGCCCCAAATAAGGTTACATACACAGAGTGCTACTAGGAGGCCCCATTCAGGTCGTCCTTAGGCCTCTGCAACCTTCCAGTTATTGGGAAAGACTTGACTCCTGGGGCCTCTAGAGTACCATCCAAAGTAGTGGTATTCAAGCTTGTTTGATTGGGACCCACAGTTTGATTATTGGCATTGGAATGCCAACTAGGACACAAATATATAAAAATCTATACATATAGATAATAATGAAACAAACATCCCACAAAACAGTATTTTATCCCACTATGTTGGATAAACTGATATTTTTCATTCCATTCCATTTCATTCCATTGCAAATAATTGATTATGATTCTCTAATTATAATTCTCTACTCTGACGCTGATCTAGAACCAGGTGTAGGGTAGAAAAGGGACAACTTAGGATCATGTCTTTACGGCTGTCATTCTCCTTGAAGGCCCAGTAGAGGACAGCTTCATGTAGCAGCCCCTACCATATTCGAATGACATCTGACAAAATATTGTAAAAACACACCCCATTTAAAAGCTTTGATGGAATATCATTTTGTTTCACCATAGTAGATTGAAACAAATACAAGTTATTTGAAGTGAACTTTATTTATTTTGACAGACAGTGTGGGTGGGGAAGGGGCAGAGAGAGGGAGAGAGAGAGAATCCCAAGCAGGCTCCATGCTGCCTTGACCCAAGGCTCAAACTCAGGAAACTGTGAGATCATGACCTGAGCTGTAACCAAGAGTCAGACGCTTAACCAACTGAGCCACCCAGGTGCCCTGCAAACTTTAATATTACAAGTGTTATATTGATTCATTAAAAAAAAAAGTAATAATCTTTTTCTTTAAATTTACTTTGGAAAGAGAACAGAAATGAATATTAGTATTTGTTGAGGTCTTATATATGCTTAATATTATAATACATGTTATTTTACTAATCCTCAGGTTTACTCTGAAAGGGGAGTATTATAATTTTTTCAGATAAGGAAACTGAGGTGCAAGGAAATTTAAATGATATGCATAACTCTATACATGTCCTCAGTGAGGGAGCCACGATTCATATGTGGGTCTATTTCACTGTAAAGCAGGTGCCCTTTCACCTACATTTCACTACATTCCATATAAACCTCCAACTGAGCTCCAACTTTAAGACAGATGACTGACATTTTTCTAAGAGGTCATGTGACTGCTCCTGGGTTCAGAGATACTCTAAAAGTAACTGAAACAAGGAGTTTGTTTGTTTGTTTGTTTATTTATTTATATTCCATGATAAACATTTCCTGGGTAAGAGATCCCGTTCTGGCTCTTACTTAGAACACAGGTTGAGTTTGCAGTTGGACTAGTGATGTTAGAATTTTTCAAACACAAAAACCTGTGAATGGTCATACACACTTGAGATAAAAAATACTCTGCTCTTCCAAAGAGCAGCCTGTACTGGTCTGCTGAGAGGCTGCGCTGTTGCTGGACGATGTTTGGCTGGAGGATTTGATTGTTAGTCCTGGGACAGGACACAAAATAAGAGGTTAGTATTGCAGGAAGGAGGTCTGGCTCTGGACGTTGGAGCTATGGGTTCCAACACAGAATGAGCCACTATGCTGCTGTGCAAAAACTACTTAATCCCCTTGAGCCTATTTCCTCATCTGGAAAACGAGGTAAATTATAACATCTATTTGTAGAACTGTTGTATGAGGATTATATAAGTAAAGATCATAGTAATAATATTGGATTTTATCACTATTATTATTATCACTTAGAGCATTCAGCTTTGCTGTCTTCAATACTCAGTATTTGCATTCATGTCCAGTTTTGGGTGCTGGGTAGAAATGAAGCCTTTGTACCTGCCACCAGAGAGGGGTATCCATTTTTTAGGAACCCACAAGATGACCATTTGCCTATCTGAAAGCATCCGATTCTTTAGTGTCTTATGTTACTAAAAAGGGGTCTTTTTTCAAAACAGCGAGGCCTTAAGGAGAAATTAGATCTTGCCCTGAATTCAAATCTTTTCTAGATTTCAATTTCCTACACTCTCCTCTTTGCCCCTCTTATCTAAAAGAGGCACATTGTGGGTTGTGACTCACTAATGGGACCAATATTAATAGGAAAGAAGGTTCAGAAGCAGAGATAAAATTCTGGTGTAATAGTAGAAAATGCAACTGGATTTGTCAAAAATGTCCTGCCAAACGTCTTTGAATCGATGAAGGCACAGTTGAGAACGTCTCCTAATGTGTAGGCTTGTTGACCATTTTGCTTTTAAAGCCTCAAAGAAGTTACTCTGCCAAATTAGCTGAGTTGAGTAGAAATGGATCAAAGAAGGAACAAAGGCTTTAACTGAGCACTGAAGGCAGATAAAAAACCCAGATTCTCAACTTGAAGTTTCCACAGGATCATTTTTCTCCCTGGTTCTTTCTGGTGCTAGCTCCACAGATGAAACCAGAAGAGATGGGTGGAGAGTTATATTGTCTCAGACCAGTCACTTGTTCCAAAGGGTCACATTTGGGAAGAAGCTCACTAGTATTTGAGACAAACAAGTCAGAAGTCGATGTCTTAGATGGGGAGGTACTGAGAAGCATTAGCTCTCAGAGACACAGTATACCACAAATCAGAATGAAGCTCCAAATTAGAGTTTGCCCTTGTTTGGGATTGGGTAGCCTATAAAACTGCCTGAAGGTGGGTGGCAGCAGCAGATAGTGAGCTATGAGGCTTCCTGCTAACTGGAGTTGTTTGAGGAAGATGGACTGTCCCTAAGGGGGCCACACGCTGCTCAAAAGATTTGTCATGATTCAAATGCTGCTCAGTTATTGGAAGGACAGTGGTGCCCAAGGGGTAGACCACCCTTCTGGACCTTTCCTTGGGACCAATAACACAGTAATGAAGAGGCGCTCTGTCGCTTGTCAGGATACAGCTGTGGTTCCTGGCTGCTGGTTATGTCCTAATGCTGGTGCAATGCCAACAGCAAAATGAATCATCTTAGGTTTTCATGCTGCGCCTTTTGCTTCAGGCTCTGACTTTGTCATGGGACATCTGTACATAGCAGTTGGCTGCTAATGTCACATGCTGGGCTCAGAGAACCACTTCTCCATATCTCTGTGTTACAGAATGCATAGAAACCCAAGGAAGATGCCTATTCCTCTGTCTGTTCCATCCAGGGTCATGACCTTCAAATATATCCTGTCTCCTCAGTCCTGCCTCCCTTCCTGACATCCTGTGGTCAAAGATGTGGACTCAGGCTCTCTCTAGTCTACCTCCTCATTCCAGCTCTCCCTTTCCACCTCAGACTTCAAAGTCCACTTCTGGCCCCTATTTATCAATTTTCTACTCAATCTTGTGATCAAAAATCAATAGGAAATTCTTCCTTATAGAGGCAAATGACATACATCATTTAAAAGTTGACCTTTTCTCAAGGATATTTGTAATTCAACAGGGTGACAGTGTCCCTAACAGACCAATAGTTTCTTACTCTTTCCTCTATTCCTAATTCATGTCTTCTGTTTACCCTGTTATTTCCAAAACCATACCTCCATCCTCTACTGCATCCAAAGTGGATTTCCACTTTCTTCAATTTTCAGTTACCTGAATCAATTTTTTCACCTTTGCTCTTTATCTTTTCTTTGGTTTCAACAACTGGATGATAGTTCAACAACTATTACAGTGTGGGAACTATTTCTTTTGTCCCCAGTTCCTAAAATCTACCCATAGTCACCATGATACCCAGGTTTTCACTATCACTAAACAAACCTAAAACCTTGAACCTGAGTTAGAATCTTCCAGCCAGTCTATATACCTTTCCTTCTTCCCTACTTCCATACCCAACTGAACTTTCCTCTGTCTTGTTTGGCTTGTCAATAGCTCTACTCTTCAAATAAAATTGAACCCACTTTATATTTACCTGAGGCCTTGCATTGCCATCATCATTCATGTCAAAAATTCCCAAATCAATATCCAAGACTGCTGTGTGCCCTATCCTCCTCTGAGTCTGCCATGCCATCTTCTTCCTTTAATAGTACCATTCTTACGAAGCTGACTAATGAAGATACATGGACTAAGCGACCCACATCTCAAGGAAAGCCTGGATTTGGAGGAGCTATGGTTCTTTTGAGCAATTGGGTGGCATTATCCCACCTGTCAGAATGTTTTGTCTTTTAATCTGTCCAATCTAAGATACCTCTGTCGCTTGTGGAAACTCTAAGCTGAGATTTACTGTGACTGCCACCTTGAGAGATTTAAGTGCCCCCAACTCACAAAGAGGCAGTTCAAGTGAAATAAACATTGTGACATATAAGAAGCAGAAAGAGCATTTACTTTGGACCAGATGTGTCACTGCATATCACCGTAATGGACTGCTATATGCCCACTGTGAAGTCCCAGCTGTGGCCAGTGACAGAGCTGGACTTGAGTCTGCAGCCTTGTTCCTTTGGAGCCTGGTACCTGAATTTCTCATAGCTTATATATAATTCCTTCCCTCTGTATTGTATGTAACACATTCTTCACAATGTGGCCAACAGGGCAGTGGCCTACTACAGAGGTATCCTCAGCTCATTTAGGAACCCTAGTGAACTCCCAGTTCTGTAAAGCATGACTTTTCCTGTGGTATAAGAATACCATAGCCTTCTGGGAAGTTCAGAATGATCCTGCCCCCATTCCAAGATGGTCATTGTTCACTTAACTTTAGCTTAATATTTAGCCTACACTTATGAAGCATGTGCTAAATTTAAAATACTGTGCTCAGCCATGTATATACAGAAAGAAAAAGACATGGATACTGAACTCAAGAAATAATTTAACCTAATGAGCTAGAGATTAATGTACACACACCTATGAATAAAGTGGAAAGCATAATAAGTATTATACAAAACTCATGAGAACACAGATGAAGGAATAAGGAATTACTTTTTTTGAGGGAGAGAGAACAAATGAGCATGAGCAGGGGAGGGGCAGAGAGAGAGGAAGAGAGTATTAAGCAGGCAACACACCCAGCATGGAGCCCAATATGGGGCTTGATCCCACAAACCGTGAGATCATACATGAGCCAACATCAAGAGTTGAACACTTAACCAACTGAGCCATCCAGGTACTGCAGTAATAAGGAATTCTGATGAAGGAAATGCCAGTCAAAGACTGAGCAGTGCTTCACAGAGAGGAGCTGGCATTTGAGCTGTGCCTTGAAGAAGAGATACATCTTAATGGACAGAGATGAGGAAACAGCGGAGAAAGGGGAGGGATTAGAAGAGGAGGGAAACAAGTGAGAAAAGAGCTATGGGTAGGATCCTGGAGGTAAGACTAGAATGCGAATATGTATGTTTGGGGATGGGAGGGGAGAGTGAGGTGGGGCATCAAAGCCAGATTGAATAGGCCTTAAGTTTAATGTTCATTTAGTAAATGCCAACAGTTCTGCAAAGCACTAGGTCAGCCTCTGAGGAAGGAAGAAAGGATAACAAAAGATATCGCTCCTGGAAGGCCAGGAAATAGAAGCCACACAAATTCAGTGGTGACTTTTAGAGCTGTGTGTGGACCCAGAGGTGTCCATGGCCATGGATTTTTCATTGCTTGAGTTCTCTCTGATCACCTTGCTTTTTCTTGTCATTCTGGATGCTCATTCTCAGTCTTGTCTTCATTTGTTAAACCCTGATGATGTGAACCCTCTGACCCTTCCCAGTTCTTGTCTAGGTTGATGGCTCATCAATTTTCTGGCGTCTGATTCTCTGCCATAGAGGCGGTAAGTGAGTCCTTCTATTCTTTGGCCAGCTCTGAGTGTAGTTTGTCTTCATATAAATACAGACATATTTTGCCTTGGTAATTCTGCTACCGCATGTTTCCCCTGCAGGCACTAACTTTGTTGTTATATAGGCACATAGTTTTGATGCCTGGGATGGCTTTCAGTGTTATGGATGCACTAGGGGGGGAAAAAAAAACAACACAAAAACTGTCACAATCAAAGGAGTTCCAACTTCAATGAGTAATGAAGTTGCGTGAGTTCCAACTTGTGGTTCCAAAAGATTTCCATAAGCCTCTTGATTTCCAAATGAGAAAATCATGATAAGCAGTTAATTAGCTCTTTAAGCAAAGGCAAGCCACCGCAGACACTGCTGTGCACTCCACATTCTCAGGAGAGGGAGGCCAGCACCACATCCCGAAGAACATGCAGTGCAAGCATGAAAACGGAGTTCATATAAATTCAAGTAATGTCCTTTGACTTTTCATTAAGCTGGGCATGTCCCAGTTACCCCTTGGGGACTTTCTTAATGTTATCATGGCAACATACAATTAAGTCAGATTACATTTTTTTTTTATATGCAGGGAGAGGTGCTAAGATACCATTCTAAATTATTCATCAGTTCACTTTTCACAAAACAACCCCAGATATGACTCTAAGATGTGCAATATTAAAAAATAGAAGATAATTTGATATTTCTATATCATGTAAAGAAGCTTTTCTTCCTTTCCCCAGGGAGAACAAAAGACTTAATCGAACTCCACATGTGTCGCTGTGCTTATCACAGCTTACCGTATTACTCTGATTTATGTGGCAGATTGTGAACTCCTCAAGAATTAAAAGAAGTTTCTTCCCCAGGGCTGGAATATTCTGATTTCAGTATTATAAAGCCAGGGACAGCTTTGAAAAGGAGTTAAATCATTTCTCTCTCTTTTTCTCCCTCTTCCCTACTTTGTGTGTGTGTAGGCTTGATCCTTAGTTGTCATGGTTGCCAAGGAGTCATTGAGGAGACTGATTAAATAAAGGTATCTTTAGAAGGTCACCATCCCAGTGAGCATTAAGAGGCCCCTTAGACTTCACAACAAGACCTGTGTTTCAGAGAGAGAATGCATTGGGATGCTGAGTTATGCAGCTAGAGGCCAGCCCCAGTGTGATAGGGCTTAGTGTGGGAAGACACTCTTTTATGGGTCCCTTTTACTTCTATATATCTTGCCAGGTATGCCAAGATTGCAAGGCCCTGACCACTCTTCATCTGGGCTATTTTTCAAGGTTTGTTTGTAATAAGTAACCTTGAGGGATGAAGTAATATCTCCTCCAAGACAGCAGGTTCTCTTACATATTCCTATAAAGCAGTGGGTTCCACAGGCTCAGTATCCCTCTCTTACAATGTACACTGCTTCCTATGCATCCATCTGGGGGAATTGGGGCTCAGTGATCTTGCTGACCCTCTGGCTACTACTTTTCTTATAACAGCTTTTTTTTTTGTCTCTGACTCAAGAATGTATCCATGAGATTGTGACAAGTTAACTTGTTAGCTTACAAGTAGAATAACCTCTCAGACCCTTTGCATTAACCCTGGCAGTTAGTGTGAAATGCTTGTGGCTGCTTTCTCCTTCCCCTGTCTATTCCAAAGATACAGCTCTTCTTGTTGGAATATCCTATTCTACTATGTACAGTCCTCATAGGTAGGCCAAAGTGTGAGTAGAAACCTTCTTTCTGAAGATCTCAAGAACTATAGTCTGTCATTGACCTCTAATAAATAAAATACCATGCACAAATCCCTCCCTATTGTGCCAGACCTTCTTTATCATGGATGTACTTGATAAATCTTGATTCATTAACCCCTTGTGGGGAGGGTAGACAGAATCTCATGCATGGGAAATGGTTGCTGCCTGGTTCTTCCATGTTAAAATTTATGACATCATGCATCTGGGAGGAGGTGTTCAGGTCTCTTATTTAAATACCCACTTTTGAGCCCTGTCCCTAGATTCAGATGGAGGTTACTGAAGAAGCTGTCACTTTGGAAGTTAGTTGGTGGAGCCCCAGGCACAGTTTGTGGGCCATTGCTATTGTTCTATAGCAATATAAAATGTGGAAACACATAGCAGTGAACTCCTGAACAATTGAAGCTCTCCCTCTTAGTTCTGAGACTTCTTTCCTGTCTGGCAGGAAATAGTCATGTTGTGTGTGGGTTTTTTTTGGCCGGAGGTGAGGGGTGAGGGGGGGAGGCGGGGAGAAATGTGACTCCTTTCCAGGTGGGAAGGCTCTTCCTCAGCTGAAATGGTTGCTGTTACTATCATATCCTGCTTCTGAGGGCTGGCCTGGCCAAGGGGGGAGTGGTAGATGGAGCTACACCTGTCCTAGCCATCACTGCTCCAGTGGTTCTTTGTATGGTAATTGTCTCCTGTGCACCAGGTACCTTCAGTCTGTGATCCTTAAAGTTCACAGCAACCATGAAAAGTGGGTGTCATGCTACCCACTTTATATCCAAGGAATCAGGAGCTAACTCCACAAGATCACATAGCCTCTGAGTACCAGAGCTAGGATTGTAACCTAGAGCTGTCTGAGTTCAAACCCTTGCCTTCTTGTGCTGGTGCCTCACAAATCCTGCTTTCTTCGTAAAGGCTCAGCAAGATGAGATGTGGTCTGCGAAATTCACAAAGACTGTCACTCCCTAGTTCAGACACCTCTGAAGGAATCCATATCATGCATAGAATAAAGTTTAGTCTTCCTTGCCTTTCAATCAGTTTCTCTTTCCAGCTACAGTTCATCCCTAAACAGACTTTAAACCTTAGCCAAATGTAAATATTCATAATTCCAGGTAGTGTCATCAGTTTTTCTCTCTGCTTTTGACCCGGCAACCGCAGCTTCAGACCGGCCACTTTTTCTCTAACAACCAACTAAAATCCTACCCATCTGTAAAGGTCTTAAATAATCACCTCTGTGAAACCATTCCTGATTACCACAACCGAATGTGAATCCTCCCTCTCTTTGACATGATGGTTCTATTTCTATTCTTTAGGCCCTGATTGCACATTGTCTTAGTGCACCTATCACCTGAAGACTGTATACTTCTGAAAAGCAAAGTTGTCCCAGAAGCCCACACCATTCTTGCACTTTAGATTCATATACCCTGCTGCCTACTAAATATCTCCCCCTGGGAATTCTGCAGGTGTCTCAACCTCAGTACAGCCAGAACTGAATCCTAGCTCCCTCACAGTTTATGTACTACCCCCCATGCTTCTCATCTCATTGAATGGCTCTCCTGTACCATTTGCTCCAACCAGAAAGATGGGTATCGTCACTGATTTCTTTTTCTCCGTCAGCCGTTATGTCCAAATGATCATTTAATCCTTGCATTTGTTGCCTAAATATTCTCAAATCTAATACTTTATTTCTACTATAACTCCCCGAGTCCAGGTGGCCATCACTTGCCACCCAGATTTCTGTAGCAGCCTGCCTTCTGAGGGACCTCCAGACTTAGAGGTTTGTTTGCCTCATTCACTCTGGTCCTCACTACTAGAGTCAGTGGTAGCCTTCAAAACTGCAAATCTGACATGTCATTCTCCTGCTGAGGAAACTCTCCTGCTCAGAAATTGCCCCTAGGATAAAATCTAAACAAATGGTTTATGTGCCATCTCTTCAGGCGACTCTTTTATACTTCTGTAGCCATGTCTGTCACAATACCTCCCTCTTGCCCTTTATGTTTTGGTTTTTTTAAACTCCATTTGGTTCTTCAGGTAAGCGGTGCTCATTCCCGCACATTGTTTTCTTTAAGGTAGTCTGATCCTGCCCCGTCCTCATTGCATACATTTCTGCCTGGTTGCTCCTCTGCCGTATCTCAGTTTAGATACAACTTTTGCGAAGCTCTCACTGACCTCGCAAAGATTGGATTTGGTTGCTTTTCATTGTCCTCTGTAACTCTCTGTAGTCCTCCCATCACAACAACAGGATGCTTAATGGCCTGTCTCCCTTGCTATATGATTAGAACATATTCATCAGAGCCTGGATATTCATGGAACTCTCTCTTGCATGGTATTTGGGGCTCCATACGATTGTGAACGTCCATGGAGTCTAGTGCATGGAAGGGATGCTGAAAACTTGTCCTTTTTTTTTTATTTGAGAAGAAAACAGGTATTTCCCAATGTTAAATGTTTACAAGTAGTTACATGGATTATTAGAGGTAGTCTTGAGTCTTTTATTGGCATGGTTCTTTTTTAATCAAATTAATACCGTCTTGGTGGCAGGTAAGGGTTAATAGCTATTGAAAAAGGACTCAGGGAATGTAGGAAAGAACTTGTCTGTGTTCATAGTGACATTAATTTATGAGGAAGGGTTGGAAGAGCAAGCCAATCAAATACTGGATGCCAAATTACTATATATCACACAATTTACGAGGCAGTCAAAAGTGTTATTAAATTGGAGACCAGGACAACCTTCTTAATTCATCCTTATGACAGTGATTGTAATGACTCTAAGAACCTGGTTTAACCTGAGTTCATTTTATGAAAGGTCTTTCATTTTTAAACATTACATTTACTGAATTTTAAAGACAGCTTGCCTTAAAATGTATACAGTTAATGCATAATAAAAATGCCTCAATAATCAATCCACATTCAATACTTGAGTTGACATCAGCATCTGTGGGAGGCATGCAATGGATTCTGGTTTTCAAAAATCTGGTATTGATGCAGCTTTCTATTTTTTTTTTCCGTGAAACAAAATAATTAATCTTTAGATTTCACTATAGTAATCCTGCTCTTTTTTCCTTTCCTATTTTATGCTCCCATGGCCCCAGCATCTCTCACCAAATCCTGGTGTTTTTTTTCTGGTAACTCTGGAGGAGTCAATCTGCCTAGCCAGTAGTGGGCCCCTCCTTAATCATTCTGCTTTACAGGTGAAGCCAGCACTCATAAAACCCAGGAAGAGACCTGGTCCAGGATGAGGGCTTATTCTCATCAAGTGTTATGGGTCTCACTGATCCCTAGCCTTGTGGATTCAAGTGAAAACCACAAGTGCAGCATCACCTTTATTACTGCTGTTGACTTGTAAAGTGCTGGGGCAGTGTTGGATACAGTAAGCTTGCATGGCTTCCTAGTCCAGCCTTGGCCCCTTAGTTCTAAGCACAAAATGGATGCTCAATAACTCTTACGGCATGAATGAAGAAATACTTTTATTTATTTATTTATTTATTTATTTATTTTTGACTTCTTGACTTTTATAACCCATTAGTTTATGCTGCATCAGGGTGGGATGTAGTTCTGCCAGAGCTCATGTGTGACTTGTGCTCTGGCCTCAGTTCTCGGAGCAGCCTGCTCCTTTGGCTGCAGCCAGTCAGCATGTGGTGACAGAAAGTCTAAGATGGCTCTTTGTTTTGTGCAAAAGTTGAGCACCCTGGAGAACAAGATAGCTTCTGGAATATCATAGGATATTCCTAAAATAATACATTTCAAGTGGCCTTCCAGTTTGGACATGGATCCTGAGAGGGCCATGGCTAGTACCAACTGGCTCAGATTATAGCCATATGATCTCAATACAGAGGGCTGACATGTGTCCATTGCATAAGAAGCACTTAATAATTGTCAATATAATTTCCTACCATTATTTCATCCTCCTGGATTCATGCCACCTTGTTCCCTTGGTGATGCTACCTGGCTTTTGGCTGAAGGATAGGGGAAGAAGAGAGTCCAGAAAGACTCTAAAATTTTGTTGTCTGATGTGACCTTGAAGAGTATATAAGAATTATTCATACAAACAATATTAGAAATATGTTTTAGGTAGAAGCAAAAACTTAAATCAAGACAAGGAGATGAGAAATAACAAAAAATGATGGAAAATTCTGTGGAAATCAGTATGAGGCAGGAGTGGCTGGAATTGAGGGTAGAGGTATGGCTAAATTATTGAGGATTTGCTAGGTGTGGTGCTAAAGATCATAGACTTTGTTCTGAAGTCAAGGAAGAGACACTGGAGAATTTTAAGTGGTGGTGGACATTATGGCCAGATCCTCATTTTTGGAAGGTCCTTCACTCTGGCTTCAGTGTGGAAGGTATATTTGAAAGCCCAAGTCTGACTAGTTTAGGAATCTGATACAGAAAGATTGTTAAGAGATAATGAATCTTGAGATAGAATAGAGGGATGGAGAGGAAGAGATACTGCTCTGGCTCTGCCACAATCTCTTTATGCTCTATAATTCTCCATTTCTACTGAGGTATTTGTGATTCCATTCTAGAATATCTGTCTGTGTTTCTGTTTCTCTCGTTGTTTCTCTTTCAACAGCAATCAAAACTTTGTCATAAAAAGTGAACCTCAAAAAAAGTAAACCTCAAAAGTAGAATTTCAAGAATCAGTAATAAGTAGAGCAACAGTATCAGGAGTCAGCAGCCCTTTATGGTCTGTAATATCTTACCATGTTGCTTGTTGCCTTGGTTATTTGTTCATAAGTCCTTTCATGGCTCTGATTGAGGGTGACTTTCAGGGGCTGATCTATTGGTGTGTTGTCTCTCTACTTTTCCCTGAGCTGCTTACCCACTATGTCGGACATCTCCAGCTACACTTAGAGCACATTGAGAGCTACCATAAAGTTGCTAGCATTTAGTCTAATATGCTCCTTGTGAGGAATGGATGCCCATTGTTGTTCTCTGCTTTCACAGGACAGGTGGCGACATTTATAAAAATTTTTTTACCATGTAGCGCTATGTTTAGAGCATTACTTTGATTCTTCCTGAGATTTGAGAATCTATGACCAGTGATTTATTCTTCTCACCTGATATAAAAAACTCTCCAGAAATATCTTTGCCAACATCCAGTGTATGGTTGAATATGTCTATCAACAGGGAACTTGTTATCTTTCATGGAAAACTTTCTACATTAGGATAATCTGCCTCTACTTATATTGTTAAAAAATCTATCTCTTTGTACTTTTGATACACTGGATTTTATTCTGTTTTCTAAATCTACTAGAACATGCCAACTGAAGATACTCATTGTCAACTTTCATGTCTTTCAGAATCTTCTTTTTAAAAAAACTCCAGTGTAGTTAACATACAATGCTATATTAGTTTCAAGTACACAATAGAGTGATCTAACAGTTCGATAATATATCACTCAGTGCTCATCATGGCAAGTGCCCTCCTAATTGCCTTCACCTATTTCACACATCCCCTCCTCCCATCCACTTGGTAACCACCAATTTGTATTTTATATTTGAGTCTGTTCTGTTTTTTTATTTGTCTATTTCCTTTGTTTTGTTTTTAAAATTCTACATATGAGTAAAATCAGATGGTATTTGTCTTTCTCTGTCTTATTTCACTTATCATTATACTCTCTAGATCCATCCATGTTGTTGCAAATGGCAAGATTTCATTCTTTATTATGTCTGACTAATATTTTATTGTGTGTGTATATATACCAATTATTTTTTTAAGTTTATTTATTTACTTTGAGAGAGAGAGAGCGAGCGCACATGCACATATGCATGAGCAAGTTGGGGAGGGACAGAGAGATAGGGAGAATCCTAAGAAGCCTCCAGGCTTAGCTCGGAGCCTAAGGTGGGGTTTGATCTCAGAAACTGCAATATCATGACCTGAGCCAATATCAAGAGTTGGATGCTCAATCAACTGAACCACCAGGTGCCCCTATATATTAATGTTGCAATAAACATAGGGGTGCATATATGCCTTCAAATTAGTGTTTTTGTATTCTTCGGGTAAATACCCAGCAGTGGAATTACTGGATCATACAATATTTCTTTTTTTGAGGAAACTCCATACTGTTTCCCATAGTGGCTGCACCAGTTTGCATTCCCACTAACAACGCACAAGGGTTCCTTTTTCTCCACATTCTCACCTACACTTGTTGTTTCTTGAGTTTTAGATTTTAGCCATATTGACAGCTATAAGGTGATGTCTCACTTTAGTTTTTGTGTTCTGATGATGAGTGATGTTGAGCATCTTTTCATGTGTCTGTTGGCCATCTGTATGTATTCTTTCAGGAAATGTCTGATCATGTCTTCTGCCATTTTTAATTAGATTATTTGTTTTTTTTTGGTGTTGAGCTGTAGAAATTCTTTATATATTTTGGATAATAATACTGTGTTGGATATGTCATTTGCAAATATTTTCTCCCATTCACTAGGTTGTCTTTTAGATTTGGTGATGTTTCCTCATCTGTACAGAAGCATTTTATTTTGATATAGTACCAGTAGTTTAATTTTGCTTTTGTTTCTCTTGTCTCAGAAGACATATCTAGAAGGATGTTACTATGGCCAATATCAGAGAAATTACGTCCTGTGCTCTCTTCTAGGAATTTTATGGTTTCAGGTCCCACATTTAGATTTTTAATCCATTTTGTGGTCATTTCTGTGTGTGGTGTAAGCAGTTGGTCCCATTTGATTCTTTTACATGTGAGTTTCCAGTTTTCCCACCACCATTTGTTGAAGAGACTGTCTTTTCCCATTATATATTCTTGTTTCATTTGTTGATGATTAATTGGCCATATAATAATGGGTTAATTTCTGGGCTGTTTTTTTCAATTGATCTTTGTCTATTTTTATGCCAATACCATACTGTTTTGGTTACTACAGCTTTGTAATATAACTTGAAGTTTGGAATTGTGATACTTTCACTTTTGTTTTTCTTTTTCAAGATTGCTTTGGCTATTCAGGGTCCTTTATGGTTCCATACAAATTTTAGAATTGTTCTAGTTCTAGGGAAAATGCTTTTTATATTTTGATAGGGATTGCATTAAATTTGTAGATTGCTTTGGGTAGTATAGAAAAATTTTTTAACAATATTTGTTCTTCCATTCCATGAGCATGTCTGTCCATTTATTTCATCATCTTCAATTTTATTTCGGTGTTTTATAGTTTTCAGAATACAGGTCTTTCATCTCTTTTAAGTTTATTCATAGGTATTTTATTATTTTTGGTATAACTATAATTAGGATTGTTTGCTTAATTTCTCTTTCTGTTGCTTCATTGTTGGTGTATAGAAATACAATGGATTTCTGTACATTGATTTTGTATCTTGCAAGTTTACCAAATTCAGGTATCAGTTCTAGTAGATTTTTTGTTGGAGTCTTTTGGATTTTCTACATCTAGTGTCATGTCATCTGCAAACAGTGGAAATTTTATTTCTGTCTTACAATTTTGGATGCTGTTTAATACTTTTGTTGTCTGATTGCTGTGGCTAGGACTTCCCCTATTTTATTGGAATAAAAATGGTGACAGTGGACATCCTTGTCTTGTTCCTGACCTTAGGAGAAAAGCTTTCAGTTTTTCTCCATTGAGTATGATGTTAGCTGTAGGTTTTTCATATAAGGCCTTTATTATGTTGAGATATGTTCTTGCTAAATCTACTTGTTGAGAGTTTTTATCATGAATGAATGTTGTACTTTGTCAAGTGTTTTTTCTGCATCTGTTGAAATGACCATATGGTTTTATCCTTTGTCTTGTTGATATGCCGTATTGCGCTGATTGATTTGCAAATACTGAACCACTGTTGCATCTCAGAAGTAAATCCCACTTGGTCATGGTGAATGATTTTTTTAAATGTATTGTTGGATTCAGTTTGCTAGTATTTTGTTGCAGATTTTTGCATCTATGTTCATCGGAGGTATTGGCCTATAGTTCCCTTTTTTGTAGTGTCTTTATCTGCTTTTGGTATCAGGGAAATGCCAGTCTCATGGAATGAATTTGGAAGTTTTCCTTCCTCTTCTATTTTTTGGAATAGTTTAAGAAGAATAGGTATTAACTCTTCTTTAAATGTTTGGTAGACCGTTTGAAACCATCCAGTCCTGGAGATGTTTTGTTTTGGAAGTTTTTAAATTACTGATTCAATTTCATTGCTAGTAATCAGTCTGTTAAAATTTTCTATTTTTTTTTTTCTGTTTAAGTTTTGGGAAGTTATGTGTTTTTAGGAGTTTATCCATTTCTCTTAGGTTGTCCAGTTGACATGCGTGTATGTGTATACACACACACACACACACACACATATATATATATATATTTTTTTTTTTTTAAGAGAGAGGGAGGGTGAGCACAAGCAGAGGAGGTGGGGTGGGGAATAGGGGGAGAGAGAAAGGGAATCTCAAGCAGGCTTCTGCCCAGCACAGAACCCAATGCAGAGCTTGATCTCATGACCATCAGATCATGACCCATGACCTGAGCCAAAATCAAGAGGTGGATACTTAACTGACTGAGCCACCCAGGCAACCCTGGCATATAAGTTTTAGTTATATTGTTTTATAGTTGTTTTTATTTCTTTGGTATCAGTTGTTATTTCTCCTCTTTTATTTCTGGTTTTGTTTATTTGAGATCTTTTTCTTATTTTGATGAGTCTGGCTAGAGGACTATCAATTTTGTTGATCTTTTCGAAGAACCGCTTCATGGTTTCATTGATTTGTTCTATTGTTTCTTACTTTCTATATAATTTATTTCTGCTGTAGTCTTTATTTCCTTTTTTCTGCTGGTTTGGGGTTTTGTTTGTTCTTCTTTTTCTAGCTCTTTATGTATAAAAGTAGGTTGTTTATTTGAGATTTATTCTTGCTTCTTGAGGTAAGACTCTGTTGCTCTGAATTTCCCTCTTAGGACCACTTTTGCGGCACCCACAAGGCTTTGGAGCATTGTGTTTTCATTTTCATTTTTTTCTCCATGTAATTTATTTCTTCTTTGGTTTTGTGGTTGACTTATTTATTGTTTAGTAGCATGCTATTTAACCCCCATGTATTTGTGCTCTTTCTAGTTTTTTTTCTTATGGTTGATTTCTCATTTCATAGCATTGTGGTCAGAAAAGAGTGTGCTATTACTTTATTATTTAAATTTTTTTAAGTTTATTTTTGAGACAGAGTGTGAGCAGGGGAGGGGCAGAAAGAGAGGGAAACACAGAATCTGAACCAGGCTCTAGGCTCTGAGCTGTCAGTACAGAGCCTGATGTGGGGCTCAAACTCATGAACTGAGAGATCATGACCTGAGCCAAAGTTGGATGCTCAACCAGTTGAGCCACCCAGGTGCCCCAAGACTTTGTTATTTTTGAATTTTATGAGGCTTGTGTGGCCTAATATGTGATCTATTCTGGAGTATGTTCCATGTGCACTTGAAAATAATGTGTGTGCTGCTATTTGGGGATGGAATGTTCTGAATATATCTGTTAAATCCATCTGGTCCAGTGTATCATTCAAAACCACTGTTTCCTTGTTGACTTTCTTGTTGCATGATCTGTCCATTGATGCAAGCAGGGTTTTAAAATCCTCTACTATTATTAATATCCATTAGTTCCTCTATTTTTGTTATTAACTCTTTTATGTATTTGTGTACTCTCATGTTGAAAGCATAAATATTTACAATTATTATTACATCTTCTTGTTGGATTGTTCCTTTTATTATTGCATACTGTTCTTCTTTGTCTCTTGTTACAGTCTTTGTTTTATTTTGTTTATTTATTTTTGGTACAAGTTTTTTTAAAATAATAGTTAATATATAGCATAATATTGGTTTCAGGTATAGAATTTAGTGACACATGACTTACATATAACACCCAGTGCTCATCACAATAAGTACCCTCTTTAATACTCATCATCCATATAGTCCATCCCCTGCCCATCTCCCTTCCAACAACACTCAGTTTGTTCTCTATATTTAAGAGTCTTTTATGGTTTGTCTCGCTCTCTTTCCCCACCCCTTTCTCCTATGATCATCTGCTTTGTTTCTTAAATTCAACATGAGTGAAATCATTTGACATTTGTCTTTCTGACTGACTTGTTTCACTTAGTGTAATACACACTATACACACTAGCTCCATCCACATCATTGCAAATGGCAAGATTTCATTCTTTTTGATGGCTGGATAATATTCCATTGTATATATATATACCACCTCTTCTTTATCCATTCATCAGTTGATGGACATTTGGGCTTTTTCTGTAATTTGGCTGATATTGATAATGCTGCTTTAAAACATCTGGGTGCATGTGTCCCTTTGAATCAGTATTTTTGTATCCTTTGGGTAAATACCTAGTACTGCAGTTGCTGGGTCATAGGGTAGTTCTATTTTTAACTTTTTGAGGAACATCCACACTGTTTTCTAGAGTGGCTGCAATAGTTTCCATGTCCATCAACAGTGCAAAACTATTCCCCTTTCTCCACATCCTTGCCAATACCTGTTGTTTCTTGTGTTGTTAATTTTAGCCATTCTGACAGGCATGAGGTAATAACTCATTGTGGTTTTGATTTGCATTTTCCTGATAAGTTATAGTTGACCATCTTTTCATGTGTCTGTTGGACAACTGTATGTCTTCTTTAGAGAAATGTCTGGTTGTGTCTTCTGCCCATTTTTATTTTTTGAAAAAATTTAATGCTTATTCAATTTTTGGGAGAGAGAGAGACAAATCACAGGTGGGGGAGGGGTAAAGAGAGAGGGAGTCACAGAATCTGAAGCAGGCTCCAGGCTCAAAGCTGTTAGCACAGAGCCTGACATGGGGCTTGAACTCACAAACCGTGAGATCATGACTTGAGCCAAAGTTGGATGCTTAGTTGACTGAGCCACCCAGGCACTCCTCTTCTACCCATTTTTAGATTGGATTAATTGTTTTTTTGGGTGTTGAGTTGTATTGTTTTTCTTTTCCAATGTATTTTGGATACTAACCCTTTATCTGATATGTCATTTACAAGTATGTCCTACCATTTAATAGGTTGTCTTTTAGTTTTGTTGATTGTTTCCTTTCTCTGTGTAGAAGCTTTTTATCTTGATAAATCCCAAAAGTTCATTTTTGATTTTTTTCCCCTTGCCTCTGGAGATGTGTCTAGTAAGAAGTTGTTATGGCTGAGGTCAATGAATTGGCTACCTGTGTTCTCCTCTAGATTTTGATAGTTTCCTGTCTCACATTCAGGTCTTTCATCCATTTTGAGTCCTTTTGTGTGTATGGTATAAGAAAGTGGTCTAGTTTCATTCTTCTGGATGTTGCTGTCCAGTTTTCCCAGTATAATTTGTTGAAGAGATGATCTTTTTTTCCATTGGATATTCTTTACTGCTTGGACAAAAATTAGTTGACCATATAGTTGTGAGTCCATTTTTGGATTTTCTGTTCTGTTTCATTGATCTAAGTGTCTGTTTTTGTGCTAGTACCATACTGTTTTGATGACTACACCTTTGTAATATAGCTTGAAGTCTGGAATTCTGATGCCTCCAGCTTTGCTTTTCTTTCTTCAAAATTTCTTTGACTAGTCGGGGTCTTTTGTCTTTTCATACGCATTTTAGGATTGTTTGTTCTAGCTCTGTGAAAAATGCGGATGGCATTTTGATAAGGACTGCATTAAATGTATGGATTGCTTTGGGTAGTATAGATATTTTAACAATATTTGTTCTTCCAATCCATAAGCATGAAATATTTTTCCATTTTTTGTGTGTCTTCCTCAGTTTATTTAATGAGTGTTCAATAGTTTTCAGAGTACAGAGCTTTTACCTCTGTGGTTGAATTTATTCATAAATATCTTATGGGTTTTGGTGCAACTTGAAATGGGATAGATTTCTTGAATTTTCATTCTGCTGCTTCATTATTGGTATATAGAAATACATCAGATTTCTGTACATTGATTTCACATTCTGAAACTTTACTGAATTTGTGCATCAATTTTAGCAATTTTTTGGTGGAGTCTTTTGGGTTTTGTGCATAGAGCATTATGTCATCTGTGAATAGTTTAAGTTTGACTTCTTTTTTGCCGATTTTGATGTCTTTTATTTCTTCTGTTGTCTAATTGCTGAGGCTAAGACTTCTAGTACCATGTAAATAACAATGGTGGGCATGGACATCCCTGACTTGTTCTGGACCACAGAAGAAAAGATCTCAGTTTTTTCCCGTTGAGGATGATATTAGCTGTGGCTCTTTCATATATGACTTTCGTGATGCTGAGATATATTCCCTCTACCCTAATTTGCTGAGGGTTTTTATCAAAAATGGAATCTATATTTTGTCAAATGCTTTTTCTGCATTTACTGAGAAGATCATATGGTTCTTATCCTTTCCTTTATTAATGTGGTGTATCACTAATTGATTTGGAATATTAACCCACTCTTGAAGCCCAGGAATAAGTCAAACTTGATCATGGTGAATACTTATTTTAATGTACTGTTGGATTTGATTTGCTAGTAACTTGTTCAGAATTTGTGCATCCATGTTCATCAGGAATATTGGCCTATAACTCTATTTTTTAGTGGTATCTTTATCTGGTTTTGAAATAAAGGTAGTGCTGGCCTTGTAGAATGAGTTTGGAAGTTTTCCTTCCATTTCCATATTTTTGGAACAGTTTGAGAAGAATTAAGAATTGACTCTTTAAATGTTTGGTAGAATTCCCCTGGGAAGCCATCTGGCCCAGACTTCTGTTTGTTGGGAGATTTTTGATTACTGATTCAATTTCTTTGCTGGTTATGGGTCTGTTCAAGTTTTCTATTTCATCCCGTTTCAGTTTTGGTAGTTTATATGTTTCTAAGAATGTATCTATTTCCTCCAGATTGTCCATTTTTTTGGCATATAATTTTTCTTAATATTCTCATGGTTGTTTGTATTTCTGTGGTGTTGATTGTAATCTCTCTCATTTGTGATTATTTATTACTTTCTCTTTTTGATAAGTCTGGCTAGGGGTTTATCAATTTTATTAATTCTTTTAAACAACAACCTCCTAGTTTCATCGATCTGTTGTACTGTTTTGTTTGTTTTTGTTTGTTTCTATATCATTTATTTCTGCTATAATCTTTATTGTTTTCCTTTTTCTGCTGCTTTATACTTTGATGTTTCTTTTCTAGCTCCTTTAGGTGTAAGGTTAGGTTGTGTATTTGAGTCTTTTCTTGATTCTTGAGTAGGCCTGAATTGTTATATACTTCCCTCTTATGATGCTTTACTGTATCCCAAAGGTTTCGTGTTTTCATTTTCATTTGCTTCCATGTATTTTTTAATTTTTTATCTAATTTCCTGGTTAGCACATTCATTCTTTAGTACACTGTTCTTAAACCTCCATGTGTTTGTGGTCTTTCCAAATGTTTTCTTGTGGTTGACTCCTAGTTTCATAGTATTGTGGTCTGACAATTTGCATGGTATGGTTTCGACCTTTTTGTACCAGTCAAGGTCTTATTTGTGACTCAGCATGTGATCTATTGTGGAGAATGTCCCATGCACACTCAAAAAGAATGTGTATTCTGCTGCTTAAGGATGAAATGCTCTCAGTACATTTGTTAAGTCCATCTAGTTCAGTGTGTCATTTAAAGCTATTGTCTCCTTGTTGGTTTTCTGCTTAGATCATCTGTCCATTGTTGTAAATGGGATGTTAAAGTCTACAACTCTTACTGTATCATTATCAATAAGTTTCTTTATGTTATTACTTGATTTATATATTTGGGTGCTCCTAAGTTGACATATATATTTACAATTTTTAGATCTTCTTGATGGATATACCCCTTTATTATGATATAGTGTCCTGTTTCATCTCTTGTTACATACAGTCTTTGGTTTAAAATCTGGTTTGTGTGATAAAAAATTAGGCATTTTGGCTTTCTTTTCCATTAGTGTGATAGATGGTTCTCCATCCTCTCACTTTCAATCTGGATGAGGTTTTTTTTTTTAATATTCATTCTGATACCCTATATCTTTTTATTGGAGCACTTAGTCCATTTACATTCAGAGTGATTATTGATAGATATGAATTTAGTTCCATTGTATTACCTGTAATGTCAGTGTTTCTGGAGATTTTCTTTGTTCCTTTCTAGTCTTTGTCACTTTTGGTTTTTCTTTCCCACTCAAAGAGTTCCCTTTAATATTTCTTTCAGGTATGGTTTAGTGGTCATGAACTCCTTTAGTTTTTGTTTGTCTGGGAAACTTTATTTCTCCTTCTCTTCTGAATGACAGCCTTGCTGGATAAAGTATTCTTGACTGCATATTTTTCTCATTCAGCATGTTGAATATATCATGCCACTCCCTTCTGGCCTGCCATGTTTCTGTGGAGAGATCTGTTCCTAATCTTATTTACCTTACTTTGTAGGTTAGGGATTTCTTTTCCTTCACTGCTTTCAGGATTCTTTCCTTATCTGTGTATTTTGTAATTTCACTATGCTGTGTCTTGTTGTTGGCCTGATTTTGTTGATTTTGATGGGAGTTCTCTGTGCCTCCTAGATTTGGATGTCTGTTTTCTTCCCCAGATAAGGGAACTTTTCAGCTATAATTTGCTCAGGTAAACCTTCTGCCTCTTTTTCCCTCTCTTCTTGTTCCAGGACATGTGTGATATGATGTTATTACTCTTTATCAAGTTACTGAATTCCCTAATTCTGCATTCATGATCCAATATTTTTTTCCTTGCCGCCTCTTTTCAGCTTCATTATTTTACAACATTGTATCTTCTGTATCACTTATTCATTCTTCTGCTTTTTCCATCCTTGTGGTCCTTATTATCAGGGGGTTTGCATTTCAGTTATAGCATGTTTATTGCAGGCTGATATAATTTTTAGGTCTTTTATTTCTATGGTAAGTTACTCTCTGGTGTATTCTATGCTTGTCTCCAGCCTAGCTAGTATCCTTACGATTGTTTGTTAAATATTCTGGTTCAAGCATATTACTTCTATCTGTTTTGATTAGATCCCTGGCTGTGACCTTTTCTTTTTCCTTCTTTTGGGATGAATTCTTCCATTTTGTGATTTTATTTAGGTCTCTGTCTTCTGTGTGTTAGTAAACCCGTTATGTTTCTTGTTCCTGAGCATAACGGCTATATTAAGAAGAGATCATATACTGGGGCGCCTGGGTGGCGCAGTCAGTTAAGCATCTGACTTTGGCTCAGGTCATGATCTCACAGTGTGTAAGTTCAAGCCCCACATCAGGCTCTGTGCTCAGAGCCTGGAGCCTGCTTCAGATTCTGTGTCTCCCTCTCTCTCTGCCCCTCCCCCACTCACACTCTGTCTCTGTCTCTCTCAAAAATAAAAAAAAAAACATTAAAAATTAAAAAAAAAGAGATCACATACTGTCCAGCACTTGATTCTTCAGAATCAAGTATTTCTGGTGTATGCTGGGTGGACTGTGCTATTGTGTTTTGGCTGCTCTTTCCCTCCAGTCAGTCTTCTGCAGAGTTTCTCCTTGCCTGCAGTAAGGAGTGTTTGGATCTTGTCCATTGTGTGGCAAACTTTAGGGGTGTTTGGTCTGCTCATTAACAAAGGCTATGTCTTTTTTCCTCTAGAACTGAAGCTTTGTAGTACTCTATGGTCAGTAGAATTGGTAGATGCAGGGAGTTTGTGCTGGTCTTCCTGGAGGGGGGACTACTGCTGCTCTGTCAGGCACACTTGCCATAGTAAAAACACAGCTGCAGAGTGCAGGAGAGCAGGAATTGGTGTAAGTGGCTGAAGCCACCATTGTGGACACTGTGCTGCTTACTGAATGCTGATGGGTGGGGCTTAAAAATGGCATCAGCCAGCTCTCTCATCCCTGGAGAGAGGAGGTTCGGCTGCCACTGTTTAGGAAACTTTCATTGAAGAGTGAAGAATCTTCTCTCATTTGTCCCAAGATTCCCTTTGATCCCTGACTTCACCCTGTGTGTGTCTGAGCCATCTGTCCACCCAGTGGTGCAGTGCTCCTGTGTTTTATATTAGGCATACCAGCTGGGGTTCAGAAAACTCCAAATTTTAGAGACCCTTTGTGACATGGCACTGTGCTGATTTTCTGAGGTGGGGGAGGGGGTCTTGCTGTAACTCTGGCTGGTGCTGGTTTGTCCCAGAGGGAAGTCCCATGAATACACAGGGGCTTGGAGTAAAACACAGCAAAAAGCTGGTGTCCAGTTTAGCTGCCCTTGGCAGCTGCCTCTGCTCCTATGCTAGTGATCAGGGAAGCCCAAAGGTACCCACAGGCTCTTTTGTCCCTGTGGAGGAATTGGTACCTCTCCTAAATGCACTCCAAAAAAGGGGAACTGTCTCTCCCAGTGAGACATAAGGGATCCTCAAACCACACTGTCAGCTTCCAGACCTCTGCCCTTCTACACAGGAGCACCTCTATACCTGTTAGGCTCCACCCTTGTGATGACACAGACTTATAAAACTTGAGATTTTGAACTCTGTTGCTTTTAAAAGCTTGCGATTATCAGCCCCTCTCATTTTCCCCATCAGTGGTTTTGGGGAAGTGTTTTTCTTGTGCAGTGCCCTATGCCCTCGCTTGTGCTTTCTCTCTTTTTCTCCTTTCTCCTTTCTCCTTGATCAGTGCTCCCTCCCCTCTGCAGCACCAGCAGTTCTTTTCTCCCCAAGATTACATCTCTGCTACCCCTACCTTTAGTAATGTGCCTTCCTTTCTCCCTCTAATTGTGCAGATTGTTCTCTCAGTCTTCAAATCGAGTTCCTGGGTGTCCACAATGATTTGATATTTATCTAGCTGTGATTGAGGGGTGAGACAAGCATAGGATCGTCCTACTACTCTGCCACCTTAACTCTTCTGTCCCTACAGTCTTTGTTTTAAAATTTTATTTTGTCTGGTATAAGTATTGCTACCCTAGCTTTTGTTTGATATCCATTTGCATGATAAATGTTTCTCCATCCCATCACTTTCAATCTGCATGTGTCTTTAGGTCTGAAAAGAGTCTCCTGTAGGCAGCAAATAGAGGGGTCTTTTTTTTTTTTTATCCATTCCATCACCCTATATCTTTTGATTGGAGTATTTAATCCATTTACATTCAAAGTAATTATTAATAGTTATATACTTACTGCATTTTCTACTTGTTTTGTAGTTGTTTTTGTAGATCTTCTATGATCCTTTCTTCTCTTGCTGTGTTTCATGGTTTTCTGCCTTTCTTTAGTGACATACTTGGATTCCTTTCATTAATTTTTTTTGCATATCTATTACTGTTTTTTGATTTGTGGTTACCATTACATTTCTGTATAACATCTTATGAATATAACAGTATATATTAAGTTGATGGCCACTTAAGTTTGAACCCATTCTTCACTACTCTCCCCACTCCATGTTTTAGGTTTATGGTATCATCCTTTATACCTTTTCATTTTGGGTATCCCTTGACCTGTTTTTATAGATATGCTTATTTTACTGCTTTGTTTTTCCTACTTTTCTTACTCTTTCTTATGCTCTTTCCTTTTCACTCAAAGAGTCTCTTTTAACATTTCTTTTAGGGCTGGTTTAGTGGTCATGAACTCTTTCAGCTTTTGTTTGTCTAAGAAACTTGATCTCTCCTATTTTGAATGATAGCCTTGCTGGATAGAATATTCTTGGCTGCAGATTTTTCTTCCTTTCAGCACTTTGAATATTCATGCCACTCCCTTCTGTCTTGCGAAGTTTCTGCTGCAAAATCCACTGATAGCTTTATGAGTTCTTGCTTGTATGTAACTCTCTTTTTTTGCTGCTTTTAAAGTTCTCCCTTTAGCACTACTTTTTGTTATTTTAATTACTGTGTGTCTTGGTATGGACCTCCTTTGGTTGATTTCATTGGGGGGTTCTCTGTGCCTCCCAGATCTGGATATCTGTTTCCTTCCTCAGATTTAGAAGGGTTTTGGCTACTGTTTCTTCAAATAAATTTTCTTCCCCCTTTTCTATCTTCCCCAGCATGCCTAAAATGTAAATGTTATTATGCTTGACCAAGTTGTTGTGTCCTCTAAGTCTTTTCTCATTTTGCAGTTTTTTTTTCCTCTCACCTGCCCAGCTTCATTACTTGTCATTACTGTCTTCCAGATCACCAATTCACACTGCTGCTTCCTCTAGCCTGCTATTTAGTCCATCTAGTATATTTTTGAGAGAAAGAGAGAGTGTATGCAGGCAAGTGGGGGAGGGAGAGGGAGTGAATCTTAAGCAGGCTTAGGCATGCTTGACGTGGGGCTCGATCTCATGACCATGAGATCATGACCTGAGCTGAAATCAAGAGTGAGATTATCAACAGATTGACCACCCAGGTGCCCCACCCACATATAATGTATTTTTAATTTCATTTGTTGTTGTTGTGTTTTTAAATCTCTGATTGATTCTTTTATATCTCTGTGTTAAGTGTCTTCCTTCTCTCTTTTCTCAAGTCCAATGCATGTCTTTATGATTATTACTTTAAATTCTCTATTAGACACATTACTTATATCCACTTCATTTAGGTCTCTTGTTGTGGTTTTGTCCTGTTCTTTCATTTGGAACATATTCCTTTGCTTTTTCATTTTGTCTAACTTTATGTGTTTATTTCTTTCTGTTGGGAAAGTCAGCTGTATCTCCTGCTCTTGAAGATAATGGACTTATGATGAAAAGGTCCATAGTGCCCTGCAGTACAGTGTCCCCTATTCACTGGAATCTGGCACTTCAGGGAGTGTCTCCTCTGTGTGTTGTGTGTGCCCTGCTGTTATGTTATGGCCACTTTTTCCTTCAGCCCAGTTGTCTGTGGAGGCTCTCTTTGTTGTGAACAATGTTTGGTCTCTGGCAGTGGTGGGGTGTGCAGTTTTAACAAGGTTCCCCCAAGTTTGTTTGCAAAATGAGACAGGCCACGAGGCAGGAGTGGGCCAACTGGAGCAGATCCACAAAGCTCACAAAGTGGGTGGGCTGAGCAATTTTAAAAAGGTGTATTGGGGCGCCTGGGTGGCTCAGTCGGTTGAGCGTCTGACTTCAGCTCAGGTCATGATCTCACAGTTTGTGGGGTCGAGCCCCACATCGGGCTCTGTGCTGACAGCTCAGAGCCTGGAGCCTGCTTCCAATTCTGTGTCTCCCTCTCTCTCTCTCTGTCCCTCCCCCACTTGTGCTCTGTCTCTCAAACATAAATAAAAATGTTAAAAAAAATTTTTTTTTAAAAAAAAGTGTACCTTGTGCTCCCACAAGGCCCACTGCCATTAGTGGTACCAGGGGACAAGCCTTGCAAAATGCCTGGGTCACATTGTTGGCAAGGTTTGTACTGGTCTCCTGGGGGAGGGGACTAGCAGTGCAGGGACTGAGGCAGGCCAGGCTAAAGGAGGCAGGGTTTGGTGTAAGCAAGTTAGGTAGTGAGTGTCAGTGTGCTGCTTCTCGAGGTGGGTGTGTGTTATGCTGGGGTGCAGAAGAGGGAGGTAGCACCTGCTAGCTCCTTGGTTCCTGGAGGAGTCCCTCAGTAATCCCTGCCCCTCCAGCCCATGTTCAGAAATGAATAAACTATTTTCCCTCCCGTATGGCCCAGGCATTTTTCCAATTGCTGTTTCTCCACTGTATCTCCAGGGCTGTTTGTCATGCTGTTTCTCCATCTTTAGGGATGGAGACTTTATTACCCTGTAGACTCTCCCAGAACCTAACCTGCTGATGTTGAAATTTTAGTCTTTAAGTCCCTTTGGTTCTAAGAATTCACAAAATTTGGCTCCTCTTGCCAACTGTTATGAGAGGATCCATCTTGCCCATGCAGACTCCCTGGTGTGATAATCTGTGTCTCTTCATTTTCTGTACCCACTGCCCAACCCCAGCCATCATCCATTTCATTTCCCACCTCATGTCTTCCCTTCTTACCCTCTTAGATGTGGCCTCTACCTTTAGTTGTGGAGTTTGTTCTGCTAGTCTTTGAGTGAGTGATATCTGGTTGTATGCATGGGATGAGGAGAGCTTAGGGTGCTCTTACTCCACCATCTTCCCAACCACCTTCAGGGTCTTCTTTTCTTGAGGCCGAGCATCCTCTATTTCTGTGATTATTTCCCAAACGACATGGTTTCTAATCTTCCTACCATTTCCACCTTCCTTTGCTGGTACTTTATTTTTAGTGTGGGCCAACAGGTAAGTCTAGTTTGGGCAATTAGCAGTCTTATACGTAATTGGATGAAGTTGATGAAGATGATCTGACAGAGATCTGAGGGCAAATCTCTGAGAGAAAGAGGCACAGGATAGGAACAGGGGCAAAGAAGACAGAGAAGAGAACTTAGCATTCAGGACTCTCTCTTCCACTGCAGCCAGGATTCTGCAATGTAGCCATGGGGGAGAACAGGACTTGTCAGCTGCAAGTTGTCTTCATCCTAGCTTTGTAACTCATAAGAGGCATCCAAATACAGAACATGAAGGAAAGCTTCTGATGGGTATGACTTGGATTATGACATTCTCCCCGAGCCAATCACTGTGACCCAAGGGATGGGGTTATCACATTGGATGACATCTGTGTGGTATGACTTTTCTCTAAATGGGGAGATGGAGGGTGGGAAACATTTTTGTTGGGAGCCCTGTCAGAGTTGTCTGGAGTAGAGGAGAGGCAGTCCTCCAAAGGAAGAGGAGTGTTGCTTCCAGAAAAGAGGAAAAGGATGTCAGGTAATTAAAAATCAACTGGTTTCCCTACAGAGATTGTTTGAGGGAGAAACAGAGGTGGAGAGAGTGACTGAAAGGAATACAAGATAAACCTGTCCACTTCACAACTTAGCCAAAGTCACTAGAAGAGCCTAGTTTCTAAATGCTAGTGATCTCTCCCTTTCAAAACTTTTACTCTCTTGTTTGAAGAATGACACCTATATAACACTTGGGGGAATTTCCTGAAAATTGTGTGTAAAAGGCCCTTGGGGGCCTGAGATTCTGTCTAGGATGGAGAGTGGGGCATTATGACTCTGTCCAACATTGCTCAGCTGATGGCTACTCTACCTCCCGTGTTGTGGAATTGCGGAGTAGGGATTATGTTGGCAGGATACTGAGAGGGTTCCCAGAGCTGTCTTCTAGACAGGAGCTATCAGGAGAGCTCAAAGATTTGGTCCTGGCTCTGGGACCCTGGATTTTCCTACACTCTAAAATATTCTCCTCAATCTCAGTTCACCTTAACATACCTACAGTTTGACCTTATAATGGAACAGCCATTTAAAGAAAATCTTAATAAGCAATTCCAGCCCAGATATTCCCTTAATGTGATGTTTTGAAAAGTTGTTTCAGCCTCTTTAAGCTTAATGCCTGCCTGTACTTCATTGTAATGATTTTCTCAATACCTCATCTCCCCAGAGCATTCGTGCATTGTAAGTACCTTCTGTTTGCTGCTTAAGCTATTTATTAATCACATTCTTTCCTATTCAGCCTTAACCAGGAGAAATGACAATTTCGAGCATTTTTCAGTTACCTACTATAAATTGGCCCAATTGCTATATGATCTTACAGACTATTCCTTGGGGTGTTTCACCCATTCCAGTGCTGTAATTGGTTTGCTAAAAAGAAAAAAAAATCCTGGGTCTTAATGCTGTACTCTGGGGTTTTGCTGGAGCTTAAGTTTTCTCATATATGGTTAAAGGAGTTTTAGATGTATATCATTATTTCAACAATCACATTTAATGAACACATAAATGTGCACCACAATTTTAGTGAGAATATCCCATTTTCGACATTTATAAACCTAGAAATTGAGGCTCTTTCTCTGTCTTCCCACGCAGGGTAGGCTATGGGATTGAAAATCTAAATTGGGTGCAGTAACCATTCACTAAAGATGGGAAAAGATCTCCCCCTTCAATCAGGGCACATGAGCATCATTTATTTTGTCTTTCGAGAAATTCCTCTGAGGTGGCTAGATGTTTGCTCAATATCTCTGACTCCCACACAAAAGGAGAAGCCATTTTTAAGTTTTATCACTTGTATCATAGAGGAACACAGTGCCCTTATGAGATGCTGGAGGCTGAGCACTGTGAACGTGTGGCTGGAGAGCAGGGGAGGAGGATATAGTGCAAGCTTCATTGCGCAGGTGATTCCCTAGATTGTGTCCTGGAGTGGTTCTGACCACCGAGGGCTCTAGGAGCTAGGCCACTGTGCTGTGGGCCTATGGGACCTGGGTTTTTTTAATCACTGGGCTATCTTTGGAAAAGCAAATTCGAAATTGGAGATGGTAGTATGTGAGAGAGTTATGGAAGTCTTCCACTTGTCTAATTAATATTACCAACTTCCTTCAAGATTCAGTTCAGGTTTTATGCTCTCTAGAAATTCATTTCTGAACTCCAGGCTGAATTAGTGATCCTGATTTAAGCTTTTAGCACCATATGCTTGCTAGCATCTATGACACTGCACTGAAAGGATTTGCTTGTGTCTAATTTCCTAACTCTTATTACCTGCACATCCCTGGCATATAGCACAAGCTCTAGTGTAGTAGGTACTTACTACCTGAGTATGAAATCTGGCATGGGCTCAAGGCTTGGTATTCAAGGGAGATTTCTGAGCAGAACCACGGAGGTTTTCATAGTTACAGACTACCTGGATTAGAGGGTGAGACATTTTTTATCAACTGATATTTTGCCTATGGGTCTTTGACATAGAAAACAAAAGGGAAGAAAAAGGTGGTATTTGAGAACATGGGCCCAACCTGCTGCATTAGGGTTGTGTAGGTAGCCATAGTACAAATAGGTGTGTACAATGGATTTATGACAGCCGAAAGATATCCTGGATGGGGTAAGAAGAAGGCAGACTATTAGTAGGGAGCCGAGATAAAGCCCTCCCCCTCAGCAGTCAAGGAGTTGCTGCTCATAGGGTATGTTTGAGGACATTGGTGGCCCCTTTGTAATCTGTAGGAGCTTTGCTGCCTCTTTAAGAGCTTTGCTTCCTCCCCAAGTTAATTGGGGACATCCTTATATTTATATTGGAATAGGTCCCTTCAAGAGATAGCCCCATAGTCATTGCCTTCTTTATTATATCATGTGGCCTCCTGGGCATCAATATAAATGTGGAGGGATGGGTAACTAGCTGACCTTCTAAGGCCCCTTCTAAGCCAGGGTTAGAATGCCAAGTCTTTTCCTTAAGTTGCCACTGTAATTGGCTTCATCTATTAAATGTACTGTATCATCCTTCACTGCCATGCATTTCATTATGCATTGTGAAAGGATTTAAATAACAACTTTTACTTCTAAAAGCCTGCTCCAAGTCTTCCAGCATTACTAATAGAAATCCCAAGGAGTACAGCCTATATTAAAACAGAAAATAAAAAATGCATAAACTGCACCAAGCCAATGTGATGGAAATCTTGCCAAAAACATAAAAAAGCATATGCATAATATTTTATTAAACCTAAGAAACATACATAAATTCCTCTGTGGGATCCAAGTATATTAGTAATAGACATACCATAAAACTCAGTTACTCAACAGTCATAAAAAGCAGCACAGACCAAGTAAATGCTACCATTTTAAAGGAAACATTTCAAAATGAGAGAGAAAAGACATTTAATGTATGACTGCAACTGGGAAAATGACAGTGATGTAGTCAGTGGCTACAAGTCATTTCTGGATAGCTCCAGATCTAGTGGCAGCAGTGGGGTGCTGTGTTGTTACTCAGGGTTTTACAGAGAAGCAGAACCCAATGCTTTTATATACATATACACTTTTTATGTATATACACCATATATATGTATAAATAATATATATATAAATGTATATGCACATATAAATGTATAAATATGCACACAAAATAAGATATATATGGATATTTATTATAGGGAATTGGCACACATGATTATAGAGGCTAAGAAGTCCCGACATCTGTACTCAACAAATAGAGATCCAGTAGAGCCAATGGTGTAAGTTCCAGTTCAAGTCCAAGTCTAAAGTCAGGAGAAGACTGATATTCCAGCTTCAAAAGGGAATTCTTTGCTTTTTTGTTCTATTTGGACCCTCAACAGATTGGATGAGGCCCACCACACTGGGGAGGGTAATCTGTTTTACTCAGTCTACTTATTCAACTAGAAATCTTATCCAGAAACACCCTCATAGACACACCTATAAATAATCTTTAACCAAGTATCTGGGCACTCCATGGCCCAGTTAAGTTGACATATGTAAATAATTACCCCAGGTGCCATGTTCCGGAATACTCCAGCAGAGGAAGGACCAACCTGATTTTATAAGGGTGTGTATGTGATGTCTGTATATTACCACAACATTCAAAAACTAGAGTAACAACTCTTGGAACTAAATATAAGATATGCACATGGCATTCATGGCTTAACTTATCAGGGTATATTATTTTGTCCAATATTTACATATAAGTAATTCTTCTTCAAAATGCCTAGGTATAATTTCTATTAAAATACATTAGAAGAGACAGATAAATTGATATTAGAAGAAGTAATTTAATTCCTACTATTGAATATTGCTTTTCCCACAAAAAGAGGCTCAGAGTTGGCAAATGGAGCAGGATCTCTAATAGCAACTCTGTATTCCTGACCAACCCATAGAGTTACTATCAGCCTTCCATGCTACTATGCTTCTTATATACAAATTTGGAAGGCGAGGAGCCAATTTATTTGAATAGACTCTTCAGGGAATCATGACTCTTCTTTTCATCATTCTCATCTGCCAAGCCAGAGGTGTTATGGCCTAGGCCTGGGGAATAACTTTGCAGGTTGGAGGATTGAACTTAAAATGCAGGAACTGTGTGAATGGAGTGGTTCTTTTTTTGTCTTCTTCCACTATGAATGCATCTCAGGAGACAAATCTAGATGGATTAGGTGACAAATGGCATTTGTATGATAAGCCTCTTCTAGGATGGAGTAAAGGAAGCCAGAAACACAGCAATTGTATTTTCATAAAACAGGGTATGTTGCTTGTCCTTGGGTGTCCATTGCTCTGGAGATATGCAAAGATACAGGACAAATATAGCATCTTCTTCAAACAGTAATTTTGCCTAGTAGTTTTGGGGAAAATTATTTTATGTTAATCCAAACAGATGCTTTATTGAGTAGAATACAAAATTCACCAAAAAATTTAAATTGTGACATAAGAGTTCAAAGAAATTTCATTCTTGTGGTTAGCTACTAAGAGTTATATCTCTTTCCCTTGGGAAAGAGAAAAGATATAACAATATTTAGTTGGAAAAGTTTGAGAGTTTTGGTGAAGGAAGTTGGTTTTTAGACTGAAACATTTTGTTGATTTGCTGTCTAGCTCTCAGTGATACTGCCCTCTCTTTACCTGTACCTCTTCATCTATAAAGTTGAAATAAAGTTTTATTTGTCTAGGCTGAATCAAATGATCTCTTGAACATCTCTGAGCTCTTGGCTCTTAAATTTTCTCTGGACTTGAGAAGAAGGAGAAGCTTTGATAACATTTGGGATGTGGTCCATTTTTCTACTGCATTCAACTTTTCTCAGTTGCCCTACATCCAAGATCAAAGCCTCAGGGAATCAGCTTTGGAATGCCCCAAAAGAAGCAGAATCTCACTGCTGGTACAGAGTACTTCCTTATCTCAATTCTCCCTCATTGGAAAAGAGTGATGGCAGCCACCCAGCAGGTGACAAGCTCCAGTCAGCCTGGTGGGGGTAGCTGTGGATGCACATGCCTTATTAAACATAACCCACGACAGATTGACGTGCTGTGAACATTTGCTAAATGGTTTGGCAAAGACATAGATCTTTTTGCCAAGTGAAGTCTAGAAACTACAAATATTAAATCTATTATAAAACAGCTTTATACCAAGGGCCTGGATTATTTGGAGTTTCTAAAAAATACCAAACCACTGAGAGGATTTTCATATATTTGCACAGAAAGGGATCCTTTTTAGGATTCTGGGGCATCTTTGTTTTGGGGAAATCAAATGTAAGTGGAAATTCAATAAAATATCAGAAGACACATATGAGTTGTTTGGGATAATCTATTTGCCAGTGCAGCTGGAAGTTTCCCATTGAGTTGTAGAACTGTAGGAGACTCTGAGGGATCAGCTCTGTAGTCTCCACTTTCCAGGGAAAGGTAAAGAAAGGGGTACTGACTTTTCATCTGTAGCTGTTCTTTGTGAGTTCTTTTACCCTAAAGTGGTGACTTGGAGGTTCCAGCCTTCCCCATGAGCTTGACAGTGACTGATGTGCTGTATCCTGGGGCAAGTCATTGCATATATTCACTTGTTTATCTAATAAATATTTTTGAGCACATACTGTGGGTCTGAAAACCTAATTCTTTTCTTTCATTCCTAAAAGTAAATTTAACATACATATTGGCATATATTGGTTTGATAACCAGGGAATATTCAGTTTTATGACACCTTACTATATTTCACCCTATGACACATACTACTATGACATCATACTTCCTTTGTAATAGCATTTATCATACTGTATTGTAGCTTGTTTAATTATCTTCACCCCTACTAGACTGGGAGCTCTGTAAGGGCAGTGATGGTATCTCCATTCTTTATTGCTATATTCCTAAAGCTTATGTACATTTCTGGATATTTAGTAAGCACTCAACAAAACTTACTGATTAAAAATATATTATTGCTTTTGACTTTCTAATCATTTACAGCAAAAGTAAAGCAGAATTCCCCAATGATGCTCATCCCATTTTCCTTGCTTTCCCAACATTTTGTAGACTCAGTATAAGTCAGGGGTCAAGTTATATCCACTGAGAATATATATTTGGCTACTATCCCCTATGAGATGTGATCATAGGAAGCTAATTTTACTTCAAATTAAAGCAAGACAAAAAACAAATACAACTCAGAAATGTGTTGTTTTGAGGCTCAGTCCACTCCAAAGCCATTAATATTTTAGTGAAATAACACCATATCCAAGAAAGGTAGTCATTAATCAAATTTTAGAATAAAAGTCAAATATTTTTTGCTGTTTCTTTTTCATTTTCACACTTTTCATTCAGATGATAGATTTGGTAGGATGAGAAGATATAAGCATAAAAAACAAGAATTTTGTTCCAATAAATTCTTACTCAGACTTGTGGTTTATTCCAGAATGAACTTGTATCATCATCTTCCTGGGAAATATGGAAATGTATGGTCAAAACAACCAACTTTGCCTTTAGCAAATTCTTGTGGCCTCATGGAAACATAAACAATACAGTTTATGCTAGTTTGAAGCAAAATATACAACACATACATTTTAATGAGCAATTCCTTAATAATAGTGATTGTTTGAAAAACATAGCTGAATTTAGGGAAATAATGAAAATTGTGGGTCTTGAGGGGAAAAAATTTGGACCATACCACACTTGTCTAATGATTATTAAAACTCTTCCTCTTTTTCTCTGTGGACAAGGCCTAAGAGAGGCAAATTTTAATAAATAATTGCTTTTCTTTAAAGGTCTTTGCCTCAGTGAGACACACCCCTATGAACCTGGAATTACAGTGCCCTGTGTGCTGAAAGAGTTTTAGGCAGAATGTCAGGGGAGCACAGAGGAGAGAACTGGCTCTTGTAAGAGCTGACATCTGAGCTAAATCTTCGAAGTTTAGTTGGAAGTCTCCAGACAGAGAGGATGGGACAGTATTTTTTAAGCAGAAAGCAAAAACAAAATGAAAACAAAAACTTGCACACATGAAGGAATCAAAGAGTGTGGTGCACTGAGGAATGTCCAGGAGTACATTGTGGCTGGAGAGAAGGAGTTACGTGAAAATGAGAACAATGTAGTTCATAAGAGAGATGGAGGATGGCGTGAGAGAGGTGGTTTGCTCCGACCTGTGAGGAGTCCGCATGCCCATGTCAAGAATGAAGTGGGAAGATGATAAGAACAAAGGAAGTATTGGGTGAACATCATGTCGAGATAGCAATGCTAAGGAATGTAGCAATTCTGAATCAGATAACAAGACCTTTTATAATGCTGAAGTACATTTTGTGAAGGAGAAGGATTAGTTATCTGAATTAGGGGCCAGGAAAGGCTTTCTGGAGGGGTTGATATCTGAGAGGTAAATATGAAGAACTGTGGGAATCCAGGAGGGAAGAAACTATTCCAGGAAGAGGGATCATTCTATAGAAAGAGATGAGTTAGAGGAGGGGAGGAGAGGGAAAAGAAGCAATGCTGAAGGGAAGGGAGGGAAAAGGAGGAGAGAGGGGAGGAGATACATTCCCAGGACTGAAAGTAGTTGAATATGGCAGTAGAATGGGAACAGAAGTTAGTGAAAGGGAGTTGGAGATGACCTTTGAGATGAAAGCAGTGGCTAGAACAAGTAGGTCCTTGTAAGCAGTCTCAGGACTGGGGAACCTCTACAGTATTAAAAGCAGGGAAGTGATATGATCGGGTGATAGTTAAGAAAGATCACTCTAGAAAGTTAATTGGAGACTCTTTGGTTGAGCTAGGAAATCAACATGTTAGCTGTTTCAGTAGTCTGGAAAAGAGGTGATGGTAGCCAAAACCAGGATACTTACAAGAGAGTTGGCATTTTTAAGAAAGGGATTAAGTGAAGACTATGGGGTTTTAACTTAATAGATATGAGCCTGTAGAGCGCAAGAGGTACTTGTCAAAGGACTTAAAAGCTTCATAGCTTAGAAGATTTGCTGTGGAAGGTGGGAAGAATCATTGTAAGAGAGTATGGTGCTCAGAAGTTGATGGCTAATTTATTCTTAATTTCAGAAGTTTAGTGGTTCTTGGCAATAAAAAGCTGCCCATCATGTGGAGATGAGGAAAAGAAAGGGAGGATAAGGTCCTAGATGAGGAGTTCATGGATTGAGTGAATACCTTGTTGGATGGCCATCCACTTTGGCTAGGTGAAGAAGAGAACTTGGGCCAGTGGCTACAGTCTTTATTGACTAAGAAATGATATTGGAGTGCATAAATAATGATGATAGACAGACAGTGGTCCACAAACACAGTGACACCAGTCTAGAAGGAGCAGAGGGCTTTTTAAGAAAACAGTGGTGTAATAATCCAGAAATCCAGAGTAGCTAGCAGATAATGTACAAGAATGATTTGTCTCAAACAGAGAGGGAAATAGAAGTAATTCTTTAGGAGAAAGCCACATTTTGGTTAAGACAAGAAGGTTAAAGGAGCTATATTGAAAACACCCAAGCTATGCAGATCTGGATTGGGGCTCAGAAAACAGATTTCAGAAGTAAAGGAGGAGCTGCAAACTGGATAACTAAAGTTAACCTGGATGGGAGGCATGTGAATTTTGATGGCTGTAAGTTTTCCAGAACTGCTGGAGGGAGAATGTTGCTCAAGCTTTTAGAGAGGATTAGCTGTGCATACTTTTATTTAGTGTGAAAATAAGAAGCTACAAGTTCCCCTAAGTGGACTTTGTGTATTTAAAACTGTGGCCATAGTTTTGTGGTGCTGCCAGGTGGCCTTATTTCTGAACACAGCTTAAGGATGCAAGCCCATAGGGTATCTCTGGAATTCTGTGTCCTGAGCACAAGCTGTTGGCTTAGCGACCCTTAAAATTGGTGTTTAATGATGACGTATCTACATAGAATGTAGCAGTAGCCAGGAAAACTCACCCCACAAAGATTTTATCTCCAAATCTTTTTTTTCAAAGACTTCCTCAGCAAAGACATTTTCTCCTTATGTGTATTGAAAGGAATAAGCTCTAATCTTGAGGGAAGACAGAATCAAAGATCTGACAACAACATTTATCATAAATAATGAATAAAAAACATTAAAAACTTAATTTGGAAAAATGAATTATCAGTGTAGTACTTGTGCACATTGGCTTATGGGAGTTGTGGTAGGTTTGCCTCACTGATGAGTTGTCTGTATAAAATTCTTCTCCCATGCTTCTCTCCCAGCACTGCTTAGGTTTTCCTCTTCCCTCACCCATGGCTCCTTGTTTTCTTCTTCTTGTCCCTAACTGGGTGTTCTTCAAATCTCAACTCTTGAGCTTGTGAATTCTTTCAAAAGTTTGTACTTCAGGCTTTTACTGTTTATCTCAAAATCTATATAACCCTTTCCTTTATTTTCACAGATTCCAGACTTTTACTGGTAGAGGCATACAAATAGAACACCTTTACTGGAATGTACAATTATTGTCATCTCAGCAAACTCATTTTGAGTTAATCTCAATTGATTATCTTTCTTCTCAACCTCTTACTCTCTTTCAGGGACACCATTCCCATACTAGGGCACCACTAATTCTTTCTTTGTATGTACCCTTTTCACTCTTTTTCTTTTGATTCCATTGCCGTGGAATCTCCATGTCCCTTATATCTTGCCCTCAAATCCAGTCTGCTCGAAAGCCAGTCTTCTTGAAATAGTGATTTATTTTGTCCCTACTCTATTAAAAAGACACATGGATATTTTCCCTATCCCTCTGTTCTATCTCAATCCTACATTCTAAGGTCCAGCTCCAATTCCTCCTTCTCTAGGAAATATCAATTTCCACCCAAAACTCCATGTATCTATCTTGGCATCTGCTTGGAAAGGACCCAACCTGGGAAAGTTGGAACTGGGAATAGTCCAGGAGAACAGGTAATAGATAACGTTTTGATCACTGAATTGATTCACTAAAAACACAGTCACTGTTGCACAGACAGCCCTTGGCCAAAGGTAGCATTGTGCTTATTAAAACTTTCACTAGTGGTAACATGAGATGGTGAACTGGTAGAAAGGAATGTATTAGCATGCTGTATTTAACAGGCTTTTGAAATCAATGTATGAAATAAGTCAGTAGTCTCTATAAAGGGTGGTCGGGTTGGATGGCTATTGCTAAATACCACTGATGATTTACAGAGAGATAATGAACAGCTGAAGGTGAGTAAAGGCAATAGAAAGCCAAAGGGCATTTTTAGTTGCATACAAAGAAGTTCTCATTTCAAAACCAAGAACTGTGTAAGGACTTAATAGTGATAGTGGCTGAACTTTAAAGACTGTTAAATGCTCAACAATGGCAGGTCCGATATTAAGGTCCACATAGAACCAAAGATACTTCCTGAAGAAGTGGCTAAACCCCTAGGAAGAAAGAAGGATCATGTCACACTACGACACACATGCACAGTAAGAGTTTTCCAGTCCTCCGGACAGAGCTAAGGTCATTTACATGGGTAACTATGCTCTGGAGAAATGGTAATGCTAAGGGATTCCAAGGACTATTGAGCATAATAGGATTTGAGCTGATAGTGATAAGCAGAGACCCAAATCACATGGTCTTCCTGTAGAGTAGTGGCATATGGTGTCCTGCACAAAATCTGGTGGGCATTTCCCCACCCCAAATGTGTTAATTGAGTTTGACATACTTGGCAGTTGGTGAACCCACCATATTGGGTCATTAGTCTGTGGGGGTCAAAGCTACCAGAGAGAAAATCTTCAAACGGCCCCTCACCCCTCTCCAACCCTACTGTCAAAACTAATAGTGTATCCTAGAGGGATGGTTGAGATTAGTGTCATACTTAAAGTATCTGAAGGATGCAGATGGTGGTCCCCATCATATTTCCCTTTAATTCATGAATCTAGTCCTTGCAAAAACTGGATAGAACATGGAGAATGATGGTAGATTACTGCAAATTCAGCAAAGCAGTAGCTCTAATCACAGCTGCCTTGCCAGATGTGTTATCTTTGCTAGAGAAAATTAATATAGCCTCAGGTACAAGCTTTGCAGCCATTGATTTGGTGACTGGCTCTTTTCTATCACTGTCACAAAGAAGGTTCAGAAACAGCTCACTTTTGCATCATATGGAACGGATAACTGCATGCATTTATAATTTTGCTCCAGGGCTGTGCTAACTTTCTTGCTCTTTATCACAGTGTGTAGGCTAAAGAGCTCTAGATCAGCGCTGTGCAATATAAATAAAATGTGAGCCACATATATAATTCAAATTTTCTATTAACCACATTAAAAAAGTAAAAGGAAACAGGTAAATTAACTTAATAATATATTTTATTTAACCTAATATTTCCCAAGTATTATCATTTTAACACATAATCAATTTAAAATTATTAGTGAGTTTTTTGTACAGTCTTCTATATTTCTGATGTATTTTATATTTATAGCATATCTCAAATCAGATGTCAAATTTTCACAGGATGTACTTGCTTTCATAAAATTTACAGTTCAAAAAGTAGATTACATGCCCAAATTGTTCCAGCCAGAACTGAATCAAACTCCCCAAAAGTATACTTTTCTTTTAATAATTGCATCTACATTGACAAAAATGGTATATCTTTTTTAAAGATTTTACTTGATTTTGAAGGAAATATGTATCAGTTTTAAAACTACAGCTGTTAAAATGAAGTAAGTTTATTAACTCTTTTTTAACTTAGTATTACTAAAATTGAATTCAGAAGGTAGTATGTAAATTGAAAAGCAGCTCTAAGTTTATTAATAACAAAAGTGTTCTTCAAATTTTTCTTATAGTTTTTTTCCTCTGTTAATTTATATTAACACTGTCAATTACAATTAAAATCTCACTATTCATGTTGGGAAAATGTAATTATCAGTTTATTAAATTATTAATAATGTATTAATCATTATTATTGATACAAAAAATTCAAGTCCAGCATGAATTTGCAAACAAGTAAAGCCAGGTCACAAATAAATTCTTCTTTACTCAAGAGCTTCAAAGTTAATTTATTCATATGCAGGGTGGTATCAGTGAGAAAATGTAAAGGGTACTTCTGGGTATTTTGCCTTTGATTATTGAATGTCAGCAAATATTCCTTTTGTTTCAAGGAATTTTTAGTTGATTGCAGTTGGAGTTTATATTTATGGAAATCTTACAGCTCCTCCATGACTTAATCAATGAGAATAAGGTTATTAAATTCATTGTCTTCTATTTGTTCAAAAGTTTGGTAAACTGGTGATGATTTTTGTGCATATATACTCCACGGTTTTAACAACTGTGTCTTTGGTGCTTTTCCTAGAGTTTGCTTCAGAAAACTAAACACAAACATTTCTAATATGTTGTAGTGGAATAAATCAACAACGGAAATATCAATGTCTTGTTTTAAAATACCAAAAATTCAATTTTGACTGAACATAGTTGAAGCACTATCTATAGTTATAGAAACTAAGTTTTCATATATAGATAAAAATTTTCTTTGAGAGATGTAAAGCATTTAGAAATATCTATTCCATGAGTCTGATGTTTTAGTTTGCAAGCTGATATTTGTGTATAAATTTTGTTTATAAATTTGTTTATAAATTTTCTATTTTGTGTAAGAATCTGAGACATTTTATAGCTGGTCAACATTTCAAGCCCACATCCTGTTGAGACTCTTAAAAAATTTTTAAAAACATTTATTTATTTTGGGAGGGAGGAGAGCATGCATGTTCATGAGTGGGGGAAAGGAAGAGAGAGAGAGAGAGAAAGAATCCCAAGCAGGTTCTGCACTGTCAGTGCAGAGCCCAATGCAGGGCTTGATCCTATGACCGTGAGATCATGTCCTGAGCCAAAATCAAGAGTCAGACACTCAACTGACTGAGCCACCCAGGCACCCCACTCTTAAAAAAAATTTTGGTTGGGTATTTAATTGTGATTTCAGGTAACTAATTTTACTTATTCTTTTTTCACTCTTGAGAGGAATCTTCTTATCAAATTCACTATATTTTGGCTGATAATGCCTCAGTTGCTTATTATCTTAATTTTTTTTTATTTGTTTACACACCAAACTTTGTTTTTGTTTTTGGCCGTAGCAAATTGCAGTTGCCATTCATTATGAAACTTGTGATACACTTGTTTCTAGTCACCTTTTTTCTTTACCTTTCCCGTTGGAGTACTGGCTTTACATTTTTACTCAATCTCCATCAGTAGTAATATGCCTTCATTTTGATTTTAAAAATTTATCCATATTTATATCTTGAAGAAAAATAGTTTAATTATATTACAAAATACTAATAAATACTTTAGTTACTAATAACATTTTGTATAGGTATCATAATGTGTGTGTATTACAGAGAATATTCAAATAAACATACTGATATCTGGAAAAATTCATTTGTACTTAATTTGTTGATATATACTCAGTCACTGATTGGTTTCTGTGACATGATACATGTCCCTAAAGAGAATTTTACAATATAATATATTACTCCATGTGATCCTTAGCATGGTATGTAATCCTACCAAAACAATGAAGTTATGTTTAACAAGTAAAGTATTTTACACTGCTTCAATATTTAAATTTAAATTCATTCAAATGAAAAATTTAGTTTCTCAGTTGCACAAAACCACATTTCACTTGGTCAATTGCTACATTTGGCTATTGGCTACATAATGGACAGCACAGATGGAGACCTCTGGACATCTTGCAGAACATCACATTCATCCATTATATCAATGATATTAGGTTGATTGGACAGGATAAGGAAGAGATACCTAATACACTGGAACATGCATGTTCCAGGAAGTGGGAAAGACACTCTGCTAATATTTAGGGGTCTTCCATATTCATAAAAATTTTGGAAACCCAGGGCTCAGATGCCTGGCATGACATCCGTCAAAAAGGAAAAGATAAATTATTATATCCTAAACTTTCTGCCTTGAAGAAGGAAGCACAATAGTGCCTGGTGGGACTTTTCAGGTTTTTTTTGACAGTATATCCTTCACATGCAGATATTTCTCTGGCCCATATACCAGGTAATTCAAAGTCTACCAGTCTTGAGAGGGCCAGGACCAGGAAAAGGTTCTGCAACCCTGCCAATGGGTCAGATGATCCACTAGGCCCCATGGTGTTGGAGGTATTGTTGGGAAAAGGTGCCATGTGAGGTTTTAGACAAATTCGAATGGGAAAATCACAACACAGGCCTTCAGGATTGTGGAGGAAGGGCATACTATCTGCAGTGGAGATTTATATGATTTAAAACAATAGCACCTGGTTTGCTACTGGGCCCTAGTAGAAGCAGAATGCCTGACAATGGGATATGAAGTGACCATGCAGCTGGAACTATTATCAGCAGAGTTCTGTCAGACCCACAAGTCAAAGGTTGGGTTGGCCCACACTCCATTGCAAATGGAAGTGGTGCATCCTTGGCTGAACATGAGCAGAACCAGGGACACAAACTAGCACTTGAACAGGTTGCCTATACCCACATGACAACCACTGATGCATTAATTACCCTTTCTCAGCTCATGCCTGTGGCTATATGAGGATGGCATAGAAACAGTTGAGGAAGGAACAAAGAGATTTAAGTTAGTGTGCAAATGGAGTAACCCATTATGTGAGTACAAGTCAGAAATGGACAGCAACTACACTATAGCTTCAGGGTAGCCTTGAAAGACAATAGTGAGGGGAAAATCTTCTAATTGTAAGAGTTTTGGATAATGGAGTTGGCCATCCATTTTGTTGAAAAGAGAAATGACCCCAAGGTTTAGTATGCATGGACTTATGGGTAGTGGCAAATGGAAATAGACTGAAAGATCAGGAACAAAGAAGTCTGGGTTAATGACATTTGGATGGGGAAATATTCATGGTCATGCTATGTGAACATTTTTATAGTATACATTAATGCCCACCAGAGAACATCCACCAAAGAAGAGACACTCAACATCAATTGGACAGAATTACTCAGCCAGTTGATGTCAGCCAACCTCTGTCATCAGCCACCTCAATATTGGCATGATGGACACATGAACAGAGCAGCCAATGTGGCATAGATGGAGGCTACACATGAGTTTAACAGCATGAGTTCTGACTTGCCAAGATTGATTTATCTATAGTCACTACCAACTCTCCAGCCTGCCAGCAATAGAGACCAATACTGAGTATGCAAATGAGTTCCATTCCTTGAAAATGTCAAGTGGCCATTTAATGGCAATATGATGACATTGCCCCCCCCCCCTTTTTTTTTTTTATCTTGGGAGGCTTTTACTGGGAATACATAACGTATAATTTGTGTTGGTGTGCCCTTCCCACCCGCAGGACTTCAGCCAGGATCACTCTTCATGTGTTTATGTAGTCTTAGACCCAATTACATGGGTCTAATGAGGTGGGGAGGAGAATGCTGCATTCCCAGAATTGAAAGGGGTTCAGATGGGTGGAGAACAGGAGAAGGAGTTGGCAAAGACAAGTTGGGAGATGAAATTGGAGAAGCCCTCAAGATGTATGTAAATCATGGAATGGCTTTGTAAGCCAAGCTAGGGAGTCTGGGCCATATGGATGTGGGTAATCAACAAAGGGTTTTAAAAGGCAAGTGATATGATCAGATTTTTCCATGAGCTCCTTATTATCTTGGATTTTACTTACCTTATTTGTTGAGAAGATGAAAAATGTGAAGTTCTGAACTAAATTACAGTCTCAAGCACCAGGCCTCTGTACTATTTATCATAGGAGAAAGCTCTCTCATTTTTATAATGAGACAATTGCCAAGATTATATTTTTTCAAGTAACAAAAACATACAAATGGGGTAGGGGAGGATCTTTGCCTGCTCCTATTTGTAAAAACTAAGACCAGAATATAGAAATGCTCAAAGAGCATGTTTGAATACATCTCTTTGTAAAACATGACAGAAAGGAGTGATTATTTAAATTGGACAGGACTTTGCATTCCTGGCTCCTTGGTGGCAGTGCCTTTTGTCTGAACTCTTCTTATGAGAATGTCACAAAGGATAAAAAATGAGTCCAATAAGTTTTATTCAATTTCAGAGTCTATTATATATTCTGTTTTACACAAAGCATATAATTTTAAATTTCATAGATAGGCACACCGAACATACACTTGGTAGATATACAGCTGTTTGTATGGGTGAAATTGAAACCCTCCAGGGAGGGTAGATTAATAATTCCTTACTTGTAAGACGCAACAGCCATCTCATATTCCAAACAAAGCCTGGCCAGCCAAAAGTGATTCATGGTCATTTATAAAAACTGATTACCAATCACCAGATCTTAAAGCCATGGCAACCTTTATTTTTCAATCTTATAAACAATAAAGCTCCCTTTTGTTAAACTCATGAGGGAACTCTTTCCCACGGAGGAGTTAGTAAATGCAAAAGCTAATTTTCCACGTCTGACAGCAGGTATGAAAGCTGATGAATACATATATGATAAATATATATTTCAGTAGGAAGAAAATATTACTGTGTATATATTTATATAGTTTTCTTTCACTGAGCTGTTGATCCAATGGGGAGAAAAGTCCAGAACTGATTCCTTTTAGTGCTCCAAAGGCACATTTTTTTTTCTGACAGGACAGTATAAAATATTCAGGTCATTAATCCTTAAAAAAAATCTATATTTAGCTTAAGTCATTCTTCTGAACAAAATATTAAAATAAAAGTTTCTGTATATAATAGTGGGAAACTAGAGACTGTAATGATTCCTGATTTGTAGCTTAATCTCAATGCTTGATAAAGGTATTAAATCATTCATCAATTTTTTTATATGAAATTTATTGACAAATTGGTTTCCATACAACACCCAGTGCTCATCCCAAAAGGTGCCCTCCTCAATACCCATCACCCACCCTCTCCTCCCTCCCACCCCCCATCAACCCTCAGTTTGTTCTCAGTTTTTAACAGTCTCTTATGCTTTGGCTCTCTCCCACTGTAACCTGTTTTTTTTTTTTTTTTCCTTCCCCTCCCCCATGGGTTCCTGTTAGGTTTCTCAGGATCCACATAAGAGTGAAACCATATGGTATCTGTCTTTCTCTGTATGGCTTATTTCACTTAGCATCACACTCTCCAGTTCCATCCACGTTGCTACAAAAGGCCATATTTCATTTTTTCTCATTGCCACGTAATATTCCATTGTGTATATAAACCACAATTTCTTTATCCATTCATCAGTTGATGGACATTTAGGCTCTTTCCATAATTTGGCTATTGTTGAGAGTGCTGCTATGAACATTGGGGTACAAGTGGCCCTATGCACCAGTACTCCTGTATCCCTTGGATAAATCCCTAGCAGTGCTATTGCTGGGTCATAGGGTAGGTCTATTTTTAATTTTCTGAGGAACCTCCACACTGCTTTCCAGAGCGGCTGCACCAATTTGCATTCCCACCAACAGTGCAAGAGGGTTCCCGTTTCTCCACATCCTCTCCAGCATCTATAGTCTCCTGATTTGTTCATTTTGGCCACTCTGACTGGCGTGAGGTGATACCTGAGTGTGGTTTTGATTTGTATTTCCCTGATAAGGAGCGACGCTGAACATCTTTTCATGTGCCTGTTGGCCATCCGGATGTCTTCTTTAGAGAAGTGTCTATTCATGTTTTCTGCCCATTTCTTCACTGGGTTATTTGTTTTTCGGGTGTGGAGTTTGGTGAGCTCTTTATAGATTTTGGATACTAGCCCTTTGTCTGATATGTCATTTGCGAATATCTTTTCCCATTCCGTTGGTTGCCTTTTCGTTTTGTTGGTTGTTTCCTTTGCTGTGCAGAAGCTTTTTATCTTCATAAGGTCCCAGTAATTCACTTTTGCTTTTAATTCCCTTGCCTTTGGGGATGTGTCGAGTAAGAGATTGCTACGGCTGAGGTCAGAGAGGTCTTTTCCTGCTTTCTCCTCTAAGGTTTTGATGGTTTCCTGTCTCACATTTAGGTCCTTTATCCATTTTGAGTTTATTTTTGTGAATGGTGTGAGAAAGTGGTCTAGTTTCAACCTTCTGCATGTTGCTGTCCAGTTCTCCCAGCACCATTTGTTAAAGAGGCTGTCTTTTTTCCATTGGATGTTCTTTCCTGCTTTGTCAAAGATGAGTTGGCCATACGTTTGTGAGTCTAGTTCTGGGGTTTCTATTCTATTCCATTGGTCTATGTGTCTGTTTTTGTGCCAATACCATGCTGTCTTGATGATGACAGCTTTGTAGTAGAGGCTAAAGTCTGGGATTGTGATGCCTCCGGCTTTGGTCTTCTTCAAAATTCCTTTGGCTATTCGGGGCCTTTTGTGGTTCCATATGAATTTTAGGATTGCTTGTTCTAGTTTCGAGAAGAATGCTGGTGCAATTCATCAATTTTTGATCATCTACGAGTTCCAAGGTACCAGGTAGAACTGGCATGACTCTTGTGATTAATGGCTCCTGTTGGGGCCCCTTTTCTCTGTTTCAGTGGTTGAGTGGCAGACCAAGTAGATAAGAGAAAGCAACAAGGTCATTTCTTTGCTTAGCTTTCACTTGTTCTGTCATGTCTCTTGTGTGTACCAGTGAGACAGTAACTTCTCCAAGGTTAGTTTGAAAGCCTAGAAATACATTCACCCATCATGTAGTCAAAAGTACTGGCAAAGGCATGTGAAATCTAACAGTCAGTTAAGGGATAGGCAGAAGGTGGAAAGATGGATGAGCATAGGCCTTTACTTTCCATTATGTACACAATTGGTCTTATGCTTGGAAGAGTTCCTTAAAACATTGTAGAGTGAGCCAAAGAAGTTTAAGAAACAGTTAGTTCAAAATTACATGATATTTTGGGCTGTGTTTGAGGGTGATATGGACAGAGCTGAACAACAGTTGAATCTTATTGACCTGTTGAGGTCTGTTGGTATCTTTGGTCCCCATGTGATGAGTAAGTAATTGTGGACTAGACCACTTGGATTCTGCTGCTCAAACTCTTGAGCCCTGCATTGGAGTAATGGCCCTGAACTTAGGCCTTCCAGAATCTTATGAGTTTCATGACCAGAACTTCATTAAAGGAGTTAACTGCAGGTCCAGTGTCTGTGGTCTCTCGCTTTATTATATTTCTTCCTTATTCTTTGTCCAACCTCTTCCCATTGAAGTGATCCTGCTCCTGGGCTTGAGCCTTCTTTACTTCTGTAATAGGATTTGACTGACTCTTATTGGAAATCTTGACTGGTAGTGTCATTAATGGTACATTGACTACCTTAATCAAAACTGGCTCCTGCCTTCTTATCTGCTTGGTTGAGCATTTTCTGGCTAAACTTGAAAAGAGGTTTAGTTGTGGGGGCAAAGGTAGTTCAAAAACTTTAGTCTGGCCATAAGAACAATCTTTAGTTCTTGTTCTGCATCAAATGTATAATCCCTCCTGGGTCTGTTCTAAGCAGTGTAAAGAGATAATTTCAAGTTTTTCAATGGCATTTTTAATAGTTGCCTTCTGGAATTCAGCTTTCAAGGGATTTTTTGATAAGAGCAATGTAATCATGATGGAATCTCTTATTAAAAGGACTTTCCTTTTCCAAAGCTTGAAAAAAGTCTGTTTCTCTCTTCTAAAATTATCAGGCTGTCTATCAATAATTGAAGGTGAGATCGAAACTATGACCTTGGCAGGTAGTACAGAAGATTTGCTAAAGTTGTTCAATAGTGTGAGCTATTTTTTTAGATTATGTGTTTTTGAACTGTATTAAAAGTAAACTTCTTTTCTCAGTCTTCAGGATCCTGGGAGCAGGTTCATTTATTCAACAAACATTTCACTTATTCAACAAACAGTACTACTTTGATAGTAGAGGAAGGGAGCAAATTGAAGAAGTTTCCAGCTGCTCTTTCATACTGACTGTCTTTACCCTAGAGGGCTCTGCCCTTGGGCTAGTTACCATAATTTCACAATTCCAAGTTTAGCCCCTGAGAAATGATGCACAGGCTTTCTGCATATAGTCCTTCATCTGAATCACCTAAGGAGTGTACTAAAATGCAGATTCCAGATTCCAAGCCAGATATATAGTCAGTAACTAAATGAAAGAACTTGGGAGTTTGTGTTTTAGCAAGTTCCCTAAATGATTCTTAATGAAAGCTGCATCAGAAATTGTGGCCAGAATAACCTTGGAAAATGTATTTAACCTCCCAGTGTCTCTATTTCTTTATCTGTAAAATGGGAGATAACACTAGTGTCTACCTCATGGGGTAGTTTCATGGATTGTATGCATTAATATATGTAGTTAGTGTATGTTAAATGCTTAGACTAATGTTTAGGAAGTGCTGTGTAGCTGGTTTTTTAAAAATTATTATTACCATTTAGTACTAATAGTGGTAGTTTGCTAGTAGCAGGAGACTCAGCCTATAAGCATTTCCTTATGAACTCTCAGCTGAGCCTGGTTTCAGGGATCGGTATGGCATCACTATGTAAGGTCTCCTGGTTTGTGCTTTACTGGGTTAGGATGAGCAGGGGTCACATTATGAGGCTAGGAGGCTGAGAGAACACAAAGCTGTAGAAGGAATGTGGTGCTTGAGACCAGCTTCAGTTTGAGTCTTTCTAGTGGCCATGTGACCTAAAGTAGGGGCCTAGTTCCCTCCTCTGTTAAATGGAAGAAAATTAACATCTACTCTGTTCATCTTTGAAGGATCGCCTTTAAAAGAGGTTAATAAATAGGAACTTTCCTGTTTACTGGATTTTGGTATTGTGTTCTCCAACCAAAAAGAGAGGAGAGAGACCATGCTGAGTGACTCCAAGATGAGCTGGTACCTCTTGGCTGTCACCTTCCTCAAGTTTACATAATGGGAAGTACAGGAAAGAATTAGGAGGGAATGGAGAATGAAGAGTTCTTTGGAGAAAGAATTAGTGTGCTGTCCATGTCCTTCTCCCCTCCCTTCTCTTCCTGTCAGTCAATTGGGTAGGGCTTCAGAGAGTGATCCAGAGAGGTTTCTCTGTGTCTCCTGAACTTTGGGAGAGAAGAGTGCTGAAATATGACTAACCCTGAGAAAGCCTGAGAGAGAGGCTGGCTAGAGTCCCTGTGGTATCAGAGCAGAGACAGGGCCACTGTGGAGCAAGCTGCCATTCCACCACAGAGGGACAATGGGGCTTGTTTCCTGTGGGACAGAGGAGTCCATGAGTCATTTTGCCAAAGAATCCTGGTCATGAGGGCATCTTGCTGGAATGTGAGATGAGCTCTGCAGAAAAAGCCCGAGTGCACTATTAGCTATAGGAGCTGTAGAAGATCATGAGTAGACTAGCTCGGGATGGCACCAGGGAACTGCATTCAGAGCGTGCAAGGGAGGGGAACCTCTAGACATCAGCAAAAGCACTTGAGTGAGCAAGTATCAAGTCAACATTTGGACATCTGCCATACCCAGGGATACTAACACCAGACTGCACCTTTGCCTGGCAAGAGATACCTTTTGTGGTCCTTCTTATCACTTCCCTCTAGCCTTTTCCTCACTCTAGTAAGTCTGGGAATGGTCATTTGGTTGCAGGTGAGGTGATGCAAAGCCAAATCCAAATTGTCCATGCTCCTCCAGCTCCTTGATGTAGGTTTTTTGGCCTGGTAACAGACCCTAGCTTGGGGACGGGAGAAACTTGACATTCACTAAGGATTTGAAAGTTTAATATTGGACTGGACTGTGGCTTTAAAAATTTGGAAGTGATCAGTAAAGCTACAGAAACTCTCAGATTTTATGCAATGACAGAGAAGATTGATTTTTCAGGTTAGGGTTAAAGGGACAGTAGTGAGAATAAAGTTCCATTTGGCTGGCATGCTGACAAGTCCAGCTGGTTCACAAAACCAGTTATCTTGGTAATGTTGTGAGAGCCAAATGAGCTGGGTGGGCCGCCTGGGTGGCTCAGTTGGTAGGCGTCCGACTTTGGCTCAGGTCATGATCTCATGGCTCATGAGTTTGAGCCCCACATCAGACTCTGCTGTTAGCTCAGAGCCGAGAGCCTGCTTCGGATCCTCTGTCTCCGCCTCTCTTGTCACTCCCCTGCTCTCTCTTTCTTTCTCTCTCCCTCAATAAATAAATAAATATTTAAAAAAAAGAGTCAAATGTGAGCTAATGGGCAGGAAAGTGCTCTGAATATTATAAAGTATACATATTTTGAAATACTGTTTATATATATGCATATAAATATAATTGGAAAAAAACCCAGAAAACACCTACTTGTTGTAAAGCAGACCCCATGCTAGATGTTTAGAGGATATAGGAATGAGTATGACATTGTCCCTGCCTATAGGGAGCTTATTGCTTCTAAAGAGTGAGTTACATACCATACATTTTCCTTACCCTGCTTTCTGCAATGCAAAGGTGAATGTGATCAAATTGGAGAATAAATCACAGCAGCTAATTCTGTATAAAGTGATTCAAACTAAACAAAAGGATAGTTTATCTTCTTGCTGCCTGTCTCTGAGCTCCTCAGGCACAAGCCTCCCATATTTTCAAATGCCTGCCTCTAAGTATTTGCATACTGCCCTGGGTCCCTGTGGCTGCTGGATGCTTGCTCCATTGTCTCTTCCTTCTGCATTTTCCACAGTGGTCTCTTCGTAGCCCACTGCTAAGTTACTTCTTTAACCTCAAGGGGGAGAATTCCCTTCCTTGTGCCACTGGAATGTGGAACAGGAAAGGAAGAAGAGTTGGTATAATTCATACCAAACGGATTTTTAAAAATTACATCCAGTTCCTTCAGCCTATGGCACGTGGAAGCACAACACTCCTGACTAACTCTGAGATATCATTTCAGGCCCTCTAGAATGGTGCCATCTTTGTAGATAGTGCTGCAGCTGGTACATAGTAGGAACTTAATAAATACCTACAGGAAAGTATGTTTCACTTATTGTGTATTTTTTATTTTTTCTGTGTAGGAGCAATGAAGCTAATCTTAGGTCTTTCCTAATTAGGCTACAGGTAGCTTCCTGCTTGTTTTTAAAAATTGTGTTTGGTTTGATCAAGGTATCTAGAATATTGATCTATAGCTATAGTTTCAAGCCACAGGATAGCAGTGCTAATGTGACAGTATCTAAAAGGAGAATATTGGCTGCACTGGGAAAAAAAAAAAGTTTGTCTGATCCAAGTCTCTAAACTGTGAGGAAACAATTCAGTCTAGTAACTTGAAGAAACAAGACAAAACACAACAACATCAAAACCCCCAAAAAACAAACATACAAACAAACCAAAAAAACATGGTTTGTGTTCTTCAAGGGAAGATCATCTCTCTACTGAGCTAAGTTCAACTTCACCACTGTGTGTGGTTGGCCTCCTGCTGTAGGGCAGGGCTGCTCTGGTCCAGAGGCACAACTCCCTGTGTTGGGAGTAACCCTACTCTGACCCATACAAATTGTCCATTGTATATTTTGGACAACTTTACTACCTCTTATAAAATGCAAATGAGGTGTTCCTTCGACTAGTCTCTGGGATTGGGGTGCCTGGGATGCCTGGGTGAAGAAAGAAAAGAGCACCAAGAAGTGACAACTAAAGCCAGTTTGCACAAGAGAGACAAGAACCATCAAACATAAAAACCCAAACAGAGCAGCAGTTTGGGGCTATTTATTGCATAAACAGTTTGAAACCTTTTCGTCTTCCTCCTATATCAAGATCATATTTAAAAATATATTAATATACATAATTGTATAAAGTACAACTTGGTGAACATAAATCATTAAAGAAAGGTTGGATTATTTTAGAGATGGGAGTAAGTGTCATGCATTGTGGAAAGTTTTCCATTCAAAATAGTTAAAAACGTAGGTGCAATTTTACCTTATGATGGTAAACTTATCTGCAATGCCTGTATCAGGCAGGTAGAGACACAGTACCTGTCCATAAAGTTCTTGCAGTTTGCAGTGGGTTACTCCACTGAGATTCATTTGCATATCACAGAAGGTGGGTATTGATGGTTTCTCTGTGAACCTTGAGGGCCTTTTAGTAACTCTTGCCTTGCTTTTCACTTAAAGGATATACTGCTGTGCTGACTAGGCCATTCTGTCGCAAGGTAGAGCTCATGACTCTGATCCTCATAACTGTAAAAATGAAGTCCACCCTGGGATTCAAGGAAAGGTATCAGCATCATCCCCAGCCTAGTTAAAAAGGTTACATCACAGGGCACTGTCTTCCAGGTTCCATATACTTTCGTGAAGCTCCAAGAAGAATCTTTACGTCACTGGAGGCAGCATGTGATGTAGAGAGAGAGCCCACCTTGTAGGGATGGCCTGTTTATCAGTCATGTCTCTAAAACTACAGGCTTTGGGTGAGAGGTTCCCTTTTGAGATCTCAGTTTCCAAATCTGAAAAACATGAAGGCTGAACTCACACCCTCAAAACTTCTTCCTGGGTTGACTTTCTGATCAGGCCATTTCTTTTTGCTCTGCTGCTATAGTCCATAGCAGGATCTGCTTCACTGACATCTGGAATAAGCCCAATGAGGCAGTGAATACATAGCACAAAGTTCTTTATATGGTAATCCTTGCTTGCTGAAGCTCTTCCACACCCAACATTTCCAGCCTTAAAACAGCATTAAAGGCAGTGGCTGCCTAGTTCTGCATCTCTGACTTGGTGGTTCCTAAATTCTGTGCTGTAGACTGGTGAGAATAAAAAGGAGACATTGAAGAGTCATACTCATTCTCACATATTTTTGAACTTGAGTCTACCCTTCATACTGATTTTTGGTTGCTTGGCAGCCCTTTGGCAGATTTTTTTGTCAAGATCCAGTTGACATTTTTGCCATGTCTTTGCATCCGAACAAACCTTTGTGTTCTCCCATAGGTCACATGCTACCTGAATTAAAAAATTAGAATTCATTAAGGATTTTATTAATTCACAACTATTTCTTCAAAACAAGGAAATTACTGAATGAAAAGTTGTTAATTCCTATTTGTTCAAGCTAAATATTCTGGGGTATCCTGATGTCTTTCCTCTACCTTGAGCATTTAATATCTAATCAGTAAGTCTATTGATACTTCTCTATAATATTCTTGCTCTCTGTGTCTGCCCCTACCCCATAATTTAAGACTGTATCATAGCTTATCTTGACTACTGCCATATCCTCCAGTATTGCTGGCATGTATCATCTTTGAACATCCCCAAATTCCATTCATCATACTTGTATATCTATATTTATTAGCTTCATAAATCTTAAACCCTGGTAATAATTTCCCTCTGTTCAAAAACTTCAGTGTTTTTTGCTGGCCCAGATTAAGTCTAGATTAAAGTCCACGTTCTTCGGTTTCACACGCAGTGTCCTCCAACCTTCTTCTCCAGTTCTTCAGCCTCATCCTGATGCATTTCAACACAAAACTAAGCCCCATCTTCATGGGTTTCTTCAGTGAACCACCAGAGAACTTTAATTTCCTTACATTACACAATTATGCACATGCCTTAAACCTCCCACTATGCTGGAAACTCTTTAGGGGTAATATTCCCTATATTCTTCAGTAGTAATCATTCCCAATAGTTGGTCTTCCTCACTGTAGCCAGGTTAAAGTGCAACACAGACTGCTTTTCAGTAAGTGTTTGTGGAACCCATCAGTGAGTGTACCCCCACAAAGCCATTGCCATTTCTACCTTCAGCTCTTCTCTCACATAGTTCTCTGCTGGGGATGCTGTCTTTTGTTCACTTTAATGTTTGCTAATTTTGGTGAGTTCAAGTTAATTTTCATCTAAGATTTCCTATTCATTAGCACACAGCTCTTCATAATCTCTTCTTATCTTATTAATGTTTATAGCATCTGTAATTAATTCCTCCTTTTCTTTCCTAATATTGTTTATTCATATGTTCTCTGCCTTTTATCTTGATAAATCTTGCTAGAGGTTTGTTAATTTTATTACTCTTTGCAGAGAACCAACTTTTGGATTTTTTTTATCCTATTGTATGTTGGTTTTATATTTTATTAACTTCTTCCCTTATCTTTATTATTTCCCCCTTCTACTTTCTTTGGGTTTAATTTGCTGTTCTCTCTTTCTTTAACTTTCTAAAACAGATGCTTAGCTCAATAATTTTCGGCCTTTTTTCTTTTTCTAATATAATCATTTGAGGTTATACCTTTTACTATCAGTACTGTGTTAATTGCATTTCACTATACACGAAATTGTTACATAGCATCATTGTTTAGCTGTAGATATTTTCTAACTTATAATGTGATTTCTTTGATGTATGAGTGATTTAGGAGTATGTTTGTAAATTTCCAAGCATGTGAAGTTTTTCCTTGTTATCTTTTAGCTACTATTTCTTACCTAATTGTTTTGTGCTCAAAGACCTTAGTGTGATGCCAAATCCTTTAAAATTTGTTAAGACTTACTTTATGACCCAACATATTGTTAATGTTGGTTGAAAAGTCTTTCTTGTCTCTAATTGTTGGGTGGAATGTTCTATAAATGCCAATTAGATTATACAGTTAATGGTATTATTTTAATCTGTGTTCTTAATAGTTTTTCTTCTGCTAGGGCTAACAGTTACCAAGATAGCTACATTAAAAAAAATCTTCCATTAACATGGTGGTTTGTCTCTTTTTCTCTATAGCTGTAAAATTTTTTGCTTTAAGTATTTTCAGGATATGTTATTATATACATGCACATTAAGAATGATCACAACTTTCTGATAAATTGAACCTTTTAACATTATGTAATGACCCTATTTTTTCTTTCTCTAGTTATGGTTTTCCCAAGGAGCCAATTTTTTCCTCTCATTCTTTTTGTATCCTGTGTCTTAGATGTGTCTCATAAACAACATAGGCCTGGATTTATTTTTATCATCTTCAGTCTTTATCTTTTGACTATTACAGTTCATGCATCAATATTTATCATAATTACTGATATACACTCCATAATATATTTCTATGTATGCATATAGGTACAATATATTTTGTATTTTGTAATTATAGCATCTTATTTTTCTCTTTTTTCTGAGTTCTATATTTTTTCTCCCTTTTTACTTGTAATTTTGTATTTTCTTATTACTTTTTTTTTTAACAATTCTACACTCTATTTCTCTTCTTGTAGTGATTATTATAGAAATTTTAACACACATACGTGATTTGAAGCCTAGAGTTAATCAATATTTTGACCTTTATCCTCCACAGTGATTTTATAAGTCACTTCATTTATCCCTGTCCTATAGGTGTTTTGTTGTTGTTAACAGCTTTGAGATATAATTTGCATATCAAACAATATTTTGACTTAAAGTGCACATTTCAATGATTTTTAGTATATTCACGTAGTTGTGCATCACCGGTATCTAACTTTAGAACACTTTTCTCACCTCTCTTCAAAAGAAAGAACATATCTATTAGCAGTCACTCCCCATTTTTTTCTCACCCTCCCTGCTTCTGTCAACCACTAATGTATTGTCTGCCTCTATGGATTTGCTTATTCTGTATACTTCAAATTATGCAATATGTTGTCTTTTGTGACTAACTTCTTTCACCTAGCATAATGCTTTTGAGATTCATCTGTGTTATAGCGTATATCAGTACTTCACTTCTTTTTTATGGCCAAATAATATTCCGTTGTTTTGATACACCTGATATTCATGTTTACTAGGTTTGCTAAATGCTTTTAAAGTTAAAGTTGGCTGCTGTGATCATTTTAAATCTAAAGGTTATTTATTCACTTATTCCGTAGTTTGAAGTTGTTTACTTTCCTGACTCTTCATGTAAAATCAAGAAATTAAATGAATTAAAACCAGACTGTTTAGATGTTTGTAGCAGATGGTTCAACCTGGGCGCTATGTTTCTGGACAAATTAACCTTTCAAAGGCTCTCTTTTCTATGCTTTTAGCTCTCTCATCCATCCTTCTCTACCAGATCAAACTCTTTTCACTAGGGAGATTGTTTCTGATCTGCCAGCTTACTGAGATCCTATTTGCCTCAAATTCCTTAAATCCCATTTTTAGGTTCAATTCATATGCCTCCTGAAATAGATGAGCTTGTTTTCAGTTATTATTCACTGTGATGGGAAGCTTTTGATGGGCTTGGTTGGTACCTTGATCTTTCTGTATGTCTTTAGGAAGGCAGTCTGTCTTACCATAGGGCAGGGCAGAGGGGAGTCATTCAAGAAGTAGCCATAGAATAAATAAATGAATAGAGTCAAAGGTTTCTATTTTCTTCCCTGACAATTGACTTCTCTGAGTGAAATTTCATGTCTGAGGCTCCTGATGCCTGGATCAAGTGAGCTGAGATCCAGGTGCCAATACACTGCCCTTGGAACCTTCTCTGGGTCTGGCTCCTTGATCTCAGGGATATGGGAGATGGCCAAGGTGCAAGCTCTCATTATTTACAGCCTCTGCAGGGCATGTGAGAGGACACAGAATAAATAATCTTTCCTTGAGGCTCCACTGATGCCTCAGGCTCCTGAGGGTTGGGAAGCATTTGCTGCAGTTTTGATTTCCCAAGTTCAGAGGAGAGTTAGATATGGGTCTGTCTTATGCTCCTATTGTCTTCTGCATGTGAAGTGGCAAAACCAAGGTCCCAATGGAGCATATTCAAAGGAGAGATCAAAAGAGGAATTTGGATCAGATCTGATTAAATCCTAATCTTATTACCACACTGGGAGGAAAGTGCTGACCAGCACCAGTAGTAGGGCACTTCTCATGAAGCTGCTTTTGTGGCTTGGTCTGCTAGGAAGAATACCGTGACCCAGGAGACCTCATGCTGACCTCATAGGCCCTTCTCTGAATGTGTGAAGTTTTAACTCCAAGTGGAAATGGAGAGCACTGAGGTTGAACAGATGGTGCTATGGCTACCACTACTGCAGGCTAATGAGAAATCAGCATTCCCGGGTAGCAAAGGACTTGGAGGGACCAGACCCAGCAAGCTTCAGGAAGTTTAGAAAGGAATGAAGGAGGCAATGAAGAATCATCACTGTGGAACTTTCAGCTGCTTCATGAAATCAGCACACTGCCTTTATCCTTTCTTCCTGAAATAGCAGTTGGTTCATCAGAGATGTCTGATCCTGACACAGGTTAGACATGTATATCTCTTTTTAAAAAGATTGAATAAGTGGAGGAAAAATGAAAATAGGGCATTACAGCCTAGCAATAAGAGGGGAGGATTTCACATAAACCAAATCTAATTTATAGTTGGCAGTTGCAAAGGGTTGTGGAGCCTTACACATAATAGAGGCTTAATGGGTATTTGTTGAATTTAATGATTTGAATCATTTGCAGCAAAACAAATTCCACTTTGTCTGAATTGCTCAGATAGGTTTCCTCCTCGCTCCATTTAACGCAGCAGGCAGGTAAGATTTTCCGTGTGCAGTTGAACCACAGGATTAGGGACCCTGGCCTATTTGTATACTGTGCCCTAAGCTATAGAGGATGTGACAGTGGTACTGGAATACAAAGACCTTGGCCTGAGTCCTGGCTTTCTAATTACCTATCAGGAAAAATGCAAAACTTGTTGGTGAGAAATAACTCATGATGAAACAACACAGTATCTGACACAGAGTAGCCCTCAATAAATGTTTGTCACAAACATGGGTTGTAATTTCTTCTTAAGATGGTGTTGGGCAAAAATTAGTGATTGGCCATGGGGCACCCTGTAAAATATCCATGCCTTCTAAGGAGATAGTGAAAAAAGCCTAAAAGTCCTATGATGGCATTGGAGATGGATTTGCATTAATTATGGGAAGGTATATATCTGAATCAAGTGGAGCTGGTGATTTTATTATTGGAAGGTCAGATGATATACCTTTAACCTGGAAGTAAGGTTAGGAGAGACACATGATGAGGAAGATGGTGCTGGAAAACTCATAGCAAAACTACTTTCTCAAGGATTAAGAATGGTTTATTTCCTCTGATTAGTGCCTCTTTTTCCATCTGCTGAGAGCATACAAACCCCAATTTTATTACATGGTTTAGCCCTTGGATCAGACCAAAGGAGGGGCTTAAAGTTAGGGGAGGGGGTTGTATCAAGGAGAGGAACCTCAGGAACTGGAGTTTTTGATGTTAAATGAAAATGGAAGTGGGGGCTCAGGAGGCAGAATTTTTTTTCCAGGTTCTATAGGTGAGTAATATGTAACAAGGATTGTAATCCACTATTTCAGGAATACATTTTCCTTTTGGTGAGAGGTAGAATCAAAGCATTTTTCAGTCCAGTATCTACCCTAGAAAGGTAATAATATAAACTGTTTCTTGAAGTACTGTACTTGTTAAAAATACAGATAATAGACCCTCACCCAAGACATGCCAAATCAGAATCTCTGGGAAGGGGAGTGTGTTGGTTCTTGGGAATCTGCATTTTTAGCAAGTTCCCTGGCTATCTTTTATGCCCACTTAAGTCTGAAAATGAATGTCAGTGGATTGTAACCCTAGCTTACATATTAGAATCACCTGGAGAGCTTTAAAAAAAAAACTGATGTCTGAACCTCTCTTCCTTGAGATTTTCATTTAATTGGTCAGGCAGAGGTCCCAGGGATCAGCAACTTTAAAAGCTCTCTGATGAATCCAATGTACTGCCAGAAATTAAGAACCACTGAACTAGAGGCTATGTATGTTAGTAAAACAGTGAGCTTAAATGCAAAAGGAAAATTCCCACAACATCTATGTGGACAAATAATTTATTCCTTTTGCTTATTGATGATGCAGATTTGCAGTCCTGAGATTCTTGAACAAATGAGCCAAATATGGAACAATAGACTATTCTGCAAACGTAAAGCAAACAGATCTTTACTAGCATACCCAAGGATCAAACATAGATGAATTTACTTTAAAAAAGGAACATGACAGCATGTTCTATATTATTAAAATTTTGTTCTGTTAAGTTTTAAGTAATGAAATAAGGCAAGACAAAAGGCAGAACTAGTGACACAGATTAGCAATATTACATTTTATGATGAGATAATCTTTGCCTAATAAAACTTATATATAACTAATACTAGCCAGTTGTTAAGACACAAGAAAAAATTGAAAAAAGCACTACCTTTTCCATACTTTTAACATTACCAGTTAGGAAAAATAATAGAAGGTGATGCCATTCACATTGGCAATCAAAAGAAATTTTAGGAAGTCAGAAGATCTATAAGAAAACCACAAAACATGAATAAGCAACATAAAAGATATCTTGTATAAATGGAGTCACCTTATATCCATAGGAAAAGACTGAAGTATAATGATGTCAGTTTTCAAATTAATTTGTGGTTTTATTTTTATTTTTATTTATCTTTATTTTCTTAAATGTTTATTTATTATTGAGAGAGCATGAGTATGGGAGGGACAGAGAGAGGTGGAGACACAGAATCTGAAGCAGGCTCCACGCTCTGAGCTGTCAGCACAGAGCCCGACATGGGGCTCGAACTCACAAACCAGGAGACCATGACCGGAGCCAAAGTCAGACACCCAACAGACTGAGCCACCCAGGTGCCTCTAATTTGTAGTTTTAGTATAATTCCAAAAAAGTTACAGTATTTGTTTGTTTAAAAGAATAGATAGATTATTTTAAAGTCTCCTTAGCAGAATGAGTAAGGAAGATTATTCAATAAAAATTGCAAAAAAAGACACACATATCTTACTGTGCACAAAAATGTACAAAACTGGAAAATCCAGAGATCCTTATTTCATGGAAAAAAAGAGGCATTGTTGAGTAGAAGAACAAATTTAAAAAAATGTAAAACATTCCTAGAATATAAATTCATGATATGATATTGATAATATTTCAGGTCCTGGGGGAAAATTAATTACTCAACAATTAGAATCAGAACGATTGATTACTCTTTGGGAAAATATTAATGTTAAATTTCTTCTTCATATAATATAAAATTAATTCCATTTCAATTAAATGTCCTGTTATAAATAAAAAATATGAGTTCCTCAGTAAAAAATATGTAAGGTCTATGAGCCATTAATAAAAAGAAATATAAATGACTATTAAGAATGTGAAAATATTCAAATTTACCAACAATCTAACAGAAAATAAAAAACAATATATTTTTATTTGTTTACTTTGCAAAGAGAAAAATTATGAAGTTGTGGTAAATTGGACTCCCTTCTCTACTGCTGAGGTTGTGAATTGGTATAATCATTTTTCCAGGGCATTTTGGAAACATGCATTAAGAGTCTGAAGAATAAGCATCCTTAAAATGTCCAGAACCTTTCAATAAGTAATTCCACTTCTAGGATTTTTTTTTCTTTAGGACATAATCAGAGATTTGTATAATGATTATTGTATGAAGATGTTCAGCAGAGCATTGTTTTTATAGTGAAAATTCGAAGCAACGTAAATACCCATAATAGGGGATTGCTTAACTAAATTTTGGCTTAGCTTTATACTGTAGTTCTGTAAAATCTTAACAAACTATCTTTTTGAAGAAAAATGACATGGAGCAAGTACTGTTAATAAAGGACAGAAAAGACCACTAAAGTAGTTTGTGTATTGGCTTCTGGGGAGAAGTTTCCACCCCCATACCCTCTAACAGAATGATTAGTACAATAGTCAAATCTGGGCATTTTTTATTGAGTGATACATTAGCAGGTAGAATAACTTTTTATAATTTTAAGGTTATGTTCAGTATGGGAGTGACTCTTCTGTTGCCTTTGTCCTGCCAGAAGTATAATAACACTTTTCATTTTTGGCTGACTTTTCTCTCTTCTTAGAAGTGAGGAGAGTTGAGAAAGTGGCCAGCAGGGAGGTGCAGGAGCTACAGTCCTTGGGGCAAATATCTCCTCCTCTCTTAGTCCTTTCCTCTGGTGCTGCTGGAGGAGGGTGTTGGACCCTTCTTCTTGTAGTACAGCAGTAAGAGGCAAGATCCCAGTTTGAGTTTAGGGGAAACAGAGAGGGTGAGGACTTGGGCCTACAGTTAAGGCTGCCTCAGCATAGTAGGAAGAAGCAATCCTCCTCTAGCTTATCAGAGTCATGGATCAGGGCCTGAGACAAAACATCAGTTACAAACATCTTGCTGTACTTTGTTCTCTGAATGTTTTTGTTTCCCTTGGAGACCTTTTATATTGTAGTGGTCTAGGACAGGATTGGGTGATTTTAGGTCTTGACCTGATACCATCTCGATCTCATCAGAATTTCTGTCTCTGTCTCCATCTTCAGAGACTGATTTTACAAATGCACAGTGTCCAGACCATACATAAAAAGTAGAACTCTGACCCACAGCAGCAACCAGCCCAGGAAGACAAACCACAATCTCTGTAGGAATTAACTCAAAATAGTTAACACTACCCTAATTTTTGCCTCTGCATTCAACTTAGAACCAACCAGAGAAAGTCAGCTATGCTTTCCTGACCAATCACATAGGATGCTTTGCTTTTAGTTAGCCTGCCTCCAACTTGGCCTCCAACTGTTGGCCTCTGTGCGAACAGCCTCCAAAAGGGCACACCCAAGCTGACTGTTGTTACATCCCCTGCCTGCCTCTGAGTTTCTGCAAAATTCAAGTGAAGTGAATTGACTTTCTTGCTCCAGCAAGCTGGGAAGTCTTTGCTCATTCTCATTTGGGTGGTCTCTGTTTCCACACTCTCTGTCTCTTTATTTCCCTATATGTGTATGGCTATATACAGAGAAATATATACATACTACAAATGGGGAAAATATACTCTATCTGTGGAAATGCATATAACTGACTACGCATTGATTGCTTTTATCTTAGAAAGCCAAATGCACAGGTTGGTCAGGCTGGAATTCAGAGAAGTCCTGGCTTGGCTTTCAGCACAGTTTCAAGAATCCCTAAAATTTTAGAGAAGAAGAAAGACACAGTGTAGACAGGAATCAGGGAGGGCTCCAAGGATAAGAAGCTGGAGCAAAGGCAAGGTAGAGATAGGAGTCTGTGGTGAGTGTGATTTACCTGTTGGGCAGTGGGATCATGCAAAGGTTCGTTTAATGGATTGACTGGGTATAGTCTGGAAGTGTTCTGTGGAATAGAAAGGGAGAAAGACTGGAGACAGGGAGAGTAGCCAGGAGCTCTTACAATAGTGTAGGAGAAATCCTGAGGTCACCCAGGAAGATGGGATGGAAAGATCAGTGCTTAGAGACATGTTGTGATGGTTCATTTTATGTGTCAACTTGATTGGGCCATGGAGTGCCCCCAATATCTCATCTAACATTATTCTGTATGGGTCTGTGAGGGTGTTTTTATATGATGTTAACATTTAACTCAGTAGAGTGAAGGCCCAAACAGAAAAAAAAGCTGAGCCTCCCTGGTAAGAGACAGTTCTCCTGCCTTGAAACTCGGACATTGGCTCTTTCTGGTTCTACAGCCACATCTAGCCTTTGGACTCAAACCGGGATGTCACCTGTGCAGATTTTTGGACTTGTCAGCCTCCATGATTGCATAAGCCAATTTCTTATAATCTACCCCTGCCCAACACATATACAAACACATATTCTGTTGGTTCTGTTCCCCTGGAGAACCCTGACTGATACATTATAGGAAAAGCTATCAGACTTTTATTAGACTTAAAAGGCTGAGCTGGTATGATGGATGAAGGAAACAGGAGCTTTTAAGCTAAAATACAGAAATACTGACAGGAAAGCATAGAAGGCCAAGAATTATATGGGGTGGAGGAAGGAGGAGATTGGCCAGTCCTCTTTGGAATATGTTGAGTTTGAGACAACAAGATATCCAAGAGGAGCTAGGGAGTGGACCTATAAAAGTCCTCAGTAATGTTCATTGAATGGAAAAAAAAAAAAGATGTGGAAGTCTAACAAATTACAGATAGGTAGGTTGTTTAAAATCATTATCTCCATCTCTGACACAACAGGTTATCACTTTTCTTAAGGAATGTTATATTTTCATTAAAAAGAAATTTAAGTTTATTTTGCTCTGTATTCATGATCTGAAACAGCCCACTAGTGGGAATGAAGTGGAATGAAGAAGTCTCTCACATACTACTAATGTTTTGCAACTGAAAGCAAGTTGTAATTGTTATGCAAAATTATCCAGATTGCCTGTCTACACTGAACTCAGCAGGTGACCCTTTCACTTTCCAGTTCTCTTTGCTTGTGCATTAACTAGACTCAATGGCGGATAGAAGGACTGCTCAAAAATGTTGGCTGTCAAATGCGTAAACATGAACCAGGGTTAGAAAAACAGGATTAATGCAGTCTGCTTAATGAATGTTCTCTGCTGAATGGCTTCTCAGCAAGAAGGCAAATGTCCAATAGATTCAAGAATGTAACGAAAGCATCCAGAGCAGGTCCACTGGTGGCATCTCTCTCTGAGCTGTCTGCTGCCCTGCTTTGCGCTTCAGTCTCTGCACACTGAATCGTTAACCTTTGGCACTGAGTAGGGTTCAACATTTCAGAAGTGTCTTGATTATGAAAAATCTGCCAGCACTAATGGGGAACCTCTGACCCAGGCGCCAGCCCAGCCTTACAGCTTCACAGCTGCTGTGATTTTGATTGAAAAACAGGTCTCTGGTGTCAGGAACAAAGTAACTGGGAATTGGGCCACCTGTAATAGTCACACTTTTATGCAGACCATGGAGATTCTTCTCTTTCTTTTTTTATTTTTTCTTTTGCTGTCAAAAGACTGATTTCCAACATTGTCTGAACAGAAAACTTACAAATCACCATCTTCAACTACTTTTTCACCCATCCATTTCAGTTAGGGACCTACCGCATGCCAGCTCACTGCTGGTGGGGGCGCTCATTAAATAATGGAAGATCATGGGCATGTGTGTGTGCATACACACGCAGTGATGGCAGGTGCTGGAAATCACATTAGCATCACCTGGTCTTCAGAGAAGAGTGAGGTCACTGTGGACTTGCATATCTGGGAAGACTTATTGGAAAAGATAGCAACGGGCCTAGGCATGGAAGAATGGATAAGATAGGGAGATGAAGAGGACCTTAAAGCTGAGAAAACAGTCTTGTCTGGTGCTTTAAGTCAGAATGACCCCTGGAATTCTGGTTTGGAAGTCATCTCTACATCCTTAGCAATTAGCATATGGCAGACCAAAGGGCAGATTAAATATTAGCTTAGTTATTGAGCCTTGTATAGCAAAGGGGAAGTAGACAGTGTACCCTGGATTTCTCAGAATTCTCCCCTAATAAAAGGACAAATAAAAAGCATGAAGAACTCTTTAGGAGCCCAGCTAACATGTTTCTGTAGTTAAGGTCTTTCTAGCTTGTATTTGTGAAAGGACATGATCATTGTATTTCTCTGTTGAGTAAACCCAAGTTTTTTTTTTTTTTAAGGCCTTAAGAAACTTCAGCCTACTCACTCATAAATCCCTGTATACAGCTTATTTTCTAGTATCTGCAGTGGAGAGAAGCACCGCTTTTAGTTTAGTTAATAAGTAGCTTGTGTAATATGTTAGAAGGTGATAAATGATATAGAAAATAAAAAACATAAGCAGGTTAAAGAAATAGGTTTACTAAGGTAAGGGATGCAATTTTTTTTTACTGATATGTTTTATATTTTTATCATGTAATTTAAATCAAGATATTCATATGCCATAAAATGTATCCTTTTATAGTATATTAATCACTACTATCTAATTCCAGAACGTTTTCATCATCCCCCCCTCCCCAAATCCTTGCACGTATGAGCAGTTACTACCCATACTCCCCTTTCTTCCAGCTCCTTGAAATCACTAATGTACATTCTGTATTTCTATGGATTTCCCTATTCTGGACATTTCATATTAATGGAATCATACAGTGTGTTGCGTATTGTATATGACTTCTTACAATGCTTTAAAGATTCATCAAGATTTCTTTCAAGCTTTGTATGGCTGTATAGTGGTCTAATGTGTTGATGTGCATATATGACCATATATTTTCAGTTTTCTTGGGTATATACCTAGTAGTGGAATTGCTGGGTCAAATGGCAACTCTGCGTTTAACTTTTTTTATGGAACTGTTGGACTGTTTTATAAAGTAACTGCACAATCTTCTATTCCCAGCAGCAAAGCACAAGGGTTCCAGTTTCTTCACATTCTCAACACTTGTTATTTATTATTATTTTTTTATTGTAGCCATCCTAGTAGTATCTTATTGTGGTTGTGATTTGCATTTCCCTAAGGACTAGTAATGGTGAGCACTTTTTCATGTGCTTATCAGCCATTTGTATTTCTTTGGAGAAAGGCCTTTTCAAACCCTTTGCCCATTAAAAAAATAAGTGGTTGTTTTTCTTTTTACTGTGTTTATTTTTACTGTTGAGTTGTAAGAGTTCCTTATATATTTTAGATACTAGACTCTTATCAGGTATAATATGTCTTGCAAATATTTTCTCCCATTCTGCAGAGTGTATTTTCACTTTCATGATAGTGTCTTTTGAAGCACAAACTTTTTTAAAAAATGTTTTTATTTATTTTTGAGACATAGACAGAGCATGAGCAGGGGAGGGGCAGAGAGAGGGAGACACAGAATCCGAAGCAGGCCCCAGGCTCTGAGCTGTTAGCATAGAGCCCGACACAGGGCTCAAACTCATGGACTGTGAGATCATGCCCTGAGCTGAAGTCGGACGCTTAACCAACTGAGCCATCCAGGCACCCTTGAAACACAAACTTTTTAATTTTAAGTCCAGTTTTTAAAATATTTTTTCTTTTGTTTCTTGTGCTTTTGGTATTATATCTAAGAAATCATCATCTAATCCAAGATCATGAAGATTTACACTTTTATGTTTTCTTTAAAGACGTTTATATTTCATAGTTTTAGCTCTATATTTAGGTCTTTGATTAATTTTGAGTTAATTTTTGTACATGTGGGTATCCTGTTGTCCCAGCACATTTGTTTTTCCTTCACCATTTATTTGTCTTGGGATTCCTATTGGAAATCTGTTGACAGTAGGTATGTGGGTTTATTTCTAGACTTTCAGTTCTGTTCCATTGATCTATGTCTGTTCCTGTGCCAGTAGTACACTGTTTTGATTACAATAGCTTTGTAATAAATTTTAAAATTGGGAAGTGTTCTTTTTTCCTAGATTATTTTGGCTATTCTGGGTTCCTTGCATATCTATATGAATTTTAGGATCAGATTGCTAATTTCTGCAAAAAAGACAGCTTGGATTTTGATAGGGATTGAATTGAATCTCTACATCAATTTGGGGATTATTGCCATACTTAACAATACTGTCTTCTGTTCCATGAACATAGGATATTTTTCCATTTCGGTCTCCTTTAATTTTTCATAATGACATCTTTTAGTATAACTCTTATATTTCTTTTAAATTTAAATTTAGTGCTAAATATTTTATTCTTTTTTTTTAATATGAAATTTATTGACAAATTGGTTTCCATACAACACCCAGTGCTCATCCCAAAAGGTGCCCTCCTCAATACCCATCACCCACCCTCTCCTCCCTCCCACCCCCCATCAACCCTCAGTTTGTTCTCAGTTTTTAAGAGTCTCTTATGCTTTGGCTCTCTCCCACTCTAACCTGTTTTTTTTTTTCCTTCCCCTCCCCCATGGGTTCCTGTTAATTTCTCAGGGTCCACATAAGAGTGAAACCATATGGTATCTGTCTTTCTCTGTATGACTTATTTCACTTAGCATCACACTCTCCAGTTCCATCCACGTTGCTACAAAAGGCCATATTTCATTTTTTCTCATTGCCACGTAGTACTCCATTGTGTATATAAACCACAATTTCTTTATCCATTCATCAGTTGATGGACATTTAGGCTCTTTCCATAATTTGGCTATTGTTGAGAGTGCTGCTATGAACATTGGGGTACAAGTGGCCCTATGCATCAGTACTCCTGTATCCCTTGGATAAATTCCTAGCAGTGCTATTGCTGGGTCATAGGGTAGGTCTATTTTTAATTTTCTGAGGAACCTCCACACTGCTTTCCAGAGCGGCTGCACCAATTTGCATTCCCACCAACAGTGCAAGAGGGTTCCCGTTTCTCCACATCCTCTCCAGCATCTAGAGTCTCCTGATTTGTTCATTTTGGCCACTCTGACTGGCGTGAGGTGATACCTGAGTGTGGTTTTGATTTGTATTTCCCTGATAAGGAGCGACGCTGAACATCTTTTCATGTGCCTGTTGGCCATCTGGATGTCTTCTTTAGAGAAGTGTCTATTCATGTTTTCTGCCCATTTCTTCACTGGGTTATTTGTTTTTCGGGTGTGGAGTTTGGTGAGCTCTTTATAGATTTTGGATACTAGCCCTTTGTCCGATATGTCATTTGCGAATATCTTTTCCCATTCCGTTGGTTGCCTTTTAGTTTTGTTGGTTGTTTCCTTTGCTGTGCAGAAGCTTTTTATCTTCAGAAGGTCCCAGTAATTCACTTTTGCTTTTAATTCCCTTGCCTTTGGGGATGTGTCGAGTAAGAGATTGCTACGGCTGAGGTCAGAGAGGTCTTTTCCTGCTTTCTCCTCTAAGGTTTTGATGGTTTCCTGTCTCACATTTAGGTCCTTTATCCATTTTGAGTTTATTTTTGTGAATGGTGTGAGAAAGTGGTCTAGTTTCAACCTTCTGCATGTTGCTGTCCAGTTCTCCCAGCACCATTTGTTAAAGAGGCTGTCTTTTTTCCATTGGATGTTCTTTCCTGCTTTGTCAAAGATGAGTTGGCCATACGTTTGTGGGTCTAGTTCTGGGGTTTCTATTCTATTCCATTGGTCTATGTGTCTGTTTTTGTGCCATAAATATTTTATTCTTGTTTATGCTACCATAATTGAAATTGTTTTCTTAATTTCAGTTCTGGATCATTCATTGTTAATGTTTAGAAATAAAATTAATCTTTTGTAGCCCAAGAAGATCTTTTGTGGGTTGTTTAGGATTTTCTTTTTTTTCCTTACAATTTTTATTATTGAAATATAGCTGACATACAATGTTATATTAGTTTCATGTATACAACATAGTGATTCAACAATTCTATGCGTTATTCATTCGATGTTCACCATAATAAGTATAATTACCATCTGTCACCATGCAATGTCATTATGGTATTATCAACTATATTCCCTATGCTGTACTTTTCATCTTACTTATTTTATAAATAGAAGTTTGCAACTCTTAAATTCTTTCACATATTTTACTCATCTCCCCTCTCCAACCACCTCCACTCTGACAACTATCAGTTCTCTGTATTTATGAGTCTGTTTTTTTTATTTGTTCATTTCATTTTTAGTTTCCACATATCCACATATAAGTGAAATCATATATTTGTATTTCTCTATATGATTTATTTCACTTAGCATAAAACCCTCTAGGTCCATCCATGTTGTCACAAATGGCAGGATCTCATCCTTTTTTATGGTTGAGTAATATTCCATTGTGTGTGTGTGTGTGTGTGTGTGTGTGTGTGTGTGTGTGTACACACATATACACTCCACATCTTCTTATCCATTCATTTATTGACTGACTCTTAGGTAGAAGATTGTGTCATCTGCAAATAGAGATAATTTTACTTTTTATTTTTCAATATAGATGCCTTTTATTTTTTTTCTTGCCTTGTTTACCTGGCTAGAGTATCCAGTGAAGTTTTGAATAAAAGTGGGTAGATTGGACGTCCTTGTTTTATTTCTGATCTCTAAGGGAGATCAGAGACATGTGATTTTAAGTTAAATAGACTTCAGCAAAGAAGTGGAATTTGAAGAAAAAAATTGAAAAAAAAATTAAGCCACATTGACAGCTGTCTCAGAAAATTAAGGAGCAACATAGGCAGCTAACTGTGGAGGAAGTATTCCAGGTAGAGGTAACAACTAATAGGAATGTGTCTGGAATGGAGTAAGTGAGGGATACAGCAGAGAGAAAAAGGTCAAAGAGGTGGTGAATGAGGGGCCAAAGTGAATTAAGCTTTGGAAACTAAGGTTTAGTGAAAGAGTAAAATGGGAATCCATTAAGGGATTTTAAGCAGAGGAATGACATGATCCATGTTACCTTTCAAAAAATCACCTTGGTTGTACCAATTCACATTTCTATCAACAGTGTAGGAGGATTCCTTTTTCTCCATATTCTTGTCAACACTTGTTATTTCTTGTCTTTTTGATTTTAGCCATTCTGACAGCTATAAGGTGATAGTTCATGGTAGTTTTGATTTGCATTTCCCTGATGATTAGTGATGTCTTTTCATGTGTCTATTGTCCATCTCTATGTCTTCTTTGGTAAAATGTCTATCAGGTCCTTTGCCCATTTTTTAATCATATTGTTTGAGTTGTATAAGTCTTTTATGTATTTTGGATATTAATCTCTTATCAGTTGTATCATTTGCAAATATCTTCTCCGATTCATTAAGTTTCTGTTTTGTTTTATTGATAATTTCCTTTGCTGTGTGAAAGCTTTTTATTTTGATGTATTCCCAATAGTTGACTTTTGCTTCTGCCTCCCTTACCTTAGGAGACATATCTAGAAAAGTGTTGTTACAGCCACTGTGGAAAACAGTATGGAGATTGCTCAAAAAATTAAAAATAGAAATACTATATGATCCAGTAATCCACTACTATATATTTACCCAAAGAAAATGAAAACATGAATTTGAAAAGATATATGCATATCTATATTTATTGCAGCATTATTTAAAATAGACAAGATATGGAAGCATCTAAATGTCCATTGATAGACTAATGGGTAAGGAAGATGTGGTATATATATGCAATGCAACATTACACAGCCACAACGAAGGATGAGATCATGTCATTAGAGACAGTGTGGATGGACCTACAGGGTATTATGCTAAGTGAAAGAAGTTAGTGTGAGAAAGACAAACAGCATATAAATTCACTCATATATGTAATCTAAAAGAAAACAGATGAACAAATAGCAGAATCAGATGTGTAAATACAGAGAACAAACTGATGGTTGCCAGAGGGCAGGGGGTAGGGAATGGCAAAAATGGATGAAAAGGAGTGAGAAATAAAGGATTCCAGTTATGGAATGAATAAGTTACAGGAACAAAAAGCACAGCATAATGTATATAGTTAGTGATATTGTAATTGATGTATGGTGATAGATGGTAGTAGCTACACTTGTGGTGAATATAGACTAATGTAAAGCTTGTCAATAACTGCTATAAACCTGTAACCAATGTAACATTGTGTATAATCTATACTCAAAACAACAAAAAAGAATCACTTTGGTTGCTTTTTGAAGAATAGAGAACAGAGGATCAAGGTAGGAAGGAGAGAAACCAGTTGGGAGTTGAGTGTGAAAACCCAAGCAAGAGATGATGATGGCTTGGATGAGTTGGTAGCAGTGAATTTATTAAGAAATGGTCAGATTCTAGATATATTTTGCAGCCAACGCTGCATGTACAATTTAAATTGAGAAAAAGTGAAGTCACAATGACTCCAGTGTTTTTAGACCTGGAAAACTATAAGGGTCAACTGAAATGGAGAAGATCACAGTTGGAGCAAGATGGGGGAAAGGGAGGTCAATGTTCAGTTCCTGACATGTGAGATGCTGAGATGTCTATTAGATATCTAAGTATAGTTATTGAGTAGATGGTTTAATATAGGAGTCTGAAGATCAAGAGAGCTGTTTAGGCTCAAGATACAAATTTGGGAGTCATCGATATTAGGAATCTATTTGAAGCCACAGACTAATGAGATCACCAAGGGAGTGATTATATAGAGAGAGAAAATGAAGGGACAAGGGAATGAACCCTAGGGCACGTAGGCATTAAGAACTTATGACTCCAGGGAAAATGGAGAAACTAGCAAAGTAGGCTAACAGGGTAAATTCATTGAAGTAGGAGATAAGAGTATTTGGTGTCCTGGAAGCTAAACAGATGGTGGAGTGTCAGTTCATTTAATACTTTACATTTTTTGAAGAACAGTGTCAGCGTCTTCATTTTCTGTGATAGATAACATCCTGATGGCCTTCCTGTCAGGTGAAAATCTCCTGATTTCAGATTTTGGGGGCATGGCTTCCCTCAATTATGTAATGGTGGAGGACAAGGCTTGGAGAAGTTAGCAGGGAGATGGTGGCAGGAGAACTGACAGTTTTCATACATCTCCTTCTACTGTGGTTGCATTTGCTGGAGGTTTGCCTTGCTCTCCATAGTTGTTTTGAGCTGCTAATCAAGTATGCCAGATTTTCAGCTTCTGGTTTGCAAACTCAGATCCTGTCAGTTTTATCCCATTGGAGCAAGAGTTAATTAAAGCAAGATTAAAACGTTAATAATTTTGGGGGCAATATGGTGAAAGCTTGGAATCTCTGGAGATTGAGTTAGAAAGTTTTTCATAGAAACTGAAAGTAGAAAGCAATGAAAAACTCCATCTAAATTGTCAAGCAGGTCTAATTTCAGAACTGAATATTTTGTTTTGAGAACAATTATGATCTTTCTCATTTAAAAGAAATTTATTATATTCTGTAATTCAGTAAGTATGCAGGCCATTAAAATTGTGAACATAGGCACAAATATGGCCCAGAATTTTTCAGAAGAAATGTAAATTACATCTCTCAGAGTTGTTTTTTCACAGATTGTGCTGTGGATAAAATGGATAATCCATACCTCTAGTCATAACAGGTGCCATTCCTGGCCCCTTGCAAGAGATCAAAATGTATTCATGAAGTAAAAGCATAAAAAGGCAATCTTGAGTTTATGTGGTACAGTTCCTTGACTTCCTGCATAATCTTAGTGAAATCACTTCAAGATCTTCCTTTTGAGATTGCATAAGAAGTGGAATCTGCTGCTTTGCCTGGAAGAGCCTCTAATCATGCTCTGGAGGTCAGCATCACTTGTAATTCTTGATTTCCTTGATGTATTTTAGGTACTGTGCATGCATCTGAAGGGAGCAAGGACTTTATTCTAGCCCTCACTATAAACCATAAGGATTGCATTCCTAGGGATCTACAATCCAGCCCTGGTATTAACTTTCCAACAGTGCAGTGCACTTGGTGTCTGCTCACTACTGTTGTGTCCTACACGGAAGCTAAGATCATACAACATGGCTAGCCAACATGTCACTGCTCTCTGGAGCTTTGTGGCTTAGAATATACTGTTTAAAGTAATGAGAAAAAGGGACTGGTCTAAAATAGCTTTTTTATGCTTAAGTGGGCAAATACATTCTCTGTAGTAGCAGCAGATGTTTAGAGGTTTGAAAGCACTCCTCCCTTACAGAGCTGTCTCTCTGCATTAGATCTGATGGTTTGGACAATGGTTGTTGTGGACTAATTTCCTGCAAGCATTCCTGACTGGGTGATGCACACTTCTGATTTGTAGCTGTGGTTCCTCTGACCGACAAATATATGGTCCCATGCATCGAGAGTTCTCAGCTACTTTAGGGAAGGAATTAGCTAGGGAGAAGGTGGCAACTCAGCCAGCTGAGAAAAAAAAAAAAAAGATTTGACTAAATAAGTTAATACGTGCACAGTGCTTTAGCATAAATCTCAGTTGTCATCATAACCATATGATGATTATTATTATCTGAGGAATTTTAGTAATGGTCCTTCCCTAATTACCAGTTGAATATCTTCCATTTAACTCTCCAGTTAAACACATTCCCTACCCTCTTTGCTCTTTCTCTGTGCTCCTAGAGGCTGGCTTTTGTGAACTCCCTTCACTGGCTCCCATACTCTTTGGCTTTGGGCTGGGTTCAGCCCAAGATGGGGACCTCGGAAAGAGCTCAGCAGGAGGAAGGAAAGTGTGTGCCTAATAGGGTCATCTTGGATTTGGTTGACCTTGAGAGGAAAGGTCACAGCTCCTGTCTGACAGTTCTCTGCATATAGCCTCTTTCTCCAGGTGATGGAACCTGTTCCTTTCTCTTGCTGCTTCAGGGCTAGGGAAGGGAAGACTCATTCTCATTAGCCCCAGTGTACTAGTCCCAGCACCATTCTGTGTGTTTTCCCTATACTCTGCTAGAACTCTTGCACGTGGTTCCTTTAGTAATTGCTCCTTTAATTACTCAATTTGAGTGTATCATCTTTTACAGGCTGAGAGCCTCAATAATACACACTGCTACTTCTTTTTACCACTACCAAGGCAAAACAAAGAAGCCTACACCCCTTTCCCATCCTCCGCTATTTCTGGCCATATACTTCATTGACTTCTTTTTCCCTTCAAGATTTCATTATCCTGAAATCACTTGATGGGCAAGTGTGCTTGTTGAATATGTTACCCACCCTTTATTTTCCCCTGAAAGCTCTGTCCAAAAGAAAACACAGCTCTCAGAAACACCCAGCAAGCTGTTTGCAGCTCCTCTTGAACTTCTACCACTATGCCTCTCTGAGCTCTGGGTGGTATCCATATAGTGACTCCTCTGAATATAGCTTAGATAGCATGTCCTTCACCTGGTGGCATCTGGCCCTGAACTTTGCATTTGAGTGACTAATAGTTGATGCTGGTGAACATACTTAGAGAACTAGATGAGAAGACGTTTAGATTCCAGATAGCTCTGGGGACTTTCAGTAATCTGTGAAGAGAACATTATAGTTAGACAACCCTTGTGTTCACAGGCATAAGGATATGAAGTTTTTGTGTAATTGTCTTGTGTTACCTCCCTTCACCCCCCCTTTCCTCTAAACTTTCTAATCTCCCCCATAGTTTTGAATATACAGACTGGGGCTGAATTACATCAGCTTCCAACTTCTTTGTCAGTTAACTTTATATATATATATATATATATATATATATATATATATATATATACACACACATATATATAAAACATATGTTATATATAATATATGTTATATATTATATTATATATATGTTATCTATATAATATATATACATACATATATATACATATGTGTGTGTGTGTGTGTATATATATATATATATTTTTTTTTTTTTCCATAGTGTGAGATTTGAATAGCTAGACTTGCCACTAACATGCAGTATCACATTCTCAGTATCTGGGGCCAGAGAATAGCAACCATTAAAAAGAACTAATATTGAGTTATGATTGAGTACTCACTGAGAAAGTTGAGAGGTCAAGTTGGGTAATCTAATGAGCTCTCCCAAAACCACACATGTCTTGAGTAGGTTTAAGAAGATACTCCAGATATCTTACAGTTGGTTTGGAATCATTACTATGAAATGTGAAACAAGCTGTCTTGATTATATTCAATGGGAATTTGAATATGCATTGTTTCCTATATCTGAATTGGTCTTGTTCTCTGTCTGCTATGAGGCACAATGTACTTCCCATGGAAACAAAGGCTTAATTAAGGGTGTTTGTCAAAGAGAAAGTTAAGACTCAGGGGAATTATAAATAATCTTCCCAATGCAGATTTTTTTCTGAAAGAGAATTGAGACCCACCTTCTGTATTTCAGGTTTAGTGGAAAGTCTAATCTTCTTCAAGGGATAAAAACCAATCCTTACGTTAAATAGGAATGCCCAAATGCAAATCATTTTTTCAGGGGATTTAGGCACCATTTGATAAATGCATCCTTGGTTGGATCTTCATTACACATGTATTAATACCAATTATGATAGTGAAGCCTTGGGAATATATTACACCAGTAAGGGAAAGGGCTAGCCTAGCATATATGAATTTTTCTGCCTAACTGAAACTTTTAGGATCCTTTCTCTGACCTGATCTAGTTTTAGAATTTTTAGTTTGTGAATGTAGTGACAGCAAACATTAACAACATCTAGGTGTGAATGCCTCAGAGACTTTAGATTGGGCAGGTGTCTATTTTCTGTTTGGACTCCAGCCCCTTATTTGTGACAGTGCCCAACCTTTAATCAACCATTTTTGCTAGAACTCTCTATAAGGCTAATGGATTTTAGGAAATGCTCTGCAGAAACTCTCCGGCTCTTGTTATGAGAAGTATTTGATGCTTAAGAGTCACCACTCTTTAAAGCAAATTTCAATGATTTCTCCAATTGTGTTACATAATACTTTTCACACTGAATTTAGCTGTCCACATTCTGTCTGCTCCTGAAAGCTCCAAATATGTTTATCAATTTAGTTTTAACATCAAAAGATGTTTAGTCAATTGAAACATGAGGATCTCACTAAATTTCTCCTTTCATTGACATTCATAGCATGTTAAATAAAATTTTCATTTAGTACAGATCTCTGTTATGTTACACTTTACACCTACATGCAGAAAGAATTCCCTATCTATCCCCGTTCAGTGTTTCAGTCTTAAAACCAATTCTTGATCCCTGACAAACAATTCTTTCAAACCCAGGGTTAATCCATTTTCAGTGGCCTTTGATGTGAACAGTTCTAAGTGGCTTAAAAAATGTATTTCCAGTCATTCCCTTTTAGTCACCTCAGGTCAGGGTAATTTTCCTTGGAGCACTGGTTTCCAGTGAGGGTGCTGAGGACCCCAGAAAGACATGGAAACTTTAGCAAGGAGTCTGTAAATCCATATACCCTTCTGGTATTTTCCATAGATAGAAAAAAAATTTCTCTTGCACATCCACTTATATGATTTTTAAAATGAATGTTGATAAGTTTGTGATTACTAAAATACAGATGATTTTAAAAGAACTGTGTAATTCATAGGATTTGTTTAAATAGGATGCATACAACAGTGAATATTAAAACTCAGAGGAAGTCTTTACATTTTGGGCACTTTAAAGGAGCGTATTCCCCCCAAAAAGGTGGCATCTCTGCCTTGGAATGGCAAATTGTTTTTATTTGAAAGTCTATTCTCCATTTGCAGTTGCACCAAAACCAATAAGATAACTAGGAATAAATCTAACTGAAGAGGTAAAGTATCTATACTATATGAAAACCATAGAACACTTATGAAAGAAATTGAAGAGGACACAAACAAATGGAAAAGCATTCCATGCTCATGGATTGGAAGAACAAACATTGTTAAAATGTCTATACTTCCAAAACAACATACACATTTGATGTCATCCCTATCAAAATACTGCTGTAATTTTTCACAGAATAAATTCTAAAATTTGTGTGGAACTACAAAGGATCCTGAATAGCCAAAACAATCTTGAAAAAGAAAAACAGAACTGGAGGCATCATATTTCCAGATTTCAAGCTATATTACAAAGGGGTGGTCATCAAGACAGTATGATAGTGGCACAAAAATACACACTTGATCAATGGAAAAGAATAGAAGACCCAGAAATGGACCCACAACTATATGGTCAACTCATCTTTGACAAAGCAGGAAAGAATATCCAGTGGGAAAAAGACACTTTCTTCAACAAATGGTGTTGGGAAAACTGGACAGTGACATGCAGAAGAATGAATATGGACCACTTTCTTATACCATACAGAAAGGTAAATTCAAAATGGGTGCAAGGCCTAAATTTGAGACAGGAAACCATCAAAATCCTACAGGACAACATAGGCAGAAGCCTCTTTGACCTCTGTTGGAGCAACTTCTTACCAGACACATCACTGAAGACAAGGGCACAAAAACAAACACGAACTATTGGGACTTCATATGATAAAAAGCTTTTGCACAGAGAAGGAAACAATCAGCAAAACTGCAAGACAGCCTACAGAATGGGAGAAGATATTTGCAAAGGACATATCAGATAAAGCATTAGTATCTAAAATCCATAGAACTTATCAAACTCAGCACCAAAAAACAAATAACTCAGTTAAGAAATGGGCAGAAGACATGAATAAACACTTTTCCAAAGAAGACATTCATATGGCTAACATACACACAGAAAGATGTTCAATATCTCTCACCATCAGGGAAATACAAATCAAAACCATGATGAGATACCACCTCACACCTGTCAGAATGGCTAAAATTAACAGCACAAGAAACAACAGGCATTGATGAGGATGCAAGAAAAGGGTTTCCTCTTGAATTGTTGGTGGGAATGCAAATGGAGAATAGTATGGAGATTACTCAAGAAACTAAAAATAGAACTACCCTGTGATCTAGCAATTGTACTATTAGGTGTTTACTCAAAGGATACAAAAATCCAGATTCAAAGAGGTACATGCACCCCAATATTTATAGCAACACTGTCAACAATAACCAAACTATGGAGAGATCCCAAATGTTCTTCAATGGATACATGGATAAAGAAGATATGTACACATACATACATAAAATGGAATATTACTCAACCATCAAAAAGAATGAAATCTTGCCATTTGCATTGATGTGGACAGAGCTAGAATGTATTCTGTTAAGCAAAATAATCAGAGAAAGACAAATACTATATGATATCATTCATGTGGAATTTAAGAAACAAAACAGATAAACATGGGTGGGAGGAGAGAAGAGAAGGAAACAAACAACAAGAGACTCTGAAGGATAGAAAACAAACTATGGGTTGACAGAGGGAGGTGGGTCGGAGATGGGCTTGGTGAATGATGGGTACTAAGGAGGGCACTTGTGATGAATTATTCTCCTGAAACCAATATTGCACTGTATGCTAACTTACTAAAATGTAAATTGAAAAAGTCTATGCTGGTTTCAGTAGTTGATAACAGATACTGGTTTAGCAGGTGGACTCTATATTGATTATATAGGAATTAGAAGACAACACTCCACTCTACAGCTCTCCAGAATTTTTCCTATAGCGGGTACAGGTCACATGGCAATTCAGCAATATCCTTCCACTATGTGTTCTTTAACACACCCTTTTATTATTTGTTTCCTTCCCAAATCTGGATGAATGCTATTTTCTGTGCATCAAGTTAGGTATTGACTGTATCACCTGTATTTCTTACTTAATAATCAGTCCATCTGTTAGTAGCTTTACCTTGCTCATGGCCATTCACATTGCTCCTGCAGTGGAATAAAATTAATGCTTTTGAAAGTACAGCTTGATTGCAGACTGTGGCCATTTTAATGTACCCATGAGTGTTAATGGTACTCACTGTCGGGATCCAATGAGTAAACGTATGTCTTAGTGTATGGTGAGAGGTGAAGTGCTAAGCAAATGCAATTATTTTTTATTAATATGGAGGCATAACACTTCCTGAGATGAAAGCATAATATCTGGCTTATAGGATAGCATATGCAACATGAAGATGTTAATATTCGTAGTGTAGTGGAATAAAAGGAAAAGAGAAGGGAGACCAACGGAGGCTGGGTTTGTCAGAGATGGCTTTAGGCAGTGAATAAAACAATAGATAAGACTTGAAAGATGGGAAAGGATGGTCAAAAAACTCCTTCTATCCTTGGCAGTGCACTTGGAACTTTATATATATTGTGGCACTAATCTTCTTATTTGCTCTCTAAGGCAGAAGACTGTTACCTCCACTTTACTGATGAGAAAACTGAGCATTAGAAATTAAGTGGCTTTCACTGTTATTCAACATAGTATTGGAAGTCTTAGCCTCTGCAATCAGACAACACAAAGAAATAAAAGGCATCCAAATCAGCCAGGAGGAGGTCAAACTTTCACTCTTCACAGATGACATGATACTCTATATGGAAAATCCTAAAGATTCCACCAAAAAACTGCTAGAATTGATTCATGAATTCAGCAAAGTTGCAGGATATAAAATCAATGCACAGAAATCTGTTGCATTCCTATACACCAACAATGAAGCAACAGAAAGAGAAATCAAGGAATCGATCCCATTTACAGTTGCACCAAAAACCATAAAATACCTAGGAATAAATCTAACCAAAGAGGTGAAAAATCTATATACTGAAAACTATAGAAAGCTTATGAAAGAAATTGAAGAAGACACAAAAAAAATGGAAAAAGTTTCCATGCTCCTGGATAGGAAGAACAAATATTGTTAAAATGTCAATACTACCCAAAACAATCTACATATTCAATGTAATCTCTATCAAAATAACACCAGCATTATTCCCAGAGCTAGAACAAATAATCCTAAAGTCTGTATGGAAACAGAAAAGACCCAGAATAGCCAAAGCAATCTTAAAAAAGAAAACCAAAGCAGGAGGCATCATAATTCCAGACTTCAAGCTATACTACAAAGCTGTAATCATCAAGACAGTATGGTACTGGCACAAGAACAGACACTCAGATCAATGGAACAGAATAGAGAACCCAGAAATGGACCCACAAACGTATGGCCAACTAAGCTTTGACAAAGCAGGAAAGAATATCCAATGGAATAAAGACAGTCTCTTCAGCAAGTGGGGCTGGGAAAACTGGACAGCAACATGCAGAAAAATGAGCCTGGACCACTTTCTTACACCATACACAAAAATAAACTAAAAATGGATTAAAGACCTCAATGTAAGACAGGAAGCCATCAAAATCCTCGAGGAGAAAGCAGGCAAAAACCTCTATGATCTTGGCGGCAGCAACTTCTTACTTAACACATCTTCAGAAGCAAGGGAAACAAAAGCAAAAATTGAACTACTGGGACCTCATTAAAATAAAAAGCTGCACAGCGAAGGAAACAATCAGCAAAACTAAAAGGCAACCGACGGAATGGGAGAAGATATTTGCAAATGACATATCAGATAAAGGGTTAGTATCCAAAATCTATAAAGAACTGATCAAACTCAACACGCAAAAAACAAATAATCCAGTGAAGAAATGGGAAAAAGACATGAATAGACACTTCTCCAAAGAAGACATCCAGATGGCCAGCCGACACATGAAAAAAATGTTTAACATCACTCATCATCAGGGAAATATAAATCAAAACCACAAAGAGATACCACCTCACACCTGTCAGAATGGCTAACATTAACAACTCAGGCAACAACAGATGTTGGCGGGGATGCGGAGAAAGAGGATCTATTTTGCATTGTTGGTGGGAATGCAAGCTGGTGCAGCCCCTCTGGAAAACAATATGGATGTTTCTTAAAAAACTAAAAATAGAACTACCCTACAACCCAGCAATTGCACTACTAGGTATGTATCCAAGGGATACAGGTGTGCTGTTTCGAAGGGACACATGCACCCCCATGTTTATAGCAGCACTATCTACAATAGCCAAAGTATGGAAAGAGCCCAGATGTCCATCGATGGATGAATGGATAAAGAAGATGTGGTATGTATGTATGTGTGTGTGTATGTATATATATATATATATATATATATGTATATATATATATATATATATATATATATATATATATATATATATATACATACACACACACAATGGAGTATTCCTCGGCAATCAGAAAGAATGAAATCTTGCCATTTGCAACTACGTGGATGGAACTTAGGGTATTATGCTAAGTGAAATTAGTCAGAGAAAGACAAAAGTCATATGACTTCATTCATATGAGGACTTTAAGAGACAAAACAGATGAACATAAGGGAAGGAAAACAAAAATAATATAAAAACAGGGAGGGGGACAAAACAGAAGAGACTCATAAATATGGAGAACAAACAGAGGGTTACTGGAGGGGGTGTGGGAGGGGGGATGGGCTAAATGGGTAAGGGGCACTAAGGAATCTACTCCTGAAATCATTGTTGCACTATATGCTAACTAAATTGGATGTAAATTAAAAAAAAAAACTATGTGAAAAATAAAGAAAAAGAAATTAAGTGGCTTGGACTCAAAAGTTACACAGATTAACACAATTGCAGAACCAGGGCTTGAATCCTGACTTCAGTTCATCAGGAAAGTAGAAATTCAGTGTCAACCAGGGAGGTATAATTTCGAGTTTTTTTTTTCTCTCTGATAGCATATTCTCATTTGAATGTTGTGTCAAAAGAGAACAGCACCATGTTTACCTATTTATAGTTCCATGTGGTCATCATGAGCATGAGATTTTGAAGAAGGCTTCTGTGTCAGCCAAGGTTCAACAACAAGATCAGTAGAACCAGAAGTAGATTGATTGATCTATCTATCTGTCATCTACTTATCATTGATCTTTGGATTTATTACAGGGGTTTGTAAGCCAGTCTCCATATCTGATGCTAGATCTTAAGTCCACAGGGCAGGCAGTCAGGAAGGGAGGCTCACAAAGAGGCTGGAATCCCATAGACACAAGCTTAAACCCCACAAGCATAACCTAGATTCTCACTAGGATGACCTGAAACCTTGGTCTTTTTGTTGTCTCTGACTTTTGTGACGAGAGTATCCTGAAGAGGTTAGAATCCTTGTCGCAGACCTGAACACATGTATCTGTTCCTGATGCTGCTTCACATGAGAGGTGAATCATCACACAGTAAAAAGTATATGAAAAGTATATGAATATATAAAAGTACTGCCCTCTCCCTTCTTTTGAGAATCTCCTAAAGATTCTGGGAAATGTAGTTTCACCTGCTCATGTCAACACATCACAAAACCATAACACCTTTATCTTAAGCAGCATAATTATCATTCTGATAACATGCAACAGCCATAATCTTCTTTTTAATTCCAGTGCAGTTCACATACAGTGTTATATTAGTTTCAGGTGTACAATATAGTGATTCAACAATTACATACATTACGGTGCCCATCACAATGAGTATACTTTTAATCCCCTTCACCTATTGTCCATCCATCTCCCCTCTGGTAACCACCAGTTCTCTATAGTGGAGAGCTGGTTTTTTTTGTCTCTTTTTTTCTTTATTCATTTGTGTTGTTTCTTTTTCTTTTTTTAAAATTTTTAAAAATGTTTTTACTTATTTTTGAGACAGAAACGGAGCATGAGCAGGGGAGGGCCAGAGAGAGAGGGAGACACAGAATCTGAAGCAGGCTCCAGGCTCTGAGCTGTCAGCACAGAGCCTAATGTGGGGCTCGAACTCACAGACTGTGAGATCATGACCCAAGCTGAAGTTGGGTGCCCAACCAACTGAGCCAGCCAGGTGCCCCATCATTTGTGTTGTTTCTTAAATTGCACATATGAGTGAAATCATAGAGTGTCTTTTTCTGAGTGACTTATTTCACTTAGCATTTTACCCTTTAGATCCATCCATGTTGTTGTAAATGGCAAGATTTTATTACTTTTTATGGATCAGTTAATATTCTATCATTTTTGTATATACTACTACTTAAGTATCTATTCATCTTATTGATGGACACTTGGGTTGCTTCCATAATTTGGCTATTATAAATAATGCTGCAATAAATACTGGGGTGTATATATCTTTTTAAACTAGTGTTTTCATATTCTTTGGGTAAATACCCATTGGTGGAATTGCAGGATCATATGATAATTCTATTTTTTAATATTTTGAGGAACCTCCGTACTGGTTTTCACAGTGGCTGCACCTGTTTGCATTCCCAGAACAGTGCACAAATGTTCTTTTTCCTTCACATCTTCACCAATGCTGGTTGGTTTCTTGTGTTTTTGATTTTAGTCCTTCTCACTGGTGTGAGGTGATATCTCATTATAGTTTTGAATTTCATTTCCCTGATGATAAGTGATGTTGAACATCTTTTCATGTGTCTTTTGGGCACCTTTGGAGAAATGTCTGATTATGTCTTCTACCCATTTTTAATTGGATTATTTGGGGGTTTTGTCATGTTGTAAGAGTTTTTGTTTGGATACTAATCCTATATTGGATATGTCATTTGCAAATATTTTCTCCCATTTACTAGGTTGTCTTTAAGATTTGTTGATTGTTTCCTCATGTGTGCACAAGGTTTTCATTTTGATGTAGTCCTTATAGTTTATTTTTTGTTTGTATTTCCCTTGACTGAAGAGACATATCTAGAAAAATGTTGCTCTGGCCAATATTATAGAATTTATGGGCTGTGCTCCCTCCAGGTGTCACATTTAGGTCTTTAATGCTTTAATTTTGAGTTTATTTTTTTGTGTATGGTATAAGAAAATGGTCCAGTTTCATTCTTTTGCATGTAGCTTTCCAGTTTTCCCAACACCATTTATTAAATTTACTGTCTTTTTCCCACTGCATATTCTTTCCTCCTTTGTCAAAGATTAATTGACCATATCATCGTGGGTTTATTTCTGCACTCTGTATTCTGTTCCATGGATATATATGTCTATTTTTGTGCCAGTACCATACAATTTGGATTACTACAGCTTTGTAATACATCTTGAAATGTGGGATTGTAATTAATACCTCCAGTTTAGTTCTTCTTTTTCAAGATTCCTTTGAGTATTTGGGGTCTTTTGTGGTTCCAAACAAATTTTAAGATTGTTTGTTCTAGTTCTGTGAAAAAGGCTGTTGCTATTTTGATAGAGATTGCATTAAATTTGTAGATTGCTTTGGACAGTATGGACAGTTTATTTTGAGAGACAGAGCACAAGTGGGGGGAGGGGCGGAGAGAGAGGGAGACACAGAATTTGAAGCAGGCTGTCAACACAGAGCCTGATGAGGGGCTTGAACTCATGAACCATGAGATCATGATCTCAGCCGAAGTGGGACACTTAACAGACTGAGCCACCCAGGCCCCAAGGTATGGACATTTTAACAATATCTGTTCTCTCAATCCATGAGCATGGAATTCCTTTCATTTATTTGTATCTTTTGAATATTTTCATCAATATTTAAAATTTTCAGAGTACAAGTCTTTTACCTCTTTGGTTAAGCTTATTCCTAGGTATTTTATTATTTTTGGTGAAGTTGTAAATGGGGTTGTTTTCTTAGTTTCTCTTTCTTCTTCCTCATTATTAGTATATAGAAATGCAACAAATTTCTATGTATTGATTTTGTATCCTGTGGCATTATTGAAATCATGTATTGGTTCCAGTAGTTTTTTGGTGGAGTCTTCAGGGTTCCTGTGTAAAGTATAATGTTATGTGCAGGCAGTGAAAGTTTAACTTCTTCCTTATGAATTTGTTTTACTTTTATTTATTCGTATAGTCTGATTGCTGTGGCTAGGACTTCCAGTACTGTGTTGAATAAAGGTGGTGATAGCAGACATCCTTCTCTTGTTCCCGACTTTAGGAGAAAGGATCCCAGTTGTTCCCCCATTGAGTATGATGTTAGCTGTGAGTTTTTCATGTAAGGCTTTTGTTATGTTGAGGTATGTTCCCTCTAAGCCTACTTTGTTGAGAGTTTTGTCATGAGTGGATGTTGTTCTCTGTCAAATGTTTTTTATCCTTTCTCTTGTTATGTATCATCTTGATTGATTTGAGAATATTGAATCACCCTTGCATCCCAGGAATTAATCCCACTTGATTGTGGTGAAAGATTTTTTAAATGTATTGTAGGATGCAGTTTGCTAATATTTTATTGAGGATATTTGCATCTATATTCATCAGAGATATTGGCCTGCGTTTCTCTTTCTTTTTGTGGTGTCTCTATCTGGTTTTGGTATCAGGGTAATGTTGGCCTCATAGAATGGATTTGGAAGCTTTCCTTCCTCTTGTAATTTTTTGAATAGTTTGAAATGAATAGGTATCAACTCTTTTTTAACTATTTGGTAGAATTCACCTGTGAAGCCATCTGGTACTAGATTTTGGTTTGTGGGGAGGTTTTTGATTACTGATTCAGTTTCATTCCTGGTAATTGATCAGTTAACATTTTCTATTTCTTTCTGATTCAGTTTTGAAAGGTTATTTGTTTCTTGGAATTTATCCATTTCTTCTAGGTTGTCCATTATTTTGGTATAAATTTTTCCATAATATTCTTTTACAATCCTTTGTATTTCTGTGATGTTTCTTGCTATTTCCCCTTTTTCATTTAAGATTTTGTTTGATCTCTCTCTTTCTCTCTTTTAATTACTCTAACTAGTTAAATTAATTAGCTAGATACTAGCTAATTAGTATCACTTTTTTTGACCTTTTTAAAGAACCACCTTTTGGTTCCATGGATATGTTATATCTTTTTTTTTTTTTTACATTTTATTATTATTTCTGCTCTAATCTTTATTTCTCTCCATCTACTGGTTTTGAGTTTTATTTGTTCTTTTTGTAGTTCTGTTAGGTGTAAGGTTTGCTTGTTTGAGATTTTTTTCATTTGATGTAGGCCTGTAATGCTTTAAACTTCCCTCTTAGAACAGCTTTTGTTGCATCCTAAATATTTTTATTTTCATTTTCATTTGTCTCCACGTATTCTTTCATTTCCTCTACATTTCTTGGTTGACTCATTCATTGTTTAGTATCATGTTATTTAACTTCCATGTATTTATGCTCTTTCCAGATTTTTTCTTGATTTCTCTAGTTTCATAGTATTGTGGTCAGAAAAGATGCGTTGTATGACTTCAGCCTTTTCTAATTTTTTGAGACTTGTTTTGTGATCTAACATATGATCTGTTCTGGAGAAAGTTCTATGTGTATCTGAAAAGAATGTATGTTCTGCTCTTGTAGGTTGGAATGTTCTAAATATATTTGTTATTTCCATCTGGTTCATTGTGTGATTAAAAGCCATTATTTCCTTGTTAATTTTCTGTGTAGATGATCTGTCCATTAATGTAAATGAGATGTTAGAGTCCTCTACTATTATTGTATTGCTATCGATTATTTTCTTTATGTTATTACCTGCATGCATGTAGGGTGCATACATATTTACAATTGTTATATCTTCTTGTTGGCTAGTTCCCTTTATGATCATGTACTGTTCTTCTTTGTCTCTTGTTCAAGTCTTTTGTTTAAAGTCTGTTCTGTCCAATATAAGCATTGCTACCATGGCTTTCTTTTCACCTCGATTTGCATGATAAATGCTTTTCCACAACTTCACTTTCAATCTGAATGTGTATTTAGGTCTGAAGTGAGTCTCATATGCAGTATATAGATGGGTCTTGCTTTCTTATCCATTCCATCACCTTATATCTTTTGATAGGGGTGGTTAGTCCATTTATACTCAAAGTAATTATTGATAGGTATGCACGTATTGCCATTTTGTTATTTGATTTGTGGTTGTTTTTGTAGTTCTTCTCTGTTCCTTTCCTCTCTTGCTCTCTTCCCTTATGGTTTGCTTGCTTTTTTTTTAGTGATAGATTTGGATTCCTTGCTCTTTATATATTTTGCATATCTAATACTGGTTTTTGATTTATGGTTATCATATTAATTGTATATAACATCTTTTGCATATAGTAGTATATATTAAATTGATGGTGGCTTAAGTTTGAATCCATTCTAAAAGCACTACATTTTTATTCCTCTCCTCCAACATGTTTGAGGTACATGGTATCATCCTTTATGTCCTTTTATTTTGTGGATCCTTTGATTTATACACACACACACACACACACACACACACACACACACTTGGTTTTACTGCTTTTGTGTTTCCTACTTTTCTTAGGGTCTTTTCTTTCCACTCAAAAAGTCACAATTAATTTCTTTAGGGCTAGTTTAGTGGTGATGAATTTCTTTAACTTTTCTTTGGGAAACTTCTTATCTCTCCTTCTATTTTGAATGATAGCTTTGCTGGGTAGAGTACTCTTGGTTGCAGTTTTTTTTGTTTTTTTCTCCTTTCAGCACTTTGAGTATATAATGTCACTCCTTTCTGGCCTGCAAAGTTCCTGCTGCAAAATCCAATGATAGCCTTAAGAGGTTTCCCTAGTATGTAACTGTTTTGTTTTTAAAATTCTCTCTTTATCATTACTTTTTTGCCACTTAATTACTATGTGTCTTAGTGTAGACTTCCTTGGGATGATTTTGCTGGGTATCTCTGTGCCTCCTGGATCAGGTTTCTCTTTCCTTTCCCATAGTTAGGAAGTTTTCAGCTATTATTTCTTTAAATACAATTTCTGGACCTTTTATTTCCTCTTCTTCTTTGGGAATCCCTATAATGCAAATATTATTACACTTGATGGTGTAGCTGAGTTCTCTAAGTCTCTTCTGATTGTATTATTTTTTTCTCTCTCCTTTTCACTCGATTGCTTTTTATTGCTTTGTCCTCTAGGTTGCTCATCCATTTTTCTGCTTCCTTTGGTCTAGTACTTATTCCTTCTAGTATATTTTAATTTTAGTTATTGAGTTCTTCATCTCTGATTGGTTCTTTTTTATGTTTCTGTCTCTTTTTTTGAAGGTCTCACTGAGGTCCTTAACTCCATTCTTGAATCCAGTGAGTATCTTTATGACAATTACTTTCAATTTTCTATCATGCATATTACTTACCTCCATTTTGTTTAGCTCTGCTGTTGTGATGCTGCCCTGTTCTTTTATTTTGGGCATATTCCACTGTCTCTTCATTTTGTCTAACTCTTTGTCTGTTTTTATATGTTAGGATCTGACTCAGCTATGTCTCCTGCTCTTAAAGGTAGCGGCCTTATGAGGAAGAGGTCTATAGTGCCCTACAGTGCAATGTCCCCCGTTCATTTGAACCTGGCGCTTCAGGTGCAGCCCCTATATGTGTTGAATGTACCCTGCTGTTGTGCTGAGCCACCTTTGCCTTTACTCCAGGCATCTGCAATGGCTCTTTTACCTGTTATGGGCAGGGTTTGTTCCCCATGCTTTTATTGCACCAGTGTGGATACTTTGGTCGTGAGTTGGATCAGAGCAAGCATTTGCCAGAGTTGCACTGCACTGAACTGCATGGGACTGTCCCTGTGTTGTCCCCTGAGAAATTTTCCTTGGTGGGCATGTCCTGCAGTCAGAATAGATGTGTTGGGGTCACAGAGGAGTTAGTATGTGTAGTTACCTTCCAGTATTGGGGCATGAGTCATTTTGGAGTGGCACTTACTTGTGTTAGGGCTGCTTACACACTGCCATGCTTGTGGTGCTACTTTAGTTGGATTTCTTGAGGCCTGGTAGGAGAGGGAGGACACGTGGGCAGAGCACTTAGTGTTCTCCAGATATGTGCTCCAGGTCTGCTGTGGGAGGGGACCTGTACTTGCTGTTTGCAGCTGTGCTAGTTCTTGCAGGTGTCAGTGTATCAGACTGGATAGTGGAGGAGGGAAATTGCACCCACCAACTCTTTTATTCTTAAAGAAACCTTTTAAAGATTCCTGCCCCTTCAGCATATGCTTTGAGATTAGGAAACAAATATCTCTCCTGAATATCCCAGGCATTTTTCAAACTGCTGCTTCTAAGCTGTGTCTTGGCAGGGCTATTTGTTCTGTTGTGTTATGTCTTTAAGGGTGGGGATGACTCCTTTTCCTGTTGTCCTCTGCCTCTCCCAGAGCTATATCCATGATTTATAAAGTTCCAGGTATTAAATACTACTGATTGTAAGAAATTGAGTAGTTAAGCCTCTCTGGTTTTCAAAGTCAAATGTTATAGGGATTCATCTTCCCAGTGCAGGCCCCCCATGCTTGGAATGCCTGCTGTGGGGTCTGATCTTCTCCCTTCTCCATGCTCTCAGTGTCCCTCCCTCCTGGGGACAGTTCCAAGGGTCATTTTGGCTCCCGACCCAGTCTGTACCCTTCCTATCTTCTTTGATGTGGCCTCTTTTCTACATTTGGCTGTGGAGAGTCTGTTCTGCCAGTCTTCCTGTTGTCTTCCAGGTTATTTACCCTGACATGGGTGTTGTCTATTGCATCCATGGGAAAAGGTGAGCCCAGGATCCTCCTACTCTGCCATCTTCCCTGGAAGGCACAACAACTCTACTTTTATAGGACTAGTTACACCAGCAAAAAGGCAAGATGGTTTGTTAGGGATCATTCAGTGTAGTCATTGTAGATAATTAATCGTAGTAGTTTCAGGGCAGAAAAAATCAAGAGTCATCATTTTTACAAATGAAGACATTACAACCTATGGACAGACAGTTTTTAATTACTATTCTAACCACAGTAAGAATGAAACAAAAATTACATGACTTGTGCATTTTGATTTGGCTGAGAGGCTAAGTCCCCAGCTCTTGGGCCCATTCCCACTTAGCCCACCAAAAGGGATTAAAATGAATTTCTTTTCACCCTATTCTTCCCTCTATCATCAGCAATATTTCATTTGTATGACTCTTAGGGAGGGCAGAAAAAATCAGTCCAGAACTGCATCCTTTAAGCTAGACTGATAAGCCACTTTTTCTCAAGGTTACAGACTAATCCTCCAGGGTTCCCCCATATCACAAAGAGAGTATAGGCCACCTTTCACTGGTCCTGGGGATTCCTCAGGTGTGTCACCTGGGCATTTCTGAGGTGTGATGGGCACCTGGGAGTCCACAGGTAAAACCTGCACCCTGTCATCCAGAGGCTCAGGGGTGGGCATGTGGACTGAGGGGATTTGTCAAAAGGCTGGCCAACTGCCTTCCTATAGGACCTGGGGCCTACCCTGAGGTAGCTTTCAGAATGCCAGCCCACTCAGTCCCAGAGCCACTGAATGGTAATGGCAGTGACCAAGGTTTTGTAAACTTTCTGTTATTTTTTATCTCATGTACAAATGTATGTTATGTCTCAGTTTTTGTGTTTTGCATAAAAAGACATTTTAAGACAAAAAATTAAATTAATTTCTTTTCTGATAACTTGAATGCATACTTTTACCTTAGAAACATGGATTTTAAATGCTTGTTTCAAGTCAATTCTTTTCTCAATGATATAGATCATGACTTTTTTCTGAAGCCTACTATATGAAGCACTAGGTGACTTTAAGTTCAAGTATAAAATTGGGTATCTTAACCCAGGTATTCCACTACAGCATGTAAGTATCACAGCTAGCAAAAATATAGATAATTAGTGTTAGGTATGATATTGCATAGCAAAATGATGTATGTAATATTAGAATTGTCAGTGTGATGTATAATCCAGATGAAGACATAGGCTAAGCAAATTAAAGCATCTTTGAGGCTCTCATAATGAATTTTCACTGGCTTTTCAAAAAGATTTGCACCACTGATTCAATCCACCTACAATTATCTTGGAGAATTCCTGGGCAGGAAACACTATTTCTGGGGCTGAAATGATAGGGATGCTCAAGATGTGATACTGATTGGCAAGTACCTCAGTGTACTTGGAACGAATAAAACATATCATCAAAACAAGTGCCATTATCAGGAATACTACAAAAGTGCTTTGGGTGCCATAAGTGGGCAGATTCCTTGCAGTTGAGGAGGATAAGAGGAGCTGAGCTGGGCCTTGAAAAATGGGTAAGGTTTTGTCAGATGGAAGTGGGGAGGGGATTCAGGCAGTGTACTGTTTAATTTGACTATGTCTGGTTTAAGACACCAGGTGAATATAGAAGATATGAAAATTTTAAAGGGTACTTAAGTCTTGATTTTTGAATTTATCATTTCATTACAATGATTGGGACTTAAAGTGTTTACAATTAAAGTTAATGAACATTTTATTGCTCATGACAGTTCACAGCAAATTAGACTCTTGCTATCTTCTCAAAGTGGGAGAAGGCCCCAGGCAACCTCTCCCTGAAGCCAGAACTGGGTAACATTAGCTCTGCAGAATACTTTGTGGTGATGAGATTTGGAATAGGGATTCTGAATGGAGAGATATTCTCTTATATGTGTAAAGGCTATTTGGAGGCTGAATGCTAAGAACTACCTGCTGGAGTTAAGGGAACAAAAGGAGGCATGGCCTCCACCTAGGGCAGCCTGGGGATTCTGCAGAGGTTGGCTTCACTTGATCTAGCACTGGAGGTGGGCTTGAACTTGCAGAGCCCCTGCCCTTACCTAATGCTCCCTCCTCCCAGCTTCTCCTTCCTGAATCACCGAGGATGAACCCCTTTGTGTGTGTGTGTGTGTGTGTGTGTGTGTGTGTGTGTGTGTGTGTGTTGGTGGGAGGAAGTGGATACTGGGTAAAGATATTCAATGTGCTTTTACTGATTTTATAAGGAAACTTTCACTAATGGATGATGTAATAGAGAGTAGAATTGGGCCCCCTCCCTCTTTCTCTAGAGCAGCATAACAGTTCCTGGTCTGGGCTCCTGTAGCCCTATGTCACAGTCCCAGCTTAGCTATGTTTTCTGAGCTCCCTAATCTTGGCTTTAGTACCCAAATGTATAAGACAAATCAGCTGGCCTAGAACAAACTTTTTGAATGTGTCTCCTGGACTCCTGTAGACCCTACTCTCAATCTCCAATGGGAACAGCTTAGCTGTTTACATTTCATTTAAGTTTTCATTAAAAAAAATCCACACAAAGTTTAAAAACTACCATCGAATGTGCTCTGACTCTCAAATTTCATGATTACATTCAACACAATCTACTGTAGTTACTCCTAAACCAGCTTCTGCCCCAGCAGGCCAGCTGCTGGACTTCCACAACAGAATATTAACAGGACTCTTTCTAACATAGACTGGATGTTTGTGTCCCCCTGAATTCATATGTTGAAATATACCCCCACAAGGTGATATTAAGAGGTGGGGCCCTTGGGAAGTAGTGGATTAGTGTTGTTATAAAAGAGGTCCCAGAGAGCTCCTTCCTCCCTTCTGCCATGTGATATTACAAAGATGGCCATCAATGGGGCGCCTGGGTGGCTCGGTTGGGCGGCCGACTGCGGCTCAGGTCATGATCTCACGGTCCATGAGTTCGAGCCCTGCATCAGGCTCTATGCTGACAGCTCAGAGCCTGGAGCCTGTTTCAGATTCTGTGTCTCCCTCTCTCTGACCCTCCCCCGTTCATGCTCTGTCTCTCTCTGTCTCAAAAATAAATAAACGTTAAAAATAAAATAAAAAAAAAAAAACAAAGATGGCCATCAATGAGGAAATGGGCCCTTGCCAGACCCAGAGTACACTGACACCATGTTCTTGGATTTTATAGCCTGCAGAATTTGTGAGAAATAAATATTTGTTGTTTATAAGCCAACCAGTTGATGGTGTTTTTGCTATATCTGTCTGAACAGGCTGAAACACTTTCCCTCCACACATAGCTCTTCTCATCTTCAATTAACAGATGGATACTGGCATCCTTCCTGGTTGCCCATCCTGTGTTCAGCCAGGACAAGGGTTACATAGTAAGGGAGGATTGGGGAATGAACTCCTGCCATTCAGAATATATGTAGGACCTACTTCAGCATCAGCACTGGGGGAGGCATACCTGGTGCTAGACTTAACTTTAACCTTGCCTACCTCATCATTGTCTACACCCCAGACCTAGACCTGGATGCTCACTTCTGCTTCAAACCTACATCCACAGCTTCCTGCTTCAGATTTTTGTTTGTGTATACACCACATACTTTCCATTCTCTATAGTAGATCTCCCTGCCAAGAATCTGTTATCTTACCTTAAACCTGGTTCTTTTTCCTGACTTCCTGGTCAGGATGAACAACTCAGAGCCATCACCTCAAATACATATCCAGTCCCTAAATCCTGATGAGTCTCTTTTTTATTGTTTCTTGCTTCCATTTCTCTTTTGCCTTTGCCACCCTTCCAGTTCAGGCTTTCATCATCTCCTAGCTATCACAAACACATAACAAGTCTTTATGACTGTATTCTTCCTTCAGTTCTTAACGGAGAGTGCTTGGGCCACTGTTTCAGAAAAACAAAAACAAACAAAAAACTTCTAGTGTATCAGTACCTGGAGTAAACAATCTGATGGCTCTACATTAAACTAATGGTTTTCATATCAGAATATCTCTCCATCTACCACCCCCCATGGGACCCCATCTATATTTATGAATAAGAATTTTCTTGCTGTCACCTTACTATATAATTCTTCTCCCCAAATCATGATCATTTCTATCACCATACTGTTCAAACTCTTCTCTCTCTGGAACGCATCTCAGCTCATCCTTAGGCCCCATGTAGGCCTTACCCCTTTGTGAACTCCCCCCAAACAATTTAAAGATCAAAAGATTTCTTTCTTTCTCAGCACTGTCCTCCTACTATGTCAATTCACTGGACACTGTGAGATTATGGTGTGTGTGTGTGGGGGGGGGGGGCTATCTTTCTATGACCTTCTAAGTAGGAAGCTCATGGAGGTCAGGAACCTGGAAAGAGTTCTCTTGGGCCTATTTCATCAATAACCAGGCAAATGTATGCTCTATACCCAAAAATCTGATCTGTTGGAAAAATATTGAAGGATTTCAAAACCCATGCAGTAACTACGTTGTATGCAAACTCTTATGTTAATTAACCATGATGAATAGTTCTAATTGTATTTTTTTCTATATTTAAATAAGTGAATTTTCTGAAAAAGTTGAGATATGTAGCCAAATGACCCATTTTGGCATATCCTAGGATTTACTATTTTTAGTTTGTTTTAAATTACAGCAGAGAATTTAAAGATGTAACATTTTTATATGTTTTTACAAAATTCACATTTTGCTCACTATAATTTATGTTTTCCTTGGTAACTAGTAGAAACATTTTAAGGGTCAGCCTAGAAGTAGCAGAATCAGTGGAAACACCTTTCCTAAACCTTTCTTCCTTGTGTCATTAATCAAAAGAAACACACCTACTAACCCAGCCTGTCAGATTCACTCACAAAAGTTGCAGTTTATCTCCAAACCATTCTTGCCCCCTGAACCTGGTAGCTGATTGGGTAATGAGTAATTACATACCTTCAGTTATTACTCTGACTTAGAATTTTTCAGCTTCTATTTTTTGTCAGTAAATGGAACTAAACTGCATGTGATTTGGCTTGAGTACACAATCAGAATTAATGAAATGTCATATCCATTAAAGCAAACTCAGAAAATTGCATGCAAATATGGATAAGAGGGCCCTTAGTTCTAACTTTAGAGCTAGAAGCAAACCGATAGTGGCCATTTCACATAGATCATTCTATACAGTCTTCTTTCCTGCTGTCACTCTTTAAGACTCGGCCTGTCAAAAGAAGAAGAAAGATACCAAGGCTTCCATGAAAAATACCCATAAGGGAATGCCTGAATACTGAGGAAAACTTTAGTTCTTTAACTCAACCATGTGAACCTCTCTTCTCTGTGGGAACTTGCTCTGACACTGACCGTGTTACTTCCCACTGTTGTGGACACTGAGGTCCAAAGTGGGCCGAAAAACACAGGACTACAAGTTGGCAGCAGGACTTGCTAGGTTGTGTTTGTGTAGCCAACACAATCTGTTTCAAATGCTTAACACATTTGCTGCTACACACTTGTAGGATCAAATGTTTACTCTACTACTCCTGTGCATTGATGTAAACATGGAGCTGGTTTGTAACCTAAAGTAATGTTGGGGAGACATCTCAGCAAAAATAAAAGTAAAGTATTGTGTAGCTCCCCCAAGACCCTTTTTATTTCTCAAATCCTAGGTAAAATCACTTTGAAGATGCCAGTAGCCTGCTCAGACTGTTCCTGTTACCTGTAGTTTTTGCTGCCTATTCATGTATCTATATTTGGATAGGTTTATAAATGAATGACAGCCTTTTATTTTTATAGACACAGTGAAAAATTACCCAAACAACTAAATACAGAGAACCATATGTCACCTCACCATTGAGTTGCAGCTCCTGAATTCCTGATTTTGGCTGAATGCTAGAGGTTGGATCATCAATGCTGTGTAGCAGTGACAAATAAGTGCATGCACGATCCAGGAAATCTCTCAAGGACAGTAGTTGGGGCTCTGCTTTTGCTGATGTGAATATTTCTGTTGCTAAAATGTACTTATGGCAATAAATAATGTATCTTCTCTTGTTTAAGTGATGGGTGGTTAAGGTTAATCTGTTATTTTCATTTTCAGCAAATTTATAAAGAGAGAAATGGAGGGGCACCTGGGTGGCTCAGTTGGTTAAGTGTCTGACTTCAGCTCAGGTCATGATCTCGGGGTTGGTGAGTTGGATCCCCGCATCAGGCTCTGTGCTGACAGCTCAGAGCCTGGAGCCTGCTTTGGATTCTGTGTCTCCCTCTCTCTCTTCTTCTCCTCTGCTCACACTCTATCTCTGTCTCTCAAAAATAAATGTTTAAAAATTTTTGTAAAAAAGAGAGAAATGGAGCCAAGTTATAGGAGGTGATTAGGTCATATACAGAGATAACACTTTATCCTAAACAGCTGCACAGGATGTTGGAGGTAAAGAGTGGAAAAACTCCACTTACAGGTGATCAGAGAATTGTAGAAAACCAAACCAGACAACCTTCCCCAGGTAGGAGAGCCCTCAAGAACCTAGCCTCTCAGGAGAAGTGCTGATGCTAGTTATTTCATGTTAGTATGAATTAATGACTTTTAGTTCTCTGCCAAGAATGTCTGAGCTCTCAACTGGTATAAAGATATAAGAGTTGGGAGAAATGAGGATTTCTGGGTTTGAAATGAGGATTTCTGGGTTTGAAGTAATCCCATGTGGCTTTTTGGTTTCCCTCCTTCCCTGGCCAAAGCTTCTGAGTTTTTCTAACCTGATCTTCACAGAAAGGAAAGCTAGTATGTCTCCTTTTAATTCTACCCTTATTGCAATGAGGAAAGTTCATGACTGAAAAAGGAGACTGAAGAGAACCAAGAGATCTTCAGTGGGGCAAATATTGGGAACCATTGCTCGACTCTGGCCTCTTGGCTATTGAAAACATGTCAAGGTCATGAGTTTCTGTGTTATACTTGCTGCAGAGAACAATGTGAATGATAGGAAAATACTTTTCAAATCTTTTGGAGCAGTTTCATCTTAAGAAACTAACTTGAAAAAAAAACAACTGTGTGCTCTCTAACTTGTATCCTCAGAATCTTTCTCAATCTTCCTTACTCTAGAGGACAACTGAAACATGAAAAGAAATCATGGGTAGACCAAGCAGCATCGCTGGGGTAGGAGTCCCAGGAGGAGATAGGAGGCAAGCTGGGCCAGTGGGATGAGCACGGTCTAGGAACTGCATGGCCTGGTTTCCATTTCTCATGTTCATGCCATGTGTTACTTTTAGAAAGTTGGAGCCTTTCATAGGAACTTTGTTCCACTATATGAAAACCGAAAAGAATGGGTCAGGTGATCTCTAAGGGTCCTCCTAGCACCAGATCTGGTTCTTTCAAGCCTTGAATCCAGTAGAGTTTGCTATTGCTTTTTTCCTGCCAATAGCTTGTGAGTCTCTTTTTTTCCTGCTTCTCTTGCCCTTCTTTGCCTTCCTCCTGAGGTTTCCTGACATCACACAGCTGCCCTACTTTGTTCCCCATCACACCAGGACAAAGCAGCTGGCAGGAGCCAAAGACCAATCAGTATTTGATAAAGATAAATCTGTGCTCAGAACTGGAACAGATGTTTAGCCAATTAGGAAATGAAACCCTCTGCTGAAGTAGATCAGCTTCCATCTGAGGACTTCGGATTTTGATGTAAAAAGTACTCATTTCTTAAAAAGTGCTTTGCAGATTATATCAAACAAGGTGTGTGGTTAGGTTGTTTGCTTTAGATTACTCAGTTATAATGTAGCTTCAATATAGTTATCATTCTCAGATTGATGAGAAAACATGAATGAAAAACATCACAAAACAAGAGTGTTTTAGAATGGAAAGCATTTTTCCTTCCCACTGAGTGGAAGAGATCTTCAGTCTTGCTACTCAGAATGGGGTAACTACACCAGCAGTGCCAGCAACTACTGGGAACTTTTTAGAAATGCAGACACTCAGGCCCCCACTACAGACCTGCTGAATCAGAACTCACTGTTTAATAAGATACCAAGGGGATTCACATGTACGGGAATACCACTCTAAGATATCCCTGATCAATGGGAAGCCTGTCTTAGTTTAAACACATTCAGGCACAAGATGATGCTTCCTCTCATTCCAGGGCATTCTGTTTGGGGATAGCTCTAAACATCAAATGCACTTCTTTATAATAATAAATACTAGCAAAAATTTATTGACCTCTGACCATGTGACTCTTCTAGATGCTTTATAAGTATGTTGCACCATTTAATATCCACAACTTCCAGGTGAGGTAGGTACTATTTGCTTTTGCTTAATTAATCCCTATAACAAAGGTATGAGGGGGATATCCTGGTCTTTCCCATTTTATAAACGAGAAAGCTGAAGCCAAGAAAATTGAGTAATTTGCTCAAGTCAAATGGCTGGGGAGTGTATTATGAGCCATAATCTCAGTAGTTTGGCTCCAGAGCCCTACTTAACCATTATATTATGTGCTTATTGTTTATAGTGATTATAGTATTCCTTTGTATAGTTTCAATCCATCTTTTCTCTAGCAGTACCAATAACATTGTATTTTTCCCCTAGATGAAATTTCTCGAATTATTTGAACCAAGTCTCATGATCACTCTTCTTAACATGTTCTTCATATGACTTTTATTTATATCTTTATTAGTCAAATTCTGGTTTGTAACTAAGGTGTGTCCTGCAGGGTTGTATCCCAAGCCTCAGCTGTGTGGTTTTGAGCAGGTCAAAGTTGTAAAACTATCTTCAACCTGTATTGGAACATCATACTTGGAGTAATGAAGCCTGTGTACCTGATGAATCCTCTAACCTAATCACGGTGGTGATTGGTATTGAGCTCAGTGTCTTTTTCACAAAGGCTTCTATTAAGCCAAGCCTCTAAGTCTCTGAGGATAATTTTTGAACTCAGGAGCATTCCCCTGAAGCAGACCTCTCTCTCATCAGCATCGTGTGTTTCTTCCCACACTGAGCTCAAGTGATAGCCTGGCACTAGTATCTACTCCATCCAGGGCAGCTCTGTGGAAAGTAGAACTTGATATCCATCCTCTTAGATTTCATCTTGTTAGCTGTGACTCATTATTCATCCTGTCAAATCTGTTGGATTCTTGATTCTGTCACTCAGCATATTTGCTAGCTGGCCCAGCCTTGTGTCATCTGAAAATTTGATCAACACACCTTCTGTCTTTATTAAGCAATTTTTAGCTAAAAGTGCTGAATGGGCCAAAGTTGAAGTTAGCCCCTGGGAGGGGACTTGCTCCCAGGGACCTCTTCTGCATGCTGACTTCAGTTCATTAATCTGCACCTTTGCATCAGGCATTTAGTCATCTTGATATCTCTAAGTTTTTCATGCAGCCTGTATGTCTCCATTTCTCCAAGAGGCAGTGTGGTGGCCAACATACTGTCTTAAACCATCAACACCCTCCAGCTACATGGCCTTGAGTTATTATGGTGGAGGCAGTTGTTTAGTGGAAAGTACCCTGAATCAGGATTAGAAATGAGCTAGGTGGGAGTTCTAGCTCTGCCATTTCCATCTGTGTACCGTTCGCTTAGGGCGAATCAGAGAGGCAGACACACTAGGAGTGGTTTCTATATATAATTATATAAAAAAGGATTTTTTGTAGGGATTTGAGCTGTGCAGTTGTAGGATAAACAGTATGAAAGGCTGTTACTTCTGTGTATATTTCTAGGGCCTGAAGCAGCAGGATAGTCAGTTGGGAAGAAACTTTGGGTGTGAAATAGAGGAGAGCAAGGGCAAATGAGAACCATGAGGATGTTCTGGAGCCCACAGAATGGGCTGGAACACCCGGCAGTCTCTCATTACCTGTAGTACTCCATCTTTGATCATGCAGGTGACCTGCAGGAGAAGCTGGCACCTTCCTCACAGAAATAAACACATACTTGGCTCAAGAATCAGAAACTGTAGGGGGAGACATAGTGGGGGCTCGAGTTCCTGGGAGTCTGGCCATTGCCTCATGGCAGCCTGTTGAGCCAACAGGTTAGCAGTGCTGCGCAGGAGCCGCTAGGGTTGCTAGCACTGAACTTCTGTCTACTGCTTTATGCTGCCTTCCAAATCTTGTGCAGATGTCTCCTTTAGCCCCTACTACCCTGAAGCTGTGCCAGAAAAGGGATTCTGGGAAACGTAGTTTCAGCTTAGCTAAATTGACACACCCTCCCTGTGGATCATCAGTGTATACATCTTTTAACTGAACTTTTTTTCCAAATGAATACAATCAGAAGTCCATGTTTCAGCCTAATGTAATGCAACTATCCCTTATACAACTGAAAACACATCCTCTCTCCAAAAGTGAGTACAAATTCTTTTTGTTCATCTTTGAGCGATGTGTAATCCTGTGCTTGGTGAATCACATTCTTCTTCTGATATCCTGTAATTTAGGTACTGAGATAAACTTAACTACCATTACCGTATCTTACATTAGATAATAGGGGAATGGGAGAAACAAGAAAAAAAAATTGGTTGATATGTACTGAAACATATTCATATTAAAATAATGAAGAAGTACTAAAATCATTATAGTCCTTGTTTCTGCAACTGGCTATGTGGTTATAGCTGGTATTTGTAACTACCTTTTTCTATTACACATTCTGTACTTGTACTTCCTTTATCTCAACAAAGTACTTCTTCTGGTTTTGATTCCTTGTCAGGTGGGGTGACCCAAACCTTTATTCCTGAAGGTTCTGGGGTATTAATATTACTGCCTGTGTTGAGTTATTGAAATTTTCCATTAACTTGAATGGAAGGACCTTGAGTACTAAGAGATGCCCCGGGAACTCTTGTAAATCAAAGGTGAACTCTTCCTCACTTCCAATATGCAGTAGCAACTCTGGATCTTCTTGGAGGCATCAATATCCTAGTTAGTACATTAACTGCCTTCTTCACCTGTTGAATTACTGCCAGGAGGAGCTCAAAGTTGTTGGTGGCTGTCTCAACTACCAGTTTTAGTAAAGCATTGTTGTGTCCCCTCATGGAAGCATCCTTCCTTGGGAGGTAGGTCTTGTAGACCAAAAAAGGCCAAAGTGGGAATAAAGCAAAACATTCTGTTGTGGATCACTAGGAGTATCAATGAAAGGAGTCACTCTCATTTTCAAACCCCTTGTTTTTAGGACATGTAAGCTCTGGCTAAGGGACAAACAATACTGTGTATTACTTGTTGATTTAGAACATAATGTGTCTCTGGAGAGATTTCAGAGGTTAGTGCCATCACCAAGGACCTGAAAGATGGCAGTGTTGTGCTTCCTCCCAGATCTTCATTCAGTTTGTTTCTTGTGAAGAAGACAGATGCATCTTGGAGAATGACAGTGGATCATCATAAACTCAGGTAGAGACTCTAATTGCAGCTGCTATTCCAGATGTGGTTTCATTCCTAGAGCAAATCAGCACATTCCTTGGCCCCTGGTATATAGCTATCGATCAAGAAAATGCCCTTTTCTCTATACTTGTTACTAAATTATTCGAAATTGTTGGCTTTCATCTACTGGGGTCAGAAGTATACCTTAATGATGCTACCTCACTCAGCTGTCCAGCTATATGTCATCATCTGCTTCTCAGGCAGATCATGTTGGTCAGTGTATTGATATCATCACAGTGTTTGAGCCTGGTGAATTGAATATAGCAATAACCCAAACTATGTTGGTAAGAAACATGTGTGCCAGATAACAACAAATAAATCCCCAGGTAAGACAGGTCAGCAGTTTGTATCTCTGGGGCCAGGGGCTCAATCATCTAAATGTCAGGATAGCACTTCTGGGCAGCCTATGTGTTTATAATTGCTCCAGGATGGTGACAGCTGGTTACTCTATTTAAAATTCTCTTCCATCACCCCTACTCACCCCTACTCGCTCCTACCCGCCCCTACTCACCCCTGCTCACCCCTACTCGCCCCTACTCACCTTGATCTGTTACAGCGGAGGCAACAGTAGTATAGTGGAAATGCCCGAGTCTGTATTGGAAATGAGCTGGGTTTGTGTCAAAGTTTTTCTACTTATGTCTATATGCTTTCTTAAACAGGTCGGTTTCTTCATCTTTAAGATGAGAAAGACAAAAATCTACCTTACAAGGTTGACATGAGGACTACCTGTGATAATGTATGCAATGAAGTAAGGAGTTTATTGCTATACAGCTCCTTATATATGCAGGCACTTTATGAATTTGAGTGTGTTTAATCCATATGCACTTTTATCATCTGATGAGGAACAAAGGTTCTGACAAGTCCTTTAAATTTCCCAGGCTCATACTGTTAGGAGGTGGTGGTGCCAGGGTGTGAACTACACCTGTTCTGTTAGCAAACCAGTGCTCTTTCCATTTGGTGTGTTCTCGCTTTGTCATAGTGCATTGTAAACCCTCAAACACCGACAGTGTATCGATATAGGTTCTTTGCTGTTTTTAGTGAATTCGTGCTGAAGTGCACTGATCTTCCCTTCCCCACCTGCCTAAAAATCCTCTGTCTAGCCATCTGGGGACTTTGCCTTTAATTCTTGGGTTAAATCAGGTTTTTGTTTTCGTTTTAATTTTGTTTCCTCATTTTGAAAATTGCCCTTCCTTATAGAGTTTACAAAGAACTTATATTTTCTATTTACACTTTTATGTTCTTTCACTCAACAGGCTATGGGGTAGAGCCTAGTTTTTCATGGAAAACTGAGGCTCAGGTAGATAATACTATATCAAAGCTAACACTTTGATAAGTGGAAGAGGTATTTGTCTCCAGCTTTAAGGCTTTTTCCCACTGTTTCAGTCTGCATTGGGCTCTAAGTATCATTTGATTCTGTGAAGCCATATTCTCCTCCTTTATCAGGATGCCTCTTGGTACCAGACACTGTTTCCCCTAGGCAGTATAAGGATGTTTATAAGTCTCAGAAGGTTCACAGGGGTTTGTACACCAATAGGCCATAGAAGCACCTAAAATCTCAGGAGAACTTTATTTCACAATTCTGTTAGGAGGAACGCCACACTAAAATCCATAAGCATCAGAATTGAACAAATTCCAGCTTATCAGGAGTGATTATTCTGAAGGTAATAAGATAATGAAAATGTTCCCAAATACTCACCAATGACTTAGTTTATTTCAGATGTTACTAAATGAACCAGTCTTTTGTCAAACCTCCTATTAAAAACTCAGTAAAAGCAGAAGCTAGAGGGTGGGGAAATCACTGAATGTAGCTTTTTTCCTGGGGCTTTTTGCTGATTCCTGGGTATCTGGAGCTTTATTTTTCAAGGCTGGGACAGGAGGTAAAGTTAAGAGTCCATCCAAAATGATGAGTGTAATAAGAGGGCACTGTCAAGGGCTCTAACCTCAGAAGAGATTCTAACATCCTACCAAAGTTCTTACCAACTATGCTTATTTTCTGTCTCCCCAACATGGGCTAAACCACACGAGATTGTTTATACTTGACCATTTTGGCGTATAAAAGTATCAATTTCATAGGATTGATCATAATAGGATGTTATGGAGATTTTTGCCCACAGCTGTCTGTCCAATGCCTAGAATATTTATGATACGTAGTAGGTGCTTAATAAATATTTGTTGATGGAATGAATAAATGAAATCAAGTTGTAAACCAATTATCAAAGATAAGTAGAACAATTTCAGATGAGAATTAAAAAACACATATGAATAACCCCTGAGTAAAAGAATTCAGAATGAAAATGAAAGGAAACCTGAGTTTAGAACCTGTTAGGAACGAGAGAGTGATTGGAAGCAGCGAATGGTCTCTTGGAGTTGCCTTCATGGGATTTGACCAGACAGCTGGATAAACATTGATTTCTAGGGTCCCTGCTGCATCCTTCCTCGCTGCTGTTTGCAAGCTTGAAATTTATGATTTTCATCCCCATCTGAATAACATATTAAAAAATAAAAGCTCAAGTCTTTTAGTGTTTATTACCAAATGTAATCACTTTGAGTAATATACAGGTTCATATTTATAAGAGAAATATGGAATACAAATTAAAAGCTCTGTGATGTGGAGCTCAGAAGCTTTCAAGAGTTACCCAAGATTATGTGAAGCTTTCTCACCACCCCCTCTCTCTTTCATATTTAATCAGATTTGGAGATTAGAGATGCAATTTCCTTTTGTGTCTAGAGAAGTTTATCAGGATGCTGCACACTACTGTTTCTATTCTGCTTCTCCCCACTCCCAGGTTAGAGCACCAAAGTGTCTATCATATAAGTATCCATTAAAAACGAAAATTATTTACTTTCCTGATTTAATGAACAAAAACTCATTAAAATGTCTCATGACATCTATGTGGGTTAGGTTCAAATATCAACGAGTAAGGGGAAAATCACAAATAGTTAAAACTACACATGAAAATCTTTTATACTATTCATAAGTAAAATATACAAGGTTTTAAAATTTTCTTTTAACATTTATTTATTTTTGAGACAGAGAGAGACAGAGCATGAACGGGGGAGGGTCAGAGAGAGGGAGACACAGAATCTGAAACAGGATCCAGGCTCTGAGCGGTCAGCACAGAGCCCGACGCGGGGCTCGAACTCACAGACCGTGAGATCATGACCTGAGGTGAAGTCGGCCGCTTAACCGACTGAGCCACCCAGGTGCCCCGTAAATATACAAGGTTTTAAATGTACATCCTATGTGGTATTCCTTGTGTACCTGGTGAGAACCACTGACTTAACTAAATACAGAAATAAAAGAGAAGCATATCAATAGATGTCCAGTTATTTAAATACTCTGCCTTTAACGAAATTCATAGTGATGACTGTGGGGAGGGTTGAGAACCTTAGGGTGCTTCTGCTTGCCTGAAGGGATGATTCCACTTTGGTTGAATAGAATGCTCCTATGTTGTATAACACATTCACATGTTTGTTCCTACAGGGGCTCCATGTTACATGTTATGCAGAGCCTGGGGACTGATGTTAGGACTGAGTTCCATGCCCCTGCAATTCTATTATTTAGGTACCCAGATCATTGGGTACCAAATAAAGATTCAAGTTTGGGGCTAAATAGTTTAGATGATGGACGTGCACTTGTAGGTTTTTTCCTTCCATGAAAAAGTACGGTTGTTAAGAGGTATGAGTGAATCTACTTGGTCCTGGGAAAGTAGTGTGGGATTTAGTAGGTGCTGTATGGATGAAAATCTACTATAATGAAGGTCTGTTCATTCCAGACCATGCTTGAGGCAGAGTTTTTGCCTTATCTGTGATTAGAGTCCAGGTGCTTTAGAGAATTGTAACCCCTGGTATGTTAGAGATGAAGATACCTCTGGGCTTCCTCCTGGTTCCCCACTCCTGCTAGAGCAGGGAGATTGAGGGCAGGTACAGAGGTGACTTTATGAAGATAGTCAGGCTTACATTTAGGCTTACATTTAGACTTGCACAGGCCTTTTCAAGATGTAGGAGGGGTCTTGGCAATATGTTCAAATGTTCTTTTTTTTTTTTTAATTTGCAAATTTAAGATACTTTAACCACGATCCATTAAGACCATTCTTTCTCCCTTACTTCTCTAAACATATCTATTGTTCTGTTGCTGGTGGAGTAGCTGTAGACAGTTTTTGGATCCATCTAAGGAGAAATTTCCTTGAGGTTACAGTTAGCTAGGGTTTTATATCTGGCAGCCACTTCTTTGCAGAGGTAAGTTGTAGTTCGCTGTCCTGTTGCAGGAGTGGCTTCTAGGATTCTCCTGCCACCTGCCGAGATGACCTGCCTGGTGTTGATGGGAGGACACAAGGCCAGAGGCTGTGCTACCTTGTGAGTCGGCCTTGCTGCTCACAGCCCTGGATCTCACACTGCACATGCTCACTGGAGACCCTGGGTGAGACCCTGCAGAGGAAAAGAGAAGGGTCATTCTCTTCCCTACCTTGAAAACTTCCATAAAATTGTTGGCATATACAACCCAAAATGTAGGGAAAGGTACCAAAGAAGTATGACAGGCACTTAATTGATACAAATAATGATGCTATTTTTCTTGATTTTGATTGTATGGTATTTTTCAGATTTTTATGATGTGTGTATTGTGATATATTTTGTCTTTATAAATGTTTGCTTTCATATGAAACTTTTGTTTTTGTAACTCTGCATTCTCTTCAAAAGCAGACTCTCAGAATTGTATGAGCTTCAGACCTCATTATATCTGTTCTTCTCAAGCCTGGGCTCTTGACCAGAGCATGATTCCACATGCCACCAAGGCTTTCTTTGCTTGTCTAGGACACTCCTCCATTGCATGTCTCATGAGCTACAGAGGACATAAATTTTTGAGTACAGGTGGCAGTGCCCAGATCTGGGTAGCATATGGAATCTGGCCTCTGCTTATTCACAGAAGGGCCTTCCTTTGTACAGAGAAGAATAAAGACCAGCCAGTGTGCAGACTACATACCAGGTAGAGGAGGCTATTTTCCTTGTGATTCGTTAGGAAAGAATCTTCTCATTCCTGGGTGGCTCGTGGCTTATGTGACCCAGAAGGTAGTGAATTCAGATAGAAGGTCTTGTTCAGAGCCATTATTAAGAAGATGCACTGCCAGTCCAGGAGTCAAAGACTTCACCTCTCACTCCTTAGTTAGGGGTATTTCCACTTCCCTGTGACTTGGACTCTGTTACGTAAAATGGGGGACATAATCCTTTGCTAGATTGTGTTAAAGAACTTATTACACAATGCTGGTCATAGAGCCATGGGAACATGTAATGTACCAAGCAAATGTAGGAAATGTGATGAATTTAAGAGAATATTAAGAGTAAAAATCAATATTGTCATTTAACTAAGCTTCCAGAAAATCTTTTTTTCTGGACTAGCTGTGCGCTACAATAGAGGAGTCCTGATCAATTAAGGTTAGGGAGGCTCGAAAGGTTGTGGATTTCTGTAATCAGTCTAATTCCCAGGGGCCAGTTTGTTCAGGACTAGACATGTTTGTTAGTGTAATTGAAAGAAGCATGATCAGATCACATGTGTTCTAGCCAGCAGCAGACCAAGGGGACTGTGCTCTTGCTCTGCCTGGAGACCTCAGTAGACTACCTTTTCCCAGGCCAGGAGGATTACAGAAGGGCGGAAAACTTCCTTCTTGCTTTTGGGCTACCCATTAATCAGCATCATTTTCCTCATTAATATGAAGGCACTCTCAGCTGCACATTTTGAGGAGCTTCCAACAATTCATTTTTCCTTCTGGTTATGGAAAAAAACAGCCTTGATAATGAGGAGGAGAGCTGTGTGTGTGTGTGTGTGTGTGTGTGTGTTTTATAACGCTAAATATTCTTCTTTCAGTTTGTCATTTGCATATCTCTCAAATTGGGTTTACTTTTTCAATTTACACTGCTGAAGCCCCACAGCCCGAAGACAAACAATTAACACTATTTCCTTGGTGAGGGTCAGAGTGCCTACTTTGTAGGCTCAGGTTCTTCTTAAGACAGTAGTTGAAGGTACATGAGAAATGGAAATTTAATTGGCATACCTAGGAGAATCTCCTTGCCAGGTTCAGAATGAGAAATAAATGTCTATTCTCTTCAGTTAGCCATTTTCATATACACAGTGTTGATTGAGGTTATTCCTCTCATAGAGGGTAACAGGCACTCAGCCTTGGTTAACTTTAGGCTTTGCTCTTCTATGCCCAGGGATTATAGATGGAGTCCATCGGCCACTCAGGGTATCTTCTCCTTGTCAGAACGAATGATCTCCAGGTATTAATAGATATTCATCTAGGTTTGTATATGACTTGCTCAAAAACTTGCCTTGATGTTAGGACGCATAGACTCTCTTCATCCCCCAAGCCTCCCTCTACGTTCCTTCCTCCTCTCTCCTCCCTCCCTTCCTTTCCTACTTCCTTTCCTCCCTCCTTCCCCTTTTCTTCTCTCCCTTCCCTCTTTTCCTTCCTTCCTTCCTTCCTTCCTTCCTTCCTTCCTTCCTTCCTTCCTTCCTTCTTTCCTTCCTTTCTTCCTTCCTCCTTCCTTCCTGTTTCCTCCTCCTCTCCCTCCCCCACTGCCTCCCTCCTTGTCTTCCCATTCTCATGTAGATCACCTCCTGAGTTATTATGTGCCTGACACTATGCTACATTCTGAAAATACTGTGGTGAAGAAGACAGAGTCTAGTGGGGAAACAGTCACAAAAACAGGAAGCTTGAGGGTAGTCTGATAACCATCATTGTAGGAGAGAGGACAGTGCTCTGTGATACAAGGAGGAGTCAGGCAGGCAGGCATAGGCCTTTCCTCTGAAATCTTTCAGCACTGGATTTTCTGAAATCTCTTGTATGATTATTTAACTGAGAGGAAGGTACCTGTGATTCTGCAGTTTGATAGGCCAAATGAACTATTCCAATGTTCGTCTGTGTCACCTATAACATAGTAATAGCAACAAAACCTGAGTTCAGTCATGCAGTATGCTTAGAATTCCAAATCCAACAGATGCTTCTCGTGCCATGGATGGCATGACATAGGGACTAGGCAGCTATTTGACCTTTGTCTGTAAGTGGCAGTCTGTGCCATAGAATTATCTGTTGGATCTTTAGGGACTTGGAAGACCTCCCTGGAAAGTCAATGTGAAAAAGATTCATGGTATTGGATTCTTCTTAAGGCTGCTGAATAGTGGTGCATGTGTTCTGGAATGCCATCTGGAGTCATTTGAGGCTAATAAGGTGAGCAGTGTTAGCTCTTCATTTTGGGTGGGTGAGGGAAATCAAAGCTGAAATATTGCATCTGTAAGAATTGTGGTTCTATTTTATATTTGTTCTTTTAATTGCCTGGAATGTGTATTTGGAATTTTTCCACTTGGCATTGGGCTTGGTGCATATTACATAGTTTCTAAATTAAAGAGAAAGTATCTTAGTGGCTAGAGCACTAAGACAGAGCCACATTCAAGTTCTGAAACTAGCTTACTAGCTGTATAAACTTGAGAAGGTCTCTTCTTTTCTCCCAAACTGAGCTTTTTTATTTCTAAAATAGAGATAACTACATTGCTACCTTATAGAGATTTTGTGACTCCTAAATGCTCATGGAAGATAGTAAATGCCATAAGCATTAACTATTGTTAATTGTTATAGAACACCAACTGTACACATGCTGTGCACTTTTATCAAGGTGTGATTCCTATGGCTTCTACACTACATGAGACAGAGTCCCTTGGCACACTTTATCTCATGGAGGACATCTGCCAGCTACATTACTTGGCATGGCAGCTTCTTATAAAAGATTCCCTTGAGGCTGTCTCTTCAGTTCCCCCTCTTCTAATAATTGTCTTTCCCCTGCTCATCCTTAGTGTGGCTGTAAGACTTACTCTGCCAGTACAGTGATTCTATTCCTTAGCCACAGCCCAGGGATTGTACTTGGGACCCAGAGAGTTGAGTTTGCTTCTTTCTCTGTTCTATAGCAATAGGCTTGATAACTCAGGGGATATTAAAGTAGCCTTGCTTCCTTCTATGTTGACCTGAGAAGCAGAAGAATTTGGTCTAGAGAAGGAAAAGGAAAGAGAGAGAAAGAAGAAAGAACAAAAGAAAGAAAGAGATATGTAGTGGATGTGCAGGGAGGAGTGGGAATATGAGCTAGAGAATGAATCCTGAGCAATACCTTGTTCCATTTATTTCTGAGATCCAGCCAGATTCCTAGTCCTGAGTTCCTTGAGATGATCCAGCAATATTTGAATAATTAATCTCTACTTTTACTGAAGGTGTTGAGAGTTGGGTTTTTGTCACTTGCAACCCCCCAAATTCTAAGTAATACTTTCTACAAATGTTACATCAGGGAGGGTACCCAGCACACATGTCTAACAGATGTTGCAGTTATTACACGTAGCTGACATTACACCCACCTGGCCTTTCTAAATGGTTGGTCATCATCATTATACTCACAGCAGAGTGTATACATGAGTTTTAAAATGACTATCTGTTTCATATTGTTCTTTGAGTTATTTTCCTCTCAAATAACCAAAGGTAGATAACATGTTCTTAGTCCTGAGGTAGTCAAACCAATATGGTCCTAAAGCTAAGAGAGATTGTGGCTGCAGATATTGACAGTTTTTAACACTGAACCCTAGGAAACTAACAGATCAGGGGGAAAAAAGGAAAGACTGAGAAGACCAGAGCCCTTCTGAATTAACCTGCCCCTACCAATTTCTGCTGGAGCTAGTTCAATACTTCCAAGGTCACTTATTACCAGGAAGATGATCCTGGAAAAAGATTTGCCAGGTTCCAGTGGCTCAAAGAATCTCTACCCCTATCATATGCTGTATCTGCAGAGCTAGAAGGCTGTGAACTATCATTTTGTTGGAGAGGCAAGATAGCATGGTAAATAAGAGCATGGATTGCAGAGACAGACTTTTTGGGTTTAAATCTTGAGTATGTTGTGTGACCCTGAGCAAGTTAGTTATACTTTATGTTTCTCAATTTCTTCATCTGTAAGATGAGGACAACACTGTTTTGTGCCTCAAAGCTCTATGAGGGGAATGGGTGGGTTTCTATATGAAAAGCATTTAGAATAGTGTTTGGCACATATTAAGCACAATGCAGATATTATTATTGTTATTGCCGCTGCTGCCACTTACTACACAACTATCACCACCAACTCTAGATCATGACCCACAGAGGAGGCAACACTGGAACCTATTAAAAAGCTAAACAGTGGCACCTGGGTGACTCAGTCGAGCATCCAACTTCACCTCAGGTCATGATCTCATGGTTCGTGATTTCGGTCCCCACATTGGGATCTCTGCTGTCAGCACGGAGCCTGCTTCAGAACTTCTATATCCTAATCTCTCTGCCCCTCCCTCTGTCTCTCTCTCTCTCTCTCTTAAAAATGAATAAACATTTATTTTTTAAAAATAATAAAATAGAGTTGGCGTAGTCAATTCAAAAGAAAAGGTGTTCGTACTGAGAATTATGGGAGTTGAACAGAAGTGTGGGGAAGACCTTCATCTTCAAGTCTCTTTTTTTTTTTAACGTTTATTTATTATTGAGAGACAGAGAGAGACAGAGCATGAGCATGGGAGGGGCAGAGAGAGGAGGAGACACAGAATCTGAAGGAGGCTCCAGGCTCTGAGCTGTTAGCACAGAGCCTGATGTGGGGCTCAAACTCACAAACCCAGTGAGATCATGACCTAAGCCGAAGTCAGACACTTAACTGATTGAGCCACCCAGGTGCCCCACATCTTCAAGTCTCTTGATTGGAGGGAACCTTAGTGTTCTTCTCATCCAATACCCAACAAGACACATGAATCTAATTATTAATATTTCTGGCATAAAATTGTCCAACATGCCCTTGCACACTTCTCAATAGGGAACTCACTTCTTTCTGAAGCAGGTCGAAGTAATATTATTAAATGGCTTTGTCAGGTACCAGATCACATAAGCTGGTAAACGAAAAGTCAACTGTTATCTTTTCTTCTCTCTTATATCATTTATTTGCCCCTTATTCATTTATTAAGTCTGATTAATTTCCCCTGCCCCATCCCAAATTCAAGGCAGCTTGCAGTTATTGGGAAGGATGTAGTTCCTGAAGACCATGTATAGCTGACAAGTTGTAGAAAAACCCATAGAAGGCAGGTGTTTCTGTTGATCAGCTTAAAGTGTCACAGCCCTGTAGTTAGAGTGTGAATAAGGCTTCAATATATTTGGCCTGATAGTTTTGAACCATGTGTTAATGCATTTTATATTCAGGGAATTTGCATTATTCCAAATTGTATAAAACAGAATTTTACATAAATATCTTTATATCACACTTTCAAATCTATGTAATTTAAGTTTATCTAAGATATCTCTTAACTCTGTTCCTTTTCTGCATCACCTCTGCCTCTCCTTTAGTTCAGACACATATTTCTCTTTATAGATTATTAAATTTCCATTTCATATTGTGATTACAGTGTTTGTTTATGTGTCTATATTTCTATCAGTCCATAAATTTAAGAGTAGGGGACAACTTCTGTTTATCTTTTTGCTCCTTCTCACTTAGACCACCCCTCCACCTGCTCATATACACGTGTGTGCACACACACACATAAGTACACACACAGCATATCTGAAAATACTACCTCATTCAGCCTTCACAGCAATTATAGAGAGCAGATGGATATTATCTTCACTTTTCAAATTAATATGTTGAGGCTCAGTGTGGTTAATACAATTGTGTAAGAATCACAGGATTTGTAAGTGACAGAGTCAGCATTTCAACCTGAGCCTCTCTGGTATAAAGTCCATATTCTTTCTACCACACAGGAACTCTATTCCCAAAATTTCCTTTGCCTATTTCAAGTTTAAGGACAAAGACTGCTGATTTCTTCTTTATTTATGTAACATTTTCCATAGCAACAACCACATCTAGGCTGGTGTTTAGGAAAATCGATAGCTGATTTATTGATTGTTCTTGAAGCACAACCTAGGACTGGGAGAAATGAGGAATGCTTAGAAATGGAGAAACTGGTTTAGACATGATGATGGTATGTCTGGCTTTTCACGTAATGTAATGGCCAAGGCTCAGAGTTATTCCAAGCCTAACTCTTATCCTTTTCCTCCAAAAATGATATTAGCCAGACTGGAAGTCCCTTAGAACTGGTAGTGACTTTGATGTTCACTCAGCTCCCTGCTTGTTGTTGGCCTTCATAACTGATGTGGGATGACCGATCAAGGGGAAGAGTAAAAGACCAAACCCTGGAGCCATGGGACAAGACTAGGGGAGCCTTCCCCTTCTCTGCTGCCTCACCCACCTTGCTCAGGAATGCGGGTGCACTTTTCACTTCTTGGAGCTACAACATTCACTCCCATCTGAAGGCTTATGGGAGAGTTGCAGTGTCTGCAACATTCTTCCTTTTCTTTGCTTACCCAAGTCCTGTTTATCATTTGGATTTTGGTCTAATTGTGTATTGTTAGGAAGGTCTGTTTTGATTTTCTAGAATGGATTAAGAGTTTCTCTCAAGATCTTGTTGCGATAAACTTTGTACTTAACAGCAGACATTAATTACATAATTATTTCATAAACATTTGATGCCTCTTTTGCATGTCAGACCATAAGCTGCTTGAGGGCAGAGACTGTGTTCATTTCATTTGTCATTTCATCATCTGGCCAGGTCCCAAAACTTTGTACGTGATGCACACTAATAAATATTGATCAATGGGTAGATGAACAGGTGGAAGATAATATAATAATCTCCCTGCTTTCCCATTAGAGGGAAATGAAGAGGGATGAAGAAAGAGATGATGTTCAGTGTCACCTGGAGAATATAATATTTCAATAAGAAGGAAGAGATTTTCTTTTCTAGACTATTTTCAGAATGTTTATCATTGAAATTTTGCTTTATTTGACAGAAGCATTTATATTCTTGTAAGAATGAAATTGAATAAATACATTTCAGAGTAGCCCAAGGTGACCTGCAGACCTAGGCAGACTGAGCTTGCTAGAGGGCAAGCAGTCTTTGGGCATCAAGAGGGGCAGACCAACATCTCTGAGTTTGAAATGGTGTTTTCTGCCTCACTGTGATTTTTAAAAATCTGATGCAAATCTGAGAATAACGCTCATCTTCAGTTCTGGAATGTGATACATTTTAGGTCTTGCACAATGAAAACAATGAGAACGTAAGCTTAATTAAAACTTCTCTCCTTACATTCTACATATTCACAAGTTTGTAGGGCTTGTTCATTTTTCATCTTTTAAAATGAAAAGGGTGGTTCATTCTCACAACAAAAATATTGTTGAGCACTTTGTGTAAAGAGCCCGGCTGGTGTGGACAATGACAGAGCTCCCTGAGGAGCATTTAGATTCTCATTAGGGATTCTGGAATGCCACAGGATTTAACATTTCAACATGCTAGCCATGTTATTTATCTTCCCAACATGGGATACTTGTGAGAGTAAACTGGAAAACAGTGTGTGGTGGTGGTTATTAATTGTTAATCTGGTATAAACTGCTTAAACCAGTACCATTGGGCTAAACCTGGACATATGTTCATCCTCTGATGACACTTTGCAAGAACAATGACATAGATGTCTTGTGTAGTACACCATTGATTATAAAGTGAATTTTACAGTTTATAGCTACTTTAGAAATTCAGATAAGGAAGAGAGCAGTATCACTACTAAATTCTGGTTGGTTAGTAAAGGATATAACAAGGATAACATAATCTGAGGTGCATTTGGAAGGATGGACTTATGGGTAGGTAGGTAAGGGACAGATCTGCCCAAATTGAGTGAAAGTATGGAGGAATTTTTCAGGAGTTAATCAATTTTGATTATTTAGCCTGGAGTAAAAGTTGTGAAAATTATCAATATTTTAAGAACGAAGAAATACGTGGTCAACATTCCTACTTTCCGTCCATGCTTACCGTGGAATTCTCCAATCGTATAGCAGTCCTATACCCTGCAAAAATCAGCTTGGGAAGTACCTGAGGCAGTGTCCACAGTGATGTGTCTCTTCTTTCTTCACGGCCTCTTTCTTCTTTTCTTTCCCTTTTCAATCTTCTTTGCCTCTTTCCATTTCCCCTCCTCTTCCCACTCTCCTTCCATAGAACCTTATACCACACTTTTTCACATATACTCCTTCCTGCTTCCTCCCTGGTGTTGGACACTAGGGCTGGAACAACCCCACTCAGAACATGTCAGGGCTGTCATTCCAAAATTAGAAGTGGAGACTCCGGGACCATGAGGTGACTGGTCACCTCCTACTCAGGGAACATTATCTCCTTTAGCTTCCTGAATTATCCCTAATACTAATTCTCTCTTCTTTAGGAGGAAAACTGATGGCTGAAGACCCACCTGGGGCACTTTCAGGGAAGGACAATTTTTTGTCTCTTCCTTACCTTTGAGCCAAGGTTTAATACTCCATCTGAAAGAGAGCCTGCTATCATTTTTTAAGAGGATATCTTTCAAAACAACCAAATTGTTGAGTGTCATTGTTCTGGTCCTGCCTGGAAGACTCACCCATTTACAACTGTGAACTGTGAGCTTCCCTCAGTCAAGGTGGTCTGAATGGAGCTGTGTTCTCCAGTGGACTTTCTCAGAACCTCCAGGACTCTGTAACACAGGCAGAAAGGCAGGATATTTGAATGCATTAGTAGTATTTTTATTTTTTTGCTGATAAAAAACATACAATTTTTTCCAGCTTTAAAAAAATTCCAGTGTAGTTAACATACAGTGTTATATTTGTTTCAGGTATACAATAGAGTGATTATCAGTTTCATATATTACTCAGTACACATCCAGATAAGTGTTTTCTTAATCCCCTGTACCTATTTCACCCACCTGCCCCTTACATCCCCTCTGGTAACCATCTGCTTGTTCTCTATAGTTATGAGTCTCTGGTTTGTTTCCCTTTTTTTAAGCTATGTTCATTCGTTTTGTTTCTTAAATTCTGCATATGAGTGAAATCATAGGTATTTATCTTTTTCTAACGTATTTCACTTAGCATTATATTCTTTAGCTCCATCCATGTTGTTGCAAGTGGCAAGATTTAATTTTTTTGATTGCTGAGTAATACTCCATTGTTTATATAAACCACATCTTCTTTATCCATTCATCTATGAACGGACACTTGGGTTACTTCCATAATTTGACTATTGTAGATAATGCTACAATAAACATAGGGGTGCTTGTATCCTTTCAATTTAGTGAGGAATGTACTATTTTTAAAGTGTAAAATGTTTCATAATTATAAGAGATTTGTGTGCTTTTAATAGTTGTTGTATTTGCAAACATTGTTCTTCCTCGGTGAAGTTATAGGCAACACTCTGTCCCCCAGCCCCTTCCCTGCCTTTTGCTATTCTCTGAAAGAAGGTGACCTACAGACAGTGTGCCCATCACTGCAAGCTCCAGGAAAGCATGGAGAACCAAGGAAAAAGGGAAGTTTTTTTTTTAATAGAGAAAAAGGACAGGAGAGTGAGAACAACCTGTTTTTAAAAAAGAACTGTGTATAGCTGCGTATTTCTTCTGATGAGTTAGGAGACTAGAAATATTCGGGAAAATTCCACCCATGAGGATATTGGGAAGAATAATGGGCCTTCAAAATGTGAAGAACAGGGATATTATTCAGCCATGAGAAAGAAAGGCTGCCATCTATGACAAAATGAATAGACTTTGAGAACTTTATGTTAAGTGAGATAAGCCAGACAGAAAAGTACAAATACTATATGACTCCACATGTGATATCTAAAAAGCTCTGTTTCTTATAGAAACACAGAGTAGAATGGTGGTTATCAGGAGCTGGGGGTAGTGGTGGTGGGGACTGAGGAAATGCTGGTGAGGGGGTAAAAGCCTCCAGTTATAGGATGAATAATTTCTGGGGGTCTAATATACAGCATGGTGCTTATAGTTAATAATTCTGTATCGTACTCTTGAAAGTTGCTAAGAGAATAGATCTTAAATGTTTTCACCATAAAAAAGAAATGGTAATTATGTGACATGATGGAGGAGTTACCTAATTCTGTGGTGGTCATCATTTTGCAATATATAAGTCTGTCATATCAAACCAATTTTATTTGAATTCCTAAGGACAAGACCCTTCCACTGGTGTGCAGAAGTCCCTGGGGAGTTGAGAATAAGCTATGTCTCTAAACGTGGGTTCTTTTCTCACGTTGTTTGCTCATAACTTCTCCTTTTCTCAGTTTTCCTCATCTCACCAGAGGCACATGCTTTTTCCTCTGAGTGAGGGGTGTTTTTCTGGGAAGGAGGCATAGTTACAGATGTGATTTGCTTTCATGGTTCACTGTTTTACTGTCTGGCTGCTTTTGATTTTGATCCTATTTCTAGGCTCTTTTTTCCCCTTTTAAATCAGATTTACTGTCACATTGCTCTAGAGAACAACATGGTTACAAAATACATGCTAAATAACTGGTTAATAAGTTAAAAAAATTCTCATTAAATGACTATTTGCAAGGCTTTGTGTTAATCACTGTAGAGGGGAGGTGGTGTTTCTCAGCCATGATTAAGCGTTGAAAACTCCTGAGGAGCTTCTAATAAAATAGAAATCTGTAGATTACTTTGAGAGAGAATGGAACTCAAAGCAATTTACAGATTCAATGCAATCTTCATCAAAACCCCTATGACATTTTTGCATTAATAGAGAAATTTTTAATGAAATTCTTATGGAATTTCAAGGGACCCAGAATAGCCAAACGAATCTTGAAAAAGAAAAACAAAGTTGGAGGTTTCATACTCCCTGATTTCAAAAATACATTACAAAGTTGTGGTAATTAAAACAGTGTGGTACTGGTATAAAGATAGACACATACACTAGTGTAATAGAATAGAGGGCCCAGAAATAAACCCTGGTGTGTTTGGTCAAGTGATGTTTAACAAGGATGCCAAGCCCACTCAATGAGAAAAGAACACTCTCTTCAACATATGATGTTGGCAAAACTGGAGATCCACATGCCAAAGTATGGAGTTGGACCCTTATATTATACCGTATATAAACATTTAACTAAAAATGGTAAAAAGACTTACACACAAGACTTCAAACTTTACTCCTAAAAGAAAACTGAGGGAAAGCTTCGTGACACTGTGTTTCAAAATAATTTCTTGGATGTGACACCAGAAGTATATTCAACAAAAGTAAGATAAGATAAATGGAGCTATTTCAAACTTAAAAACTTCTGTGCATCAAAGGGAACAACCAATAGAGTGAAAAGGCAGACTACAGAATGAGAGAAAACATTACAAGTTGCACATTGGTTGGGGGGCTAATATGCAAAATGTATAAAGAAATCATACAACTTAACAGCAATAAAAGTATCCTTATTAAAATATGGGCAAAGGACTTGAATAGACATTTCTACAAAGATACACAGATGGTGACCAAGCATATGAAAAGATGCCCAGTATCACTCATTAGAGAAATTAGAGAAATGCAAGTCAAAAAATGAGCTGTCACCTCACATCCAGGGAGTAGGGGGGCTTGGGGGGTTGTTATTTAATGGATATAGAGGTCAAGTTTTACAAGAATGTTCTGGATATTGGTTATACAACAATATAAATATACTGAACTACTGGACTACTGAACTGTACCCTAGAAATGTTTAAGAGGGTTAAAAAAATACCATGCCCAGACCCCAAAAGTGTCTGGGGTACAGACCCAGAGATGGTGTTTCTACATAGCTCCCCAGGTGACTGAGGTGTGCAGCAGGGTTGAGAACCACTGGAGTGGAGGCAGGAGGGCTGGTCTTGTCTTCTGGGGGTTCATCCTCTGGAAGGCATGTGCAGTGTGGATGGAGAACACCATAGAGTCAGTCCATTGTACTAGGAGTCTTAAAAGAGTTACAGACTGTCATGAAAATCTAGAAGGCTGAGATCTTCCTTGCAGCATGGGGTGAGTTTTCAGGCATTTGTGCTGGGCTTTGAAGAATCAAAGAGGCTGACTGGATGCCTGAGAGGAGAAGGGGTCTGAAGCTGTCAGTGGAGGATAAAGGTGGGTAAAATGCCTGGTATGTTTAGTAAATGGAGGGGTGTCTAGTTTCACTGGAGTATATGAAGGGTGTATATGTGTGTGGAGTGGGTGTGCAATGGTAAGGAATTACAATTTCAAAGACAAACTGATGCCAGCTTGCAGAGGGTCTTGAATGTCATGCTTAGAAGATTAGATATTATTCAGTAAACAATGGGGAGTCATCGCTTTTTTAGCCAGGATTGAAAAAAAAAAAAAGCTAAAACATCTGGGTGATTTAAAATCCAGAGTGATAAGAGCTTTGTTTGAAGATGTTTTATTCTTCCTTAAATGACATATACCAGCTAGTATTTCCAAACTGCTTGTTCACATTTCATGCAGATTTCCAACACATGTTTTTTTCATTTCTCCTGCCTGGTCCAGAGCTGTCTGTTTCCTCTAACCTGATGCTTCCTAGGCCCCAGTTTACCCAGTCAAGCGCATGGGAGTCATTCCATCCTGGTTCCCATCTAAGGAGCTCAGACACTTTGCTAAGTAAGCTAAAACTATCTGCCTTCAAACAACTCTCTTAAGGGAGGAGCAAGTCATATTTGAAAGATTAGTGCTGACTGTCATCTACAACAAAAACCACTTTGTAAGCATGATCCCCACACAGAGCCTGGAGTGAATGCTGCTGATGTTGAGGAGGACTGCTGGGGCCTTTGGGAAAGGCACACAGCCACTCATCAGTTGGCTTCCTTCATAAGTGCCTGCTTTCCTTCCTTCCCTTGGAAAACCTGGACAATTGTATTTTGCAGATTATTTTCATATCTGCTCCTGGACCCTGACATTTCAAAACAACTAACCTACTTTGTTTGAGAAATGCATTTAAATAAATTAATGAAACCACTGCTCCGAATGAATCCTTTCAGGCTGCTTACAGAGAAATTTTGAAAGGGCAATATTATCACTGACAAAAACTGCAGCATCTGAGCAATTTGATATCCAGAAAGCTGAGCAGGGAGGCAGAACATAATGACAGAGTTTTACCTATAGCAAAGCCATTAAAGGTCGCCTACTGTAAGGACAGCTGAAATAGAATTTGTTTTCAAATTATAAGATTAAAGAACGTTCCTTGAAGAAAGTATTATTATACAGTGTCAAAAGAAAGAGATTAAAATGGTTGGAAGATGCAATCACAGCTGAGATAAATTCTACTTTCTCTGTGGTTTGCACACCCTGCAGTCTCCTCGCCTCAATGGGTTGGGTGGGTTGGAGAAATTAGCAAGTGTTCCTCTCTCCACACAGATCTTTCCCCCACTGAGAGTTCTTTTCCCCTCTGGTCTTACTGAAAACACACTTGCCTACCAGAGAAACCATGTGGAGGAATGGAGGGTTTCTTTGTTAATGGTGCCCATTGGAGAGGACAACATTAAAAATTCTTTAAAATGAAAGGGGCAATTTTGAGTTTCCAAGTCATTAGGCAGGTTTATGACTTGTCCATTTGCAAAGGAGCTGATGGGACTCTCCACACAGCCATTTCACTTAACATTGGCTCGTCTCACACATGGCTTTTTTTCAGTGTTCCATCCATGCCCAGAACTCCTCTGGTGTAGGCTGGGGCTCCCTTTGGCAAACATGGGAAAAGCCCACCCTGACTTCTCTGCAGCGCCATTTTACTTAAAATGCTGTAGCACATTAACGAGGGTGAACAGGACTGTTCACAATGAGCTAGTTAAATACAAACCTGTTCTCTCACTACTGTGAATTCTAAAACATGTATCATGTGTAAGTTCTTTATAAATATTAGCTAAGAATGAACCTATACAACTAGAGAAAGAAATGATTCAGGTACTTTCTGCATTTTAGAAATATTTGAATACATTCCTTGAAAATTTGTCCTTATGTAAGACTTTCTGTAGTGGACACAATTTGTTCAAACTTAAACAACAGAGTGGCAGGATATAGAATGATTATGTAATTTGACTATTTGTAATATAATAAATAATAATGTACTATTCTGAACACACAGAAATATATGGTCAAAACAATCATCCAGTTCTTCCTTATTCAAAATACCTACCCAGGACAAGAATGCCTACCCAGTAGCCACTGAACATTCTTTGTGCCTTTTGGTCTTACTGTACCTGACCAGTTTCCTTGCTATCCCGTGCCTTTCTCAAATATTAGCTCTTTGTGGAGCTTGTCCACACTACATCCTGCTTCAACACCTGTGCAGTGAGTGGGAAATTATGAGGAGTTGCTGCAGAGATGAGGCTGAAGTCAAGCTGTCTGGAGGTGAGAAGGAAGCTGGTTGGCAAGGTCTTGACATGAGAATCATGGGTCATCTTGCCTTGCCTTCTGTTTTGGCTCGAAATACCATAGCATTAAAGACAGCACTGTAGAGGTCCTGGAACATCCCTGATGTGGGACCAATGCTCCAAGTGTGTTTTCCACTTCAGTCAATGAGGCAAGAGCTATTGAGAGCTTTCCAAAGGAAGCTCTCCTAGGGAATTGGGGGCATCTTCAGGAAGAAACAATTGGCCATCCTCCCCGGCCACAAAACAACAAGAACAAAAAACTTGACTTGAACTAGGCAATCAAACAATTACCTAGTTAAGGACCTTGGACTCCTCTAGAGCTGGATTTTTCAACATTAATGATCCAATACCAGAGGCAAAGTGAACCTTTCTTTTGATGTCATCTTTGTCTCTGTTCTGTTCCTTTTATTTATTTTTTCCATTAAGTATTTTTTTGAGTTTTTATTTAAATTCCAGTTAACACGATAATAGTATATGTATATACTAGTTTTAGGTATACAATCCATCACTTCCATACATTACCCAGTGCTCACTACAAGTGCACTCCTTAATCCCCATCACCTATTTAACCCATCCCCATGCCTACCTCTCCTCTGATAACCATCAGTTTGTTGTCTGTAGTTAAGAATCTGTTTCTTCTTTGATGGCGGGGAGCACCTGGGTGACTCAGTTGGTTATGTGTCTGAGTTCGGTTCGGGTCATGATCTCATGGTTCATGAGTTCAAGCCCCATGTCAGGCTCTGTGTAGAGAGCTTAGAACCTGGAGCCGACTTTGGATTCTGTGTCTCCCTCTCTCTCTCTCTGCCCTCCCCCACTCACACTCTGTCTCTACCAAAAATAAATAAACATAAAAAAATTTTTAAAAGGATCTGTTTCTTGGTTTCTCTCTCTCTTTCTCTCCTATGATCATTTGTTTGTTTTCTTGAATTCCACATATGAGTGAAACTATATGGTATTTGTCTTTCTCTGACTTATTTTGCTTAGCATCATATTCTCTAGCTCTATCCATGTCATTGCAAATGGCAAAATTTCATTTTTCTTGATGGCTGAGTAATATTCCATTGCATATATACCATATCTTCTTCATCCATTAATCAGTTGATGGACGCTTGGACTCTTCCCATAATTTGGCTATTGTTGATAATGCTGCTGTAAACATAGGTGCATGTGCTCCTTTGAATCAGTATTTTTGTATTCTTTGGGTAAATACTCTTGTAGTATAATTGCTGAATTGTAGGAGGATGTAGAGAAAGGGAACCTCCTGGACTGTTGGTGGGAATGCAAACTGGTGTTCTGTTCCCTTTAATTTCCCTTTTTGGTTTCAGTATCACCCAAAGAGCATCTTAGAGATCTGTAACCAAACCCTAGTCTGTCTGCCTGATGTACAGCAAAGATAATCACTGAGACATCGAGCATGCAGCAAGGAAAGGGTTTATTCAAGAGGCAGCCAAATGAGGAAATGAGAGGGCAAGCCTCAAATCTGCCTTCCCAAAGGTGAAAAGAGCAAGGTTTTTTATAATCAAAGGAATTGAAATTACATGCATATTGATGAAAAGGGGGGTGAGTAACCTTATGACTGCTCTTGAGGAAAGATGAAGCATATGCATTGAGCAAATACACATATAACATATGTCCCGTGTTTACTTTGGGGTGGAGACATAATGTCAGAAGGAAGTTATCTTAGAACAAGGAGAAGGGGCCCTGGGCATCATCTGAGATCCCATATAATCTGTATGGGGTCTAAGGAATGTAGGGCCTTGTTTGTTCATAGACTGGAGCCATATCAATTGACCTTGCGTCCAGGCTTCTGCAGAGACAGCTAGTGAATTTTTTAGTGGGGTCTGAAAATAAACAATAGCTGATCAGGGAGAAAGAAGTCTCTGAAAAACAAGCTCTAAATTTCCTGATAGTTTCAATCTCATTAACCCTCTAGGGCATAGTTTCAATTTCAACACCCTGGTTAGGAAATGTGGCTTGTGTCATGGAGATAGTGAACTGACAAAACTTTGCTATCTGTATTTCTTTGTGCAACATTCAGGTTCAGAGGCCAGGCTTACAATTTTATTATCTATTTTTTTCTTTGTCTCAGTTTAGAACCAATTAAGAAAATAGGTGAAAAAATCAGAGAAATGGAGACTAACATGTCAACTTTATTACCCATAGGTCTTAATTTAGAATATGGAATAGATAGCTATAAATTGTACCTTCTAGTATTTCCCTTCTAGTCTATACCATAGGGTGGCCAGACATTCCAAGTAGATGCTTTTATCTGGATTTTCTGCTTCATATCTGTTGTTATAGTGGGGAAGAAAGTGAGATACTTGTGGTCTTGTGTCTTTAACCTGAGAACTTGCCACTGGAAGCCGGAATACAGCAGAATGCATCCATTCTGGGGTGAGGCAGTAGGGAGATTGAGAGGCAGATGGGGAGAGAGGAGTACTGAGACATACATTCAGTTGGTTACACATTGATAATGTTATACATGGTAACTATAAAAAGTAATGATACGGAATGATATTATAATGAGTTTTCAAAAACAATGTTGATATAAATACCTTGGAAATTTAAACTTCTGTAAACTAAATGTGTGTGCTACAATACAAGGGTAAACTCCGAGGGAAGAGCAGTGAATAACTTCAAAGCCAGTAGATTTAAAAAGTGGGATAAAAAAACTTGATTACACAGAAAAAGAACAAAATACTTAAAAAGTAAAAAAAAAAAAGTTTTACAAAAAAAGAATTTAAGATGAAAAGCACAATAAGGATAAGGACGTTTTGTAACGAAAAGGGAATATCTCAGAGAAATAAATGGACAACAGTTATATGTATTTATCAACATAGCTTTCAATCATAAAAAATTAAAAAATTAGAACAGATTTAGAATATTATAATAACATGAATACCAAGTTTGATGTTGTAGATAGACCTAGAGAATATGTACTTTTTTCAAGGCATATAGAACCTTCATGAAAATTAACTATGCATAAGTCACAAAGGAAGTTTAAAAAATTAAAAAAATCATCTCTGACTAGACTGGTAAAAGAAGAACTTATTGATGGGCCTTGCACTAGTAAATATTTTAGAAAGATGTATTAATTAAAATAGTGTAGCATCAGCACAGAGGAAAGGAAATAGATGAGTGGAACAGGATGGAAAGACCAGAAACAGACTGAAGCTTCTATGGGAATTTGGTAAATAACAAAGGAGCCCTTACAAGTTGATGGGGAAGGAAAATGATTTGGGGTTGGAACAGTTGGCTTTCCACATGAAAATAAAAATAAACTACATGTCTATCTCTTATAAACAAAATAAATCTCAGGTAGATTAAAGACTAAAAGGATAAAAGATGAGTTTAAAACTCTTAGAAGAAATATTTGCGAACATTTCTATGACTTTGAGGGAAGAATAATATTTCTTAAGCAAAACCCCACATGTTCAAGATACAAAGGGAAATACTCAAAATTTATAACTTCTGCATGTGAAGTAACAGACCAGGAGAAGATATTTGCAACACATGTAACTGACATTCTAGAATGTATTTTTAAACTTCTACAAGTCATGAAATAAAAGACAACCTAATAAATGTAGGCAAAGGATAAAAATGGGTAGTGCATAAGAGAAGAAACCCAACTAGGGAAAGATAGACATTCTTGCTGGTAATCAGGTAAATATAATTTAATAAAGTACCCTTTTACAACCAATAGATCAGTCAAACCTTTTAAATAAGAGGTGAGAATCTGAAGTGTTAGCATGTATGTGGGGATGTGAGGACTCCTTTAGACTGCTAGGGGGAGGGTAAATTGGCTAAATTGCTTTGGAAGAACATTTGATGTTATGTAGCACATTTGCCAATGCATATATCCTCTGACCCAACAATTTGGCTTCTAGTTACGTAACTGGGGAAGCTCTTCACATGTGAAGCAAGTAGGAAGCATGTGTAAAGATGCTCATTATAGCATTGCTTGCATAGTGAAAAACTCAATGCAAATTAATGGTCCATAGATCACAGGTATAGTGTTTATAGAATGGAATACTTCCATCTGTCTATCTGCCTGGCTATCTTTAAAGATCTAAACACCTTAAAATGAGTGAAAATAACAAGTTGCAAAAAGATAGGTACATGATGTTAGCATTTACGTGAATCTTTAAAATACACATAAACATTACTATATATTGTAATTGTTTTGCGGACACATCCACATGTGGAAAAAGCATAAAATTGTGAACCTAGTATAATATACAGGAAAGTCATGACAGAAATTGCCCATTTTTTGCCAATGAAAAAATATAAAAAAAGATTAAACCCAGTCAACACGCTTCATTCATTGTGAGGCGCATGCTGGCACTCAATAGTGACTATTCTATACAAAGGTGGTAAACAAATCAGTTTGTTGGGATTTGATATAGATGAAAAGGGGAACTGAATGCTCACCAAGTAACATGGCAGTCACCTTTGGCATGGACTTCTAGGTCTTTTTCCCGTCTGTGCTTTGAAGAAAATAAAATTAAAAACATTTTTTTTTCTTCAACTACAAGCAACTGTTGAAATAAAAGGTAGTGGGATATTATCTAAATAAGTTTCCATATTTTTTCTTTGAGTCTCTAGACTTCTGATGACATATATCATTGCCTAGATTTTGATCTTGTTGGCAAAAAAAAAAGTAAAAGCTTCTTATTGTTACATGCCTGGAGCCTGAAAGAATGTTCTCTGGGGGCAAGATTTTTCTTTTGTTAGATCAAGCAACATTATCCACAAATACGAAGTCCATTGCCAGTTTGACAGGTAGTTCATGTAGATACATTCAGATTTATTCATTCTTTTGCCACACAAGTTCCTCGAAGGCTGGAAGAAGAATCCTGGTCTCATAGATTTTGCAGGGGCAGTATGCTCTCAAAGATCATCTGGTTCTGTACTCAAAGTTCAGTTGTGGTCTAGTGCATTGGCATCACCTGAGAGAATTTTAGAAATGCAGCATCTCAGACCCCATTCCAGAACTACTGAATCAGAATCTGAATTTCAGCAAGGTCCCTGAGTGACTTGTTTGCACGCTGAAGTTTAAAAAGCACTGATCTAGTCCAGTGGTTTCCAAACCTGGCAATGAATAATACGGATAGCTTTTAGCATGTATTTCCCTGTACCTTACTGCCATAAATTCACATTCTTCAGTAGGTATATAATGAGGCCCAGGAATTTCCATTTTTAAATTTTGATGTAATTTCAAGTTTACAAACTAGTTTCAAAAATATTCAAAAGCACTCCTCCCTTGGTATATACACTGGATTATTTGAGAATAAATTGCTCATATACAGCCCTGTCACTCCCAGAAAACTTTAGTCTATATCTCCTACAGTTGAAGACATTTTTTTTCTATAACAACAGTGCAACCATTAAAATAAGGAAGTTAAGACTTATTTATTACTAATATCTAATCATCTGACACCATTTGAGCTTTTTCCAATTCTTGCTGTAATGTTATTTAGAGGAACAGCATTCAATCCAGGATAATAAATTAAATTTAATTGTCTTGTCTATTTTAGTTTCCTTTAATCTGAAGCAGCTCTTCAGACTTCCCTTAACTTTCATGACCTTGACACTTTTGTAGATCACAGACCAGTTATTTTGTAGACTGTCCCTCTGTGTGGATTTCTCTGAAATTTCTCCGTGATTAACTTTAGGTTATGTATCATTATTATTATTATTATTTTTTTTTTTACTGCAGAAATGTCACTTAAGCAATGCTATACTTCTCACTACATTTCGCCAGGTGTTATACAATTTCCATTTGTCCTGCTGTTGGTGATCTTAGCTGTGATTATTGACTAAAGTGATGGCTGCCAGGCTTTTCCACTATAAACTTACTCTTCTTTCCTTTATAACCAGTAAGTATTTTGAGGAGAGGTATTCTTAAGCTAGCACATGACTCATCACACTCTCATGTACTAGTTTTAGTGCCCATTGGTGTTTCTTGGCTGAATTCATTAATGCTATGATGGTTTCTATATGGTGATTTTCAAACAGCATCATTCTTTCTATATTTTCTTCATTGGCATTGTATTGTAATGAAAACCTTTCTCTTCTCTCCATTTTTTTTAAATCTAGAATAGGATTGACTCATGAATTTCTCTTTTGTTTATTGGGTTATAATCTGCTACTGTATTTGTTTTGATACTTAAATTGTCCTAGGTTTAGGTGGAAAGGGCTCCTTTGAGCTGGCTCCTGTGTCTGTTTTATGTGTTCCCATTATTCATTGGGCTCCTTATTTTCTGGCACAAAAAGAGTACCCAGTCTCATCTTGTACTTTCCCTGATCCAGCCCTAGGTTCAGCTATTTCTCCAAGGGGTTCTGGTTTCTTTTAGTGGCACAAGGTGTTTAGATACCAGGATCTCAGTGCTAGGTGCATTCTCCGTTATTGAGCGTCACTGCTGCCAGTTCTCAGTGGGCAGAGCTGGGGAATATATGCATGTATATACACACGTCTGTACCAATTTCTCTGTATGATCCAATATACATATATGTTGAAAACCACAAATTCATACCTCAAACTCCAATTAGAATTGGACATTTCTGGGCTAGTTATTATTTTATTTGTTTAAATTTATTTTCCTTTTTTTCGTATAAAGAGCCCTTCATTTATTTTTTTTTTTCAAGTTTTATTTAAATTCTAGTTAGTTAACATATATGGTAAAATATGGGTTAATTATAGTTATTCTTTTTCCTTTTCTCATTTGTAATTTCATTCCCCAGGTGTGAGAAGCCTGTCCCTCCCGTGATCCTTTATATACTTACTTATTTGAAGAATTCCCCCAGTATGCAGCAAGTGTCCTGTCCCTGCACCATAGTCCAATAGTTCCATGCCATGCCCCCGGTGCAGTAGCCCTCCCGCCCCCTCCCCCCCCCCCCCCCCGTTGGTCTTTACTACCTCCCACCACACTGCCTCCATAGGCATGCCTCTGCAAGGACGCTTCTCACTGTGGTCCTCCATTCCAGGCTAAGCTGCTGCCACTGCCCCTCTGTTCTTGTGGAACACATGCCTCAGCCAACTGGGCTCTGATACCTTTTGCCAGGATGCACAGATGCTTTCCTCACCCTTTCTGGGCTCTAACACCAGGTTCCAGGCTGTTGTTACTGCCGTCTGCACAGCTCTTCACCCTGCTCAGACTCTGACACCTTAACTGGGCTGCCACGGCTACTGTTTTCCCTGCAAAGGTATCAGTCTTGCCCCACTTGGACTGTGACATCGGGCTGCCTCCACCTCCACCCTCCATCACCTTCCCTTGTGCCAGTATCTCCTCTCTCCACTCGGTCTCTGATATTCCAAGTCAGGTTGTGTACCCTCCCCTCAGCATGAAGCCCACATTGCTTGGCTCCATTTGGATTCCTTATGTTTAAAACAAACTCTGAGTGATTTTTATGAGAAAGCCCAGCAGTGAATTTACACTGGCATGTTGGGGTCCACTTGGTAGTCAACCTCTTACCCATTGCCATGATTTCCTGCATCATGCCTAAGGTTTTCTTTGCTGTCTTTTTCCCAGACCCTTTTACCAAAGGAAACACACAATTCCCTTACTGGCAAGGTCTTTTGGATCTGAGGTTTTATTCCTTCTCTCATTATTCCTTGGTCTCCTCACTTCAGGCAAAGAACAGGTTTGAATACATCAAGATAATCATCACATTTCTCTTTAAATCTTCTTTTATAATCCTTAAATTTCTAGGTCTATCAACATTTTCTTATATGTCACAGTTTTAAAATTCTTTAATATTTTCATTATTTTTGGGGAGCATTCTAGGTTACTAATATTCTTCTTAAAATGTACCTAAAATGTACCTAAAATGTACCTCCTTTAACTTGAAATATATACCTCTATTATACAGCCCATGCCCTGTCCCACTTACCAGCCCATACATCAAATAGAAAAGCCCTATTTCTGTTCTCTAAAACTCTTAGGTCTCTCATTCATAAACCTCTTTATTTTATAAAAAGAAAAGAAAAATTTTCATAGAATTTGAAGTGATTTGATCTTCAACGTGTAAACAAGATTGTAGGAGAAATCTATAAGAATACTGGCTTGTTTTTAAAATATTCTGAAACTTTTTATTTAATTACCAAAAACATCATCTGCTTTTGATATTTCTTATAAATTTATTATGGAATCCTTAAAATAACCAAGCTTTTTAATGTTCTTTTAATTATAGGTTTATTGTCACCCGCTTTCCACAGATGTACCTTAAAGGGGAGACTCTTTATATTAACTTACATTGGATCCATGACTTAGCAATAAATAGGTTACTTCAAAAAGATTTTTAGATACAACCTCAGCATATAAAACACATAAAAGTGGATCGGTAACTTGTAACACCATCTTAGTTTTCCCCTCATCTCCTGAAGTATTTCCTGGGGCCTCCACAGAATATGGAAGATGCACTAGATGGGTTATCAAGGAGCTTCAAAATATATTGAACAGTCATTTTGCCACAAATAGCTGGTTTGAAAGGGTAGCTTCCATTACTAGCCTAATAGGTCCCTTGTCTGAGTGCTAGAAAAGGTATTTATTAAACTCTAAGCCTAGCTACTGTCAAGACAAATTGGTTGTTCCTTAATAGGAAGGTGATGATTGGAATAAGTCACTTAGAAATGTCGGATGGGCCATCCATTCTCCCATCCACTCACCCACTCATCCATCCATCCAAATTGTTATAGAGTTAAGATCTCTAAGTCTTCGTAGAGCAAATTTCTTAAATTCCTTGTCATTAGCCAAGTCCATCGACTTGATCTCCTGTCACAGTGCCAGGCCAAACTTTTTGTGGCGTCCTTCTCTTTGGGTGAGTAATAGGATATTCCTTAGTTTTCCTGGGACTGCAATAACCTTTGGTTTTATATATTCAGGTAAGCTCTCGGGCTCAAAGGTCAAATCTACTCTGATTTTCATCACTTTCTTCTTCAGTCTTAGACATATGGTTATCTTCACCATGATTATGAACATTTTTGTGGATATTCCTGTCAAGTTTCTATCACAGAGATCAATAAGGGAGGTGACACAAGCATTTACTAAACAACTAACATGCACTCGACAGTGTGTGAGCTGTTTCCTTACCTCATTCCATGCTTCTCTCAGAGTTGGTGCTTTTTCTTTCTTTTGTGAAAATGTTTGTTTGTTTGTTTGTTTTATTTGTTTACTGAGAGACAGAGAGAGAAAGCACATGTGGGCAGGTGAGGGACAGAGAGAGACAGGGAGAAAGAGAGAAACCCCAAGCAGGCTCCGTGCTGTCAGCACAGAGTCCAAGGCAGGGCTCTGTATCATGCGCTGTGACATCATGGTCTGAGCCAAAATCAGGAGTTGGACACTTAACCGACTGAGCCACCCAGACGCCCCATGTGCTTTTTCATCTCTCAGCCCTAGCTTCAGTGCTATCTATGACCACTTTAAGGTCTCTTTCCAGCTTTCTTCCTAAATTTTAATCTGGTGTATGCCATTGTAGTTGTATAATGATCTCCTTATCAGCTTTTATCTCCATAAGATGTAAGTTATTTGAAGGTGTGGTTATAGCTGTTGATTAAGTTACTTACCTTGTGAATTGACTCAAGTATGAAAAACAAGGTACCATTAGGACCTCCCTCATAGGGTTGTTAGGAGTCTGTAAGGAGTTCATAACGCAAAATTTATGCACCTGTGTCTGGTACTTATTCAGTGCTTATTCCTACTACTCTTCTATAGTTTCTACAACTGCAATAATAACTACTATTACTGCTACAGCTATTACTGACAGTTGCTTGTTAGAGGGTATTCCAACATGGAATAGATGCTCAAAAAATACTTTTTGGACGAATGAATGCCCAATCCTCAGCCATTATATGAAGTCATCTTGTGAGGAAAATGAGGCTGAGGGAGGAAAACACCTTACCCGAGGCTGCCCGGAGATGACACTGTCCCTAGTGTGAGTGTGATTTCTATGACCTCTACTCCTTACCATTTTAGCAGGGATTTTATTTATACCATTCCATCCTCCATAAAAATTCTCCAAAATTACAGTCTGTAGAAAGAGTCTTTAAGACTTCCGATGAAAACGATGGTTACTGATAACATGGCCTTGTTTAAAGAGTAACTTGGTATGGGACCCTTCCACCTCCTGCCTTCACCCAGCCCAGGATGCCCTGATGCAGTCTCCCAGGAAGCCTCGCATAGGCTTGGAGTGTGAAAGCTGGAGTCTGAAGCCAAAGTCCTCACTCCCTGAGGCTTCTCAGGAACACATTTCTGTTTCCTACCTGCTCTGTGAGCCGTGCTTGCTGTAGTGGCCTCCCTGGGGCAGGCACTGCCTCATCTGACAGGCCATAATTTGGGTCATTACACTCTCCTGTGGGCAGTAATGACATTTTTTCTTTTCTAGACAGGACTGCTGTGCAGTCGCCTCCTGGGAGGTTGGGTTGATTACTCCTTTTCCTTGGCTCCTGGCTGCACCCGGGCAGTGCTGGTGGTGGCAGAAAGTGGGCTTCAAAAGGCCCCTTTCAGTCAGGTTTCCTGTTTGGTGGCACTTGTGTCCTCAGAGATGCTTTGTACTGCAGAAAGGAATTTAGAAGGGTCACACCCTGGAGCACTATGCTTTGGGAATAGTGTGGAATTGGCGAGGGCCAAGGGAAAGTGCCTTGCTCAAAAATTGCTCTACATTTTACCCACAGAGATGCATTTGTGTTAACAAGTTCTGGGGAAGCTTAAGCTCAGAAAAGCACCCATCTTAATGAGAATTACTAGAGCCACCTGGCCTAGGTCAATTCCCTTCAAGAAATATGTGTTCCTGAAAACTGGAGGGAGGGGAAGCAAGTCTTCCATGGAGGAGCCAGCCTCTGAGGAACTTCAGGGAGCGTGGAAGCAGCCGGAAGGCAGAGTTAGTCCTGCTGGTTCTGTACATGGGAGAGGGTCGGAGAAGGGGAGGCATGATGGTGATAGATACATTTAATTCTGGCTTTACTGTAGAATGCTGTCTAAATCGTCAGCTCTCCCCAAAGTGACACTGAGAGAGATGGTGTGCTGTGATGGATTAAATGACTGACCTTGGGGTCAGAAAAAATGGGATCCAGTCGTGTTCTGCCAATTACTCCCTTAGGAATGTTGGCAGGATGTCATACAACTCTAAGCAGTTTCCTTATTTGTCAAATGAGAGAATTGCCCCGAGCTTCTTAGAGTCCTTCGCAGTGTTTTATGACTCTAGAGAAGTAGCCATAATTCTATAAAACTGCCAGACTGGGTGCCAGGCTGCCTGCGGCAGATGCTTCTTATCTTCTGGGCCTGGGAACACTGAGCTGCAGGTGACTCTGGGTCCCAACTGCATTCACTTTCAGCCCCTTTTGTGAGGGTTATGAGTGTGTTAAATTAACATTTGTCGAGTGGAGCACAGGGTGCTGGATGGTGACCCTCAGTTCAACGATGGACCACAAGAGAAATTGAAATAGAGAAGTTGATTACTCGCAGGTGCTATAAAAAAGAAACTGGCAGGCCTCGAGGGGCCACATAAGGAGGTCAAGGAAGAGTGCAGAGAGAGAGAGAGAGAGAGAGAGAGAGAGATCGGGAGGGCCTGGGCTCATGCCTTTATTATAGTCTGTGGGTGGAGTGCTTTGAGGTTCCCAGGCTAGGGCTGGATTGGTCAACTTAAACCAAAAAGTATGTGTTACTGGTAAGCCCCACGGGATTTCTAGTTAGGGGGCCCATACGATAAACAGACAGGCAGGGGGACTGTTGCTCACGGGGCTACTGGGGAAGTCCCATTATGAATTTATATTTGTTATGACTCTGCAGCACAGGGCATGTGCTTGCGTGAGGGGCTAGTGTCCGTGTAAGGTCCCCACAGGCCACTTGGCCACACAAAATGGATGCTGAGGCAGCAGCTCCATGGAGTGGCTTAGCTCATTTCTCAAAACCAAGGCACTGGATATGGGAGGGAGACCTCGGTAAACACCTGGGATTTTGTTATCTTCCAAACTCTGGTCTTTTCTTTATCCCTTCCTTGTAAACCCAGTTTTCACACTGCCAGGAACCTATCTTTCAGCACTTAATGAATGAGGTTTTTGTTTGAATTGCTTTCATGTTTAGGAATGACTGGCTAATTTTTTTGTTTTTGTTTTTTTAAGTAGTTCCCCTGCAAGTGAGAAGTGGGAATAAGAGTGGTTTGGGTTCCTGGTTGAATTGGCTCTCCCCTCTGAGAGTGTCTAACAGGGGCATTAGACTCTGGAATATCCCCAGATGATTACTTGGTTCTTCCTCTTCATAAGTATCTAGTGCTTAAAATGACTACTATCAGCAGAAGCCAGGACATACTATTTTTTTGAAATATGATCTCTGAATTCTCTGTTTTATTTGCTCATGTCACAGTATGTGTGTGTGTGTGTGAGAGAGAGAGAGAGAGAGAGAGAGAGAGAGAGAGAGAGAGAGAGAGAGAGAGGAGAGAACACAGTAGTCATTTAAATTGCTGTAAATGAATACATTAAAATCACAGAAAATGTTGGTCACTTGGGGGTCACTTTTAGGGTTATATGTAGGGAAATTGATAGTCAGCAGTCTTCCTGACTGGGGGAGGACTGGTATAGATGTTGTGATTGGGATAGAGCCATAATTCTGGGCCTTTGTTAGCAGGGGCCCAGAAGATTGAGTGCCAGCTTGGTGCTGCCCAGGTAGATGCCAGTCACAGGTCAAGATAGAGAACATTATGTTTATAATAGCTGAAGTCCAAGTAAGTTTGCATTATTTATAAGGGCCACATCTCTGCCCTCTGCTTCTCCACCAAGCCAGACAGTGTGGAGGAATCTCTTGTTGGGGAGTACCTTAGCATCTACGTCTTCAAGACTTCCTCCCAATTTAGAAACCCCACCGGCAGTGTTACTGACACATGGTTCTGAACACTTGAAGGGTTCAGAAACTCACTACTTGCTTCCAAGGACAGACTGTGCCATTCAGCAATGCTAAATAGCTTGGAATATTAGGATGCCACAGGTTAGGAATTGCTGAGAGCTGCCCCACTCTAACTCCTGTTCTTTGGAGACATATACAGGTCACCATGGCTCCTCTTCAGAAAACTGAAGCCAGCAACCTTGACCCACCCAAGCTCTAGGTCTTTTTCTCAAAGTTTCTCATCAAGATCTTGGTTTTAAATCTTACTCCATCCTGGGGACTTAAAGCTTTATTTGTATGCAGAGATTTCCTATAAGCATGTCATACTTCTGTCCCTCCCTAAAGTATATTAATCAAGACCTGACCATAAACCTGGGGTCACCCTAAAGGTAGCCTTCTATTCTTGGGGAACATGAAGTAAAGAAGTCTGGACTTTGCTGTGGGTGGTTGATTTAGGCTGGCTTATATGTGAGAACATGAGACCTAATGCCTTAGGGAAAAGAGGCAGGTCTGGGCTTCTGGTAATCACACACACACACACACACACACACACACACACGCACATGCACATGCACACGTACACACACTCCTTGGGATAGGGTCAGTGGGAATCACTGAACTTAATCTAGTCTCCTCTTTCATCCTCCATCTGGTAGGATACCACCAGCAACTATTAGTCTGTCCTGCTGAGCGGCTTTTAGCTGGTGGGAAACAGCATTGAGTTCTATCTGCAGGTGTGCTTTAGGGTGTCTTTGGTTCCTACTATCTCCCTTTACAGAAGTTAGATGTGCCCCCTCCAGCATTCATGATTAACTCCTGGAGGAAAGGACTTTACATTTTCTAGCTCTTATTTTGTCCTCAGTTCTATCACAATTCACAGTGTGATTTGGGACAAGTCCTTTGTCCCTGTCAAATGAGATTGGCTAGGGTTACTTCCTAGTTCCTTCCTGCTTTTACTGGAGGACTTCCCCTGCAGGGCAGTTTGCTGGCACCCTGCATACCAGGGGCTGGCATTGACACTAGCTGTCAGACTAGCCTGCAGTACTTGGTCCATTGGTAAATTGCATGTTGATGAGTGACTTAATCCCTCCCCATTCCTGGTGTAAGAAGTTTACTGTATGGAGGTTTGGGAGCCCAGGAATCTTTATTTCAAGATTTATATATCACCTCTGAGATTGTATGGAAGACACAGAAAGGCAAACTGAAAGTTAGCTGGCTGTTAGAAGGGATTGCGATCAATCCAAAATGTCATCCTCCACTTTGGGGGAACTTTGGGTAAGTCATCTGACATCCAGGTTTGAGTTTCTTTATTATGAATAAGAATGGAGCCTAAAGTCTCTTACTCTTGAAATGGTCTGATTGCAAAATTTTCCCATAAGGAAGTTTTATACCTATTAGATTTGGTGATGCCAGGAACTAACTTCCTAGGAGACAGGTCTTACTTTCATCTGGTATAGAGGAGGGTGTTGGAAAATCACTCGTAGTGGACATTGGATTGTGCACTCAGAACCAGCCCCTTCGCTACTGAAGCACGAATTCCTCCAAATGTTGGGAGTTCTGCTGGTTGATAGTGTCTAGCTGTTAGCTCTCTCCAGGTATTGCCCTTGGATGAAAAGAGCCTCCTCTCCCAAGGTTACTACTCCCTTCCTCAAAGGCAGACTTCATATGATATTTTCATTCAAAATTTGGGTAAACTGGCTGAGAAAATGTGGGAGACTACAGAAATTGTAACCAAACATGGGAGGAATAAGCACCCATAGGAGAGTAACATACATATGGGAGTAGATTCTGAAGGAGCTGAATCCAGGGGGATGGAACACAAAGTGGAACAAGGGAGGACTTATCAATGTAGAGGCACTCTTCTGTGGTAAATCTTCAAGATTTCACAACCTGGCAAGCCGCCCCCCCCCCCCCCCCCCCCGGGGATGGTGTTAACATGCTGTTAGGTTAGATCTTAGATGCTTGGAGAAAGTGATGACGTGAATCAAGCAAGGTAAAAATGCCAGAAGTTCTATGGCATATGGTGGATCAAAAGTCTCAGAAAAATGAGCATGCTAGAGTGTGATGTACCATGTAAGGCTAGAAAACTCACCAGCTGGTTATATTTAGTGGGAGGACCCAGAGGATGCTCCATGTCTCAAAGCAATAAGAGATGTACTAGAAAGAAGGGTACCAGAACTCCGTGATTGCTCTCTCTAAAGACTGTGACTGACAGTTAGAGAATTTAGATATTATGTTCACTAATAGCAATGGGATCCCCAAACAATAGAGGCCAGCGTGTGGATGTTAATGCTTAGAAAGAAAACGGGTGAGGGGCACCTAGGTGGCTCTGTTGGTTAAGCGACGGACTTCGGCTCAGAGTGATCTCATGATCTCAAGGTTTGTGAGTTCTAGAACCATGTCAGGCTCTGTGCTGACAGCGTGGATTCTGTCAGCTTTGGATGTCTGCTTTGGATTCTGTGTCTCCCTCTTTCTCTGCCCCTCCCCTTCTCTCTCTCTCTCTCCCTCTCAAAAATAAATAAAAGCACTTTTAAACATTTTTTTTTAAAAGAAAGAAAATGGGTGAAACTGTGGTAATGAGATAAGAACATAGTGGCCAATGATTGCCATGTCCCCACTGGTAGAATACATAGGTCTGAGAACCAAGAGGTAAAAGAAGGAATGGCCCATTAGTGTCAAAAAAACCATCTGAGGGAATTGGTGTTTTCTTTTTGTACAACTTTAGGAAAGTTTAGAGGTTTAGAGGTCCTGATTCCCTAAGGACCCAAGCTTGCATCAGGGATCTTAACAAGAGTTCCCTTGAACATTGAGCTTCAGCTGCTCTCTGGGTATTTTGTGCTTCTTGTGCCAGGGGACCAGCAGGCAAGGAGAGGAGTTAACATTATGTCAGGGACATTTGAGCTTGATGCATCAGGAAGAAGTGGGGCTGCTAATACCTAATGCATACAGGGAAAAATATATTTTGCACTTGGGCCTCTTTTGGCACCCCTTTGCCTAACTTTATTAGTAAGTGGACAAATATAGCAGCCATGGCCTGAGAAAGACGTGATGGCCTGAACGTCAGAACCCCACTATCATTCATTTTACCACCTTGCACCAAGAAAAACAGACCCCCAAGGATCTGAGAGCTGATCTCAGAATTTATACAAAGGGAATCTGTGAGGCACAACAGTGGAATGTTGGTGACACAGGATCACACCGATTATATGATCCTCTCAGGACTTATTTTACATAGCTCCTAGGCCTCAGTTGTCAGTCCTTTCCTGGAACTTCCCTTCACCGCAGTGAGGACCCTTCTCATAGGCAGTATGCCTCCAAGGACTAGTCACTGCACAGGCATAACGACTAGCCTCCAAACATGTAAACTTCCAGTTTCCCTGTTACATTACAGTTACGTATTGCAGCTCATTTCTCCCATTCCCCAAATCTGCTTCCTTTCCATCCCCCATAGATTTTGGTCCTAAAGGCATTATCTAATATACTTCCTAGATGCAAACCTCCATCTCAGAGTCTACTTCCAAGCTCACCTAATGTTCAGGAGTACTTTTTAAAATATTGAGCTTAGTACAAGAAGTATTATCATCATAATACATCATGATTATTGTGTAGTGGATGCTCAGTAAGTACAGGTTGAATGCACTGAAGCCTGCCCATGATATTTTTATATGCCATAGGTACAATCTCTTTAAAGAATCATTCATTTAAGGCATCAAGCTCTAATGTTGAACAAAATCATATAAATCCTGTCAGAAAGGAAAAAGTATCTTCCTTAGAAAAGAGCTGCATGAAGCACTGTGTCTTTTGGTGAATCTCCTTTGGTCTGTGATTCATTTGCCCAACAACCAATGACTACAGGCCTGGTCCACACCTATTTCTGAACTAACCAAGGAGTAGTTTACTAATTTTATATATTTTAGAAGTTTGATCAAACCAACTCTGTCTGGCATGGCCTGTATTAGAGGTCAGCAAACTTTATATATAAAGAGTCAGAAGGTAAATATTTATGTAAATAGTAAAAGTAAAGATGTAAAATAGTACATAATAAAAATGTAAAATAGTAAAAAATAAATATTTAAAAAAAAATTTTTTTTAACGTTTATTTATTTTTGAGACAGAGAGAGACAGAGCATGAACGGGGGAGGGTCAGAGAGAGAGGGACACACAGAATCGGAAACAGGCTCCAGGCTCTGAGCTGTCAACACAGAGCCCGACGCGGGGCTCGAACTCACGAACCGTGAGATCATGACCTGAGCCGGAGTCGGACGCCCAACCGACTGAGCCACCCAGGCGCCCCGTAAAAAATAAATATTAAAAAAATATGTAAATAAAAATAATTATATAAAAATAAAATACCAGAAGCCATGTGGTCTCTGTTGTAATTATTCCACTCTGCTATTTAGGGTGAAAGCTGCCATAGATACTAATGTAAATACACATGTTTGTGTTCCAATAAAACTCAATTTACAAAAACAGTTGTTAGGTCAGATTTGGCCTACAGGCCACATTTAAACCATCCTTGACCTAACTAATATACAGAGCCTATGAAATGAGATGTCTACTGGTCCTCAATGGCCAGAAATTGAAGATCTTCCACATTGTGATACTGGATCACAGACTGGCCAATTAGGCACCATACACATTTGTTAGTTTTCCCAATCAACACGTATGTATTAGACATGTTTTATGTATAGATCCTAGGTATAGAAAGATAAAACATAATCCATGCCTTTTAGTGAGTAACAGGGAAGTGGGAGTTGAGTCATGGTGGTATAGATTTTCAAGTGTTATAAAGGATTTATGAGGGACAGAATATAATGCAGACCCAGAGGAATGAGTGACAGATTCTTCTTTCAGATCCTTAGAAACACATTAAGCAGCATAATGTGTCCATGGGCATGGTATACCTCGGAAGCTAGGTGGCAAAGGCATCTGTAATAAAAACCCAGCTGGAGAGCTAAGCAGAGGTCAGAACCATAGGCTTTATTTTGAAGATCGTGGGAACAATTGGAGTTTTTTAATCAGAGGAGTAGCATTGTGAGATTTGCATTTTGCAAAGGTTTCTTTGAAAGCAAATTGCCTAGGGGCACCTGGGTGGCTCAGTCAGTTAGGGGACTAATTTCAGCTCAGGTCATGATCTCATGGTTTAAGAGTTTGAGCCCCGCTTTGGGCTCTGTGCTGACAGCTCAGAGCCTGGAGCCTGTTTTGGATTCTTTGTCTCCCTCTCTCTCTGCCCCTCCCCCACTCACATTCTGTCTCTCTCTCTCTCTCTCAAATAATAAATAAATGTTAAAAAAATTTAAAAAAAAGAAAGCAAACTGCCTGATAATAAGGTGGAATGGGACAAGTAACAAAAATAAAACCATAGTGGTTACCTCTTTGAATATTACAAACAACCTACTTTTAAATTATGTTTATTATTTTTTTCTATTTAACTTGCTATATTATACACACCAAAAGTCAGAGATTCAATTTTCTTCCCCACCTCCACTTTCCAAGTACCTAGGATGGTATTGGACGCATGATTGATACTTAAAATGTATTTGTTGAATGAATAATGAATGAAAATTTCTTCTCTTGTGAAAAAGATGGTAGTGTGATTTTACTTTCAGTTTCATCAAAAGGTTGGAAGCAACAAATATCTTTAGTAAATCAATTCACAACTATTTAGGATATAAGACAGCCTATGGAAAACCTAAAATGACATAGATTGACACATGCAGAGATTCAAACTGAGAAGCATTACTAGTTATGCAGGGGATAGCTCCTAAGAGCAATCTGTAAAGAAAGAGAAGAACCCTGGGCTGGGAATCTAGAAGTCTGTATTTTTATCCCCACCTTGTCACTTACTTATCAGGTGAACCTGGCCATTCTGTGTCCCACTCTACTCCCTGTGGGATGAGACTGACTCTTACTTACCTCAGTGTAGTTCAAAGGGTCTGACCCATAGTAAATGCTCAGCAAATAAATGTTGAATAACAGCTCTAATAGGAGTTAGGCGTGGACTCTTTATGGCCCCAAAAGTTGAGAAGGTATTGCTCAGAGAATAGAAGATAAAGCCCACAGGATAAACCATCCCCTTAATTTTTTTAAATGTTTATTTTATATATTTTGAGGGAGAGTGAGCAGGGGAGGGGCAGAGAGGAAGGGAGAGAGTATCCCAACCAGGCCCTACATTATCAGCATGGAGCCTGAGTTGGGACTTGATCCCACGAACTGTGAGATCATGACCTGAGCCCAAATCAAGAGGCAGATGCTTAACTGACTGAGCCACCCAGGTGCCCCATCTCCTTTCATTTGTAATCGCACAGTATTATGGCCAGGGCTCCCCAATCCCTTCCCATATAATCACTTTCTGGCTCTGTAGCAGTTCTTGATATGCAAATTATTATCAGCAGAGAAATTTAGGCCCAGTTGAGTGTTCCATCTAAAGTCTGAGCTCTCCTAGAAATGCAGAAGGCAACTCAAGAGGCTTTGTGTTAAGGCAGCTGCTAAGATCCGGTGCATCCACTACAGAAAACTGGCTTTTTGTCTGGCTCTCCTAGCCAGACCAGCATTCCCCAGACTCCATGGTTGATTGCAGATCCCTGAGACAGTTGGGCTATATGGAGCTTAAGGAACCCTTCAGATCATTTGCATCATACTAACTATCCCAGTCCCTTTCTTCAAAAATTTTCCCTATTTAAATGTCCTCTATCTGCTTGGTTCTCTGTCCTGTAATATTTTAATATGCAAACTTTGCAGTTAAGACAACTTAAAAAGTCCACAGAAAGATAAAGGCTAAGTATTTAAGAAAAGAAGGAACTGGAACGGAACAGGCCAGAATCAGAAGTCATTTCTAAACTGGTTGGGACAAAAAGGGAAATGAACTTTCCTGTTTTTACCATGTTTGTCCTGTGGCCACACTTGACTCCAATATAGGCTGCTGGAAAAAAAGTCTTGAGCCACACTTCAAGTTGCCAGGAGTAAGGAACTAAAGAAAATGGAGGTGTGGTGGTCTTTAGTTGTGGTGGTCTAGGGACAAAACACTGGGCAGGGAGTGATATTTAGGAGTAGAGAAGGTGAGAATACAGGTTGTACCACCACATACAGTATTATATTTATTCACACTCCTCAAGCATCTGCCATGGGCTAGGTTATGGGCACCAAAGTTATAAAACAGGTCCATACAAGGTCTCTGTCCTGAAGGAACTCATGGTGTAGCAGGGAAAGGGAAGTACAACCAGTTATAAAACAAGGTGCCAGATGTGGGCTTCATGGAAGCCCCGACAAGGTACTGGGGGAGCCCCAGCTCCGTGTGTGTGTTTCTCAGCCTGAGGCAAACTTTCAGACCACATCTGGCAAGTTGGTTGAGTTGGTATTACAGAAAAGAGGAAGAGGTGCTACAGAATTAGAAAAATGAGGACCCTCATCAAAGAACTCATTCTGAGAAGGATGATGAAGAAAGGGCCTGATGGGGTTGGTCCCCCTAAGAAAACCTTAGTCATAGAGAGAAAGATAATTCTAAGTACAGTCTGGTATCTGTCACTAAAGGGTGAGTGGAGGAGGAAAGTACAACTGGACTGGATGTTGCACTTAAACATATGTGAACAATTGGGGTGCAGGCAGCACAGCTGGAATGCTCCCCTGACCAGTGGAGTTCTCATGCCCATTCGTAATGGCTTATGAGAATTAACTGTATTCATCTCTTTCCAGTGACATCACTGTGGTAACTTGAAATTGGCCATGATGGGAATATTTACACCATGAAAATTGGCAGGCAAATCAGGGCCATTTTGTTCCCCAGAGAACTGGTTATTAAACATTTATCAGCACACCACTAACAAAATGTTAGTAACCAACAAAGTCAAAGAGAAGCTCATGTCTGCAAAGCAGTCCCTGACCACAATACTGTTGGGCATGGTGAAGTAATAATACAAGATTTCTCAAAATGTATATTGCAAGACACTAGCCTTGAATTTTTTTTTTGAATTTATAATGCATATTAGCACATTAAGGGCTCTGAGGAATTTACATAAAGAAACATGCTTAATTTTGTTTAATTTAAACCAGTGCTTTCCAGACTTTGTGTATGATTCATCTGGGGGTTTTGTTAAAATTGTGGTCTAGGGTAGGGCCAAGTTTATGCATTTTTCAGAAGATAGCAAGCAATGCTGATACTCCTGGTCTAAGGACCACACTTTGAGAAACAATAGCTTAGAATCCCTTGACTTCTTTAATCTTGGAATCCAGCATTAAAAACCAAAAAAAAATATGTGGAACACATGTGGTATTCTGCAGAGCTCTGATCCTGGGAGAATACTTTGGGAATATTGCTCAAATGCATCAATGGCGGTAGATGGGGGTGTGGGGGAAATAAACAAGTTGTGATGGAGAGCACAGTGTCTCCAGAGCAGGAGGCTGTGAGGTCCACAGAAGGATGAGATGGCCCTAGGAAGGCCAGTTTTCATGGGACAAGCAGTGGAGCTTAGTGGAAAACACTGCCAGAATAGACCCTGAGATTGGGTTCCCGGCTGGAAGCAGACTTATCCAAGAGCATATATGAGGCACTGTGAGACATTGCATAGGCAACAGCCAGAAAGTCTTGGTGAGACTTCTTGGCAGGGGCTGAGTGTCTACATCATGCATATGGTGAGGAAACAAAATATGAGACATTACCGCAAATATCACTAGTTTGTACCTATAGGCTGGTAAAGAGTGGCCAAGGTGAACAACATTTCTCAGAAGGTATCTGAGACAGTTCAGAAGAGGTGACAAGTTCTGTCTTAAAAGATGAATAGAAATCCATTAAATGGAGTTGGAGTGTGGAGTTGGGTGGGGGAAGCCTAGGGAAGGGGGACATATGCCATGTGGGGAGTACATTTCAGTTTAGAGGATCAGAGAAGTCAAGGGCCTGCAGGTGCTGGTCCAGCTGGAGTGGCGCTAGGGCTTTTGGATAAGCTTGTTCTTCTGCCTACTGCCCAACTTGTATGGAAGATGAGACACATGTCTAGAGTGCAGAGGGTGCTCCCCATCCTACTGAAGGCCATGTATCTGGCATGGAAGGACAGCTGAGGGGATGGGGGATTGGGAAAGGGAGTAGAAGAAAAATAGATTCTTGAGGAAATAAACTTTCAAAAGAAATCACCTGAAGAGTCAGGGGACTAAATTATATTTAATGATTTGACATCTTAGTTTGGCCTTATTGCTATAGATAAAATTATATTACAGAGGGAGAGTCACTAATATAATAAAACTTGAGACAGTAGAAAGGCTTCCATTGGTTTCACATGGAGTATATTGTACTTCAGGCTTAATAAGTCAGAGACTCCAGCAGATAGCAGATCATCAGCTGAGGGCTAGGAATTGAGCCTGGGATGGATATGAATAAAGGAGAATCTGGGAGGTGACAGGCTCCCACTGCATACTATTTCCTAGTCTTAGGGCAGCCCACTCTGTGAAAGTACCCATTTCTCTTTCCTGGAGGCTCTGATCCCATCCCACATGACCTTTTCGTTTGTTATGTATGTATGTCCTTATCTCTCCTGCCAACTGCTGAGTTCACTAAGGAAAAGAGTCTTGTTTTATGAAATATAATAATAAAACTGATATTTATGAGCATCTGTTATGAGATGTGTGATTTTAAAAATGTTATTTCCTTCATCTTTCATGTCAACCTCGCAAGGTAAGTATGACTATCCCAGACTTTCAGGAAAGGAAAGCAAGTTGCAGAAAGGCTAGGAGACTTGTGAAGGTCCTACAGGGAAGAGCTGTCTAACTGCCAGCCCAGTGCTCTTGTGCTACACTGCAGGTGTTCAGCCCTTAGCTCCTTAACCCATCCACATGGTTGACCTTGTAAGAAATGCCTTAGTGTGTCTGTTCATCTTTCATCCAGAAATTTCTTATTTCAGAAGATATACACAACCAGTGATGTATCAAGGAAAAAAGATATTTCAAACAATGGATTCTGAAGTTTTGTTTTTCCTAATTATATGTAGCTTTTATAGTTATATCCCATTCTTTAAGCAACTATTTCACTGGGCAGTAATGAGCAAGGAGGTTGAAGATTTTTGATCAAAGGGGTCATATCTTTGGTGTAAACCCAAACCAATGTGAGCCGTTAATAATTAGTAGCAAAGAGGGGAGGGTATGATAGCTGAAGATCACAAGCAGAGATTAAAGAGGTGAGAACCCCAGATTAAGTATTGAGGTAACGCAGGTGGCTGGTTGCTATGAGTTGCTATTCCTCCTCTATGCAGAAGAGGAATAACTACCCTAATCCAGGCAGAATCAGGAAATCTTTACAGAAAAGTTAATATTTATGTTAACACTTGAAGATCAAGTAGGAATGGACAGGCAGAGGGAGGAGCACATGAAACCCAAAGATGACAGAAATCATGTTGAGGAAGCAAGTGGTTCAGGATGGCTGGACCACACAGGCTGATGGGAAGAAGTGGCAAGAGAATGCAATGTTGCGCTATTGGGTATAATACGGAGAGCAGTGGAGAATCAGTGATGCGTTGGACAGGGAAATGGCATGGTCAGATTTTTATTCTAGAAATATCACTCTGGGTGCAATATGTGGAAATTGGCTTGTAGTTAAAGCAATTACAAGGGGCAGGGTGACTAGATAGGAAGCTGTTATGGTTGTCTGGGAGAAAGATGATGACGCTGAACTGCATAGTGGCAGTGGCGATGGCAGGGAGTAGGCAGATTTGGGAGACATTTAAAAAGTGATAGCAGTAGGACTTGGTGATTGATTAACTGTAGGGACTGAGACACGGTTAAGGGTTACTCAGAGTTCAATGGCTTGAATAAAAAGAACCCAAAGTGGTGTCATTCCCTGAGATGGGGAACCCAGGGAGAAGAGTAGGGTTTTTCCTCTATTTTGTTTTGTTTGGAAGTGGAGAGTGAAAAGGAAAAGTTAATATTTACATGAAATGAAGTGTCTGTGGGGGAGCCAATGTACAGGAGGTAGCTGTACATACAAGTCTAAAACTCAGAGTGAGAACAGAAACTTCCAAAAATAGGTCCATGAACAGATCACTAACATTTATAGGACAGACTCAGGTCAATAACCCTGTGAAGGAAGCCAAGAGGGAGAGGTCAGAGGGAGGAAGGGAGTCTAGAAAATATGGAAGCATGGAAGCCAGTGGGAGAGGACATTTCAGGAAAGACAGATCTCACAGTAGTGTTGTGTTTCACTCCCATGCACTGCCTCTCTCTCTTAGCATCTTTGAGCTTTGTTGTTGCTGCTCAATTATGTGGCTGAGGGAAGTTATTAAAGATTAGGTACCAAGAGTCATCTGGACATCCATGGGACAATTGTGTGGCTTGGAAGCATAAGTATTTTGAGGTACTTGTGACCAATATTTTACCAAAGACTCAAGATGCCTGGGTCAAAAAAAAAAAAAAAAAAAAAAAAAGACCAGGGATAGAGCGGCAAATTAAACTGTATCACATATTGTGTTTATTTACTTGCTTATTAAAGACTGTTTATAGAGTACTTATTGTATTCCAGAATCTGTGCCATGCTCTAGACCGCAGTGGTAAGTGAGGTAAAGTCCCTGTCACTATGAAGCAGCTTCGAGAGGTCAATAGAAATTAGTTCAGTAATTACATACATTAATTATAACTGTGGAAAATACTACAGAGGAGAAGTACCAGGTGCCATGTGAATTTAGAGGATCAGGGAAGACTTCCAGGGAGAAGAAATACTTAATAATTGAGAATTGAATGATGAACAAATCACTTTGTAGATGTTAACTATTCAAAGAAGGGGGTATAGCACTTTACACAGAAGAAACAACCTGACTAAGATATCTGAAGCAGGGGAAATCCTGGCATGTGAGGAAGAGAAAGCAGCTGTGTTTGTGTGTTTGGAGCGAGGAGAGCTGAGGCAGAAATAAGGTGAGCTGTGGAAGAGGGCAGTAGCTAGACTTGGCAGAACTTAGGACGGCTAATCAGGTGAGTTATTAAGCTGGTAGGTGATGTGGTCAGTTTTGCGTTAAAAAATCCACTGTGTCTGCAGTATGGAGAATAGATTGAAGGTAAGTATGAAGAGATTCAGAGAACCCCTTTGTGAACATGCTTTGAATACCTAAAGTGTGCAGCTTTTATTTAGTGTCTACTGATTGTGACAACTATTAGATGAACTCCGGAGTGTGTGGGGCATGTTGGAGGAGGGAGTGAATGAGGAAGAAGTATATGTTCTTGAAGAGCTTGAAATCTTTTTGAGGAGATAAATTCATGAGTCCCCTAGAGAAGAAAAAGTACAGACTGAACATGAAACCAAGAGTGATGAGTGACAGGGCTTGGGAGAAGGGCCACTGAGTGAAAGAAAGAATTTTAAATGGGGAGGTAGGTTTCAAGATTGAGTTCCCAAGGGTGGAGAGTATAAATGATGGGGCTCCCATAGGAGTTTATGGTGGGGAGCAGGGAGAGTATATTTTAGCTTGGGAAAGAACAGTGCAGGACCTGGCTTCTACTAATCCCTAGAGCTGGCTTCCCAGCCACACAAAATTCTGCCCTGTCTGTTATCTATGTCTGTCTGTCTGTCTTTCTGTCCTGTCTGTCTATCTATCTATCTATGAATGGACATCCCAGAGGAAGTTTCCTTTTCCTTCCTGTCATTACCCAGCGGAGCAATCAGCTTTGCAAAGCTTCTGATTTTAAGGGTGATCGTGTTTCTTTCCTCCCTGGAAAAGTACTATTTGCATGTTTTTATGAGTCTTATTACATAGCTTTATGACTTGTACATGTAATAATAGTGAGCCAGACGTTCATGTTATGTGTCTCTAGAGAAGTCATCAGTCGAACATAAAAATGTAAATCCATTTGGAAAAACACAGACCAGTTATTGAAAGTGAAGCCTGCAGAACATGTGCCCCCAGTGATAGATTAGCAAAGGCCCAATGACACACACTCTCAGCTCAGACTTGCTCTGCAGACCATCTGGAAACAGATGATGCTTAATAATGCAGAATAATAAAATCAGCTAAGTTCCCATTTACAAATGAAATAAATTGGAGGATGAGTGATTACACATATAAAAATTGAATGGGACTATTTTCCCCAAATTTGAAGCAGTGTTGAGTGGAGGGAGAAGATGGTCAAAGATTCCAGGTACCATTTTGTGAACCCTAGGTGAAGCCGATGTTTGAAAATAAGAAAGTGCAGATTCTAGGTGGTTGATTCTCTCTACAAAAATTGACCTGTCGAAACCCTCTAAGAATGACTATACTTTCTCTGACAAACAGATATCAATATCTAAAAATGCTTCCTGCAATTTCTTTCCACAAAGCAATAAGACAGTTTCAGACCAATAACAGCTCACTAAGTGGTATTCTCTGCTCTGTCACCCCTGTGGCTATAACCAACGAAATGAAAAGGTAAGAAAGATAAAGCAAAAATCAGAGGTCACCTGCTATAAGCCAGTGGGGCTCTTTATTTGGATAGTGCAAGCCAAAGCAGCTTTAGTCTTTTCCTATTTCATCAGCTTTTCCTTCCAAAATCTTATATGTCTTTCACAAGCAATTAAGACCATTATTTGTCTGACTATTAAACAGGGAAACAAGACCCTGAAAGTTTATGTCACATGTAATTGAGAGGAAATTTAGCTGGAAGGACCACGGCTGGGAAGTGAAAAGGGGCGAACTCAGGAGTCCCATATCATAACTGCTCTCTGATGCTGGATGAATTTTAGAGTTTGCTGCTCATCTAGCAGTACTGCGATCATTCTGCAGCAAAACCAGCTGGATATTTCTGTGCTAGGTCAGAGGCAACAGCAGCTTTCCTAGAGTCTGGGTGTTGGAAGCAGGAGAATTTTATCACTTATCCCAGAAATCTGTGTACCTCTGACCCAGCTCATTTCCCTAGTGTAGGGATTAAACCCATCACCATTTCTCTTTCCTATGCATCAAACATCTAAAAAACAAAAGACAAAAAAAAAAAAAAAAACCACAAGCAAACCCTATATTGGTGTGGCTTTCCTTATGCTGTGTGGTCTGACCAATGTACTGTTTTGTGTGTGTGTGTGTGTGTGTGTGTGTGTGTGTGTGTGCGCGCGCGCGCGTGCACGTGCTAATAGGGACCAGGCTGAGCAGATGAAGATCAGAAGATGTCAGGGTTGCAAAAGCAAAGGAAATCCTTTAGGGCATTCTGAGCTGGTACAGTTGGGGAAGGGATTCTGGCCAGAAAATTGCAGAAGCAGCAAGTCCCGTAAAATTCCAAGTGAGGCAAGTGCAGTGTCCGTTGGTGGTCTATAGGATGGGAGAGAGCCCTGTGGCTCAGGAAGGGGTAGAGTGGGGTGGTAGTGTCTGGGTTGGGTCTTGGAGGTGGAGGTGAGAAGGAGGGGAATGAAAGCAGCCATGATGTTAGGGGGAATGTTGGCTACTTATTGCAGCCTCCACGTACCCACTTGCAGAGCTAAAGCCCTCAGTTTTTCAGCCATGGGAATGTTGATGGCTGACAGCTCACAGATGCAATTCACCCAATTCCACCATTAATTTTAGCTGAAGAGAACTTCCTCACCTCGTCCCCTTTTCAGGGAGTAGCCCACTTCCAGTGGATTGTTGATACAGAATTTAGAATGTCTGGCACTTTGTCCCCATTTGGGACAACCCTGCAGGGGCATCCAGCTCCTGATCTTGCAAGGGGATTGTCTGAGGCCTATGTGACTCATCTCAACCTTCTAGTCAATATGCTGTCTTCACTCTTTCACAGGTATTAATCCTGACAGCAGTCTGGGTAGGTACATGTCCAGGCTGTACATTCTTTCTGAAGGATTGCCTTTAATTGCTGGCTCCCAAGAGAGTTCCTGCTAGGCAGAGGTCTACTGTCTATGATGAGTCCCCAGATGGTGGTGTCTTGGCAGCTACTTCCTGAGACTTGGCCAGGGAGAGGGGACCACTGAAGGTGGAGAAAGAAAGAGATGTGGAAAGGAGGTAAGGCCTAGGAAGAAAAGGTGAGAGAAAAAGAGTTATAGTTCTGGATGTCAGCAGTCCTAAATGGGATACAGTCAAGATGTTGGTAGGGCTGAATTTGTTCTGGAGGCTCTAAGGGCTAATTCATTTTCTTGCCCTTTCCAGCTTCTAGAGGCCTCTTGCATTTCTTGGCTCTTGACCCATTCCTTCATTTTCAAAGCCATCAAGATGAGGAGTCATCCTTCTGTTTTAAGGCTGTCATGATTGGGCTGAGTTCTCACACTGCTTTCTCTCCAGTTCTGATTTTCTCTTCTGTCTCCCTCTTCTACTTATAAGGACCCCTGTGATTATGTTGGACTCACCCCAACAATCCAAGATAATCTTTATTTTAAGGTCAGTGGATTAGCAACCTTAATTCCCCTTTGCTTTATAACCTAATCCTGGGGATTAGGACTTGGATATCTTTGGGGGGAATATTGTGCTGCTGACCCCAGGGAGGTGATGTTCTTTTAGTCTTCACAATAAAGGGAAAGGGAAGAGCCCCTGGAGCTACTGTCCTAGTTTTTGCTGTTAAACAAAGCTGTGTACTTAGTGTTGCTTGATTTTTCAGTTTCAGACAATGCCTGTAGGTTGAGAGCTCCAAAATCCTGATCTTCAAAATAGACTATCTTCCTGATTTTTGTTCCCTTGACCTAATTGACTGCTGGATATCTCTTCTTGATGATCCTAAGTCACTTTTATGTGAGGTAGCACCATGTTTATTGGGTCTGCTCTTCTCTCTCTTTCTACCGCCCCCCCCCCAAGTAGCCCTTGTCACTGCCTCCCCCCCCCCCCCCGGCTGAAAACATACAGGGTATCAAATTTTTCCTTTACAGTTGACCTACAGTCACTCATCAAGTTCTTATGAACTACCTTTCCTCTTAAAAATTCTGGAACCCATGTTTGTTTGTTTGTTTGTTTGTTTTTCCTTTCTCATGCTTCTTGCACTGCTTACCATCTTTTCCTGGTCTACTGTATTAACCATAACTTACCAATCCTGACTCTGTGAAATGCCCATTCCTTATATCAAACTTTTGCAGGTGCTGCCAGACCAATTATTCCCTGCTTTAGAGAAACTAAAGTCTAATTCATCAACTCATGCCAGTGTCCTCTGTCTTCAAACTCTCTTTCCATATTTCTTGTCTACCACCCCGCTTAAGTTCTGTCCAGGCACTGCTGTCACACTTTTCTGTCTCTGTACAATTGTTCACACAGCGTTTGCCTTTCTTTGTAGATGGGGAGTTCCTCAAGGGTATGGTGCTGCATAATTCATCTTTGTGTCCTCCTTATGTAGACCACTCTGCAGATGCTTAGCACAAATTTCATAAAATTGCCCCTAACTTCTCTCTGTTGCTTGTATTTTAGCCATCCTCCCCAAGCAACTTGTAGCAGTAGCAATGATTACTTGGTAAGACCCAATTGCCGTGCCAGCCAGATACAACCATTTTTGGGCCTCTCTCCTTGTAGTCTGGGACACAGCTGCTCCCATTGTGACCAATTAACTCTTCTCTGAAAATGTCACAATGTGGAAATATAATAATAATTTGTTTAAGTTTCTTTCTGTTACAGTAAAAAAAAAAAAGTGAAATCTTAAATGTCCATGTCTCACATGCATCTTGTAGTGGGTCCTTCACTTAATTATGCTTACAAAAAGTGCCTTAACATTTGCATTATTAGTGATCCATTTTCAAAACATCTCGTACTTTGGCAGATTTTTGCATGGTCTTTAAAAGGTTTTGTGAATATGCAGATCATGGCATCGGTACACTTAGATTTATTTGACAACCTCTGACCACGGCCACTTAAAAATAAGTGCCATAGAAATAGCTTATTGAGTGGAGGGGCAAGTGACTGAGGAAGGACAGAGGTCCCTCTTCTTTCCAGGCAAAGGGAGTGTCTGTATCAATTATGCTTTTGTATTCTCTGGGCTTGTGGTCAAAGCAGGAGCTGTGTCTGGGGAAAGATCAATAGTGGAGCAGCGAAGGTCAGACCAGAGGAGAGGATGACGTCTTCAAGACAGGGTACCAAGAGCCAGCGTAATGCTTGTCAAAACCATCACCCAGTATCACTCATGTGCTGCTTTTAGTTTATGCTAACAGACAGTATGCAGAAGGTCATTAAAACAACACAGCCAACAATTCTCCCACAAGCAAGTCTTGGACTGAAGCTCTGGTTATAAATCTTGGGCTTTGAAGAGCAAGAAGCAGAGTTCACAGATCTCCATGCCACCCCACATTTCTCTTCTCCCTGAGATGCTGGAACAGATGGGGTCTGACTGCTGTTTCACAGGGTGCTCAGAGTCCTACAGGGGTTCCAAGCATGCTGCCTCCACCACGTCCTTCATCAAAGCACGTGAGTCAGGGTTAGACTGTTTGCTTGATGAGAGCACATTTTCAAATATTTACCACAGACTAGATCTCTGCAGAAATTTGTCCAGTATGAAGCCCACTGTGCTTTAGACCAACTCTGTTCCTAGTGATTTGAGTTGCTGAGTGTCCATTGGTGAAAACATAAGGCATCTGAATCTTTGGGGAACACCTCTAACCCCCCTTCTGCATTAGTCAGGCCAGCTTCTTCAAATACCCCATTTTAGTCATTCCTTGTGTCTCAGACATGTCTGAAAAAATGGTTTGGAATCGTGCTAGATTACCTAATCCTGAAGAGAACTATAAAAGCCTTCTTTTGGGAGATTTAGTGGAGGAAAACACAGGCCAAAAGCATTTTGAATATTTCCTGACATTAGAATCTGATTTTAAGCTGGTTTCTTAGTATTTCATGCACCTAAATCCAATTCGCTTGTCCTCACCTCTGAAGAACCTCAGAGTGAAGAATGGCTTTGGGAAAACTTAAGCTTTTGGGAATCAAGGAGAAGCACTTTGGATTTTGTGTATTCTCTGGGTTAGGAGCACACAGTACTGCACATGCTGGGCTGACGGTATGATGTCAAGCCTGTGTGGCCCGTTGTGATGCTATTCTCTGGGGCAAGTAGTAAATTCCCTCCCTGCCTCATTCCCTGGGGCTACCTGCTTGGGGTTGTCTTCAGAGGATGAGTGGGAAGGTGGCCACATTTTTTCTGGTGGATTAGTGATTCTTCTACAATGCGTCCAGGAGTCCTTTAGGTGAATGGCAATAAACAAATCACCAGGTGATGAATGCTGCCCTTCTGACTGGCTGGAACCTTCTCAGTTGCTGGGCTGCCTACAGCCTTTAGGGAAGGCAATGAATGGGGACCTGCACAGGAAGCATGAATAATCCCGCTCTATTTACTTACAAATGTGTAAAGGTCTCACACAGCTGAGGATGGTTTTGAATAAATATGCTGTTCTCTCAAAATCAGCAGCCCTATAGATCTGGAGACAGAGCTTCACTGCTCCCCAGTGCTCAGTTCATAAATAAATAAAAGGCGCCCGTTGATTCAGCTGCCAAATGTGACATGGTGATGAATTTCCAAGGGTGTCACTCAGGATGATGACAATTACAAAACTGATGGGCCTAGGGAAGTAGGCAACAGGCAAAGTATCTGTGTTCACGGGCTTCACTGAGGCCCCTGAGAGGGGTGGCTGACCTGAAATTCTGGTGACCAGCACCACCTGGCTTGCTTATATACCTCACCTAGCACACACCATAAAAACAAGGCAAAGAAGTTACAGAGACCTAGTGAATAGACACAAAGGAATTAGATAGACCAAATCCTAGGGCCCAGACTAACAAAGACATAGTGTCTATGAGGCCATTCCTCTATTTGGAGAGTCCCAAGGAATTTTTGTAATAGGCTTGGCCAGTCCTTGCCTTAAAACCTTCTGTGGTCACTTACTTTATTACTGAGCATGATGGATGAAGTTCTTCATAATGGTGCTAACCTCCCCTATGGCTCCATCTTCCACCTCTCTCTGTTCATTTGTAACAGTATCTTTTTTACTTTTCTTTCCCAGGCACATCATGTACCTGCTGTGTATCCATTAGGGTTTTCCAAGGAAATAGAACCAATAGGATATATGATCATAGATTCATTTTACGGAATTGGCTCATGTTATTAGGGGGCTAGCAAGTCTGAAATCTATAGGCAGGCTGGTGGGCTGGAGTTCCAGGCAGGAATTCTATATTCTGATCTTGAGGTTGAATTTCTTCTCTAGGAAACCTCAGATTTTGCTCTTAAGGCCTTCAACCAATTCGATGAGGCCCACTCATAGTATCAGGGGTATTCTCCTTTATGTAAAGGCAGCAGATTGTGATGCTAACCACATCTGCAAACTACCTTCACAGCTACAGCTAGACTAGTGTTTGACCAAAACCTGGGCACCATAGCATTGTCAAGTTGTCATAAATTTTAACCCTTAGGTGATGTCTGTCTGCTCCTGTACTCACTGTTCCATGCCCTCTCATACACCGCACACACTCTTCTGCCTATTGAATGCCTGTTCATCTTATAACACTCAGTTCAGACATTTCCTCCTCTCAGAGGGAGCAAGACACTTCCTCCTTCCTATTCCCCATTGTCCTTTGTTCCTCTCTCCTAGCCCTTAATATATTTTATAGCAGTGGCTTGTTTGTTAAGTTTGTCTCCATGTTACTAGATTCTTGAAGGCATGGATTCTGTGTCATTCATCTATGCATTTTCTACTTCTAGTACAGGCCTTGGAATATAGTAGGTGCTCAATAAATATAGATTGAATGAATTATTATAATAGACTCATAAAACCTATACTCTGGATAATTTGTAAGATAAATAATATGTCCATTGATTTTGTTTTGCCTTTTATGAGGACTAATGCACAACATATCACATCTCTGATTAGAAGGTATTATTCATTCTGGGTAAGTTTGAGATCAGTCTGTATCTAAGTCCAAAGCCCCTCTTCCTGGTTTGCCCTCACTTAGCAAAGGTGGCAGTCTCTCAGATCTTCAAGTGTGTTCCCTCCCATCACTTTCCCATCCTCCCATCCCAGCTCTTTTTCCTTGTCAGAGGATGATTGTCAGCACCCACTGTGGCTTCTAAATTCCTAAATGGCACCTTTTTCCCCCTTTAATGTGATATCTACTGTGAGGGAGGTAATACTACAGGTAATTTGGAAAATTACTTTTTTTTTTTTTTTGGAAAGAGAGAGAGAGAGAGAGAGAGAGAGAGAGAGAGAGAGAGAGAGAGAGAGAAATGATTTGTAAAAGACTCATTTGATCAGTCCCTTCTCTGGTTAATTGACCGCTCAACAGTCCCCTTTACTTATATAGTCATGGCCTCCCTGCCCCATCATAGCTGTTAACACCAGGGAATCCATCAGTGCGAGGTCATCTGTTGTCAACTCAACATCACCACCTCTTTCTTCCAGAGGAAGCTGTGAGCCACATTGCACAGATTCCCCTTGCGCCTAGGGTTTTAGGGAAGAGTCCGCCAAGGAGTGACATGACATTTGGAAAGCAGGAGAGAAGGAGAGGCTAATACTCTATAGAGATGGTAGTGAGCAGTTGCTGATTTTCAAATTAAAGCCCTCATGTTAGAAACAGAGTGACTTTGGGGCGCCTGGGTGGCGCAGTCGGTTGAGCGTCCGACTTCAGCTCAGGTCACGATCTCGCGGTCCTTGAGTTCGAGCCCCGCGTCAGGCTCTGGGCTGATGGCTCGGAGCCTGGAGCCTGTTTCCGGTTCTGTGTCTCCCTCTCTCTCTCTCTGCCCCTCCCCCGTTCATGCTCTGTCTCCCTTTGTCCCAAAAATAAATAAATGTTGAAAAAAAATTAAAAAAAAAAAAAAGAAACAGAGTGACTTCTAACTATTCTTTTCCTCATGATGCCCTGTTCATACTATTGTTTATACCAGATCTTGAGGAATCATTTGGCTTATTAGTCTCTGAATAGTGGACGGGGCCCTGGACTAGGATTCACAGTTTCCAGTGATCTGACAACCACAGTATGTCACCGCTGGTCTCTAGGTCTCAGTTTCCTACTAGTAAAGTGAGAAATTGAACCAGTTGCTTTTCAAAGTTCCTTTGAAACTTAGAAAACATAGATCCTTCTAAATCATATAAAATGTGACATCCTAAACGTATTACAGATCTACTAAATACTACCAGAGATTATGTTAGAGCAGTTCAGTGCAGAGGCAAAACTTGATTCCCTAGGCTTGTGGGTCAAATGCATCACCGTGGTAGATTAGGGCAGGTTGAGACTGAGACCTGGAGGAAGGGGTCATTGGCTCCAAGGCAGAGCAGCACAACCAGCCCCCGAGATACAGCATTTCAGTGAGTGAGCATTAGGAGTCTCCTTCTAGCACCTAGCACAGTGTCCCGTTGGTGACCTATCTGATGCAAATAGAGAAAAAGTAGTGCTTATTACCCAAAGATAGCCCATCCTTCAGTTGAAAATGAGGCAGTGGAGTGCTGAGTAAAAGCAGAGTCTTTATCAACAGCTATTCTCTACTCCTGGAAGAATGCCTGCCACAAATAATCTTTGAAAGTGTTCCTGGTTCAACAATAGTACATGATTTTTAGAATAACATCACATGGGACTCTTGGAATGGTCAGGAATCTTCAGATTAACCATGGGACAAAGAGCTCAGTGTGAATGTCCAAGCCTAGTTGTTGGAGAGCCTCTGATGACATGGTCCCTGCCTTGCTCAGGGCTGGCTGAAGCTTCTGAAAAGCCAGTCTGGACCTTTTGCCTTGTCCTTGGTAGAAATAAGGAGCTTATCTGAGGTTTTCCTACTCATCTTGACTGAAATTTAACCAACTCTGAAGAGGTACCAGAATTTACATGGTATAATGATACTCTCTTTCAGGAACTAATATGGCTGAAACTTAATAAATGGTGACTATTAGCATTCTTTTCTTGCAGAGGTGACTACTGAAATGATCTGTTGTGCTGAGAGTAAGATACACTTACTCAGCCCACTTGGCAAAATACCTAGAAATTCTCTTTGATTATGCAATTTGAAAGAGAAAGAATCCATCAGCTACTAGTTTGCATATTCCCTGTGGACAATGGGTGCTCTCTGTTCTTTGCTCCCTACAACTCAGAGCCTCATTTTAGAGACTAGGTGTTCAATGAATATCTGTGGTTGGCATATTCAAAATGGGTAGCTCCAAATCTCCCAGAGGTACTCTTCAGTATCTTTCTTCCCATCCACTAGTGTGTATTCCAGCTAGAGGCATCACACAGTCTAGTTCAGAGCCCCTTTGGAAGATGTTGATTTTCATGCATAAAGCACAGGGCTCTTAATTAGAGAAGGGATCCCTCCCACAGGAGCCATTCAGCCCCTTGAGATAGCCAGGTGTGAACACAGGAGTTTAAGGAAACCAGCTCTGTCATTAGTGCTTCTCTTTCAGTATGTAGGTTGAGAGCATGTCTGTCTCCTTGTGTCCTGAGAGAAAATAGCTGCTGGTGACGTTGTGTTGGTTTGAAGAAACCCTTAGATGCATCTGTTCTCATGTTTTCTTTCTGTGTTATTCCTCTTCTTAAATTCCAACATGTTGCTGTCATGTTGGCAGTAGTGAACACTATAGTGGAAAATGCACCCAAGCTTCTTTTCAGAACAACCCCCTTTCCCCTCAGGTGAAAACTTTCCAAAATTAGACTCTCTTGTTGTGACATTTCTTGATATTGAACTGAACTCAGTAAAGAATGATGCTTGAACTTTGGATTGCTTTCAAGATATATATACTTTTCACAATACACTTTTCAGCTGTTACATTTTATTCATTTTGTGAATGTACATGTACAGTGCTTCATTTTTATATCTGACAGTTAATAATTTATTTCAGGTAATACATTTGATTGTAAATATTATAGCCTATGTATTGACTATGAAGTCAAAATATTGATAAATGGTACAGCTGAGAAATGACTTATCTAAGTGTTAAAAGTAGGGTTTGATTCCCAAAGGTGCTGATATACACAGGCAAATTCTTTTTTAATGAATTCAGGATTACTGGCAAATGAACATATGTTTGCATTTCAAAAAAATTATGTTTGCATTACCCAGGAACTACACTTAGCACCAAGGAGTTAAAATCAGTAAATAATGTGTTATTACCTGTAAGCAGAATGCTTAGCTTTGGTAATAGAAATGCAAAGAGAGAGAGATTAATGATGCTATTGCTGTTTCATGACGTTAATATTGGATTTCCTTTGGTTCTTATTGTGCTAGAGGCATTTTACAAACACAGTGTCACAAAAACTTCTGTTCCCATCTCCTCTACCTCCTCAACTTTGATTCTTTGATTCTTCCGATGCCCCTATTTTTATCAATATTTATATTGGTAAAAATTCTCTTAATTGGTCTGTTTCCAAAGTCTAAAGTCATTGTCAACCCTTATTCCTACAATTCAACCAATAAAGTGTCAAGTTCAAATTTTAGCTTTTAGATATTTAAAAAACATATTAAAAAGCAAGGTTAGGAACTACTTCCATTGTACAGAATATATGTTTGGAGACATTATCCTTTTGATATAATAAGTTGAATAAAATTTACTGACCTGATATACCACCGAATATATAATATGATTTTGTGCATCTGAGTTACCTTATGAGATCACTATTATTCTCCATTTTAAAGAAGAGAAATTAAGGACAAAGTGAGGTTCAGTACTTTACCCGAGGTCACAAAGCTCATAGACAGTGAAGATGGGACTCAAATCCCAGTCTGTCTGACCCCAAGTACTGTCCAAAGCCTCAAAACTTTAGAAGATTATAAGCACATTTGGTTATACACAAGTCTATAACAGTAACCCTCAAGCGTTTCTTGCCTGCTAATCCTGAGAATATAATGTTATGAATAGCTGATCTGGTCTAGAAGGCACTTTCCTTTGTGGGTGGATCCCAGAGAAAGTCTGCTCACTGAACAGGGTGCACTATTCTCTTCTCAGGGCCCCTTTTCCCTTGAAGTCTGGGCGCACAGAGCCAACTCTAGCTCCTTCACCTTCTTTGCATGGCCTTCAATTCAACTTCAGTAGCACTTACAAGCTGAGAAAGGTGGCAGTGTGGTGGGGGAGGGAGAGGATTTGGAAGGCATCTGGGAGGTGTTTCTGGGTTTTAAGCAGACCTTCCCCATTACTTCTTCCTGATTTGGGATTGGCTATCCTTCAGGGTAGGAGAAGAGTAACAGAGGCTGTGGTGACTCTGAGAGATGGAGGAGACTTTATAGACTGGATGGGGCAGTAGATAGATCAGTAGAGAAGAGAAGGTAGCTTTGGTCTACGAGAAGGCCTGGGTCTAGGGGGAGAGGGGCATGGAGGGATAGGGTCTGCGGGTAGGGCTAGGGATGGGGACAGAACAAGCATCTGAGAGCAGGGAAATATGGAGGTCCAGTTAGAAATAGGTACCTCCTCTGGTGACCAGTGTTCCCCTGGAGGAACTTTCTTTCTACTTACCACCTACCACAGGTCCTTCCTGCAGACATAGCCACTTCCCAAATGATGCTTCAGATGTCTGCGTCTAAGATTGTCCCTCTAGGGGCACCTGGGTGGCTCATTCGGTTGGGCGTCCGACTTCGGCTCAGGTCATGATCTCGCGGTCCGTGAGTTCGAGCCCCGCGTCGGGATCTGTGCTGACAGCTCAGAGCCTGGAGCCTGTTTCAGATTCTGTGTCTCTCTCTCTCTCTCTGACCTTCCCCCATTCATGCTCTGTCTCTCTCTGTCTCAAAAATGAATAAACGTTAAAAAACATTTTTTTTTTGGGGGGGGGGCGCCTGGGTGGCGCAGTCGGTTAAGCGTCCGACATCAGCCAGGTCACGATCTCGCGGTCCATGAGTTCGAGCCCCGCGTCAGGCTCTGGGCTGATGGCTCGGAGCCTGAAGCCTGTTTCCGATTCTGTGTCTCCCTCTCTCTCTGCCCCTCCCTCCCCCGTTCATGCTCTGTCTCTCTCTGTCCCAAAAATAAATTAAAAAATGTTGAAAAAAAAAACATTTTTTTTTTTAAGATTGTCCCTCTATAGAGGCTCCCAGACTGGCCTCTTTTATACTCAGTTACAAGTCAAGTCCCTTTTCTAGGCAGCTATTCTTGATGCACTAAGGGAGTAGGGGTCACCTCCTTCCAATGACACTGACCTATAGGCCACAATCCTGTGTTTATATAGATTTTGCCAAACAGAAAGCTCAGGAGATCAGAGATCTGTCTCTACAGTACATAACCATTAATTGGGCAAAAACACATCTTTCTTTTGCATTGATAAGGACTCATCTAGGCAAATACCATCACAGATCTAAAATGTCTCTCAAAGACCAGGAAACAGTGCTGTAAACCAGTGCTAAACCATAATTCACTGTGTACAAAAATTGCCCAGTGATGGGTTCTTATATAGTAGGTCTAAGTTGGAACCTGAGATTCTGCATTTCTTCTAGCTGATACAGACACCTAGGACAACAGTTAGTGTTGCATAGCTCTAACTGCTTTTGCACCAGAAGCTCCTAACACTTAAGCTGACATGCCCATAGATACATACACCAACTAGCTCTCAAAATGTATCACCATTACCATTGCCAGTGGCTGTTAGGTTTTCTCTGTCTAAAAGAGTCTGGACTAATGCTCTTTCAGTGAGCTAATTGATCTGGTCAAAGAGAGACTTCTAGAAGCTCTCACAGCCTCCGCCTCGCTCATCATGACTGCTCCCCAAGGGCCCTGGGATGTCTTTCTTGCCACCTTCCCTGCTGGAGAGACAAGTATGTTCATCATGTTCATAGCCTGATTGTGTTTCTACTGCCTGAGGCTGGGCTTTTGAATTTTTCAGCAGAAAAAAAAATACACTGGAAAATAATTTTCCTGTTGGTGGGTTCTCTAAAGTTTATATGCAACTGTAGATACTCCACACAGATAGCCAGGTAACAAAGAAAATGGGCTCTTTCCTTGCTGACCTCATTGCTGGCAAGTGATGGTGACCAGTGACCCACGTGGCCCTTCTCAAAGGGCTCCAGACTCTCTCTTTTGCCGTGATTAATTCTATGTTCTGAACTGAAATGACAATCATTTATTATTCTGTTTTACATATGCACCTCCAGGGAGTCCAGCTAAAAGCTCTAATTTTCTAGTTCAATTGTAATGCTGTTCTTTGAGAGGCATTGACTGCAGAGATGCTAAAAGGATGCCAGTTCAGTGAATTATTGAGTTTTAGATAGAATCATATGCTTATATGGATTCAGGTGGTGCTCATTGAAACATGATGCAGACCTCCCTTTTCCCTTGGGCCTATATGTTCATAAGAGGAAGAAACAGTGAGTTTGGATAGGAGTGACCTGTTATAAAAATCAATGAGGTTGGGCATCCTGACTATCTGCCTGCGGTGCCTGGCTGTCCTTAGATACAGCCACAGTTGTCAGTCAATTGTGAGGGGTCCTTGGCTGCCTGTCTCCTTATTCTTCCCCAAGCTGGTGGCTGGTGGAAATGGAAATCAAGGCAGTTTTCTGCTGATTTAAATAATGTCATTCAAGATTCCTTCCATTAAAGTGTTTTAACAACATTAAATCTCTTAATCTCCTACTTAAAATGATGAGGGAGATTTCAGAGCAGCAATTTGGAGGCCCTTTGAGTTTCTCAAATGTGCATAAAAGTACACTGTAACTGGCAAGGCCATCGGGTACCTGGACTCATTAGTTAGGTAAGATTAGAACTTTTCTACCTCACTCTAGCCCCTGGCTAGGCTTCACTTTTACTTCAGCCTTCAGAAATATGGAAACAGGTTCTAGAAATGTCTTTCAGGTGATGGATGAATGTTTAAGTGTGCCTCAGTTTGGGTTATTTATTCTTACAATGAATAAAATCATGAACTTTTGACTTCTGAGTAGGTGAGGGAAGCAGGAGAAAAGCTGAAAAGAAACAAATGCAGAGCCTTAAGGAGAACAGGATGAGCAGGCAACTGGAGGAGAAAGGTCATAGAGAAGCCTGGGGCAAGAGCCCACAAGCCAGGAGTCAGGCTGTAGCCAGATCACAACCCAGGGCCCCTGGGGAGGGCAGGAAGAGATGGGAGCATGGCTAGTTTGCTCTGGTGATGGAAGGATTCATTTTGGCAGATAAAGACTCACCTCAGGGAAATAAGGGGTCTGGAGGAGGTCACAACATTCTACTATGTGCACTTGGATCCTTGGGGACATGTTGTGAGTTTTCAGAATTGGGCAATGGTGTTGCACTGTCTTCCTTACCCTTACTATTTAGTGCTCCTGGGAAAGTCATGACAGAAACGGAGCAAGGCTTTTGTGGGTCAGGCCTGGCCTTGTGCTTGAAGAATGACCCAGATATAGTGTTCATGCAGTGATAGAGAGAATGTGGGTGCAACACTTAGCACAGTGTATCACCGTGGTTGGAAGTCAATAAACATTAGTTTCTGTAGCACATTTATCCATTCAATAAACACAGATCAGGAAGTTACCCCATGCTGGGAGCTGGGGTTACAAAGGAGAAAAGAAAGTGTATTCCCTGGGGGTGCCTGGGTGGCTCAGTTGGTTGAGCATCCGAATTCAGCTTAGGTCATGATCTCTCGGTTCGTGAGTTCAAGCCCCATGTCAGGCTCTGTGCTGACAGCTCAGATCCAGGAGACTGCTTTGGATTCTGTGTCTCCCTCTCTCTCTCTGCCCCTCCCCAGCTCACTCTCTCTATGTCTCTCTCAAAAATAAATAAACATTTTTAAAAAAGTGTATTCCCTGTTCTTTGGGAGCTCAAAAAGTCATGTAACGTTACTCTAGTGCCGTGAGATAAGTGATCAGCAGTAATGAACAGAAAACTGGGGAGTCATGATAGAGGGAACTGCCTCAAAGGTCAGGGAAGGCTTAGGGGAGGTGACATCTGAGCTGGCTCATGAAGGATAAGTTGGTCTGTATGATGTGGGACGAGGAAAAGGAGAATATGGTTTTTGGAGGACATTCTGGGGTGCTGTGTCAGTATGGGGGATGCCTCAGGAAGTTGGAAGTTCTGATGAGTTTCAGGAATGGTCATTCATTAGGGTGGCTGAGGGGAATGTTTACAGAGTAAATGCTGGACGATAAAATGGAAAAACCAATTGAAAAGGCTATAGCTTGTAGCTTGTAGGGCTTGTAGCCTTAACAAGCTCCTTTGACTCTATCCTCCAATTAGTAGGAGGCCAGTGACACTTCATAAGGAAAGGTGCAATACAGCAGATGTCTCTGTGCCTCAGTTTTCTCAACAATGTGACTGGCAGAGGTATCCTAGTGACTTGTTTGTTATCTTATCTATAGTCTCAGCAGATCGCTCCTTGTGAACTTACACTTACCTATTAGGTGTCTGAAGAGAGAGATAGCCTTGCTTCTTCCTAGGGCAGAAGGCAGAGAACCACGTGCTGCCTCATCATTACCTGTTGCTAAGCCATACCAACCACTAATGCAGCAGCTGGTTCTCAAATGAATCCTATACTCAAAATCAAATTGAGGAACCAAAATTTTTATTCATTTATTTTTTATATGCATAGTTAGAACTCTTTCTCTTTACTACTTAAACTCTACATCCAGATGTCCTATACCTTGCTTTACTATGGTCCCAACTCTGGCCCTTGATTGTGCTGGCTGCCCATCACTCTGAATCATTTGTGGCCTGGGGACCAGAATGAGATATTAGGTTAACTGTCGAGAATCAGTCCCTGCCCTGCTGCTTCCACAGACCAAAAGTCTCGGAACCAAACTGTAAAGATTATTCTTAGGACAGGCTTTCAGGAAGTTTAGTGATACTTTCTTGCAAAGCTCAAACCTGGGGCATATGATAAAATGTGGATTAAACCAGTGCCTATATTTGACTCAGACCAAAAAACAATTTTGGTGACTTAAGATTAAGTCTGTTGTTCTCTGGAGTTTATATTCTCTTTACCTGTAAAATGAGATGGTGGGCCAAGGTGAACTTTAAGTCACCTTTTTCTCCCAAATTCTATTGCTTCCTGAAGCTCAGTTTCAACTGAAGTGCCCAGAATAGGACCTCTCTACTGCAGCGGGTGTGCAACACCCAGGGGTGGCTGAAAGCAAGAGTGCAACTACTGGAGGTACTGCCATGCTGATAGCTATTCAAAGGCTCAGTGCCCTTGGAGGATGGTGCTGGGGGCCAGGGCACAGAGCTGCCTCAGCCATCACCAGGGCATCATAGCCTAGATGAGTGCAGAGGAGAATGAATTGCAGCAACAGGGGAGCACATGTGCGGGTCACCTCTGAGAAGGGAAGCCAGGGATATCAGGGTCCAAGGGCAGAGGTTTGGCATACTCTGTGATTTGCCTGGCTCTTTTTCAGACAGAGGAAGGAAGAGAGAAAGAAGGAGAGGGAAAAAAAAGTTTGAATGATTGATGTTAACAATGATGATGAGTCAAGATTCCAGCAGAAGGGGACTTCAGGCTGCAAAAATGCAGGGAGGATGTTGGTAGGATCAGAATTCCCAAAGAGAGTTAGAGAATCTTATTAGGGTTTTTTGCTTGAGTAGTTTCATATACTTTAAGCATTATACATCAAATAATACTGAAGATCTGCTAAGTTTTAGTTATTGTTCTAAGCATTTTATGTGTAAAAAGTAAGCCCTCACAACAGCTCTATGATAAAGATACTGAAGAGAGGAAAGAATAGGTAACTTGGCCAAGGCCACACAGTTGGCAAGTGGGACAATCAGAATCCAAGCCTATACGGTCTGGCTCCAGTGCCTGTGCTCCTAACGACTGCATCATGAATACTGTATTATTCTGTCCTTTTGCAGCTCTAACAACTTACCACAAACTTAGATACTTAAGAAACACAAATTTATTATTTTGACTTTATGGAGGGCAGAAATCCAGAATGGGTTTAATAATAAAACTAGAATGAAGGAGAGTGCTTTCCTGAGTTCTGTAAGTCATTCTAGCAGATTATTGAACCTGGGGGAGTCACGAGAATTCCCTGGATTTGTAGCCAGTTGGTCTGAAGTGAGGGGAGTCTTGTTGCCTACTGTGCTCTTTAACTTGTGGCGTCTGTACTAACTCTGGGTGGTTAGTGCCAGAATTGAATTGCAGCCCACCCCGTGTCAGTTGGTGTTAGTGTCAGAATGCTCCCCATCCCCAAATCCTAAATTACTCACATCTGCAAAGTCCTTTTGCCGTGTAAGGTAACGTATCCAACATATTCACAGGTTCTGGAGATTATGATATATATAGACCTGTTTGGGGGTCATTATTCTGCCCACCACACTACTTCAAAGCATATATACTTTGAGGACCTGCCATCCAGTAGGTTAGGTATAAAAGTCAGACACCACCAGCTCAGCAGGAAGCAGCAGAGAGATTTTGAAGCTGTCCATCTGAACTGACAAACTCTGGAAGAGGAGTCAGGAAGCCTCAGCTCAGCTCCCCCCAAAGACTTGCTTGGCTTGCTTCTGGCATGTCATCTGATGATTTTGGCCTCACTTTCTTCATCTAAAAATGAGGATAACAAAATTCTGTAGAAATTTAATGGGAAATGTACGAAAACATATTTGCAAATGGTTAAAAATGTATATTACATATTTGGAAATGGTTAAAGTGTGTATTTTTATTCCTTATATTCTGCCAAGTCATAAGTACAGAAGTTGGTTGGACCATTATCAGTCCCAGACATTTATTTAACAAATGCACTGGACCTTTACAAACATTAAGGAGACCTAATTATCATAACAACTCTGTTTCATACAACTACCCCCATTAAATAGGGAAAAATAAGAGAGGTTAAATTGCTTGCCCAATGGTACAGGTCACACATTTGGTAAGTGGCAGAACTGAGACTCAAACCCAGGGAATCTGGTTGAGAGTCCAGTCCCTTAAACTTGCTCCATACTGTCCCTCTGGATGATGGATGTAGCGAGTGGAGTAGAGAGAGAATGTGGTCCTACTCCACCAACCCCTGAACCACCATCTGGGAATCACCCAGAAGGATGTGTAGCATCAGGACACCTAACATGTCACACCAGGAGTCCAGAGTCTCCAATACTGATGATGGCCTGTCTTGGACACCACACATCGTATCACTTAGGTGGTTGTAACCTCAAATTCCTGGAGACTTTAACACTCACAGATTCACACACTAAACTTGATAGAGCAATTCCTTCTACCTGTCTGGGCATTCCCTGCTCCTTAGCTCCTCTCATAGGCATTCTGTAAGGTGATATACTAAGTGTCTCAGAGGATTCTGATACCCCATATTTTAATTATCCTTTTCTCCCCAGTACTTGAGATTCTGCTAATAGCGACAAAGAGACATAAAATGCTGGCAAATGTAGCTTAAAATTGAGTCTCAATCGGTCCATTTATGAATTATTCAAACTCAGACACTCTGAGCTTTGGTTTCCTCGTGCTCAAATTAGGGTACCAGGTTGTTGAGAGGACTGGCAGAGGGGACATATTTACAGTTTCTTGCACAGAGTTTCTCCAGCTCTGTTGGAGATCACCAAATCTAACTCCTTATCTCTCTCTCCTGGCTTTGCTGCTCGCCACCTCCGGCTGGGCATTTGTGCTTTTCCTTTCAGTGCTGCTAATTTACAAGGGTTGGCCCTACTAATCTTCATGTCTCTGGGGGATCATTTGCTTCTTAATTCTCTCCAGTCTAGCTTCTATCCTAGTTATTCCTTTAAAACCAAGCCTGTGTGATCACCTGTAACCTCCTAGTTGCTAAAGCTGATGGCTCTCCTTGGTGGGGACCCTGTTTGATCTTTCTGAAGCATTGGACACCTAACAACTTCAGTTGCTTATGGTTTATAATTCACCTTCTCAAGTGATTGCTTCCCTTGCCTTTGGCTTCCTTTTACATCTGCTGTGCTCTGCATGACTACCTCTTGTGTATCCCTTTGATGAGTCCCTTCCACTGGATTCTCTACCTCTGCTTGACTCCTGCATATGAATGTTTCCCAAAAGTCAGTCCTCAGTGCTACTCTTTTTTACATTCCCTTCATTCTTGCCCATAGCTTCCTCTTCACCCATATCCTATTGTAGGTTTGTGAGTCCACGACCAACTTTTTTATGCTGGGCACTACTCTTCTGATCTCTAGACCTATATTCCCAATAACCTAAACATTAGCAGCTCTACTCATGATCATATGCTGAACATGCCTCATTCTCGATCAATTTGACTTTCTTTTGGCTAATGGCCACTCACCGCATCACCTCTCCAGCAAAACTCTTCTAACCTCTCCTTTCAACAACAACTCAGAAGAAATAGTTCCTTACTTTGAGTTTCCACAGTATCAAATATTGAGAGTAATTGTCAGGCTTAGTTATAGTCTATGGATCTGTTTCCCCTTTCTAGATAGGTAGCTTGCTGTAGGCAGAGACAGGGTGTTATCTTTCCCTGGGAGAAGCTGAGTAACTCCATAGCTCTCACCACTCATTGGGATACTCGCTAATTATTAATCTTTGTAATGCACATGCACATGTATGGTTCCACCAATGACTCTGTCCATTTATTAGAGATGCAGTCTATGTATTTTTGTATAACCAACAGTATTCATTTGTGATAGTAAATACAAAACAAATGCCTTAAAGCTATTTTTGTTTCCTTTACTGGACTTAAAAATTGTAACCCCTCCCCCCAATTTATATGTTCAAGTCCTAACCATCAATATTTCAGAATATGACTGTATTTAGAAGTAGGTTCTAAATACAGAATATGACTGTATTTAGAAGTACCTTTAAAGAGGTAATTAAGGTAAAAAGAGCCCATATGGATATGCTCTAGTCCAATATGACTGGTGTCCTTATATGAAGAGGAGATTAGGACACAGCCAACACACCAACTCAGAGGGCAACCATGTGAGGACAAGTGAGAAGCAAATTGTCTGCAAGCCAAAGAGAGAGGCCTTAGAAGAAACCAAACCTGCTAACACCTTGAACTTGAACTTTGAGCCTCCAGAAGTGTGAAAAAATAAATTGCTGTTCTTTAAGCTACCTTGCTGGTAGTATGTTATAACAGCACTAGAAAACTAATGTACTGTTTAACTGCTAGTGACCACATTTGGGGGTTGAGGAACAATATCTGACATGGAAAACAACACTTTTCTTTTAATTCTAGAGATGGCACAAAAATCAGACAATATGTTAAGTGGATAAGATGCTTGCCCACATAATTTTAAGCTGGGGTGGAGGTGGGGGTAATTTGTCAGAGTTATTGGCACTAAAATCTAATGGCTCCTATATATTTCTTGATCTTATTCTTTTCTTTTTCTTCCTTCCTTCCTTCCTTCCTTCCTTCCTTCCTTCCTTCCTTCCTTCCTTCCTTTCCTAATTTTTTTTTTGTAAAAATTGAGCATGGATTAGCAGTTTATCTTACAAGATAACTATTTTACTATAAAATAAACTGTGATGTTTGGGCTGTGAAAGATTTGCAGCATGATAGTAAGGAATATGGGAATGCCATGTTCAATTTTTGCCCCAAGGTGGTGCATGTATAACAAAGCCCAGAGACTGAATCATCATTCGGACTTAACAAAGGAACTGTCCAGGTGTGTACAGCAAAGAATCTTTTGAGCTGCTCTTGCTGTTAACAATCTGGTTTCATATACCCAGATGATTAGATGTCATAGACATCAGAAGGAGGTCAATAAAATTCAAGCTTTAAACTTTGACAATAATTTGAGCTGAATAATAGTTGAATTTCAGAACCGAGTTGTCATGGTGAGAGCCATTGAAGAGGAATAATTATCTTATAACTCGGTTACTGCCCTGCTGAACTCATAGCAATATCCCTAACCCCATTTCCAACTCATCAAGCCCAGATCATATTAAATCATACTTAGGAATATTATTTTTATATTCTCTTATGTATATATTTGCATTCATAGCCATATATATACACACACACACATATATTTTTTAAAATAAATATGCATTCAATGTAGCTAATGGAAAAATGGTACAGGTGGTTTAGTCAGCTATAAATTGCATATCCTGGGGAAAAAATACCAAAGTACCATTCAAGTATTCTCAGGAGCCAGGTTACCACAGTACAGGGATGTTAGCAGTAATTCTTTTTGCAGTTTAACATATATGAAAATCAAGCCATTTATTTCCATTACTTTTGTGACTAAAATTTCAAGTCATTTGTCTTGGGTAATACCATACATTTTCCCCCTTATTAATCCATAACAACACTCTGGTGCATTTTGCTAATCAAATTTCACATGAATAATAATTTACAATCTAATAAATATGAGCTTCTTCCACATCTCATCAGATGTGGATGCAATTACTAAAAGATACTAAAATAATAAATATAAATTCAAACTAAGAGGAAGTTTAGATGTATAAAACATAGTGAGAAATAAGTCAAATGGGTAACTTATTTTATTTTAAATACAGTTTAATCAATTATTTGAGGAAAATCCCCAGGGTGTTTTCAATGAAGGTGGAGAAAAGAAATGACAATTCTTCCACCAAGACAAGAGATTTTTCAAGTGATGCCAGTAAGTGAAGGGCAGAGGGAGGGAATGAAGATAATTATAACTATTCTATTTCTGATGGCAATGAAATGTGAGAGAAGAGAAAATTGAGAGTTAATGGAGAGGAGTCATTCACGTTCAAGACATGATGACATATCTCCCCCTCCCATATTCAAATAACGAATAGAATATATACAAATTATGAAAAGCCTTTTACTAGCATGGGAATCAAGGAAAAGGTGTCAATGACATGACAGGAATTTAAGGAATTTTTGTGAATATAAACATGGCATCATACTAAAGAACACTAGACGTTGAGCATGTGGCTCCTCTCTGAGCACAGAAGCATCATGGAAGGAAGTAGATGAGATGCAGGCTGGAAGAACCTCATACTTTATCTTAGATGGGAAAGAGCTGTAAGGCAAGACAGTACAACTGCCTCCCACACCTTGTAACTTTCAGTGTATTTGGCACCAATGGCAATGGGATGGCTCTGGGTTTTGTCTCTACTATTATTGTCTAAACCCTGCAGAGGGCTAGAAGTGCCAGGTCTGTGCCTTCTGGGCAGCCTTCCACCATGTGGAGATATACTTCACGGGGAGTCAGAGCTCCTTCAGGCCCAGCTGTGTCACCACTGTGTTGAGGCTGCTTGAGCTGCACTGGAAGATTATAATTTATTTTATATGTGATCTTCTTTCTTAATTTTTCTAGAGCATTGACGCACATTCTGACAGGCACCAACCCACTTCCTATTTGGCTAAAAACTGGTAATTGATGCACTAAATTCACTCTTTATGGAAAAGAGAAAATGGGGTGTGGGGAGGGAAGCAAGGCCTATCCACAAATACTACAAGTTTAGAAACAAAACAAAATGAAAAAACAGGTTACCCCTAAAAACCAGAGCAATAGCCTCCAAGTGAAATATGTTACTACAAGAAATGGAAAATGTGTATTCTCAACAAGACCAGAGTTCACTGCAAACATGATGACATTGAGGGAAAAAGTCATGAAGACCGTGGAGGATTGGATGGAAATGAGAATCAGACTTGTCAAATTAAAAACACCAGTGGGACCACTGAATAGCAAATTGGACACTGTATCAAATCAAACTGGTGAGTTAGAAGAGCAAATATGAGAAATTCTCCAGGAAATCAGAAGAAAAAGACACAGATGAAAATGAATAGGCTTAAATTTACATATAACACGGATCCCAGAGAGTATGAACAGGGAGAACAGAAACAATAAATGAAAATATGATTGAGGACAATGCCAAGGAAAATATCCGGGTCTTAAAATTGTGAAAGAATGTTGTGTTTCAGTTAAACATCATAGAACAGATTCCAAATACAGATGTAACCTTATAGAATTTCCTAACTTCAGAATATTTAGATTGTCATGTATACATATATGTATATATATATTTATGATAAATCAATATAAAAACATTATAAAAATAGCAAGTATGATGTGGTCTTACAAATAATAGAGATATGTACACTTAGCGAATTAGAGGAAGATATGCTCTAACTTTTTCAGAGGAGCCCTCTCTAAGTGGTAAGAGGATGGTAAGGGCATTTTAATTTTATTCTATGTGCCTTTATTTTACATGTACATTAAATCCAGTAGAGTTAACATACAGTGTTATATTAGTTTCAGGTGTAAAACATAGTGACTCAACAATTATATACATTACTCAGTACTCCTCATGGTAAGAGTACTATTAATCCCCTTTACCTGTTTCGCCCATCACCCACCCATGTCCCCTCTGGTTACCACCAGTTCGTTCTTTATAGTTAGGAGTCTCATTTTTGGTTTGTCTCTGTTTTTCTTTGTACATTTGTTTTGTTCTTAAATTGCACATATGTGTGAAATCATATGGTATTTGTCTTCCTCTGACTTATTTCACTTAGCATTATGCCCTCTAGATCCATCCGTGTTGTGCAAATGGCAAGATTTCATACTTTTTTATAACCAAGTAATATTCCATTGTATGTGTATGTCACTTCTTTATCTCTTCATCTATCAATGGACACGTATGTTGCTTCCATAATTTGGCTATTGTAAATAATGCTGCAGTAAACATAGGACTGCATATTTCTTTTCAAATTAGTGTTTTCATATTCTTTCACCAAATACCCAGTAGTGGAATTACTGGATCACATGGTAATTCTGCTTTTACTTATTTGAGGAATCTCCATACTGTTTTCCACAGTGGCTGTACCAGTTTGCATTTCCATCAGTGTAAACCAGGGTTCTTTTTTCTTCACATCCTCACCAACACTTGTTTGTTGTGTTTTTGATTTTAGCCATTCTGACAGGTGTGAGGTGATATCTCATTGTAGTTTTGATTTGTAATTTCCCTTATGATGAGTGATGTTGAGCATCTTTTCATGTGTCTGTTGGCCATCTGTACATCTTTGGAGAAATGTCTGTTCATGGTGTTGAATTGTAGAAGCTCTTTATATATTGTGGCTACTAACCCTTTATCGGATATGTAATTTGCAAATTCAGTAAAACCTTGGTTTGTGAGCATAGTTTGTTCTGGGAACATGCTTGTAATCTACAGCACTCCTATATCAAAGCAAATTTTCCCATAAGAAATAATGGAAACTCAGATGATTCGTTCCACAACCCCAAAATATTCATATAAGAATGATTACAATGCTATCATATAATACAAAATAGTAAAGAAAATGCAAAATATAAAGAAAAATAAACAAATTAACCTGCACTTACCTTTGAGAACCTTAGTGGCTGGTGTGAGGGAGACAAGAGAGAGGACAGTTATTGTGTAGGATTACTTTCACTATCACTAATGGAATCACTGCTATCTATTGTCTCAATGGAATCTTCTTTTCATGCAATTTTAACAAGGAACCTATCCAATGACACTTGCTTTTGGCTCTTTTTGAGGCTTTCATGGAAATGTGACATTGCATTGTCATTAAATAGATTCATTGCTTGCACTGCTACAGTATTATTTGGGTGGTGCTTTTCTATAGAATTTTGCACTGTTTCCCACATTTTATACATCTCCGTAATCTCATTTGACTCCTTTTACTTCATCTAGACCCCTTATTTCTTCTTTCATCTTTAATATTGTGCAGATGGTCAACATAGACTTCTTAAAAGTCTTGCAATTTTGGCCACTCGCATACCTCGTTCATACTTCTTGATGATTTCCTTCTTAACTTCCATTATAGTCATCTTCTTGTTGCCTTTCTTTCAACCTTTTTCTGCATGGGGGGCCATTGTATATGTTCACACTACATTCATTACAGTACAGTATTAATAAACTCTTGTCATATACTGTATTTAATGTGACTGGCACAGAGACAGCAGAGGAAAGGGTCTGTATCTGCAGGCAGCCATATTAGAATGAAGCAAAGCATTCCTAAGCTTATTCTTGTATGGAAAAGCAAAGGACTGTCCATAAGTGCTTTGAAATGACAAAAAAAAATCACTAGTGCCAGTTGTGGATACCTTCCAATGTTCTGAAAAATCACTGATTTCTGACAAACACCACAGCCTGAGACTGAGCATCTGAGCATGGGAGATGATCCCCTACAATCCTGCAGTGAGAGAGAGAGAGAGAGAGAGAGAGAGAGGGAGAGAGAGAGAAGAAACATTGAATCACTTGTGATCATGTGATGTTTAGTTCACGTACTACTCATATTACAAGTATTGCTCGTTTATCAAGTTAAAATTTATTAGAAATGTTTTCTTATCTTGCAGAATACTCACAAGTTACTCGCTATCCAATGTTTTACTGTATCTTCTCCCATTCAGTAGGTTGTCTTTTAGTTTTGTTGATTGTTTTTATCTGTGCAGAAGCTTTTTATGTTGGTATAATTTTTATGTTGTCAGCACTTTGTTTTTGCTTTTGTTTCCCTTGCTTTAGTAGACCTATGTAGAAAAATGTTACAGCAAATGTCAGAGAAATTACTGCCTATGCTCTCTTCTAGGATTTTTATGGTTTTAGGTTTCAAATTTAGGACTTTAATGCATTTGAGCTTATTTTTGTGTGGTGTAGAAAAGTATTTCAGTTTCATTCAGTTTCATGTAGCTGTCTAATTTTCCCAACACCATTTGTTGAAGAGACATCCTTTATCCCATTGGATAATCTCTCCTGCTTTGTTGAAGACTAGTTTACCATATAATTGTGGGTTTTTTTATGGGCTCTCTATTCTGTTCCATTGTTCTATGTGTCTTTTTTTGTGCCATTACCATACTGTTTGGATTATTACAGATTTGTAGTATATCTTGAAATCTGGGATTATGATACCTCCGATTCTGTTCTTTTTTTTTCAAGATTTCTGACTATTCAAGGTCTTTTATTATTCCATACATATTTTAGGATTGTTTGTTCTAATTCTGTGAAAAATGCTGTTGGTATTTTGATAAGGAATGCATTAAATCTGTAGATTACTTTGGGTAGTATGGACGTTTTAACAATATTTGTTCTCCAAATCCATGAGCATGGAATATCTTTCCATTTCTTTGCGTCTTTAGTTTCTTTCATCAGTGTTTTAAGTTTTCAGAGTATAGGTCTTTCAACGCATTGGTTAAGTTTATTTCTAAATATTTTATTATTTTTGGTCCAATTGTAAATGGGATTTAAAAAAAATTTCTCTTTCTGCTACTTCATTATTGGTTCATAGAAATGTACCAAGTTTCTGTATACTGATTCTGTATCCTGAAAATGGTCTCTTGTTTTGATATGCATTGCTTTAATTGTGAGTAGATGTGAATATATTCTTTCATGTCGTTTTGGCCATTTTTCTTTCTCTTTCTATGAATATGTATATACCTTGACCATTTATTTTTCTTTTGCTTACTTTCTTCATCAATTGTTATGAAACTCTTTACAGGTTAAAGAATTTCTCTTTCTTGTGGTATACATGAATTTGTTCAGTTAATTTTTTGATCCAGTTTTTTTTTTTGCCATAGAGAAGTTATATATTTTTACGTACTAATATTTATCAATATTTTCTCTCATGGCTTCTAAGTGTTATTATTCTGCTTAGAAATATTTTTATGACTCTGGATTATAATAATTTATATATATACTTAGGTATATATGTATATATGTATATATACACATATACACACACACATACATACACACATACACTTTCTTCTAGGACTTTCTTCTATTATTTATTGATTGATATAAAGAATTATATAGGAACTAAAAGCTTTTTTTTTCCCCAAAGCATTAGCCAGGTGCCCTAATGTAATTTTTCATGTATTAACTCCAATGTGGAAAACAGTGCCAAAATGTATTAATCATGACAACTTCATAATATTGTTTAATAAGTGATTGGACTTGAGTCCTTTCATGATTATACTTCTCAGAATTTTCTGGGATAATATTTTATATTCATTTTTTCTGAAAATCTTGAGCATCATTTGCCATGTTACTAAAAAAAAACCTCAGTATTTTAATATTGTCCGTGTGAAAGTTGTATATTAGTTTTGGGGGAAATTTGTGTATATTTTTTAATATTAAGTTTTCTTGTGTTAGAATATGGCATGGAATAAAAGCTTAGTTCATGTTTCTTGGTAGTTTGATATTTTACTTCATTTTGATACTATGCATTTCTTAATTTTAATCTATTTTATTTTGGGGGGTGGAATTATGAATTGAATCTTTTCTTCCATTATATCTTTTCACAGTTATAGTTTATATATAAGAAAACTTAATTTTAATATTGATTATATAAATTTGTTAAAAATTTTAATAAGTTTTATAAAGGCTGTCTTGAGTTTTGTAAAATAACAACCATTTGTCATCCACAAGATAGTGGAAACATTTCTTGATTTCAATCATACACCTTTATTGCTGCTTTTTCTTTCTCCTAATTGCATTGGCATGCCTTTGTTTAAAGCTAAGTGTGGAAATAGTGGACATTCTGATACTCTCTCTGACATTAATGATGACTTTTAGGGTTTCCATTAAGCATATAACTAGCTTTTAATTTTAGATACATATTCGTTGTCTGAAGTGTCTATTTCTACTGTTTATGTCTTACCCCAGGCTACGAGTAAGATTTGGTACTAAATTTGAAGTCTCTTTATCTAGAGGCCAGTGGGTTTTCACAGAAATAGCCATTTTAAAGTGATATGTTCACCATATTTTAAATGGCTCATAACTATCGTCTTTGGGTCAAATCTGCCCTCCATTTCATAGTGTTCTTGCTCTGACTTCAGCAGTCCAGATGGCAGCAAATGCAGTAACACATAAGAGTAAAAGCTAATGCAGCACTTTTTATTCCATGACTAGGAATTAAAACATTTTAGGGCCCAAGCTTCGGCATTATGCTGATAATGGAAGGGGATCCATCATGGAGTTTCTGCCAAGAACAGCCTTTCTTATACATTACCACCATCCTCCCTGCCAGCATCACAGCAACAATGGGTTGCTCCCATGAATAATTTCAAGGGTTACATACTTTTTGTAAAGCATATCCTGAGACTTTTTTCAAGTTTTGAGAGTAAAACTTTTAAAAATCTATAACTATATGTCCAGATTTAAAATACAGTTTCAGTTAAGAAGCCAAGTTTCTTGGTTATTATAATGATAAAATAGGCCAACTTTTGTATCAGGACATGGGTAAATTGAAAGTACACGAAATCCCCCCTGGATGCAATTATTTCTCATGTAGCCCTTTTAATAATGCCCACATTTTGTGCCAAATAAGCTGATCAATAGTAGCTCTGGGAGAAAATCTCATCAATGCCAGTATGTCCTGCATGATTCTTAAGAACAAATTAAAATTAAAAAAGAAAAAAAAAAGGGTACTAAAGTGATCTTCCCAGCTCCTGGGAGTAGGCACTGAGGAGAGATGAGTAGGGAGTTGAAATTTAATCATGGCCCTCCAGGGAAAAACAAACCATATGGAGACAGTGAAATTCATCATGGAGAAGGATCAAAGTAGACCGTTTTGCAGCCCCTCCATCATCTGGATTATACAGGAGTGAGCAGTGTGGTCACTGGACAAATAAGACACCTGTCTCTTCTCCCCTCTTTCCTGGGTCCATTCTCCACAACCCTACTGTGGGGGTGCTGGCCTCTCAGCACCTTCACCTTATGGTTACTAGCTGCCAGAGCTCAATGCAACAGCCCTCTTACATGCAAGAAGTAAGGGAAGGGTACTTAACCTTCCAGGGTAAGGGGCCTGCAGCAAGTCAGTGCATCCAAGGGAAGTTGTCTAGGGGGGATATCATGGTTAAACAGTATCAGGACTTCATGGCAGCCCATTAAACATAGGGCTAAGTTGAGATACCCCAGGTGACTCCCAAGAGCTGGGAGCTAAGCACCATGGGATTGTGGCATGACCCAAAGCTACATAAAACAGTTGCAATAGTTAGGTAATCCAGATGCCATCATCCCCCAGTTTGTGTCTTAAGAACAGCATTTTTCAAACAAAATATAACTACTACCTCTTAATGAGAAAGGAAGATTTCTCTGAAGGGGCCAAAGATTGGGGGTTCTCTCTCAGTCTTTCCCTGAGATCCCTTCCTCACAAGGATTTATATGTGGTAAGCACATAATATCATTTGTTCAATAAACTAATGAACTTTCCAATAACTTGTTACAGATTTTATGAACATGTTAAGACATCAAAAAACATTTATTAAACTCCAATCGAGTTTACTACTGTGTTTTATGGATATACAAAAGAGTATTAGATATAGGTAGTATCTTTATGAGTTTTAGTTTAGTTTGAAATAATAATTATCATAACCCAAAGAATAGGTACTAACTCAGTTAACTTTTCCCATTGACACTGTCATTCCACTTATACAAGGAGGTTCAGAGGGGTGAGGGTTTGCTGCAGCCCCTCACCTGGAAGTAGCAATGCTTAGGGTTGAAGACTTTGTTTAATTATGTGTTCTGCATTGCCAACATGTGCGGCAACATGTGCTGGGTGGAAATGGTTTTGCTGGAGGGGAGCTATCAAGAGAAGGGCAAGAGAGGCAACGCAGCACCCTCTGGGACCCTACACAGCACACTGCCCACAACATGCTGCTGATTGGCTTTCAGATATACTTTCTACCCTGTCAGAATTAGTCTCATGCTAATATTATTAAATATTAAAAATCATTGCTTCTCATTCCATTTCTACCCCAGCCTCAGTTTTATGGATTGAGGGCCTAAGTCTTACTTGTAACACTTTTCCTAATACTGGGAACTTTACAGATGCTCAGTCAATGTTCATTGAATGAATCAAGAAATCAGTGAACCTGTACAGTATATACCTATACTGTAGTTATAACCACCTAAACAGACATATAAATGTGCAGGCTTGTATACATACAGCTCAGTTTTACTATAAGAAAAAGGGGAATCTGTAAACATTGTTAGTAGACAGATAAGAGTGATAACTCACTGGGGTGCCTGGGTGGCTTAGTCGGTCAAGCATCCGACTCTTAATTTCATCAGCTCCAGTCACGATCTCACGGTTCATGAGTTCAAACCCTGAATCTGGCTCTGAGATGATGGTGCAGAGCCTGCTTGGGATTCTCTCTCTCTCCCTTTCTCTCTGCCCCTCCCCTGCTTGCTCACTTGCTGTTACTCACTCTCTCAAGAATATAATAAATAAAAACTTAAAAAAAAGAGCAATGACTTATTGATATAGAACAGAGGAGGGCCCCTGGTTCTTCTCCATTGGATCTCAGCCTTAGCTACAAGGACAATCCTCTTGGGAGTCTTTAAGAATACTGATACCTGGGTTCTACTTGACACCAAATGAATCAAAATTAATCTGGAATTAGGCTCCAGGAATTTATATTTTAAAGAAACATTGTAGGCAACTCTACTTTGAGACAGGGTTGATAACCTCTGCTTATCTGCTGAAAGTCTCAATATTATGACTGAAAAAAAAATCATATTTTTGTGTAACTAATGAGATGAGAATTTTAATCCTTAAATTAACTTTGGATATTAAAAGTTTGACATATACACTCTGTATTTTAATTTTATGCTGAAAGCAAGATCTTTTTAAGGTCAAAAGTAAGAAGACTTGTCCTCTCTGACTTAAGGTTCAGGAAGTAGACCCCAGCAGGTTTGTGGGTAGATGGGGTTGGCTTTTCATCCTCATCTGCCTGTTGACTATGGTGTTCAGAGGTTTGGGACCAGTTGGCTGAACCTCTTAAGTTTTAACTCTCTATCACTTCATATGCCAAACACCACAGACATCTTTTGGGAGCCTATGGCTTCTTCTCTGTCCCCTTGGTCATCTCACTGTCTTCTACCTGAAGTGGTATCCTGAGCAAGGACCCTTACTCTCTATTCCATGTTGCTTTTGTGGGTGATCTTGCCACAACTTTGGCTTCAGTGGCCATCAGTTGCCAAAGGCTCCTTGTCTTAGTTTCTTAGGGCTGCTGTCATAAAGTGCCACAAAGAAGGTGGCTTAAAACTATAGGAATGTATTCTCTCACAGTTCTAGAGACTAAAAGTCTTAAATTAAGATGTCTCTCATGTTATACTGTCTCTTCTAGCCTGTAGCAGAGGACATTGTTTTCCTCTTTCAGCCTTGGAGGACTCAGGCATTATTTGGCTTGTAGCTGCTGTATTTTAATCTCAGATGCCCTCCCTTATTGTGTCTGTGTCACTCTCGTCCCTCTTATTAGGACATAGTCACATATATTGGACTAGAAGGCCACCCTACTTCACCATAATCTCAACAACTATATCTGCCATGAGTCTGTTTACAAATATGGTCACTTTTCGAGGTACTGAGGGTCAGGACTTCAACATATCTTTTGTGGGGGACACAGCTCAACTGATAATACCCCTAAATATTCATCTGCTACTTTGTCTCCACCTCTGAGGTCTAGCCCACCTGTTGGATGTTCTCCTAGAGAAAGTCCACAAATACATAAAATTCTGCAAAAGGAAGTAAACTCATCATTTCTGATTGCTGGTTCTCCACAGTTTTTTTTTTTTTTATTTCAGTGAATAGTATATCACTGTGCACCCAAGTGTGCAAACCAGGTGTGTTTCATCCTTGACATCATTGTGTTTTTAATGACAATCATTCATAAAATAACTCAGAAAAATTCTAGCACTTAAACATCTCTCAAATGTCCTCACTTCTCCCTTTGCCTCCATATTCACAGCCACCGTTAAGTCTTATCCAACAATGTCTCTGGCTGGGTGTGTTGTAATACTTCTCCCACATCCAGGGGTGCCTGGGTGGCTCAGTTGGTTGAGTATCTGACTATTGATTTTGGCTCAGGTCATGATCTCATGGTTCATGATTTCAAGCCCTGTGTCATACTCCACACTGAGCGTGGAGCCTGCTTGGGATTCTCTCTCTCTTCCACCCCCCCCCCAAAAAAAAATAAATAAGTAAACTTAAAAAAAATAATTATCCCGCATCCAGTATGGCTCCTACCAATCAGTTTCCCATAGTATATAGATATTTGTGTTTTAAAACACAGATTTTATTATGTAAGTTTCCTTATAAAACCCCTAGATATTTCCCACTTCTGTGGCATACATTTCAAAATCTCTAATGTGCCTTATGTAGTCCGAGTGATTAAGCTCCACTCTGTCATTCAGCCTCAAATGTTGTCATTCCACAATTCATTCTCCACACTCCACCCACACTGGCTTTCTTTTGTTTCTCTGGAGCTCCATGACCTTCTTGCCTCAGGAACTTCACACATATTTTTAGTTTCCTGGAGTTTTCCTCCTCTATCCATCTTTGCTCAACTATCCTCTACTCAGCCTTTGGACATTAGATGAAAGCCACTTTCCCTAATTTTTCAGTCCAGATCAGGTTCCCTGTAAAATGCTCTCGTGGTGCTCTGTACTGTTTTTTCATCGCACGTACTATAGTTGTAATGAAACATTCAATTACAATCACTTTCTCCCACTGAAATGCAATCTCTAAGAAGCATGGTATCAGGGACTGTGTCTCTTCACTATTATTGCTCTAGTTCCTAGAACACTATCCAGCATATAGCTGATAGTCAAGACATCTTTGGTAAATGAATAAGTGAATAAAAGGCAAGGAATGTTTTGGTTTTGCTCACAGGTATATCCCTCATATCTTTGCATAGCACCTTGTACATCAAACGCATGTTATAAGTAAATATTGGTTGGATAAAATGGTGGATTAGCCTTTTCTTATCCATAATATTGGAACACACATCTCTGGGAGAGCCTGGCACAGCCATTCCAGAAAGGACAATGAATAAGGATATCAGTGAATGGCAAACAAGCGCACCACAATGAATGAATATTCTGAAATTCCCACACCTTTGCTCTTTTTTAATTACATGTTCACTGCCTCCCCCTACATACACACAGCAGTTTGAGAGTTATTCTGACAGCTTTCATCTAGCTAGTACAAGCAAGGACAGGTTCTCTTGATGTCTCTCTTCCTCATGTCAGACCTCTGGAGGGAAAGCAGCAGGCAAGGCTTTGGAAGCAAGGTTCCATACACCCAGTGTCACACTCTGCCCTTGGAGGAAATAGCTTATAGTGAATACTCTTAGGAGTATTGGCCATAAAAACTTTGACTTGATTGTCAAATGCAGATGTGGATTACCTGAAACTAGATAGACTATATGGTAAAATAGGCACAGCCAGATGTATTTAGAATTAATACCATCCGATCTTGAGCTGCTGCTTTTTCCTCAATGTGCAAAATGCTTTCACATGCATTCTCACCATTGATTCCTACGACATACCTGTGGTAAGAGTTACTAGTTTCTCCTTTTTACATTTATGGAATTAAGTCTCTCAGTATAAGGCAACAAGTATGGTGTTTGGAACATCACAAGAGCATGGTCTGTGTAGCAGAGCTAGAAATGAAAGCCAAGTTCTCTGACTCCTAAGTAATCCTTCTCCATCTCCTATCGCCTTCTGTGAGGGCAGAGGTGGGAGAAGAGTTTGGCACAGGTGGGTGGGTGTGGCTTGATGCTCTTCCTGTTGTTCCCTCCTAAGAAGAGGTCATGGAGGGAGACCCTCTTCCTCATGTCAGAATTCTGTCACACTCCTGGGAGTCCCTCCAAATATATGCTATCCATACTTGCTAACCATTCTGGAGCACTTCTTATAAGTCAAGCACTCTTCTTGTAAGTACTCTCTACCTATTATCACATTTGATTCTAACAACATAAATTTGAAGTATGAACTAATATTGCCTCCATTACAGATGAGGAAACTGAGGACCAGGGAAATTAAGTAATGTTCCCAGGTCTATGCAGTAAGTCTTGGTGCCACTCAGGCAGTCTGATTCCAGAGCCCTAATGCTCATGCATTATTCGTGCTGCCTCCTCTATGTATTTAGTCTGTGTCTTCTGTGTTGCCATCTCTACCCTTCTACTTGCTGCTACTGTCTCACAGGGAAGTCTGACTTTAGTTACACTTGGGGTTGGAACTCACTTCACTTTCTCTCAATCCCTTTGTCTCTCTGTAATAGGGGAGGAAGCACAAACATTCCTGGACTAAAAGGAAGGATTTGTAAAAAGTGCCTGTGATGTTCTTTTAGGATATTAGTGCTTACTCACTGGTAGTACTTAGAGGGTGATTATAATAATTATGCAAAGCAAACAAATTAGCCAAGTTAACTTCTCACTAAAGCTCATTTCAATGAGGTGTACAGGAGAAAATGAATTCTCCCACTTATTGTTCAACCGAATGGGAATTCTAAAGGAGAAAGACCATTTGAACAGGGATAATTAAAAGAGATATCACCTAAACATCACATTTAAAATATACACACATGTACACACACATACCTACTATTTAAGACCTATGTGCAAAGATATGGATTTGGACACTAATTTCAAGATGGCTTATTTTGAATAAAAGCAGTGAAAACTTATGATTGAGAACTGCGGGAGCATCTTTAAAATGCTCATATTTCTAAAATAATGAGCTACTTTGCAAGATGACAGATTTAAATGGTGAAGTATAAGCTTCAAAATACTTGCTGTCTAGGCAAGCTTATGATATTTCTACAAATGGGGTTTTCGTAGTCTGGGGGGAATTGGGAAGGGTACATTGAGTACTTCTCAATTTTAACAAGCACTTTATATTGCAAAGTTCTTCATAATCACTTTTAATAATTGTTCCCTCCAACAGCTCTGTTATTCCCCTTTCAGAAATACAGTAACTGAAGCAGATAGAATAAAGGGAATAATTTGAAGCCCTCTTCCCAGTTAATTTAAGGGGCTTAATGATTTCTCCTAGCTGAAAATTATGAAAAATCAGACTTGCCATTGAAGGGTTGATCTGTATAGTTCTTAGAAGGGACTCTGTGTTGGGAGTCACCATTGTATAGGCAGTTCCGACTGGGCTTATGCTGCCCTTAGGTCTGGGGGACACAGCAGTCTCCCATGGAAGGGAACAGGTAGGAGGGCCCAACCCAAGGAGTTATACTGGCTCCACTCTTGTCTATTAGCTGGTATGTAACTATCTGAAGTACTGTATTTTTAAAGGAATCATTCACTCCTTCAAGAGCAACTAAATTATTGAGCATCCACAAAGAATCTGTGTTAAAATCTTTCTAACCAAAAGGGACTTGGAGATCTGTCTCTGCTTCTTACTACCTAGCTTTCATAGACCAGTCATGCTCATAGTATTTTGCATTTGAACTGTCTCGTTAGATACAATTTGGATATTGAGAGGTAAAAATTTCTAAGTTTTATTGGCCATGGTTTTAAAGATGTCATACATTATAGGAGATATTTATCTAAATATGTTAAAGATTAACTGATCTGTAATCTTGCCCATCCTTGAAAGCCCAAGGTGACTTCATCTTCTTTGTGCAACCTGTCTAGACCAGCTCATCTCTGATCTTCACCACTTGGAATTGTTACTACACAGATGTCCATTTCACTTCAATTCCGTTCGATTCTTATTTGAATATTTACTTTTTGTCTGGTCCAGTGCTGGGTCTAAGAATATTGCATCATATATTTAATGAGGTTTTGTTGTTGTTTATTTCATGTTTTGATCTTGTTGTGCCATGAGATGGTGAGCTCCCAGAGGACGTGTTGTAGCTGATATTTTCCTTACATTTCTCCTAGCATTGCCCAGCACAGTACTTTGCACATAGGAAAATATTGATCGTAGTAGCCAGAATTGCATAAGTAAATTTCAGTGCTATTAGCTTATTTACTATTATTTTGAAATTCTAGTAAACCTAAGGGGGAGGTTACATCTTGTTTTTTAAATGAATATTTATTTCATATTTCTGATTCCTTCCTTTTGCATCATAGAAACCCACTAAACTTTCTTTTTTGGCTCCAATTATTACTTGGCATACATTACCCTTCCTTTTTCCTCTTTTTCACTGACCTTCTGCATAGCTTTTAAATTTGCACAGATCTGTGATAAGACAGGGAATTCTGCCACTCCTTGACAGATACTCTGTCATTCTGTACATTTCATAAAGACAGAAGAGGTGGTAGAAATTAACAATGTCACCTCCAACGTCAAACTCAGTTAACAATCCTTTCCTGTTCATTTTCATACTCCACTTAGCCCAAAGTTTTTACTGTTGTCTTCTTTTTTGAAACTGAAAAGTATGTCTGCATTTGCAAGGAATGGTGACAGGAGATGCAGCCTATGAGAAAATCTGATAGAGGGGAAAATTGTGTTCAAACATGTGGCCTGTTAGAGTCACAATATATTCTAGAAAGAGATTTCAGAGTTTAATACCCATTATTTGCAAATAGGGAGCCTAAAATCCAAAAAGTAAGCATTTTATCCTGGTCACCTAGCAAGTCAGTGAGAGACTTTGGATCATATGCTGGGTTGTGACCTTTTGACCAGCTATCCTGATTCATCAACATAAAACCCTCCGTGAGGTAACATATTCTCAGACACTGACCTAGTGTGTTAAGCTGCCTCTGGAGAGGCATATGTCATTGTGGTTTAGAGCACAAGATTTGGAATTAGATAGCTCTGGATTTTCAGAATCTGGCTCATGAAATAACCTTGAGCAAGTTATATTTGTCCCCCTAGTGTCTGTTATCTCCTCTATGAAATGAAGATAATGATAGTGTCTGCAGGGTTGTTGTGTGAATTAAATGAGCTAACAGCCCACAATCTGGCAGGCTGAGAAGCTCAAATCATGGCTCTTATTATTACACATACACTATTTAGGAATAATTGTGAAGTACACAGATGAGTTCTTTGGCAGAGAGCGATCCAATAGCACATGTCTTTGAATCTGTAAATAGCCATCAGTGACCTATTAAACTAGGACATTACCTGCTTGCCATGTTTATTCATTTGCATTTTCATTGGGTGCCTACACAAGTAGTTATTGGGCACCTACCCGGTGCCATATACTATGCTAGGCATTGACAATACAGAGGTGATTTAGATGTGGTCTCTGTCCTTGAAATATTTGCACAGAGAGGTAACTGCATTAGCCTGATAAGGTTAATAGTAGAAGTATATACAGGATAGCCCAGAGAAAAGATTGAGCCCTACCAAATAGGTTTTAGAGAATCAGAGAGCCCTTTGAATGTTTGTTTCATTTCTCAGGTTTTTGTGATCATGCTCATGGTGAAATAACATCGGGAAAATCTCTCTCCTAATATGTGCAAACAAATTCAGAAATGACATATTGCAAAGGTAGGTCATATCTGATTTAACACACTCTGGTTTCCATCTAAGGAGCCCTTGCCTTGTTTCTTCTGCTTCCTCTTTCCCCACAGACAGCCAAGGAAGTCTGCATTGTGAAGCTATGGATGTATATTTACTCTAGATAGGAATGATTCTTTTTTTGAAGGACAATGGAGGGGAGTTGTAGGGTGGATTTAATTTATGATTTTGCTTATGAGTGAGCTCAGGTAGCACTTGGAGTAGATGGGGACTCATATGATATTTTCACTTATTAGAGCAAAAAAAAAAAGCTTTATGGGAAAGATGAAATGAAAAGTGTCCTTGGGGACTAGAGAATGAGTGTCAGTAAGAATGTTATCAGGAAGAGCAGAGCCCTGTTGCATTGCAAAACAGTAATAAATGGCCAGGGCTATACTAGCATGGCAGGAAGTATGCAGCTTACCTTTCTTCTTGGACATTTGGGAAGACTGAGGCCCAGGAAGCTTTGCTGAGGTCATATGTGAGCTGATGGGAGAAGCTGAGGTTATTGTCCAACTCAGTCTATTCCCCTTTCCACAATAAAAGTGTTTTGTTTCTTGTGATCTGCACTGAATGATCTGAGAGCACTTTCATTGATCTCTGAGGATTTTCAGAACTTGACCATCTATTTGATTCTGCATTTTTTTTCCAGTGGAACTTTTCCATCTAGCTTGTTCTTCTGCCGTCTAACCATTGCTTGTTTCTCTGTCATCCACTTCACTGCTGTGATGGATTTTAAGAATTGACTTCTTCAGGGGTGCCTGGGTGGTTCAATGAGTTAAGCTTTTGACTCTTGATGTCAGCTTCGGGTCATGATCTCAGGGTCATGAGATCCAGCCCTGCATTGGGCTCCACACTCAGCATGGAGCCTGCTTAAGATTCTCTCTCTCTGTCTCTCCCAATTCTCTCTCTCTCTCTAAAAAAAAGTAATAAATAAAAATAAAAAAATAAAAAAAATGACTTTATCAAAACCTGACATCAAGGACTCAGTCTAGAACCTTGAACCAAGCTTCCCTCTCTAGCACTGTGGCTCCTCCCATATACCATCCTCCCACTTTTCTTTATCCACTTTCTGCCCTCACCTGACCCCATTTAGCATCTAGCAGAGTACTATATAACACAGACATTCAGTAAACATGTGTTACATTAAACAAAAGCGATGACTTGACCATAGACAAAATCAGCATAATTGAAAGATAATGTTACACATTGCAGAGGATAAAATGGATCCTAGTGTTAGGGGAAATCATCAAGAAGACATGACCACCAGTTGACCCATGACCCTGGGCAGTTAAGAAGCTCCTTAGCCTGCCCCTGTCCTTGAAATATGTGTTCTGCTTGCCTTCCCCTCTCCCAGATACTACTTTGAGGACATAATCTTGATACAGTGATGTGGTGTTGAGAACATCCGAGTGATATATGTGACTAGACCCTGTTAAGGCCATTATAGAGTATAAACTTTTAAGATGTGGTGGGTGGATGTGACAATACTCATTTTGTGGCTGCCCAAGACAAGCTATATATGTAAGTTCCCTGCCACCTACCAGTCTGGAGTGGCCTGCCTCTTTCTTTGTTCTCTCTCTGCCCTTTGCATCTGGGGGCTGGTTTCAGAATTCCCTTGGGGAGCTCCCAGGGAGCTTGCCAACCAACAAGCATCAACTCAAAATTAACTGAAGTATCTTTTTGATCTGCTCTCCCCAACTCTATAGGAAAAGAGCTTTACTATGAAAGGGTAAAGTTTCCTCTGCTTCCCTGATTTACTTTCTTTACATGTTCCTTTTTCTTTGCATTACACTGCTGGGTCAGTAATCTCTGCAGCTGCTAATTGTGCCTTTATGGGGCCGCAGTACTTCTTGTGGCCTTGATAGACGACTTTTCCCTTAACATGTTTATGTTTCCAAAACATTTTGTGCTTTTCTTCCCTTGGGAGTGCCTGGGAGATGTAGATAGGGATGGCTCTGTGCACAGCAGACTTCCTCTGCCCTGACTTAGATTCAGTGCAGGAGCCTGTAGCCAAAAATTAGAATAAGGCTTACAGAAGCTGTGGTTACTAAGGGGAGAACAATTCAATGAGGGGAGGTATGGAATGAGAGAGTGGGGGGCAGTCACAGTGTGGTCTCTGTGCCACTAAGCTGTAATTTGTTCTCAAAGACTAAAGAGCAATTGCTTTTCAGATTGCTCTGGTATTACCTAAACCTCTACATCGTCATCCCTCTAAGTCTCTTCTAGATTCTGACCTTTCCTGTCTGATGCTTACACTGCCTCTCTCCTTTCCAGGACACAGTTATCTGGATTCCAGACCTACCTATGCCTGTTCAGGCCTGATACTTAACACTTCCAAAGCTTCTCATATTCAAATTTCCACATCCCCTGTCCACCGCCTAGGTTAGGCTCTCAGATGGCTCTTACCCATTGCAATGTCTTCTAATTGGCTTTCCCCTCCAGCTGCCCTTACTGCCAACCTACCATCTCCATAAGACAGAGAGCCTTTTCCATATGCCAGTCATCTGGCCAAGGACCTTCTGTGGCTCCCACTGCCTTTGGAACAGGTCCTCAAGGATTGTTGCTGATTGATGGATTGCTCTGTAAACTCTGCATGGTGCCTGTGTTTATGAGGCCCTGACACAGCTTTTAATGACCACTCACATTAATCTCTCTTTCCAAAAAGGTCTTTGGAGATATTTAATGTGCAGCCGGCGTCTCTTTCAAGTAGATGGGTATGCCTGGGAGGTGGAGGTAACTCCAGAGAAACCATTGAGTTTAAACAACACTCTGAATGACATGCCTTCTTTTGGGATATTTCTCCAAACTGATCTGCTTGAAAATGGAATCTGCCTTCATTTTCATCATTACTCCAAATTTGAATGCTGTTGGTGTCTCAGAGCACTGCAATGTTCTTTGTGACAGCTAGAGCAAATTCTAATTATGGAAAGATAAATATGAGTTCCAACTTCTTGCTTTTCCCCAGAATGTCACAACCCTAAATGCTTTGTGAGTTCAGATTTTTGTGAGTCACTCTTATTGTGCAGGAGAAAAGTTTATATTATTAAATCTACTCTTAGCTGTACAATTTCTTCTGAGACCTAGAGCTCTTCCTGCCTTTACAAATTTAAAAAAATTGGATAAAGAGACAATAACCTGAGCTTTCCTGGAGACACTGGGTATTTTGATCTATTTTTACTGCAGCCTATTTCCAAGGGCAACACATCTCTGATTTTTTTTAATCAAATGGTGTGAATCAAAAGTTGCAGCCTGACCTCTGGAGCAGACGCCACGGGATGTTAGCAGTAGCTGTGAATAGTGCAAGCACCAAAAGGAGTTGTCTTGGTCTTACTATGGGAAAATAACCTTGAGTCTGTGCTGAGGAAGCAGACTACCATCTCAGAGAGCAGGAAGGAGGGGGCACAGTGGTGGTTGCTTTCTTTACCTTTGGGATTGCTGCATTTTGATCTGCTGCTTACTCTTGTCTGGGCACTGGTTGAGTCTGAACCACGAAGGCTACTGTGCCTGGCTAAGACAAGATTAGTAGATTAGTCCAACTTCTCACTGCTGTCAACTCTTCTTTATTGAGTGTCACAAGTAGATGCTGCTGAGAAATCTCAGTGGAAAGGTGGAAGAGAGGGCAACTGAGCAGAGAGAAAATCACATTTATATTTGTTTTTGAACAGCAACCATTAGCAAATTTATGAATTAAAGTCTTATTGACATTTACATTGTAATTAGGATCATCGTTTCTTTGTTGAAAGGTAGGACTTCTGAGTTTCAAATATAAGAATCCCAATGTCTAGTGCAATTCTGGGCACATCATATGGAGTGTAAAAATATTTAGTAATTAGTTAATGAAAAGCAGTAGAGAGTTTTCCCTCAAGAGTTAGGGCCATGTCATGTGCTCTTGTGGCACCCCGGGTTCTTTCCCCAAACTGATGCTAAACCTGTAATTACTCATCCATTCTTTGGCTTACCTTCTACTTGAATCCCAAGAAGGGTGAGATTATGTCTGTCTTATTACTGTCCTATGTGGCCCCAGCTTCTAGAATGTTACCTGGCACATAGTATACATCCAATAAACATGCATTGCATGAATAAATAATATTTTAAAGGTCACATGTTTGGCATTGGTAATTTCAGTCAACAAACTTCATTTTGATAAATCCTATAATCATAGTGGCTGTATATCTTTCAGAGCCCAACAAAATCTCTTTCCTATTTATATGCTACCTCACTTTATCTACCCATCATGAAGGCAGAGGGCTTACACAGGTAAGAAGACCCTTCTTCTCCCCTAAAGAAAAAGGAAAAAGGAAAAAAGAACCCACAGCCAAACCAGTTTTATTCACCCCTGAGCAGGAGCAGAAATTAACTCAGGAGGATATCTGATGGTTCAAAAGGGTTTGGCAACTGCTGAGGGATATAGCCAAAGATTGGTAGTGTGAACAGTGAGTGCAGAGGCAGAAGAGGGCTGGCTCAGAAAACGTGTTTGGTGGCATGCCAATTTCTGAGAACCAGACATATCTATAGCCAAAGACAGGTGAAATAAGTTATATCTTATAGGGTACCTCTTGAGCTCCTGGGATAGTCTCAGATGACAGTTCTTTTCCCTAATGATTTCTAGACATTGAAAAAATCCCCTGGAATTTAACTGTTACCTGTGGAACAAGTGAGGAGAGAAAGGAGTGTTAATTGACATTGTCTCTCCAAAAAGACCAAAAAACAGTCAATGCAATGTCACATTCACTTGAACCTTACCACATTATGGAAAAAAAAAAGTTTCCTGTTCCCTCTTCCTAAGAGATTGAGAGAAGGAATAAAGACATTTAGAAAAAAAATAACAGAAGTTCTTGAGTCTCCAGATCTGATTATCAGAAACTAATCATAGTCATCTTTGGAAAATTTAAATTGAAAAAAAGAAAAACCAGCTTGGAGAAATAGGTGGCACTTCTGTTTTTAGAATAAAGAACAACATCTTAACATTGTTTCATATACCAGTCAACCTGCTCTCTTCAAGTCAATCTTCCCCTAACTTCCCTGTATCATCTGCTAAAGGATTAATGATGAAGCCTGGGTATATGACCTCCAAATAATTAAACCGATTCACCAATTCATAAACCTGATATTTACTTTCAAGTATGGGCCCTCTCTAAGAGCACAAGGTCTTTTCTTTTCTTTTTTTTTTTTTTTTTTTTTTTTTTTGAGGAGAAAGGATGAGAGAAAAGAGCCTGCTGAGGCTGAAATTTTAATTTTTGGACTAGGATGTTTCCAGAAGCTTCTTAATAGGACTTTTAAATTCATGTTCTTGAGGAAACTTACTACATCCTTCTGGGGTATACAAAGAAGCTCTGTTATCTACTGGATATCTGAGAGAGAGGGCGCAGGGCCTGCTGTGTACAATATCAAACCTTGAAATAATCACTCATTTTGGCATGAAATTCATGCAACAATCTGATTTTTAAGACCTCAGCATTAAAACAAAATTAAGTTTCTATGGATTCTACTCTATCCACATTGAAGAGGGCAGATTTTACAATTGGATTGTTAGTTTCTTGGAAATGTAATACTAAGGCAATTTGAAACATGTATAACAATGTTTGTGTTTTGAAAGGTCTGGTACTGCTACCATGAATTTTTAAATGTCTGTTTTGATTAATTTGGTACATTTTGGTTCAGATATTAGTATGTTATCTGTCTTCACTGCCCTTCTGGACATGCCTCCCTCCCTCCAGGCCTCCCTCTGTCTCTCCTTACCTCTCTGCAGCTCTCCTTCCCTCCTCCATCATCTTCCTCCCCTCTCTCTTTAGTTTTTGGAAGTATGATTTGCATACAATAAAATACATTGATCTGAATAAATTGATCAGTTTGTTGAATTTTGACATTCACATGAGCCCGTGTAAGCACTACTCCCCCAGAAGTCTGGAATATTTTCCTCATCTTGGAAAGCTCTCTTGTGTTCCATTCCAAGCCAGAGTCTCCCAGTTTCCTGATTTCCATCATTTTAGTATTGCTTGTTCTTTGACTTTATCTACGTATAACATGTACCTTTTGAGCTTGACTTCTTCCTCTTAACATGTTTTTGAAATTCATCCATATTGATGTATTAGTAGTTAGTTCTTTTCTATTGCTGAGTAGCATTCCTTTGTATGAATATGCAAGCACTGATGCATTAATGCTCTTGTTGAGGAAGCTTTGACCTGTTTCTAGGTTTTTTTTTCCCCCATTATAAATCAAGCTGTTACAAGTCTTTTGTGGTCATGTATTTTCATTTCTCCTGGGTGCAAACTTGGATTTATAATTGCTGGGTCATAGGGTACATGTATGCTGAACTTTTTTATCAACTACTAAACACTTCTTCAAAGGTATTGAATGATTTTATGTTCCTACCAGTATGAGAGCTCCAATTACTCTGAATCTTTGCCTCATATGGTATCCTCCATCTTGTTTTTTAGCCATTCTAGTGGTAGTAAGATCTTAATTTTTAAATTTGCATTTTCCTGATGACTAATCACATTGAATAACTTTCATGTGTTCATTGGCCATTTGTCCATCTTTTATTCATAAAATGTCTGTTCAAGTGTTTTGCCCAGTTTTTTGTTGCATTGTTTAATTTTTTTATTGCTGGTTTGTGGGAGTGCTTTATATATTTTGGATATAAATTATTTACCATATACATATAATACTTTCCATATATAATATTTCCCCTAGTCTGGGGCTTGCTTTTTTTATTTTCTTACCTGTGTCTTCCAAAAGACACCAGTATTTATTTTGGTAAAGTCTGATTTATCAATTGCTTTATTTTAAAGTTCATGCTTTTAGTATCCTAATAAATTTTCCCTACGCTGAGGTTGCAAAGTTATTCTTTTTCCTTCTAAAAGTTTCATAGATTTCGCTTTTAAAAGTAGGCTCATGATCCATTTCAAATGCACTTTTATGATTGATGGAAGTAAAGGTTATGGTTAATTTCTTTTTTTCATATAGATGTCTGGTTGTTTGGTACTATTTATTAAAGAATCTTCTCTAGTGTTTCAGTACTTTGGTCATAAATCAACATATTTGTGGGGCCTCTTTCTGGACTCTCCATTTTGCTTTGTTGATTAAGTATAACTTACAGATATGATCTATCCGTAGACATCAATACCAGACTTTCTTGATTACTGTAGCTTTATAGTAAGCTTTGAAATCAGGTGCTATAAATCCTCCAACTTTGTTCCTTCTTTTAATATTTTTTTAACATTAAGTTGTTTGACGTTATCAACTTTAAAAAAATTGTGAAAACAATAAAAGAATGCACTGCAATTATGCAAATGTAAAACTCTTCTATAACCACAGTACAATTCCAAACTGAAAAAAATTAACATTGATAAAATACTGTTATCTTACATTAATATTATTCAAGTTTACCATAGCTTTTGCTCATCTGAATTTCCATCCATTATATTTCCCTTCATCCTGAAAAAATTCTCCTAGTAGTTCTTGCAGTGAAGATCTTTTGAAATTGAACTGTGTTGACTTTTTTTTTTATGTCAAGAATGTCATTATTTTGCCTTCATTTTTTTTATGATAAAATTCTAAGTTGACAGAATTTTTTCTTTCAACCTGTTCCAGATGTTGTTTCTTTGACCTCTGGCCTTCATTGTTTTTGGTGACAAGCTAGCTTTTTTGTGTTTTTGTTTTGTTTTGTTTTGTTTTGTTTTAATATCACTTTTTCCTTATAAATAGTCTGTTCCTCTGGCTACTTTTAATAACTTTCCCTTAGCTTTAGTTTTTAACAGTATGGTATGCATTGTTCTGGTTTTCCTTTAATTTATCCTGTTTAAATTTCAGTGAGCTTCTTTACTCTGTGGATTGAAATCATTCACCAATTTTTGAAAGTTCTCAACCAGTAGCTCTTCAGATATTTCTATTGACCTTTGCTCTTTTTTCTTCCAGGACTTCATTACATATATGTTAAGCTATTTAATATTGTCTTACATTATCTCTCATGCAACTGCATCTCTGATGCAATTTTTTCCACTACTATTTTTTATATTTCAGTTTAGATTACTTATATGCTTCAATTTCTTTTATATTGTATCTACTGTTAATGTCATCAAATGGATTCTTAATTTCTAGTATTTTATTTTCATTTCTAGTCTGCTTATTTAATTCCTTTTTTTGTATGTTCCATCTGTCTGTGAGATTCCTTATATCTTCCCACATGTAGTTCTTGATTTAGAACATGGGGCTTGAGGTAGCTGTGTTTCCCATCCTTGGTCTTCCATGCCTAAGAGGGCCAAGGACCTCATAATCCCTGTTGGCTATATGCTGGGATAGCAAAGAACAGTCTGGCTTTCAGTTGTTGCCAATCTGTAATAATACCTATTTATCACTATTGTGACTGTTAATTGAAAGGAACAACTGAAGACAGCTCCTGTAGGAAAGTCCTTGAAATGGTCTAAGCTTTGCCAGAATCATTGGGATAGGTCTGTGGCTTCCTTACAGGGCTCCTTTGGAGAGAAGAGCACACATGAGGCAAGTACACAAAGGTCAGTTTTGATGGGACGTCTGCAAGGAGCAGTGTCTTATCACTGGTATTGTTTAGAAGTGCTGGCTAATGGTAATAATAAAAAGCACCCTGGATTTTTGCCATTTTGTTGTTTTTAAATTCTCTACAGACGATATTCCCTTTTATTACTTGTACTGGGGTGGACATCTCCCAATACTCTGGCCTTGGTGTGCCACTGCTTGGAGGCACAAAGGTCTTTTTTTTGGTAAGTTATCCACTTTATTATACTGCAGATCACTATTCTTCAAAGAATCCAATAGAGATAGACTTTGCAATGAAGGAATTTCCACAAAATCCCTGGAGTTCAAAGATGTCTAGTTCCTGGACATTGCCATTCTGTCAGTTCTTCTGTGAGGCAGGCCATTCCATAGAAGCACAAACAGCCTCATTTTCTCAAGACAATAAGAAGAATAGAAAAATAAAAACTGGAATTCAAGCTCGTGTTGTCTTTTTAAGTTTAAGAACCTCTTACCTCCTTGCTGCAATGTGCCTCTGGACATATAAGCTCCTTTGATTCTCCAGAGCTGTGTTTTATGTAGGGTGTTTCTAGCAAGAATCATGCCAAGAAGGAAGAGGAATTTAAGCAGAGAGAGCTTTAGAGCATTATGTATTGGTCTCTGGCAAGGGAGCACTTGACTGAACAAGAAGCAGCCAGATGCAGTGTCTCCAAGGTGAATCTGTAATAACTTAGGTGGCAGTAATTTCCTAGGAGACTGGCATAATTATACCCAAACAAATTGCCTGAACAGCCACATATTTATTAACATGAGATTAAAACTCTCAAGTTTGAGCAAACCTGGAGAGCAACAGCAGAAGCCAAAGCAGTGAGGAGCATTGGTAATCTGCCTGACATCCCAATACCAGAGGGCTGATGAAGAGCCAGGGTAGGGTCCAATCTGCAGTTAGGGATTCTGGGACCTCAGCTGTAGGTTCCTGTTTACTGCAAATGAGGATTAAAATCACTAGATGTCAACACTTAGAACTTGTAACTAATGTGTAACAAATCACCCCAAAATTTAGTGTCTTTAAACAATAACCATTTATTTAGTTTATAATTTAGGCTGCATTCAGTTGGGCAGTTTTGGTTTCATCTTGGCCCTCTTCTGTACCTGCAGTCAGCTGTAGGTCAGCCAAGCAGTGATGCTTGCGGGGTTGATTGGCTGTTGGCTGGGGCAACAGGATGACTAGGACAACTGTCTCCAGTCTTCCAGCAGCCTCAGCCAGGCTTCGTCTTCATGGTGGTTCCAGGGTTGCAAAAGAACAAGCAGAGCAAGCAGGGCCTTGGGAGGGCGAGTTCAGAACTGGCACACTGTCATTTCCACTGAATTCTGTTGGCCAAAGCAAGTCATACAGTTAGCTTAGAATCAAGTGGAGGGGAAATAAACTCCACTTCTTGATGAAACGAGCTACAACATCACATTATAACACATTGCAAAAAGTATGGGCACTAGGAGTAATGAAGGATCCTGGGCTTTTTTGAATTCTATAACAAAAAAACTTTAAAAAAAGAAAAAGAAAAACCTACTAGAGGTGGTGCCAGTGCTAGAAGTAAACACTGAGCCTTCAAGTCAAGGATCTGCTTTATTCTGTGTTTTTGTTCAGTTAAATTAGCATATAGTTATTAAACAAGTTCTTTAAGCAAGATACTATGTTAGGCACTGTGTGGGGAATAGCAGTTAAAAAAAAGTTGCTACTGATTTCTAGGAGCTCACACTAAGTGGGAGAGATAGAAATACAGAGAGTGTCTCATAATGTCTTCAAAATCACCAAATTGCAATGTTTTCCAATAAGGAATGAATATGAAAAAGGAAAAATGTAAATGAAGGTGCCTGTAGGGTGTGAGAAATTACAAAATTGTTGCTGTAAGGACTAGACAGGAGCAGTGGTGGAGTTTAATGTGCTAGGTTGGTTGAGTTGTGCTGGAGTGACAGTGTCTCTCTGGTGAGAGTGCAGTTGGAAGCTGGTGGGTAGATGTAAGTGTGAGTTAGCATCATATGGGGTCACAGAGAAATTTGGTAAGCTAGATTTCAGAGTAGTTGTATTAATTTACTACCCACCACGTACTTCACAGTGAGATGGATTTAATAGATTGGAGGGGAAGAAGAAATAACACTGGGTAACAACTCAGATGGAGGTATCAAAAAAGCCACAGGGGGTACTGGTAGCTGAAAACCAAGTAAATACAACTGAGACCCTTAGTTAACAGAGTTCTGGGATTAAATCATGGAACTGTAATAGTTTATGTAGAAGGTAAACACATGCCTACCTTTTGCGTTGGTTTCCTATCCTCTCCATATACATTTGTTAGTTTGTTTTATTCCAAGAAAGACTTTGGCATTTCCTTATGGATCTTTCATAGCCTTTTCCTTCCAAATCAGTTGCTGGAGTGGTACAAAAATTTTGGTGTACCAAATGGTATACTTTTGTACTTTTAACTCTAAGCAAACTACTGATGGGCTGATTTCCTGTATCTCCAGCCTCATAGGCTCATATCATGAGAAATCTATAAAGATATTAAAGTATATTCATTCTGGTTTTGTTTGCTCTTGACATCCCACAATTCTATGGCTATGTTGTGAAATTCAGCCACTCTAACCTGTAATAGTGTGTTTCCATGTGCATTGAGCTTTTGTGATCCCCAGTTTCCCATCTCTGACCATAATGGGATGTGCACAGTGGGAAAGGCATGGCTATGGAAAGAAGACTGTCATGTACCAGTGTAGTGGTAGTAAGGGAAGAATCTCTGGATTCAGACTTTACTGTTCAAATCATGGCTCTCTTTCTAGTCATAATTGAGGGCAAGTTATTTGATCTGTCAATGCCAATGCCTTAGTTTTTTCAGCTCTAAAATGGGGAAACAATAATGTATGATTTTATGGTTTGTTGCAAGAATTAAGTGCAGTAATGCACATGAAACACTTGGAACCCATGCATAGCCAGAACTAAATAAATGTCTGCAACTAATAGCAATGACTGGGGAGCCTGGATGGTTCAGTATGTCGAGCCTCTTACTCTTGATTTCTGCTCAGGTCATGATCCTGGAGTCTTGGGATTGAGCCCCATGTTGAGCTCTGAACTGAGCCTAGAGCCCCACTTCAGATTCTCACTCTCTTCCTCTGCTCCTCTCCCCTGCTTGCACTGTCTCTCTCTCTCTCTCAAATAAAAAAAAATAAATCAATTAAATTTGAATTAAATTAAAAAAAATAATAGTAATGACCTTGTTAACTCCTCTACTACCTCCCATCATGCCCCATACCAAGTTTGTCCCAAATAAAATTTATCAGACACTTACTGAGTACCCCACGCTGTCTATAAGTTACAAGGATTAACAAGATGCAATTTCTGTTTTCAAGGATTTGTTAGGGAGATATATCTGTTACTAATATCTACATTCTGTGCTGACATAGCACAGAAGAGGTAAAGAACAGATCTGGCAAGGCTAAGAATGTAGCATTTGAGCTGAAGGAAGTTTAGAATTAGGCAAGCTATGATGAGCTGGGGACTGAGATGGGGATTGGAAGAGAAAAGTCATGTTAATGCTTCTAATTCAAAATGAGGAAATTGGTCCATATAATCTTCAGTTGCATAAGAGCCCTAAAATTCAATTCTGCAAAATCATGCTTTCATTCCTTGATGAATATATGAGAATTTTGTAAATGAGTTGTTGCATCCAAAAATTTTAGCTGCCAGGCATGAAGTTTACCCAGTATTCACAGCAAAACAGATTACTAGTGGAAACTTGTATTAGAAAAATGCTGACACATAAGAAAATGTAATTCATACCCAATGGCTTGGAAAAAAAAAACAACAACATAAAACTAACCAGTAACTCTGCAGTTACTAAATGGGGCCTAATGGCACTTTTGTTTGTCACGTGTCATTTCATGGTTGTTCTGACAAAGTTTACGTAGGAAGACAGGCTTTTAGTAAAATTGACAAGAGCGCTTCCTCTGGTGTCTCAGCTGAAATGATGCTTTGAGATCATTTAGATGCTACACGTGGCAGTGTTTTTAGAAGTTAGCCAAGCAGTTTGCCAATTTGCCAATTTTCAGTGTTTTTAAGAATTACCTGGGGGGTTTTGTAAAAGAAATGCAGACTCCCTTTGAAGCACTGCCTTTGAAGATTTTGATTCAGTAGGTCTGTGACAGCCCAGGAATCTGCATTTTAGCAAAGATCTTATGCAGTGATCTTCCAGAAACACTTAATGAAACACTTATTTTTTCTTAAATGTTTATTTTTGAGAGAGAGACAGAGAGACAGAGAGAGTATGAGTGGGTGAGGGGCAGAGAAGGAGGGAGACACAGAACCCAAAGCACACTCCGGGTTGCTCCAGCACAGAGCCCTACGTGGGGCTCGAACTCCTGAACCACAAGATCATGACCTGAGCTGAAGCTGGACACTCAACTGACTAAGCCACCCAGGCACCCCAATGAAACACTTAGTTAAGAAGAAGGTTGAGTTTTGTCCAAGGTGACACAGAGTAGCTGTTAAACCAGAATGTGTGTTCTAGAAGCAGCACCATTTCTGAATGCCAAAGATAAGCCTGAGAACTGTATCTTTTTAAGAAGGTGGACTGATAAGAAAATTTTAAGGTACTAATTGAAGGCTTAGTTGTCACAACTAGCCCAGGGCAGAGTATTCTTTTTTATTATTATTTATTTATTTACTTACTTATTTTGAGAGAGACAGAGGCAGCATTAGTGGGGGAGGATGCAGAGAGAGAGAGAGAGAGAGAGAGAGAGAGAATCCCAAGTAGGCTCTGCACTGTTGGTACAGAGCCCCAGACAGCACTCAAAACCACGAACCATGAGATCATGACCTGAGCCAAAACAAAGAGTCGGACAATTAACCAACTGAACCACCCAGGCACTCCCAGGGCAACGTTTTGAGGTTAGTACTTGGTCTTGGTTGCTCCCAGTCTTCTTCCTCACTTGGGGACCCTTGGCAACTTTTCCTCTGTCCCTCAGAGCTCCTAAACCTGCTTTGTCACACCATTCCCTATCCCTCCCTAGAAACCTGCATTCTACTTCTTCAACCCAATTGTATCCTGGTTTTTAGAGCTTCTCTCAGAAAGGGACTGATTTCTTAGAGTGGTTAAGAGGCACAAAATAAAACAATAAATTCCAAAAGAATCCCAGAAATTGGTTGCTATAAAAAATTTGGATGTCATTTAGCCCCTCAATTCATAGTGCATCTTGCTGTCAATAATAATGAGAGAAAACAGTGTCTAGAAGAAAAATTCCCATCTAAATCCAGTTCAGGCTTCTTATAGGGAACTAGGACTGTGTTTGGAAGTAAAATCCTTATTGGGCCAAGAATGTACATTAGCTGCTGTGCTAAACAACATTCACATGAGCACTTTGCTAGAGGAAGGAGAGGCTCACTCCAGCGTGAGCCCTGGTACTAAGGCAAATGCTCAGCCTACAGATAATAAGCTACTCTGGAGAAAAGGGATGATGAGAATGATTTTTTTTTTCAGAGGCATCCCTTTTAATGATGAATCAAACAATTAATTTTCATGGCAGTGCCTACAAAGTGCCACTGTTCAAGGTGCCTTATAAAACCTACAGTTTAACAGATAATTTAGGATGTTGAGAAGTTTCAAAGCAATGTGCAATGTCAAAATAGGGTCTGGAAAGATGTCAGTCTGTATTAGTCTAGGATTTTTAGCTAAAGGGCCTATAGGGGAACATGTGTTTCTTTGTCCAGGCTGGTGGCCCATGAAGGGTCAGCCAAGGGCTAAGAAGAGAAAGAGCAAGAAAAGCAGGCAAGAGAAGGAATGACCGCTAGATGGCAGAGAGGAGTTTAGGCATAATAACCCTCCAAAGGAGATGGAGAAAACTTCTGAGATATGGCCAGTCCTGTGGGCAATTTCCATCTATGCAACTGTTCAGATTTCTTTTTCTGCCATAGCCATCTGAGCCATTCAACACTGTCTAGAACAAGAAAGACTTAAGCATGCTGTTTAAGGACTACTGAGGTATCCTTGCCTCCAAAAATTCCCTTTCCAAAACGTCTGTGTAGAGACATCCTTGAAAAGAGATAACAATGCTTAGATTGATTTTTGAGACCCACAAAGATATAAGATGAAAGGATTATTTTTACCTGCAAACTAATTTATATGGAGTGTTTATGCTACATATTTGAAGGAGCTAAGAAGCCCTTTAAACTATCAGCTGTTCTGGGCGGAACATAGGCAAGCAGTCCACTGTGGCCAGGTGTCTTCATGGTATGACTCCTAGAGCCCTCATGACCTCCTGAGGCTCTAGTGTACCTGGCAGAACAACACACAGCAGGTGAACTGCCTGATAGTGGGAGCTCCCGCCTTGAGGATGGTGGACAAGTCATGCTCTTTCTTTCAGCCCCACAGGAGGCCCTGAGGATAGAATTCTGGGAGAAGTAGCAGCACAGACCAGTCTGTAGGCACAAGATGACTTTCTTTTGCACATCTTGCTGTCCCCTTGCCCTCCTATCACCTCTGACTTTCCACAGGTTTCCTATCTTTCAAGATCAACTTGAAACATTTTTGGACATCTTTTATCACTGTTTTTCATTATCTGAAAATCCTACAGCCTCTGTAGCTGATACCCTACAATGAACAATTATATTGTCTGTGGTTATATATGATTCTCTGGTGGCTGCAAATGTGAATTTTGTTTTCTTAGTGATAGTCTGTCTCTAGAAAATCAGCATCTGCTTTGCTGGGTTTAGTCAGGGTTAGATACATGGCTCTCAATAATTTGCTTTTGATCCTTATCACTCATCCAGGATCCAGGGTATGTCAGCCATAACAATCAGTAGACACCGAGGCAATGTGAAATACCATTGAATAATCAAAAGAGGGTTATTGTGTCTAGTGTTCATACTGTTCAATTTGATGAGGACCTTTGGATGGGCCATCAAACTGTATGTGTTTCAGTTTCCTCTTCTTTACAGAGTGCAACTTGTTCTACAAGCTTGTTTGGAGAATTAAGAAATAGAAGTAAAAGGGATTTCCAGAGAAGCAAATCATTAAATAAATGGGAAGTGTTACTATTACCAACTTGGCAACCCAGAGAAAGGGAACTTGAGACGACACCTTACCTGGGGTGGAATTAAGGAAATAAGATTTCATATCTGGAAAGGATCACAGATATTTATAGACAGTGTAATTATTAACTGTGGGTTGCTGGCTACAACATCTGTAGAATTTTCAGGTAATGGAAGAGAGTGGCTAAAGATATGCCTAAGAATCCTGGCAACAGGATTGGAAGGCACCAGAAGGCAACACCTTTATGATAGGAGTTGCTCTCCTCTGAACCACAAGTGTTAGTTGGTTGATTCCTGTCCCACTGGCTGATAGCTCCCTCTGGGAGATATGTACCTTGTTGACAATTTGGAACGATCTTTAGCATAAAAAGGTAAAGAATTCCAGCTATATCACCTGCTTTCTTCAAGAGTCGTCTCTTTGAAGCCTCTTCTCAGATGCCATAGTTAAAAACATGAAAAAGGAAAACCCAAAATCAGAAATCTCCCACAACCTCTTGTTGCAAAATAGAAAATGGCACAGAGATCTGTTATGGTGCTGAAGTGCTCATTTTATAGGAAACACGAAAAATATATTCAATATGGGTTCCAATTGTCTGGAGAATAGAGGCTTAGAGCTGGCCTAAGAGTAAAAAGTTTTCTGAAAAGTCCCTGGCATGGAGGCAGCGAGCGGTGTGAGTGGAAGCCAATGGGGATCACCATTTTTAGGCCTAAGGATCTCACCTGAAGAAATGCAGGGCCTGGGCCATAGTGGATGGTATGGGGGAGGAGGGCTTAAGTGATGTTAGGAATCCTTAAACAAAAATATTTTTAATGTTTATTTTTGAGAGAGAGAGACAGAGACAGAATGGAAGAGGGGCAGAGAGAGAGGGAGACACAAAATTCGAAGCAGGCCTCAGGCTCTGAGCTGTCATCACAGAACTTGATGTGGGGCTCGAACCCACAAACCATGAGATCATGACCTAAGCTGAAGTCAGCCACTTAACCGACTGAGACACTCAGGTTTCCCATGGAATCCTATTCCATGGAATAGATCCATGGATCTCTATTCATGAAAAAACCTAGGACATTTTTGGATCTTTTTATCCCAGCTCCCAGCCTCTCTTCCTACAAGTTGAAAAGTAATCCAGAAGAAAAAGAAATAGGTTGAATATTCATGAATAATGGAATTCAGCTATACTTGCCACTGTGTCATTCCCTGGGGACATTTAGAGGCTGCGTGTATGAAGTGAAAGCCTCCTGCCAGAACAGGTGTAGGGTGAAATCTTAGTCTTCTAGGAATGATAGTGACTACTGGGATCCATCCTAATGTGTAACACTGGAGACATTTTGCTTTGCCATTTATGATATTGGGCTAAGGGTTGCTTGCTAATTGCATTCACATGCACATCCTGCAGGGGAACATAGTGACAAATGAGGAAAGATGTAATCTAATTGCAAAGAATTGCTATAGTTATATCCAAACTCAAATTATGAACCTACAGTTGACACTTGAATACAGAGTTCTTTTGATGACTCTCCTCAGATGCTGTGTATGATAAAGAGGTGGTGCTGTACTTGGTACCATCTGATGCTTAATAAATTTAAATCTTTGGCCTTCTGATGATGATGAAAAGGCTATAAAGAAGGAGATGGACCTCTTCTAGGAAAGGGTTACAAATTCATGTGCTAGATATCATTATTATATTCCTATTTCAGATGAGGAAACTAAAGCCCAATGAAGATACTTTGAAAAATGTCCTATGATGTCAACTCCTTTCCGAATTAGGCTCTCATTTCCACCTTTTGTGTAGTTGCTATTTATTGAATCAGTCCAGAAATGTTGAAATCCTCCTAGACAAATCCATCTCTTGCACTCATATCCTCTTAATTTTCAAGTCATACCATTTTATAGCTCAGAACAGTTTATGAGAAACTGCAGATAAATTTTCAGAAATAATAAGGTTAAACAGTGTGGCAAACATTATGCAAAAATCCCCTATATTTTTATATCCCCAACAATTGAATGTTAAAATTCACAATTTTTAAAATACTGCTCCTAATAGCTCACATTTGAATGCTTATTATGAGCAAAGTACTATGAATATATTATTTAATTTTAGTACCACATTGATTAATTTGTTAGTATGTAAATGAGAAAGAAAATATGGAGGGATATATACCAAACTCTTCCTTCGGGATTCAGTTTAATTCTTACTGAATTACATCCTTTATTGTTTCTTTCAGTGAGGTTCTATGAATTATAAAGTCTGCCTGAAAATGTCTCTGTTCTCTTCTGAATGATAATCTGGAAATAAAATTTCTAAAAAAATTACTTCCCTAGTATTCTTATAATATGAATTTATTTTCTTTTTATCTCTATTTTTGCTAATGATAGGTGTAATTGTTAATTCTTGTAAATATTCTGCCTTTTCTCTGGTTGTTCTTTAAGATTGTCTGCTTGTCTTTGGGGTTTTGCAATTTAGTGGCAATGTGTGTAGCTGTGCATTTTTTAAAAGTATGCTGACTGCATTAAGGTATGGATGATTCATACCTTTCATTAGTTCTAGAAATCCTAAGATATCATTATTTTTAATATTGATTTTTCAACATTCTCTCTAACCTAGTAGAAAATTCATTAAGCATAGACTGGATGTCTCCTTCTGTCATCCATAGTTCTTCTTCTTCTTCTTTTTTTTTTTTTTTTTTTGAGAGAGAGAAAGCACAAGTTGGGGAGGAGCAGGGGTCAGAAAGAGAGAGAGAGAGAGAGAGAGAGAGAGAGAGAGAGAGAGAGAGAGAGAGAATCTTAAGTAGTAGGCTCCACACCCAGTTCAGAGCCAATCTGGGGCTTGATCTCACAACCATGAGATCATGACCTGAGTCAAAATCAGGAGTTAGATGCTTAACCAACTGAGCCACTCAAGTGGCCCTGTCATCCATAGTTCTTAAACTTTATTTCATGTTTCCCATATTTTAATTAGTATGAAGAATTTCCAGTTCCCCAATTCAGTCTTCAGCTCTGCTTATCCACTGAATCTTTAGTTTCTCTGAAAAAAAATTGTGTTTATGTGTGTAATTCTTAGACATAACATTCAAATTTTACTTTCAGAGTTGCTTCTTTTCCATAATCTCTTATAAAATATAGCTTTCCCTTATAGTTTTTCTTTTGTCTCTGTACTCACTTTAAATATACTTTTTATGAACCTTAAATTTTCTACTGTCTCAGGTTCTTTGGGATTATTCAAAGGATATTCAAGATTCTCCTTCTGGAGGATCATTTCCTCTTGTGTTTGTTTATTTAATTATAAACTTATGTTTATAAGCATTGTTTTATTCCCAGGATATGTGCTCCCATAAGCCTTTTTTACGGACATATTTCTATGAAGTGATTTTATGTTTATTTCGGTTTAATTTTTTTTCCAGGTAGTCTGGGGGCTTTATATGTCTAGAACCATTTTTTTTATTCCTTAATCACTCTGGAGATCATAAATTTCATATTGGTAGAGAAAATTTAGGCTTCACAACTTAACATAGGTTATGTTACCTAATAAAAATTTAACCTTTTGGTAACAGACCTTGTAAAAAAATTTTGTTTTTTTTTGGTTTGTATCTTTCTTTCCCACACTTTATATTCCTGTGCGCTGCTCCTGAGACGCATTTTCTTTTTTTGGTGTCTAGGCTAGTGGGTATCCTCCTATTCTCACTATCACTGAGGTTTCTCAGTTCCAGCATCCTGCTCCACATGTGTGAAATATCACGTACCCTCTCCAGCATCCTGCTCCACATGTGTGAAATATCACGTTTCCACATATCCCAGCTCTTTAGATCCTACATCCAACAGTCCAATCTACTGTACAATATTTACAGGCCACTGTAATTTTGGCTTCTTAGTTTACCATTTTTATGTTTCTTCTTTTTTTTTGTGATACATAAGAATTTACCATTCTTTATTTTGAACTCAAATATAAGTTATAATATAAAATATATGTAATTAAACCCACGTTTTAGTGTTTATATAAGCAGAATTCTTTCTTTGTTGGCTTGAGTCCACCATGTTCCTGGAACATCATACCATATAAGGTCAGTTGACATTTTAAAAAGTGAACATGTTATTAAGAAACAATATTTAAGGCAGGAGACTTCTTGTTTTTATCTGAATTACTACTAAAGTAACTCACAACATGATAAATTAAGAATGACAGTAAATCTATTGCCAAATCTAGGAGGAATTTCTACTCTTAGGTTGATTGAACTAGATTGAAAAGTGCAATTGATGGTCCATTTTCTAAGCTCATGAGAAATCTGCCCACTCCAATATAGTTGGAAAATCCTTCCCTCCTTCATGCATTCTTTGTCCTCCTGATTAGAAACACATCTCCAATAATCTTTCTTTCCACTGCATGGAAGCTTTTTTTTTCCAAGATAGCTAGAAAGCTATTGTTTCATTTCCCATTTTTCTCCCATTTCCCAGCTCCATCTCCAACTCACACCTATATTGCTTCTCTCTCACCATCTAGTAAAAGAGTGAAGTCATCAAAATACAACTGCATGAAGTATATGGAAAGGGGAAGAGCCCATGGTGGCATGCTGAATTTTGGGAGTAATGAACCTATAAAAAAGCACTGCATTATGTTAGGAGAAACACTGGTAGCAGTGCATTTGGGGATTTCAGTTTGCTATTTTTTTTAATGTTAATTTATATTTGAGAGAGAGAGAGAGAGAGAGAGAGAGAGAGAAAGAGAGAGAGAGAGCAAGTGCAAGTTGGGGAGGTGAGAAAGAGAGGGAGACAGAATTTGAAGCAGGCTTGAGGCTCTGAAATGTCAGCACAGAGACTGACCCGGGGCTTGAACTCATGAGCCATGAGATCATGACGCGAGTGAAAGTTGGATGCTTAAACAACTAAGCCACACAGGTGCCCCTCATTTTGCTACGTATTGAATCAATATATAGTGTAATATATACCATAGTGTTGCCATCTAGTTGGACATTCAGCAATTCAGTAGCAAGCGGAAATTCACTTATAGTGATTTTTAATTTAGTACATCTTAAATCTAGGAAGATAGTTTCTGACCAAGGCTGAAGACACAGAAAAAAACCAACATACAATGTATTGTATAGCCCAGGAAGGAAAGATTCTTCTAAAGATTAAGGGTTTATTTTTAAATATTGTTTATTAGAGGAAACAGAAGGAAAATAGTTCAAAGTGTTTAAATCAAATGAATCAAAACCTGGCATTCTTGCTCTTGTATTTGAAGATGAAAAAAGAGGTAACATATGGACAGCAAATGACAAGAAATTTGATTTAAAAAAAAAGTGAGAGATCAAGAAATAATTATGAGAATATTCAAAGGATAATGACAGAGACAAAATTCACACAGAGGCAGTGAAAGAAAAACCTGATAATATGGAAATAGATATAATAATGTGGACTATACATTTGGGAAATCCTCTTAGATTGGATTGAAATTTATGAATATATGACAATATGAGAGAAGATGGAAAATAAATGAATGATCCAGATTTAAGATAAACATGGTCATTACTTCTGAGGAAGAAGTCAAAAACAATTGAAACAAATCAAAAGAGTGAGAAAGATATTATTTCTTGAACTAAAATATAAAAATAAACCACCAAAGAATGCAGATAGAATCACTATGCTCCATGTAGTATGAATAAAAGCTTGTATCCCATTGGGTGAGATTTAATTACATGAATAAATGAAACATGAAGCTTAATTAGCAGTTTCACCCAAGAACTCACAGAAATAAATATACCAATAGGAGTTGCAAGGCACATCATTCACAATAGTAGATGATTCAGATCTTTCAAAGTAGGTAGCCCAGAACAAGTTGTGTCATTCTTAAACTCAGCACACAGGATCAAAAGTGATTGTTGATGAGAGTTAAATATGATTTTTTAAACTTTTAAAAATGTTTTATAACATACAAACATACAAATCATAGGGTATACTCTCTTGTAATCACTACCTGGATCTAGAAATAGAATAATACTATCCCCTGAAGCACCATGCCCCTTTGTAATCCTATTTCCTTGTCCCCTACCTATTTTGGTTAAGAATGACCTTTTCTTTATCATAAAACCTTGCATCACTAAACAATACAGTCTGTTTTTAAGTTTTATATAAATGTAGTCACACTGTGTATATTCTTTTGTATCTTTATTCCTCATTCAGCTTTATATTTATGAGATTTACCCATGCTGGCTATGTGCAGCTGTGGTTCTTTCATTTTCATTGCTATTTTGTGTTCCTTTTAATGAAGACATTACAATTTATGTGTATTAATTCCTCTGTTTTTTGGCTCTTACAAATAATACTGCCATGATTGTTGTTCATGCTTTTTTGATAAACATTTGTCCATAACTTTGTTGGCTATATACTCAGGAATAGAATTACAGGATCACAGGGGAGGCATTGGTTTAGCCTTGGGACATACTCTCCAATGGTTTTCCAAATTGTTTAAAATTCATTATGTGTGAATTCCATTTGCTCCACATCGTCACCAACACTTGGTATTATCAGCAACTTGCATTTTAGCTGATCCAATATATATAAAGTGGTATTACATTTTATATTTTTTAATGACTTAGTAAGGTTAAACAAATTTTCATATTCCTATTGGCCACTTAGCTTTCCTCTTTAATAACGTATCTTTTCACAACTCTTGCCTATCGTTCTTGTCTCTTTTCCTTACTAATTTATAAGAAATCAGTATTTCGAAAAAAGTCCTTTGTTTATGTGTGTGACAAATATATTCCCTGGTTCGTTTTTTCTTTTTATGGTATCTTTTAAGGAATAATTTTAATATATTAATATTTATCAATATTTATAGTTATCACATTTTTTTAAAGAAATCACCTTATATCTAAATTTGTGAAGATAATTCTTTTCTGTTCAGAAAGTTTTATTGTTTTCCTTTTACATTTCAAGCTCTAGTTTTATTTCATTTTCCTTATGGCTTATCCAATTATCCCAGAAACATTTATTTGAAAATCTGCTTCTGCCTCACAGCTCTGCAGTTCCACGCCTGTAGAAACCCAAGTGTGCGTGCGTGGATAGATCTCTTTCTAGGCTCTCTATTCTCTGCCATTCGTCTATTTCCCTTTTCTCATTATCAAAGCTTTATGATACAATAGGGCATATGGAAAGCAAATCTTCCCACTTTGTTGTTCTTTGAGTGAATCTTGGCTACTTTTTTTTGCATTTTCATAGAGGTTGTACCACTTACTTTGTCAATTTATACATTTGTGCAGACTTGTTGGAGTTTGAATGATAGTACTTTGAGTCTAAAGGTTTATTTAGAACTGACAACTTTAAATATGGACTCTCCCAGCCCATATATTTAGCTTTCCTGTAATGCATATCAGTAAAGTTTTATCATTTGATTTGTAGAAATCTTGTACATTGGTCATATAATTACTTGATATTTCATATTTATAGTGATATTATATATAATATTTTTATTACTTTTAATTATCATTGAACTAGAAATGATTTTTGAGTATAGAAATCTTGCTAAGCTCACTTAGCAATTTTAATAAAATTAAATCATCTGTGAATTACGATGGATTTGTTTCTTCCTTTTTTATCCTTCTGTCTTACATTTGTCTCTTGCCTTCTTGCGCCAGTCAGAACATCTAGTAAAATGTGGAATAGAATGTGGAAGAGAGTAAAGCCTTCTTTTGTTTCCAATTTTGCTACAAGATTTTAATGTATGTACTTTATTTATTTATTTATTTAAGAGAGAGAATGAGTGTATGAGTGGGGGAAGGGCAGAGGGAGAGAGACAGAGAGAGAGAGAGAGAGAGAGAGAGAGAGAGAGAGAGAGAAAGTCTCAAGCAGGTTCTATGCTCAGCACAGAGCCTGACACAGGGCTTGATCCCATGACCCTGGGATCATGACCTGAGCTGAAATCAAGAATTGGATGCTCAACTGACTGAGCCACTCAGGCGCCCCTATATACTTTATTTTGAATCATTTTTATGTTTCTTTCTCTTCTTAGCTTGCTAAGAGACTTTATTTTTATTATAAATGAAAGCTGAATTTTGTCAAATCCTTTTTTCTGTGCCATAAATTATCTTTACCCTTAGTTTTCTAATGAGGTGAAAGGGGTGTTTATGTAGTCGATAGGTGGAGTTACATTAGGTAATTTTTTTTAATGTTTATTTATTTCTGAGACAGAGAGAGACAGAGCATGAGTGGGGAGGGGCAGAGAGAGAGGGGGACACAGAATCCGAAGCAGGCTCCAGGCTCTGAGCTGTCAGCACAGAGCCCGACGCGGGGCTCGAACTCACAGACTGCAAGATGATGACCTGAGCTGAAGCCGGATGCTCAACCGACTGGGCCACCCAGGCGCCCCACATTAGGTGATTTTTAAAGAACTATTTATATGGATGTGTTGAAATGATATTTTACTATCATTAGAAATATGAGTAACCTTGCATTAAAAACGAAATAATGGAAAAAATGTATTTTGATTTAAAATGAAAACAGCTACTAAGGAAAAAAATATAATACTTAAAGTACTGAGAGAGCTAATATGGCAGAAGAGTAATTCCTGATAATGAAGGGCAAAGAGCTAACTGTCTCGTAATTGTAGCCGAACCAAAAGAGTAGATGCCCAGCTTTTCTTTTCTCAAGCTCTCACCCTCCACTGTAACACCGACTTTGGGGTCAGGAGACCTGGGTATTATTCTTGGCTCTAACTTTGGCCTTGGCATGGACCCTCTCTGAGGTTCCTGGATTATTTTTTCCCACTTTATCTTGCTCTTACCTAGGTAATAGCTGTTATCTGTTGTCCACCTGAAAATTCTCTCCTGGGCTCAGCATACATGTTCCCTTCCGTATCTTTCTCTGTGATTTTTCATTGTGTTGTGCTCATCTCATCCACCTTTTAAATGTCTCAAGAGGACATTTGGGATCCATGTATTAATAAATAGCCACAGTTGCTTTTATTCTGTTGGGAGAGCAGAGAGCACCCTGGGAATATTGCAGCCATTCATTTACAAACGATTTAAGAAATACTTCATCATGCTTTATTGTGTTTTGTGTGATATAAACACACCTCTCAACTGAATTCTGCTTTATATTCAAGTGAGAGGTTAAATTACACCGCAGATAGAAGGAGAAAAGTACAATGATTTTAAACAGAGTTGGGGGAGAGGAAGAGTATTTTACATTAATTGAATGTATAAATATAAAAAACTTTTCCATCAAGTTGTTTGGCTCCATAGTTCATACATGATATTTGAAAAGTACAAACACACTTTCTAAGTGAAAATGTAGGCTCTCTTGATTCTTGGTTACTATATGAACTCATAGGAGTAGATCTATTTTTTTTAATTTGTGGTGTTATTATTGGAGATAGGAGCAAGTCTTTAGAATTTCTAGGAGACAGTGAGATAAAAAGTTGAAGATAGCATAGAATGGATCCCAAACAAGATAAAATATGTTTCTCAAGATCAAGAAGAGAGTGTTGCCAATTCATTGTGTTCTAGTGGGGAGATGGTGGTATTGGCTATAATACCACTTACCAATAAAAGTTATATACTGTTGACATGCCCAATAATATGGATGACGCTAGAAGTAATTATGTCAAGGGAAAGAAGTCAGACAGCAAAGCATGCATATTGGTAAATTCCATTCATGTATGCTCTCTGTAGTGACTGAGAGCAGAACCACGGTTGCCTGGAGATGAGGTGAGTGGATTATGGAAAGGAATAGGAGGCAAGGATTACAGAGGGGCAGGAAAAAACTTTTCACTGGCTGATGAATTCATAGGTGTGTACATACATCAAAGCTTCTCAAATGATATGCTCTAACTGTAGGCATTTTTTAAAAATTATACCTGAAACAGCTGTAATGCGCAACATTAAAAGATATATATTTTGGAATCCCAAAATACATGAGATCAATTCATAAAATTACTCTGACGATGAAATCAGTAACCCATATTGAGTGCTTAGAATTCTACCTGGCTATAATACAGTCTCTCAAACTCTAAACAGGGTTTTTATTTTTTATTTTTTAACTGCACCAGTGAAAGAATGTATCTGAGAAGAATAGAGAGAGTGCTTTCTGAGTGAATTTTGCAGGTGGAGATTGGGGGGCAGCTACTCCCCCCTGTTATAGACTTAATTGTTCCCTACCCCCAATTCTTTGGTTGAATTCTTAATCCCCAGTACCTTAGGATGTGACTGTATTTGAAGATAAGGCCTTTGAAGAAGTAATTAAGTTAAAATGGGGTCTTTAGTGTGGGACTTAGTCTAATAGGACTAGTGTCTTTATAAGAGGAGATTAGGGCACAGAGATACCAAAAATGCACACACACAAAGGAAAGGCCATGTGAGGACACAGAGAATGTGACCATCTGCAAGCCAAGAAGACAGGCCTCAATAGAAGCCAACCCTTTCAACACCTTGATCTTGGATTTCTAGCCTCTAGAATTGTGAGAAAGCAAATTTCTGTTGTTTAAGCCATCCAGTCTGTGATATTTTGTCATGGAGTCCTAGCAAACTCATATACCCCCCAGACAGAAGGCCTCTTGCAATAGCACTTCAGTATCTGCCAGGCGACTGCTCATCAACATGTCTCTCTCTGCAGAGCATCCAGCCAGGTTTTTCTGCACATAACAGCAGTGAACTGTCACTCATCTCAGGACATATTGTAATGACAAGTCTTTCAGCATCCAAACCCAAACCAGGCGCAGACCCTCCAGCACCTCCTTCAGTGGGGGGTACTTGCTGGGGTTTGCAGCCGCTGTGCCTATGGTCACCAGGCTCTATACTCCTGCTCAATGCCATTGTCAGGTGCAGCAGAGCTCAGGCTCTATGTAATCAAGTGCTCTGTGTGCTGATACATCAAAAAGGAAGAAAACAAATGACACTTGCAGATTACTTTACTCATGGGGGTTTTATTTCCTAGTTCATTTATGGCACTTTTCATCCAAAAAGTTTCTCTTGGAATGTGGAAGCTTAAATACCTTCAGTGGAATTACTATACATTTTTTAGACTCTGGTGTTCTTTGTATAAAGGAATGCCTGCTTCTGCTCTCTCCCTTAAGATACCATGTCCTCATTTATTTCTCTGCCTTTTAAACTTTTCTTTCTATATAACAAGCCCCTTGAACATCTCTTAGGATTTTTTTTTTGATCATAAACCAGATTTTTCATTCTTTGAATGCTTGTTCTCTCCAGCCCTCATATTAAACTTCCTGCAGAGTGAATCTATGAGTGATCTGTCATACATAGGCACACGGACTCCTTGGAGACAGACACGTGAGGGTTTATATCTCACACATAGCCTTTTGGGCACTAAGTGTTTTTAATAAATTCCTATAATGGCTTCCTCAGTGTCTAAAGCACTTCCCTTCCATAGAACTCAACTTTTTCACAGAAACCAAAACTAACTGGAAAAATATCATTAATTTAATCATCAGATGCAAATCAGTGGGTGGGGTTGCAAAGTTGAATCAGAAATGTTATTTGCTGTAAGGGGTTTTCAATCTAACAGAGGGTTACAAAACTGTAAATGTGTGTAATAAAGTGTTGTAGGTCCAGGTGGAGTTAGAAGAATGGTCAAGGCTAGAAGTAGATAGAACACCAGCAAAGGAGGAACAGGATCAGGGGACTTTTTAGAGAAGATGACTATGGAATAGAGACTTAAGGTACACGGATGTTTAGTCAGACACCTCATCTCCTCTCCCAGCTCTGATGTAGTTGCCCCAAGGCATGTGGGACAGGACACTTTCCCTGTAAGGAACTTTAGGGGCCATTTGGGCATGTGTTATAACATGGTATTTGAATATTTTTATTATTTTTCACTCACAAACATGCATTGACCAAGGAGAATTAAAGAGAGACCGAGGAGAATTAAAGAGAGTGAAATTTGGCTCTTAGAAATGTGCTAAACTGAGCAAAATATGTGGAGTTTATTTTTTCCCTTTAGTTCCATTATGTGATTAAAAAAATTTTTTTAATGTTTATTTATTTTTGAGAGAGAGACAGACAGTGCGTGTTGGGGAGGTACAGAGAGAGAGGAAGACACAGAATCCGAAGCAGGCTCCAGGTTCTGAGCTGTCAGCACAGGCCTGATGCAGGGCTCGAACTATGGAATGGCGAAATCATGACCTGAGCCAAAGTCAGTTGCTTAACTGACTGAGCACCCCCATTATGTGATGATTTTGTACAAGCTTTGTCAGATATATTCTACCCTTCAGTAAAAATGACAATCAATTTTCTTGAAACTCTGGCGATTTAGAGATATACTACTTTGAAAGCAACCAGCTCCTGGCTTCTAGCTTTTTCCAGAAGGCTTTTTTCTTTTCTTTTCTTCCTTTTTTTTTTAAGTTTATTTATTTATTTTGAGACAGAGAAGAAGAAAGAGAAAATGAAAATGAGAGGGGGGAGGGGCAGAGAGGGAGAGAATCCCAAGCAGGTGCCACACCATCAGCACAGAGCCCAAACTCATGAACCCTGAGATCATGACCTGAACAGAAACCAATCGTTGGACACTCAATGGACTGAGCCACCTAGGCGCCCCTCCAAAAGGCTTTACTGATATTCAGAATATCAGTGTTCTTCCTGCTGTTGAATTCTCAAATCCTAAAATAGGAAGATTTGTAACATAGCCCCTAACACACAATTTCTAAACATTTGCTATTTTTTCATTAGTGTTACCCAAAGATGAGATGATCTCCTGGAGGGGCAACTGGGTGGCTCAATCAGTTAAGCATCTGACTCTTGATTTAGGCTCAGGTCATGATTTCATGGTTTGTGAGTTCAAGCCCTGTGTTGCTCTCCATGCTGACAGTATGGAGCCTGCTTGAGATTTTCTCTCTCTGTCTCTCTCTGCCCCTTCCCTGCTCATGCTCTTCTGTCTCTCAAAATACATAAACTTAAAAAAAAAATAGATGAGCTCCTGGAGAACAGGGATCATGTTTGTCCCCTTAATTACCTTCAAAATGCCCGGCAGAATATGATATACAATTGTCATTCTGGATTATGAAGGGCTCAGTCTATCTCAGAGGGCCTTCAACCACCGATGAAGCCCATAGCTTTCTAGCTAGTGCTTGCAGGGAGAGAAGTGCTGTTACCTTGAAAAAAGATGATTTTTTTAGAGAGACAGAGGGAGAGTGCAGGGGGAAAACAGCAGAGGGAAGGAGAGAGAGAATTTTCATCTTAAGTAGGCTCTGATGAGGTTTTCTGGGGTGACAGTGGGGTTCGTGGGGTCCGGAGCCAATGGCCAAGAAAGAATTCTTGAGGACATCTCTGGTGCAAAAAGGTGATTTTATTGAAGCAAGGGGACAGGACCCCTGGGCAGGAAGAGCTGCTCTGGGGCCATGAAGAGAGACTGGTTTTATACTTTGGGGGTGGGGGTGAGACAAAGTCCAGGGGAAGTTTCCAATGAGATTTTCATATGCTAAAGAGGACTTGAAGGATAGTGGAGGCCTACTTATTGTCAAGCTAAGGTTCTTTTTCCCTCTAGCAAAATATTAGCATTAAGACAGCAGGGAGTTCCTGGAGAAACATTTTACACTTCCTGCCTCAAGTATTTGTCAATGGGCTGCAGGTTATAAGGAAATTTAGTTCTATCTGCCATTTCCTTCTGCCTTTGTTTCCCACACCACTATGAAGGGGAGGAGACTCAGGTCCTATAGGACTATGATCTCCATCAGTTAATCATTTGTTTACTCCCTTTCATTTGTTCTTGGGAAGCCAGGAGAGGGCAGTGAGGAATATCACACTTATCCCACCTGGTTGTGTGTGTGTGTGTGGGGGGGTGTTTGTGGCCTGTCAGCTTGCCTTACGCTCCCTCATCAGGCTCCATGCTCAGTGCAGAGCCTGACGCAAGGCTCAATCCCACAACTCTGGAATCAAGAGCTGGGCACTCACTGACTGAGCCACCCAGGAGCGCAAAGAAAGATGATTCTTAAGAAACCTACCATGGAGTGCTTCAGTGCCCATTTTATCCAAGGAAGTTATTCCTAGTAGAAAAGTTGTGGATTTTGAAGGTAAAGAGGGATTGAATTTAGGACTAAACAATGGTATTTTCTTTTATTTTTTAAAAATGTTTATTTATTTTGAGAGACAGAGAATGTGCACATGTGGGAGCAGGAGAGAGGCAGAGAGAGAGAGAGAGAGAGAGAGAGAGAGAGAGAGAGAGAGAGAGAGAGAATCCCAGGCAGGCTCCATACCCAGCATGGAGCCTGACACAGAAGGGCTCGATCTCACTACCATGAGATCATGACCTGACCCGAAATCAAGAGTTGGACATTTAACTGCCTGAGCCACCCAGGTGCCCCTAAATAATGGTGTTTCATAAAGAAAAGTAAATTTTTTTTTCTTTCACAATTATTGTCTTCCCCTTCACATTGCTCTACTGCACTTTTCCTCTAAGGTGGGTCCTGTTACCATTTACCGATGTCCAGTAAACATCGGTAAGGTGTTCCTCTAAGGTGGGTCCAGTTTACCGGTGCTATTGTCAGACTTAACAGTAAATGACCCTACCCTGCTCCCTTAGTCTTAGACCAACAGAAAAGCAAAAAGTAGTCATCAGTTGGGTTCCTGGGCCTGCATCGTTGAGTTGGCATATGGTGCGCACAGTACAGCTACATCCTCCCTACCTATTTGCAAAAAAAGGATATTCATTTGCTAGCTGAATACTGCACAGATCACCATTTTCAATATCATTACTAATGAAGCGCACTGTGCTGCTTTGATTGCCATCCGAATGTGAGCAGCTAATTAGATTGATTGTCTATTTGATGCCTGCTGATTAGCTTATGAAAGCCCTCTGAATTCCTGACTTTGTGAGAAAATGCCCCTGACTTTATGATTACTGATTGATGCTCCAATTTCTGATTGCTGTGTGAATAGACACTTAATAGCTCTGTCACCTTGACAAGGGTTTTGGTATTCATCTGCTGAGAAAAACAGATCTGGGTGCCCTGTTTATCAAGGTCTACCAAACATTTTAAGTTCTTTAGAGTGTGAAGACCACGAATCAGGGGGATCTGTGGCCTTCTGACAAGGCCACATAACTAATGTCATATGGTTACCAAGAGCAATAAGAAGGGAGAGACTGGCAGGTGACCCTGAAGCTTTGCTCTTCTCAAAGACTGGTTTTAGGATGAGGATTTATCTGTATGGCCCAAGACTCATCTCTCTGAGTTGACAGTTTCCTTTCAGGAGTAAGTGTGCAGAGTATGGCCATAGCTCCTGATATAGACCTCTCTCATGTGTGCGCTAAAATACATAGGAAGGCACCAACAAAAATAAATTACTCGCAGAGACACCCACAACTCGTACTGAAGTTGACTTGTTGCTGACAGGAGAATTTTTTTTTTACTCTGTGGTGTATAAAACTGGATTATAAGATGAGAACCCTGATTCAACTAAATGCTGATTGCTGAAGTAAGTAAAATCCTCTTCAGCCTCCCCCATGCTTTGTGTCTGGATTCAGAATAGTAACTTGTGCTCTAAGCACAGAATTGGAAGAGTACCTTTTTCTCTTCTATGGGCTAGTTATTTTTGAAACAGGTTTAATGTCCGCTTCGTTGTCTTTCTGTATCCAAGCAGAGAGTACCATAGACAGGCTCACAATTACCCTGTGATACAAAAGTCTGAAAACATACTCATTCCTGGTAGTAAGTTTTTCAAGACATAAGACAAAAAGGTATATGCACACTGATTACCTTAAAGGAGATGTATTGGTCTGGAGAGGAGTATGAGGATGGTATTCAGGGAAAAGTGGGAGCGGTAGACAGATTTGACTCCCTTCATGTCTTTCATTAGGGCTGATGCTGGTGATTATCAAATAATCACCAAAAATACCAAGCATTGGTGAGGATCTGAGTGATGAATGCTCATGCATGTGAACTGATATGAGGGCAACTGATAAACTACTTTAGAATACAGTCTGGCATTTAACAGTAACACTGAGAACCCCCCCCCCCCTTTGGCCACACCTCCCAAACATGAGGCCAGCCATAGCAAGAAGGCACCAGTGAGAAGGCATAGGTGGATTGGGTTGAATCTGCAAAGCACTGAGGAAGATGTGAAATTTCACCTTGCACGGATATAATTCCCATTCTCCCGATTACCAATTTTATTGTAATCAAAAATATCTTTGATCTATGTTTTGCTTTAGGGCTAATAATTTCTGTTTTGTTTGAAAATTTCTCACCACTCTGAAGTCATAAACATATTCTCAGTACTTCTAAATAATTTAAAGTTTCATATTTTAAGGTTTTTATTTATCAAGGTATGATAAAAAGTAGGGATTCACTTTTTTTTATATATACGGAAATACAATTTTCCTAAAAAGATTAATTGAAAAATCCATGCTATCCCAGTTGAATACCAATTCCAGCTCTTTCATATAGTCTCGTTTGACAGGTGTGTGAATTTTATTTCTGGGGTCTTTGTTGAGAATTTGAGTAGAATTACAAGGAAGCTATAGATCAATTTGGGCAGAATCTTTGCACTATTTAGTCTTCCTATTCATGAATATGTCATTTATCTTCATTTACGTCTTTTATGTTTTTGAAAATTGTTTCATACACTTTCTCCTAAAGGATTCATAATTTTTTGTTGAATTTATTCCTATGTACCTTTTATTTTTGTTGCTATTTTAAAAGGAGATCTTTGTAAAATTTGCATTTTTCTGTTTGTTGCATATAAAAACGTGCTGATGTTTATATATTTATCTTGTGTCCAGAAACATAATTAATTAATGTTCTTTCTTATTTGTGCTAATAGTTTGCCTGTAGATTCTTTGTGGTTTTCTATGTAGACAGCCATATGATCTGCAATAATATTTTTTTTTCTTTTGTTCTTCAGTTTTTTTTTGTCTTGCTGAAACCAAAGTTGAAAGAGTTGCCTGTTGAAAAGGACAGTAGTGGGTATTTTTGTTTTTTCTCTTCCTTTTTAAAAGGGATGCTTCAGTATTTCCCTGTTAAAAATTATGTCTATTTAAAAGTGTCAGAAATAGTTAGGATAGGGAAGTTTTCTTTTATTCATAGTTCCCTAAAAGTTCTTTTCTTATAAGGACTGTGTGTTAAATATTTCTGAATATAATTTCTGCAGCTGAGATGATTGTATATGAATTTTCTTCTTTAATGGGATTGTGTGGTAATTACATTAATAGCTTTTAAAAATTATATTTCTCGAGGCCCCCAAATTTGTCATCATGTATTATATTTGATTTTAATCCATTGCTGAATTTGGTATATAGTCAGGAATTTGCATCGAATTACATAAACGAGATTGGCTTATAGATTTTCCTTCTTATTTTGTCTGATTTGATGTCAAGGTTTTCCTACCCTCAAAATGAGCGTGGAAGTAGTATTTTTGTGTTCTTTGAAAATGTGTAGAAATACATAAGTATCTTTCTTATTCTTATCTGTTCTTTGAAACTTGATGAGAACTTGTCTCTAAACCTATGAAGGTCTGATGCTTTTATTTTGTGGGAAAATTTTTATTTACTTGATTGAATTTTCTTCATGTTTAAGGAAACATTCAGACCTAAATTTTCTTCTTAGGTAAGATTTTGTAGTCTATACTTTCCTTAGAATGCCTCCATTTGACCTAAATTTTCAATTTCTGTGGCATACAGATTTTGTTATAGACTATCACCTGTTAAAGTATATCATGTTGGCATCTGAAATTTATAATCTAATGTTAATTATTTGTCTTCTTTTGTTTCATGATCACTTTTGACAAATGTTTGTCAATTTTGTATATCCAAAGAACTTTAGTTTTTTTTATTTGAAGAATAATTGACCTGCAATGCTATACTAATTTTGTCACCATTTACAACATAGTGATTTGGTATCTATATACATTACATAATCACCACCAAAAATCTAGTGTCTGTGTGTTTCATGAAAACAATATGTAGTTGGATTTTGTCAAGTCCAGTTTGAAGAATTTTGTCTCTTACATAAACATTAAGTATGGATTTCATATATATGGATTTATATCTACCAACTTATTTTTAGGTCTCTGTCCTGCTTTTGCTGTTTCTCTTCTCTGTCTCTCCCTTCATAGCTTCTTTAGATTTATTTTCCCTTTTTAAATTTGTTTTTAATGGTTATTATTTTTGAGAGAGAGAGAGAGAGAGAGAGAGAGAGAGAGAGAGAGAGAGAGAACAAGCAGGGGAGGGGCAGAGAGAGAGGGAGACACAGAATCTGAAGCAGGCTCCAGGCTCCGAGAGGCTCGGACTCACTGGCTATGAGATCATGACCTGAGCTGCAGTTGGACACCCAAAGGACTGAGCCACCCAGGTGCCCCGCTTGCTTATTTTCCTTCTGATTTCATTCTTATTCCTGTTATTTTGTAGGGTATATATTGTAGTGTATATTGTGTATTGTATGCTTTTTTCTTTATATTTTGTATTTTATAGATTGTATAGTTTTTCTAAATTTCACAAATTTAGGATTGATTGCCTCTTTACATTTTTCACGTTGTCTCTGTATTTGTTTCCTATTGCTGCTATAACAAATTACCATAGATTTAGTAGCCTAAAACAAATTTATTATCTTATATTTCTGGAGGTCAGCAGGTTGAAATGAGTCTTACTGGACTAAAATCAGGGTATCGGTATGGCTCTGTTCACTCTTGTAGACAGCAAGGGAGAATCTATTTTCTTGCCTTTTCTAGCTTCCTTGGGTCATAGCCCACTTCCATATTTAAAGACAGCTATGGCTGGTGGAGTCTTTGCCACATTGCATCACTCAGACACCAACTCTTCTATCTATCTTTCCCACCTGTAAGGATGCTTGTGATTACATTGGATATGTGATACCCATCTGGATAATCCAGGATAAATTAAGATCAGCTCATTAGTAACCTTAATTCCATCTGCTACCTCAGTTCCCCTTTAACATGTAACATCTTTACAGGTTCCTGGGATTAGGACATGGATGTATTTGGAAGGCCTGCCTACCACAATCACCCTAGAAATGTTATAATGCATTTTTTTAATGTTTATTTATTTTTGAGGGGGCTGGGGCAGAGGATCCAAAGCAGGCTCTGTGCTGACAGCATTGAGTCCAATTCAGGCCTCAAACTCAGAAACTGTGAGATCTTGACCTGAAGTTGGATGCTCAACCGTCTGAGCCTCCCAGGTGCCCTGCTATCACACACTTTTTGATTTAACAAATCTAATCTTAATCTCTTCTTTCCAAAGGGAACAGGGTACTTAAATTTGTGTAAACTTTCATCCATACCCATTTTACATACAATATTAAGACTTTAGTTCTATCTTGATTTTTCTACCCCCATTTTAGAAGTCATTGTTATTGTTTTCTAAAGAAAATAATCATTTAGATATATTTATAACACATGATATTCGTTGTTCACAATTTCTTCTTGCATCTAAAATTTTTCTTCTGGGATCATGTTGTTTCTCCCATTGTTTTCTTCTTTACATGTTCTATTAGTGAAGGTCTGTTATTAGTGACCTCTCTCGGTTTTTATTTGTCTGAAAAGCATCTTTATTTTACTGGTTTTTTTTTAGATAGTATTTGTGGTTATATAAGTCTGGATCAAAGGTTATTTTCTTACAGCAACTCTGGCTTCCAATTTTTGCTCTTTAAAAGTTTGGTGAAGGAAAGTGAGAGATACAGGTTTCCAATTAGGGAATGAACGACTCATAAAAGGCACAAGCACAAAGAATATAATCAATGATATTATAGCAGCGTATGGTGACATAGAGGGTAATAGCATAATGTATCAACTTTTGGAATGACTATGTTGTATACCTGAAAATAATGTAACATTCTGTATCAACTATACTCACATGAAAGAACAGAAAACAAAAACAAAAAAGTTGGATGTCAGTCTGCTTGTCTTTTCTCTAAAAGTAAACTTTTTTTATGTTTATTCACTTTTGAAAGACAGAGAGAAACAGAGCACAAATAGGGGTGGGGTGGAGAGAGAGGGGGACACAGAATCAGAAGCAGGCTCCAGGCTCCGAGCTGTCAGCACAGAGCCCGACGCGGGGCTCGAACCCATGAACCGTGAGATCAGGACCTGAGCCGAAGTCGGATGCTCAACCAACTGAGCCACCCAGGCGCCCAGAGGTTTTATATATATGTATTTTTTTCTTTTTTGAATGTTTTTACTTAGTTTTTTTAGAGAGAGAGCGTGAGCAGGGGAGGGGCAGAGAGAGAGGGAGACCCAGAGTCTGAAGCAGGCTCTAGGCTCTGAGCTGTTAGCACACAGCCTGACATGGGGCTTGAATTCATGAACCATGAGATCATGACCTGAGCCAAAGTCGGATGCTCAACCGACTGAGCCACCCAGGCACCCCTAAAAGTAAGCTATTTATTTTTCATTTGTATGCTTTGTCCATTTAGAGGTTTCACAGCTTCATCAAGCTTTGTCTTATTCAATTTGAGATTGATTTCTTGTTCTTTATTCTATTTGGGATTTGTTGATCATCTAGAATTTAAGGATTGTTGCCTTTAATTTACTCTAGAAAATTTTCAGCTACTGTATCTCTAAAGATGGTCTACTCACTTTTTTTTTTTAAGCGTTCTTTCCTGATTCTCTGCCTTGATGTATTAGGCCTTGTTACTCTGTGTCCTCTGCAGCATCACCTCAATTTTATGTCTTTTCTTCAGTTTTCTCTGCTTGCTTTTTGGATAATTTCTTGAATTCTGTTTTCCATGTGACCTGGAAAATACCTGATGATTCTAACATGTTCAGCCATCGGGGTTGATTTTCTCCCTTGCTTCTATTTTTCTGACTTTATTAGTATGTGAATTGTTTCGACACTTGTTTCATGGTTCCTTATTGTTAGGTCATGTTTCTTGAAAATGTGTGTTTAGCAAAGAAGGTTGGTGTTTTGTTTTCACTCGTTGCTTAGATGCCCAAGCAAGGCAAGACTTTATTTGGCTTCAAGTTTTCCTGGCGGCATAGGTATCATGAAATAGAACTACAAATCCATGGGTTTCAGGACTCTGGTTTAGGGATTCTCTGACGTTTTTCTTTTTCTCTCTGTTCCACTCATTCACAGCCAAGATCTATACAGCAAACCTTGTATGGGAAGAATATTTTTTGGTTCCTGTTTCACTTACTGAAGGTATTGCCTTTGGTAGTGTCAGGTTTATTAGGGACTCCCTGATCTAAGCTTCGTACAGATACTGGGGTTCCAAGCGATGTCCACTTTCTCTTGATTCGATGTGGCCCATTACAACTCTGCATCTAGAGTAGAATATATATATACATATATATATATATATATATATATATATATACACACACACACACATACACATATATTTTTTTATATATATAAAAAAAATCAAAGAGACTTCAAGAGATATTTGTACACCAGTGTTCATTGGAGTGCATTATTCACCATAGCCAAAAGATGGAAACAACCTAAGTGTTCATCAATACATGAATAGATAAACTATGGTGCATGTATGCAATGGAATATTATTTTACCTTAAAAAAGAAATGAAGTTCTGCAACATGGATGAACCTTGAAAACAATATGTTAAATACAATAAGTCAGTCACAAAAGGACAGATGTTGTGTGATCTGGATCACACAGTGGAACAACCAAGTGGCACTTGGAGATCTTGGAAGGCAGGAGGTTTATTTTACACCCGTGGGCTCAGAGGAGATCACTGTCCAGAGGTCTGAGTCCCCAGCTAATCAGAGGCAACAATTTATAGTCTGTTACTTCCGCGTTCTGCATTAGTAGTAATTTGGCATGCACGGTAAGCAGGGCAGGAAGAAGAATCCAGAAGGGGAGTGTTTGGTTGGGGACTTGAATTTCCCTATCAGTCCTGTCAGCCATTTTATAGTAGATTTTTCCCTATCAATTCCTGGCACATGAAGTATCTATAATAGGCAAATGCATAGAAACAGAAAATAGACTGTAGGTTACCAGAAACTGGAGGAGGGAGAAATGGGGAAACAGAAATAGAGTTTCTGTTTGTGGGGATGGAAGGATTTGGAAATAGTGATTATAGTTACACAACGGTGCGAATGTAATTAATGCCACTGAATTGTACACTTAAAAATTTTTATATGTTATGTGTATTTTAATCACAAAATTATTTTTTTAAAGCTGAATTTATACCTCTACATATTAGAGGTGCCCCCATTCTCTCTGACTGCAGTGCTACCTCACCAATGGTTTTTAACATTTCTGGCATGTAAGTTTTGCCCTTCTTTACCTATGCCTTAGCTATGTTTTAAAAATAAATTTTATTTTTTTATTTTTAAAACATTTTAATACTTATTTATTTAAAAAAAATTTAAATATTTTTGAGAGAGACAGAGCATGAGCAGAGGAGGGGCAGAGAGAGAGGAAGACACAGAATCCGAAGCAGGCTCCAGGTTCTGAGCTGTCAGCACAGAGCCCAACGCGGGGCTTGAACTCAGGATCAGTGAGATCATGACCTGAGCTGAAGTCGGACGCCCAACGGTCTGAGCCACCCAGGCACCCCATAATGTTTATTTATTTTTGAGAGACAGAGAGACAGAGCATGAGCAGGGGAGGGGCAGAGACAAGGAGACACAGAATCTGAAAAAGGCTCCAGGATCTGAGTTGTCAGCACAGAGCCCAATGTGGAGCTTGAACCCATGGATTGTGAGATCACGACCTGAGCAGAAGTCAGACAATTTAATCCACTGAGCCACCCAGGTGTTCCTAAAAATAAACTTTAAAACATACCTGTTTTATCCATCGAGGTGCTCAGTTGAAACATTTTTAGAAACATTGTTTCTCTGGAGAAATTTAAAAAACAGAAAACACATAAATGATAGTTGAAAGCAGGGGAAAGAAGTATCTATTTTTGTGCCAGAAGCACATGTCCAGCGTTGGGTGGGTTTGCCTAGCCATCCCATTCATTCTTGCCCCACAGCCCAGATCTTCCTAACGCCAGTGCCTACTCAGAGGATTCATGAACACGATAGCTACGATTGAAACCCAGTCATCTCCAGCTGCCTGCTGATTATTCTGGCCATTCAGAGAGAGAATCAAAATCTGCTCTTTTGTTCCTCTCTTTTGCTCAGTAATTATATTTACTTGCACAAAAGGCTGAGTGAAGGCTAAGTCAGAGATTTGTATGATGCAAGATGTCTCAGTCCGTTTTCTATCCCTAAATGGAAGATGAGGATTAATTCCTTTATTTCTCAAGGACATCAGTGTGGATCCATTGGCATGCTGCTAGCAAAAGTTCTTGATCAAATACATTTTTCACAATGTACAGACTGCCAGCTGTTGTTACAGCACTCCGAAAAGCACATTTTCTTGACTTTAGTGTCAGTTTGTGTTGACTTTGAATTTAGAGGGGGAAAAAAAGCCATTAACCTCTAGAAATTATAGAAAAATAGTGTAGCTGTATGGTATGGGAAAGTAATGGATAAACAATTATATGCAAATGAATGCAGATACTAGAGGTCTCAGAGTGCAGACTCTAACTTCTCAAATGAATCCCTTGCCATAATCTTGTTAATAGCAGAGCACATGTTGAATCCTCGCTGACCTTCTAACACTTCAGTGGGGATGTAGTAGGATTAACAAGTCAGCCCAAACTCAGGCTTTTTCAATTGTGTCCCTAGGGATAGCTAGTTCTGTGAGAACCCAAAATGTTTTAAACAGACCGATTACATACATTGATTGATGATTGGATTCAGAATAATTTTCTTTCCTGGGATGAGAAAAAGTGATGTTATTGACTCTGTTCCTTTAGTCAAAATGGTAATGCAACATGAGCGTGCCTGCTTCTAAGAGCAGCAAGCCAGGGGAGAGTCTAAATGTATGTAAGGTCTGCCTCTAATCTGTGTTTATGTAAACAGTTGATTGACATTGACTACTGCCCCTCCTCAACACACATGCATCCACATGCACTTGTCGTACTATAGATAAACAGCACATTGGGATTGCAGAAATATGCTTTTTCTTCATATTTCATTGGGAAGATAGACAATCACTGCTATTCTTTATTTGTGGCTTATGTGCGATATGTGTAAAAGGGGAAAATGATTACATGAAATGTTTTATCAGAAGCACTCAGACCTTGTATTTGTTAAAAAAAAAAAAAGAAAGAAAAGTGAACTACTTAAAATATCTGGCAAGAGAGTTTAGATCCCTTAAAATGACTGTCTAATTACTGAATGTGGCATTGTACCCTGTTTTCTCCATGTTTGACTAGCCCCTCTGGTCCTGGCTCTTTGACCTCCCTCTCCAGGGGCAGTTTAGCTGCTTGTGATCTCTTTCTTTTTAAATACTCCCAAAGGTGCACAGAATCTACAAGGCATGTTGCTATCTGTCCACAAGCTGAATTTTAAAACAAGTTCATGTGGTGTGGGTGAAGGGACAGAAGAGACTTGGAATAGGGTTGAATGGAGGATGGGTTAAGGGCAGGTTCAAAAAACGTGAAAAGGATAGGTCAGAATTTAAAACAAAACAATGTGGTGGGAAAGTGTTACTTTTTATACTTTTTATGCTTGACCCCTCTTCTGGGAAATGTACCATATTACTTGAAAGAAATTCTCTTCTTTCAGACCAATCATATCTTTTTCGTGTGAAGACTACATTTTTAATGACCTCACACTTTCACCACGGAGCGGGAGAACCCACCCACATTGTAATCACGCTTCTCTAGATTTGTAAATCAATTTAGAGAGTACAAGTGTCAGACTTCATCTCTTGGAAGAATTTGAAACATGTAAACTTTGGAGGTATGTGTAGGCATGGTTTCAGTTGGTGAGAGAAACCCTTAGGAGAGAGAGAAACTGACACACAGGGAGAAGAGAAAAGAAGGGGAGTTAGAGAGAAATCCTGGGTGGAGTTAATACCACAAAGTCATCTGGTCATCTCTGAGGCCCAGTATCACCCCCACTTTTCTTAAAGCTTTTCTATTTTGTTGAAACTAATTTGGTTTTGTATTTCTAGCACTTTTAGCCCCAAAGTCTTGACCAATAGCACAAAAGGAAAATTGTCCTGGAAACTGCCTTGCTAAATCAACTTTCAGATTTTGTCATATTGCACGGTTTTGAGACTTTAACTTGATGCAAAAAAAAGTCCCTTTCTGTTGCTGGAATTTGTGAAAATTGGGGGCCTAAGCAGAAGTGATTATTCCTCCCTTCCCATTATTGCATTTCTCACACGTATACTTATTTAACGTGTTTCACCTACATATTTGTGAGTTTCTTACAGGCAGGGGTCAGGTTTTATTTTTGGCTCTCTACTTTTAGATCCTTGGAGTAGTTTTAGATACAACTTAAGCATCAAAACGTGTTTGTTCAGTTGGATTTGATCAAACTCCAGTGTATTCTCAGGATTTTACACTCTGCCTGGACTGTATTGCCATGCATTTCTCTCCCTCCCCTTCTCCTATGCCTACTGTGGTTCTTACCTATTGTTCTGATTCTCAACTGGGAGCTCTAGCTTTCAGGAACTTCTAGGAAGCCCAGACAGCTTTGTGGCTTCAAGAAGAACAGCTTCTTGACATTCTGTTGTGCTTCTTTTCAGAAACAAAGCTCCATTTTGGAAAGAAACAGTGAAACTCCACAGTAAGAAATAATGTCAATCATGTCTCATTTCATTTACCTGGTTGGACACTGGATGGCTTATCTCAGCAGGTTTCTATTCAAAGAACATCTGTTACTTTTTCCAAGTCCCTGCAATGAAGCCAGAATTCAGCTGCAATTCCCTGAAGAACCCACAATTATTAAAATCACAAGCGTGTCCCTCCTCCACTTCCCATTTATCTTAAAAAATATAGTTTAGATGAAACATTTCCTAAGTTCCTACTGTACAGTTTACATATGTTTTCATATTGCATCCCCATTTTACTGAGAGGAGGATTGGTACTCAGAGGTGTCAAGTATTTTGCCCAAAGTCCGTAAGTAGTACTTAGCAGAGCAGGACTCTTAAAGGAGGCTGAACTGTGTCACATTGAAATGTTTAGAAAGCCTGCAGTTCTTGCCATTCATTTACGTTCTCAATGTTGATGCTGAGGTAAATCTACTTCAAAATGTAGCTACCTTCTGTTACTCAACATTCTTTCAGAAAGAAATAACATGCCATTTAAGTATTTTGGGTCATCTACAAAATTCTTATTTGCATGGCTTCATATATACATGTTATACATGTTATAAATATTTAACATACAGTGTAATATTAGCTTCAAGTGTACAATCCTTCCAGACATCACCCTGTGCTCATCACAAGTGCACTTCTTAATCCCCATCACCTATTTCACCTATCCTTCACCTGCCTCCCTTCTGCTAACCATCAGTTTGCTCTCTGTGGATAAGAGTCTGTATCCTGGTTTGCTTCTTTCTGTCTCTCTCTGTCTCTGTCTCTCTCTTTCTCTCTCTCTGTCTCTCTCTCTCTTTTTTTTACCTTTGGTCATTGTTTTATCTTTTAAATACCACATCTGAATGAAATCATATGGTGTTTGTCTTTCTCTGACTTATTTCACTTAGGTTAATACTCTGTAGCTCAATCCATATCATTGCAAATGATAAGCTTTCATTCTTTTTTTTTCAGCTGATTAATATTCCATTTTATATACATAGCACCTATTCTTTATCCTTTCATCAACCTATGGACACTTGGCCTGTTTTCATACTTTGGCTATTGTAGATAATGATAAACTTTGGGATGCGTGTATCCCTTTGTATCAAAAATTAGTATTTTTGTATTCTTTGGATAAATACCCAGTAGTAAGATTTCTGGATTCTAGGGAAGTTCTATTTTTAACTTTTTGAGGAAACCCCAACTATTTTCCAGAGTGACTGTACCAGTTTGCATTCCCACCAACAGTGCAAGAGGGCTCCCTTTTCTCCGTATCCTCACCAACATCTGTTGTTTCTTGTCTTGTTGATTTTAGCCATTCTGACAGGTGAGGTTTTATATCTCATTGCGGTTTTGATTTGCATTTCCCTGATGATAAGTGATGTTGACCATCTTTTCATGTGTCTGTTGGCCATCTGGATGTATATCTTCTTTGGGAAAAATGTCTCTGCATGTCTTCTGTCCAGTTGTAATTGTATTATTTATTTTTTGATTGTTGACTTTTTTAAGTTCTTTATGTATTTAGGAAACTAACCCTTTATCAGAAAAGTCATTTGCAAATATCATCTCCCACTCCATGGGCTGCCTTTTATTTCTGTTGATTGTTTCATTCACTGTGCAGGAGCTTTTTAATTTTAATGTAGTCCCAACAGTTTATTTTTGCTTTTGTTTCCCTTGCCTGAGGGCACATATCTAGAAAGAAGTTGCTATGGTTGATGTGAAAGAAGTTACTGCTTGTGTTCTCTTCTAGGATTTTATGGTTTCAGGTCTCACATTTGGGTCTTTAATCCATTTTGAATTTATTTTTGTGTGTGGTGTAAGAAAGTGGTGCAAGTTAATTCTTTTGAATGTAGCCATCCAGTTTTCCCAACACTATTTGTTGAAGAGACTGTCTTTCCTATTGCATATTCTTTACTGTTTTGTCAAAGATTAATTAACCATATAATTGTGCGTTCATTTCTGGGTTTTCTGTTCTGTTGATCAATGTATCTATTTTTATGCCAGCACCATACTGTTTTGATTACTATAGCTTTGTAATATAATTTGAAATCTGGAATTGTGGTGTTTGGAGCTTTCGTTTTCTTTATAAAGTTACCTTTTAAAGAAATTTTATACAAATGAAATCCTACAATATGCAGCCTTTGTCTGGCTTCTTTCACTTAGTATAATGTTTTTAAGATTCATACATGTTGTAGCATGTATCAGTATTTCATTCCTTCATATTATTGAATTGTGAATTGTATGGATATATTCCACACTTTATTATATTATCTATTTATCGTTTGGTGGATATTTGGATCATTTAATTTAGGGCCATTATAAAAATTGCTTCTATGAACATTTGTGTATAAATCATGTGAGCATGTTTTCATTTCTATGTGGTAGATTACTAAGAGCGGAATTGCTGGGTTATAGAGTAAGTTTATGTTTCACTTTAAGAAATTGCCAAACTATTTTCCAAATTGGCTATCCTATTTTATATTCTACCAAAAGTGTGTAAGGGTTCCAGTTTCTTTTCCAAAACTTAGCATCGTCCAGTTTTTTTTTTTTATTATAAGCATTCTTATAAGTATGTAATAGTATTACAATATAGATTTAATATCATTTCTTTTCTTTTTAAACATTTTTAATGTGTATTTATTTTTGAGAGAGAAAGAGTGAAAGTGAGGGAGGGCAGAGAGAGAGGGAGACACAGAATCTGAAGCAGGTCTAGGCTCTGAGCTGTCAACACAGAGCCGGATGTGGGGCTTGAACCCACAAACTATGGGATCATGACCTGAGCAGAAGTCAGGTGTTCAACTGACTGAGCCACCCAGATTCTCCTAATATCATTTCTTAATGACTAATAACATGTAGCAGCTTTTCATGTGCTTATTAGCCCTTTGCGTATATTCTTGTTGTCAATTTTAGGTAACTTTTCTTATTTTTGAGTTGTTATATAGTATTATATTATACCATGTTATTCTATTATATTGTGTTTTAAATTATATGTTATACAGTATATTATATAATATATAATGAATAGAAGTACTTTTATCAGATATATTTCCCAAATATTTTCTCCCAGTCTATGCCTTGTCTTTTGATTTTCTTTTTTCAATTTTTATTTAACTTCTCATTAGTTAACATAGGGGGAAATACTGGATTCAGGAGTAGAATTCCGTGATTCATCATTTACATATAATACCCAGTGCTCATCACAGGTGTCCTCCTAAATCCCTGGACTTTTCATTTTTTTCAATGGTGTCTTTTGAAGTGGCAAATATTTTTCATTTTAATGAAGTATAATATATTTCATAATTTATATTTTACAATTGATTTTGTATCTAATAACTCTTTGCTTAAACTAAAGTCTTAAAACTTTACTCTTATGTTCTCTTTGAAGAATTTTAATGTAAGTTTTAGCTCTTACATTTAGGTCAGTGATTGATACTGAGTGAATTTTTGGTAGCATCTAAATTATTCCTTTTGCACATGGATATCTAATTATACCATTACCATTTGTTTAAAATATAATTGAATTGACTTTGTCAAGAAAAAAAATGACTGTAAACATAAGGATTTATTTCTGGACTCAATTCAGTTGCATTGATCTCCTTGTTTATCCTTATGCCAAGACCAATTGTCTTCTTCACTGTTGCTTTATAGTAAATTTTGAAATCTGGTACTTTAAGCCCTACAAAGTTGTTTTCTTTTGCAAAATTGTTTTGGCTATTCTAGGTCTTTGCATTTTAAATTTAGCTTGCTATTTTCTACAAAAAAAATCTTGCAGGAATTTTAACAAGGATTTTATTAAGTCTGTAGCTCACTTTGGGGAAAAACTGCATCAGTTTGGGGAAATATATTTCAAGCCACGAACATAGTGTGTGTCCTCATTTATTTATATTTTGTTACAGCAATGTTTTATGGTTTCGGTGTACAGATCTTATGCATCTTGTATTAAATTTATTCCAATGTGTTTTATTCTTTTGGATGCTATTCTGAGTAGAATTGTTTTCTTGACTTTATTTTCTGATTGCTCACTGCTCGTATAGAGACTTCAGTTGATTTTAGATATTAATTTTATATTTTTATGATCTTGTTAAATTCACTTATACAGTCTAGTAAATTTTGAGTGAGGGAGAAAGGGCATTTCGTAGGATTCCTTACGTGTAAGGATTATGTCATTGGCAAATGAAGTCAGTTTTATTTCTTCAGCTTTCAATTCCATTAATTTCTGACCCCACTCCAGTCTCTTCCTCTTCTTCCTCTTTCATTTTGTCCTTCATTTTCTTGCCTTAATGTATTGGCTAAAGTTGCCAGTGCAAGGTTAAATACAAATGGAGACAACAGAAAGAGTGTATCTGCCCTTTTCCACATCTTTGGGGGAAAGCATTCAGTCTTTCACCATTAAGTTTGATGTTAGACATACTTTTTTTTTTGTATTTTTGTTATGGAATACTCTACCTATTCCTAGTTTGTAGTGAAATTTTGTCATGAATGGTGTTGAATTTCTTCCATAAGCTCTTTGCATCTATTGGGTTGACATGCGGATTTTGTTCTTTCTTTTCTTTAATATGGTATATTACAGTAATTAATTTTCAGATATTTAGCCAACTGTGCATTCCTGGTATAAATCCCACTTGGTCATGATGTATAATCACCATATGTTGCTGAATTCAATGTGCTAACGTTTTGTTAAAAATTTATGCATCTCTATTCACTTTGGTTATTTGGTCTATATAGTATTATTTTCTTGATGTCTTTGTAAGTTTTTGTAGTCATGGTAATATTAGTCTTATATAAGAACTTAGAAAGTATACTCTTTTATTATATTTTCTGAAAAAGCTTGTAAAAAGAATGATATTATTTCTTTTTAAATGTTTGGCGTAATTCATCAGTGAAACCACTCGTGCCTAACATTCTCTCTGAGAGAATATTTTTACTTAACTAATTCAATTTCCTTACACATTATAGATCTATTCAGATTCTATTCCTTCTTTTCTGAGTGAATTTTGATAATGTCTTTCTAGGAATTTGTGCTTATACTCTGACTTGTCTAATTTGTTGGTATTTATTTAATTTAATATTTTCTTTTAAATCTCTTAATTTTCATAAGGAAAACACTGATATTCCCTTTTCATTACTGACTTTGGTAATTCGTTACTCTCATTTTCGTAGTTTAGCTAAGGATTATCAATTTTATTTATTTATTTTGTAAGAATTATCTTTTGGTTTTGTTGATTTTCTCTGTTGCATTTCTGTTTTTTTATTTCATTTATTTACTCTAATATTTATTATTTTCTTCTTGCTTTGAGTTTGGTTTGCTTTTTTTATAACTTGCTAAGGTGGAAGCTTACGTGATTGATTTCAGACTTTTTTCCTCCCTAATATAGGCATTTGAAGTTCACATTCTAAGATGTTAGCTGCATCCCAGAAAATTTGATATGATGTGTTTTTCATAGTTTCAGTGATTCCAACTATTTTTTAAGTTTATTTACTTTGAGAGAGAGAGAGAGAGCAAGCGAGTCAGGGAGTGGCACAGAGGAAAAGAGAGAGAGAGAGAAAGGAAGGAAGAATCTCAAGAGGCTCCACACTGTCAGTGCAGAGCCTGACATCTGGCTCTAACTTAGGAACCCTGAGATCATGACCTAAACCAAAATCAAAAGTCAGACACTCAAGCGACTGAGCCACCCAGGGGCTCCCCTAAACTATTTTATGATCTCCCCTTTGAACCATGGGTTAACATATTGTTTAATGCCTATGTATTAGGATTGTCTCAGATTTGTTTCTTTTGTGGATTTCCAATTTAATTTCAAATGGTCAGAGATTATGCTTTACATACTTTCAACCTTTTAAACTTTTGAGAATTGTTTTATGGCTAAGCAAGTTGTCTATCTTGGAGATTGTTTCATGTGTGTCTGAAAAGAGTGTATATTCTGCAGACTTTGGTTGAAGTGTTCTATTGATATTCGTTAAAAAAATTTATTTGATAGTGTTAATCCAGTCTTCATGTCATTGGTGATTTCTTGCTACTTTTTCTATCGATTTTTAAAAATAGGTCATTGAAATCTTTATTATTATTAAGTTGTCTAATTATTCTTTCAATTCTACCAACTTTTTATGTTCTATATTTGGGAGCTCTATTGTTAGGTGTATATGTGTTTATAATTTTTACATTTCCTTGATGATGTTTTTATTGTTATGAAGTGTCTATCTTTGTCTCTAGTAATATTTCCTGTCACAAAATTGATTTTGTGTGATATGAACATAGCCACTCAGTTCTCTTATGGTCACTGTTTGCATGTTTTTGTTTATTTGTTTGCATGTTATAAATTTTATTTTCAATGTATGTTTTTGAATCTACTACATATTTTTTGTAAACAGCATTTAGTAGGGCTTGCTTTTTTACACAATCTGATAATCTATGCCATTTGGGTAGGGTTGTGTATTTATTTGCATTTAATGTAATTATTGATATGTTTGATTTTACCTCTACTATTTTTTATTTTTAATTTTAATTCTAATTAATATACACTTTTATAGGGGCGCCTGGGTGGCGCAGTCGGTTAAGCGTCCGACTTCAGCCAGGTCACGATCTCACGGTCCGTGAGTTCGAGCCCCGCGTCAGGCTCTGGGCTGATGGCTCAGAGCCTGGAGCCTGCTTCTGATTCTGTGTCTCCCTCTCTCTCTGCCCCTCCCCCGTTCATGCTCTGTCTCTCTCTGTCCCAAAAATAAATAAACGTTGAAAAAAAAATTTTTTTTTAAATAAAAAAAATATATACACTTTTATATTAGTTTCAGGTGTACAATATAGTGATTCAGTAATTCTGTAAATCACTGGTGTTCATTACGACAAGTGTACTCTTTAACCCCCATCACCTACTTAACCTAGCTTTCCCTATCCCACCCCACTGTACAACACCCCACCCCTGGCCTTCTGGTAACCATAAGTTTTTTTCTCTATAATTAAGAGTGTTTCTTGATTTCTCTCTCTCCTGCCCATTTTTAAATTGGATTACCTGTTTTTTTTTTTGGGTATTGAGTTATATCAGTTCTTTATATATTTTGGATACTAACCCTTTATTGGGTATGTCATTTGGAAATATCCTCTCCCATTCAGTATACTGCCTTTTAGTTGTGTTGATTGTTTCCTTTCCTCTGCAGAAGCTTTTTATTTTGATGTAATCCCAATCACTTATTTTTGCTTTACTTCCCTTGCCTCAGGAAATATATCTAGAAAAATGTTGCTATGGCCTCTAGGATTTTTATGGTTTCAGGCCTCCCACTTGGGTCTTTAATCCATTTTGAGTTTATTTGTGTGTATGATGTAAGAATGTGATCTAGTTTCATTCTTTTGCATGTAGCTATCCAGTTTTCCCAACACTATTAATTAAAGAGACTGTCTTTTTCCCATTGTATGTTCTGTCCTCCTTTGTCAAAGATTAATTGACCATATACTTTTGTGTTTACTTCTGTGTTTTCTATTGTGTTACATTGATCTCTGTGTCTGTTTTCATGCTGGAAACATACTCTTTTGATTATTGTAGCTTTGTAATATAACTTGATGCCTCTACCATTTTGATATTTATCATTTGTCCTTTTTTTGTTCCCCTTTTCAGCCTTTACTGTCTTTTTTAAGTCAATATCTTACAAGTGCCATTTTAATTTCCACGTTGATCTTTTTGAAATATATATGTTTTTAGTTATTTTCTTAGCAGTTGCTCTCATAATGACAATATGTATCTTAACATATTCCAGTTTACTTCAAAACCGTACTAACTTAATTGCAGTAAAATATAGAATCATTGGTCCAATATATCTCCTTTCATCTCTCCTTTATGCTGATATTGTTATCCATATCTGTGTATTACAAGCACAAAACAAATGTTTTATTTTTGCTTCATTCAATTTATAATTTGAAAAAAAAAGGATAAAATACATACTTACAGTCTTTTTTATTTTACCAAAGCATTTCCCATTTCCAGTGTTCTTCATTTTTTCTTTTGGATATGTTACCCTCTGGTATCACTTCCTTTCAGCTTGAAAGATTTCCTTTTGTATTGGGGATAATTTAGGTCTGCTAAGAATGTATTTTCTTAGTCTTTATATATCTGTGAACATCCTTTGCTTCAGTTTCATATTTGAAAGTTAATTTTGCTGGATATATAATGTTTGCTTGATATTTTTTTTTCACAATTTCAATGTCTTCTGGACTCCATTATTTTAGAAGTCAGCTGTTTATCCTTTCATTATTCCTTTGTATGTGATTAGCTGTTTTTCTCCTATGGCTTTCAAGATTTCTCTTTTTCTTTTGGTAAATTGACCATGGCATGTCTAGATATGACTTTCTGTTTGAGTTTTATTGAGCCTCTCAGATTTGTAGACTACTGATTTTCATCAAATTGAGGATATTTTTGCCACATTTGTATCAATTTTTCAACCCCATCTTTCTCTGTGCTCTTTCTGTAACTCCCATTACATATCTGTTCTTAGGTTTTTATTGTTCCATAGATCTCTGAGATTCTGTTTTTCTTTTTTCACTCTATTCTTTAGGTGGATAATTTATATTGATCTGTATTCAGACTCACTGATTCTTTCTTATACCATATCAAATATATGTTAAACTCCTCTAGTGAATTTTAAATTTCGAATATGGATTTATTCATTTTCAGAATTTTCATTTTTTTATTCCTATATTTGTTGTTGTTGAGATCCTCTATCTGTTGACTTGTTGGTACTTTCCTTTAGTTCTTTAAACATGATTTCCTGTTGTTATTTGAATAAATTTATCATAGTTTCTTAAAAATCTTTGTTGGCTGCATACAACATCTAGGGACACCTGGTCCACCTCTCCAGCTGGGGAACTCAGATAGAATGCATATAGTGACAAATTAACCTGTTATGAATATGTGACATAACCACATTGAAGGGGGTAAGGACAAAAAGGTCCTGACCTAAGTAACTTTGGAAAACAGTGTTTTAACTGCATATTGTTAAAACTAAAGTACTTTACACAAATACTGTGCTCAGTTGGTAAATTTATTTTTCACAAGCGTTTGGGTTTAGCAATTATAAAACTACTTTATGTGTTAGTAAATCGTTGAAGCTTAGTTTCTCAATGCAGGTGAAAGCAATTACGAATAAACAAAGAAGACTAGAGTGAACCCTATGATACTGAATTGGAATTGGAAATATGATTATGAGCCTATGTATGTTTTAATATATCTATCAGGATGGATAGATATAAATAAGTATAGATAATGTGTGTATAATGGAGTTTATATACATACACACATTTCCAAACTTTCCTGGGCCTAGAAGTGACACTCAGTTTCAAGGAGCACACCTTGCTCCTAGATGTTGGTTTCTAAATATCATATCTGGATTATAAATATCTGGCTAATTCTTGGGCCAGAGTAGAAAATATAAGGTGAGTCAGAAAGTAAGAAAGTGCTTTTTTAAAAAAGCCCAAAAGGTTGGAACATATCAAAAGGATCCAATATGAAAAAGCTCCCAATGGCCCAACAAAATAGGATTGTTGTTGTTTTTGTTTGCTTATATGTTGATAAACATAACTTTCCTGGACTAAATTTGTAAGATTTCTCTCCCCTACAATGTGTAGCCATTAAAGTCTCTGATCAGTTTTATTTTTTCTGTTCTAGTTTTAAGCTCAAATTCTTAAATTTTGTTCTGTGTCTTCAGAGACAGATTTGAAGAAACCCTAAACCTTAAGTCTTCCATATTTTGCTTTTGGATCTGTATGTGTGTGGGCAGGGGGACTATATTCATAGTGTAGATGAATTCAACTGTCTCCTGCTTTAATTTTCTGATAGTTCCTTTAATATATCCTCTGGGTATGTACTTAGGTTCCATCAGTTAGGGACATGTCACTGGTTTCTACCTACTCTACACTATGCTGCATATGTACAAAGCCTTGGGTCTTTCCAGGATATGTGGAGAAATTATCAAGCCTCATATGGCTACCTAATATTTTAGAAATCCCTGTTAACACCACCAGCTAATTTGTGAATCACACTTCAAATCACGGGATCCCCTTTACCCCTTGCAGTGGCATAGAGACTGCTGGTTTCACAGCCTGTTCCACCCTGGTTGAACCATCACAGTGGGGAACCAGGAGCAGTTCTGGGCAAGAACATCACAGATTCTTATTGTTCCTATTTGTAATTTAATAATTTTCCTAAATAATTATTTCTATTCTTTTCTATGCTTTTATCAGTTTCCAGAGTGCTAAAGTTGGTTTGACTTTTATGTAGCTTCATATTTGGTTACTAGGGAGAGACTTGTTGACCTCCTTACTCTATCATGCTAACTTATATATATTTTTGTTTTCTTAGTGCCTAGCACAGTTCCTGGCTCATAGTAGATTCTTAAATTTTGTTGAATTAATAAATTAACTAAAGGAATAAGAAAAGAAGTGTTATCTCATGCAGTTCAGGGAACCTCAAATGTAAGTTGATGGCTTTGCTGTGTTTTTTATAAGAATGTACAAGAGACATAATCTGGAGATAATTGGTCTTCAACTTAGAATGATTAACTAACAAGACTTATGGTCCCTAGAGATAAAGAGGAACATGTTGTATATACATGCCAATTTCTGGCCGTTTCTATACACATCTATAGACCTCACGTTGCTAAGACAGACCAAGCTGTTATCCAAAGTAAGGGAATTGTGGTTAATGATTAGGCAATATTTTCATTTTTTCCAGTTTTACTGAGAAATAATTAACATACATCACTGTATAAATTTAAGGTATAGAGCATGATAGTTTTATTTACATATATTGTGAAATGATTACCACAGTAGGATCAGTTAACATCTATCTTATAAAAATGCAATAAAAAGAAAACTGGATAAATCTTGTGATGAGAACTCTTAGAATTTACTCTATTAATAGCTTTCCTATAACTGTAAGTTTATTCCTTTTGGCTACTTTCTTACAATTCCCCCTGCCCCTACCTTCTGCTTCAGGTAACCACAATTCTGATCTCTTTTTCTATGATTTTATGTTTTTTGTTTGTTTTATTCTTGTTTTTGTTTTAGATTCCATTTAGAGTCATACAGTATTTGTCTTCCTGCTTTATGCGTCGTGTGTGTGTATTATATATGTATGCACACACACACCACTTCTCTATTCATTCATACATTGATGGACATTTAGGTTGTTTCCATGTCTTTGGTATTGTAAATAATGCTACTGTGAATGTACGAATGCAGTTACCTTTTCAAGGTGAATGTTTTCATGTCCTTTGGATATATTCCCAGAAGTGGAATTGCTAGATCATATGGTAGTTCTATTTTTAATTTTTTGATTATCTGCCATTCTGTCTTACATAGGGACTAACCAATTTACAGTCCCACCAGTGGTGCACAAGGGTTTCCTTTTCTCCACATGCACACCAGCATTTGTTATCTCTTGTCTTTTTGATGATGGCCATTCTAATAGATGTAAGGTGATATTGTATTGTGGTTTTAATTTGCATGTCCCTAATGACTAATGATGTTGGGTCTCCCCCAACTTCGTTCTGCTGATGAGCAAAACCACTGGTTGGTTGGAATTACTACTTGAGCACTTCAGGTATAAACTCAGTCTGCCCAGATCCCTGTGTTGGTTGTTGCTAGCCCCTCCCCACTCCTGTGTCACAGTTAAATTCCCAGGGGTTGACCCTCACAGATTTCCCTGCAATCCTTGTGGTGCAAGATCAAAGTAGGGGCTCCCACAAAGCAACACACAATGCTCTGTGGGAATATTATCCCCTGGGTTCTCTGTTCCTACCGAAGGAATTGCAGGATGGGGAAGAAACTGTGTGGTCAATGTGTAGCTGCTCCTCTTACCCTTCTAATGCAATCTGTCTTGGTGTCATTAGTGCAGAACAGTGCTTCAGCCTTACCCTTGTGTTCCAGGATTCTGTCAGTGGAGTCTCATTCTTACTGGTTGTTAGTTGTTCTTGCGATGGGGAACAGAGTCAGGAGCAGCCTATGGCACCATCTGAGTAATGTCTGTCAAAAAAAATAGCATATCCATTTTGACTTCAGCTCCCACCTCTAACTATTGTTTGGAGAATGATTAATAATTTGAAATATTTATGGAATACCCATATTCTTTATGTCATGCCAGGAATTCCAACCCAGCCAGACTTATTTTATTTTAATCTTTTCTTTTCTTTTCTTTTCTTTTCTTTTCTTTTCTTTTCTTTTCTTTTCTTTTCTTTTCTTTTCTTGTTTTTAATGAAATTTATTTTTTTAAGTTTATTTTTTAAATTTTTGACAGAGAGAGAGAGAGAGAGAGAGAGAGAGAGAGAGAGAGAGAGAGAATGAGCACAAGCATGTGGGAGGGGCAGAGAGAGGGAGAGAGAGAGAGAATCCCAAGCAGGCTCCACACTGTCAGTACAGAGCCTGATGCAGGACTCGAAACCCTGAACCATGAGATCATGACCTGAGCCAGAGTCAGAGTCTTCACTTGACCAGTGAGCCACCCAGGTACCCCACAGCCAGACTATTTTAATGTGCTTAAGTTATGTCCCTGCCCAAGAAAGAATATTGAAATAAGCAATTAGTCTCATTAAAAGTCAAGTAGATAAAATGATTGGGTTTATCATACCAATATAGCCAGTTTAACTTTTATAGAATATTTTTCCAAAACAAAATGTTTAAGGTTTTTAAGAAAGCATGGGATAGAAGCTCAGTTCCCAGTTTCAGAAGCTGTCATTAAAATTGTCTGCATGGCCATTTAACCATAGTTATCCTTACATATTTCCAGCTTTAGAGAGAACATAAAATCCAAGCATTGTCAATGATTCATTTATACTACCATATGGCGTGATTCTACTTTCTTTCCAAATTCTTCAAATCTCTGGTATTAGACTCCAAATGTTTCCTCCTGTACTTCTGTACTTAAAACCCATCCACACAGGCAGACAGACACAAGTATGCATCTATGCAATCATCTGCACATTTCTAATGGCTGGTACATTTATCTTTTTCCCTAGGATAAGTGTACTTGGTAAGTTCCTTCCATGTTTGTCCTATCTCTGCATGATCAAATGGTAGAGCATGCCTCTAAGACTCACCACCAAGTTGTTTGAGATAGTACTCAGCTTTATAACTTTGGATGCTACTGGTATACTGACAGTGTTCCTATTGCTAGACTTCCTAAAACAGATACTGGACAGATAGTCATTTATATTGTAGCTGATTATCAAACATTTAGCTGAACTCCTCCATGAGCAATCTAGTCTGACAGTGAAATTAAATGAAGTAAGGGTATCTGGATTGCTGAACAATCCAATGTGAACCAATGCAAAAAATATAATAGTATCTAGATAAACTAAAATAACATGGGCTGAGAAACTTTATAGAGTTAAGAAAGGTGGAGGAAATGCATTGATACCGAATAGAATAGAGGATTCTTATTTATTTTATCATTTGGATGGGTCCATTTGGATTTTAGTGAATATAAGAGGTCTTTTGGTGTCAATCAAAAAGTAGATGTAGGAGCCAGAGGAAATAGTTGTTCACACAGAGATCATTCTAGGAACTCTGTAGAGGATTATAAATGGAAGGCCTCTGAGATCCCCTTGTTCCTTGCCCTTTGGTTTCTGTGTTTATCTCCATCACAACTCTTATCTTATGTATCATAATAGGTTAAAAAAAACCCCTCGTTTTCTAGATGGGCTCCTTTAGATGAGGGACTGTTCTTATCACACATATCATAATAAGTTTTGTGACAAAATACTCATTTTCTAGAAAATAAGCTTCTTTAGGACAGGGACTCTCCATTACTAGTTATTTTGAATCTCTGCTGCCTAACTTTGTGTATGACACAGAGTGGGCTCTCAGTTGTTTGCTAACAATGCACAAAAGGAAGAGGAAGGGAAATGCCCATTTATACTTGGTTCACAATAATGCTTGGACACTTGGTGGACTGACAAGGACTGATGATTGTACTTTTTTAATAAGCTGTGAGTGAATTTTATAACAATCCTTGTTACTAGAACTTGTATTATGGTTTCAAAGTTTACCATATTGCCCTGCTGAGTTGACTGTGTTATTTGGAACCAATTAAGTATTTTGAAAAACCTTGAAAACAAATATTATGAAAATGGAGACAATACCAAAAATGCAGATAGGAAAGATACAGAAGAATTGTTGTTAATGTGAACAGATTATAGTTTAGGAGTTTTTTCATTATTATTATTTTCAACTAAATTCTGATATAAGTAAAAATATCTTATTTCTGCAAAGGTTCCATGAAGATGCTTGTTGAACACTTATGTACAGTCGTAGTGCTTTATGCTAGGAAAAAAACATGGATGCAACCTAGTTCACATCTTCAAAAATCTTAAATCCTAACTGGAGAGAGGTAAGGTCTTAATAAAGGCAAAAAATGTGTCACAGGTGTTCTTTTTGAAATGTGTTCAAGGCAGTGCTCTGAGAAATGATGTGGTCAATTGCACAGTGAGTCTGCAAGGACAAGAGTCTGACTTGGTAGAGGAGGTGACTTTTGAGATAAACATTGAAGATAAATAAGGTTGGCCGGGGAAATGAGGGAGGGGGAACAGGAAACAGTGTGAGTATAGACATAATCATATGATAGCCCAGAAGCCATATGCAAGTGGGAAAGGCAGCTATGGGTTTCAGTGAAATGAGATCTGTACCATCAGGTGCTGTCAGGTGGAAATGGCAGGGTAAGTAGCATATTTGATAGCACCCAAGATAAGGCTCCCTTGCAAATTGAACTTGAAACAAGCTAGATATAAATACAGATCCATCAAGGCAAAGCACTTTATGTGTCAGTATCTATTAACTGGTTGATGCTAAGATGTATTTGTGTTGAATGGCAGGAGCTGGTGGGCCTGCCAGTCCCAGTAGGGTATAAGAGCAAGAGAGATTTTTTTTCCCAAAGAGAAGTATTTGCTTACAAGTACACACAACCCCTGTTGTATTACAATGTGATTATACTTCAGGCTCTTCTGAGAGATAAAATTGTCTATGATGGAAATCAGAGGGAGAGCACAATGCAAGGCTGGGGGCTGGCTGGCAGCATGCAAGATCAAACTCTCTTTTAACTTATATCAGACAAGGGATTAACATTGGATTTTGTGATATTTTTGACTGATACTCATATGGTTCCATTAAGAATAATCTTGGGAAATTATCTGAATGCATCTACTCAAATGACAAGGATGGATAATAAATTATATCTCCAGAGCTGTCTTTACGAAGAGGGGAGGATTCTGTAGTTACACACTGGGGATTAGTCTTCACTCTGTATTTTCACAATTATATTATTTCCCCATCTTAAATTAGTAAAGTGGAGCTGATGGTTTTCCCTATACACAGGGAGAGCAAGCATATCACCTTATCCGGAAACCAGAATTCTCCTATTTTGTCTGTATCACTTGCAAAATATCATAATACAAATGATCCTCACTGTGATGAAAAATGCACATTTCTAAGCAGAATGATATCTGATTTAACATTGTGTTTGTGTTTATCCAGTATGCCCCTCTGAAAGGACAAATACATGCATTTCATTTACCATCTAATCTTTATTTTATTCCAACCATCTTCTTACCATCGACACAGGGCTCTGTAACTTCCAGACCAGATTTGTGAGATAATAGACTGATGCTGTTGTCACAGAGATAATAGGAAACAATGAAAGTTTTGAGACCAGTAATATTTTTAAATTTCCCCCCCAATATTTTTATGAACTTTTACATTTACTGAGTTTCATGAAATCCAGCAATAACCAATTACAACTCTTTGTCCCTTTGCCCATGGTTAAATTTGATTGAAGTAGGACCAGGTCTGAATGTTCAATGACCATTTTAGATTTCAGCAACATTAATATTGTTGCTTTATCCATGAAAGTACTTTAGAAGGTTTAATTGTACTGATTGAGTAGAAATTGTCGTATTGTTATCATTGTAATTCACATACTCCAGGTTTCAATAGTAGGGAGGTAAGAATAGCATTTCAGCAACAATTACACAAACAATTGTACATTTACCAGTCCTTCCTTTAACTTCTTCCAAATAGTTCTGGAAAACCTCAGATTCTCTTATGTAACTGATGGACAAGTTAGTGTTCTTAGCAACTCTTAGCAACTAATAAAATTAGCTACTTTTCTCTTCTTATGCTGTGGCTTGCTCTAATGATGTCTGCTATTTCAATGTTCTCTCTTTCTGTCCCCATTAAACTATTTAAATGTTCTAGTAATTTTAATATCTTTCATCTAGGTCACATCATCCCAGCTTCTTCTTGCCCCTGAAACCAAGATAAATATAATTATTCAGACTGTGAGCTACACTTTCAGATTGAAAATATTGTCACAGCTTATATCACCAAGTTTTCCAGTAAGAGGATCACTAGCTGTTTCTTGTAAATCTTTCTCTTTTTCAGATTTTGCATAAAGTAAGATATGATCTATAGTCAAATGAAGCGCATCTATTCCAGTCATTTGTTTTCACTGTCCACTGGGGGAATGAGGGAAGGTAGGAGAAATGTCCCTGGTTTGACAACAGTGCGTAATTTACCCGTCCAGTGAATATTCTCTCTGGGTCAAACTGAAATGAGCCACCTTGTCAATTAGTATGAGCATCCTCTTCAGTAAACAGATCTGTCTCTTTGTACTGCTTCATTGTGTGGAGAAAAATGTTCCTCAAAGTGAGTTGTTAGTTTATTGTGGTACACATAAGAATTTAGTTTTGTGTTGGCTGAATGGTTTATATTTTTAGAACAAAAGATTATCCATTTTAAAAATATTCCCTCTGGGGTCGCTGTGATTTCTTAGAGAGTATATGGCAGATGAGGCAACTTTAGGCAAACATTGATGTATTCCAGTTTGACCATAACTGAACTTCTGTTAGAGCAAGTGACACCCTCTCCCCAGCATCAGTTGCATAGAAACACCTACTGGGAAACCAACTCAAGTGATAATGGAGTTCATGCATGTCTGGAAGGCTGGAGGATGGGTAAACTCAGTAGTAACTAAAATGTAAAGTGAGGGTAAGTAGGCAGCACAGAGTGAATTTCATAATAGAAGATGAAGTCTGGCTCAACGGTCAAGATTCTGCTATAGGGCATGGAGGTGAGAAGAGAGAAGTTCTGTTTATGGAGTGTTGCTGGTAAAAATAACATTATCTGTAATATAATAGATGACCCTTGCTTGTTCTTTCACTTCTGTTCCTATCCATAGGAACACATATGGACACTATTTTTTTTTCTAGTGGAACTAAAAATACAAACACATATTTACACACTTATTTGTATAACAGATTAAAACCTCATTCCATGTATTGGAGCAGCCTAATTACATCCACATATAATCATTTGCATATGAAAAGTCCTTGATTTGCATGGACAATTATAAGTACTCTTTTTTTTTGCTGATGCAAATGAAGAAACACCTTTGGAAAATTGGCTTCATAATTTCTAATTATATATCATTGAGTGGTACATACAGTTTTAGGGAAGAAATCGGCATCATTTTAGGAATAAGAAGTCATTTAGGAAGATTTTCTGTGAGAGAAGTGCTTGACAGAGTATTTATTTTTCTAGTAATACTTAAAAATTGAGCATTCAATAGTCCAAAACTGAAAGAGATGAAGGACAAACTTGGCGGTTCCTGGATAAATACAGAATTGTATACCTGACTTTGTTTAACATCATATGAAGAATTTTATGAATATTTTCATTAGAAACAAGACAGGATTGTTCATAATCTTTGCACAACTGAGGATTGAAATCCCTAAAAGGAAGCATTGTAGGAAGTCATTGATAAAGTTTAAAAGGGTCACATCTCTTGGTTTAGAAGGCAACAAACCATGCTACACATTTCAGTCACATCCCCCAGGTTTTTGTCTCTTTAAATAAATTTCAAGGTGTGTTAAATATTTCCGAAGGGACAGTGAAACTCTAACAACTCTAAACTAACAACTCTAAACTCTAAACTAACTCTAAACTAACAACTCACTTTGAGGAACATTTTTCTCCACACAATGAAGCAGTACAAAGAGACAGATCTGTTTACTGAAGAGGATGCTCATACTAATTGACAAGGTGGCTCATTTCAGGATTTTAGCCATTGTCAGAAAGCCCAAGATCTCTCAGAAGACTGATTTTTTAACATGATCTTTAATGTTGACTTTCTGTCCAAAGTGTTTCGTCTGTCTTAAGGTGTTTCTTCACAGTTATCAGTTATTTAGATATGTGAAATTGCTTCTTGGCATGAACACAAGCAGGAGGAGAAAATTTTCCATTCCATCATTTATGTACTTTAAGTAATTACACTTCATTTATTGGGTCATGAGAAGTGACATTTTGTTTCTAAATGAATAGAGTTATAATGAATTCACCTCGGATAGTTAAATCTTAAGTCTGTAACTGAGGTGACTCTGCCCTTATAAAATGACTCTGTAGTAAGCCTTCTTTCCCCCTGTTTATCTAAGAATATAGCCATCTTGAACACATATAACAGATGCCTCCTGTATGGCTGCTGATTTCTCTATCCAAAGGGAGGTTGAAAATAGATCTTTTCAAAGGCTTTGGGAGGCTATGTAAGGAACACATAACAATAGTTCAGTGACTCAAAGTTCAAGTAGGTTGCATTCCCAGCTTAGAGGACAAGCCGTTTCCCTTCACTTTCTTTAAGGTCCAGATGGATTTGTATCTGCCACAATAATTCTGGGTATCATTCTCCTCACACATTTCATTCTTATATTTTCAGATCTGTTAGCAATTCCATGAACTGTCATTGACTGGGCATATTGATTAACTTTAAACTTTGAATTGATTCTCAGTCCTTTCATTCATTCATATATACATACTCAGAGAGAGAGTGAGAGACAGAGACTGATAGAGAGACAGAGACAAAGAAGTGTGAATATGTATATAAATATATATAAAACTGAATATAAATACATGTATATTTATATATGTTTATTATATATATGTATACTATGTATATGTGCATATATACACAATATGTGTGTATGTATTCCAATTGAAGAGTTCATCCATATAGTTTTTTTAACTGTCATGGGAGTAGGTTTTGAAATCTGAAGTATTTTTTAGAACAATTCAATAATTATAAGACCTTCTATATTTATAAGACACTTCTATAATTATAAGACCTGTGATATATGTTATGTTTTTAGTAACCTTATCATGAAGGTGAGGTAAATATAACAGTCCCTCTTTTATAGATGAGAAGACTGAACCTGACAGGGTTTAAATGATCAGTTCAAATTGATAGCACTAGTAACTGAAGTACCAGGGCTGAACTCAACCTCAAAGACCCTCGTTTGGTGCTCTAATTGTATTAGGTTTGTGTGTTCCTCTCTCGTAGGTCTAAGAGCGCCTACCATAGCCTTCGATAAAGCATAGATTCTATTTTTTTTTAATATATGAAATTTATTGTCAAATTGGTTTCCATACAACACCCAGTGCTCATCCCAAAAGGTGCCCTCCTCAATACCCATCACCCACCCTCCCCTCCCTCCCACCCCCCATCAACCCTCAGTTTGTTCTCAGTTTTTAACAGTCTCCTATAAAGCATAGATTCTAAACTAATACTTGGTAAATTAACAGAAGTTACTTCCTTAGAGATCCCAAAATGTGCCCCAATCAAGTATGCCTAGTGGTCTTACCTGTTAGCCCAACTATAACATCTTGAAAAATGCTGAGCGAAAGGGCTATAACTTAGAAGATAAAAATTGTCATCTTAAATATCCTGGATATTTATATCATGTTGTACATAACATATTTTGAGGCAGATATGAGAAATGGGGGCTATGTTTAATGTATATCTCATTAAACAACAATAATTAATACCAATATACTATGGCCTGATGAAGTTTGCAGCCTGTCTTCTGTTCTGAAAATTTCTTCAAGGAGCATTTCAGTTTCCAAACCTGCCGTGCAGCCTCATCTGCCTGTTAAGCACCCACTTGCTCTGTCTTACCCGGCCTCCTGTGAGACTCATCTTTATTACACTGGGCTGCAATATTTGCCCCACGTTTCATGCATATCTCTTTCAACCCCACCACCAGCTTAACACTTGGAGTTAAGCATCAGTACCAGAGCTGCTTTTTTATTTTCCCCAAAGCCGTCTAGGTCCTTAATACACGCTTCTTGCATGAATAATGCAATCTAAATAAACAAATTTTGTTTTACACTTATCCATCTGTAGGCATATTCTATCACATTCGGATCACCACAATTTAGGAGATATGAGAGGAGGTAAAAGGGAAATGGTGACTGTGATGAAGTGGATGCAGACTGAGGTCTTGAACCTAGGTGAAATGCCTGAAAAAACTGTAGTTGTGGCTGAGTTTATGTTTACATGCAACTTTCTTTAACAGATTGTAAGCTTTCGAAGATACCTATGAAGCTTAGCACAGTGTATGGAAAAGAGTACATACTCAGCCAGCATTTGTTCACCTGATTAATAGGAGATATTCATAGACAGGTGAAGAACATACCTGCACCCCTACTTCCTCCTTTGCATCCTCAAAATTCACCATTTGGCTAACCATCTGCCCACAAGGTTAATGTTTGGTAAGAGACAAAACTGTGAAAAGTAGAGAGGGCAGACAGTGCCCTTGCAGAATAAATGGCCTGCAGGATTAGTAGCTGTCCTACATCCCTCAACAGTCACGGGTCCTGGGCTGCCACTTAGGAGCTGAGAAAACGTACTCTTTGTGACATGTAGTACTCGTAACAGAGATAGTATGTCTTACAACAGGTAAACAGGCCTCACCCCCACTCATGGAGAATGCAAGAACACTGTCCTAGGGCCAGAATATGAACTTGCAGCTTAAGCTGGGCTTTGCTAAAACTTTGAAATGTATCTCGTAAGGGAAAGCTGATTTTGTAGAAAAGCACATAAAAGTTAAAATAAAAAGGTGCTAGCTTAACCATTTCATTAACACTGGGTGATTTTCAGGTACTAAAACATTAAATGGATTATCGTTTCCTGTAAGTGGAGTCCAGAACTCATATTGGCTCCTCGAGCTGCAATGTCTGTTAATGTAGCATCATGGGCAAGGGGAATCGGAGTTTTTCTACATTGTGAAGGAAACTTGTCATCATCTTTTCCAAGATCTGGTCATCCTGGGCCAATCACTGGGATTTGAATGGGATGGTCATGAGACAGATCTGCTCCCCTTAGGATCCTGTATCATATCTGCTGCTCTGGGGACAAGCTGATAATGGTTTTGCACACAGGATCCTGGGGTTTCAGCAGATAAGAATTCAGACTTAATATTACCGAGGATGTTCAAAATCATGTCAGAGAGAATAATTTCACATGAGGATGAATAAATAATACTTTGAAACTTAGCCTGCAAATAAATGATGACTTCCGAAAACTCTACCTATTCACATCCTATCTTTTTGAGCAAAATTGGGCTTACCATATAGGCAGAACTGCCCTCCATTTCTAACTTTAATAATTTCTGCTTTGGCACAGATATTCTTTTTTTCATTAGAGATTTTCAGCCAGTAGAGTTAATATCTGAATATTTTATTCTATATATTTACTTCCAGCTTAACAGGACTAAAGTTTGGTAGAGCAGTTTACATGTAAGGAATACTAATAAGAGTGAGCAGAGGAGGGGCATCTGGGTGGCTCAGTCAATTAAGCGTCCAACTTTGGCTCAGGTCATGATCTCCTGATCTGTGGATTCAAGTCCCGCATCGGGCTCTGTGCTGAAAGTTCAGAGCCTGGAGAATGCTTCAGATTCTGTGTCTCTCTCTCACTGCCCCGCCCCCCTTGCTGTCTGTCTCTCTCTCAAAAATAAACTTTATTTTTTTTTAAAAGAGGGAGCAGAGGAGAGAAAGGAAAGAGAACAGAAATACAGTAGACAATGACCATGTCCCTTATATATGAGTAGTATAAAAGACAGAGTGAGAATCTTAGGAAATCAGGTCAGAAGCAAGATATTTTGAGAAAGATTTAAAAAATGGCACAAAGAGTTATAGTAGACATTGCCACAACTTTTACCAAATAGTGGGCATGTGGGATTAAAAAAGAAAAGACACAAATATAGGTGAACTACTAACATTATTAGTAGAAATAAAAAATTGGCTAATGGATTCCCATACCTAAGTGCTTATAAGTAGAGTTTTGAATTTATAAAGAGGGATACATTTTGATACTTCCAAAAACAGAATTCATAGAAAATTTATTTTTGCTCTTTGTAACAAAAAATAAAATCACCAATAGGGTGTTTGAATCCATCTGAACAATAATGTTGCTGATTCCTTTGCATTTATCAATTTAGCTTAGAGTAGATGAGTATAATGTTGGGAAATGGCTGGAGGACCAGTCAGTCATTTTTGTTTTATAATATTCCTATCGTGGTCTTAAACTCTAGTTCTCATGGTGCATCACCATATAACTTTCCAGATAAATATCTTGTCATATCAACTAAGCAGCCAACTTCTTAGGGGAAATCATGTATTTTACTTTTTTTCCCTGCCATATGGCGCCTAGAACAGTGCTGGCCACATTGAAACACACACATGCATACCCAAGACAAGCCTTCTTCTCCAAAATCCTCACATATTGAGAGGACTGGGTTAGAGCTATGTGGTGGGCAGCTCCCACAATGCTGCTCTCAGACAAATGCTGATTGCCTCTGGCAAAGAACTGTCTCTTGCAAGCATTTCTGAAGACCGGAGCATCTCAGCATCTCCTCATTTAGCATGAGGACTAGCATAGAGTGTGTATCCAGTAATTGACAAAGAGGCATATTTTATTAGTGATTCTATTTAAGATGCAAGACAGCTTTGTAACCTGTACCTCTATAGCCCTTTCACATCATTGTTCTCTCAAAGGATTATTCAGCATAAGGTGGAACTAAAATTCATGAGAAAAAATTGGGTCAACTAAGCCTCAGGTGTTGAATGTGACAAGAGAGAATGTATATGACTCCTCTGAGCTGAGGCACTATGTGTCCTGAGATGAACCAGGCATAGGAGAGGGGGAGATTGACAGTCATGCTGAGAGGCTGGAATAGAAGCAGTGGCTGTGACTTGAAAATGGCACAGCTCCAAGATTTGGGAGCCATGGCGGAAGCAGGTGACGATTTGTTGAGCTATCTTAGTCTCCAAAAGAACAAGAAAAGACAGTTCCAATGAAGATGAAAAAGGATAGAATGTGATAAAAATAAATCTGAAGAAAAATAAGCATACAGTAGGCACACATGTAAGTGTACTAAGTGTGCTTCCACTTTGGGGTCACTATCCAGATTGCCCTGGCTCTACAAAGCCACATGACTCCTTTCTTCTTTTCCTTCCTTCCTTCCTTCCTTCCTTCCTTCCTTCCTTCCTTCCTTCAAGTCACTACTTATTAACCATTTTATCAATGAGGTTTTCCTCAACCATCATGTTAAAAAAGAGCAGTGCATTTTCTCACACTCTACCTACCCTGCTTTTCTCTATAGGAGTTTTCACTTCCCAAAATACCATTTTTTACTTACTTATTTATGGTCTGTCTCTTTTGAGTATAATGAAAGGTCCCGGAAGGAAGGAATGCTGTCTGTGTTTATTCTCTGCTGCCTCCCAGTGCTCAGAACTTAGTAGGGAATGAATGAATGAATGAATGGCACCGAGAACAGGGAGTGCAGAATTCTGGATCCATCCCAATTCTTATTGGATGGGTAATCTGGATCTGCTGGGTAATCAGATTTTCTCTACTGCCTTCAGTGTGTCATCTGTAATTATGTGAGTTAGGAGAGGTTGGGAGGAAGAATAACATCATATTTCCCCAGGGAAGAAGCTAGACTAGTCCATTTCTTTGCATTTCTTCTGGTTCAGAGTCCTATGACTTTGTGATTTTATGATTTCATGATCTAAATGTTACGTTTTCTCCCATAGTGAATCCTTTGCTTTCAAATTCCATAAATATCTCAATTTTACATGAAATTGAGACTGATTGATTGATTGATTGATAAATGCAAACATAAGACCAAAAAAAAAAAAAAAAAAAAAAAGAAGCCTGAATAAGTCCTGATGTCATTGGTTCCACCAGTTACTCTTTGTTGGCAAATTGGCTAAAATATCCAATTTAACCAAGGGGAAGGGCATTCAAAGCAGTTTTACTGATGTATTTTCTTTTTTACCACCTGTTATTTAAAAGGATTGACCAAATACAGTAGGCAATTCCTTGGTTGTTATTTAGAGAAAGCTTTGAGCTTAAATCAATATGATATTTTGCTCTGTAGGTATTGAAAATCATTCTACTGCTGTCACTAATTGCTTTGGTATTCCGCAAAAGTACAAAGTGTCAGCTATTTATTAATAAATCTGTTTTTGTAATAGGGGGTGCATCTTTACTGTTTATCATGTACTAGCTGTAAAAAATACTGAATCCCTGAATAGAGCATGTAATGAAAGACTCTGTCAGTGCGTGGCACATCTCTTGATTAAAAAGCAGGTAACAGGATGCACAAGGAGAAGGACAACATACATACAATTCTTCTAAAGCCCTCATCGCCAGTGATCACTCTTACATGGATTAAAAGCTGTCAGATATAATCATTTATCAAGCAGTTGTGAAATGGGGAAATATAAAATTAAGAAAAAATTTCTGATGGCTTGTCATAGTCAGCCACTGGGCTAAGCTTGCATAGAATTCATGAGATTAAGTAGATAAAATACACATTTATTTTATTCTCTGGTGCAACTAAATTGAGAAAGGTGGTTTGCAAGACAGATTTCTCATCCCTTTTACTCAGCAGTGAGTGATAGAGAAAGCAGTCCTCTATCTTTATCTTTTCAACAGAGCTCTTCTAGAGAGACAAACTATAGCTCCAAACCATTCTGGGAAACAAAATTGTTTCCTCAGACAAGGAGTGATGGAAGAATGTACTCCTTAATCATATTCAAGTCATCATGTACCCAAATTTAGTGCTACAAGTAGATTTATATTTATGGAGTATAATTTGGGGCACATTGAGACAAACCTTTTAGCTCCCAGGGATTATTTGCATCAGCTTACCCCAGTTACTGAAGTCATTGTTACTATGCTTACCAGCCATAGGGACCAAAGTCCCACGGATTATTTTTTCTGCTAGTTCAGTTTAAGGATGGTATCAATAAATAAACTATCAGGATGAAAAATATGAGATAGCTCCTGGGGACCCTGCCTTGGAACCTCAGAGGATCTAAGCATGTTTATGGAACCTCCAATTAATCTAAACAGACAACAGGACTCTGATTTTAGAAAAGAAAAGAAAAGCAAACTAAAGCTTTTTCAGAACATGTGAATTAAATGTCTAATACCATGTGCCAAGCAAAGAGGGAGGAATACAAAATGATTTCTGTTCTTAGTGGGAGGCAAATATATACACACACACACACATATACAATAAATATGTATATATTTGTACATATATACACACACACATATACACACACTCACACACACACACATATGCAATATGCCAACTGAGGAATGCATTATGTTGCTTGGGGTCTGTAGAGAAATTAGTGACACACTGAGCTTGATGGAAGGGTTTAATAAAGCTTTTTGGAGAAAGTGATTCAGGGGGAGACTTCTATAAAGACTGAGAGGTCATCAGATAGACGAGGAAATTTAAAATATTGCAAAAGAAATGCAGGAAAAGGAAACCACCTTGCACAGTTCCTAGTACCTCGCCTACAGCTACTGCTTCTACTTCCCTCAGCCTAGCCTGATTCATTCATTTTTCTCTTCTGGAGCACCTTTCATTCATATAGTCCTATGTAGCTTAAGAGTATTTACATGTGTCTGCTCATTTGATATTCTAGCTACCTTCAGTAGTATATAGGTATAGCAAAGATTGACCAAGCACTAAAGGATATTTAAGTGATGATTTTCTAAATTTTTCCATGTAGAGTACATAGAAGTCTCTGTTCTACGTGACTAGGAGAGAAGTTAGTTTATTACATGTTGTGGGTATTATAGGAAATTAAGACTTAATGCTCTGGTTGAGAAAGCATAAGATATATGTGCACCAAAATTACCTCCTCTTTGTCTTGACCATGAGGATAAGCTACATTTTTCAGCCTCTCTAGAAGTGAAGTGGGCCCAAGTAACTAAGTTCTAGTCAATAGAACACATATAAATCGATATGTGCCAGTTCTCAACCAAGCTAATCGAAATCCTCCTGCATGCTTGCCCATATGCTTTCCTTCTCTACTGGCTGAAATGGGAGAGCTCTGAGCATATAAGGAAAAATAGAGCCGCAAGATGGAAGGCTCCTGAACTCCTAAATTACAGTGTGGAAGGCCACCTGCAAAACACCATTATTGAACTGTTAAACAAATAAGAAATAAAGTTTTATTATGTTAAGCCATTAAATTTGGGGAGTTGTTTCTTAATCAGCCTTCCTTGATTAATATAGCAGAAGGGACATTGTTCTCCCAGATTTACAACAAAGGAAAGGATGATTCATAGAAAATAAAACTTGACCAAGGCAAAATGGCAAGTAGGTGATAGAAACTCCACTTGAGCACACATCATGTAACTCTAGAGCTGCTTCCATTCTCTACAATATCTTCTATGCGTAGAGGGCAGAGGACTGACTCTCTACTGCACAAGAACTAGGTCTGAGCATAAAAGCTACTTAATAACCAGTGATTAGATGAATGCAGCCAGTTGAATATATGCTTTGGCTTTGAGGATAAAGCCCTATGGTTATGCTTCCTTCAAGAGCTGACTGAGCCTTTGTCCTTCTAGTTACTGCTAGAGTATTGGCATGCTTTCCATTTTCTCCTACGCAGTTCCACAAAAGGCCTGTCTTTCTGCTTTTTCTGCAGCTTTGCTACTCAACACATAATCTATAGACTAGGTATCCTTGGAAAGTTATTAGAAATACAGAATCCCAGGCCCCACTCCCAAGCCTACTGAACAAAAATATGCATCTTAACAAAATATCCTGGTGATTCTTGTGCATATTAAATTTTGGTAAGTGTTGGTCTATAGCATTGCTTTACCCTGATATTTGTTTTGTTTTTCTGAACTATAGTACTCTCAGCACCTGTTGTCTCTTCCAACTAGTATCATCTTCATCTCAGTAACTTTCTATGTATTCTCTTATGTTGACTGCAGCCTTATCTGCTTGCAACTATGTTGATGTATACAGACCTGCTTTGACCTATATCTAGCCTAGTTTTGATTTCCCTCCATGTGATCTAGCCATCCCAGACTGAGAATCTGGTGCTAAAGGCAGACATCACTCCTGTAAATGTGTACACAAAGAAGCACATTTTAGGTGCTTTATGCTCATTAACATCTTAGTTAATTTAAGTGTCATATTAGCTCTAGGTATTGAATTGAAATCTGTGGGAAATGAGCTCTAGAATAGTTAATTACTATGTAAGTCTATATTAAGAGGGAAAAGATCAGAACATAAGAAGTTATCTTGGGAGGGCCTATGTTGTTAGGCACCTGTTTCCATTAATTTTGGGGCTAATCAGCACTTGATAATCCTTCTCTAGTACATAGCATGTTGGTTGGCTCTCCTTTTATGGCATTGTAAAAATAAAAGTAATAATATCAACTCCCTGCATTTATATGAGAATATATCACTGCTCTTAACTGAAATACCTCAAAAGTCAGCAAAGATGAGTCATAGCATCCTATTTCAGCCTTCTGCATCTTATTGCTACCTGGGCATCCAGCTCTGACAATCGGCCAGGAACAGAAGTGTAGAGGCTTATACGTAGAATTGACACAGACAGCTGTAGTCTCTAAACTGTGGCTCGAATATTTTAATAGATTGTATTTGGAGTCTCTGAACCTGAAATTCAATTGCTTAAAAATAATTCTGGCCTCTTATTTATTGGGAACCTGAGTGTGTGGCCCATTGTTCTCCAGCTGCTGACATGTAAGGGATTTTTGGTGGCATCATCGACAGCTGTCCTTAGAGTGAGGTAAAGAAGACTGTGTGTCTTTGGGCTTAGTGGCTGGGTTTCAATTCTGACTCCATATTTTCTTGCTTTATGAGCTTGAGGAATTTGTTTAACCTCTCTAGATCTCGGTTTCCTCATCTGAAAATAGATTCACAGGGTTCTTGTGAAGTTAAATAAGACATGGAAAGTACTTAGAACAGAACAGGCAGCAGTACAAGATCATCAAGAAAACACAGCCATTGTCTCTTGTGCCCATTTGCAGCATTGTCATCCTCCGTAGGTGTGGAAAGAAAAGAGTTAAAAATAAACTAATCTTTATCTTTGGCTGAGATCTTTCCTTCTATTTGGATGAAATAGCACAGTAGGTAGGGACTCTAGGCTGGCAAGTGGCCACATGTAGGCATTAGACATAGAAGTTAAAATAGTATTGGCTAATTCATTTTCTTGAATATTGACCTTACTTTCTTCCTGGAGAACTAGCTTTCCTAAGTCTTCCTGTCTGATTTCCAACATGGTCACTATTATGCATGGCCACAGCTTTCTTGAGTTGATCCAATACATAAAAACAAAATGTTTTCTCTGAGTTTCTCTATCAGTTCCTGGCTCTGGGAGTTCTGCTTTGAGAGCAAGCTTTCTTATAGTGATCAATATTTGTGTGATAAGGAGCAACAGCTTAGTTGTCAACCATCATGGTTCAGATGCCTCTTAAGACTAAGTGTCTTGTGCGATTCTGATATTCCATCTCACATTTCCCTCTTCTGTGGTGTCCAATCATTCGTTAATGATACCAAAGCGTAACGCATTTACAGGGTATTGTATACTCTTCAAATCTTTCAGAACTGCTTTAATACCATTTTACGGGCCTGTGCAATTCATCCAAACCCTTAAATCATTTTTCTTTCCCCAGCTTAAAGCCTTTCAATTCTATACCTCCACCGATAAGGCTTAACATTATAACAGCTTAAGATGATGTTGCTGTTAGACATGTAAGGGGGAAATAACTATTGTATCATTGTCAGTGTTTATCATCAGGTTTTTTATGGTGCGCATCACAGAGTACTAAGACAACCAACATTTACCAAATTCTATTTTCATATTTAGAAAATGTCTTTGAACAGGAAATGACAATTGTGACAATGTTAACTGACTTGCTTCCAGTATATTTTCAGCAACGTTATTTTCAGAATAATCAAAGCCTCACATTGGACTTATTACTTTTCTTTAAAAACAAATATTAGGGGCGCCTGGGTGGCGCAGTCGGTTAAGCGTCCGACTTCAGCCAGGTCATGATCTCGCGGTCCGTGAGTTCGAGCCCCGCGTCGGGCTCTGGGCTGATGGCTCAGAGCCTGGAGCCTGTTTCCAATTCTGTGTCTCCCTCTCTCTCTGCCCCTCCCCCGTTCATGCTCTGTCTCTCTCTGTCCCAAAAATAAATAAACATTGAAAAAAAAATTAAAAAAAACAACAAATATTAAAAAGCAAAAAAATTAATATGCATTGCTATACTATAAAACAAAATTGAAACTTTTTACTTTTTTATTGGAAAGTATAGGTTTTCTCAGACCTACTCTATTTCTTTGAACCCAGTATTTTTCTTTTGACTTTCTTGGTATGTCAGTCATAACTCAATTTTCTCTCTTTTCATAACATTCTTATCATTGTGGAATAATTATTTTGGTACCTCCTGTATTCCCTATTATTGAAGGATAGTTTTTCATGTCATAATTATTGAATTATTTACTTTATTTACCTTGATTAAGGTACAAGGTACTATGTACCTTGTACATAGTAGATGCTCATTAAATATTTCCTAGAAAATTGACTGCCAAAATGAAAAGAGCATAAAATATTAACTAGAAATACTGGGTTATAATTTTGGTTCTGTTCCTAGAAATATGCCTATGGGTAAGAGGGGCAGACAGACTCTTAAATTGGTCCTATATTCCCTACCTCTGGATGTTTACACCCTTGCGTGGTTTCTTTCTCTGGAGTATAGGGAGGTCTGTGACTTGCTTTTAATCAATATTTGGCAGGGTGATGAGATGTATGAGAGTACATCATTATATCATGCAGCATTGTGGTTCTTGCCTTCTTAGGATATCTCTCACTCCCTTGTTGACCTTGAGGAAGTAAGTGGCCGTAGTGGGGAATTCCACATGGCAAGGACTACGGATGGCATCTAGGAGCTGAGAGAGGCCTCCAACCAATAGCCAGTAGGAAACTGAACCATAAGGAACTGAATTCTTCTAACACCTAAATGAACTTAAAAAGTGGGTTCTGACTCAGTCGAGCCTCAGATGAGACTTTAACCCTGGATGACATCTTTATTGCAACTATGTGACACCCCAAGTAAAGAACACAAACTCTTCTCCAGACATATGACCCACAAAAACTTCAAGAAAACAAATGTGAGTTTTTTTTAAGTCTGTGGAAATATCATTAAACAATAGAAAACTAATACAGTAAGTGACTCACTGAATATTGGTCTCCATAGTTGCAAAATATAAATAAAAATAATCTGTTTTATTTTAGTCATGGGATTTTTTTAAAAAGTTAAAATAGAAGGCAGTATATTAAAGAGCACTATGCATCCCAGTGTTTATAGCAGAACTGTCAACAATAGCCATATTATTAGCCCAAATGTCCATCAACTGATGAATGGATAAAGAAGATGTGGTATGTATTTACAATGGAATCTTATTCAACAATCAAAAGGAATGAAATCTTGCCATTTGCAACAATGTGGATGTAGCTAGAGTGTATTATACTAAGCAAAATAAGTCAGTCTGAGAAAGGTAAATATATGATTTCACTCATATGTGGAATTTAAGAGACAAAACAGATGAACCTAAGGGAAGGGAAGGAGCAAAAATATAAAAACAGAGAGGGAGGCCAACCATGAGAAACTCTTAAATACAGAGAACAAACTGAGGGTTGCTGGAGGAGATGTGGGTGGGGGGATGGCCTAAATGGGTGATGGGTATTAAGGAGGGCACTTGTTGGCTTGAGCACTGGGTGTTCCATGTAAGTGATGAGTCACTGGGTTCTGCTCCTGAAACCAATAAAGTTAACATACGCTGTGTGTTAACTAACTTGAATTTAAATAAATTAATTAAATAAATTAAAAAAAAATAATAAAATGCTAAAAACACTATTTGAGCATTGTATTTTATTTTTTTTAAATTTTTTTTAGCGTTTATTTTTGAGACAGAGAGAGACAGAGCATGAACAGGGGAGGGTCAGAGAGAAGGAGACACAGAATCTGAAACAGGCTCCAGGCTCTGAGCTGTCAGCATAGAGCCTGATGCGGGGCTCGAACTCACGGACCGTGAGATCATGACCTAAGCTAAAGTCGGCCGCTCAACCGACTGAGCCACCCAGGCGCCCCTTGAGCATTGTATTTTAAAAGAAACACTTTATTAATGTGATCCCATTTATTCTTTGAGTAACCCTCTGAAGGTTGTACTATTATCATCTCTCTCTGATAGCCAAGTGAACTGTTACATACCTATTTTACAGATGAGGAGCCTGAATCTCAGAAAGGTCAAGTAACCAGCTTAAGGCAACACAGTTATAAATGAGGGAGCTCAGATTTAAAGTGACAAATATAAATTCCAAACCCTGGCATGTTCTGCTGATTCGTAGTAAACTGAAGTATGCTGGGAAGCATGTAGGACCCATACCTATGTTTTTAATTTTTCAGGATTCAACTGGGAAGATTCAATCAACATTTAAAAATTATAGTAAATAATAAAATTGTTAGGTTTCGTTAAATAAACTCGTTTCCTAAAACTCTCTGTCACAATTGCTATATCGCTTAACAAGTTTTATTTAACAATGACCACAATGAAAGCAACATTTATCAGGGACTTACTGTGTGCTAGGCCATCTTTTGAGCACATGACATATATTATCTCAACAAGAAATGGAAAACCAAACTTTTAATTAATGACCTTTTTCAGTGAAATTACCACCTTTAGTTTTGTTCAGTCTTAGGAAGTAACCAAAATAAGCCTGAAAAACTCATTTCTGTTCTCCATTGTGCGAAGAGCTTGCTACATCATATTATGGAAATTTTGAATAAACATCAATGAAGTATAGAGAGGCTTTTGCAAATAGTGCCTGTAGCAAATAATGCTAATCTTTAAATCCTGCCTTGGCCTATGGGTGAAGGGATTTGTTGGAAGGCACATTTCTGGTCCCTTGCTATTGCTTGTTCATTCTTTTTTTTTTTTTTTTTAATTTTTTTTTCAACGTTTATTTATTTTGGGGGCAGAGAGAGACAGAGCATGAATGGGGGAGGGGCAGAGAGAGAGGGAGACACAGAATCGGAAACAGGCTCCAGGCTCTGAGCCATCAGCCCAGAGCCCGACGCGGGGCTCGAACCCACGGACCGCGAGATTGTGACCTGGCTGAAGCCGGACGCTTAACCGACTGCGCCACCCAGGCGCCCCATGTTCATTCTTTCTTATAGGAGAACCTGATATCCACCGGGCCATTCTATCATCAGATAGACTCACGATGCCAGAAAGATAAGAGACAGGCTTCAATTTCCGTTTCTCTCTAGTTGCCTGTCTCCTTGCTGATTTAGAAGGGCCAGTGCTTCAATCCCTACTTTCTCGGCAGTAAAACAATTAGGCCAGGCAACCTCTTAAAGGCACAGATGAGAAGGTATATCAGGTATGCTTTATGTAGGGTGCATTAACTTCAAGCCCATTAGGGAAAGACTAGGAACCCCCCTTTTTGCATCGGGTCCAAATTGCCTTCCTCCATTCATTACCATCACAACAATTTCTGATTCAGCCCCATTTGTCTCTGTGTGCAGTTCTCAATCAGTTGTGATATGGGGGGGCAAAAATGGTGAGTGACTGGCACCCCCAATAGCCAGTAGTGCCTTTTTGCTAATGGAGGTTATGTCATTGTCCCTCCTTTGGAGAAGTGCCTCTAATAAATTATTTTTGGAAGTCTATGAAAATGAGTCCCAAACCTGTATTACCTTTTGTTTATATAATTCTAATCCAACTCCCTCCAATTTCCAATTGCTTACAAGTTATTCCCAATTGAATATTATGTTGCACCTTGAAATTAACCACTTTGATTCCTAAATTGTGATGATGAGCATGTGGAGAGCTAGTTAAACCTATAACTTCCCAGATCCTTCCTCCTTGGATCCCAATTGGATCATAGAATTTGTACTTTTCATGGGTGCCTGAGGTGATTATTGTGCTACCAGAATGTTTAATAAAGTGTGATTGACTTGAGAGGCTGAGAGACCTCTCAGTTACTCCTTGGCAATATCTCTCCTTCTTCTTAATCATCCACCATGCACCACAAAATCCATATTATACTCTGTACCTATGGTGTCAACTTACCTGCAGCCAGACATTTGATGTCAAGAATGCTTAAACTCTAAAACAGATTCCTCCCCTGATTTTATAACAATACCCTGGCTGCATCAGAATCTTTGTTCAATCAAACTGTCCTAGGGGTGTGTGTGTGTGTGTGTGTGTGTGTGTGTGTGTGTGTGTATAATTTTGTTATGGAAAATTGCAAACATACAAGAGACAGAATAGTTTAATGCAATTTTACCCATTGATAGCTCTAATAATTAACCATTAATCTATACCTCACTCATTTCCCCTCATCCCTGTTTTTTTGAAACAAATCTGTTATCATATCATTTCACTTATAAATATTTCAGTATGACTGTCTAAAAGTCATACATTTTAAAAACTTCAATACTATTATGATGCATATAAATAATAATTATTAAAATAAATAAGAATAATAAATAATTCCTTACTATTAACAACTTTCTAGTCAGTAGACGTTAAAATTTTCTCACATGTCTATCGTCTTTAGTTTATATAATCAGATTCCAAATAAGGAGCATACATTGACTTTAGTTGATATATCCCTTAGATATGTTTTGAGTTTTGTCTCCATATCTTATCAACCCTTTCTACTTGTTGAAGAAACCAGATTATTTTTTCCTAGAACATATACCATGGTATTGTTGATTGCATTTTCTGTTATTTTCATTTGCTGTAAGTTGAAGTTGGACTTAGGGAGTTGATCACATTCAGATTCTGATATTCAAGCAAGAACACTTCAGAGGTAACCTCAGAGGTAGAATTGTTTGTTTTCATTAGGGACTCATAATATCTTCTTGTTTTGCTTTTTAGAGATGTTAGAAGCCATTGATAATCAACATCTTAGTCCATTGTTTTGTTATGGTATGTTATATGTCATATGGAGAGATTCTAATTCTTTCATTCTTTCTTTATTCAATATCTAGAATATTTTCTAGAGAGGGAGAGAATTTCCTTCATTAACTACTTGTTTACCTTGTGGTATATTCCTTTTGGGAAAGGCAAGTGAACTACCTGACTCCTTCCCTTTATTTACCAGTGGTCATTAGATTCCTGAGCATCTTACAAAGATGACCAGGGAGTTTTTAAAAATAAATATCATGATTCATTTTTATGAATTTGATAGTATTTGAAGTACTTCCATACATTGCAATTATCATCCTCATTGATGTTCATACTTTCTTGTCTCCTTACCCAAGATCTTTTCAGTTTCATGATTCCTTCTGCCTTTAAGTCCACTCTACTTACCATATATTACATGTGAACCCGATACCATTCAGCTGACTTTTCCTCCTAACTGCTTACCTGCTCCATTGCTACCTGGAAGAAGAGTGGGACTGAGTGTAGACTCTGTTCTGTTCTCTGCCAGTTATGATTATGCTGAGATGTTCTGTAGGCAGTTAGATATATGCTTCTGAAGTTAACAGAGGCTAAGCTTGGAGATAGAGGTGTAGGAAACATTCCTCGTAAGTAGTACTAAAGTCATCAAAGACAATGAGATGCTCCAGGGAGACTGAATTAATAGGAAGGTTACAGCCCCAGATTATACTAACATGGAAAAAATGGGCAGAGAAAAGGGAGTACGCGAGAGGAAACCAATAGCGTGGAAGAAAACTAGGCAACAAAGCCAGGGTGATTTACGAGAGGGGGAAGGGAAAGGCAACAACTAGATGAGGGCTTGTGGGATATTTTGAATTCATCATTTAAGAGGCAGTTGATGCTTTTTATCAGATGAGCAAAAACTAGCTCCGATTGGTTAGGCAACATGCCCCCAAATCATAGCTGATAAGAGACCTAATGAGGATCTAATGTTGGTAGTCAAGCTCCAAATACTCTGCTCTGGCCACTGTGGAATGCTGATCAATCAACTGCATTGTAGTTTCCATGGAAAATTGTCATCTGCTTTATTCCTGGAGGTCTAATTCATTATAATGTCATCCTAGCTAGATGGGATTTAGAGTCTACTTGAATGTCCCTGATGGCTGCAACACAGATCCAAAATCTCCACACTCTCAGCCTCACATAAAATGTTAGGAAAGAGGCTAAATTCTCTATATCTTCTGGCATTAGTATCCTCTGCTCTGAAGTATGATCCCTCAGTTCATAGCTGCCTGAGGACAGACTAGTCCATGTGTGTTGGGGGAAGAGAGGTACCCACCTGCATGCATTTATTTGTGTGCAGTCATATGCTGATGATATTTCTGTGATTGAGGACTGACATACATTTTTCTCCACACTCAGCCATTGTTCTAAACCCTGTAGATTAAGGACTTGTCCTTTACAGAATCGAGCTTGGTCAGTTCCAGGTTCCCCAGTCCTGAAATTGCAGTGGCTATACAGTTCAAATATAAGAAGGAGGGATCAGCAGTATTTCAGAAAGTCTAATCAGAGAGCCAGAACCCTACACAACTTGACTCAGTCAAGTTGTCTGTGTTTTTTTCCCCAAAGATCCTCTACCTAAGATTTCTCATCTGGGTAAATTTGTCTCTGTAGTACCTGTTCTCGTATTATTTTCCCCTTAAGATTTATCCTTTCCCTTCAAAGTTTGTTCTGTCTTTTCATTTATGTGTCATTCATTCATTCATCTGTTTGTCCTTCCTACTGTCATATCCATCCGACCTTATTCCTCTCACTACATGGAACATAGTGACTTTCCTCTGGACTCTCCTAACACTGCCTTCATATCTCTATCATAGCACATCACAGTGAAGTTACCTGTTTTCTCTTTGAGGAAGAGGAAGTGTTTTATATTGTTGTGTCTCACATAAGTAGGAGTTCAGTAATAATTATTTACTGTAGAGGAAAATATGTGTTTAGAGCTTAGTATTTGAAAATTACCTAGTCTATTTGAGTTGAGTTTCCCAAATATTCAGAGATTGATAAGGCTGAAATATAAGTGAAACACAGCAGAAATTCAGGGTTTTTATAATATATTTGACTTAGCATTTATACACACACACACACTCACACATTCACACACACTTCATATAAATGCTATTTAATATAAAGCTTCAATATAATCCTGGGGGTATATATGCATCTGTGTTAAGGGAAGGTAGACATGATCTATGTGTGTGGAATATAAGCAGGTACATTTGGTAAGTCCCATAATGAGTCCAGAGGAGAGAGATAGTATTTCTAACTCTAAAGGAACAACTCAAATCTCTCCTTACCACCAACCACCTCTTTTTTGGGTCTGGGTCTCCTTGTTTTGAATGTATGTAACATTAACTGCTTGTAGTGCCCAGTATATTCTAGAATGGTGAGCTATTTCATATCAGTGGTATACTTACCTTGGACATTTTGAGCTACACTGTAAGCAACAGAGGGCCAAGATCATGCCTTATATTTATGTTACCCACAAAAGGTCTAGACAGGAGTTGCCACATAGTGGAAACTTAGTGAACTTTCAAGGATGAATGGATACCTATGGAGAATCCATGCACGTCCTGTCAGTTTAAACAGCATGCAGATTCAGGGGCAAAAAGCACATAATTTCTAGGGTTAAGCCTATGACTCTTGTTTCGGCTCATGTCAAGATCTCATGGTTTGTGAGTTCGAGTCCCATATCGGGCTTCATGCTGATGGTGCCAAGCCTGCTTGCGATTCTCTCTCTCTCTCTCTCTCTCTCTCTCTCTCTCTCTCTCTCTCTCTCTGCCTTCCCCTCTCAAAATAAATAAATAAACTTTAAAAAAAAAGCACATAATTTCTAATAGGGCTACTGGAATATGTTGTACTGTGTTCCTCAAAGAGAAATAGAACCAAATCTCTCTCTGGTTTGGGGGTTATAACTGAAGTTTTCAAAGCAGAAACACCCAATGAAAAAGGATCATATCTTTGTGACTTCTGTGGTCCTTTTCTTAGGGTCTCACTAAAGCAAGAAGACAGGATAATGATGACTGGGTTTTTCAGAGGAAGTTTATCAGGCTTCTCTGTGAGAGAGTTTAGATGTGCTTTTAGTGTTTGAAAGACTTCCCAGATATGAATACAGACATTGAGCAAAAAGTTATTGTGTCCTGAATAATTTCAACACCACCAATGGAGACAAAAAATGACCATCTATTTATATTTCTAAGAATTATTCTTTTTCATTGTGTTCATGAAATCTGCTCTCTTGAATGTCTAGAAGAAATGTCATCACTAAATATTTAATACTATTGGGTTTCCAACTTGAAAAGAAGAAAAAAATTGGAAGAAAAAGAATACTCTCAGTGACAATTCTTTAAATTTTTGATGCCTGCTTCCTTTTCCAAAGAACAATGAGTGTTTCTTAACAAATTAATCTGGCTGTTATATATTAAGCTTTCTAGTTAGTCTTTGCCACCTTCACCACTTTTGCAAAATCTGTAGAGATTTTCTTGGTCCATATTTGGTATTATATGTTTGTTTCTCTTACTCTCTACCTCGTGAATATCTCTCATCTCCCTTGAAGGGCAGGGACCAGTTTCAGTGATGCTGAGTTACGTCTCTATTTGTTTTTATTGAGATTTAATTGACATCTAACATAGTGTTAGGTTTAGGTGTCCAACATAATGATTTAATATATGCACATGCTGTGAAACGATAACTACAGTAAGTTTAGTTAACATCTATCACCACACAGTTACAAATTTATTTTTTCTTGGGATGAGAACTTTGAAGATACACTCTTCTAGTGCCTTTCAAATATACAACACAGTATTAACTATAGTCACTGTGCTATACATTATATCCTCAGGACTTATTTTTCTTATAACTTGAAGTTTGTATCTTTACTGGCTCCTGCATATGCAGCATTTAGGATGTCAGACTAGGCACTGAGAATTTTAAGATCATAAATCTTGAAATTACAAATCAGACAAGCCTAACTTTCTGGTATGTATTTCACGATGAAAGGTAAACACATTATATGGGTGCAATTTTCTCTAAATTGAATAAAGAGTGCAATTTTCATGGCTTTGTTATAGCATTTAGTGCTTTTGAGGATTATCATTTTATTTATGGATCCTCAAAACTCAATCCATTTAAGAGGTAAAGAAAGTCATTTTGGTGACTTGGTAAGTCACCAGGTTCTTTTTTTCCTTCAGTGGAGGACAGTCTCCTGAATCACTGATAGGCGTTTCAGCCCTAATAAAAGCTACACTCATAATTGTCTGAACAGTTGTCCTGAGATTCAATACATTGATCAAAACACTTGTTCAAAATTGCCTTCTTAGTAATTGGTTTGTTGCCCTTTTGTTCCTTTTTGTTGTTGCTGCTGCTGCTACTTCCTGACCACAGCTGCCCACTAGACCAGTCTCAAATCATGTTTTAGTGTCTTCTCTGAAGAAATGAAATCATTCCATGAACATGGCCACCTGCATTGCCTTTTTCAACAGAAAAGGAGAAATGGACACATGTTAGCTATTGTATCATCCCTAATTCTGGTTCTGGCTCTAACATTAATTGTTTTGGTATTGACCAAGGTGCTTAACAACTCAGGGCCTTGGTTTTCTTGCTTAGAAAACACATGGATTTGACAGGGTGTTTTTCAGGATCCCTTCCAGTTCTTACTTCCTATGATTTTTCATGATCAAATGAAATAAAATCCATTGAGTGCTGTATGAACACAAGGGATTACTACCTAGATGAAGATAATTAAAGAAGGGGGTGGGTTGAAATTTTGCCTCAATTTTTCCACAAAATTAATCATTACATCAGTATTCCAGTCACTGTACTCTCTGCTGAGAGGAGGGGCAAGTAAAAGAGTGATCTCTTATAAAAGAGTTATATGATGTTATTCATTTTCTATAATATATTTAAGATGCATGTGCTTGTTATTGTCCCATTTCCCTCCCTCCCTCCTCCCCCTCTCTGTTTCTGTCTCTGTCTCTGTCTCTGTCTCTCTCTCACACACACACACACACACACACACACACACACCCCAGATACCAGATACTTACTAGTGATTCTACAATTAAAAGTTATGTTGCCATTAGGGTTTATTTTTCTCTATGGATATATTGTTACCACATTTTACAAGGCTGTTGTGGCCAATGTTGTCTTTTATAACTTTTCTTCTCTGTTGTGCATCTGGGTCTTTATGCAATGTAAACATTCCAGCTGTGTCCTTAATGCCAAATTAATTTCCTCCAAAGTTCATTTTCTTAGTCTAGTTATATATGATGGGGACAAACTTATAAAATATTCTTTGTTTGCAACTAACTTCCTCCTTCCCTCTCCTCTCCTCTCCTCTCCTCTCCTCTCCTCTCCTCTCCTCTCCTCTCCTCTCCTCTCCCCTCTCCTCTCCTCTCCTCTCTTCTCCTCTCCTCTTTCTTGTCCCTCTCAACAGAGTAAACTCTCCTGCTTTGAATCAGTTTTTATTCTGTAGACCTATTATGAAAATGGATAATGCATGCAACTGGAGGTTAGTGCCTGGCTTCAGTTAATGGGGACAGTGGATTACTAGAGAAAGGAGAATGGATAATCTGGGGAGAGAGATAGTGTCAAAGACAAACTGTGCTTATTTCAAGCTGCCCATTCCTACCTGTCTCTGCATTTGCCAGAGTCAACCAGTTTTGGAAAACCTCATTATGCTAGCCTCAGCTCAGGGCACTCAGGAACCTTAACCATTTAAACACTTAACTCAAGTTATCTTGATAATTGCTTCAGAAATTTGAACCCATGAAGTGTAAACTGTCTCCTTCTAGAGGATGTGATTAAATGCTGTTCAATGACAAGAGGCATATCAATCAAAATATAAGTTCTAAAATATATTCCATAAACATCAGTTGAGCACCCACTATGTAATCTTTCCTGATGTGGTGGATTTTCATAGGTTTTTGCTTGCTTAGTATCCATATCTCCTTTGATAATCATATTTTAATTTTCCACCAGGACACTGGTTTTCAAAAATTTTTAATATCACCTACCAAAACAATGTATTTAATACCGCAACCTAGTAAACAGTGTTTAATAGTGAATAAAGTTTTTTATAAAATAAAAAAATTTATTACCTGTTTTACCCTCTGATATTTTTCTTCTTGTTTCTTTTGTTCACATTTTTTTTCTTCCATACTGTCCCCTTCTATTCCCTCTACTAAAAAACTAAAAACAAAACAAACAAACAAAAAAGTATTTGGTTGCAACTCACCAAACTGATTTCATCATGTACTAATTGTTCTTTCCAGTTGTTTTGGAAGACGGTCCTACGGACCACCCTTTCCTCTGTGTTCAATACAAGTGCTCTGGTAGAATCCACAGAACTCTCAAATCTAATTATAGAACTTGTGAAGTAACACAATCAATGTATAGTGTTCCCCTGGCCTATGTGATCTGTCCAGCTGGAGATGTGACCTAGCCTGATAAGTCACTCTGAATTTTTATTGTTTGGTGGGACATTCTCTCCTTTCTGACAGATTTGAGGTGATGAGTATGGACTCTAGAGCTACTGCACCTATCTCACACAGAAGATAGGAGATCTGTCTGAAAAATGAAAGTTACTTTTGGAGAGACAGAAGGAAATTTTACAGAATAGAGACCTAATGTTGGGATGGGTTAACTGATTGGTCCAAGATCACATATGTAAAATTTATAGAGTTAGAATTAGCATAGGTTTGTTTGATTCCAAAGCGGATGCTCTTTGTATTCTGTTACCTTCCAGTAAGGACCTTACAATAGTGTTGTAGAAGCAAGGGCACAAGTAAAGCTAACTGTTGGATCTGGATAAGTGGAAAGCAGCCCAGTAAGGGAACAGCTTCATAAACTAAAGGTGGCAGAAACATGGGGAGAGGAGTGTGTGGCGGTGGGTGGAGGGTGTTGAATTTGGACAAAGAATTTGCATGTGGGGTAGAGCAGAAGGTTGGAGAGGTAGGCTTGGCCCAGAAGATCTAGGCATTTATATTCTTATGGTAATTTTACTTTATTTTTAATTAAAGGGAAGAAATTTTATGAATCTTGGAAACACTATCCTTCCCCAAGGCTAAAGGGATAATCACTTACACGTTCAATTATGTATCTCCCAAAGAATAAACAGTACATAATGAACTCCAGGTATACACAACAAATGTCTTTCATTTTAGCAAGGTGTATCCTCTAAAAGTGAAGATTTTCTGCAGTGTAAGGTGGGCTGCCAGTGTTGCAGGGTTGCATGTTTTGGGGGAGGGTGATGAGAAGAGTATTGTTTCTCATTTAATTTTCAGCATTATAAAAGCTTATGTCTCCATTTCCTCTAAAAACATCTGTTAAACTACAAAGCTGATTCAAGCAAACAAAAGAACTTGAAAGAAAGACCAAATGCTCTGTCTCCGGGAAGACATATTTAGCCTGGTTCAAACTGACATTCATATGCATTTAAAAGCAATTAAACTCTCACAAAGGCAGCACAACCACAGGAGTCTGGAGCACTCCTTGTTTTCAAGCATTTTAGAGCTCCATTTCAGAAGGAGTGAGGTCTGTGGAGCCCATTCTCTGTAGTTGTATCGCCAGCTCAGTAAAGTAGTGAACAGATAGCCTTCTCAGACCCTATTGGTTTGGGAAGTCCAGACTTGATTAAAAACTATTAAGATTAAACAAACAAATAAACAAAAACAAACAGCATTCTTATCACTTTCACCACTGATCTGAAAGATCCATCTCCAGAGATTTTATCCCAATATCCTAATTCCTGGTGATTCTTATAACTGTTAAGAATTATCAGTTTATTTGTCTATTGTGTATCTTCCCCATTACAATGTTTATTCAACAAGAGCAGGAAACTTGCCTGCTGGTATATCCAAAAACATTGCCACTGATAGGTGTTCAGTAAATATTATTAAATGAAAAAATGAATGGGTGAATGAATAAGTTAATTAATGGAATTCCTGCCCTAGAGAAATAGAAATCATACTCTAGGCTTGCTCAAGTCTTAAGTCACCATTACATTTCAGTTTATCCTCTTACTTGTTGACATTAAAAGTCAACAAGATGTGGTAGATTGGTAAATTGTAATTTTTGTGTATGTTATACCCTTCCTCAGCCTCCCAGTTAAATAGCTGATAACCCTTACAATTTTGAACAATTGAGAGGAAGAATAATAAATGCCATGTTCTTTGTGTTTAACTTCGTGAAGTACTCCCAGGTACAAAGCAGCAAAAATTAAAAACAAGAATAGATATGTAGGTCCAATTTTCTTCTACCCAGCTCCCAGAATAAAGTTAATTAAAAATCTTCCAATCAGGGAAAGAGGTATAGAAGGTGAGAAGGCATTTACTGGGCATGTGACACTGTCTCTACCATCCCTTGGGGATACTGGGCATGAAGATGGAGAGAACAAATATGAGCAGCAGCAGTGTGGAGCAGAGTTTTGCCTGTCCCTCTTAGAGTTCTGGTGATAGACAGGTGGTATATTTCTTGAATATAATGGTGCAAAAAATCTGGAGAAGAGATGCCCAATGGTTTGATAGGGGCAAAGTGAGTGTCTGCTGGCAGCTCAGCCTTCTAAGTCCTCAGGATGGGCTAGCAAAATGGGTTAACCTTCCCAGTGCCCATGGGAAAGGTATAGAAGAGCTAGGGAGGACTGAAAGATCATGGAAACCCTGGGTATGTGAACAAGGAAGACCTCCCACATAGCAGTACTGGACTTAGAAACTGAAGGCTAAGGCAGAACTTTGGACACCTGGGTAAAGTAATAGGAACAGAGTCCTCCAACCCAAATCCTTGACCAGATGACTGGTCATCTCAATGGGTGTCAGCATGAAGAGGGTGTGTCTGATGACCACATAAGACAATGTACATCTCACAGAAAGGTAGCTTAGGACTGTTGAGTAACAAAAATTCAATACAGTAAATATTAAAGATCTAATTGGCTTTACTAACCCACTCAGGAATTGGAACAGCAAAGAGGAAATAATCAGCAAAGAACCCTTTGTCTTTGGCAAGGTTGTCCTCCTGAGGGGAATGGAATGGGTCTTTCAGGAAATTCCCTAATGCTGGTCCAGAAAGTCCTATGTTGACTGGTTAAAGGTTACATTTCTGTGATGTTGAAACTCCAGTTAGATTAGGTACTGTTAGTTTACTGGCTTGGGGGCAAGTGACACCATTGTGGGCCCCTGGTTTTCTTTTTAATAAGATGTAACCATAAAGAGACTATGGAATGGGGCTTCTCTTTTTCTTTTCATTATTGCTTTTGTAATGGTGGGTGAAGTTTCCCAGAGATTTGAATCAACATGGGGAAAAGGGAGAGAGAATAAAATCTGAGAGTGATTTTAAAAATCTGAATACGGCTGCATTATAAACCTGAATTGACTGAGAAGTGCCTGAATGGGAAGAAATTTACCTGAAAGCAACTTGATAATCAGTTTTCTGCTACTGAGCAGAAATGGGAACTTAATGATGGAAATTATCTTTGACTATAGAAAAATAAGTTACATTTTTGCATATATCAGTTTATGACTGAAAATTTAAATTCATTATGTAGTCCCAGCAATTTAATTTTCCTTTTATAGTTTCTACCCCTGATGATTTTCTTTCTTTTTATCTGCTACCACTCATTCATATGTTCCACCTTTTTTCCTAGGGCCATTCATCATTCAGCTAGTTCAGAGATAGTTGTTAAAACAATACAGACAAGTCAAGAAGCAAGGAAGGGCTTATTCACTGTAGTTAAAAGAAAAAATATTCCTCGCTCTATTCCTCTCTCCTTGCTTTTGCTTCTGTTGTTTTCTTGCCTAAAATATTCTCCCCTTTCTACTTAATCAAATCCTGTTGATCGAGGCTTCAATCTAGTCTTACCACCTCAGTTCAGTTTACTGGGATTGTTCTAGCCCACAGTGCGGTCACCTTCCCTAAACTCTTAAAGATTGTGCAGTCTCTACCACATAGTTAGGAACTGAATTAAAATGGTCTGTTTTTGTTGTTTTTGTAGAAAATGACTATAAACATTTTATCAATTAGATTGTGATCTCCCCAATATTTTCCTTATATATCTTTGAACACATATTCTTGGGCAAATGTGTAATAATTGCTGACTGATTGAAATGTCGCATTTAGATCCAAAGTTCAAAATGGATAAAGGACCTGAACGTGAGACAGGAAACCATCAAAGTAACAACTTGATTTAGAATACAGGTTTAGTGGGCTTTCATATCCTGGATTCTTCTATGTTAACCCAGCCAACCAACCAATTACTTTGCAAGGAGTTGACCCACGTGATTCTAACTTGAAATGTCATGATCCATACTAAATTCAAAGTACATTTTAATCGATTCAGTATATGATATGCTTTCCAAATGGCAGAATATTGGGTGGATTTCTGTGGTGTAAGACAAGTGGATAGAGTTTACATCCCAAGTTTATATAACTTTAGTTCCTGATTGTAACATAGTCACCCTGCCTTGCCCCTTTCTTATCCCGGCCTCTCTTGTCTCCCACCACTTGAATGTTGTTAGCTTTAGGTACCTGAGGACATATTTAGATCCAAATCCATTTAGAGAATGGGGTATATCTAATAAAAGTGGCAATGCAACTGCTTGGATCACTGCCTTCAGGGGAATGTAAAATTTGTGCTAAGATCCAAACTGAAGAGTGGAAAAAAGAATACTTCCTGTCTGGTCTTCAAGTTGAGAATGCATTTGAATTTGTATCAGCCTTGATGATTCTTGATGCCTATACCCGGTTACTTAGTGATCTTTTATTGGCATATGTGCATTGGATATTCTTTCAAGTCACTCTTCATAGACATCCAGATGGGTGATGGAGATGGATTTGTACCCATCATCTGACCATCACTTTGGCTCTTATTTAACTTGGCAGGTTTGATGAAGAGCTGTTTGCACATCAAGATTCCTTGATGGGCCTATTTTTAATATTGACAGCATGAGGTGACTTTTTGAATTTGAGGTTTTGTTTGCTGCACTTTGTCCTCCTTCTTTATGTTCTTATTCATCATCACAGTTCTTCTCCATCTTTTGCCTGTTTGGAATTGGGCATATTTCCAATAGTTATTAAACTTATTATGATGATATATATTTTTTTACAGTTCTAGTGACAAATATGTCTTCTGTTTGTTGAGAAGGTGGGCTAGCTTGTGAAATAAGAGTTGATTCTTTTATTTAAATTCCTGGGTGTCATCATGATGACTCCTTAACCTAAATTTTCAAAGATTCTTCCCCTTTCCAGGGTGCCTGGGTGGCTCAGTCGATTAAGCATCTGACTCTTGATTTCGGCTCAGGTCATGATCTCGGGGTTCGTGAGATCAGGCTCCCTGTGGTACCTGCTTGGGATTCTGATTCCTTTTCTTTTGCCCCTCCCCTGCTCATGTGCCCTCTCTCAAAAACAAACAAACAAACAAACAAACAAACAAACATGTAAGAAAAAAGATTCTTCCCCTTTCCATTACCTTCATTTCAGGGAATTTGTTTTATTATACTTCCTAAATAATTACATACTGATTTGCTGCAGCTATTAGTAATTACTAATAAAGTCACTCTTTAGTGACAAAGAGGGGACATATAGAATCTGATTAGAAAATGTTAGGTCACATTGATAATTCCATCTTTAGATGAACAAACTTGTCTTAGAAAACTACCAGTGGGGACCTGTTGTGCATGTTTATTAAACTGAGCAAGAATGTCCAAGAACAGCAAAGATAGATGGAAACTCCACTAAGTAGTTGATAAGGAGTCACAATGACTTAAAACTTCCTTGGTGTTTTGAAAACAGTGTTCTCTATTACTGACTGACATAGAAGTTCCACTTACGGATGTTGCACTGCTTTTAATCTGAGACATCAGGATGGTAGTTTTGTTCTTTTTCCCTTCGCTTCAAGGCTACACACAGGGCCTTGCAAAACTGCATGCAGCACTGGATCTACAGGTAATCTATCCCCACATGTGATCCTAAGATATTCATGGGTATTTCCTTCTCTAAATTATCAAAGTATTTATTTTCCTTGAGAAAACTTTTAAATTCACAGGTGGTAGCTGAGCCACCATCAGTTAGAATATGCTTAGAAATACATCCTGCAGGGGCGCCTGGGTGGCTCAGTCGGTTAAGCGTCCGACTTCAGCTCAGGTCATGATCTCGCGATCCATGAGTTCGAGCCCTGCGTCTGGCTCTGGGCTTGATGGCTCAGAGCCTGGAGCCTACTTCCGATTCTGTGTCTCTCTCTCTCTGCCCCTCCCCCGTTCATGCTCTGTCTCTCCCTGTCTCAAAAATAAATAAAAACATTAAAAAAAAATTTTTTTTAAAGAAATACATCGTGCATTCAGTTTTTACAGCTTCCGTTGGCAAATGGTGTGATCTGTAGTACTGTAATCTTTCTGAAGCGTACAGTTTTTGCTAGGAAATGTAAATGTAAATCCCCATATCAATGTTAACTCTGAAAGAATAATTGAAACTATTGGTGGAAATGTAAATGAACTTCTGGTTCGGAGAATAAAGATGTATTGAAGAGGTCATGGCAACTGATAGTTTGGTTCTGGTAAATGTGGAAATTTTTTCATATGCATTTAAACTACACTTGGTTCCACATTTTGGAATGGAAAAAAAAGCATATTGAAATAAGGGGACTATGTTTTTATCATGCCAAGAAACCAGCATGAGTGCTACCTGGAAGTCAGAAGTTTCATGAAATGTAGTATAAGATAAAGTCAGTTTGAGGAAGGACTGGCTGTCTGGCAGTTCATTTAATGACAAGAAAAAGTCTTTTTGGGTAGTGAAATGGCAGAGGCTCCTGAAGGAACTCTACTAGCAACTCTTAGCCTAGAGCAGTGAGGTAAGAGATTGGGGGGAGGGTTATGGGACAAGAGAGAGAAATGCTCCCCTTACCCTTTGGAAGAACATCAGACATTGGGGATCAATTTTGGTGCTAGCTCAAGGTTTATCCTTTAGGTAGAAGGGCACTCTATCTCTGTTGACGTTAAGCCACCATACCTTCTGTGTTGTGAAGGAAAAATTCATTTCTCATGTGTTTCTCTTACTCTCACACTACTACCACACTCACATTTCTGACACCAATTGTGTGAGTTTTTTCCTATACCAAATAATTCTTTGTGACAACAGCTGGGTGTTCTATAATTCAGTTCAATTTCAGAGTTAACACAGAGTTAACACAGACCCTACAGGTTAAGAGCTCAATTCCATGAGACTGCTTCCCATGTCAGATGTCAATCACATGTAGTAGGTCCTCAGGTTACTCACAACTTTTAGCCCCCTTAGGTATAAATTAGAAGTTTCCATGACTTCCCCCTTGGATTTGATTATTTGCTAGAACAGCTTGCAGAACTCAGGCAAACATGTTTACCAGTTTATTATATAATAAAAGATATGATAAAGGGTACACATAAACAGCAGGTGAAGAGATACATAGGGTGAGGTCTGGAAGAGTCTCAAGAATAGGAGCTTTGGTCACTATGGCATTGAGGCACGCAACACTTCTGGCATGTACATGTGATCACCATCCTAGAAGCTCCCAGAACCCCCTATTATTGGGATTTTTATGGAGGCTTTATCACATAGGCATGATCAATTATCAACTCTGTTGTCAGCCCCTTTTCCCTCTCTGGAGAGTGGGATGTGAGGCTGTTAATTCTAAGCTTCTACTTATGGCTTTGTCTTTCTGGTGAGCATTCTCCATCTAGGAGCCCACCAAGAGTTAACTTCATTAGAACAAAAGGCACTGCCATCATCACAGAAATTCCAAGGGATTTGGGAGCTCTGGCTCAGGAACTAAGTCAAAGACTAAATGTTAGAACAAAAGATACTCCTAGCACCTCTGTTTACAAAGGTTTTAGGAACTATGTGTTAGGAACCAGGGGCAGAGACCACTGTATGTATGTATGTATACACAGTGCAAAAGACAACTCTTGGTTCTTTAGCAAAGTATCTGATGGCTGATGGCTAAAGGGGCCTGCCTATTTCTAAAGGCTACAGGATTATAATAGGGCAAAGGAAATCTGTACTAAATTTAAAATTCTTTCTTTTCATTTGCACTGGAAATACTTGAATGGAGGTACCATGATTTTAAACAGACCATCATAACTGAACACATATGTGTCAGTCAGTAGGAAGAAGTAGATAGAAAATTACCAGACATATGTAATATAATATTGTAATGTAATTTTATAGTTCATAGTAAGGAAGTAGGAGAACATGTATCCTTGTAAATAATTTCTGTAAGAAACAGGAAGAATTCCTTAGGATATACTAATTTATAGTCTCAACCTGATTTGAAATGTTTCTGTGCCTATGATATTAAGACATTTGTAATCATGAAACAATCTGAACGTAGGAATGATTAACTGGATATTAAAAATGTGGATATTTAAAACTGTGAAATAACCTGTGAATGGCAGCATCCATTTCATAGAAAACCAAATCAATGAATTAGAAGATGAACTTGAGACAGTTGCCTAGGAGTTACAGGAAAGGGAGAAGAATAATAAAAGAAAAGATGAGATTCTGGGGTGCCTGGGTGGCTCAGTCAGTTAAGAGTCCAACTCTTGATTTCGGCTCAGGTCATGATCTCACAGTTTGTGGGATCGGGCCCTGTTGTCTGGCTCTGTGCTGACAGTTCTGGAGCCTGCTTGGGATCTTCTCTATGCTTTCTTTCTGCCCCTCCCCTGCTCGCTCTCTCTCTCTCTCTCTCTCTCTCTCTAAGTAAATGAAGAAACATTTAAAAAATTAAAAAAAAGAATATATGAGATTTATGAGGACAAATTTAGGATATCTAAAAAACGTATTATGGAAATTCCAGAAGGAGACAAAACGGCAGGAAGAGAAACAATAATGGACATACCAATAGAAGAGAGCAAACTACTAGTGAGAAAAAGAGCTAAACTACTGTTTGGGTGAGGCTCCCAGAAGCAGATTCTCTCACAACATACTCATGATATTTTAACTAACTATAACCTTCGAGAATAATGAGACATTTCCCCAAAATGCAAAATAAATAGTTCTGTGACTTTATAATTACATGTCTAGGACTTAAGCCTAAGGAAATAATGATGATTACATACATACCTTTTATATTAAGTAAAAATATCTTTATCAAATACTACATATGGTGACAAAAGAGGAATTTAGATCACCAAAGATGCTAATATAGGGCTGTGGCCAAGCAAGCGGTTTCTGAAGCTAGATTGCCTGGATTTGATATCCAGCTCCACTGCTTACTAGCTGTATGACGTTGGGTGGTCCCTTAACCTCTCTGGGCTTCAGTTTCCACACCTGAAAAATATGCATGGTAATATTCATATCTAACCCAAATGGTTGTTTGAGTATTAAAAGGTATACTACATGTATAGCGTTTTTAAAAACATGATTATTTATTTTGAGAGAGAGAGTGGGGGAGGAGCAGAGAGACAGGGAGAGACAGAATCCCAAGCGGGCTCCTCTCTGTCGGTAAGAACCATGAGATTGTGACCTGAGCCAAAATCAAGAGTCGGATGCTTAACCAACTGAGCTACCCAGGTTCCCCTACATACAAAACATTTAAAAGGGTGCTTGGTAAGTTGTAGTAAATGTTATCTTTGTTATTAAAGATGTGAACCTTGACTTCTGGCAATATTTATGTCAGAAATATAAATTTAAAATTAAAGGTAGCTTTTATTTCATAATTTTTTAATTGTTTTCTAATCTTCCTACAATGACTATGTATTAATAAAATAAAGAGAAAATAAGATTTATATATATTTTAAAATTATTAGTGATTTTTAACCAGAAAAGTAGAATTTTGTTTTTATGGAAGAACTGCACAATACTTTCAGAAATAACTTTAGTTCTGTGTTAATACTGCTACTATGGCATCTCTTCAATGTTTCAGGCACCCTACTGCATTTCTTGCTGTGATAATTTATTTGCCTAAAGTGTCATAGTTCCCAGTCTACCCTGTTCCAATCTGTTCTGGGATGCAATGCTGGGGCTAGAACATTGTGAACTATGTTTCCCAGAGTCTTTCTAGCTGGCTTCCCCTTAGTTTTGACCAGGAGGAGGCAGGAGAAGTGGAGTGGAAAGGAGAACGAGGGGGAAGGCAGTTCCTTTTTCCCATGTGCTCAGGGCCCTGTCAGCATCACCTGACAGCAGCAGCTCAGCAAGTGGTGTGGTTTACCCCAGCCCCCAGCCCCAGGACCTGGTGCAGCATCTTTCAGCACTCCTGGAACAAGCCTAGAGGTATCACATCCCTTTGGAGGTATCAGAACAGCCTGGCAAATCTACCTCCTCAGAGGTCTGTGTGTGAACTTCACCAGGCCCCTCTGACATCTTAAATGTGTTCACTCTCCAGGAGGGGTGTCTTTTTCAAGATTTGACCAGGATCTCTTTCAGGCTCCTTCTCTGAGCTCTTGCGTTGTTTACAACTGCGTCCTCTCTTGTGTCCCTCCAGCTTTAGGAATAGTAACTGCTCCCTGTTGTTGTCTCTGGTTTACCTCAGTGATGCTGCTCCTCTCTCCAGATTAAATCCCCGATATTAAATATCCTCTGTTGAAATACACAATTTTGCTTTTGTTTTCCTGACTGGATTCTGGGTAATACATGTGGTATTTGTGAATTTGAGCATTGGATAAGGTTTTCAGGACATTAATTCCTGCATGTTAAGAACCTGTAGCATTTTTTCAGAAGAAGCGATGAATTGGGCCTGATTCTCTCCTCATGTGGCACTCTTATATCAATGCTCAGATACACAGTCTAGACCCGTAGAATAAGAGAGAAATGACATTCTTAGAAAAAAGGCAGGATGTTATCATAAGTCACTTGTGTTCTCCATCTGAGGGGACTGGAGTCTGCTACCTAGAACACGTGACCTGCCTAATAGTAACTTACACACATAGGAGTTTCTGTTCTACACCATAAGATCTGGGCACAGGTGATCCAGGACTTGAAAGGCCCATCCAGATGGCATTAAGAAATCAGTTTCTTCTGTCTTCCACTTTGCCATCCTAGGCACGTGACTTTTGTTTTCCTGTCTCCGAGTACTGGTACGTTTCCTCATTCCAGGCAGAAGGAAGATGGGAGAAGGGATGGTGTCAGGAGATTTCTCCTTATATTTCATTGGTCAGAACTGCATCACAGGGACTTACCTGAAGCTGCAAGAGAAGGTGGGAAATTGAATTTTTAGCTTTTTTTTTTTAAGCTCTATAAATAGAGACTGGCATGAGAGAAGGGCAATTACAATACTCATTATACAGATGCATAGGCCCATTATATTACATGGGTGCCTCACAGTAAACTGCTGTATTTAAACCCTAATACATAGCATTTGTATTACTGGTGCAAGAGGCTGATTATATATTGTCCATTTAAGTAGAGTGTTAAGTTCTTCATTATTTGCTTTCTATTTTGTACAGAAAGGAAATTTTGTGAGTTCAAAGGGGCAGAGAACAAAGCAAGCTTATTCTAGCATACTTAGCCACCCATTTGGTAGCATTTGAACTTTCCTGATGATCATTTACCACGCAACAGTGACTCTCTTCTGTACTTTCACCATTTGCTGCAAGGTCACCCTTGAAGAGCTGCAAGGCAAACTCACTGAAGTCTTTAGCACAATGCTTTACCCTCCTTCTTAATTAGCTGCTGGGAAGGAGTGGAATTGTTTTGCCATTCCAGTGTCCCCATTTAACTCATTGGGACTTGGCTCTGCTGATGGAGAAGGGGCTGGGAACAGCTTTTGATAGCACCACCTAATGAGGCTCTTAGCAACACACTCATGCGATTAGACCTCCCAGCATCTCAAATATGTAAGGAGGCAACCTGCACAATACTGTGAAAACCTGGAGCAAGAAAAGGATTTGGTGATTGTGTTTTATTTAACTAAGATGAAAGCAGCAATCTTCCCATCAGGCACTATTTATGATTAATTAAGATAGATTTTGCAAAGCAATCTATGCTTTTTGTGCTCAAGCAGAGGCATGCTAACAAGAGAGGACAATCATGAAGCTCCATAATCTGAACGGTAATAAGCCTGGCTTCAGCCCCACCAGCTAAATTTCATCTCAGTGATATTCAGGGTTTGGCAGCCACCTCCAAGCCTCATCACAGATGCTAATAGCAAATCAACTGAAATGGATGGTGTGGGTGATGCCAAACCTACAACACTTTGTATCTTTTGAAAGCCCCATCTCAGTTTTCTAGAAAATTTCTGGGGTTTGATGAAATACATACTATATGCATGTAAGCTCTGAGTGGGGGTAGCAGAGCAAGGTTAATACATTTCAAGGTGGGCTTCAAAAATCAGATAGTGGAGGGGTACAGGAAAAGGAAGGCAATTTCCTTGATGGAACAAAAATTCAGAGAGGGCCATGGTTTTGAAGCATACTTACACATTGACTAGTGTTTATGGACATCTTGGATAATCCCTCAAAGTAAAAGTTCTGATCAATTGAAGACCTTATTCTCAATTATCAAATTTGACCAAACAAATAGATTTTTAAACCACAGGACTAATCTAGACAACAAAAAAAATAATGATAATAACAACACAATAGTAATTTTTTAGGTAAAATTTTCTATAGTCCTTAGGCATTGTAGGTTTTTTTTTAAGTTATTACTACAGGTTTGGGCCAGTAAACTGATCTGTTTATTTAATAATCTGTGCTAATTATTTTGAAAGGGACAAAAGAAGGGATTTCTTTCACCATTTTTCTTTGAAGTACAGAAAATATTTTATTCTTACATTTTTTTACATTCATTTATTGAATGCCAGCCATGTGCCAGGTGGTGAAATAGGTTTTGGGGATACATGACAGGCCAATCTAAACATGTGTTCTGACTTCACATACCTTGCCAATTATGTGAGATTTAAATGAGAACGTAGGCAATTAAAACACAATGTGATATGGGCTGTGAGAGGAGAAGTATAGGGTCCTAAGGGAGAGACAGGATGGGCCCCCTAACAGACCTGATGGTGGTGAGGAAGGGGTAATGCAGAAACTTCTTAGAAAAAGGGTATCTAAGCTTCAATATCAATGATGAATAGAAATCGACTGGGAACAGAACCAGTGTTTGTGTGGAGAAGGGGTATTTTGTAAAGATAAAACTTCCTGTGAAAAGGATTAGAGCCTAGAGACAGTGATAAATTCTTCTGTGTGGCTGGAAGTGAGTGTGTGTGAGCGGGGGGGGGGGGGGGGGGGGCGGTTCCCAGATCACAAAGGTTCTTTTAAGTTACATTAAAGAGTGTGGACTTACCCTAAGCTATTTCTAAGCATGTATGTGTCTTGGTCTAATTTACATTTTAGAATGAAGAACTTTCTGTGATGATACAAATGAGGACTGGGAAACCTGTTATGAGGTTGTTGCAGGGATAAAACCAGTTAAAATATTGTTATGGGAAGCACAATAGAGGCAGATGGAATTGTGAGATGTGAAGACGTTTGAGAACTATTTAGGAAGTAAAATCAGCAGGCATCAGTGACTAACTCCATAAAGATATTCTGGATAATGTGGAGTCCATGGTGGATAATGGTGGTATTCTCTGAGAGCAGAAACCCAAGATGAGGAATTTAGAGGCTGGAGGAAAGGTCTTTAGTTCTCTCTTAGAGGTTTTAAATCTTAAGTGTCTGTGGGCTATTCAAGTAAAGGTGTCTAGCAGATAGTGTGCAAGTATAGTCCTGGAACTTACAGATGGTGTTAAAAGCTGGAAATACTGCTTTGTATGTGATAAGCCTTGAGATCATCCTTTCAGCCATGAAACTGAGTGAGCTTGTTCAAGAAGACCGCATTACCAGTGAGAGAACCTAACTGGACGTTCAGAGAAAACAGTAACATTTAAGAGTCGGCAAAGAAAGAGTACCCAAAGGAGAACTGATATCAGGAGGGTTATTAATGGTTGAAGTACATTTTCAGAGAGAGAATGTAGACAACTTGTTACAGATGTTTACGAAAGGGGTGAGAAAAGTTAGTTGATATTTGTGGTGAAGGTGGGGGTTGAAGAGTAATTTCTTTTTAATATGGGAGAGATGAGCTTAATATAAGCATGCAGATATGGAGGTTATGATAATCCAAAGTTTACCTTTGAACAGCTCATGAAAAGAGGATTTGCTGAGCAAAGGAAGGATGTTAACACATTTGTGGAGAGGCATATTTAACCTACTAAAGAGAACAAAGTGTTTCTCTGCACTCTAACAGTAGCTATTTGCATATGCTCAGTGTGATTAGAGATTGTTCTTACCTTCTCCCTGGAGCCAGACTTGTCTTTGGCAATACAGGCACACCTCACTGCATTGCACTTTGGTTTATTATGCTTTGTAGATACTGCATTTTTTTTTTTTTTTTTTTACCATTTGAAGGTTTGTGGCAACCCTGCCTCTGGCAAGTCAATTGGAGACACTTTTCCAACAGCATTTGCTCTTTTTGTGTCTGGGGCACATTTTGGTATTTCTCGCAATATTTCAAAGTTTTCATTATTATTATATTTGTTATATATTTGTTATATCTGTGATAAGTGGACTTTGATTTTACTATTGGGATTGTTTTTGACACCATGAACCCTGCACAGAGAAGACAAACTTAATCGATGAATGTTGTGTGTGTTCTGACTTCTCCACAGAATGGTTGTTTCCCCATTTTTTCCCCTCTCCTTGGACTCCCTATTCCCTGAGACACAATAATATTGAGACTAGGCCACTTATTAATCTTACAGTGGCCTCTCAGTGTTCAAGTGAAGGAAGAGTGACATAGCTCTCACTTTAAATCAAAAGCTAAAAGTGATTAAGCTTGGTGAGAAAGGCATGTCGAAAAATGAGATAGGCCAAAAGCCAGGCCTCTTGTACCAAACAGTTAGGTAAGTTGTGAATGCAAAGGAAAAGTTCTTGAAGGAAATTAAAAGTTCTACTCCAGTGAACGCATAGTGATAAGAGAGTAAAACAGCCTTATTGCTGATATGGAGAAAGTTTTTGTGGTCTGGATAGAAGATCAAACCAGCTACAACATTCCTGTAAGCCAGAGCCTAATCCAGAGCAAGGTCCTAACTCTCTTCACTCCTATGAAGGCTGAGAGGTGAGGATACTGCAGAAGAAACGTGAAGCTAGCACAGGTTGGTTCATGAGCTGTAAGGAGAAAAAGCTGTCTCTGTAACGTACAAGCTCAACATACAAGCTCAAGGTGAAGCAGCAAGTGCTGATATAGAAGCTGCAGCAAATTATCCAGAAGATCTATCTGAGATAATTCAGGAAGGTGGCTACACTAAACCATAGATTTTCAGTGGAGGTGTAACACTGAAGGAGGTGTAACAGCCTTCTATTGGAAGAAGATGCCATCTAGGACTTTCATAGCTAGAGAGGAGAAGTCAATGCCTCAATGTCTGGCTTCAAAGCTTCAAAGGACAGGCTGACTCTCATGTTAGGGGCTAATACAGCTGGTGACTTGAAGGTGAAGCCAGTGCTCATATACCATTCCTAAATTCCTAGGGTCCTTAAGAATTATGCTAAATCTACTCTGTGCTGTATAAATGGAACAACAAAGCCTGGATGACAGCACATCTGTTTACAACATGGTTTACTGGATATTTTAAGCCCACTGTTGAGACCTACTGCTCCAAAAAAAAAGATGCCTTTCAAAATATTGACAATGCTAATTGACAATGTGGCTGGTCACCCAAGAGTTCTGGCAGAGATGTACAACAAGATTAATGTTGTTTTCGTGTCTACTAATACAACATCCATTCTGTAGCCCATGGATTAAGGAGTAATTTTGACTTTAAAGTATTATTATTTAACAAATGCATTTTTTGTAAGGCTATAGCTGCCATGGATAGTGATTCTTCTGATAGATCTTGGCAAAGTAAGTTGAAAACCTTCTGGAAACGATTCACCATTCTAGATGCCATTAAGTACATTTATGATTCGTGGAAAGAGGTGAAAGTATCAACATTAACAGGAGTTTGGAAGAAGTTGTTTCCAGCCTTCTCATAGAGGACTTTGAAGGGTTCAAGATTGCAGTGGAGGAAGTACCTGCATGTGTTGTGGAAATAGCAAGAGAACTAGAATGAGAAATGGAGCCTGAAGATGTGACGGGATTGCTGCAATCTCAGGATGAGGAGTTGCTTCTTCTGGATGAGCAAAGAACATGGTTTCTGGAGATAGAGCCTACTCCTGATGAAGATGCTGTGAAGATTGTTGAAATGACAACAAAGGATTTAGAATATTACATAAACTTAGTTGATAAAGCATCATCAGGGTTTGAAAAGATTGACCCCAAATTTCAAGAACTTCTACTGTGGGTAAAATTCTATCAAACAGTGATGCATGGTGCAGAGAAATCGTTTGTGAAAGGAAGTCAATCAGTGGGGTAGACTTCATTGTCTTGTTTTAAGAAATTGCCACAGCCACCCCAACCTCCAGCCACCACCACCTAGATAAGTCAGAAGCCGTCAACCTAGAGGCAAAATCTTCAACTGGAAAAAAAAAAGCTCAGATCAAAAAGCTCAAAATGAGTTATAATTTGGCAGTAGTAAAATATTTTAAATTAAGGTGTGTGCATTTTTTTTTTTTAAGATATAATGCGATTGAACACTTAAAAAACTACAGTGTAGTGTAAACATAACTTTTATATGCTCTGGGAAACCAAAAAGTTCATTTGACTTTATTGCGATGTCCACTTTATTGTGGTGGTCTGGAACTGAACTGTAGTATCTCCAAGATATGCCTTTATGTTTTTTAGCGATGACTTTGAACATTAAAATTTGTATATGTTATTTTCTTCATTCTTCAGAATTTCAGGTTCTCTTCTAGGTGTTAGTATTTCAAAGAAGAGGGCAAAGTCTTATTCTTTCCTCAAGGAATTAGGTGGGGAAGAGACAAATGTTTACAATACAGTTGAGTGAGTACTAGGAGGGAGTCATAGGAGAGTGTCCAGGCACATGGAGGAGGCACTCAACACAGCCTATGATAGGAATCAGAAGATAATGTCTTTCTGGAGACTTCACTGAATTCAGGGAGGTTGAATAAGAGTTTAATAAGCTACATTTCTTTTCTCTTCAACAATTTTTTAAATGTTTATTTATTTTTGGGACAGAGAGAGACAGAGCATGAGCATGGGAGGGCAGAGAGAGAGAGAGAGAGAGAGAGAGAGAGAGAGAGAGAAGGAGACACAGAGTCCAAAGCAGGCTCCAGGCTCTGAGTTGTTAGCACAGAGCCCAATGCGGAACTTGAACTCACAAACCGTGAGATCATGACCTGAGCCGAAGTTGGACGCTTAACCGACTGAGCCACCCAGGAGCCCTACTTCTCTCTTTTTTTAAGGTACATTTCTTTTAGTTCATTACATTATTCAGAATTTTCATCAATTCAATCAAACTCTCCCCACCTGAATTCCTTAATATAAGGAGTCAGCAAACTTGTTCTGTAACAGGGCAGATAGTAACTGCTTGAGCTTTGTGAACTATCCAGTCTCTATATAACTACTCAACTCTGTTTCATAGCCTAGAAGCAACCACCAACAATATATAAATAGACGGGTGTGGCTACTGACATGGTAAATTTCACCTGAGCCTTGTGGTCCTGGACAACAGAGAGATTAAGAAATCCCCCTACCCTGTTGTCTTCTAGAAAACAGTTTACTGCAAAGAATCACCTTTACCCATATAACTTAGATAAGACTCCTGGATGCCTCCTTTGTTTACCCATGCCAAGGCCGGCACAAACTCTCCAGATTCCCATTTTTTGTTTGTTTCAGAAATAGTTACCTAAACTCTTTTGTTTCCATTGATGAATGGGAACAAAATACTTTTAAAACCAAACATTGGTTAACAGTCTCACCTTCCCCCGGCCTCTGAACTTTGACCTACCCTCAGCCAGCATACAGCTGCTCTTTAAGGGGTGCTCCCAGAAAGTAGGCTGGCGTAGGGATGCCTGGGTTACTCAGGTGGTTAAGTGTACCACTTCGGCTTAGGCCATGATCTCACAGTTCATTAGTGCTCGCCCTGAGTCTGGCTCTGTGCTGGCTGCTTGGAGCCTGGAGCCTGCTTCAGATTCTGAGTCTCCCTCTCTCTTTGCTCCTCCCCTTTGCTTGCTCTCTTTCTCTCTCTTTCTCTCTATCTCAAAAATAAATAAACATTTAAGAAGTTATTTTAAAAAAAGAAAGAAAATAGGCTGGCCTCAGCATAAAACATTCTGACATTCCATCTACTATTCATCGCACCAACTTTTAATTTTTAAACTTACTTCTACACTTGGTTCTTTCTAGTCTTATTTCTTTTTGCAAAAGAAAATTCCTTTGTGCCTACCCTTGAGATGCTTGGTGATCTAATAGTCACAGCTTTCTTTCTATTGCTATGGTCTCCTTCTTCCTATTACAGCAATCTCTCTCTCTGCGTACCCCTTGCAATAATCCTTTTGGATAAAATTTCTTCCTACTAAGTCTTAGATTTGTTAATAAAAATCACCATATTTATGCTATGGTCTAATAGTGCACATTAACATTTGAATTTTACATAATTTTCAAGTGGCACAAACTTTTATTCTGATTCCTTCCCCCCGCCAACCCACTTTTAAAAATGTAAAAATCATTCTCAACTTACAGTCCATACAAAAGCAGATGGCAGGCCAGATTTGACTCCAGGGATACTGTTTGCCAATCCTTGCTTTATATTAAAAAGGTTTCAGGTTTAACAGAACCCACTTAGTTGGCTTTTTAGAGAATAACCTACCAGTTCAATTCAGTAAGCATTTATTAAGTGCCTGCTTTGTGCTCAGCATTATTCTAGGCCCTAGAGATAAAGTTATAAACAAGACAAATATTGTCCTACTTTCAAGGAGTCTAAAAATAAAAGCATCAGTATTTAACTTCAGTATGCTCTGCTGCCTTTTATATGACATGATGCTATTTAATTGCAGGTGTGTTGTAGATATGTAATGACTAGAAGGTGTTACTAGATACACAGGCCATTAGTTGCCTAGATAAACATAACCCACATTCTTAATCTGATTCAGTGCTTACCCCTATATCAGAATCATCCTAGGTGCCTGTGCACTAATTCCAATAGTGCTATAATAATTCTACATAAATATCAAATTCCTCCTTGAAAATTATCTTCAGACTCTATAGTACATTCTTCTATAGTAACAATGTTTTTACATATTGATAGTGAACTTTATTTTTTTTTTAAATTTTTAAAAATGTTTTAATTTATTTTTGAGACAGAGAGGCAGAGCATGAGCAGGGGAGGGGCAGAGAGAGAGGGAGACACAAAATCCGAAGCAGGCTCCAGGCTCTGAGCTTTCAGGCTCCGACGCCAGGTCCGAACTCACGGACTGTGAGATCGTGACCTGAGCCGAAGTCGGACGCCCAACCGACTGAGCCACCCAGGTGCCCTGATAGTGAACTTTAATATTAGAGACTGCCAAAGATTATTTGAAGCCAAGTCAAGTAAATGAGTCGGATGAGGAAGGGTGACTCAAAAAGAAAAAAAGGCAAAACAAACAAACAAAAAAACAAGTGATGCTTTTTCCTTCTGAAACACCAAGTCTCTGATTTCAAAGGCAATCCACTTGAAATTTTGTTATTTTTCTTAAACTGGCTTGTTATGGACTGAATATTTTTGTCTCCCCACCAGTTTCCTGTATTGGCATCTTAACACCTGAATATGATAGTATTTTGGGATAATGACTTCATGGAGGTTATTAAGTGACATCATAAGGGTGAGGCCTTGGTCCAATGGGATTAGTGCCCTTATAAGAAGATGCTAGAGAGCTCACTGGCACATGTGCTCTCACTTTCTCTCCTTCTCTCTCTCTCTCTCTCTCTCTCTCTCTCTCTCTCTCTCCACACACACATGCACAAAGAGGCCATGTGGTAGCATAGTTGGAAGATGGCAGGAGGCAAGCCCTTATAAGGAACTGAAGAGGTTGGCACCTTGATATTAGACTTCCTAGCCTCCAGAACTGTGACACATACATTTTTAGTCTTGAAGCCACCCAGTCTGTGGCATTATGTTTTGGCAGCCTGAGCTAATACATGGCTCTCTTGAAATTTCCTAAAAGAGGCCTTGGAAAGTTTTCAGCAATGTTAGCATTCTTGCAATTATTTTCCACTCACCAAGGAGACTTCAGTAAAGAGAAAGGCACTCAGTTGGATATACAAGTTTTGTCAGTTTTAAAAACTACAAATCATATTTTTATAATCTCACTGTATGTGTGTATGTATGGTGTGTATCTTACTTAACCCTTTATTTATTTTTTTTTAAATTTTTTTTCAACGTTTATTTATTTTTGGGACAGAGAGAGACAGAGCATGAACGGGGGAGGGGCAGAGAGAGAGGGAGACACAGAATCAGAAACTGGCTCCAGGCTCTGAGCCATCAGCCCAGAGCCGGACGCGGGGCTCGAACTCACGGACCGCGAGATCGTGACCTGGCTGAAGTCGGACGCTTAACCGACTGCGTCACCCAGGCGCCCCTAGAGGAATTTTTTAAACTACCTTTTTTTTTTTTTAAATTTTTTTTTTCAACATTTATTTATTTTTGGGACAGAGAGAGACAGAGCATGAACAGGGGAGGGGCAGAGAGAGAGGGAGACACAGAATCGGAAACAGGCTCCAGGCTCCGAGCCATCAGCCCAGAGACTGACGCGGGGCTCGAACTCACGGACGGCGAGATCGTGACCTGGCTGAAGTCGGACGCTTAACCGACTGCGCCACCCAGGCGCCCCTTACTTAACCCTTTAGTAGATTATGAATTCTAAGCCCAGAATCACCTGCAAATCTAAATAAGAGATACATCTATGGTGGGGGGGCTATTTTGGAGTCTCATTATTTAATATTTCCAGGAAAAATAACTGCTTATAATCTTTTTTAAGAAAATGAGTACTTATTTAGGGGTATCTGGGTGGCTCAGTTTGTTGAGCATCCGACTTTGCCTCAGATCATGATTTTGCAGCTCCTGGGTTCGATCCCTGCATCAGGCTCTGTGCTGACAGCTCAGAGCCTGGAGCCTGCTTCAGATTCTGTCTCCCTCATTCTCTGCCGCTCCCCCACTCATGCTGTGTCTCTGTACCTCCCTGTCTCTCTCTCTCTCTCTCTCTCTCAAAAATAAACATCAATTTTTTTTTTAGAAAATAAGTACATATTTAGAAATAAAAAATGAGGGGAGGAGGCAAAAGAGACATAACCCACGAATAAACCCATCCTGAAACATGTAAGGTGCCTAATTTACCTTGAATAGGAGGTTCCATCTGACATACTTCTTCCTGTGGCCTGTGAGGGAAGGCACAAGAGTCTGCTAGTATATACAATATGCCAGAGTGCTTATTCCTTCCCTGAATATTAGAATCTCAAAATATGTCATCTCCACAATAATTCAGAACATATGTAATTAAAAAAAAAAGGCCTGGTGAACTAATGCTGACATTGATTAGAAAAATGGATTAAACCCGTGAATAATGTATAAGACAGATTTACAGCTACCTGCTTGTTGGACAAATAATCACTAATTACTCCACTTACAAGAGTCAGTTACCAGCTCTCTCTTTCACAAAAAACATTTTTGTTTCTTCTGTTGCCCAGCGCTCAACTGGATCCATTTCATTTTTAAATTTTCCATTCATTTTTAAAAACAAGTACCCACTTTGTGCCAGGGTCTGCTTTGAGCTGGGACTATGAAGAGATTTAAATAGGTTGGGTTCAGGATTGGACGTGTTTGACATCCTTGAGAAAGAGCAAATGACTAAGGGATATAATATGATATTGTCCAAAGTGCATCGGCAATACATAGAGATGTGGGCCCTTCTCTGAGTACATGTGTCTGAGTAGCCAATAAGTAAGCCTGGGTATTACTAAGAGGGGTGAGGGAGTCACTGAGAGCCGTGTCTTCCTCCTTACATTCACTAAATAAAAAGTGCATGGTCAGATAAATCCAGGAACAACCAAAATCAATTTACCAGGCAAAAAAAAAAAAAAAAAAAAAGAGGATAGGAATGAGACTTTTTATGAACTCACTATTGGAGGAGAAAGGCACATTATTTTGGTGGCAGTGGGCAACTAGGTAGAAAGAGATTGCTATTAAGTGAAAAATGAGCTTCCACAGGAACCTATGACAATGAAAGTAATAATTAAATCTTCCTCTAACTTAGGTTGCATTGTAAGTGCTTAGCTGAAAAATGTGTCTGTACCTCCGGGCCTGCAGCAATGACATCTGTTATATTTTAGGAACAGAAAGCTAATGAGGTGGAATCTGGAGTAGTGAGCTTAATTGGGCTTGTTTTGATTAAGTGTATGTGCTGGGAATATTCTAATCACTTGTCTGAATTGCAAAACAGCCAACGTAAGCCCCCAAATTCTTGCAACCGTTTGTGAATCAGTTTAGAATAGATAGGGAAATTGTACAGAGGAAAGGGTAAACTGTAAAGCAAAAATTATCTAAAGTTCAGATGAAGTAAAATGTATGTAGTGTTCATGCCTAATTAGCAACTTTAGGTCTAAATAGCAGCCCAGTCATACCTACCTGCTGTTCGCTCTAAGTTAAGGCATCTGCCCTGAGAAACAAAACATGTCAGAGCCTGAAGGACCACAGTGAGTCTTATGCCATCTGCCTGCCTTGCTTTCAGAGAATCAGAGGCCCAGAAAGGAAGGGGCTCTCCCCAGAGCACATGGAGTCTGTGGCAGGGTCTAAGCAAGAACTGAGGTCTCCTAATTCCTAGTGAGTGACTCCTCTCTCCACCTGCTCCAGCTCAGGGACTGAGAACACTCTCAAGTGCAGGAGGATTTGATATAACAGTTCCCTTTTGAACATCAAAGATTGCCTCACAGCCACCTTTTGGCTTCATGGAAGGACTTTGGAATTTTGTTTTCTCTGTTATACTCCTTTCTCATTCTGAGCTTTTCTTCCTTAGAATAAAAATGAAAGAGTTCTTTGTATAAATATTTAATACTTTTCTTCTTCTCTATATGTTTCATGAACACAGACCTTATCTCTGTCTCTGGAAATCACACCATTCTAGTTTGTGTTTTTCCATAAGGATTTGCCAAATGAAGGATAAATATGTGAATAATTAAGTGAACATCTTGACCCAGAAAGAAATGGCAAAGGAAAGGAACCAAGTCTTAAAAGGACGAAGAATACTTCCTTGTGGGTAATGTTTACAGGGAGGCATCTCTGCTTTGGAAAAGGCAGGATAGAGAAATTAAGGTCTGTCTTAACAGACGAGGAAGGTGAGCCTGGAAATCAGAGAAAGAGCTTCTGAACCATGGGCAGATGTCCAAGAGGCCTTTGGGGTATCGAAGTTTAGAGTTTCACGCATACAATTCACTTCCTCCGTTCAGTTCATATTAGTTCAAACAGCATTTCCTGGATACCCATTTATTTTATACTTTGTGTGAACCCTGGAGAGATGAGGAGAGCAGACCCACCCCTGCTTTCTTGACCTTCAGAGCCAGTAGTTGATAAGCTATCACACACTGTAGTAAGTACCAGCATATGCAGACTCTTCACTGATACTCACGTTCTCCAAACAAGCTGCTGCATGCCGGCATGTGCCTCTTGCCTAATGTAGAACATAGATGGAAAAAATGATGTCCTGATGGAAAAAATGCTATCTTGAGATACTGGGATCATTAAGGAATGAGGTCAGAGACCAGAAAGAGAATATGTGTGTATGAGAAGGAGAGTGAGAGCAGGCAAACAACAGAAATAATATTTGCAATAAACCAACACCCAAGGTCAGCAATGAAAGTAACTAGAATAAATACTCTTAATAAGGAGGCAGACAAGCAAAAGAAAATATATAATATATTATACACACACACACACACACACACACACACACACATAAAGGTTATAGCCTCTGACTGGAGTGGGCATGACCATGATAGAATTTGCAGAATTGTATTCAAAAATTACCTCCATGATTAAGGGGTTCAGGCTGAAACCTCAGCCTCTTCACCCCCCACTTTATATTACTCAGCAATAACTTTTCTGCCACTCACAAACCCATTTTGGGGTGCCTGATGGGTGAAGTGGGAATTGGATAGGTATGGGAGCTGAAAAAATTCACAAGACCCAAGAAAATAAGTGCAGGTTACATGAAGCCAATTTCCCTTAACCGCTAGCATAGAGGCCCAAACATACAGAAGGAGTATGAATAATCGAGGTAAATTTTAATTAGTTTTAATCCTTCCTTGTTCTCCTATAAATAGGGTGGGCTGTTTCCAAGGTTCTATTACCTTGGCATGTATGTAATATTTACTGGTACACAGAAACACTATGCAACAATTTAGGATAGATATTAAAGAAAAATGCCTTACTCAATGTAAACTGCAAGGATAATTTAGGCTGGCAGAATGTAATTACCCAAACTGGAACACATTCCTCAAGGGAACAAGAAAGCATGAGAAGATGGTGTGCTATTGTACCCTGTGATGAGAGCAGCAGTTTTGGAAAATGAAAAGAAAATGAAGTAGGGATGAAAGTTACACAAGAAGACCTGCCCTTTCTGGTGACCTTCAGTGAGAAATGGAGAACTGGGGGAATTGCATGAGAGTAATTGCTGCATTGGAAGCACCTTTAAGTTCATTCCATCTGACACTATAGCCTCCCTAAGTGGATGTTCAGTCTCTACTCAAGCTCTGCTGTGATAGGGAGTTGACAACCTTCTCAGATGGTCAAAATGATCCCTTGTTATGGAGTAAAGAACTTCTTAGAATGTCTACCAGCTGGACTTTGGCCTCTGAAAGCCATACAATATGCTTATTCTCTCCTCCACCAGATACCTTTCAACTATTTCAATACAATTTCCATTAACTCTAAATCTTCCCTCAGCTAAATGTCCTGTCTGCTTTCATTTGTGCCTTGGAACATACCTTTCTAGACCTTTAACTATTTTAATCCAGCACCCCAAAATAGGCTGTCATTTTTTTCTATCCTGTCCAGAATTGGGTACATTACTCTGATATAGGAGAGGGTTGGCCTACCACCCTCATGGATCTGACGTTGTACCTCTGTTAATTGGTCTAAAGAAGTTTCTTTAGCAGCTACCTCACCTTGTTGACGCAAACTGAGTTATACTCAAGCTGGGTCTAAAACTCTTAACAAATTCAGCTCCTTTTCTGAGTCCCCCAAGTACGATTGGCCCAGAGGTCTTCCAGACCTTTCTCTTCTCAGCCATTTGTAGATGAACTGCTCATATCTCTCATCCCTTTTTTAATATCTGTAATTAAAGTTTTAAATATATCCATATTATTAGTATTACTGAGTGTTAGTAATAATAATAAAATAGGAATATAATCATGTTCATAAAGAAGAAATAAGCCCTATTCTGCTGTCCAAGCCATGAATGATTTCAGAGCTACAGGCAGCAGTGTGTTTGGGGATTTGACCTGGCAAAGACAGAACCAGCCAAGTTGGGTAGACAAAGAGGAAGCATCTCGCTCCCATTTCAGGTGAAATGACAAGGTATGGTGTAGTAGGTCACAGTGTCTTTTCTCATCTCCTGACCACACAGATGAAGCCTATAAATGGCAGCACTACCCTAGACAAAAATTAATAAAAAATTAATGGGTGTGTAGGTTTTCTGTTGAAAATTTTCTTGCCTTTGTGCCAAATTCTATTGTTTCAGCTTATTCAGATGGCAAGAATATGTCATAATAATATAATAGAAACCCTGCTGATTAATCACTCTTGCTATTTCTAAATCAGTATAATGCCATTACCTTGATGTGCAGTTAAGATGGCAGGGATGGTCTACAGATATCTACAGCCCCTTATCAAGGAAGCAAATTTGATACACTCTGGGTTTCTGCGTTTATACTGTTTTGCTAAATGTTCCTTTCTTCCTATGCTATTAACTTTAAGAAAGAGAACCTCACTCCATTGACTGTTTTTTGTTGTTTTGTTTTTGTTTTTTCACCACAGCTAAAGCACAAATTTTGGAAAGGAAGCTATGTGAACCTATTGGTTTTAGTTTACACTGAAGGCTGCTTGAATGATGTGGGCAATAATTGTGTACATTAATAAAAGGTGAATGTGTTCGTTAAGGAGTCAAAAGATGCATGTTTATAAATAGTGCATATTTCAATGATGTGCATTTTGGGATGATGTGGATATCATCTCATAAAGATTATACCAGATTCACTCTACTCCACACTATACTACTCTACATCACCCCATTCAGTACCACACAATATCCTGCCATCTTAGTGTATCTAGTGATGTAAATGGGTCAAAGGAAAGGGTCTCTGTCTTTATTATCTTTCTCTTCATTGGATCAGAGTCCAAATGTAATTCCCTTTGATTATACATTTGATTTTTGTAGCATTGTCTTATGAAATTCAAGGTTGTCGTGAATCTATCAAAACAAAAATAATCCTTGCTTTCCTCTTAAACAGGGAGAAGGGGCTCTTACACAGACATAGTTGTCCACCCAGTATCCAGTGCAATGTGGAAACTTTAAAAAAAAAAAAAGAAGATATAAGCCAGAAAGTCCTCCTCAGGGATGCTCATGCCCACTCAGAGCTTATGAATTTACTGTCCAACATCTTCTTCCAACAACTTTTTCATTTCAGAATTTCTCCACAATTTATGCATCTTGATTTTGTCTTCTCTCTTTTACTTTTCACTTGTTTTGGAGGTGTGGAAGTAATATTACATTAGAGTAATTGTTATCCAAACAATGTAAGGAGAAAGAAAATTATTGTCTCCAAATAGAGAATTAGATAATGGGATTAGATTTCTTAGCTTTTTTCATCAACAATTGCTATATATGTGCCATTCTGAAGAAACCAACAAAATTTAATTTCGTTGTTTTTGATTTTCTTTGTACTTGTTCAAGAAGAAAGAGGCTAGTGTGGTTGCAATGCTGGACCTCTATCGCCTTGGGCAGAATGGAAGACTGAACCATGCACAAAGTTTTCCCTAATGCAGGAGGTCTGGAGCCTGTTTCTCCTGGGTCCTCAAGCAGAGCTTGTGGACAGTTCCCATTTGTACCACAATGCCAGACAGGCAATGGGGACACAGCCTTCATCTTGAGGCAGCTGAGAAGGATTGGCACTGGCATGGTCATTGGCTCCAGATGCCATGCGTGGGATGTGAGCACCCAGACCAACACTTGGGTTCTGTGCTGTGGAATTGCTGAGATCCAGACTCACTTCCCTAGAGGTGAGCTCATCACCTTCTCTGCATTTTTCTTGGCTGAGCCCAGAAGGACCTGAGCCATAATAAGCAGACCTTGTCATTTGGATTTTATCCCCTGTGCTTGTTACCTTGCCCCAGCTGTCCCAGTTCCCTGCCTTCCTCCACATCCCCCTGGCTCAGGAGTACATTTCTCATGGAGCTTTATTCCTTGGTTTTGCTCTCCTTAGCTTTTAGTTTTTTTCTTTTTCAAGTTTTTTTTTTTTTAATTCTAGTTAATTAACATATAGTGTAATAATGGTTTCAGGAGGAGAATTTAGTGATTCATCACTTACATACAACACCCAGTGCTCATCATAGCAAATGTCCTGCTTAATACCCATTAAGCCAATCCCCTGCCCATCTCCTCTCTAGCAACCCTTAGTTTCTTCTCTGTAGTTAAGAGTCTCCTAGGGCACCTGGGTGGCCAGTAGGTTAAGCCTCTGACTTCAGCTCACTTCATGATCTCTCGGTTCATGAGTTCAAGACCCACATTGGGCTCTGTGCTGACAGCTCAAAGCCTGAAGCCTGCTTCATATTCTGTGTCTCCTCTATCTCTGCCCCTCCCCCTCTTGCACTCTGTTTCTCTCTCTCTCTAAATAAATAAATGTTTTGTAAAAATTTTAAAAATGCCTCTTACGGTTTGCTTTCATCTCTTTTCCCCCCTTCCTTCCCCTATGTTGATCTGTTTTGTTTCTTAAAATTCCACATATGAGTGAAATCATATGGTATTTGTCTTTCTCTGATTGACTTATTTCACTTAGCATAATACAGTCTAGCTCCACCAACATTGTGGCAAATGGCAAGATTTCTTTCTTTTTTGGCTAATATTCCAGTGTGTGTGTGTGTGTGTGTGTGTGTGTGTACATACCACTTCTTCTTTATCCATTCATCAGTCAATATAAATTTGGACTTTTCTCATAATTTAGCTATTGTTGATAATGCTGCTATAAACATCAGGGTGTATGTGCCCTTTCAAATCAGTATTTTTGTATCATTTGGATAAATACCTAGTGGTGCAATTGCTGGGTCATAGCGTAGTTCTATTTTTCATTTTTTGAGGAACCTCCATACTGTTTTCCAGAGTGGTTGCACCAATTTGCATTCCCACCAACAGCACAAGGGGATTCCCATTTCTCCACATCCTCACCAACATCTTTGGTTTCCTGTGTTGTTAATTTTAGCTATTCTGATAGATATGAGGTGGTATCTTATCATGGTTTTGACTTGTATTTCACTCATGATGAGTGATACTGAGCATCTTTTCATATGTTTGTTAGCCATCTGTATGTCTTATTTGGAAAAATGTCTATTCATGTCTTCAGCCCATTTCTTAACTGGATTATTTGGGTTTTTTTTGGATATTGAGTTTGATAGGTTCTTTATAGATTTTAGATACTAACCCTTCATCAGATATGTCATTTGCAAATATCTCCTACTGTTCCATAGGTTGCCTTTTAATTTTATTACTTCCTTCGCTGTGCAGAGCCTTTTTATCTTCATGAAGTCCCAATAGTTCATTTTTGCTTTTGTTTTTCTTGCCTCCTGAGAAATATTTAGTAAGAAGTTGCTCTGGCCAAGGTCAAAGAGACTGTTGCCTGTGTTCTCCTCTAGGATTTTGATGGTTTCTGCTTCAAATTTAGGTATTTCATCCATTTTGAATTTATTTTTGTGTATAGTGTAAGAAAGTGGTGCAGTTTCATTCTTTAGCATGTTGCCCTCCAGTTCTCCCAAAACCATTTGTTGAAGAGATGGTCTTTTTTTCCATTAGATATTCTTTCCTGCTTTATTGAAGATAAGTTGACCATATAGTTGTGGGTTCATTTTTTGGGTTCTCTATTCTGTTCCATGATCTCTGTGTCTGTTTTTGCGACAGGACTATACTGTCTTTATGACTATAGCTTTCTAATATAGTTTGTAGTCTGGAATTGTGATGCCTCCAACTTTGGTTTTCTTTTTCAATATTGTTTTAGCTATTCTGAGACTTTTGTGATTCCATACAAATTTTAGGATTGTTTGTTCTAGCTCTGTGAAAAATGCTGGTGGTATTTTGATAGGGATTGCATTAAATGTGTAGATTGCGTTGGGTACTACAGACATTATAACGATATTTGTTCTTCCAATCCATGAGCATGGAATGTTTTCCCATTTCTTTGTGTTGTTTTCAATTTCTCTTTATTCCTCCCTGCCTTCCTTCCTTCCTTCCTTCCTTCCTTCCTTCCTTCCTCCCTTCCACCCTTCCTCCCTTCCACCCTTCCTCCCTTCCTCCCTTCCTCCCTTTCCTTCCTCCCTTTCTCCCTTTCCTTTTTTCTCCCTTTCTTTCTTTCTCCCTTTCTTTCTCTCTTTCTTTCTTTCTTTCTTTCTTTCTTTCTTTCTTTCTTTCTTTCTTTCTTTCTTTCTTTCTTTCTTTCTTTCTTTCTTTCTTTCTCCCTTTCTCCCTTTCTCCCTTTCTCCCTTTCTTTCTTTCTTTTGATGGAGAGGGCAAAAGTGAGTGAGGGGCAGAGAGAGAAAGAGAGAGGGAAGCAGAGTTCACCCAAAGCAGGGCTCAAGCTCCCCATTGTGGGACTCAAATGGGTCATGAACCGTTTGATCATGACCTGAGTGAATTCAGACACTTAACAACTGGGGCACCTAGGAACCCCTCTTCAATTTTTTTCATACATATTCTATAATTTTCAGAGTACAGATTATTTACCTCTTTGTCTAGGTTTATTTCTAGGTGTCTTACAGGTTTTGGTGCAATTGGAAATCAGATCAATTCCTTGATTTTTCTTTCTGCTGTTTCATTATTGGTGTATAGAAATGCAACAGATTTCTGTATGTTGATTTTATACCCTGCAGCTTTAATGAATCTGTGTATCAATTCTACCAAATTTTTTTGTGGGGTCTTTTGGAATTTCTATATAGAGTACCATGTCATCTATGAATAGTAAAAGTTTGACTTCTTCATTGCCTTTTTGGATGTATTTTATTTTTTTGTTATCTGATTGTTGAGGCTAGGACTTCCAGTACTATGTTAAATAACAATGGTGAGAGTAGACATCCTTGTTTTGTTCCTGACCATAGAGGAAAAGCTCCCAGTTTTTTTCCCATTGAGGGTGATATTAGCTGTGGGTCTTTCCTATATGACCTTTAAGATGTTGAGGTATGTTCCCCCATCCCTAATTTGTTGAGGGTTTTTTATTAAGAATGAATGTTGTAGTGGCACTTGGGTGACTCAGTCAGTTGAGTGTTCAACTCTTGATATTGGCTCAGGTCGTGATCTTACAGTCATGGGATCAAGCCCCACATTGGGCTCTGTTCTGAGCATGGAATCTGCCTAGGATTCTCTCTCTTCCTCTCTCTCTGCCCTTCCCCCACTGTGTTCTCTCTCTCTCTCTTTCTAAAAAATAAAAAAATAATAAATATTTTTTTAATAAGAGGAATGAATGCTGTTCTTTGTCAAATTTTTTTTTCCTGCATCTATTGAGAGGATCATATGGTTCTTATCTTTCTTTTATTAATGGGTAGAACACTGACTTTGCAAATATTGAACCATCTTTGCAGACAAGGAATAAATCCTACCTTATTGCAGTGAATGATTCTTTTAATGCACTTTTGGATTCTCTTTGCTAGTATCTTGTTGGGAACTTTTACATCCATGTTCATCAGGGATATTGGCCTATAATTCTCCTTTTTAACGGGATGTTTGTCAGGTTTTGGAATCAAGGTAATGCTGGCCTCATAGAATGAGTTTGGAAGTTTTCCTTCCATTTCTATTTTTTGGAACAGTTTGAGAAAAATAGGTATTAACTCTTCTTTATATGTCTGGTAGAATTGCCCTGTGAAGTCATCTGACCCTCCTCAGCTTTGCTGGAATTGCTTTTCTCTTCATGACAGTATTCAAAAGAAAATGACTATCAGATATATCTTTTATTTCCCAAGATATAAATAATCATAGATAATAATCTAATATATAATAATTTTACATATGTGTCTAATTGTAATTATAACTGAAAAAGAAATTGATTTTATTTTTTAATAATTTTTAAGTCTGGTTTTTATCTACTCACAACTTCTGTGACCCTGTACTACTGCATTTAAAAACAAATCAAGATATTTGTTAACCCATTGTGTATATGTATAGTACACTCACACAAATATATATGCACAAATATATAAATACACATACACATAAAACACATATACGTACATACACCTACGTACACAAGTATGCATATATTTGTATGTGTGTGTATTTAATCTGTTTACCTATTTGTTAAATGAACCAAGTATTTCTTGGTAGAAAACATTAAAGGATCACAGAAGGATGAGAAAAATTATGATCACCATGTAGCATACCTAACAAGGGAAATAGAAATGCTCTAATTTAGAAGTATTAAAATAATTCAGTGAAGCAATGGTTTGAAGTCACAATAATTTTCTTTCCTTCCCCTTTGGTCATTGAGGTAAGTCAAGATTGTTCATAATGTAAATATTTTAACAATTTCTGTGGTTTCTGACTCAGCTTCTTTCATCAAGAGTTTCTTTGCTTAGGACTGATGCCTGAACACAGAACTCTCATAATCCATACTTGTTTCTAACACGTTTCTGCCTTGCCTTCAGTATCTTACCTCTAGGAAAGCTTAACTTTCATCATGGTACATGGTATATGGCAAGCTTTTGACAAATGTTTGTTGATTGAATAATTACTGAATATTCTTATTCCAGCTCATACCTCCTGGCCATTTTCTGGTCATAGTCACAGCCACAATGTTAGTTAATTCTTTGCATTAAGAACATTTTTTTTTTGCATTAAGACCATTTTTATCTGGTAAATATATAGAAGTTGTTTTAGCATATTTCTTTTATTAATTAAGTAAATAATTAATTATTTAAATTTATACCCAAGTTAGCATATAGTGCAATAATGATTTCAGGAGTAGAATCCAGTGATTCATTCTCTACTTATAACACCCAGTGCTCATCCCAACAAGTGTCCTCCTTAATGTCCCTTGCCTATTTAGCCCATCCCCCTCCTCAAAACCCTTCTAGCCACCCTCAGTTTGTTCTCTGTATTTAAGTCTTTTCTGTTTCGTCCCCCTCACTGTTTTTATATTATTTTTACTTCCCTTACCTTCTGTTCATCTGTTTTGTATCTTAAATTCCACATTTGAGTGAAGTCATATGATACTTGTCTTTCTCTGACTAATTTCGCTTAGCATAATACCCTCCAGTCCAATCTACATTGTTGCAAGTGGCAAGATTTCATTCTTTTTGATCACTAATATTCCATTATATATAATTAATATATATATATTAATACATATATATTATAATTATAATACATTATTATATTATATATAATTATGTATAAACATAATACATTATTATAATTATATTATAATTATAATACATATATAAATATAATTATAACGCATATATATTGATTATATAATAATTAATACATATATTAATATGTAATTATTTATAATTATTATATATTATAAATATATAATTATTTCTATTTAATTAATATAATATATAATATAATCTATATAGATATATATGTATATCACCTCTTTATCCATTTATCAGTCAATAGACATTTAGGCTCTTTCCATACTTTAGTTATTGTCAATAGAGCTGCCATAAACATTGGGGTGCATGTGTTCCTTCAGAACAGTACACCCATGTCCTTTGGATAAACACCTAGTAGTGCAATTGCTGGGTCATAAGGTAGTTCTAGTTTTCATTTTTTGAGGAAACTCCATACTGTTTTCCAGAGTGGCTGCACCAGCAGTGCATTCCCACCAGCAGTGCAAAAGTGTTCTTCTTGCTCCGCATCCTTGCCAACATCTGTTGCTGCCTGAGTTGTGAATCTTAGCTATTCTGATAGGTGTGAGGTGGTATCTCATTGTGGTTCTGATTTGTATTTCTCTGACAATGAGTGATGTTGAGCATCTTTTCATGTGTCTGTTGCCCATCTGGATGTCTTCTTTGGAAAAGTGTCTATTCATGGATTATTTGTTTTTTAGTTGTTGAGTTTGATAAGTTCTTTATAGATTTTGGATACTAGCCCTTTATCTGATATGTCATTTATAAATATCTTCTCCCATTCTGATGGTTACCTTTTAGTTTTGCTGATTGTTTCCTTCACCGTGCAGAATCTTTGTATCTTGATGAGGTCCTAATACTTTATTTTTGCTTTTGTCTCTCTTGCCTCCATAGACATGTCAAGTAAGAAGCTGCTGTGGCCAAGGTCAAGGAGGTTGTTGCCTGCTTTTTCCTCTAGGATTTTGATGGATTCCTGTCTTATGTTTAGGTCTTTCATCCATTTTGAGTTTATTTTTGTGTATGATGTAAGAAAGTGGTCCAAGTTCATTCTTCTGCATATCGCTGCCCAGTTTTTCCAACACCATTTGCTGAAGAGATGGTCTTTTTTCCATTAGATATTCTTTCCTGCTTTCCTGCCATATGTTTGTGGGTCCATTTCTTGGTTCTCTACTCTGTTCCATTGATCTCTGTGTCTGTTTTTGTGCCAGAACAATACTGTCTTGATGATTACAGTTTTGTAATACATCTTGAAGTCCAAAATTGTGGTGCCTCCAACTTTGGTTTTCTTTTTCAAGATTGCTTTGGCTATTTGGGGTCTTTTCTGGTTCCATATAAATTTTAGGATTGTTAGTTCATGAAGAATGCTGGTGTTATTTTGATAGGGATTACATTGAATATGTTGATTGATTGGGGTATTAAAGGCATTTTAACAATATTTGTTCTTCCAATACACGAGTGTGGAATATTTTTCCATTTTTTTGTGTTGTCTTCAATTTCTTTCATAAGCTTTCTGTAGTTTTAAGTGTAAAGATTTTTCACCACTTTGGTTAGGTTTATTCCTAGGTATTCCTGGTGCAATTATAAATGGGATCAATTCCTTGATTTCTTTTTCTGCTGCTTCATTATTGGTGTATAGAAATGCAGCTGATTTCTGTGCATTGATTTTATATCCTGCAACTTTGCTGAATTCATGGATCAGTTCTAGCAGTTTTGGTGGATTTTTTTTGGGTTTTCCACACAGAGTATCATGTTATCTGTAAGTGAAAGTGTGACTTCCTCCTTGCAGATTTGGATACCTTTTGTTTCTTTGCATCATCCAATGCTGAGGCTAGGACTTCCACCACTATATTGAATAACAGTGGTGAGAGTGGACATACTTGTCATGTTCCTGACCTTAGGGGAAAACTCTCAGTTTTTCCCCATTGAGGATAATATTACATATTACATAGCTGTGATGTACAAGATACATAGCTGTATCTTTCATATACAGCTGTTACGATCATGAGGTATAATCCCTCTATCCCTACTTTCTTGAGGATTTTTATCAAAAAGGATGCTATATTTTGTCAAATGCTTTCTCTACATGTATTGAGAGGATCATGTGGTTCTTATTCCTCCTTTTATTAATGTGATGTATCACAATGATTGATTTGCAGATATTGAACCAGCCCTGCATCCCAGGTATAAATCCCACTTGATCGTGGTGAATAATTCTTTTAATGTATTGTTGGATCCAGTTGACTAGTATCTTTTTGAGAATTTTTGCATCCATGTTCATGAGGTAAATTGGTCTATAATTCTCCTTTTTAGTGGGGCCTTTGATTTTGGAATCAAGGTAATGCTGGCCTCATAGAATGAGTTTGGAAATTTTCCTTTGGTTTCTATTTTTTGGAACAGCTTTAAAATAATAGGTGTTAACTGTTCTTTAAATGTTTGGTAGAATTCCCCAGGAAAGCTATCCAGCCCCGGACTCTTATTTTTTGGGGAGATTTTTGACTACTAATTCTATTTCTTTACTGGTTATTGGTCTGTTCCAATTTTCTATGTCTTCCTGTTGCAGTTTTGGTAGTTTATATGTTTCTAAGAATTCATTCATTTTTTTCAGATTGCCCAATTTATTGGCATATAATTGCTCATAATATTCTCTTATTATTGTTTGTATTTCTTCAATGTTGGTTGTGGTCTCTCCTCTTTCATTCTTGATTTTATTTATGTAGGTCCTTTCCTTTTTCCTTTTGAGAAAATGGCTAGGGTTTTTATCAATTTTTTAATTCTTTTGGAGAACCAGCTCCTGGTTTCATTGGTTTGTTCTTTTTTTTAATTTTTCTTATTTTGATATCATTGATTTCTGCTCTGATCTTTATTATTTCCTTCTTCTGCTAGTTTTAGGCTTTATTTGCTGTTATTTTTTCTAGCTCTTTAAGGTATAAGGTTAGGTTGTTTATCAGACCTTTCTTCCTTCTTTAGGAAGGCCTGGATTGCTATATACTTCCTTCTTATGACCGCCTTTGCTGTATCCCAGAGGTTTTGGGCTGTCGTGTTAGCATGTTATTATGATACATTGGCTTCCATGTACTTTTTAATTTCCTCTTTAATTTCTTGGTTAACCCATTCATTTCATTCTTTAGTAGGATGTTCTTTAATCTCCAAGTACTCGTGGTCTTTCCAAATTTTTTCTTGTGGTTGATTTTGAGTTTCATAGCATTGTGATCTGAATATATGCACAGTATGATCTCAATCTTTTTGTACTTGTTGAGGGCTGATTTGTGTTCTAGTATGTGGTCTATTCTGGATAATGTTCCATTTGTACTCAAGAAATTGTATTCTGCTGCTTTAGGATGGAATCTTTTGAATATATCTGTTAAGTCCATCCAGTCCAGTGTATCAATCACAACCATTGTTTCCTTGTTGATTTTCTCTTAGATGGTCTGTCCATTGTTGTATGTGGGGTGTTGAAGTCTCCTACTATTATGATCAGTGAGTTTCTTTATGTTTGTGATTAATTGATTTATATATTTGGCTTCTTTCACATTGGGGGCATATATGTTTACAATTGTTAGATCTTCTCGGTATATGGACCCCTTAATTATGATATGTCCTTCTTCATCTCTTGTTACAGTCTTTATTTTAAAAACTTGTTTTTCTGTTTTAAGTATGGTAATTCCAGCTTTCTTTTGTTGACCGTTAGCATGATAGATGGTTCTCCATCCCCTTACTTTAAATCTGAAAGTGGCTTTAGATCTAAAATGGGTCTCTTTTAAAAGCATGTAGATGGATGTTGTTTCCTTATCCATTTTGATATACTATGTTTTTTTTTTTTTGATTGGAGTTTTTAGTCCATTGACATTTAGAGTGAGTTCTGAAAGATATGAATTTATTGCCATTGTATTGCCTGTAGATTTGGGGTTTCTGGTGGTGGTCTCTGGTCCTTTATAGTCTTTTTGCTTTGGGTCTTTTTTGTTTTGTTTCAGCTTTTCTCCTCTTAGAGAGTCCCCCTTAAAATTTCTTGCGGGACTCTTTTAATGGTCATAAACTCTTTTAGTTTTTATTTTGTCTGGGAAACTCTTTATCTCTCCTTCTGTTTTGAATGATAGCCTTTCTGGATAAAGAATTCTTGGCTGCATGTTTTTCCAATTCAGCATGTCACATATAACCTGCCACTCCTTTCTGGCCTGTCAAATTTCTGTGTATAGGTCTGCTGCAAAACTGATCTGTCTTCCCTTACAGGTTAAGGAGTTTTTTTTCCCCTTGCTGCTTTCATAATTTTTTTGTCTGTGTATTTTGTGAATTTGACTATGATATGCCTTGGTGATGGTTGATTTTTGTTGAATCCAATGGGAGTTCTCTTTGTTTTGTGGATTTTGTTATCTGTGTCTTTCCCTACATTAAGAAAGTTTCCACTATATTTTGCTCACATAAACCTACCTCTTTTTCTCTCTCTTCATCTTCTGGGACTCCTATGATTCAGATGTTTTTCCTTTTTAATAAGTCACTGAGTTCTCTAAATCTTGTATCATGCACTTTTTCCTTAGTTTCCCTATTTTTTTCTGCTTCATTATTCTCCATAATTTTGTCTTTTATACTGTGGATTTGCTGCTCTGCTTCATCCATCCGTGCCTCTGTGGCATCCATTCAAGATTGCATCTAGGTTATAACATTTTTAATTTCATCCTGAATGGATTTTACTTCTTTTATCTTGGCAGAAAGAGATTCTATGTTTTTTTCAACCCCAGCTAGTATTCTTATTATTGTTATTCTAAATTTTTGTCAGACATCTTGTTTATATCTGTGTTTATTAAGCCTCTAGCTGTAATTTCTTCCTTTTCTTTGTGTGGGGGTGAGGGGTGGGGGTAATTCCTTCATTTGGTCATTTTGGAGGGAGAAAAAATTAATGAAATAAAATAAAAAAATTAAAATCAAAAAGTTAAAAACAACACAAAAGTCAAGTAAAGGAAGCTAGATCCTAGGTGTGGTTTTGTCTTGTTGTTGAAAGAAGTCTTGATAGAATAGAGAAAAAAGGAAAGAAATGAAAAAAAGAAAAAAGTTTAAAAATTAAAAAGTGTATACAATAAAATAGAGTAAAATTAAAAAAAATTTTTTTTTCAACGTTTATTTATTTTTGGGACAGAGAGAGACAGAGCATGAACGGGGGAGGGGCAGAGAGAGAGGGAGACACAGAATCGGAAACAGGCTCCAGGCTCTGAGCCATCAGCCCAGAGCCTGACGCGGGGCTCGAACTCACAGACCACGAGATCGTGACCTGGCTGAAGTCGGACGCTTAACCAACTGCGCCACCCAGGCGCCCCTAAAATAGAGTAAAATTAAATGAAGAAAGTGAAATAGAATAACAAATTACAAAAAAATAAATTAGTAAAAAGAATTTTTCAAAAAAGGAAAATAAATTTTTTTTCCTTCTGTATCAAAAAAAGGAGGAAAAAAAACAATTTAAACAAAAACAAAAAACAAAAACAAGAACAAACAAACAAAACCAAATAGATGGACCAGCAAACAGAATGAAATCCTAATGAATTTACATTCGGTTTCCCATAGAACTCAAACTATGAAACACTTTATAGTCCATACACTAAACAGGTGGAAAGACTTGTGATCGTTCTCTAGGGCATGTTTGGAGGGCGCAGTGGGACGCGGCTTGGCATAACAGCTCCATTCTCCACTAGGTGCCACTGCTTAGCTTTCTAGAGTGGATAAATGTTACCCGTGTGTGGATGTTTGCACACGCACTGGAGAGGTGAAAATGGCATCACCCAGCTTCCTAATCTCTGGCACAGGAACTCTGTTCTCACCAACCCATAATCAAACACCCCTCCTTTGTCTCAGGCTTCTGTCCATTCCCTGCTTCTACACTGTCTGTGTCCATGCTGTCAGCTTGCCAGGCAGCACCTCCTTTCCAAATTTTATCTCAGATGGGACTGTGTTTCCAAACCCCTCACTTCTGACAACCCTGCAGCTTGGACCTGCGTCAATCCTCTGGGGGAAAGTCTCACTCAGCAATGGCCAGGTGCTGGCCTGCTCCAGAGAGCTTTGTGTGATCATGCAGTGGCAGAAGTCCAGAGATTACAGTAAATCTCAACACACAGCGGACACCAGGTTTTGCCGAACTCTTGTGTCTTTGTTCCAGTATTAGTAAATGTGGCTGCTCTCCAGGGCCCCCTAGGGCCTTTGCTTGTGAGGAGGCTGTATGGCCTGTACCAAATTCCCTCCAAGCAGGGGAACCCCTTTTCCGCATGTGGCCCACCGACCCCTTGGACCTTGCCACCTGCTCCTGGGGATTCGCTCTTCCTCCCCACTAGAACATAGCCAGGTATTGAGCTCTGGAATTTTCAACTCTGTGCTCTCCTGTTTATAGAGTCCTAATGGTATTGAAACCCTCTCTTTTCTCCCCCTCAGTGGTTTTGGGGAGCAGATTTCTTGTTTTTCCCTTGTGGGTATTTCCACTCTTTCTCTTTCTCTCCAGCTAATTTCAATGGGGATCCTTTTCCTATACTCTCCCTCTGCCACACTGTCCCCCCTCTTTCTCTGTCCTCTCTCTGCAGAAACAGCTTCCTACCCTCCATGGCTTCTCTCTCCCCCATTTCATCTCTCTGCATCATGTACCTGCCAAGTTCTGTGACTCAAGTTATGCAGATTGATGTGTTAATCCTCAGATCAATTTCCTAGGTGTGCCAAATGGTTTGGTGCCAATCTAGCTGCATTTCAGGGATGGGAGAAGCTTCTCAGTTTCCATGCTGCTCCACCATTCTGCTCCACCAGAAGTGGCCCCTTCTCCCCACTTTGAACTCTTAAGAGACCTCAAGTCTAATGCACTAGACATGGCTGTAGACTGGAATTCCCTGAAGAAACTTAAATATACAGATGCTAAGTTCCCATCCTAGACCAACTAAATGAGAATAGCATCTGGGTGTCGTCTGGGTAGCTCAATTGGTTAAGAATCCGACTCTTGATTTGGGCTCAGGCCATGATCTTATAGTTTGTGAGATCTAGCCCCTAAGCATGTTTCTAGGAAATTCATTAAGTGTTTAATGCCAACGAGTTCCATTAAGTATCTAAACCCTTCATTCCTTTCTTCTCTTTTTCATTTCTTTTTCTTTCTTTTTTTTCTTTTTGTTTTGTTTTCTTTCATGGCCAGGGATCTCAGGCATCATCTGAGGAATACTTTGTCTCTTTGCTTCAATAATTCTAATTTTTGTGCATGTGTCTGTGTGGTGTAAATGGATTTCAAAATCATAATTAAACTTCAACATAAGTTAAAAAATTAATTTGGTATCCAAAAACGCTTTCTTGGTATGTAGAAACTTGCCTGCAATGTAGGAATAATCTTTTTATTAAAAAAATGGCACACAAAATTAATTAGTATTCACTCTGTTTCCCTGATAACCCCTGCCAGGCTACTCACCCTGAGAGACCCCAGGGAAATAGGAGGCAGCTCTCTTTAGGCATAGGCCTGGGGCCCATGATTAACTTTTGGCTTTGAATTAATTTTTTTTTCTGAATATAGAAGCAACAGGATGTATGTGGGCTGCAGTGCTGTTTAATGTTTAAAAAAAAATAGAAACAGCACTTTGCCTACATATAATTCTATTTGTCTTTTTGCAGCAAGTTGCAGGGCCACCCGTTCTGTGAATTTTTTTCAGTCTTTCCTTGTTCATTGTGCTGTTTCTCTTCAGAATTCCTGGGCACTTATGGTCTCTCATACACAATCCAACCCTCAGTTCTTGGATGCCATGTATAATGATGAACCCCTCCTTGAGGTGGGGCCCTTTCCCTCCTGATGGCAGTGAGCTCTTTGAAGGCAGGGGTTAGTCATTTTTTTTTTAATTTTCTAAATCTGCTGAAGAGCTTTATGCATAACTAAGTACAACATAAATATTCAGTACATATTTTCTAAGTTCTTTCCCAGAATGTCTATTAGGAGAGATGGGGGCAGGAGACTTAGAATGTGGAAGGTTTTGAAAAGAGAATTCTAGGAGAGGGTCTACAAGCCATAAGCAGTTTTGTTGTTTGTTTTCAGCTGAGAATACCAGTAATAACTGACAAGGGTATGTGTGGTTGTTTTGTGTGTGTGTATTCATTGTGTTGTGTTCCTAGTAATGTGTCATCTGGAAGGAAGCATTAGAATGTGATCATTAAACAATATATCAGATTTTCACTTAGTGGAAGGTGCAAAGATTCTATCTTTTTGGTTTCTCACTCATATTCTGGGTCAGTGGACCTAAAAGAGACATCAGTAGTCCCAACGGGCAATTTCTGCTTCCATCTCACAAGACCCTGGAGATAGTCTCTTATCACAGATTTCTTCTATTGTAGAAGGCTGAGTCAGAGTGGTATTGGTTGGGTAGCCTGTGCTTGCCCTCATGGTGCTCACGGTATTCTTAGAGAATCCAGACACAGGCTCAAATTATTTAGAGACTGACTCTAGACATTATGGAATTAGGGTGAAAAATGATGGCTCTACTTCTAGCATATAAGTCTGTTCCTGAAATGTGAAGCTTACTAGGGAGTGCAGTGACCTTCCCAGAGCCCTGCTTTGGTGTAGCCCACAGCCACACTGGACAGATGGCTCCTTTGAGCTGAATACATAAGTATTCCCTCTACTGATTGTAAGACAGCTACTTTTGGTTTACTGTATCAACACAAAATATATGCTATATGTCTGGTGGCAGAACAAGATGGTGTCTCTCACAACATCATCCCAGAACATTAGTTGATATACTGATATTAAATTTGTGGGGAAGTAGAAAATTAAGTTTTATGGTTTATGTTGTAGATTCATTTGTATAAGTGATTAAGCAAATGTATAAAAAAAGTGTGAATCACTATGTCTAGGAAAATTTAGATCAGAGCTCCTAACTCTGTCTTATCAATCAATGCCATGTCTGAAAACACTGGAGGCAGACTAATTACATTTTCATTTGGCCCAAAGTTAGGAGGGTCAATTTAATAAGCTGTTTGGCAGAAAAGGTTCAATAATCTTTCTAAACTAGAATAATAGGCCCAAACATATAAAATCATAAACATTTATTTAACATCTATTTGCTAGGCACAGAAGAAAGTGTTGTACATGCATTATCTCAAAAAACTACTATGTACTATGTACCAATAAAGCTATGAAGAAACTTCTAATTTCCTGCCCAGCATGTAAGAAACTTGAAAGTCACCATTTCATCCTAATAACAAGTAAGAAGCAGAACAAACTGAAAATTCAACAGCTCTTTCTAGATACCTAAGAGAAATGAGGTCTTAGGGCAAGCTGCTATCCCCTAAATTGGAGACACTGGCAGGCAAATACAAAGAATCACAACTTAGAGCAGAAAGAAGGCCATGAGTTGAAACATCTACGGGAACTAGTACTAGGATATGGAAACTGGAACTGTAATTCCTCGTTTTGAAATACAACAGAGCATTCTCTTCTTAACAAGATCTGCCCTCCAGAGAAACTATTTAACCAGGGCCTAAACTACTAGGGTTTTATCAGAACCTAATTGATTTGGGGGAAGGCAGTAGCCAACTCCATCCCACTCTAGCCATCCTGTTCCACCTAAGGGAGGGTGAAAAAGATCTGAGAAACACTCCCAAAGCTCACAGTCCAGAGGCATAGCCTCACTAAAAGACTGAGACCTAATAGGACCATAACACGCTTCCCCTCCCACCACATGTCACCACAATATTGTAAAGGCTTATTTATATGAATTCCTTTTACCTAGTTCATGATGTCCACTATCAATAGTCTATAAAAATATTTTGCTCATTTTATTGGGTTGATTTTTATTATTGAGTTATAAGAATTTTTTATATATTCTTTTCAAAAGTCCTTACATATTTTGCAAATAAAGAAAAGCTATAGGGTAGGTATTATAATTATGCCCAATTAACAGATAAGGAAACTGTGAGGTCCTGAACAGTGATGTAACTTCCCCAAGATCACATAGCTAGAAAGTGGCAGAGGCAGGACTTGAACCTGAGTAGTTAACCACTCGTAAAACATACTTTAGATTTTAGGTAAAATGAGTAAATATTGTTCAATATTGCAAAAATATAAGTGCTAATATTCATGGGAAAGGAATTTAAGATTTCAATAACTTTAAGGTCAATCTGAACCAAAGGCATAAGATGGCTATTTGAAAAATCAAATGTAAATCTGAACTAAATAATGTCTAGCTTAAGGGAAGCAGTAATTCCACTGTGCATCAAAGACCCCATTTGGGGTGGTATTGAGTTTTAAAAAGAACCTTTAAAATGCATTGTGTTCAGAAGAAGACATTACTAAGATTTATGAGGGCTCTGGAACACATTGCCAAATTAATTCAGCAGTATTAACTGAGTATCCTGTGTTAGGTATTACGGTATGATACTGAACAAAATAGTACTTATCTTAAGAAGCCTTGAGTTTCAAGAAGTTTTGGGTATTTATCCCACAGAAGAGGTAGCTTGAGAGTAGGATAAGGTGTGATTCAGTTAAGAAAAACATTTAAGTACATGGTCTGTGTGACACATTATATTTGAGGACAGGGATACAGGGATGAATAAATACATCATGATGTCCATTCTCAAGGAGATCACAGTTTAGTGGATGAGAGAGTTACCATATATTCAACTGGGATAAGATAAATAATATACTAGTAAAATAAGCCGCAGGTTAACACACTATAGGATACAACAGAAGTCATCAGAAGTGCTTCTGTTTGAGGAGGAACATAGAAGGGGGTCACTTGATAGCTTTCTGCAACTATTTTAGGACCTGCTATTTAACACAAGAAACAGATTTGTTAAACGAACAAACAAAGCCCTCCAGAAGGAGCATAAACATTTGGAAATCAGAGAAAAAGAAAAACGTATTAATAGGTAAACTTTTTCCCTAGCGTTAAAAGATGAGACACCAGGTTACCTTAAAAAAAAGAGCAAATTCCACATCACTGAACATGTCCTAGCAGAGTCCAACCTGCCACCTGGCATGGGCATTGTGGACTAGATTTCCATGTTGGTGAAAAGGTGAGCTAAGTGAATTTTAAGGTCACTCCAAATTCTGAGAATCTGTTACTGGCATGAGCAGCTTCCTAAATTGGAAAGCTGCTTACAGTAAATGTTGATTTGATCTGTTCTTAAGATATTTTAAAGAATTAGCTTTTTCCTGACGTAAGCCTAGCATAAATAAGCCTTGTGGGTAAGACCTTGTACCTGTATGTTCACATTATCTGGCTTGAGGTTATTTTAGGACTGTAGCCTATTAATTATATTGTCCACTAATTAAAGAAATGGTTATTGTCCAGTGAGTGTACACTCCAAAAGACCAGATCCAGAGACACAATTATAAATTCTAACTAAAACAGGGCTGATTTCCCACCTTTTAGTCTTGAAAAGGGCCAAGCACGTTTTACTTTCTCCTGTCAATCTGTGATCTGGGAATCCCATCAGCTTGGGACACCCACACTTTCCTGAGGAGATTTCCTTTAATCCTGATTATTTAAGAATTGTTTATATTCTTTCATTCCTCTCTTTTTGGAGTAGTGAAAGGTACAATGAATCTGTATTCAGGAATTCTGGGTTCAGTTCTTTGCTTTGTCATGTAATACCCATATAAATGTTCTGACATTTAGATTCCTCTCCTGTAAATCATGAGAGATGTACTGAGTCAGTAGTTTCTAGATATCAGTCTGACTTTGTAAGGTTTTTTTGTTTGTTTGTTTTGTTTTGTTTGAGAGATTTTAAACTATCCATTGTGGAGCCTCAGCTTCAGAGAGTCTGGTTCAATATATCTTGAGTAGGTTCAGGAAATAATATTGTTTAAGTTCTTCCAAGGATCCTGAGGGTACAGCCCAATTTGGGACCTGGGCAAGATAATTTCTCAGGTCCCTTTCACTTCTAAAAGTCTATGAGTTTGTGATTCTGTTTCTCTCTCTTCAAAACTTCAGTGATTTTATACAGACATATATATATCTTAAAAAGAAAAGGCTTTTACGCACCACAGCCCGTGTGGAAAAATTCAATTCACTTGTGATTATAGGCAACATCATTTTATTTTAACAATTTCCCTTTCTAATGCTGTTCAGGTAGTTTGAAGAAGTGTCCAGAAAATGAAAAAGCTGAGAGGAATTAAATAAACATTTAGCCAAGTCAGTGTACAACCTTCCTCCTCCCATCCGCCTACCCTTCTAATTCCTTCCTTTTTTTCTGGTCTTCAACATTTAAGCAACACATAAGAGAAAAATGCTCTCTCTCCCTTAAGCCCATTTCTGAAATGATTCTATTTTTAAACACTGCAGTTCATCTCAATTGTGCTCAAATTCAATTCACTTGTGATTGTCTGCTATATTATTTTCTTTATCAATTTCTCCCCAGACTCAGTGGGGCAGTGATTGAAATTTGAAAGCTTGTGGGGGGAATAAAGTCCAAAACGGTATTGAGGAAAATGTGTCTTGAGTCTTTTGGCTGCAAAGAACCCTTGCTTTCCCTCAACACCCAATCTGCTTTCATCCACAGTCTCTGGATAAACACCATCCAGCCAAAATGACTTAAAAAATAAATTTAAATTGATTCTTCCATCATCAAAAGAGTTCTTTTCTCCCTAGCCTTAAAACATTTTATTTTTTATTATTACATCATGTGCTTAATGCTTCGGCTAAGACTGCCTTGGTTTTGGTTGCTAAATCTTTGTTGTGCTTTAGGTGAAGTCGGCGCATATCCATCTAAGGCATTAAGAATGTTGGCCATTGGAATCTCCTTGGAATAGAAAGATAACACTCATTCTGTTCCCAAACTAGCTTGGCTTTTGAATACAATGAACTTATTTCAAATATATCAACCCTTTTTTTTAGTATCATATTTGCTAAACTTGTGATATCATTTAATTGTTAATTATATGCTAATTTCTCCCACCCAGAATTCAGTGTAAAAGCAGTCACCAAGTATTAGGGTCAATGAAGAAATCAGGAATTAACAAGACCAGGGGCCAAACACCAGTGTAAGTATGTACAGATCTCATGTTCGTTCATGCTGTCCACAAGAGAATTCTCATTCATCTCATGGCAGAAATGGTGACACCCAGGTCATTACCTCCTCTGGTATGCAGCTCCATATTTGCCTGTGGCTTCCTCATTATATGTTTTCCTAGGCTATTCTTTTGCATCCCATTACTTTTAAAATATGGATTTCTTTGTGTCATTGGCCACTTGGGTTTACTTACACCCATTTGGGTATTGAGGTTGGAAGAGAGTACAACGATCAGTTGAAGCACAAGAGATTTATTTTATAGCTGGCTAGAATATAAGAGGCTGGAAAGTACAGTTTCTCCCAAACATGTTGAACACATCTAGATCTTTATTCAAAGGGTGATCTTTCATCTAGGTCCCTGCTCACACAACTCTGTTTTCATGAATTTCTTTTCTCTTTCCTCTACCACTTAATAAAAATCTGCCCTTTCTTCAAAGTCTGCCACCTCCAAGAAGTCTTCTCTGACCACATACATTGCCACTCATTGTATATTTCCCTTGTGTTCTTATTTACTTTTTGTGCTACTTAATGTTTCTAGTATGTGTGTCATACTTCCCTAAATAGACTCTATGCCCCTGCATGGCCAAACTGTGTCCTAACCTCCTTATCACCTCTTGGCACAGAGCTGGCACATGCCAGTTGCTGAAGCAGTACTTGTGGAATGTATGGTGGATAATAACAATTTGTTGAATACTTACATACTAAGCACATTGCACTTGCTATCTCATAACAACTTCATACATTAAATACCATTACTATTCCAATTTAAAAATGCAGTAATTGAGACATTTGATGGTTTAAACTGTACCAAGTGTCAGAGCTGGTGTACAAAGTTGGGGTCTGTCTCAGAGTAAATACCCTATGATGTGATGAGGTCTCTCTCCAGGGCTTTGCTCTGTGATTTATTTTTTTCATTTCTTCTCTGGTTCTAATCACCATAATCACCCTCTTCAGGATGGGGATGGAAAGTGGTAGTTTATGTTAAAAAATGTGTAAATGGCCAGAAATTCTCCATGGAAGCACTCATAGGGGAGTGATGTTGGGGACAGGGAGTAAAGTCACATTACAGTTAGCTGAGGTACCTGGTTACCAGGTGATTTAATTCCATAATGATGGCGGTATTTCTCGAACATGGAAGAGGCATCAAAGGTGGAGTCTTCACTTCCAGTATTACAAATGGAATAAGAGACTATGGAGTTGTTAATCAGGTAGCTCACCTGGGCCCACTTGACACCCAAATATATTCCAACCCCTTCTGCTTTCACAGAAGAGGAAAGGATGGCAGTATTTCCTCCTTCGTGGATTTACATAATTGTAAAGCATCAATGATGCCATTGCTTTTTCAAAATGATTGTTGGAAAAGTGATTAGCTACTACAAGTCCCAGAATAAAATACATCTGTATATTTCCTGCCTTTACAAATGCCTGAGAGCAGACAATGGACTAGAGAAACATCTGAGAGAAGCCGGCAAACATCTGCTAGATCAATAGCCCTTTCACAATTACCCTCCTTAAAAGGCAAACCCTAAATGACCCAGAGCAAGCATTTTATTCATAAAGAGATGGAAACAAAGGAGACAGTGTTTAAAAAGTACTTTCAAAATTATAAGAAACTGTCCAATTGTGAGCTATATTGTTTAAACAGTTCATTAAAAGACCCCCTACTTAGGGTCTTCAGTATTTCTTGTGTAGTGAAAACATAAAGGAAGATGCTTGTGCTTTTAACATGTATAGAAAAGACCTGAAACCTATTAAAATAGAAAAGAAAAAAAATTGCATGAATGAAAGGTCCTAATCTGTGATTATCGTTGGAACGATCTATGCATTTAACAAGCCTCTGAAATGTTCTCTACAGTCCTTTGACAATTCAGCCTCCTTATCAGAGTCTTTCCTATTTGAATTCTGGAGTTTAGGTCATTGAGACAACCTAGTTTCAGGAAAGTAAACATTCTATCCTACTCTTAAAATGGGAACCCCACAGGAAAGTCAGCTGCATATATTGATGTGGAGCCTAGAGAGAGCTGATGGGACACAGGTGAGAGATGTAAATAGCAGGAACATATAAAAATGTATGCAGCAATGTTGCCTTTCTACAGTTCTTCTAAGTTGTTTTTGTGGTCACCAGGAAAGAATTATGATACCCCTGAGTGATCTAAAAACACTAAGGACATGTGGTTACTAGTTACTTTTCTAAAGCAACTTTCTTGTGGTGTAACAGAAGTGGATTATATACACACACAGTCAGCTAATATTTATACAACCTTTAATATGTGTCAGACCCTTGGGAATGTATTTCCAAAATACTGAGTCTAGTACGGGTCCCAACTGAGGCTAAAAGCTTAGTAGAGATGGGGATTGCTTTGGTGATTCATTGAGACATAAACCACTTCCCAAACTTAATGGCTCCAAATAGTGATCATTTATAATCTCTCACAATTCTGTGTCTGACTGGTATCAGCTAGGCAGTTCTTCTACTGTATGTGGTTTTGGTTGGGGCTTCTTTTGAAGGTACAGTGAGACTGTAATGTCCAGATCGGTCAGGTAGAGCTCAGCTGGGCTGTCACCCAGAGCTCCTTGATTCTCCTCCTTGATCCTCCTTCTTGTGGCCTCTCTACTTGGGTTAAGCTCCACACAGAATGATGATGGATCTCAGTAGAATTCTAAGGGAAAGTAGGAGTTGAAGATAGCTTTAGGGCCTGGCCTGAGAAATTTACAGTGGCACTTCTGCTATTTCTTATTGGTTAAAGGGAATCACAGGACCAGGCAAGATTCAAAGTAAAGGGAAATAGACCACATTTTTTTGTGTGCGTGTGTGATTAGAGGCAAAAAAAAATTAACTAAACTGAGGTAAATTATGACTTTCTTAATCTACACCACACAGGAAGGAATATGCCTGGGCTGAACTTTAGAAATGAAAGTACTTATTCAGCAAATCACTGATCAGGGTTTAATTCTTGGTGTGTAGGATTTTGGGGTGGGTGGGTGTGGGATTTTATTTTAACTCCTAACATATTCCATGCAAAATTTTAAAGACAGTGAAAGGTCAGTGATCCTTGTGTACAAATACAAACTGTGTGGGATCCATTTACAGACAAGGCCGAGGTATCCTGTCCCTCACGCCTGGGAGCTTATGGTTGGGGGACTGTCAGGGCTGTGGCTCTCCTTGAGCTTTGCTTCCATGACAAGGCTCTGGGTAGTGCCTCTAGCATCAAGGGCAAGAGGATCCTGTTCATAAGGGCTGAGATTGATCCTCTCATGGGTATTGCAGAAAACTTGAAATAAATATCTCAATTTTCATTTTCCTAGTTTTAGTTCTTTCTATTCTTAACTCCTTATTACATATGAAGATCATATTCCAAATTCCTCACAACACTAGTCCTTTTATAAGGCCTTGTATACTGTAAGAGCTTAATCAATACTTTTTGATTGATGAAATGTATACATACTTTTAAATCCAAAGAACAGTTTTCTACTTTCATTTTCGTGATATCTGATTATTTATGACAATATATACTGAATATGTGGTAGAAATAAAGTCAAAAATCACAATTTTGTTTATGTAACAAGTTCAGTTTGTTTTCCTTGGATACAGCATCTAATTTTCCATAGCTATTATGAGCTATAGCCCTCAACACTGGCCCAAAGCTGTACTATCAGTTATAAGGGGCATGTGGTAAGAATATGAATGATTGGCAGACTCAAAATGCCATGGTAGAATGTTTGTGTCATCTTTGTATTCAAAGGGATAGATACATATTCAAAGGAATACACAATCGTATATGTATGCATGGTGATAGATATTTACATAATGTCTTGAGGATAATGTAATCCCAGAAATATTTGTTAAATTATTTGAACTGAGCTACTTATTTGCCTTCAGTTAACTCACATCACAAGAAAGGTGATTAACCTCTGACTCAAGAATTACTGTTCTGAGCTTTGGTCCCATTCCTTACTGTGAATAAGTCATAAAGAAATGCCTCACTTGTCCATAGGTCATGTTTCCAGTCACCTCATCCACACAAAGCAGTTGAAATTAGTTAAACAAATTTCTAAGAAGCAAAAGAACTTTCACAAATCCTGTGTCCTTTTGCCTTCTGGTGAGATATGACACCACCTTCAGAACAGAGGACTCTTAGTATGGCTAGTAACGTTAAGCTTCTTAGGAGAGATCATTAGAAATAATGGAACAGTGAGGGTTTTAGTATATGGACAATGCAGTATAATGGCCAAAATCTGTGGTAACACAGCACATAAATAACAGTTCCAAGCCCAAATTTGTTTCACCTCTCTAGCCTCAGTTTCCTTATGTGTGAAATGGGGGTGCTTCCCAAGGTTTGTGTAGTCTTTACTTCACGTGGTATAGTACCATGAAACAGAACAAGCCAAAGTAAACTTAATTATATGGACAAGCCTGATATATAAAACGGATAACTTTCTAATAATACTTGAACAATGAGCCATCACTCTATATATCTACATTTATGTATTTGACCTAGCAGAAAAAAGGTACTAATTCTGAAATTCCAATGATATGCATACAAGATGTATAAATTCAGCTCATCTCTGAGCTCCACGGAGAAGGTTATATCATAAAATGCAAACATGCATTCAGATAAACATATTCAGGTGCACATGCACACACATGAAACTGTTGCTATCAGGAAGTCTGAAGAGAAGGAGCCTAGAAACTTTTGTTTACTCATGAGTTTTGTTCATTTTCTGCAAACAGAATAATGATTGAAGAGAGGTGCTTTCACTGTTCTCCCTGTCTGAAATTCTAAAGCCTGGAGGCCATCTGAGTTCTCCTTTTAGGTTTTGACAGTCATTTGAGAAGTGGTATAGGAGAGTAAGTAGTCACAGCAGGTTCTAAGGAAGGAAGCACCACTTGAATTGCTATTCTAAGGTAGTAAACACGATTCAGGCAACTTCTGACAGATAACTTCTAAGAAAGTAAAGCCAAGACTGAAGTGGCATGTGTAGCCCTGTTCTGTGTGCTTCACTCTGCTATATTGTTGACTGATTTATTATTTTCTCTTTGGAGAGTGTGTATAATTTCTCCTTCTTGAACTAGGTTATTTTAGGATGCAGTTTGTAGGTGTGGGTTAGTGAAATTTGATAAGGTTGGAAAATCAAGGATGGATTGGGACAAAGATGAACTTTAACTTGAATAGTGAGACTGAGAGGTCAGGACTAGTGTAGTTGCTGGAAATTTTTCATTATTGTGTGTTCAGCACAGGTTTCAATCCTCATGTAAATGGCAGATCTCTATAAAGAAAAGGCTCAAGTCATGGTCTTAGTCTTGACTCTATACCTGTACTTTCCAGTGGAGTAGCCACTAGCCGTATGTGCCATTCAGTAGTTGACATGTGGCTAGTCCAAGTGTAAATTACTTACCAGATTTCAAAGATTTAGTATGAAAAAAATCATATAACACATATCTTGCTAATTTTTATATAGGTTGCATGTTGAAATGATAGTATTTTGGATATCTAGGGCTGTGAAATCATTAATTTTTAACCTTTTTTTTTTACATTTTAATGTGGCTACTAGAAAATCTAAAATTACACATGTGGCTCACATTATATTTATGTAGAATATTGGTGTTTTACACATTGACAGACTCAAAATATAGGTAAGACTTATCCAGCCAGCTAATGAGTCTCCTAACTTGTCATACACATCCCATCCAGGAGCCTGTTTGCCCAACTGTATATATTTAGAAATAGGAAAAGTTTTGGAAATAGGAAAAAAAAGCAGAGACCAAGTACACTTAAGTTGTCTGTTAGGGAGGGAGGGTTGGATGTAGATGAAAGTCTTGGATTTGTGTCAAAATGCTGTACTGTGTTTTAAAATGATCATTGGTATAACTGAGTTGTAGAGTACTGAGTGGTTTCGAGTATCATCTATGAATGCAGATAGGACATCCTACATCCACTCCACCCAAACCCTTAGTTATGCTAAGCTAAACAAATCTATAAAAGTTAAATTTCTCCATATCAAACATCTGAGATAGTCTGTATCTCTTGAGTCACTGAAAGGCCAAAATCACTTTGGACATCGAAACTGATCATCTCTAAATTTTCTTTTAGTTCTAATGGTCTATGCATGGTTTTCTTTGGGAAGGACTGCATCTAGTACCATGGAGAACTTGCTAGGAACGTGAGTGGGGATTAAAAGCCTAGAATCTTTCAGAAAGACCTAGTTTCAAAGAACAGCACCATACATAATTCAAATGAGAAAAAAGGAACTATAGAACTTAAAAGAGAGGAAATATTTTCCCCCCACTTCTATTTTGTCACATTCTCCTCTAATTAATTCACAGAACAACCCAGCTATCCCAGGCTAATGGAGGAAACACAATCTCAAAAAATTAATGTTCCTTAGTTTATGTAAAGAAGACAGTGATGGACTTGGGACTGTGATTCTAAGGTCCAAACTGTGTACTTGCTAAGGCAAGATGTACAGGGCAGAGAAAGTTTAGCTGAGGAGAGCTCCTCTTTGGCAAACTTCTCACAGTCCTAAAGGGCCAGATATTTAGAAATTGGCATTTGCTTTAAGAGAGAGTTCTAGTGAGGAGGTTAAGAGGATAGTTGTAGACAGGATAACTTGATTAATATATCAGATCAGGTATTTGTGAGTTACTTAACCTCTCAAAAATGTACTGTCCTCAGCCTGGATATGATCATAATACCTATTTATTGTATTGTTATCACATGCACACATAAAAACGGTTGATACATGTAAAATGCCTAACAGAATAACTAATGCATAGTAAACAGTGTTAACTGTTATAATCCTCAATGGCCTAGGAGGATTTAGCTATCCAATAACATATTACTCACTCTTGAAAGTTGAATTTCTTTGGGATCCAATTCTGAAAGGGAAAGAACTTTTCAGGAAACTTATTATGGAATGCTGTTGCAATCAGCTTTTAAAGGAAGCAGAATTGGGCAGCATGGGGAAGGAAGCAGGCTTTGTCAGAGGGAGAAGTTACGCTGTGATATATTTCAATCCAAATTTCTGCTGACCTCATAGAGAGCTCTGATACTATGATGGTCCTTTAGAGTTTTCCAGAGTTTGGTTAAATGGCTGGTTACCCCTGAATTAACCAGTCAGGGGATATAGTTTGTGTTGCAAGGGTATGTATCTTTAAATAAGGCAGCTCTCTTTAGGGAGGAGGCAATTCTTGAAGAAGGCTGTTTAGAAGCAACACTCCCTGTAGCTAAGAACTAAGTTCTTCACTTCTGACAGGAGCACATGGCAGCATCTGCTATACTCATCATGACCAGCATTATCACTTGGCAAAGAATATTCAGTGTGCCTGAAGGCAATATTGTCTGCTGGGTATTAAGTGGGTATTCAGTAAAAATAGCCTCTTTAGGGGCTCCTGGGTGGCTTAGTCAGTTAAGCATCCTACTCTTGGTTTCGGCTCTGGTCATGATCTTATGATTCATGGGTTCAAGCCCTGCACTGAGCCCAGTGTCAAGCCCTGCTTCGAGCTCTGTGCTGACAGCATGGAGCCTGCTTGGGATACTGTCTCTCTCCCTCTATCTCTGCCCCTCCCCCATTCTCTCTCAGTTACTCTCTCTCAAAATAAATAAACTTTAAACACACAAACAAACAAGAAATCAGCCTCTTTATTTTTCTCCTGAGTTCAAAGTAATTTGATATATAAGATATAGGAATCATACACTTGAAGTTAACATGCTAGTTTTATTACTGATAAAGGTGAATTGGAGAATTTATAGTTATTTTATTCAATAATCACCCTATATGATATGTCTTCTCTCTGGAACTTAACATATTCCTGAAACTGTAGGTCTCCCTCTACAGTGTCAGGGGTAGACACTGCCTGGAATGCATACCCCTGGACATGCAGAGGACACCCCTGTCCTGAGGGCAATCCATGCAGAAAGAGGAAATATCCCCAGAAGTGGTGCCTTCTCCTCATTTCATCAGAGGCCATGGAAAAAAGCAGAAAGTGTTTCCATACCCTTATCTCATGGGGAGTAATAAATGAGAACATTTCTCATTCTGCAAAAATGAGGAGTGGGACTTAAGCCTTCCTTCTTAATTCTGCTGTTTCCTCTGTCTACTTTTGGTCTCCCTTGGCGGCTTTGTGTCCCCAGAATAGCTCCATGAAGATGTTATCTTCACTGGTATCTTCTAACAAGGTCCTTCTGTCCCTGAGGCTAGCTTCAGGCTTGTCAAAAGAGAATGTGCAGTTATGAGTCTGAACTTTGTAGACATGCAATACTTTTTTTTTTTTTATTATTTCCCATATAGCGTGTAAAGACACATTCTACAAGATGGATTATGAAGATATGATAGTCTTCTCACTCCCATTCAATTACTGCTCTGAAAATGGCATCTTTCAAATATTTTCACTTTCCTTTGGTACCTACCTTCATGTTAACACCACACTGATATTGATACTCCTTGATTTTGCCATTGAAAACATTATCTGTTGACTCCCCACTGTGGAAGAGAAAGTGCTAGGGTGCGTGTTTGTTTTGTTTGTTTGCTGCTCATCTTCCACGTGTTCACTTCCTACCCCCCATCCTGCCACTATAATTATGACTTGATTTTGGTTATATCCAAATTATGACCCTGTCAGTATTATTCACAATTAAGCCATGTATTGTATATGACTACTTTTTCTTTCTTAAAAAACTCATATGGTTTCTCAGGGATTAAGAATAGTCTTATTTTTTTTTTCTGCTTAATATTCTGTGGTTTTACCACTAATTCATCCTTAAACTTTTACCTATGATGAATAAATCTCTTCTGTGTTAAAACACAAACATAGTGATCATGTTTCATTTTTTTGAAATATATGTGTGTGTGTGTGTGTGTGTGTGTGTGTGTGTGTATATATATATATATATATATATATATATATATACATATATATTTGTAACTGCTTCATTCATTCTGAACACATTTGACTCTAGTACTGCTATACAGCTTTTATTACCACATCTCTTCCCACTATCAGATTGGGGATTTCCTTTATCTACCTTGATTCCTACATCCCATGTCTTTTCATTTCCTGGTTTACTTATTTTGGTGTAACACCTCCTGTAGCACTTTTCCTGAGAAAGGGTATATGGAAGGCAAATCTGTGACATTACATGTCTCAGAATGCTTTTATTTATACTCGTGTTTAAGTGAGAGTTTAGCTGAGTAAAGAATTCAAAGTTGGAAATAATTTTTCTTCAAAGTTTTAAAGGCTTTGTTCCTTTATCTTACAAATTCAAGTGCTACTTTTGAGAATTGTGAAGCTTTTCTTATTCTCCATTCTTTGAAGTAGCCTGCTATTTTTTCTTTTATCTCTTCAATTTTCAGATTTTTCTTTTTTATTCTGGTGTTCTAAAATTTCATGAAGTTGTGCCTTATAGTATATTTCACTCATTTTTCATGGAATTTGATGATCCTGTTCATTCTGAGAATTCAGAAAATCATATCTAGGAGGCTCCTTTTGAATTATTTCATTCTCTATTTATATATGAAGTCTCTTATAGTAATCTTAACCTAATAGCAATCTTAATTTTTTGTTTTTATCTTCATTTCCATTCTCTGGTCCCCATCTTCCCATCTACTTTCTGGAAGACACCTACAACTGTTCATAGCTGAAAGGTTCAATCAATCCATTTATTCAGCTTTTAATTTTTGCCTTCTTGCATTCGTTTTCAGCCATTCTCTGTGTGACAGTCTGTTACTATTTGGGGATACATTGTCTTCTTATATTTCACTAAGGATAAAATGAAAATAGTATTGTTGTTTTTAATTTTTGCTCTCAGATGGTTTTCTGTTTTTTTCCCAATATATTTTTACTGTTTATTTTATTCTTTCTCTTGTGCATATTTTCCTTGGATTTTATTATTATTTTTTTTAACTGCATGTTCTTTTGAGAGAATGACACAAAAACCTGATAAGATGCTATTCAGGTGTGCATGTTGGTAGGTTTTTATCATAGGTGGAACTGATAAGGCTTTTCATTGGAGCTTGAAGTTTTTTCTCCTGGACTGCAAAATTTTCTGCCTGGATTGTATAATTCTAGCTGCCGACAGTCTTAGAGCCTGTGGGAGAAGAGTAGCGTATCATATCATTCCTCTCAACTTTGTCTGGTCTTTTCTGTCTCCAGGGATAACGCCTCCACCTCCATCTGCTAGCAGGGTATGGGAGGAAAGTTGCCCAGCTGATCTAAGAGGAGAAGGGAATCTCTGATCTGGCTTTATAAAAATCTTTTACCTAATCTTTTTCTTCTTCATCCCTTCTCTAGATAGCTGGTATTGGCAATTCTTCAGCCTACAGGAGACTTTTTGTAGGAGATAAATGGAGTTACTCCTCTGTTTTCTCTATTACCAATTCAGTGTTCAATATGCTCACATCTGATAAATTTGATTCACTCATTCTTCTGCTTTGTTGCTTGCAGCATTTGGTTATTATCATGCTTTCTGCCAGCCCTTTTGTATTTGGGGTGCAAATAGTCCTCTTACTGTTGTTTTAGTTGAGTTTCTAGAGAGGTAGCAGAGATAAATGTGTTTGCTCAATATGCCATCTTTCACAAAAATGTCTTCTTTAATATGTCAGTGCTGTATTTTCCCCAAATGCATGCATTTATTCTCTTTTCTTTATCTCCCATACACATACATCTTTATGTTTAGTAAATATGCATTTACAAATCTGAACATTATGTGAATCTTTTAAAATTAATAAAGAAAATAGAGACTTGATTTCCAACTGCTATCTCCCTACAAACTATCCAGAACAGGTCTTACACATTTCATCTTAATGACTACTTTAGACCCAAAATAATTTTTATTGATAACAGTAATATGGTAATTCATTATGGTATGCTGTTACCCAAGTGCTAATTAAAAGGAAAGATAGTTGAAGGATAAAGGAGGGCTTGAAAGCACATCACACAAAAGTTCCTTCCTAATATATTTCCTGTCTATCACACTTATTACTGCAGGGTGGGTTGACAGGTTAATTATGTACTAGGCAGGAGAGCTGGTACAGAGGATGTTACAATCTCAAAAGCAAACACTTATAATCATTTTATCTAAATATAAGACAAACTCACCTTGATGAAGGACTGCATTTAGTGATTATATGTAAGGCGACCTCCCTACCTATAGATTACAGATGGCACCTAGTTAAATGTTATACCATAGAGCTAGTACATAAATGCTGACCCTGCAGCAGCAAGCTAGAGTCATATCTAGGGATTCTGTCAAAATTTGCAAATTTGCTTTATTTTTTCACTGCTGAGGATTCTGCTTTCCTATTTCTTTTTCAAGCCATGTGTTTAATAACACATCTTCCATATTATATTCATAAATATATCATTGGAAAATACTATATTCATAGTACGTATTTATTTTACAATGTGAGAGCTTATTATTTCACTTAGGGAGGACCTTTGCTCCATTAAGGAATCCTCTATTTATATCTTGCTGGTGGTCCCCAGCCTCCTCTGTCCTGTCCTAAAATACATCTGGGGCAAGAAACTCATTTCTGCCTTGGACATCTGAGAACCCCATTAGAAAGTTTTGGTTGCTGTTGTTTTATTTTATTTTATTGTAGATTGAGAAGATACTTCCTTGTCTTTTCTTTCCAGTGACATTACTTCTTACTTTCTGGACTTATGTATCAACTCTCAACATTTTTTACAGGAAAGTTTTCTAATATCTGAATAAAGTTGACATATCTCTTGAAAATATGTTTTCTCTTTTGTATCTTTCTTTGTTCATACTTGTCATTTTTCCCCAGAATCTTTTTTATGTTAGTTGCCATTCTACTTAATGTTTGCCATGATCCTCTAAATGAATAGTTCACAACTTAATATAATATGCCAGATGTATAAAATATGCAGCTTAGAGTGAGCCTATTAAATTTGTTATTATGAGAAGTATACTCTTTCTGGTACAATTCAGGATCCCAATGTCTGTGCTAGCAGTAGCTTTCCATTGTATTGCCTCATAATGAAGCATGCACTCTTTCCTGTCCCCCCAAATCACCTACTACTCCCAAATAAACATGCCTTTTCTATTTCCCATCAAAATATTTTCAGACTTTGGAAAAATACAGACAAGACACTGGTTTGTGACAGTCTCAGTTTATTTTCTGTTCTAAAAATTCTACTTTTTCCCAAAATGGGTACTTTTCCCCCCTAATATTCAGATTGAACTTAGAATTTAACTCACTCCTCTTCACTGTTCAGCATCCAAAATATGGAGAATAGTTAATAATAATTAAATAGTTTCAACATAACAATCAAATATTTATGAAACAAATACCACCAAAGGTATAGTGTTAAGCTCTGCTGAGGCACATATTAGTAACCAAGGAGGAACTAGTCTGTGGAATAAGATAGAATAAGACAGAAAGTAGCTCTAATAAAGTGATCACTGTTATGGAAGGTATATTATACATATAATATAATGACAATAAGGCAGGATGTTTCCTCCAACCTTCCAGGCTATCTTGAATATGCTATGTGTGTTGGCCAAAATTGTACTGTAGGGCCATGAGTTGATATGATGCTTTGACAAATTTGAATGACTTGACAGCTTATAAATGATAACGCCACCTCTTGTAAACCTACCAGCTTGTTGATATTGTCTTATTGGTATCGTCAGATGTTCAACTCTGAGAAAAATAGTAATCAACTGTGAACAAAGCCGAATACAAGTTATTTAGATTTATTAATCTCTGAAGAACAAGAACAATGCCATTCCTTCTCCTATCATCCTTGACCTCAGTACAGTGCTTTGCTCCTTGCAGAACATTTTCACATCTGCAATTCTATTTGATCCTTCTAGTAACATGGTGAGGTAGGAAGAATAGAGATTGCTTGTCTTCCCTTTGCAAAAGAGAATACTAAGGAGATGTGACTTGCTTGGCTAAAGTTGTAGGACCAGTATGTGTCAGAGCTACGGATTTCTGAATCCTGGCTTTTTTATTTTACCAAAAGCCAGTCTGAGAGGCCAGCCATTGTCTTGTCTATCTGTATGTATTTGGAAGAGAGAACATTTGGATGATGCCAAGAACTCAAAGGGGTCATGCATAGCTTGTGAACTTTACTAAGCGGGTAATCATCACAGATCCAAAAGCAGATTTGTGAGAGGAAATGCTAGGGCAACCTAATTTAGACCTTCCTTCATGAAAGAAAGACATTCAAACCATGTGATGGATTCTTTTTAATATGGTATTATTGTCAGGGAATAGCTTCAATATGCACTGTAAGCATTAAATGCTAAAAATAATAACAGCAATTATAGATTGTTCTGACACCAGAAGAGTAGAATTATACTTCTTAACTGCATTGCCTTCAGCCAATAAAAATGCAAAATCGCTTCTCTGGAAACGATTTCCCTGTGTGCTAGATTACCAAGAGATGGCAGCATTCCATCCATCATTCAGCAACTATATATTCCTTGTTGAGAACTAAGATTTCCTCTTTTCCCAATAAAGTGTTGAGAACAAAGAATAAAATTTAAAATATGAGTCTGTTTCATAATCACCCATTGTCACACAATCATGCAGCTCTCCATTGTCTACATCTAAGTTTAGGTGCAGATGATACATAACTGTAAAGATTCAAATGACCTATTTTAAAGTAATACATGGTATATAGTTGATGATAATGTACAAAACCCACTGACAAATGATTCGAGAAAGTGAATGGTGATATATGATTCCTCCTTGGATGCACTTGAAAGTTTCCATTTGAAGACTCTGCAGAACTTGGTAGTGCAAAGTCAAATGTACTGTGCTAATAAAGCTGGGACTGCTTTGTGTTATCCTGTTTGAAGTTTGATATTGTGTTTGGAGTTAAGCACTTGTCTGGAGATGGAAAATTTTAGGAAATGTACCATTACAATCCTCCAGTCATGATAGTTGATGCAGGAAGACCCAGATATGTGATCATTTGTAAGGAGGGTTGGAAAGACTTCTTTATGAGTGAAGTTTGAGAAATAGCCATAAAGTTAAGTATTTCAGAAGTTCATATTTCCAATGCTCAGCTTGTCATGCAATCTTTCTTAAGGTTTTTTTTTCATAATTGAGTTATTATTTCATGACAGAGGACATTGGAAAAATAATTTTGATACAGTTCTCATAACAAAAGTGGATAATTTTAAAGTATATGGGTATATTGCTAGTCTCCTTTTTTCTTGTTTGGAGGGGAAGGGGTGACAATTATATGACAATTTTATTGTTTGTTTGTTTGTTACCAGGAATTGTCTTCAGTTATTAAATATCACAGATTTGTCATAGAGTTAACTTGTCAGTCAGTGACCTCTGACAGTGAACTGTCTTAGACTTACTTTTGGAAACTGCAGAATCTCTACTAAATGTCTCCTTGCTTTCTGTTTTCATGGAAGTCATTACCACCTCACTTGATTAGAGAGCCATGGAGCTGGGAGGAACCTGCATTATTTGTCTTTATCTTACTCTTAAGAGGTGACTCCTTCATCCCAGAATTTAAAAAAAAAATGTGCCAAAAGTCACATAAATTAGTGGTAGAGGAAGCCATGCCTGTCTCTAGTCTCCTGACTTCTGCTACCTGAAAAATAAGTTCAGAAAAATGACACCTTTGGATTTAAAGGTGACCTAGTGCTACTGTCCCCTTCAGCTATCTGAATTAACTGGATTGAAGGTATTTGAACCATCATTCAAAGCAAGGTTCTGGCTAAGGAGGCAGATGCAACAGAAGGAAGCAGTGGATCTCTGCATAGCAATGGAAGGTGCTGGTGATTCCTAGGCACTCACTTGGAAGACATAGGTTCCCTATCACAGACCAGAGATCTGAGTGGCTTCAGCTTTTCTCCATGTCTGGGACAGAAATCTTTATCTCTGGTCAGAAACCCTGTGCTCTTGTTTCTGTACACTCCTAAGAGAGAGAGTCTACCAAGCAGGGCCTCAGGGAATTTGCCAGTTGTTTTCTGAGGATAGGACGTTTTTCCTAAGCAAACTGGTACCTTTGCTAGGAGGAACATATCCTTCCCTCTTGGTGGATCCCAGGATAGGTTGCACACAGATCAGGTCCTGGGCACAGAATTGTTGACAATTTGCAATCATCTCCTTGTTTTCCATGAATATTCCTGTGTAATGGATCCAGGGCCCTGGAATAAGCAGGACAACATTGGAAAAGTAGGTGCTTCCTACAAAGATGTTTTTTCTTTTTTTTCTTTTCTTTTTTTTTTTAACTTCTATAAGGAAGCCATGGTGAGGATATTATCTAAAGGCCTGCATAGGAGGACATAACTGTCATTCTCAAAGGCCCAAATTAGGAAAAAAAAAGAGCAATTCTTCATAATGATGGTAACCTTTTTTTTTTAATGTGTCAGGTATTATTCTGAGCGCTTTTCATATATCTATATTTATTCCCCATAATAACCCTATGGAATTGCTGCTATCATTACCTCCATTTTTTTTAGGTGAAACTGAGATTAAATAACCTCTTGAGGTCACATAGGTAGTAAATGCTAAACTAAACTCTTTGTTCTTAACTGAACCATACTGTCCCTATGTCCTCTTCTGCCTGCACGAGGGGTAGCATTTTCTTTTTCTCTTTAGAACATGAAAATGCAGCTAGTCGTGGGGCACCTGGATGGCTCAGTCAGTTAAGTGTCTGACTTTTGATTTTGGCTTGGGTTATGATATCAGGGTTCATGAGATCTAGCCCCATGCTGGGCTCTGCTCTGACAAAGTGGGTCCTGCTTAGAATTCTCTCTCTCCTCTTCTCTGTCCCTTCCCCACTTGCACACACACACTCTCAAAATAAATAAACAAGCATTTAAAAAGTGCAGCTACTTGTGGTGTGACTTGCCTTTTCCTTATCTGTATTGTGAGAGAACACAAAGATAGAGTGTGAGCCTGGACAATTGGAGAGTTTACTCTGGTTTGGGAGTTTCATAGGCTTCTTGATATGGGCATAGATGGTCCTCAACCCTAGAGACAGCAGCCTCCTTGCTTAAGTTGTCTGTCTACAGATGGCTGCAACTAATCCACTGAAAGCAAAGCCCCTGCAGATCATGTCTTGGCACTGATGTGGAAAGGTGATCCTCCTTGTCTTGCCCTCTAATGAAACAGATCTTATGGGTATTGATTTTCCAGCAAGCTCCAGAGTCAATTTGTGGACAGACTTTACCTGTTTGAGTCCATCAAGTGTATCTCGTTTTCATTTATTGCTGGAAATAGAAATGTAACTCTAATTTATATTTCTCACAGAAAGTAAACTTTTCAGCTATTGGTTTCCAAGGAGTTTCCTTCAGGAAATATCCTCATGGATACATTCCTCAAAGGACTTTGTTCCACCTCCCCACCTAATTCAGTCTGGACTAAAGATAGACCCCATACATGTCCTGCTCCTGCTTTAACCTCTAGAGCTGCTCACCACTTTCTCCACCTCATTAGTTTTGATCTGGCCTCTGCTTCAGGGTCTCTACCTGCCTATCTTTGTTCCATAATGTTAAGTTGAGTCTACCTGTTCATGAATCCCTTAGTTTAAGAAGCTTGCCAAGGTGAATTCTGCCATCTTTATATTTTATCTGTAACCCTGTTTGGAGATATTCAGAAAGAACTAATGCCTCTGTCCCCTAATATTAACAGAATGGCTTATCTCCAAATATGTAAAATGGTTTGCAAGAGGGACTTTACTACTGTGCAAAGCTTCCAGAGACCTAGGAAATACTTTATGGCAAAAAATTGATGAAAATCGTAGGAACCTCGTAATTACTGAGTGTCAACGAAGCAGTAGAAAATGATGCCATTTGTAGGAGTAAGGAGTAGAGGCCTCAGCCTTGGACAAGAGTCAGAATGACTAAAAGCATTAGGGCAAATGGCTAGGTCATAAACACACTATCTACCTTCCTTATTTCTGTGTCTTTGGGATCAAGGCAGCCTCAATTCATGCTGTGTTCTGTATGTTGACATAGGAGAGAGAATTAACCATTTAAGTCAAGTAAATGTATTTCTCAGATACATTTACTTCCTTAGTCACTATAGGGCTCAATGTATCTTAGTAACAATAGCCACTAGCTAGAAGAATTTATTTGTTCTGTTAGATTTCATTATTTTGCAGGTGACTATGGTTATCCTTCCCTGGACGAAGATGAGAGGACCTCCATTAGACTATGTGCTTCATTTTACTACAAAAGTAATATCATTTATTGATATTCAATATAAGTCAATAACTATAGTAAGAGTTTTAATCATATTGTCTCATTTAAATAAAAAAATAACTTTATGAGGTAAATAGTATTAATTATTCCCATTTTACAGATGAGAAACTTGCCCAAAGTCATATTGATAGTAAGGAGAAGAGCAAAGATTTGAATCTGGCAAATCTGACTAAGAGGGCTGCATTATAAACAGTTATGTCTCTCTCTGTGTCTCTTTGGGGCTTTGTCTCGTCCTTTACATGTCTTGTCCTTTACATCCGCGAAGCCTGAAACATGGAAGGTGTGCAGGAAATACTTAATGATGTTGTTGATAGATTGGATTTAATGGCCCTTCTCAATGAAGTCTTACCTGACGTGTGTATAGTTATGGATAAAAGAGTTTTTAGAATGCATTCTACTCTTTTGACTCTGTTTACCTAGACTTCATACCATGTGTGTGTTTTTTGTATGATGGTAGCATACCTAGACTATAAATTCTTTAGGAGTAGGGATTTTGTCTTTTGCTTTATTTACCAACTAAGTCTGTTGAACAGCCATGACCTCATAGTGTGTGTGTGTAGGTGGATAAATACATCATTATATTCAAAGATGGCATTGACTTAATAGAAACATTAAAAAGAAGACATCAACATGAAGATAAAGTATGGCTTGGAATGTGTCGCAGAAAGTCTTCCTGAGGCCGACTTCCTCAGAATGAGTGATTTGCCATATGATTTCAGTTCACTCTGTACTGTGCCTTTTGTAGTACCTGGTGTGTTTTACAGTAATTGTGTCTATTCAATTTTCTGTCTTTCTTGCTGGACTATGATATCTAGAAAGGCAAATACCATTTATCCACAGAACTCAGCACATGATTGCTCATTAAATATTTGAGGAATGATTGAAAGTACTTATCTGTGGTTATCCCACATCTTCAGCTGCTAAATACTCGGTGTGAGTCATTTGGATTGGATGAGCTAAAGCACAATCCTGAGACCTGGGGTTGGCAAGCACACACAAACGTCAGAAGTAGGTGGAACACATGGCATTCTCAACAGCAACAGTAACAACAAAACAGAATGAAATTCTGTGTAGAAGAATTTTGAGTGCTCATACTTCTGATCAATTCTTATAAGCAGCAATTAGAGAATAGGAGCCCAAAATTATACATATGACCCTGACATTGAAGTCCTCCAAATGCAGTGGACTGGGCCTTCTTGAAGAACAGGTCCTGACTTATTCAATACATAGACATGATTAAGACAGAATCTGTGGAGTTTGTGGGCACAGGTGAAGGTCACCACCACAGAGGTGCAAGATATAAATTGAATTTCACAGATATTAATGGCAGAGCCATGTGCTTGATTCCTGGAATTCCATAATTCAGAGCAAAGCTGGAGAATCTCCTTTTTTTTTTTTAATTTTTTTTTCAACGTTTATTTATTTTTGGGACAGAGAGAGACAGAGCATGAACGGGGGAGGGGCAGAGAGAGAGGGAGACACAGAATCGGAAACAGGCTCCAGGCTCTGAGCCATCAGCCCAGAGCCTGACGCGGGGCTCGAACTCCCGGACCGCGAGATCGTGACCTGGCTGAAGTCGGACGCTTAACCGACTGCGCCACCCAGGCGCCCCGAGAATCTCCTTTTTTTGAGGTAATAGCAGATAAAGGGTTTACTAGGCCTCCTTCCATCTATACAGAACTCCAGCCAGGCTGTGAGTGCTTTTTCTCCTGTAACACAGATCCCTGCAGGAACTAGCTGCTTGCTTAGAAATGGTAGCACCAGAAAAAAGCTGCTGTAGGCTGAATAATTATTTCATGTCTGATCCCTAAGTCTAATACCAAGTGAGTGAAACAAACCCGTTAGTAAAACAAATACCCGCATTAGGCCACTAGAAGCAAAGAGACAAATAGGAAGAGGCAGCCAATTCTGTTGAAGCAGGCACTGGGGAGGATTGCCAGAGGCCATCTGCCCTGGTTAACAGCAAAGCCCATTGCTGTGTGGGATTTGGGGGTGCTACTTGCTGCTAGCCAGCACCAACCCCAACAAGAGAGACAACACTGAAGGGGATATCAGGGCAGTCCCGCTTCTAGCATGGCTGTGGGGTTTGGTAAATTGATTTCCATTTTTACTAACTGAAAGCCAGTAGCTAATGAGGGAATAATTTCTGGGTGCCATATGGGCACATGGATATTTTCTAATTTATTTGCTTGAATATTATCTGTCCCTCTTTATATTAAGACATTATATTGTAATTATTTATACTGCCCCCGGCTGAAACAAACAGAGCTATTTGTTGAAAGGTTAAATGAGAAGAGGTGATGACTCCAGCTCATGTGTGGGGAATCAAAGAGATAGAACACCCACATTATTTCAATTATGTTCCAGGAAACAGAGCATGTCAGGGAAGAGTATGGTCTACAGTGCTGATCAAAGGGTGGCAGTAAAGCTCAGATCTCATTCCCAACCCTAGACCTGTGGGCTGACAGAGCTGGAGGCACCTTAGGGATCATTTATTCAAAAATCTTTCATTTTAGAAGCCCAAGGCCTGGAGAAGGGAGGTGACTCTCCCAAGATCACACAGGCATTACAGAGATTTAAACATGTTCCAGGTCTTCTGAAGCTGTTCTGTGAGCTCTCCACTTAGCCTCAGTGGTCTGCCTCTTCCTCTCAGGTGGCCTTGGTTCATTTTCTAGATGTGATGTCATGATTACACTGGTTTCAAAAGTAGAAAATGTATATATATATATATATATATATATATATATACACACATATATATGTATATATATGTGTATATATATATATACACACATATATATCTATATATATGTGTATATATATATATACACACATATATATGTATATATATGTGTGTATATATATATATACACACACACACATACATACATATACACACATTGTGATTAAAAACTTTTAAGATTTACTCTATTAGCAACTTTCAGATATACAATACAGTATTATTAACTACAGTCACCATGCTGTACATTACATCCCCATGACTTATTTATTTTATAACTGGAAGTGTATACCTTTTATATATTTTTGAAGAAAAAGAACAAAGTCAATAACCTACTACCAGGGGGATGTGGTTGATGTTGCACTTATGTGGTACAGACAATTAAAAATGTTCCATCTGCACTTAGAGCTGAGTTTCTCAAGACATTCAGACCTTGACCTTGCTCTCTGGGCTGCTGAGGGTGGAAGAGCAGAAGAGATGCTATAGTGAAATTTTTTTCTGATGGACACCTTTCATCTGCTGTCAGGTCACATTCTCACAGACAGAATTCTCTCTCTCTTGCTTTCTTGCTCACTCTCTTGCACACAAGCATGTCTGTGCAAAATTAAATTAATCAGGTGCTATTTGACAATTGCTAAATAATTGATTCCCTAAATACTATAGAATTAAAGTAAATTGATTTCTTTTCTTTGGAGAACCATTCTTAGACTTGGTGAGCCTTAAATTGGATATTGACAGATGAAGAGAATTTGGATAATAAACAGAGAAGACAGTATATGATGTAGGACAGAATATGATATACTGGTGATGGGTGAGGCTGGAATTTGGAGGAAAAAGATCAACATTGGCCTCACTGGCGTCAGGGGCACATGTAATGGTAGAAGTGAAATGTGCTTTCAGGGAGGTCCAGGAGATTAAGATTATGGATAAGGCACAGTAAGACAGCCTACTATAAAGTTGACACTATATACTATATGTATATAGGAACAACTACACATTTATTTTGTCAAGAATTAAACTTGATCCTATGTAAAAGAGCTATCTTTCTCTTGACTGGTGACTTACAGAGGGACCTATCTTTTCCCCAACTCCCATATCCAACTGGCGCCAACCTTTTTCTTTGTCACTCCAAGTCAAATTTAAAGTAAAAAAAATCTATAATTTAAGTTGTCTATTTTTTCCTAATTATATCTGTCTTTGCAGTACTACCTATGATTTAATCAAGTATTCACGTGGCTGCTAAAGTGATAGTTTAGGTTAAAGCATTTTAGTCTCATTCAACACATATTCAACAAATATTTATTAAGTTTTACTGTTTACCTGAAATTGGGCTGGGACTTGGGATTTGAAAAAAGAACAAAATAGAGTCTTAGTCATTAAGCAGCTTGAATCTAATAGGACAAATAATGCAGGAAAATATTCCAGATGTGATAGCAGAAATTCATGCAAAGAAACATAGCACATAGGGAGCATTTAATAAATATTTGTGGAATTGAAACCCCTCCTCTTGTGCTCTAGACCTTCTTCTTTCTTGCCTTTTCAAGGACTTCGCTCCAGTATTTCTCCCCTTTCCCTATTCACTGAAGTTTCCCTTTCTATAAGATCAGTTCATTAGTATATAAACACATACTGATCATTTCTACCTAAAAAGTAACATTAGGAAAGAACTGTTTTTAAAAAATGTATTTATTTATCTTGAGAGAGAGAGTGAGTGAGAGAGCGAGCAAGCATGTGCAGGGGAGGAACAGGGAGAGAGAGGGAGAGCCCCCCATGTGGGGCTCGAACTCTTGAACCATGAGATCATGACCTGAGCCAATGTTGGATGTTCAACTGGCTGAGCCACCCACGTGACCCACAAACACCTCTTTTGCCCTCATATCTTTCTCCAGCTATTGTCATTCCCTCCTGCCCTTTATAGCCCTTTCTGCTTCTTTACTAAACATCCTTTCCTGAATTTATTCCAAAAAGGCTTCATATAGTCTTCACTCCTTCATTAACACTGCTACTGAAAGGAGCATGAGTTATCTTATGGTCCTAGTCCAAGTGACTTCTCTCTTCTTACCTTACTTGACCTCCAGCAGCATTCAACAAAATGGACTCTAATTTCTTGGAGTTATTTTCTCTTGGCATCATGGCACCAGACCCTCTTGGTTTTCCTCCAAGCTGATGTTTGCTGTCTCCTCCCCTTCTGCTGTACCTCTGTTTTTTACCTCCCATTTTCTCTCTTTGCACTCTCCCTGGGTGATCTAACCCATACTCTTGTTTTAAATACTACCTATACGTGAGCAACTCTCAAACTTTATCTCTGGTTTTTACCTCTTCCCAACAATCCAAGTACGAATATCCTACCTCTATTTGACATTTCCAGATGGATGCCATATGCATATATCAAACTTAACATAGTATAATTTTCTTAATATCCCACTCCACCACTACTCTGAAATAAATTCTCTACCTTTCAGTTTATGGCACTGTCATATACCTAGTTTCTCATATACCAATTATCCCTTGGTTCCTCTCATTCCCTAAGTTCCTACATCAAATCCATGAATAAGAACTATAGACTCTACTACCTCTATATCAGGTCTCAAATTTTTATTTTTCTTCATTTTCATTACTACATCCCAATCAAAGCCACTGTTGCTTCTCATCCAGACATACAATAGTTGCTCAACTGATTTTCCTATTACCTCCTTTTATCTACTTTCAGTTTTCTGCAACATAGCCTGAACTGTTTTTTGCAAATGCAAATCAGATCATGTCCTTGTCCTACTTAAGACCCTCTAATGGCTTCTCATCACTCTTAAAATAAAAAACTCCTTTACCCTGCCTTATAAAGCCTTCATTGTTTGGTCCCTGGCTACTTCTCTAGTTTCCTCTCATATCCACCCTATGGCATGCTGGTAAATGTTTAAGAACAGGCTCTCTAAATGGGAAGGTTGGGGGTAGGAGGAGGAGGCTAGGAACTGGAGGGAAACTTGGTTTACAGTGTTTTCCAATTTCCCTTTTGTAAATTCTCCCATCATGGCCAGTTACAAGCTACCAGAATGATGTCAGCTGGCTTAAAAATGTCCTGAAAGTGTGACAGTTGTCTCTCACTAGCCTATACAAGCCAGCTGGTATAAACCTTCATTACAGTGCTTTAGCCACCCCAGCCATTTATTTCCTATAAAACATTATTCAAGTACCTGCCTTAGGCCTTAGGTACCATTTCTCTGTCTGCCTGAAATGCTCTTCTACTTGATCATGATGTAGAACAAGAATAATATCGTTATTTAGGTCTTACTTGAGCTCAAAGAACTCGCTGAGCTTTTCACTGAAAACCCATATAGTTACCATTTAGTCAGTCTCTAGTACATACCATAGTTTGTTCTCTCCATAAGACTTAAATCTGTCTGATCTTTACCTAATGTGTATATTTATTTATATTCTATTTGCCTCACTGGAATATAATCTCTATAATTGCAGAGTTTTTGTCTTATCATATTCACTGCTATATCCCCAGCATTAAGAACAATGCCTAACACACACTAGATGTTCAGTTTGAAAAACAAATCAATGAATAAAATAACATTTCCAGCATAATTGATCTCTGCTTGTTTATATAGTCTTTGTGATAACTAAATAGTCGAATTTCTCAAACATAACTTGCTTTTCTTCTGTTCGCCATTTTGCAGTCACTCATTTCCTAGCCTACAGTATTGTGTCTGTTCCTTTGCTTTTTATCTATCAGCATATTTTTACCCAGCAAGGCTCTAATCATTGCCCTTCTATTAAGAAGTGTTGCATGGTAATTTTAGGCTAAAGAGTTCCTCACCTCTGATGGCCACCAGTGCATTTTAACTGTATACATCCCTAGTAATTGCTCACATACTACCAAGTGACACCCTGTGTTGTTCTCTTGTCCTGTGACTTATCAATTCTATTTTTATTCAGTGTTTCTAATACCCATATAGTCTCTCCCTTCTTCCCTTTTTGACTCTGAGGTCCTATAGTTCCCAAACAGGCTGGTACCTCCTTCAGTATTCACTTAGATTCCCAGTGCCATTCCCTGAACACTGTGACTATTTAGTAAATGCCTATTTATTAGATTTATTTTATGGACTTTGAGCATCTATAAGCTGGATCTTTTGTTTTTCTCTGTCGATAGACTCTCCATCCTTCTTTGACTTGCTTTGTGCCCTGGGATCCTGACATGTATGCACTTTACCAAACAGTCCTCTTTCCTTCTGACTTTGACTGAGTTGAACCAAGTAGGAGCATAGGTCAGAGATCTGGAGGAAGAAGGAAGAGCAAGGGAAGAAGTTGCATTTCCTGGCTCTTCCTCACCCTGCAAGGTCATCACAGAATCTTTATCTTTTGTCGAAATGCCTCCATCAGCTCTCATCACTTTTCTCTACACAGCACTCTCTTTCTGAACCCAGGGGCCACTTCCTCACTTCATTCCATCAATCCTAAGGATGGTTACTAGATCTGTGGTACTTCACCATTCCTTATAATCTCCATACCCAATGCCTATATCTTTATAAATACCCCCTTACTCAAACCCTCCTTAAATTACTTAGTTTGAGGGTACTTCCTATCTCCTGTTAAATTCCATAGAAATTTTCTTTTTCATAGAACCTCACCTATTCTTTAGTACATAGCTTGGGTCCTACCTCTGCTGTTAAACTTTCTCTAATTACTTCTAATAGAAATGTGGCTCAACAAAATTTAGCTCAATTATATTTGCCCATGTCTCATTTTTATATATTTAAGTTCTTTGCCTGTGACAAAAGAATTCCTGCCTCTGACAGAAATTAAATTTCCTAAAAACAGATCTTTGGCTATACACCTAAATATAAGAAGTCTCTCTCAGACTTTCTTCTGTATCCATCAACACCAACCTAGGATAAGCTACTATCATCCTCTCCCCGCCCCCCCCTCCACTTGGCTCATGCCTATTCTGGAGACATTTGTAATTAATTTACATGTGTCCTCTTTGGATCTTCTCAAATCTGCCCCCCCCCACACACACACCATGGTCAGGATTATGTCCCAAAATTCAATTCTAGGGTGCCTGGATGGCTCAGTTGGTTGGGTGTCTGACATTTGATTTCAACTCAGGTCATGCTCATGGTTCATGAGATCAAGCCCCACATAGGGCTCCACACTGACAGCATGGAGCCTGCTTGGTTCTCTCCCTCCATCTCTCTCTGTTCCTCCTCCATGTGTTCTCTCTCTTTCTCTCTTTCTCTTTCTCACAGAATAAATAAATAAACTTAAAATTCAATTCTGATCATGCTTCATCACTCACATCCCAAACACACATACACACAGACAGTACATCCATGTAGACTCTATAGCTTTTCTGTGTTGGGAGAAAAAAGACAAAACATCTTCCTTTGAACCACAAGGCACCTCATAATCTGGTCACAACCCTCTTCTCTGGTCTCCTCTCTTACTGTGGTTCCCTTGTTCCTTCCACTTTAGGGGCTTTCCTTCAGTTTCTGGGATATCCCATACTTTGTTCTGGACAGAACCTTTGATATGCAGTCTCCTTTCTTTTTCTCTCTTCCTCATTTAATTCCTGCTTATCACTCAGGTCTCAGCCAAAGTGTCATTTTTCACCAGGAAGTGTTTTTGATTTTTTTAAAAATTTGGTCATATCTTTTTATACCCAGTCTGCTCTCTTCATAGCACTCATTATAATTGAAAGTTTGCATGTATTTGCATGATTACTGATGTATCCATATTTCCCACCAGCTCATACACAACATAGTCAGTGTCCAGATTTTCTTACTCTGTACCTCCAGTTTCTGATAGTGCTGGACACTCAGTAAATATTTGAAGGACAAACATATGATCCTGATCCAATTGTGGGCATCACTCATATATAGATGACTTCCTCCACAATTATGTTTATTATTCTTTGGACAAGTGCTTCTCTCTTAATCAGGTAGATCATCTGACAATATCATTATGACTAAATACCATGTGGAAGTTTTAAGTGCATTATAATTCAGTGAAAAATGCAGAAAAAAAACTTAGAGATGAATAGAGTTAATATATTGGAGTATATAATTTAAGAATGTATTTCTGTGTTATTCAGGAGCCCTTTGGGTACAAACAGCAGTAAGTGGACTAAAGTGAGCTTTGGATAAGCAGCAAATTTACTGGAAGGATGTCTGGTAAGGTCACATAGTCAAGAAGAGGCTAATATTCCAATTTAGGAAAGCCAGGAGAGTAATTGGAACCCAGGTCTTAAATTCCACTCACACTTCTGCTCTTTGTCCCCATAACTCAATGTCCCATTTCTGGAGCTTCTAGCATCATTATGTGTTTCTCTAATACAGCTTCTTGCAGATGGAGGAAATTCTGACCCTGGAGTAGAAAAGACTTACCTATTTCTAGTTTGAAAAGAATCCTTATTCTGGGGAAACTTCTCATTGATCATGTTGGATAGAGTCTGATCCTGAACAAGGGAATTGGCATCTATAAGAATATGGTTGGACTGGGAAGAGGAATAGTTTCAAAAAAGAAAAGACGTTTAGGGGTGCCTGGGTGGCTCAGTTGGTTGGGTGACCAACTTCAGCTCAGATCATGATCTCACAGTTTGTGAGTTCAAGCCCCGCATTGGGCTCTGTGCTGACAGCTCAGAGCCTGGAGCCTGCTCCAGATTCTGTGTCTCCCCCTATCTCTACCCCTCCCCTGCTCATGCTCTGTGTCTCTCTGTCTCTCAATAATAAATAAATGTTTAAAAAAATTTAAGAAAAAGAAAAGAAGTTTTGGGGAAGGTTGATGGGAAGTGTTCACCACAGTGTGTGTGTGTGTGTGTGTGTGTGTGTGTGTGTGTGTGTGTGTGAGGGAGAGAGAGAGAGAGAGAGAGAGAGAGAGAGAGAGAGAGAGAGAGGCGGGGGGCATGTTGTTTCATATCATCATACCTCATGTAATGATACATTATGACCATCTTTAAAAAATATGGCTCTGTAATCATCATATATCTGTCATCCTGACAGGCCAAAGCAGAGTGTGGCCTGGGCTGGATAACGGGAGAGCATTTTTGCTCCTCATTTTCATTCTTTCAGTGAAGGCACCACTGATGAACACAACATGGAGGTGAGAAAACAAGAGGGCAGAGTAGGAGGCTTAGAGGCAGTTTGAGCAAAAGGATCTGGGATTTAGGCCGCAAGGAGGAAAAGTCATTCAAAGAAAAGGCGAGCAGCCCAAATGAGCTCATTTCTGAGAGAGGAAATGGGAGTTAATGAATAAAGATAGAACTAAGAATCCAAGGAGATAATTGGCCTTACTAGATATAGGGTCTCTTGCCAGAACAGTACATCCTAAAAATGCTAATTCAGAGCCCCAGAAGACTGGAGCAGCATTAGATAAGAACAGGCTCATCAGACCTATTTGCAGAAAAGTCCGGAAGGGCTTGGAGAGCAGGGGCATATATCAGCATCTCAAGTGTGAGAAGGAAGATGTATGTCACTCATTTTTCTCTTGCTGAGCCTCTTCATAAAATCTCCTGGTCTCAACTCTTCCTGTCTACTGCTCTCACATGTTGGTGGAGGTGACAAGATCAGGTCTCAGGTCCCTACTCAGGGTATCCACTGCAGAGGTGCCCTTCCATCCTCACTTAGCTGTGCTCCAAGAACTTGTTCCCTGAAGTTCTGAGAGTATCTATTCAGCTACCTGACCCAGCCCCTTGGGGATGCTTTCAATCCCAGGGGTCTGCAACCATGACTCTTTGGACCTAGCCAATGTCAGCTACCTCCTGAGCAATATTACCATTGTTTAAATATCACTTCACATTTTATATTCTCATGGCAGGTAACACGATCTCAAATTCATGAAGCATCTGCTCTCCCTTCATCCATCCACTCTGGAGATAATTTTTAAAAGATATTTTTTCTAATGACTTTAAATTTAAAGCTTTTTTTTTTAAGTGGAAGTTTGGGAGACTTTGAAAAGTCATGCTCAGCAAAAAAAAAAAAAAAAGTAATTTATACTCTCTCTAGTTAATAACCTCTTATGTGCTTTAATAATTTAAACCAATTATCAATGGGAAGGTCTATAGTGTATACTTCAATGATTGCTTTTCGTATATTTCCTCCTTTCTTTCATGCCGTATGCCACATGTCCTCAATGTGTCTCCAGTGCCTATTATCTCTGCTACACACATAAAATAACTGCTTTAGCTAGGAGAACATGACCTTGACACTGAGAAAAGCAGTCCTTTAAAGGATAGCTCAATTAAAATCTAAGGCCTCTGTTCCTGATTGGATTTCATTATTATTCATAAGACTATATAGCACTGAACCACGTGTTTGCAGAGTCCTCAAGGCTGGTTTCAGAAAAGGTGCATTAAAGTCATCAGTGGGATGTCTGCCTGGAGCCTGTTGATGCTTAGTCACCAACAAGCTCATTAGTTTGACTTGACGTGTGGAGGCTTTACCCCTCCAAGTGAATATACTTGTCCCTCCATTAGATTGTGAACACCTTGAGGGAGGCTGTGCAATGGACTAGTTAGGAGCATAGGTTATTAGATTCACAGAGATCTGAGCAAGTTATTTAAATTCTCTGAGCTCAGCTTACCTATATGAAAAATGGGAATGATATGGTTCTTCTAAGGTTGAGGTGGTACATCTAAAATGCTCAGTATAGTTCCTGGCTGTGATAAGCACTAAAGCTATTTAATAATAATTATTAATAATAATAATAATAATAATACAGGACAATGCCTTTTTCTTTTTATACTCCTAGTGCCCTTAATTCCCATGCATTGCTGAGATAAGATTTATGTAATCAATAACCACTGAATAAAAGGTAGGGGTGTGAGGGCATGCCACACTCAGTTCTCTGTTGCTCAGAAAAAGGAGAAAAATGTGAACTAGAGCAGGTAGGGAAGGCTTCCCTGAGGAGATAGGATGTGAAATAGGTCACAAAGGCAGGCTATGACATGGAACTTCTTAGAACATAAAGGACTAATGATTTGTGCCAAGTTAACAGAAAGTACCTCATGGATGAAGCACACTTAATCCTAAGGATAAGACATCTGAACTAATCAGAAGGAGGCCAGAGAGGGTATTACTAACAGAATCTGTTCATAAATTATCTGAAGGCTTCAGAGAGAAGGGCCAATGCTGAATTATGTGCCAAGTTCAAAGCAGCAACTTTAATATTTTAAAGGCAGGCCCTGACTTCTGTTCTTCCATACAACAGGCCCTTCTGCCCCATTGAGAATATTATGGGAAATGGAACATGCATGGAATGAATATGTAGTGTAAGCACATGTTACAGGATGTAATAAGGAACAGTGTCTTGAGGGCGAGAACTGAGAAGAGTATAGAAACCTCAGTTAGATCATGTGAAGTGCGGTGTCATGTGTCCCAAGAAAAGCTAGAAAATCTTCTTAGCTCTGCAATACTCTAGTGATTCTAGAGCAGGATTTCTCGACTGTGACACTAGTGATATTTGGGTTGGATAATTCTTGGTGGCAGGGGACTGTCTTGTGCCTTGTGAAATGTTGAACAATGTCCCTGTCCTCTCATAATCCCTCAATTGTAACAGCAAAACATGTCTCCAAACATTACCTGGGGGTGGCATTATCACCCCAGTTGAGAACCACTACTCTATTTAGTGATAATAATCCGGGGAGATTGGCATTCCTAGACACCTGCATACCTGCTGCCCTAAATTTTTCATCTGGACCCCCTGTGTTTTTTGAGAAAAAAAGAGAGATAGAGTGTGTGTATGTACAAGTGGAAGAGAGGCAGAAGGAGAGGGAGAGAGAGAATCTTAAGCAGTCTCCACACCCAGCAAAGAGCCTGACATGGGGGGCTCAGTCTCACAATCATGAGATCATGACCTGAGCTGAAATCAAGAATCAGACACTTAACTGAGCCACCCAGGTGCCCCTGGACACCTACACGCCCCCCCCCCCCCACCTTGTTTTTTTAATGTCGAGCTCGCTGAGCTCAGCTCTGGCATTTATTTGTGTGTTTTTTTTTAAATTTAAAACCTTTTTAATGTTTATTTTTGAGAGAGAGAGAAAGAGAGACAGAGTGGGAGTGGGAGAGGGGCAGAGAGCAAGGGAGACACAGAATCTGAAGCAGGCTCCAGCCTCCGAGCTGTCAGCACAGAGCCTGACACGGGGCTCGAACACAAACTGTGAGATCATGGCTCAGAGATCAAGAATCTGATGCTTAACCAACTGAGCCACCCAGGGCCCCAGGCATTTCTGAACCTAATTAACTTTAGTCTTTTGACATGTGGGCAGCTACCATGATGTGAAGTCATATGCATTGGTCTAACAGAGTCAAGGAAAAGCTAGTTACACACTAAAGAACTTTTCAGATGAAGAAAATCGTTTCCCCACATTTAATTCCCCCCCCCCCCAGTGTCCATTCCAGCATTTGGGAAAATAGCAATTGCTTTATCTTTACTTCTTGAACAGTAGAACATATGCCAGGGTCCAGCCTGGATACAGCAGAGTTGTGACATTTTGTGACATCACAGATTTGATCTGCATTTCTGAATCTTGTGACCTTCTGCTCCATTCTGACTATGGAAAACTCACTTAAGCACAGAGGTAATCAGGTGTAAAGTAGGAGAAACACATTTCAAACAGTGCTGGCTTTGGGCACTGTTGGGGGGGGTGGTTAAATACAAGCTTTCTGTCATTGTTCTAATGATCCCCACCCAGTGTGGCCATTTGAAACCAAGCTTTTGGCATTTTTTCCTTCATCCAGATCCACAATATACATATGTATCCTAAGTGCTCTTTCCAAGGCAGTAAGGCAGTGTGGAACTAACTTTTTTTTTTTGAGTTTTTTTTTTAATGTTTATTTTTGAGAGAGAGAGAGACAGTGCATAAGCTGGGAGGGGCAGAGAGAGAGAGAGGGAGACACAGTATCCAAAGCAGGCTCCAGTCTCCAAGCTGTCAACACAGAGCCCGACACGGGGCTCAAATCCGCAAACTGTGAGATCATGACTTGAGCTGAAGTCGGACACTTAACCGACTGAGCCACCCAGGCATCCCATAAGTTCTAAAGTCTTAGCCGTTTGCTAAATACAAAGCACATCACCTCTCCTCTTCATGTCAAACTCTTCTTCAATTGTTATTCTTGGCCAAACACATTTGGAGGTTGTTCCATTTGCTTCTCCTCAAGGGTGTCAGGGCCAGCTCCATGACTGATGAAGTGTGACTGTGCCTCAGAGCCACTCACAGCAGCACCAGCTACCAGCTCTCAAGATGCCTGTTAGCCTGGACCATACCTAGAAGACCAGGCACAAAATCAGAGAGGCTAACAAGTCTTCATTTTATGGGGCTGAGATGATCCTTTGTGAATTGCTCTCTTAATTTGCGTTTTTGTTTCTCTTTTTCAGTAAAGCTTGTTTTTCCCGATGTTTACAGTATTCCAGTCTGCACTTTGCTTTCCTCTTAAGCTCATTGTCTTAGGTAATGACCAAAATTTCTCTTCCAGAATAAATGTCAAACCCAACAGAGACCACAGATGAAATCAATGCTCTGTATTTCAGTCTTTATCTGCTTCAACCTTTCCATTTCATGATATTCTAAGTTCTTTGAAGTTATTTTCCTCTCTTTGGGTTCCCCCCCCCCCAGGTGGGATTCTAGAGATGAGCTTCAGTCCTAAGAGACACATTTTCATGTGGTATTTAGACCTCCAAAGGACAAACTTTAGAAGGACAAATGAAATATTACAATGAAATCTTCTAAAGAGTTCCAGTGAGCAAACCAAGAATGAAATTTGCACTACTGGATACGTTGCTTTTGAACGTTGAACTCCCAAAGATTGAAGGATTACTGACACTATATTGACCTCATTTTTATCCTTAAATATTGATTTAAAAAAATTTATTACTACAGAGACAGACCATTGATCTGTATGGAAATTAATTGTTTTAATACCATGAGTTTTAATGTAAAAACTTTTTTTATCATTGCTGCTCTTTTAGCATAAATAGAATTAAAAGTGCACATCTTCTGATTATCAATAAGGCCTACTACTGTCTTTTACAGTTTAACGTGGATAACTGCAAGGTCTGGATTACAATTGTCAACACAGAAAAAGAGGTTTAGTCATAAAAACTGTGAAGTTGATCAAGAACAGAAACCCACTGAAAGTGATAGAAATTACCTGGAAGGGAGTGTGAGCACTCCTTGCATAACATGTATGATTAGATCTCTCCTCCCACCTGAGCAACACAGTTTTCACTTTCTCCAGTCAGTGCTTCCTTACACCTTGATAGTGATTTATGGACACATTGAGGACATAGAAGCACCATGATGGTGTGGAGCGGGGTGTGAGAATAAGCACATTACCAGCTTTGCAGAAGATGCTTATTACTGACCACTGCATTGTTGGTCATCTGATCCAGGAGAGAGGGTAACTAGAGGGGTGGTGTTACGCCATTTGGCTCAAGAGTTCAAAGGATGAAAAATCACAGCTGCTTCCCTTGTAAACCATAAGGGCGAGATCACTGCAAAAGGCAACTTACGAGAGTTAAGGGACAACTAAAACGAACATGGAAAATTGGAGCTGCCTTAATGTGCTGAGCCAGCATATGCTGCAGAATAAATAAGCTGTGCAGGCAAAGCCCAGGCCACACAGAGAAGCTCCCACCCCTTGCCAGGCCAGGGTCTTGAAGAAAGACCTGCACATCTGTCTGCCTGTCAGCTGCCTGAAGAAGTTCCTAGGGGTGGATTTTTGGAATCTGGCTCTCTCTGGGTGTGAGAATCTCCCTGGAAGTGGGGGAAAGACAGACAGGAGGTCTCCCGTGGACAGGACAGGGCACTGCACATCCAGAAATGTAATGGGCTTATCTGATGCTCAACATGCCTGAGAGCTTTTTGCTTCTGCCAGTGTTTCTTCCTTTTGTTATCATTAATACACAGATTATCACTTGCCAGCTCCCATGAGCTTTCTGACTGTAAGAAAAAACATTCCTTTCATCATCAGCTAATGAGGACATTTTGTCCCTGTAATCCCTAAAGAAGTACACTCCTCCCCTAATTAATCAACAAATATTTATTGAGCAGCTTTGGCACACAAGTCTACTGCCATTCCTTCTGAATCTGCCCTTCTTTCTTCTGTGCTTTCATAGAGCTCACTTTGCTTGTACTTTTATAGCACATTTACTGCACTGTATGATCATTACATGCCCACATGGCTGATTCTCTGACTGGACTGAGAGCTCTCAAAGTCAGGGACCATACTTTATTCATCTCTGTAAGTCTAGTGCCTAGATTAAGTCCTAGCATAGAGTGGGTGCTCAAGAAAAGCTTGAGAAATAAATGAATGAATGCGTGCATGCATAGTTTCCATCTCCTTGGACATGAGGAAAATGGAAGCTGCATCTACCCCTTCAGGAGCTCACATTCTAGATGTGGGTCAAAAGAATAAACATGGAAGACTGTGAATTACTAAACAGATTCATGTAATATGTATTGTAAGTGTTCAGAGGGGATAGTTAAGATAGGCCATAGAGAAACCAGGCAAGGTGCAGAGAGTGATGGGATTTGAGTTAGGTTTGGAAATTGGAAATGATGGCTCTGAATTCCAAGAAGGCAATTGGGATATGCATTCCCCCAACCTACTAGTCATTCCTCCAGAGGGTGCTGTTTACTGTGTAAAATAGGGCCTCACATTTGGTTTGGCAAATGTGAAATGAGAGTTTGTGATTTTGTTTTTAATGGTATATAGTCCCTCAGGAGAAGGTTAACAAAAGAATGAAAATAAGCATAAGTTCTATTAAGGAAAGCTATCCCTTATCTGCTAAATGCAGAGACCCTCTGAGCCCCTATAAATGTTCTCAGAACAGTACCTGACTCTGGTTCCTTCCTCAAACTTCCTGTTCTTTTCCCTTTTCACCTCATTGGGTTGAGATATTCAGGGTGCTTCTAGCTAAACACTCACAAGACATGACCATGTGCATGTGGAAACCTTGAAGGTGGCAGCAGACAAGAACAAGAAATGTAGTCCGGTACTACATAATTTTAATGGAGGCCAGCATTAGTTTCTCCCTCCACAGCTATCTCTGCTACTGTCTCTTCCTGCATGAGGTGCTGCTCAACTAATATTTTAAATATGCTCTTTGAATGTTTACTCAGATCCAGGACCACTGTATTCCTATCTTGTGTTTTGGTCAATGACCTATGACTGGCCTGTCCCATCTGACCAACCCAACAAAAGTGCTTTCTCTACTTCCTTCTCTGTTCATACTTATCTGTGTTCACCTAGACAGACACTTATTGAAACAAGGACTGGATTAAAGGAAGTCAGAGCACGTTTAGAAAACAAGGCTGT